>NC_060120.1:340884143-342134143 GCF_021461395.2 Schistocerca americana
GCATTTCAGTGACCAGAGAATTATCATATGGGGTACTAATTTGATTTCATTGTGCCATTACGCTCTTTTATCTTGAGTTTGTTTGGTAGTAATTACTCACACCTAACGCAACCCAGTGTTGTCAGTCCTGGATTGCCTTGATTTTGACATCTACATTGCACCTTCTTTTATATGAGCTTACGTTCAACAACAGCATTACTGGGTTTTTCATTCCAGCTTGCAATACCCCTGGCAGAGTTATTACAATAATAATTATAATTATTATTACTGCTGTTACTAAACTGTAATCTTGTGATTGCACTAATTTAATTAACATCCTCAGTGGTATATGCATTCTTGCTTTGCCGCTTGGTGATACTCATGTGAAAACTCAGAGTCTTGTGGCTTTGTTACTGGCTTCAAGCCCAAACTAACAATGTCTGCATCTTTTGTAGTTGCTGCAGTTGAATATTTGATCTGTGTACATAGTATAAGAAGCTAGATTTTGGGACTGGATAGTATAAAAATCTGGTAGGGCATGTTGATACATGAACTGAATGACAGCACAATAATGCTAGATAATTTACAGCAAATATCTTTTTAAGGTACTGAAGGATAATGTAACTAGAAAATGTGCCAGACAAAAGAAATAACAGAAGAAAGAGGAAAACACAGTTAGCAGATACAACTAAACAAAATTAAGCAAAAGAATGAGATCACTGAGTTTCTTGATTTTTATCAGAGAGTGATTTATAGGAGATTGGTTTCAAATTAAACTGCCATAATATTTTAATATCCTGAGACTTGGTAAAATACATTTAAGCCGTAAAATACATTTAAGCCTATGGAAAGAGAATAAAATATCTACATATTCGTGGTTTAACTTTACAGGAAAATACGTGTTCAAAATGTAAATTTCTGGGGATATATATATAGATGACAGACTTTCGTGGAATCAGCAAATAGATCATGTCTGTGTAAAATAACATCTAGTCTGTATTTACTAAGAAGATTAGTTCAATATCTAGATATTGAAGCAATAAAAATAGCGTATTTTGGGTTGCTGCATCCCCATCTATCTTAGGGAATTGTATTGTGGGGTGGGTGTAGCCAATACAATATAAGAAGGGTATTTGTATTGCAGAAAAGAGTAATAAGAACTATGGCAAAAGTAAGACCCAGAACTTCATGCAAAAACCTGTTTATTAATTTTAATATCATGGCTATCTATGCAGTATATATGTTTCAATCAGTATTATTAGTGAAAAAAGACAAAAAAGTGGCAAACAGAAATATGGAAATACATGATTACGATACAAGACACAAATCAGACTTTCATATGGTGAGTAGAAGATTGAATCTAACAATGAATACCCCATTCATTAAGGGAGCAATATTTTATAATTCTCTGTGAAACAACCTGAAACAGCTTTCTGGTAGAATTTTTAAAAATGAGTTGAAAAAATGGCTTATATTGAAGTGCCCATACAGTATGGTGATGACATGATTTGACCTCAGGAATGCTATGTTAAATATACTTAAATGATCTTTTACTTAATAGCATGTAATCTATATATATTGTGTATCAATAACCTCAATGTAATTATTGTAACATTGCCCATGCATGTTAAATACATGTTTCGAGCTGTAAGATAAATAAATAAATAAAAAACAGTGTTCCATGGAAATCACAGATAGAAATATTCTGAATGATGCACAACAAAGGAAAACTTTAATACTGTGGTGGTCAACAATAAGACAAATAATTCATAATCATGTTCTTAATACCATGTATACATTGCACAGTGTAAAATTCTCCATCATGTTCTTAATATCAAGTATACATTCCACAGTGTAACTGAAGTACTTAAAGATAGATTAATGATAGCATTATTCAGTTAATTTATAAACTACTAGACTGTTCTATTGGGACTAATTGTTGCAAAATTTTCATTGCAGGTTGGCATAGTTGGTCGAACAGGAGCCGGAAAATCCTCCATTATTGCTGCACTTTTCAGGCTAGCTAACATAGAAGGAGAAATTATGATTGACAACATAGACACAGGTACTATAGGCCTCCATGATTTCCGCCCTAAAATCTCAGTCATTCCTCAGGAACCGGTGCTCTTCTCTGGATCTCTCCGTAAGAACTTGGATCCATTTGATGAATTTCCAGATGCTGAACTTTGGCAGGCTCTGGAAGCAGTAAGTTTTTCAACAGTGACTTACATGTCTGCTTTACACACTTACATTTATATTCTTAGAAAAATGTATTTCTTGTAGCTTTGCTTTCTTGTAATTTATACAGTTGAAGAATTATTTTCAGAGTACTGTATAACTGTCTGAAGTTGGAATATTTATTCCTAGTTTCAAATGTGTAGCAATATTATAATCAAACAATGGAAAATCCAGCATGGAATGTAACAATATTATGAGAAGGAAAGTTGCTATTCACCAGAGATTCTGAGTCGCAGATAGGGACAGCAAAAAGACTCTCACAATTATAGCTTTCAGCCATTAAGGTCTTCGTCAACAATGCACACACACACACACACACACACACACACACACACACACACACACACACACACACACGCACACGCACACGCATGCACACACGCAACTCACACACACATCTGCAGTCTCAGGCAACTGAAACCACATTTATATTTGTGATTTAAAAGTTACAAACTTTATACTAGTAGACTGTACAGACAGATAGTAGTGCAATCTGAGGCTGCAATTTGTATTGCTAAACTGATTTCCCAATAGTATGATGACAACTATTATGCCTACCAAACTGTTCTGAACATATCACTATTGAAGAGAGAAGATAACAATTTGTCAAATATTAATATAGATATTGTGTGTAGATTTTGTTATTATCATTCAGGAACTGTGTAATGTGCATCTGTACCTTTACTGTAATTGTATCTGTTGTATAGGAAATTGTAATTTATGTAAATGTAAATGGCGGGTGAGCCAGAACACACCTACAAAACTTCAAGGGTTGTTCTAAGTATATGGGTAGATCATAGTATGGGCCGGTATTTATGGCTATGACGAAGAACAAATGCAGCAGTTACATCTATGTAAACTTTATTAGCCAACATAAATACATGCAACTGCTTTGGACCAAGACTCAGTTTGCACTACTGTCTGTCTGCACGGTCCAAAGATTGTTCCCTTCTTGTGGCATAAGGTGTCTGGAGACTGTGTTGAGATCAATACTTTCACAGACAGCCCCCCCCCCCCCCCCCTCCGCTGCTGGGAGTGTGGAGCACTGTAGGTTATTGCTGTGCTGTGTCAAGTGCAAGGCTGGTGTAGGTCGTGGATGGTGCATGAGCAGACATAGCCGGACCACTTATCATGCGGCCTGCATCTTGCATGGGTTGTTGCTCTTTAGTGGCACCAAGTGCAGCAGTAAGTGAGAAGATGAAGGCACAGGTGCATTTGGCCAGCCGTGTCATTGCTGGTTTGTGAGCAGACACAGCTGGACTGTTTCTCAAATGATTGTTGTAATGGATGCATAGATTGTAGACATGGTACAGTGCCAGATGTTGCAATGAATGTCATGGGTGCTGTAGCATGATCTGGATAGCAAAGCTGGGGGAGATGGTAGATCAGCAGGAGATCGGTTATTGAGAGACAATTCTGCTGGTGGAGAAAGAAGCAGCAACATACTTTGGTTACCAGTAGTGCCAACCAAGGTCTCATACTCGGGATGTGGTGTATTCGGAACAGCTTGTGGGGCACAGGCAGGTGTGAGGCAGGAGAGGGGGAGGTCATGGACTTGCCACAAAGCAGGATGAGAAATGTCTGCAGCCCGTGTTGGAGTATGGGTCAGTGTATGGGGGCTTCTGGGCTGCCCGAACCATGTCATCCCTCACTATGACAAATTCACATATAGAGAGCTCTCCATCTGTGAATACCTTGAGGGTTGTATTATGAGGAGCTGGAGCTGGCAAGTGCATCTTCTGAATGTGCTGACAGATGCACTGAATGAGTTCTGGTAGGTCCTGTTGATGTCCATCGGTAATAAGTTGTGCAAAGTCAGCTGGTAGAACTAGTGGTTCCCCATACACTCCCTGCTAGGGAGACATATAAGTCTTCCTTATACGAAGAGCAAATGCTGAAAACCCAGGGCAGCTTGGTCCACAAACAAGGGCGACACATGAGGACCACCTTCATGCTCCTGTATCAAATCCCCATAAGGTCATTGCTCTGTGGGTGACGCCCTGTTGTCTGTGTGTAGGTAATTCTGCAGAGCTAGCACAAGGCACTGAATAGATCCAACTTGAAATGGTGGCCCCAGTCAGTGGTGAACAACTCAGGTGCACCAAAATGAGTGATCTAGGTTTCCACTAAAGCACATGCAGCCGATTCAATGGTGATGTTACACAGGGGTGTTGTTTCAACCCAATGGGATGTTATGTCAGCGACCAGAAATAGATAAAGGAATCTCTCACAATCTGTGAGTGATCCAATGACATCCAAGTGGATGTGACAGAATCTGGTCTTGAGAATCGGGAACCGTCTGAGTTGCAGTTGAGTATGGCCATTAGTTTTTGAATGATGCAAGCAAGGCAGCTCTGTCTCCAGTGACAGCAGTCACACTTGACATCAGGCCACAAAAACCTGTCTGTCACTGATCATACCAATACTTTGATGCCCAGGTGGCTAATGTTGTGAAACATTTCTTGGTGCAAAGTGAGTAGAACTGTGGACTGTGGTCTGTCTTGAGAAACATCACAGAGCAGTGTCATATTAGCAGAGAGCAAACTGCAACAGTCAGTCTCCAGTTTTGTAGCTTTATCATTGAGAAGATCTGTGATAATGGAATCTTTGTTTGCTCATCTTCCATAAGTCGATAATCACACTGTAAGGATATTGCACAGATTCGGGACGGATAGTCAGCGATGATGTTCCCATACTGTGAATGTGGCACACAATAGTAGTACACTGTGCAATAAAGTCCAAGTGTCTGTACCACTGAGGGCTGAGACTTTGAGAGGAGTTTCTAATGGCAGCAACTGGTGGCTTGTGGTCAGTATGTATAGTTACCTGACATCCTTCAGTGTCTTCTTGAAAATGTTTCACAGCTGTGTACACTGTGAGAATCTTACAGTCAAAGGCCAATCATTTAGACAAAGACTGTGAAAGTTTCCTAAAGAAGAATTGTGATGGTTGAAGTACTCTATCAAAATCTGCTGAAGTACTGTACCCATCACAGAGTCACTAACATCAGTGGTCATTGTGAAGTGACCTTCTGGGTTAGAGAAACAGAGAGAGAGAAGGCATACACCAAGGTGTTCTTTGCTTTACAGAATGCCTCAGATATCTCCACTGTCCAGTCAGTTTTCCAATTACCCTTTTTTCTTTGCCTGACAAGCTGTCTGTAAGGGGAGACTGAAATTAAACAGCATACAGGAGCTGTCTGCAATAAAAATTGAGAATCCCAAGGAAATTATATAAGTCATAAGTTTTGGGAAGAGGCTAGTTTTTAACCATATCCATTCGTTCATTGGTTGGCTTAATGCCTGATATATTAAGTGTTAAATAAGAATGTTAGTTCCGACTGACATAGCTGTGACTTGTCAATATTGATGATAACACCGCCCTGCTGCAGGATGGCTCAGAATTCTTCTAGGTGAAGTGTGTCCTCCTCTGAGTAATACAAGAAAAGCAAAATACCACCAAGGTAAGTTTATCAATATGGGAAGTAGCAGAGGAGACCGTCAATTACCTCCGGCTATGTTTGCACAACATTCTTTAAGCCATAAGGTGTTATGATGGCAGTCTTGTATGTTGTCAGGGTGCATCAGACTCTTTAGATATGTGTAATTGCAGCCAATGATGCTAAAGATTTGAAGCTTTGGGACAGGGTAGTTGTCATGGATTGTTCTTGAGCTTGGAACTCTTTACTCACTACAAAGTCTTACTCTACCATCTTTTTTGGGAACAAGTTTAATTTGTGATGCCAAGGGTCTGTCAGATGGGCAGACAATACCTTATTGTAAATGTTCGTGAATGGTGTTTTTAGCTATTTGTAATTCTTCTGGACACAGTTGATGACATTTGTGTCTGATGGGAGGACCATCTGTTGTCTCACTACTATGCACTGTACCACTGTGCACTGCACGCCCCAGTGCAGGTGATGGCCAAGGCTAACACTGCAGGTAGTGGTGTTGTTGTCTAGGAGTGGTGGTGGCTGTGGTGAATGCTGCACTGAGACCAGTGTTTACACTGACACTGAGGAGGAGACGACCACTGAAATATGCTCACTATTTTTATATACTTGAATTTAGCATATTTCGTGATAGTATTCAGTTTTCTGTGGATGTTTATAGGATGATATTTGACTTTTTTGTGTTGGCTTCAGTCGTCTAGTGAAAGTATGATTCCATAATGCTGTTTTGTCGGCTGCGGAAATGTCCTGGTTCAGTGCATTTGCCTCATTTTTGGTGCTTCAAATACCATTTTTCCGAATGTGCTTCCTTCTTGATGTTTATATAAAAAAGTAGTAGAATAACTCATTTTTGCTGGTCACTTGCAAATTATTGCAATGGGGACCTATACATTGTTCCACCATCACACACCAAGTGTTTACTGCTAACTGACTACAGTCAAAGATGACTCCAGCATCAAAGACATTTCACACAACACACAAGCTTCCACTTGTAACCAGTCTCTTTGATATTATTCGTCACATCTACTAATATTAAGGGGCTCCGGAATGCCCTATACTTGCAATGTTAAAATAACGCTTATAAATTACATCTTTCCTCACAAAGTATTTGAGGTAGGAAGTTGAACTTTTTACAGAGTATTTATTGGAATATGGGCTACAACTTAACACAGGGATTTTACAAAATTTTAGTTCAGTTATTAAAGATGATTTTTTTTCAATTGTAATGAAAATTCACAACATTTTTTTGCAATTTTTTATTTATATATTCAAAAATATACAGTTTTTTGGAAAAAGGCTGTGTTAAATTATGCAGAAGGTACTGGGTAACATTTACTGAAAGTTTGAAACAAATATGTTTGGAAGATCCTTAGAAAAAATGTAATTAGTATGAGAAAATAAAAGTTTTGGGAATCGAGCGACAAAGATTGGATTAACTTTTTAGTGCATTCCAGGCCCATAGGATGGATTATCTTTGCAAACTCCTCCTCCAGCTTCCTCTTGTTCCTCCTCCTGTTTACTCTTGCTTGTATTTCTAGACTCTTTACAGCCCTGCCTGCAGCCCGAAGGCGTTCCTTGTCTAAAGCAAGCATCGTTCGTACCATGTTAGAACCTATCTTCATTCCCATATTTCTAAATACCTTGCACCTTACAATGTTGCCATCATTGAAAGTCGCAACAGCATCGTACACACCAAAGTGAAATGTTTCTATTCCAACAAATACAGTCTTGGGGATTCTCGACCATATAACACTATTTACACTTTCATTGGGGTTTTGAGTTTTTCCGTGAATACACTTTTTCAACAGTTCAGGTGCTGCTAAGTCTCTGAAAATAGGTTTTATCACCTCCATTATTGCATGGGGTAGACTATGCTTAAGAGTGTACACTTCACCAGTTAGCAATCCGTTGTTATATTTACACCAACTGTCTTCTTCTTTGGGACACAAGCTATGTTGGGGATTTTCATCGGTTGAAGAAGCATGAAAAAAAAGAGCCCAAACAGCCTTCTTCATTTAGTCGACACTTTGTGTATTTTGCCTAATAGCCATTCCATAATAGTTCTGTATTTTGTCAATTACACTGTCAGTTAACCTTCCCTTCCCATCCAACCCTTTACCATCACAGAGTTTTTGTTTCTGGTACGAAGCTTTCAGTCGCCGAAGTCTTGTTCCCATTCGCTTCTGTACGTGTCCAATACACTCAAATTTCTGCACTACAACATCATCACCATAGGGCTTCAGTCCTTGAACATGTTTGAAACTTTTAGAATCATCGTCACCAAGGTAATTAACATATCGCACTTTATCACACGCCTCTGAACGCTGGAATATACTGGCAACACCAGCCACTTCCATTCCTCCACTACTGCCACTATAGTTAGCTTTGCAATTATTTTCATGTGTACCTTTATATTTTTGTGGACATCTACAATACTTTGATATTACTGCTACATCTAAAACGTTCCCTGTATACATACTGGTGGCAGATACTACACCATGAAGAGATGTGTGTCCCCATTTATGCCAGGTACCATCGAACGCTGCAGTCAAATCTCTGTTACCATTATTTTCCATTACTGCCTCTTCCACAGCGTTCTTCATAGATTCTATACAGACATCTCCTACTTTAGACCCTATTAATTTATTATAGGTTGTAAACTTGGTTGGGGGAGTTGGAAGATTCATGATGCCACAGAAAATTGCACCTGCAGTAGCACCCTTACCAACTGAACGCAAGGAATAAACAAATCTAATGTTGTGTTCGTAGATTTTACTACCATTTTCTTCAGTTGCAGTTACTGCAACACTGTTCCAAAAGGTGGTCATGTATGAACACTTATCACATTTCAGTTGTATTTCACTAGCAAGTCCTACGTGCTTTATTATGGAGAGTTCCAGACCAACTTCACTACAATGAATACATCTTACACAGTTTGAAAAAATTCCTTTGAGAACCGACATATCAAATATTTCATTCACATCCGATTCGCCCATAAAACATTCATAGTTTTCACTCATTGAACCAAGCTTCTTCTGTGAAGTATTTTCTTTCCCACTTTGACTGCTATGGGCAGGTGTACTTGAGAGGTTAGGTTCACTCACTTGGTTATCGTCTTTATTGTTTACAGTAATAACACATACCTTTGGCTTTCCAACATTTCTCCTTTTCTTAAAAGCCTTCATAGGATTTCTAATAACTTTACTTTTACTCATTATTATACTTCAACAAAACAGAGACTCAAGAAACAGAATTAATTACGAATATTTTCGAGATAATGACAGAGTAAATAAACATGAAACAATCGACAATCACACCAGCGATATATATTGAACCATCACAGGTTAGCCACAACACATACTTTATCTCACATCACTAAAATGTACCTGATGAACACGGACGTTAATAATAACACCATTTGACAGCAGTTTAACAGCGCCACAGTGGGTCACGCCCACGTAGAACACATTTCAAAAAAAATTTAAAAATAGTTGTAGTCTTCGGAATTGAATAAATTATATATCTATTAAAGGGTAATAGTCTGCAGATTCAGAAAACGCAAAAAAGTATAAATTGAACTTTTCATGATTTTGAGCCTTTCCGGAGCCCCTTAATCAATATGCTGTCACTCTCAAACATGTAAGCAAATTAGCCTAAAATAAGGCAAATTACAATTCACAAAAAATATTCTGACAAAAATATAAGAAAATATTTACAACCTCCCTCATTAGATTTGGTATCGACAAATCCGGTAGAAAATAACACATCTCTCAGATCCATTACACCACCTCATCTGTGGCAGCTGGTTTGAAATGATTGTTTATGTCCAGTGTCTGTGAATGTTGTGAAAGAATGCCTATGAAGTCCAGGCCCATAGGTGCGAGAGTAGTGCACAATGCGGGATGTTGTCCCGTTTGACACAACTGATCATTGTGAAGTGAGCTCACGTATATGTATGCATGCTGATGCAAGTTCAGCTTACAAAAGGCTGATGCAGTGGTAGAGGTCAGAATTTTCATTGTGAGGTAAACGTGCTTCCATGAAGTGGTCAATGAATTGCTGTTGATTGGAGAGAAGCACCCTTGAACACAAGCTCCAGTACAGTGGTTCATTAACACCACGTTCACTATGTCGGTTGAAAGATTGTGGTGGCATAGGAAGCCCATATCAACAGTAGGCATGCACATGTCTATGACATAAAATGTTCAGGTGCATTGTAAATCCTCTGTAAGCTGAATGGTGTGTGGTGCCATGGATAGAGATTTCCACATCATCTGCTGAGTGTAGACTAATAGCAATGATGGTTCAAAAGCGAGCATGCTGTCATAGGGCAGGCAATTGATATCAGAGCCCACATCCACAAGGAAGAATTGTTTTGTAGGTATGCCTTGAATGAAGAGGCATCTGCCACAAGTACCGTAGAAGTGACATGAGCCTGTGCAAAATATGAGACTGATAGATGACTATATTGTGTTGAATAGGCTGAAGTGCCTATTTCGGCCCTCTGAAGGCATTGCATACTCAAATGGTTTTCAAAATTTTTGAACTGTCTGCTCAGGGTAGCATGAAATCAGCAGAACAATGGTTGTGAAGAGGTCATGTCACTGGGTATGTCCTTTCCTGTGATGGTGGTGGTGTGTTCTTGCTGCAGCATGTTGGAGCCAGAGGGCAAGGTGTGACATCACTGTCAGTTTACATTGAGCTGGCTCAGCTGGCAGTAGTTGGCATTGAAGAGAGTAACACCCCTGTGTTGCCTGGTGTGTCATCAACCTGGTTGTTTATCAATTGACGGTGACAGATATTGGAGAACATACAGTCAACAAACATGAATCGTATGTCAAGAGGTTCAGATTCATGTGTAATGATCACTAGTAGTAGTTCCGTTGGTAGTTTAATGGGCTTCCTATGCCACCACAATCTTTCAACCGACATAGTGAACGTGGTGTTAATGAACCACTGTACTGGAGCTTGTGTTCAAGGGTGTCCATAATTCCATGTCTGTCATGAGGGCATGGTCAATGGTAGCAAGGAGACATTGCCAGAGATGTGATGGAGTGTTGTTGTGCAGTTGTTGATTGTACACAGCCTCCAGCACTTATCATTCAGGGATACATGAAAGACACTGCAGGAGTGTGAATGTCACTGCTTTGTATTTGTTCATTTGAGGTGGCAACACTATGACGTCAGTGATGACTTCTGCTTGACATCCTGGATGGTAGAGTAAACTGATGTGTCTAGTACCATCATTGAGGAATCCTGTTGCTGTAAAAATTTTGTCAATCATTGCGAACTACAAGATGGGACTGGCAACATCAAAAGGTGGGATTGAGGTGAAAACTAAGCTTCAGACATTAAGTGAAGGCCAAATTTCCAGTATTTTCTCTTGTAGCCGACAAGGTGGCTGCTGACTGTGTATGAAGCCCTATTTGTTGTGGCAAATTGGAAAATGACTGGATGTTTGCATTTCATGATGTGAAAGATTTAGGAGGCACACAATTTGTGTTACACATATGTTGCACTCAGTTTCAATTGGGAGCACTGCCATAATGGCACTGTCTTCCAAATCTGAAAGTAACTACTTAGTGTGAAGCAACATGGCTGGCAATTGTTAATGTTGCAGGACATTGTGGAGCAGCATGCCAATGTTCATATTGCACATGCAATGCAGAATGCATGGATAATGTAAAAATGTCCCCACAAACACTCTGGAATCATTGCACACTGGTAACACTATTAATAGTGGTGCTGTACTCACGGTATGAGAATAGAGTCATAAGTGGTGGGAATTATTGATGTACTAAAAGTTTGATGATGTCAGTATGAATGAGTCTTAAGTCATTGGCACACTCAGTTTCCAGAACAGTTCACATAGTACATTGCAATCCTTTCATCATTGCAGAAGCAGCACACTGGTTGGAGCATTGTGTGACAGCCACACAGTTGTGATGAAAAATGGCAAAAATGTGAAGAATTGCATGTTTCATGACTGATGTGAGGTCACCAATGTGAGTAGATCATAGTACGGGCCAGTATTTGTGACTACCATAAATAACAAATGCAGTGGATGTATCTTCGTATACTTTACTACCCAACATAAATACATGCAACTGGCTCAGACCAAGATACAGATCACACTACTCTCTCTCTGCATAGTACAAAAATCATCCTCTTCTCATGGTGGAGAGTATCCGGATACTGCATCAAGATCAATATTCCCACCAGTATTTTGGTGTAAGGAACCCACAGTCCCTGGCAGCTCATTACAGAGTAATAATGTAATAATGATTCATTCAGTTTGTTACCACAGTTGCCTTTGTTTGTGTGAAAATACCTTCACAAAACTGAAAAAGCCTGTAATATGTAAATATTGAAACGTGTTTAAATAAACCTTTTTTTAAAGAGGAAGACCTTTTATTCATAAAGTGTACATTGGTTTGAAATATTGTTGTTATAGAATATGAGAAAATTGTTCAATGCTACTTTGGTAACAATACCAACAGAAACAAGCTACAAATGTGTGGCAAAAATTTGATCGAGCATTGCTGAGACAATAATGTCCCTGTTGCTGTATACCATGGCTTAAGGTATGTGTGTACGTGCAGGGTGCTAGACTTGCCCCCACTTGCTCTGTGTCATAGTTTCTTGCTGTCATCCCAGCACAACCATTGTATTGCCAAATGACACCAACACTAGTCTGGAAATATTTTTATGAAGTGGCATAGCAATGAAGTACAATTCTTCATTTGCCTTAAATGATTAAAGATTTGTCTGCCATTTCTATAAAATAACAGAAGAGGAAGGGAACAGTTAATAAATTAAAAACTTAACAACAATTCATTCATAGTACACAATAAAAATAGAAAGTAGCTGACCTGCTGCCTGTTTGTCCACATAGTAGTCTACGAAATATGGCTTCATCTGCTTGTAGCCCTTGAAAGCAGACAAATTACCACGAAAAAAAGAGTCCTTCAACCTCAGTCTTCACTCTTTAGCACTGACTATTTGTAATGCATAAAAAGTGGTATGATCTGCAATTACAACATGATTTTTAAGCAGAGTTTCAACTTTTTAAGAAACTGGCAATGGTGGATAGGCTAAGATTTTTTATTTGCATTTTTAATTTAATATTTTGATTCTAAGTATCTTGAAATGGAGTAATTCAAAGTTTTTCAGTCTTCATTCACTGTCTAGCTTTATTACTGAAAAAAATAGGAATAAAAAACCAGGCCTTGGTTAGTACAGAAACTGGTTATTTTGAGCGGTTTTAACAGTCAGGTAAAACTGGAATGGGACAAAAAAACAGAGATAACTGCCATCCCCAATAGATACACAGACACACATCTCAAATAGACACACATTTGCACTGTTGTGCACTATTTTCAGTGCAGTACAGACACAAAGCTAACTGGGACAAGAAACCAAATGAAATTCAATAACCCTGTAATGAGCCCCCAGAGACCATGGGTCCCTTACACCGAAATATTCAGAAGGTATTCTTAAAATACCTTCAAATGTTTGTTGGTGGAGTTCTGGTTCATCTTGTATGTAAGCATAATTTTGATACATCCAACATCCATGGTGAACTTGTAGCCATATGGGCCCATTGAACATAGAATAAATAAATAAATAAGTGATGACCAACTGGAAGATAAGGAGGTGAATAAGGGAGGGAGAAATTACACCCCTCCTTCCCCAACCACACACACACACACACACACACACACACACACACACACACACATGAAACTTGAATTGTATGAGAAGTTACATGCCTTAAGTATGTTAACATTTATTTGTGATACACAACACAAATCTATAGTGAAAAATTCCTTGGTGGGACCAGAACAGGATCCCATCACGAAAGAGAATCTTTTGAGACATGGAATACATTACAAAAGAGTGTCAACTGTTCAGAACTAATCTGTACATAATCAAGAAAGGGATAATTATTCTATAGTATACTATTTTCATTGTGTGGCTAGGAACTGTCTTTGTGAGCTGGCTAAGGAGATATAAGGCAATACTGACTTTTCCCAAACTGCAAATCTTCATCAACGTACACACCCCAAACTTTGTAGCTCCCTGTTTCTGTTGCTGAGATGTTATGTACATTCTTTACATTCTTTTGGTCAGAACTAACCACTTTAAATACCAGTAATTGAGATTTGGCAACATTCACCTTGGTGGATTGGAAGTTCACTATTTTAATCATTTAGTTTGTTTGTCATGATGTTAAGAAAATTTGGGACACGGTGTTCCAGTTACCATCCCAAAGGCACACAGCTGATGATGCAGCTGAAATGCAGAATGCACCACATGTTTTGTCAACATTTAGAAGTCCCTCATAACAAACCACTGACACAGCAATGCGTCAACCAGAACTGCAGTCCTTTGCCACCAGGCATGCAGACAGTCACTGGGACATTATTTATAAGTAGCATTTGAGCCACCAGGCAGAGGTTCAAGACAACAACAGTAAGCAATGACCACCATGCTGCAGGACTGCTCCAGCATCTGCCAGACAGCCATCGTCATATCAGTCTTTCACTCGTATGTCAATATCCTGAGTTTGGGGTGCTGTGCTGCCCTGCTTCTGCACTGCTGCTTTGCTTTATGAACTTTAATCAGCCTGTGCCTGATGCCACTGTGGGGACCTTGACTGCCAGCTGCCATCTCAGCACATGATGAATCAGCACTAACAAGCCATCACACTGCCTCCTAGACAATGCACCACATTGCAGTGTCGCTTCACTGTGGGCCATGAGATTGGTGCTTAAGTGCACCTGTGGAATATGGATGCTGTGTGCAGATGCGGGGCTGTGCCACTGGATAAGAGTGCATGCCTGCAACTGCTGTAGCTTGGAGAAATAAAGCATTTACACGCATGCCATCTGTCTTGCTGTAGCCAGCTTCTCATGCTGGATTCCCATAGATTTTGCCAACCCATCGAACCCATAGTGTTCAGGTTGGAAGAGACCCAGCATTCCTAACAACTGAAGAATGGCTCTTCCACCCCTCCATAGAGGTCACTGCACCCCCAACCAACATGAGGCATGTCACTGTCCATCTTACTGAACTGCTATAATACTATATTAACAACAAACTGTCACTATACTGCTAAATGCTAGTCATGATTAAGTCATGTAAATTTAATTGAGTAAATTAGAAAGATATCTGCTTTTGGTGCCATCTCAGTTATACTATGCAGATGCTGTTTATTTGTTGTCAGTAGCTTAATATTTACTTAATCACAATGGTATTTCTTGGACAAAATATGTACCAGTTTCTGTAAGTTCTATTTATGGTACATTAATTCTTGTCATGCAGATTAACTATGAACACCATTACCTGGCCCATAGCTAACAGAAATTTTCAAAATCTGAATCCAGATCTTCAGATAATTTTAAAGAGAGTGGCTAAAGAGATACATTTTTAATTTTCTTTTGGACTGGTAGGGGTTCACAGTGGTTTAGGTGGCTGGCCAGTACTTAAATTCATGAGACAAAATGCCAAGTGACAGACACACCTTCAAGCAGAAAAAGTTATCACCTTGGTTTTGAAGCTGTTCAGTTTCTTTTTCAGAGAGGAAAGAGAGATGGGGTTGGGAAGAAAGAGCAAGTCACTCAGATCCCAGGTTACGTGGCTAATGGGAGAGCCACTTCCCATTACTGAAGTTGGCACTGAGTTGGAAATGGAGATTAAAATGGTCTGAGCAATGAATAAGTATATATGTTCTTGCTGCTACCATCCTCAACATGTTCCATATGATAATTTTGTATGTTGAAGGTGTAGCCAAATTTGTAACCAGCTGTACTGACTAATAACTTGGGGGCATCACACCAGTATATAATAAGAAACAAAACTTACATGTCAGTTGGTATCACATGTTGTCTCACAGGTTGCCACACTTCTGATGCTGTGTTTCACTGATATGGTGGGAATGGCTGGGGTGTAGAGAAGATTTCACAATGGAGTCGTTCTTGTAATAAGTAAAACAAATGAGCTGGAGAACCAGTTTGCATGTATGGGTTTACATTAAGGCATGTTTTAGTTTTCTCCATAGACTTCACTGACCTGATGATAATTTCAGCCACTTTCACACCTTTAGCTCCAAGAAAACAAACACAGCACGTATTTCATAATTGGTGGGATTCTCAATCAGAGGAGGGATTTCAGATACTCACAAACAAATGTAAACACATCAAACGTCGGTGGAAATCATGTAAAAAATTAGATTAATGTACAGTTCATCTAGAAATAAAATTCCTGAGAAGAGTCTACTTGTTATATTTTTGTTTCAGAATGGTTAGTACTTAAAAGTGCCCCATATTTATTCATCAGAAACCTCTGTATTCACTTTTTGAATTCTTACTTTCACGTCACTACACATTTACTCTTAGAAGGTTTTTATTTCAATTCATAGTCATAAACATTCTCAAACGCGCAGAGTGCCCCCCTCCCCCCTTTTACACACACACACACACACACACACACACACGCACACACACACAAACACACACACAGATGTGTGTTTGGGTGTTTGAGTGTGTACCCGAACTGGAAAAAGAACAGTAGTGTGGTGTTCTATGCATCATGAAATAATCAACTGTAGGTGAGTTGTCTTTCTTCTGCCCTATTTAAAAATAATTTTCATGTACTCTGTGTTTCCTTGTATAGAGCTGGAAGGGCAGTTCTATATGCTGACTTTAAGATCTTCAATATGCCCCATTTTGTGGAAAGAAAAATTAATAATCTCTAGAAAATAAATAAAAAATTAAAATAATTTGTTACTACTCACAACTTCTGCAAATTATTTGATTTCAACATTCCATAATAAAAGACCCATGTTACCTGTAAGAAATGTGTGAGTGTTTAATTGAAACAAGCTTTTACTCCTACAGCATTTAGGTAACAACTGTTTCTTTATAATGATCTATTTGGTCATTTAAACCTTAAGCTAACAGTAGCAGGCAGACAGCAGCTAGAAGCAACAGCAACTTCCCCCCTTCTCTAAATAATGACTTTTCTGCTAATTTTAGTATTTTAATTTAGTTTTTGTAAGTACAAGTACTACATATCACCATATATTGAACTTTGGGGGCTGTGTAGCGGATGTCCACTTAAAAAGATTACTGCCATTACAGAAAAGAACAATATGATCTATATAAGGGGTAGTCATACAGGTTCATGTATGGAAGTGTTTGTGAAGCACAGATACCTAATAATATATTCTTCATATATATTTAAATTAGTTATGGTTACCTACTAAGGAGACTGCCTACACTACGCTTGTCCATCCTCTTTTAGAATACTGCTGCATGCTGTGGGATCCTTACCAGGTAGGACTGACAGAGTACACTGAAAAAGTTCAAAGAAAGGCAGCACGTTTTGTATTATTGCAAAATATGGGAGAGAGTGTCAAAGAAATAATACAGGATTTGGGCTGGACATCATTAAAAGAAAGGCATTTTTCGTTGCCACAGAATCTTCTCACGAAATTCCAATCACCAACTTTTTCCTCTGAATTCGAAAATATTTTGTTGACACTGACCTACATAGGGAAGAACGATCACTACAACAAAATAAGGGAAATCAGAGCTCGTACAGAAAGATATAGGTGTTCATTCTTTCCTCGCGCTATACGAGATTCGAATAATAGAGAACTGTAATGGTGGTTCAATGAACCGTCTGCCAGGCACTTAAATGTGATTTGCAGAGTATCCATGTAGATGTAGATGTACATGTAGAGTCGACTAATGCAAGTTATCAAGCGCAGTGATGTAGATTACATTATCACAACAGCAGGACAAAATTTAACTATTTCCTGAAAAGAGAAACATTAAAAATGACGGACAGATGCTCATAAATCAATGGTTTGATTTGGTTTAAAAAAACTACCAAACTGTCTGAGATCATTCATATATGAGGAATGGTTTTAACAGAAAATTAAAATATTTCTTAATAATTTTTTTTATGTCCATTCGACCAATTTTAAGCCATAGATTGTCACATAAACTAGTAGCATATCAACTATAAAGTAAAAAATGTATAAAATAGATATAAAATGAAACAATTGCAGTATGATTTTGTAAGTATAATTATTGTCATACTATTATTTCTCATGTTTGCAAAACCAATTATTGTGGTTGCTCCATGATAAAAGATGTTAATAAATAAATAAATGGAAAGTTTATTATCAACATTCTTAAATCTAAATCCTGTCATCCAGTGCAATATTACTTTTATAACTTGTGTCTGTCTTTTGGAGCGACTTTTCATTTTCCTACCATGTGTAAATTTCTTCCTATTGCCTCTCTGCCTTTCTTAAAATAGAAGATCTATGTAGGATGCTAAAAATTCGGTATCTCTCTTGCTCCAGCATATAAGTTCTATTAGTCTGCTCTATTTATTGCTGTTTTGGCATTGTAAATAATGCTTCTTTTTTTCTCATATAAGGTTAATATTAATACTCAGTTTTCTCTGTATTTGCAGGTTGAACTGAAAGATGTAATAAATGAAACTCCAGCAGGGCTTAATTTTCAAGTGTCAGAGGGTGGATCTAATTTCAGTGTTGGCCAAAGGCAGCTGATTTGCTTAGCAAGAGCTGTTATTCGTAAAAACAAAATACTTGTTCTTGATGAAGCAACAGCTAATGTGGATCCTGTGTAAGTTCCTTCTGTTCATTGTGGATGCTTGTCACAAATGAGAAAATAAAAGATGGTTGCTTATTAACAGATGAATGATACATCCATTGGAAATTATTAACAAGGTTTCTTAAAATTACTGCAGTCAGACACCTTTTGTTTTGTTCTTCAATTTTTGTTATTGCATTACCAGTTTCAAACCACCTAGCAATTCATCATCAGATGCTACATATGTATAATATGTACCATCTGATAATGAATTGCTAAGCAGTTCAAAACCAGTAAGGGGGCAGTAACAAAAGGTGATTGGTTGCATTAATTTCAAGAAGCTTTATTCATCATAGTCATAGTGATCCTCATCCATAATGGATAAAAGTTTTAATTATTAACAAGTTCTTGATAAGAACTGCATATAGAATAGTAATAATCTCAATTTGCTCATAATAACTTTACAGCCTCGGACATCATCACTTTTAAATTACCTTGAAAAGGAGATGGTTTTCAGTTCATCATATATTCTTATTATTCAGGTTTGAATTCTACTAGACCACCCAGTGTACAACAAATGGCACTTCAGAGTTTTGCTTTAGCTTTGGTTTGTGCCTCATTCCCTCAGAATGGGCTCATTTCCTGTCATTAGTTGTTCTGATATTCAGGGATTGTTTTTGTCCGGCCAACTACCCAGGTGTGAACTTTCTGCCTAATTTTGTTCAGGCAGATATATCATGTTGTTTTATTCTTGCTTCTTTCAGGCATTCCTTTGTTGCACTGATTCACTTTACTGTCTCAGTTTTAGCTTTATTGCAACTATAGTAGAAGTCTATGACCTAGCTAGTTAAGCTGGTTGGTTTCATTATTTTAGTATACCCATAAAATTTACATCCAGGTAACTATTAACATACTTTTCAATTTGTTTATTTGCTCTTGTCTGTGTGTTCATTCTTCAGTGTACTTGGAACCTTAAGTATTCTTGAGTACTTTTCATTCTCTCTTTTGGATTGCTTCAGTGCTCTTATTTCTGCTTCACGGGTGATTCAGCCTCGTAAAGACACTCTAGTTTGATGACTGTGTGATAGTGTCTCCGTTTTCTTAATTTTGAGATTAATTTTTGTTATGGATATCTTTTGTAAACCTGAAAGGTGTTTCATTCTGTAACAACAAATTTTGTAACCAGGTCTTTCTCAGTCCAGTGTTCTGAATGGTTTCACCTAAATATTTGAACTGAGAAACTCTCTCAATTTTCCTGTGTTTAGGTTTGAGAATTTTGGTTATCTAATTGTTGATAGACATGTATTTTGTTTTATAAATGACATTTGGAGGTTTCCCTTACCACTGTTTTTTTAAAGAGAATTTCTGTCTGAATGTCCTGAAACAGAATCACTATGCCATGCACAAAAGCTTATCAATCTATTCTAATGCTGGTTCTTCTTTTTTTGATTTGTTCATCAATTTAACCATCGATTTTATTTTTTGCCGCATTTAGATTACATTTTGAAGACCAGAGTTTAAAATTAATGAAGAAAATTGATCACCTTGTCTCACTCCTGTCTAAATTTCTAAATGTTCCCCAAACTTTACTTTAGATTTTGTACTATTTAGTGTTTCACTAATAATTGGAGTAATTTTGAGGTCCAGATTCTGACGAGAGACTTGTAGCCCACCAATTCATAAACTTCTTAAAAAATTTACTGTGATGGAAACTACTTCCATATTTTAAATTTTTTATGTCAGTGAATTGATTTCAGAACTGAAATTTATTGTGGTGAATATATGTTTGGCCTGGATACTGTTGCACTCATCCCATTCTGTATTATTATTATTATTATTATTAACAACATCAGTTCCATCTCCCATCTTATGTTTCAGTTTGCTAAATGTTCTGCATGCACACTAAAACTACCTGCCACAGTTTATCCTTGTTAGTTTCAATAATGCAGCAAAAGAAAAAAAATCACTGTTTAGGCAAATAAATAGTTAAATGTCGTAAATGTCACACTGTGTGTTGTGTCCCATTCCAATAATTAAGTTGTTAAGCCAAGGGGGTGAAATGTCACACTGTGTGTTGTGTTCGATTCCAATAATTAAGTTGTTAAGCCAAGGGGATGACTGTGGATTGATGAATCAAGACTGTACTGTTAGTTTGTGGAAGTGGGTGCTGCCTCATCTTGACCCCAGATTGCGCCAGTTCAGTTCTGTTGTACAACCTCTATATAGTTTCCAGGTGGTTATCTGCATTTGTCCAAGCAATGGAGGATGAGCATTTTCCCCTCAGTTATACACTATACAGTCCACATGCTTATCTGGGTGGTAATGTGCTTGCCCCCCATGAAAACGGGTCCGAGTTCGATTCCCGGCCAGGGCGGAAATTTTCTCCGCTCAGGGATTGGGTGTTGTGTTTTTCTCGTCATCATTTCATCCTCTTCATTGGCATGCAAGTCGCCCAATGTGGTGTCAAATGAAATAAGACTTGCATCTGGCAGCTCAGCTTCCCAAAATAGGGGCCTCCCGGCCAATGATGCCATACACTCATTTCCATTTATACACTATAAAAACAGGGAAAAAAATACATCTATATTATAACACTATAGCACATTGATATACCTACCTGCTGATTTTATCATAAGTTGTCATGTTTTGACAAAAGATAATCAGAACATTTATACAAAGAGAGAGAGAAACAGAAGAATATGTCACATCTCTGCTATTTGTGTTGGTACTCTCATTAGAAATTAGTTCCTCCTCCATGCTGTACTATGTTCTTCCATTGCTCCTGAAACCATCTCAGTGGTTCCCATCGTATATTAATGATGGCACAGTTGAGGATTTTTAATAATAACTACAATAATAACAACAATATATAAAGGGTAGAATTGTAAGTTATTACGCAGTATCTTTGTATCAGGTATTGAGAGTTTGAATAGATCCAAATGTAAGCAGCATTTGGAAAGGTTTCACAGATGAAGGATAATAAATGTAACTTATTTTAAGGTTTTAGGGCAAGCAGACTTGGGAGTTCTGCAATAATTCCATCTTAAACAGATGCCTCATAATTTTTTTAGCCTTTTAATTTGTCCATCAATTTCCTATTCACTTGATGCTTGTCAGTTTGGATTGGGTTTTAGAGGAATTTGTGGTGGAAATCATTACACGGGCTCAGCACAATTTAACAGTTTCCACGAATATACTCTGCAATTGTCTTGTTTGTCCACCTCCTATCTTGATGCAGATGTTTGGTGCTGGTACCTATTTTGCTTTGTTTTAGTTTTATAAATAGTTCTAGTGTAAATCTTTTGAAAATTTTATTCAATTTTACAGACATAACTGTTCTCATATTGTCTCTTTGTTTGTGTAATTGAGTTTGAAGTTTCTTCATTTGTTGCTAGATTGTAAATTTACATTTTTTATTTGATGCTATTTGTAATGTAACCCATTAAAAAGGAATGGATGAAATGAAATGCTTGTACTTAATTTTTCCAAATGCTTATTGTTCAGAAGTGGGATATATCTCAGTAACCACAGGATGAGTACAATGAAAGAACCTAATCATTAGATAAACAATGGAAACACCAGGTTGGAATATCAAAAATATAAGGAAAAGATAGATTGCTAACTACTATAATGATGACATGTTAAGTTGCAGACAGGCATAATAAAAAGACACACATTAGCTTTTGGACAAAGCTTTCATCAGGAAGGAAAACACATACACACATTCATTCACACAAGCAAGCACACCTCAAGCATTCATGACTGTCATCTCCTGCAGCTCAGATTGGAATGCATCTGTCATGCAGAATGGAAGCAGCAATCTGGAGGGAATGGGGAAGGGGAGGGAGGCTGTGGGGCAGGGAAGGTGTGTGGGGGGGGGGGGGGGGGAGTGAAAAAGGAGAGGAGTTGGGAAGGGAAAGAAAGGCATGTGCATTGGCAGATGCAGATGGCAGCACTCAAAGAGGGTGGGAGACAAGAAAAAGGATGAGATTATAGGACAGAGGGGGTGGAAACAATTGGGTGGAATGTGGATGACATTAGATTACCATAGGCTGAGGCCAGGATAATTTCAGAGAGGTCAACCCCCGTTTGCACAGTTCAAAAAATCTGATGGTTGAGAGGAAGATCCAGCTGGCTCTGGTAGTGAAGCTGCCATTCAAATAAAGCATTTTACGTTCAGCTTCATGTTGTGTCGCAGGGCAGTCTACTGTCAGGGTTGCCACAAGTTCTGGAAATCAGGTAATTTCAAATGTATAGGGGAAATCTGGGAAATATCAGGGTAACTTGAAAAATAAATAAATAAATAAATAAAAACACTGGAAAAATCTCATTTTTGTCTCTATAACATGAAATTGTTTTTTACTGATATGTCATGCTTTGCCTCTTGCTGGGTGCAGCTGCTTCCCTACTCTCTCATTCTTACTGCTTCTCCCTTTCCTACCCCTACACTCAGCTTGCAGTCAGTGCTGCCACCACTACTTGCTGCCAGCCTACAAACTACTGATGTGAGGCAGGAGGCACGAGGAGTGGTTGTTTGGATCTTATTCTCAGATCTTGTGGATGCAGCAGCTGGAGACAATGGTCATGTGTGCATGAGTTGTGTCTGAGTGATTGTGCGAATGTGTGTGCACTTTCATTTTCTGTGGCCAAAAATTTAATAGTGAGTGTGAGTGTCTTTTCCATGTTCCTGTCTGTGGCTCAGCAATCATCTTTAGGGTGAGTTGCTACCTGTCCTCATTAGTATTGATTCTCGGGTTATTCATGCAAGTTATCTGTTGTGTGGATGATAACTGCAGTCTCATTCCAACAACATCTTATTTGTGACACATGAATAGCTGGCCACACGAGTGTTCTTCCATGACGGGCCAAAACTGCAGGCCATTTCTGTGGGTATCTCTGATGGATCAGGTCTGCCGATCTGAAGCCCATAGTTTCCCACTAACATGTGGGCCCTGTTTGTCAGATTTAGTCTCACTGATGTGGCAAATTTTCATGGTTTATTCATGGACCTGGGACCGTGGTGCTCCTGGGCAGCTCAGAGATGGATTTCAGGAATTTCAAATGCCTCACTACAAGTACATTGTACAGTGTGACGTTCTATAGACATGTTATTTATTCCAGTACATTTTGGCACTTTGAAAGTAGTTTATATATTAGAAAATATGGATGACAAGAAGAAGAAAATTGTGGCAGTCACTGGCAGTTTGAATGCTACGTACTTGTATATTTCTTGAAAGAAACATCACACAATACCTGTAGAACAATAGACATAACACAGTGGGTAATAACCAACAATAACAAACATAGTAGAACCAACATTTTATTGGCAGTCACCTATAGTGTTGATTTGCACAACTCTTCCCCATCTTACACCTTTCTTTCAAGAGGCCTACTTTTTTCTGAGGTTTTTTCTGAAAGCAGTGAAGGTGTTTTAAATCTGTCTTGCCACTCCAGCAAAATCCATATTTTTGTCACCAGATGTGTTTTGCTTTATTGAAACAAAAAACAAGAGTGGTCTTAATGAAACATATATACCATTTGGCTTGCTTTCTCTATCTAAACCAGGTTCATTACAAAAGATGTTCATGTTAGTACTTAAGATTTTTGCTCACACATTTAGTAATACAGAAATCCTTGTCAACTTATGTCTTTACTTACCCTTGAGATCTCAAAATTTATCAGGGAAAAATGCTAAAACTTGTCTGGAAATCAGGGAAATATCATGGAAGTTTACTTGGGGAAACTTGTGGCAACTCTGACTTTGCTCTTATCCACAGTTAGTCAGTGGCCATTAATCCTGTCTGACACCTAGTTGGTAGTCATGCCAAATAAAATGCTGCGCAAAAATAGTGGCAGGGTTGGTATATGACATGGCTGGTTTCACAGGTGGCTTGGTCTCTGATGGTGAAGGGTAAGAATGTGACAGGACTGGAATAGAAAGTGCTGCATGGGTGGTTTGGACAGTTCTTGCACCGTGGTCTTCTGCAGGGATATGATCCCTGTGGCAAGAGATTAGGTTTTGGCGTGACATAAGGATAGACTAGGATGTTGAGGAGATAGGATGACCAACTGAACACCACTTTAGGAGGTATGGGAAGGATCTTGAGTAGGGTGGTCCTCATTTCAGGGCATGATGATAGGTAATCAAAGCCCTGGCAAAGGATGTGGTTCAGTTGTTCCAGTCTGGGGTGGTATTTAGTGAAGAAGGGGGCAAAACTTTGTAGCTCGTTCTTGGGGGTGGTGAGAGGATTGGAGATGTGGGGAGAAATGGCATGGGTGATCTGTTTGTGGACTAGGTCTGTGGAAAACTGTCTGTTTGTGAAGGTTCAGCATACTGGGCAAGGGAGTATTTGTCACTACAGATACACCATCCCCAGGTGGCCAGGCTGTTGTGGGAGGGGTTTTTTGGTGTGGAAGGGGTGACAACTATCAAAATGCTGGTACTGTTGGTGGTTGGTGGGTTTGATGTGGACAGAAATGTGGCTGGAGCTATCAGAGAGAAGGAGGTCTGCACTCAGAAAGGTGGCACTCTGGGTAAAGGAGAACCATGTGAAGCAGATGGAAGACAAGGTGTTAAGTTTGTGAAGTAATGAAGAGAGAGTGTCTTGGCCCTGAATCCAGATCATGAAGACATCATGAATAAACCTGAACCAGACTAGGGGTTTAACATTTTGGAAGTTTACGAACACATCCTCTAGATGGCCATAAGCAAGCTGACGTTGGAGAGTGCCACTTGGATGCCCATGACTGTGCTCCAGATTTGTTTTTTTATACCTCCCATTCAAAGTAGAAGTTGTTGTTAGTTAGGATAAAGTTAGTAAGGTGTATGAGGAATGAGGTAGTGTGTTTGGAGTCTGAAGGGTACCGGGAAAGGTAGTGTTCAGTAGCGGTTAGACCATGGGCATGAGGGATGTTGGTGTATGTGGAGGGGGCATCAACAGTGGTGGGTAGGGATCCAGGAGGTAAAGGGGTTGGTATGGTAGAGAGTCAGTGAAGGAACTGGTTGGTACCTTTGACACAGCAGGCTAGATAACAGGCAATCAGTTTGAGGTGTTCGTCAATGAGGACTGAAATTTTTTCAGCACAATAACCAGCTGCAATGGGGTCTCCAGGACTGTTGGGTTTGTGGATTTTGGGGAGTATGTGGAAGATGGGTGTGCATAGTGTCATAGAGATCAGGAGGGAAATGGATTCAGGGGTGAGGTCCTGGGAAGGGTCTAAGACTCTAAGGAGGGACTGGAAGCTATGTTGGACTTCTGGGATGGGATCAGTCCGGCAGGGTTAATAGACGGTGGAGTCATATAATTGGCAGATGCCTTCCACCAGGTAATCACTCGGATTCATAAGAACAGTGATGGACACATTGTCTGCAAGTAGGATAATTAGGTCAGGATTTGTTTTGAGGTTGTGTATGGCTGTTATTTCTTCTGCTGAAATGTTGGTGTTCTGAGGAAGGGACTGCCAGGGCTTAGATTTCTCATCACCATGCCCTGAAATTAGGTACATCCTAGCCAAGATCCTTCCCACTCATCCTAAACTGGTATTCCACCACCCATCCAATCTCCACAACATCCTAGTCCAATCTAATCCCACTCTCAATCCCACCCTGTTGCCAAAGGGATCACATCCCTGTGGAAGATGCAGGTGTAAAATCTGTCCAATCCACCTACACCAAATTTACTATTCCAGTCCTGTCACAAGTTATCCTGCCCTATCAGAAGGCACAATACCTGTGAAAGCAGTTATGTCATATACCAGTTCATTGCACGGCTTTTTATATTGGTATGACTATCAACCAGCTGTCCACTAGGATGATTGGCCATCACCTAACAATGGTGAAGGCCAAAGTAGACTACCCTGTGGTTTAACATGCAGGTAAACATAACATTCTTGAAACTTTCTGGCAAATTAAAACAGTGAGTCGGACTGTTTCCAAAGGGATCACATCCCTGTGGAAGATGCAGGTGTAAAATCTGTCCAATCCACCTACACCAAATTTACTATTCCAGTCCTGTCACAAGTTATCCTGCCCTATCAGAAGGCACAATACCTGTGAAAGCAGTTATGTCATATACCAGTTCATTGCACAGCTTTTTATATTGGTATGACTATGAACCAGCTGTCCACTAGGATGATTGACCATCACCTAACAATGGTGAAGGCCAAAGTAGACTACCCTGTGGTTTAACATGCAGGTAAACATAACATTCTTGAAACTTTCTGGCAGATTAAAACAGTGAGTCGGACCGAGATTCGAACTTGGGACCTTTGCCTTCCATGGGCAAGTGCTCTACAATCTGAGCTACCCAAGCATGACTCACACCCTGTCCTCACAGCTTTACTTCTGCCAGTGCCTCGTCGCCTACCTTCCAAACTTTACAGAAGCTCTCCTGCGAACCTTGCAGAACTATCACTCCTGAAAGAAAGGATATTGCGGAGACATGGTTTAGCCTAGGGGATGTTTCCAAAATGAGATTTTCACTCTGCAGTGGAGTGTGCACTGATATGAAACTTCCTGGCAGATTAAAACTGTGTGCTGGACCGAGATTCAAACTCGGGACTTTTGCCTTTCGCGGGCAACACTTGCCCGCGAAAGTCAAAGGTCCCGAGTTCGAATCTCGAACTGGCCCACAGTTTTAATCTGCCAGGAAGTTTGATAACATCCTTGATTTCAGTGGTTGCTTCACTACCTGAGCCATCTGGATCCTTCCCTCCACCACCAGGTCTTCTGAACTGCAAAGATGGCAGTTACCCTTACAACACATTCTCCATTCCCAAAATTCTACCAGTCTCAACCTATGATATCCTACTGTCACAACATTCGAAACCCAATATTTTCCACCTCCTAGGTCCTGTGCCCTACTCCCTATTCTTGCCTCCCACCCTCTTTGTGTGCCACCCTCTGCCAGTGCACTCCCCATCTTTCCTCTTCCCCGCTCCTCTCGTTTTTGCCTCTCCCCCCCCGCCCCCCCACCCCCCACCCACCCATAGCCTCCTGACACTCTGCCTTTTGGCAGTCTAGTCTCTGCACATTCCACTGCTGGACATTGCTCCTGTCTCCCCTCACCTTTACCCTTCTACTTGCTCCTCTTCCCTGACCCTTCCACATTACTGCTTCTGTTCTATGCACCAGATGCATTCCATTCTGAGCTGCTGCTGGAGATGGTGGTCATGTGTGCATGATGTACGCTTGCTCGCTTGTATGAATGAATGTGTGTGTGTTTCCTTTTCTGATAAAGGTGTTAGCCCAAAGTTAATGCATAAGTGTATTTTCGTTGTGCCTGTCTGCAACTTATCACGTCATCTTTACAGTAAGTAGCAATCTACCTTTCCTTATACTGTTGATATTCCATCCTGGAATTTCCATTGGCTGATTTTGCCTAATGTTTTTCTTCCATCCTACAACCCTCTGATGTTTACACAACACATGGCTACGTGACAGCAAGGATTGTTGATGCAGCTCTGATGTCCCACATTCTTCCAATTGATAATTGTATCTATTCATACTGATCCCACTTTCCCTCCCATCCTCACGTATTTTAGCTTTTTATTTTCCACACATACCTTTGTCCCAAGTACTTGTATCATTGACCTAACCAATCCCCCTACCCCCTATCTAACCTTTTTCAGTCTGGTACCCCATCTGCTCCTTTTCTCCCACGTTTCTGTACATTTTTAACGTATTTGTGCATATTTTTACGTGGTTTAACACAGTTACATGTATTTATACACAGTTTTACATCATTAGTGCATATTTTTACATATCTGTGCATATTTTTTCATATTTGCACGTATTTTTACGTACTTGTAGGTATTTTTGCATATGTGTGCGAGTGTTTGCATGTCTATATGTATTCACCATGTGTCTTTTCTCTTATCCAGCCCCCCCTCACAACCATCTAACACCTTATTTTGCCCATTCTCTCGTCATTCCTCTTTCACCTTTCCAAAAATATCGCATTCCTTGGCTAAAACCCAGCCCCACATCTAGCTTTTTAAGTGATACCAAAACTATGGATTGCACCCCTTCCCCCAATGGCATAACCATAAAAATTCCTTTCTACTTCACATCTAAAAGATCTCCTATTGAGTATATGGAGTTATCCTTCTGAAATTCTTTTGATTTCTTGTTAAATGCTGGTTGGCTATCTGTCAGAGTTTTAATGACTGTGAATATCCCTAGTTCTTAAACAAATTTCTGCAAGATGATCTTGGGTGGGCTCCAAAATTCTGATTACACTTATTTATTTATTTTTGCATAGAATCAACAAAAATGATGACTATTGCAAACATCAGTGTTGTTTACATAAGTATGAAGATGTTCTTAAAATACAAACAAAACAAATTGTTGATATAAATTAGCAAGACTATAATACAAGTACACAAAGGGAATGTAGTGTCACAGAAGGAGGTATACAACTAAAATATTTCTAATTTCTAATACAAACTATAAGATCATGTGTGTTTTCAACTTAGAATTCAGACAGAGAGTACAAACATTTCTTTGCCAGGAATAATTTGAGTTTCGTTTTAAAGATATTTCCATCATAGGCAGATAAGTCTTTTGGCAATTTGTTAAGCAAAATTTGACCACTGATGTATGGGCCATGATCTGTTATTTTTAACTTTGTTCTTTGCCTAAAGTAACTATTTTTATTTCTAGTGTTGTGGTCGTGTATGTCATTGCATCTTCTTGAATCTTTTTGATGATTTACAAAAAATAAAATTACCTTACATAAATACAGGAAATACACTGTAAGGTACTTATGTTGCACAAAAATCTCTTTAACAGAATCATTATGACCCAGATCATGCATTATTCTAATTGCCTTCTTCTGCAACAACATTAATCTATTGAGTGTGTATCAGCAGCACAGCCCCAAAGTTCAATACCATAATTTAGTAAAGGGTATATTGTTCCATAATAAACAGTTTGAATAGTAGGGTTTGTAACTATTTTTGTAAGGTGACTGAGTAGATATAATCCACTACTAATCTTTCCACACACAAAGTTAATATGCTTTGACCACCTCAAGTTTTCATATAAGTATAAGCCCAAGAATTTGCAGCTGTTAGTGTCTGCTGCCTCAATTCCATATATATTATTTATAGAGGTATGATGAGAGTTAAAGGTCTTGAATGATAACAATTGTGATTTATTAACATTGACCTTTGGCTCTTGTTATTGAAAAATACTTAATTATAGTTATTAATCCATCTGTTGCAGAAGATGTAAGTTCACAGGTATTTTTGCCAAAAATCAACAGAGATATGTCATCTGTGTAGCTCACTATTATAGAGTTTTGTGGCTGGGTGACATACCCAATTTATCATTCAGTGAAGGAGCTTTTCCAGAAAGGCTGAAAATTTCAAAAGTGAAGCCATTATTTAAAAATGGGGACAAGTATAAGGTAAAAAACTATCACCCAATATCTCTCCTCCCAGCATTTTCAAAAGTATTAGTAAAACTGATGAAGCGCCAAATCAACAAATATCTAAATGACCATAATTTACTAAACAGAAATCAGCATGGCTTCCAAGCACTTAAAAATACCGAAACAGCAGTAATATCCTACACTGAACAAATAATCAAAAATCTAGAAAAAGATTATAGTGTAGTAGGAGTAAATTTAGACCTCTCCAAAACTTTTGACATTGTGAACCAGGACATTCTTTTAGAAAAATTGGAAGCGTTGGGTATACATGGGATAGGAAAAAAATGGTTTGAATCATACCTAAAAAACAGAACACAGATTGTAGGACTGACATGAACTTACTCCAGCCACAAAATAAATTCAGTATCAGAGGCAAAAATTGTAGAAATAGGAGTACCACAAGGCAGCATCCTAGGGCCCATATTGTTTCTTGTCCATATAAACGATTTTCACACATCAGATGATGCAGCCAAAGCAATAATATTTGCAGATGATACTAGTGTGATAATAAGTGCACCAAAGCAATTGCTACCAACAACTGCTGATAAAGTGCTAAATTACATAAAAAAAAACATCCACTCTTGGTTCAATGCAAACAGGTTGACATTGAATGTAAATAAAACAAATTATATGCAGTTTGGGAAAAGATGTCAAAATGTAAATCTCCATCTGGTGTGGGGTGACAATGCCTTAGACAGAGTGACATCCACAAAATTGCTGGGGATTCATGTGGATGAAAACTTAAATTTTAATGACCACGTAATAAAACTTGCACAGAAACTTAATTCAGCCTGTTTTGCCCTCAGAATTATTGCAAATGTTTGTACCACAGAGGGTGCCAGAATGGTATATTTCGGCTATTTTCAATCTTTTGCCACATACGGAATAATATTTTGGAGTTCCACAACAGGGCGCCTAAAACAAATTTTTTTGTTGCAGAAGAGGGCCATCCAAATAATAACTCACAGTCATCCACAGGCACACTGCAAACCCATATTCAAAAAGCTTAGAATACTTACTATACCATCATTATACATATATAAATGTGTATTGTATGTCAGGACCCACATTACAGATTTTCAGACAAATGCCGACTTTCATAACTACAATACCTGTAATTGCAGCACTCCATACTCAGCGAACAAAAAGAACGAATACACAAAGGCATGTGAGCAATATTGGTGCAAAACAGTACAATGCACTGCCAATCAACATCAGACAGTTAGAAGATGATAACAAATTTAAAACAGAATTTAAAAAATTTCTATTAGAAAAATGTTTTTATTCTGTAAATGACTATGTAGGTCAGTAAATTTTTTCTGATGATATTTATAAAGGCAAACTGGAAAATACTCTATCTGTACCTAATCATTCATTACATTTACATACTTAAAGGACAGCTGTTGTGTGATGTAAATATATACTTAAGCAGTGTTGTGTATATAAGGACTTGCCGTTTAGGAAGCAAAACTAAAGCCTTATGAAAAACAGACTACGCATTTAAAATAACAAGCAGCGATGTAATAGGCTATATTAATTTCATTGTATTATTATTAACTTCATTGTATTATTTTGTTTTGTACTTTTTTACGTATATATTGTTTGTGTCCCATTTCTTTGAAATGGCTTACATGTACCCTTGAGAACATCCATACAATATTTATTGTCAACAGATGGATAAATAAAATAAATAAATAAAATAAATCATTCACATAGACTAGAAAGAGAAAGGAGCAAGACTAGATCCCTGAGGGACTCCTTGTTTGACAGTTTCATTAGAAGACTGGGCGATTGCAACTCGGTCATTATGTGCACTGCTTCCGAGTTGTCAAGTAGTTGGTTAGCAGTAGTATTGCTGAATCTTTTAAGCCATATGCCTGAAGTTTCTCTATTAATAGGTCATGTTTAACTGAGTCAAATGCCTTAGTTGGATCAAGGAATGTGGCTGTTGCCAAATTTCCTTCATCTAGTGCACTATGTACATTATGTAAAAATTCATAGATTGCTCTGATGGTGTTGTGGTTTTTCTTGAAACCATGTTGTGTTTCAGTGAGCAGGTTATTTGTTGTGAAGTACCGTAGTCACCAAATTGTGAAAGTGAGACATATTCAAAGATTTTGCTAAATATGGGGATTAATGATATTGGCCTAAAGTTTTCAACCTGTTTTTTAGATCCTTTCTTATATACTGGCTTTACTACACTCTTTTTTAATGAGTCTGGGTAGGTGTTTTCCCTAATACAGCAGTTAATGAGATGGGTAATAGGTTTAACTAATTCTTTAACTAGGTCACTAGATATCTCATCCCATCCAGCTGAACACTTGGTACTTAATGTGCAGATTATTTGACTTATTTCATGTTCATTCACAGTTCTGAATTCAGTGTTTGTACATTGGGGTGAGAAAACGTTTATCTTGCTGTTTTGGTCAACAGGTTGAGTTGGAATACTGCATGGAGTGATGAAGTATTTATTAAAAATGTCACAGATTGTTCTCGGATTATCTTTCAATTTTTCCTCTTGCAATATGCTTTTTCTTCTGTATTCACATTTGATGGTGCTTTCCAGTATTGATTGATGAGCTTCCGATATGCTTTACTCACATTGTCAGATTTAATGACTGTATCACTGTGCACCTTTGTCCTGAAATTTCAAAATCTCTGCCTTAAACATTTTCTTGGCTTTACAGTACTTTTCCTTAAGGATGATATCCTCTTTTGATTTATAAAGAAAGAAGAGGTCATGAACATTCTGCTTGAGTTTAATCAAACTACTTGGTAGTTTCAGATTTAGTTTCTTTCTATGTATTAGAGTCCTTTGTACATCTTTAACTGGGCAACAATGATTAAAATGTCTCAAACTTGTTTCATAGAATTGATCCCATTTCTTGTTTGAGCCTTTTACTTTATAAACTGAGTTCCATTCCTCCAGGGCTAGTTTATGTTTGAGGTGATTTGTATTGTCATTGTTCAAGATTCGTTTCTGTTCAGTGACATTTGTTTACACCCATGTACCCAACAGACTGACAATAGTGGTCAGAGTAGTGAAACTCTATATTTCTGTGACTAACACTGTTAGTAGCAAGTTTACTGATTATCACATAATCTATCCTGCTGGAGGTGTAGTTTGTCACTCTTGTATCAGTGTCTATTATGTTTACAATGTTATATGAATTCAGTATATCTGTTGGCCTCAAGCTAGGCATATTGTGAGAGTTTGCATTAATATTCAACTTCCCAAGTATAGTAGTAAGATCACTGGGGCCACATAAACTAATTACTGATCTGAAACTATTAAAAAAGTGAGACACATCTGCATTTGGTAGGTGATAAATTCCTATTACTTTGTGCTTTGTAGAATTACTACCTGTTCCCTTCAATTTAAGAGTAATTCCAGTAATTTCTAGATTTCTTTCACTACTGTGTTTATCCGGGAATGACATTTTAGTAGTAATTAGTGTTTCTTGGACAAAAGTAGCCTTTATGTAGCTGTCTACTATAGCTGTTAGTGAGAATATAACCCTCTAATTTACAAAATTTTAATTCCTCAGCTTTAAGACCATGTTTAGTAATCACTCTTTTGTGCAAAAATACTTTTTCTCTTAATGATGAATTACACCAAAATATGATTCCCTATGAAAGCAGTGAATGAAAATAGGCATATTGGGCTAATTTACTGATATTTCAATAATTCTAATAGCATAAATAGCTGAACTCAAACATTTCACCAGATCATGAATGTGTTTCTTCCAATTCAATTTCCCATCAATCCACACACCCAAAAATGTTCAATATTATGCCTTGGCAACAGACTTCTGTTCGAAGTCTATATTTATCAATGGTGTTATGCCATTTACTGTATAAAACTGTTTATACTGTGTTTCCTCAAAATTTAGTAAGAGTCTACTTTCACACAATCACTTAATAATTTTCTGAAAGACATTATTTACAATTTCTTCAGGTAATTCTTGTTTGTTGGACATGATTACTATATTTGTATCATCAGCAGAAAGAACTAGCTTTGTATCTTCATGAACACAGAGTGGTGAGACATTAATATATATTAAGAACAATAAGGGACCCAAGACTGTATGCTGTGGGACACTGTTCTTGATACCTCCCCAGTTAGAGGACTTGGCTGATTTTTGCAGACAGTCTATAATGTCAATTTCAACTTTTTTCCACATTCTTCCATTTAAATATGAATTAAACTATTTGTGCACTGTCCCACTTGTACTACAATACTTGAACTTATATAGAAGAATTTCACGATTCACACAGTCAAAAGTCTTTGAGAGATCACAAAAATCCTCATGTGTGATGTTCGGTTATTCAGAGCTTTTAATATTTAATCAGCGAAAACATATATAGCTTTTCTGCTGAAAAGCCTTTCTGAAAACCAAATTGACATTTTGTTAGTACTTCATTGTTACAAATATTTGGAGCTACTCTTGAAAATATTATTTCTTTCAAGATTTTGGAGAAAGCTGCCAGAAGTGAGATGGGGTGGTAGTTGTTAGCATCAGACCTATCCCATTTTTATTGCAATGGTATAACAATAGCATATTTCAGTTAATCTGGAAAAATGCCCTGTTTCAGTGAGCTATTGCATACGTGGTTGAGAATTCTACTTATCTGTTGGGAATAAGCTTTGAGTACTCTGTTGGAGCTTTTATGTTTGAGTGAATTCATTGTTTTCCTAATTTCAGTAGGAGAGATGGATTGAATTTCAGTTTTATCAAATTGCATAGATATTGCCTCTTTCGTATACAGCCTTGCATTTTCTAATGAACAGCTGGATTCTATTTTCTCTACAACACTTACCAAATAATTAGTAAAATATTTTCTACTTCTGACTTTTTGTTAGCAAAATTTTCATTGAGTTTTATGGAAATTCAGTCTTCCTGTGCTCTCAGTTGCCCTGTTTCCCTTTTAACAATATTCCAAAGTGTTTTAATTTTATTATCAGAGGTTCTAATCTCAGACATAATGCACATACTTCTGAACATTTTAATAACTTTTCTTAATACACTGCAGTAGTTTTCATAGCATTTGGTTCTGATCATTACTCCTTCTAGCTATAAGATACATTCCCCTTTTCTGTTACAAGATATGTTTATCCCTTTAGTGAGCCATGGCATTTTAGATGGTTCCTCACAGTTATGTTTCACTATTTTGTTTGGGGAACTGTTTTCAAATATAATCACAAAGACATCAGGTTACCTATACACCTCATCATAGTCTAACTATTGCAAGCTTTCTGTAAAAGTTGCAGTAATTAAATTGTTAATTGAACATACTATTTTGGAGGACTGTTTTGCATTACTATATGGAGCTATATCATATACTGTCACTACCTGTGCATCATGATCAGAAAGACCATTCTTAACAGGAAAAGTTTTTATTTGATTAAATTTATCGTGGTATGTAAAAACTTTGTGTATCAGTGTGCTGCTTTCCTGCACTACCCAAGTAGGAAAATCAATAACTGATGTCACATTGAAAGAACCAAGTAATACTTTAAGGTCATTCTTTCTGTCAGACTCTTTCAGGAAATCTACAATGAAATCCCCACAAACAATAATTTGCTTCCCTCTGTCTGACCGATAGCACAACAAAGAATCCAAGTTTTTCATAAATAACTGAAAATTCACCATTGGGAACCCATACACAGCTACAATTTTAAAAGTTCCATTATTTAGTTTAATCTCACAGGAACATGCTTCGATATGTTGCTCTACACAAATTTTTTTAGTTTCTAAATTTTTCACACTGTAATAAATTTAACATATACTGCAACTCCTTCTTTTCTGATAGTGTGTCTACTTACATATGCTGAAAGCTTATATCTATCTACATTTACTGTTTCCATATCTGTGACTATATGATGTTCAGACAGGCATAGTACGTCTATTCCACCCTCAGGTTCTAAATATTCTAAACAAAAAGGAAGCTGATCTACTTTGTTGTTTAATCCCCTGATATTCTGATGCAATACACTAACATTATTTTTCACTGTACTTTTATGAGAATCTTGTGCTATTTTAACATCTCTAGTATCTCCCTGTCTGAGCTTCTCATTAAGGTTAACTTAATCCAATGTTGACTCACTGGACACTGATCTTAGCGCTATAAGAGGTTCTCCCATCAGTTTCAGTGCCCTGCCTTAAATATTTTGCTATCATCCTGGTCATTTTACCCTTCCTTTTCCTACTGAGAAGCAGACCACACCTTGTGAAGTTCCATCTACCAATAGCATCAACAGGAACCAAACCCATGCCTGACAAAGTAGCCACCTGAAGCAGCTGATCTAACTCCATATTGACCTTCTTGGCAGAACTGTTTAATTAGGGATGATCATATCACATGAATGTAGGAACTGAGCCAACATTTGTGTGGTTCATTGCAGGTGCTATTTTTACTAGGTCACACTCAATACTGTATCACTGATCCCTATCAATATTGTTTCCTGCTGCACCCCTCTTCATGATCCTGCTTTGTGAAACCCTGGCACAGTGATCTCTTTTACATCCTCTGTCACCTGGCAAACACATGCACTGGGCTTGTAAAAGCATGTGACCTGGCATCCGTCACCAAATTTTTTTGTGCAAGATCTGGCCCACACCTCTTTCATGACTATTACCTAACAACAAAACATTCATCCTATTTTCTACTTTTTTGAAACATTTGGCTCCCTGATGAAAGTCTGTTTAGCATTAACTACACTTACATCTACTTGTGCTTCTTCCTTAATGAAATGAAGTAGCAAGGCAAATCCATTGTTTGTGCTAATGATGAAACTGTCAGATATTGTTCTCTTTCTACAGGCCCTGTTCCTTGCTACCACTTCCCATCTACCTTCACAATTCTCTCCCCTTAATGTCATCAGTTCCTCGCTAGCACTATCAAATTCAGCTGTAATGGCTGTAATGTTCCCTTCCCGTTCAGCTATTTTCCTATCTCTTGAACATACTTTGAAATACCATGGAAGAGAGCCCTTTACTTTCCTCATTCCCGTGCCACTACATTCCCCCCAAAGTAACCAACTGTCACAACAGCTGCACAGAATACCAGAAATAATTTTTCTATGACAGCTCAGACACTTCTCACTCATGGTTGTTTATAATCATTTTACAAAATATATCTATTCTTTTAACTACAGATCACAAGGGTAATTAAAATTAAGTGGAACACTAATATATGTGTATGCTACTAATATGGTAATGAACGCACTTAAAATAACATCTCTCTTTCTTTCTTCCTATTTCTCCCTCTCTCTCTCTTTAAAAAAAATAAAATAAAATAAAATAAAAAAGTTGAAGACAAGTGAAACCTTCAATAGGCTCAAATTGACTTCCTTAAGGTGTAACATTAGCTTAACTGACAGTTATTACAAAATTAACCACTTAACTTCATGAGCTCAATATTCAAGCATGTGCAGTCTGCACCAGGGCTGCCAACCTTTTCAGATTCTGCCAGTCCCAGGCCCTCACAAACCTGATCCCAGAACCACCTCTGCTCCCTCCAAAAGATACTGCTACTGTGCAGTCGCTACTACATACATCACATTTCTGAAATTGAATTCCATGCTCCAGCACCTGGAAGAGCATTCCAGACACCACCACTGTAAGTTATCCAATCTGCTGACATCCTACTGCCACCTTGGGACACCACTATCCAATCCCCATCCTTTCCACAGTGTCAACGCCACGTAGTACCCAGATCCTGCCTAGCTGATCTTTCCAACTTGCCACATCCCCCTAAACACCCTACCAACACTCCACCAAATCCAGAGCCAAAACACTCCCATGACACTTTTGTTAATCTTTCCACCAAACCATTCAGCCCTGTAAGTTAACTGCTATTGTAAAATTTGCCATATTTAATCTACTGTTTGTTTTGAATGATTACAGCTCAGGCATTAATTCACTCTCTGCTAAAGTAAGGGTAACAAACAATGCAAATGTTACCTTTTCTTTTACATTGCATTGTAGACAGCTAACTTTCAATAATATTAAATTCTCCAATTCATTCAGTTACATGATTTTCAATTTTGTTATTGATTTACAATGATTTCTGTAATGATTTCTGCTACATTTCCATTTACCTTTTTTGGTATTTATCAAATGTATAGTATATCAAACAAATGAAAGAAACTCACAGCTATGTGAAAACATAAATGCTTTACATACCATGTACATAAAATTTATATACAAGGTCAGTTCATAGTATCACCAGTGCAGTCAGTGTATCCCATTGAAACGGAATTGATGAAATGAAATCCTTGTACTTAATTCTTCTGAAGACAAATTGTGCAGAAGTGGGCTACATCACAGTCATCACAGCTAGATTACAATAAAAGAATCTGATTATTATGTTATCAAGGTTTGTTAATCCATGGCTCTGTTATCTGTTGGTGTCATTTTTTCCATACTTGGATGTAGAATCATCACTGGGAAGCAGAAAAGCTTGGTTATGCAGGCTGTGATAATATGATTTATAACACAGCCAAATTATAAAACAGCAGAATAATGTGCACTACACAAATAAAAACAGTAATCAGACTTTGTGACAAGAAATTTAGATTTCTAGCTTTGACTTAACAAAAATATGCTGATGTGCATCCAATGGCATGGGGATGGGGCACGTTCAACACGTCACCAAATTAATCATTTCACAACATAATTAAAAACCAAAACATGAAAAGAGGCTTTGCATATTATTAGTAAAGGATAGTGGTGCATTTTCTAATAAATAAAAGCATAGCTCAGTTTAATTGCTTCTATATTTAATGACAGTATTACAGATAATAAGAAAATGGCGTGCTTACATTCTGCAAGATGCAAGACAAGAGAGCAACAAGAAGAGAGCTATATTCCTTACTTTGTTTTAAAACAGATGATAATTGAAAATCTGTTGTAGATACGATCAGTACAATGATGTAACTTAGGCAGAACCTCAAAATTTTCAGATTGTTGACCTTAGTACTGTATTACATTAATTTATTACCAATTCCATGTTTTTTAGACATTGTGTCAGGTTATTACTTTCTCATCATAATCTGCATCCCACCAAAGATGTTTTTCCAATGTGAATGTTTCTCTTCCCACTTCTTTTAAGGAATTTAGCTTTGGGTAGTTTTGACAAACTTCTTTAAGTTCTTCCCAGTGTTGTGTTTTCATTTTGTCACTGACATCATTTTCCAAACAATGGAAAAATCCAGGATGGAATGTAACAATATCAGAGATGGAAAGTTGCTGCTCACCATATAGCGGAGATGCTGAGTTGCAGATAGGCACAACAAAAATATTAACATAATTATAGCTTTTGGCCATTAAGGCCTTTGTCAACAAGACACACACACACACACACACACACACACACACACACACACACAAATGCAACTCGCACACACGACTGCAGTCTCAGACAACTGCAACCACACTTTACGGTTGTTGCTGAGACTGCAGTTGTGTGTGCGACTTGCATTTGCATGAGTGTCCATGTGCATGTTTGTATGTGTGTCTATTGCTGACAAAGGCCTTAGTGGTCAAAACCTATAATTGTGTGAATCTTTTTGTTGTGCCTATCTGCGACTTAGTATCTCTAATATTGTGACATCATTTTCCTGAATTTTTGGAGCTTTAAATCTAGTTTCACACATGTTGGGTTCTACTCTGTATCAGTTTGTGCTCCTTCATGGGCTTGAAGATTTAATATCTTCTTGTGATGTTGGCACAAAATTGTTATTTGACTAATTTGGGATTTACCTATATTCTTGTCAGATGATGTTATTTGTTTCAATTTTTTTTTCTAAAAATCAGTCAGCATAACTTTGAGATTGAAATGTCCACACAGTTGCGCCAGTTCTTTCTATTTTGACGGGCCGGTCTGTGCATGGCAAAATTTCTTTCTTTCTTTAGCTGCGGTTTAAAATCACACATTAGAAATTTTAGGTGATTATGGAAGTTTGGAGATTATATTTTCTAGCACATCCCATGATTATATTTTCTAGCACATCCCATGACTTATTTAATTTTTCTGGCTTTGAACTATTTTTGTGATTGATCAGCATATGCGCATTAGTTACTGCTTACATTTAATTTTCATATTTAAAGAAAATTGTCTTTAACCTATTGTTCTCATGGTTACCTCGAGTATGGAACCAAGATTACCTTGTGAAACTGCAAATGCAACACCCAGATGGGTTGTGTTTTTAGTGATCTTTTGTTCGTGTTACTTTTGATTGGTCTTTATTTCCAAAGTACATGGTGTTCACATCTGGCAGTCTTGTGTTTTGCATGGCTAAGATTTTACTTTTTTTCTGATTTTAGTGTTTTTCCTAATGTATACAGGGTGTTACAAAAAGGTATGGCCAAACTTTCAGGAAACATTCCTCACACACAAAGAAAGAAAATATGTTATGTGGACATGTGTCTGGAAACGTTTACTTTCCGTGTTGGAGCTCATTTTATTACTTCTCTTCAAATCAATTTAATCATGGAATGGATACACACCGCAACAGAACGTACAAGTGTGATTTCAAACACTTTGTTACAGGAAATGTTCAAAATGTCATCCGTTAGTGAGGATACATGCATCCACCCTCCGTCGCATGGAATCCCTGATGCGCTAATGGAGCCCTGGAGAATGGAGTATTGTATCACAGCCATCCACAATATGAGCACGGAGAGTCTCTACATTTGGTACCGGGGTTGTGTAGACAAGAGCTTTCAAATGCCCCCATAAATGAAAGTCAAGAGGGTTGAGGTCAGGAGAGCGTGGCGACCATGGAATTGGTCCACTTCTACCAATCCATCGGTCACCGAATCTGTTGTTGAGAAGCGTACGAACACTTCGACTGAAATGTGCAGGAGCTCCATCGTGCCTGAACCACATGTTGTGTCGTACTTGTAAAGGCACATGTTCTAGCAGCACAGGTAGAGTACCCCTTATGAAATCATGATAACGTGCTCCATTGAGCGTAGGTGGAAGAACATGGGGCCCAATCAAGACATCACCAACAATGCCTGCCCAAACGTTCACAGAACGTTCACACAAGCACCGAAGTCAACATTACCTTCCTTCAATTGGGCCAACTGGTGGTGAATCGAGGAAGTACAGTACATACTGATGAAACTAAAATGAGCTCTAACATGGAAATTAAGCGTTTCCGGACACATGTCCACATAACATCTTTTCTTTATTTATGTGTGAGGAATGTCTCCTGAAAGTTTGGCCATACCTTTTTGTAACACCCTGTAGAGTTTTCCTGGCTTTAGGAATGATTTAATGTTGATTGTGCCAAAGCAAGTCTTGCTTTTGGTCTTGAGCAGGCCATAAGACTGATTTCCTATAATTTGAGACATAGTGTATCAGCCTAGTCTTCCCAAAGCCAATAGGCTAGTTGCATCACTGGTTGGTTCTTTCTGAGGTAATTTTGTATTGACTAAAACCATCTACCATTGTCCTTGGAATTGCAGGACTGGAAATGTAAAAATGCTTCATAGTTTAAGAATGGACAGTTTGGTTCCAAAATTTAAGTTCCGGACTCTGGTGAACAGATGTCAGCCAAAAGACCTTTTTCTCCAAGTCTAATATGAGATGGATGTGCAGTTTCTTTTATTTCTGATACATAAGTTAATTTGGAAAAAATGCTCCAACTTCTTTTTTTAATGAGTTACTTGACAACAACCACTCTAGGACTCGTATTACTTTCTCCATATTACTACAAAATTGTCTTGAACAGTGTAAATTATGGAAGATTTTCTACTGCTGTATCAGTTCTGGCTTGATTCAGCTTATGTGGGAATTGTTCAGCTATTTAAATTACATCTTTGCCAAACAATTAGCCATCCATCACATCAATCTTGGTTGAAAAATTCTGAGCTTTGTTGAATTTGTGGAAAGGTAAAACTATGCATAAGAGTATTTTTTCAACTTAAGGTAAATCACCCAATTCTGCAGGTACAGACATTATTTTAGTTTTCTTCTAAAACACCTGAATATTTCTTAAGATCATTTGTGTATCAAGAACATGCTACAATGTGTCTTGTCCCTGATACGTTGTATGGCGACTAAGAAGCTAAATTACTAGCACAAATATTGTATCACTGCTATTTGAGTACACAGTTTTCTTATGTATGGAACAAGGTACATCAGGAAATGCATTGATTACTTATTTAAAAGCTTCTTCATCAGAGGACATCCCAAATCGATTGAGATGAGCCATATTTTTTAAGTGATTATTTGTGTCATTACGTGTTTCTTTCTTGATTATTCGGCAGTTATGATTTCGCACTACAGTTAATCAACATATATTTTGTTCAGCAGTCCTGTTGTCAATCTTTCATGAACCAAATTGAGCTGATGAGAATATTCTTCAGGAGCCTCATTGAAAGCCCCTCATGAACCAAACTGAGTTTATGAGTATATTGCTGAACAGTCTCATTTGAAATGCTTATGTGTTGATACGTTTTTCATAGATAGTTTCTTGATGCGCCTTAGAACTTACAAACTCATGCAATCAGAGAACCTTTGTTTATGTACAGGTTACTTCCTGCATCACATTTCATCGTGTTCCCTTTTCTTAATTTTTTCAAACTTTTTGCTTGTGCAAACAGGTTGGTACTTTTTTTTTCAGCTGCTCTTGTAGGCATTCTCATTGTAAACAAGAAATGTATAAAAGCTAAAACAACATGAAATAAAAATATTGGAATCTATTCATTTTTATTTTATGACATTATTTATTATACAGAACAGGTTAAACAAATCTCTTTGGGGCTGGTGCAAAGTTGAAAGAAAAAAATTAATTATCATAGTAAGTAGTTAAACATAATAATCAAGCTAAGTTTTTTAAATAAATGGTTCATTCAGTAATTATTTGAGAAATTTATTCAAGCAGCTTGTGGAAACACAGAATACATCATAATGTGTGCATGCCTCTATTAATTCACTGAGAAAATCGCCAAAATTTGTATTATGGGAGAGAACTCCCATTGATGTTGACACAGACCTACCTTTTTTTTTTTTTTTTTTTTTTTTTTTTTTTTTTTTTTTTTTTTTTTTTTTTTTTTTACCAAGCTAGTCCCTTCACATACCTGTAAAATGCATTGCTGTGTTGCACATTTTATTTTTGCTAATTTCTGCCTCCATTCTTGCCTTTTCCATTATCACGCCTTGTAGCTATTTAAAGTTATCCACAAACTCAGCATTCTTTAATGTTCATTTGTGCATACCCTTCTCTGCCTCCTCGGTTACCAGTGTTGTGTCATGAGAATATAGTAATGACAAATGTACCAACTACAACTTTATTTCTCATCTCAGAACCACACATATCAATAAATATCAACAACTTGGAAATACTCTACCAAAGAATAAATAGATGGTCTCTAATTCTCGGTGAATATCTAATTCCATGACACCCTCCCCACACTGGTTATCTCTAAAGGTATGACTAGCTACACAGGATGGCTTATCGTGTTATCTTCTAGTGTTTGGAGGATTATTGTTGCTATCTTCTCATCTGATAGTGCTCTCTCCATTCCCACCTTCCACCCCATGTGTCGTAGGTGCATTTCCTCTTGTATCAGAATGACATCTCCAGGGTGGAATTCGATGGGTTGTCCCAGTGGACATTTAATTTCATGGAAGTTCCTCAGCTCTGACAGGTATTCTTTCATCCAACATAACCAAAAGGAATTGTTACAAGTTTCTTCCCAATCAGAAAAATGAAAAGAGGTCAGTTTGTGTTCGTCTCCTTATGTGACAGGCCTCGAGTTCATAGTGGCTTCAATAATAATCAAAGTGATGTTTAGCTGTATACTGTATAACCCTACCACTACTATTGTAATTTAGTGTACCTTTTACCTAAATAAAAGAAAACCCTGTCTCTATGTTGCCACGTATAGCTGTCTCTCTAAATTTAGTTTAGTTTCCAAATAAAGTACACTATGGGAGGATAATCCTGTTTATTGGAAAGATAATCGATAGAGTTACGCTTTTTACAGGATTTGACTGTGTGTTGTGTCTAATGGATAAGTAAATCAGACTATTCATTCTTTTCCTACGATCTTACTCAGCGTTTAGACAGAAATGCATTATGAATAATATTATACTGAAACTAGGACAACACAGCTCCAAGTTCATTTAGTGGTTTAAAACATGTACTATTGGTCCACAGCCTAGCCAGGCAATGAACCAGTGAAGTACTGGAAAAGCACAAGTATGAATTTTGCCTACTTTCTTGCTACTGTGTAAGTTGCTTCTTCAAATAAATATTACTCCATGTAAACAATGTTGGTGCAGACTCTGGAATTTGACTACTACACCCTCATACATTACATTTTTAAAATAGAAAAGGCCCAGTCGATAACTTCAAGGAAGCTAAAACATTTTGGCCAGGGGGGATCTCTAGAAAAGCACTTTCCATAATCAATAAACTTAAATACTAAAATATGGTTATAATAGAGGGAAACATTCCATGTAGGAGAAATATATCTAAAAACAAAGATGATGTGACTTACCAAATGAAAGTGCTGGCAGGTCGACAGACACACAAACAAACACAAACATACACACAAAATTCAAGCTTTCGCAACAAACTGTTGCCTCATCAGGAAAGAGGGAAGGAGAGGGACAGACGAAAGGATGTGGGTTTTAAGGGAGAGGGTAAGGAATCATTCCAATCCCGGGAGCGGAAAGACCTATCTTAGGGGGAAAAAAGGACGGGTATACACTCGCACACACACACATATCCATCCACACATATACAGACACAAGCAGACATAAGTCTGCTTGTGTCTGTATATGTGTGGATGGATATGTGTGTGTGTGCGAGTGTATACCCGTCTGCTTGTGTCTGTATATGTGTGGATGGATATGTGTGTGTGTGCGAGTGTATACCCGTCCTTTTTTCCCCCTAAGATAGGTCTTTCCGCTCCCGGGATTGGAATGACTCCTTACCCTCTCCCTTAAAACCCACATCCTTTCATCTTTCCCTCTCCTTCCCTCTTTCCTGATGAGGCAACAGTTTGTTGCAAAAGCTTGAATTTTGTGTGTATGTGTTTGTGTTTGTTTGTGTGTCTGTCGACCTGCCAGCACTTTCATTTGGTAAGTCACATCATCTTTGTTTTTAGATATAAATACTAAAATACTTAGATACTAAAGCACACACTTTTTATACTGAACATTTCACTTCAATAAAACCTCTTTCTTACTGTAATTTACTTTCAAAAGCTATTATTCTTTGAAATAACTCTGTATAGTCACTTTACAGATTCTTGTAACTTGGCTTCACTCTGACTGAATTTTACATAAGCAAAATTTTACTATAACACTTTGTAATAGTTAAGAAAACTTTTTTTTATTATTTACCCAAAAACCATTTAAATGGTGCCTCTTTATATTAACTTGGCACTTCATAAGTCTGTAAAACAGGATACTTGAATTAATCAAACACCAGGAAGGAGCCCTATATAGGAGTATGATTAGGATGAAATGACAGGATGAACCAGTTTCTTTAAAGTTCAAGAATGATTATTAAAACACAGTTTAAATTAATGGTTTACATTATACAAAAATGAAAATACAAAAACAATCCTATCTGGTGGCTGTAGGTTTTGGGTGTGGCAAATAATTATGACAGGTACACTATCCGCAGTGCGGCCTGTAAGTATCTTGCTGTATGGGCTCAGTTTCTCTTCTTGGCATCATTCAATTTTAAATACAAGAGCCCAACAACTTGCAAGTATGTCATCAGCCATTTGCAGTCTTCATCCGAGGCAATATTGTGCAAATTTGCAGGCAAAGCTTCTCCGGCTCCACAGTGGCGTTGCCTCAGTATCTGCTGCCTACAGACTGTGTAACTTACTTGCCACACTTGCTCTAGGTAGCGCACCAATTCATCCTTGCTACCTTTTCCACTCCCCAGAGCCACTTTTGTTTCAAAACAAAAGCACACTGGATTTTACATAACACTTATTTCTTACATTGTTCCTAAGTGTGACCGTTTCTTAAATTGTCAGATTTACATCAACATGAACAATTTATACACACAAACATTTTTAAATACAAAATGTCATCAGAAAATTATTTAATGCAATAATAATTTACATACATTACTCACATACAATGCAAAGAACTTCAATCTCCAGTATAGTACACTTTACTTTAATATACCAATATGCAAAAATTGTAAAGAAAACAAATTATAAAAATTTCAATGAACCATAAACAAATAATGTTATAACTGGGCCTTGTGAGTTCCAATACCTACCATAGAAAACATTTTATAGTTCCCACTATTCTTTCCCACTACACTCCCCACTAAGCTGTTTATGCGGTAACGAATTTCTGTAAAATACCATGGTGTACAAGGAACTAGTAAGTCTTTGCGGTGGTTAACACTTTTCAGAGTTGCGGTAGTTACAAATTTAAGGCATAGAATGTTTTTGCAGATAGTATAGCAGGTGTAACACATTCAAATGACAGTGATGTTTCAATTTGTTACCTTCCTGGGTCCTTCTGGATATTACGTGTGAAACAAGAGTGCAGGACTCTATTGATTGCCAGACGAATTCGGGGATCAAAAATTCAGTTCAAACAGTACGTAATGAATGCCAGGGTGATGGAGGTGGATGTTTGTCTCTCAACTATGTAAAATGATGGGAACTATCAAAAAGCACTGGATGTTTTTATTCCCTGTTGAAGCTAGTGCATTTTAGTCGACCTCCTAGGCATATCAGTCCATCTTCCATGAAAAAGTTATACCGTGAGATCTTGGACTCTTTTAGCAGTGGTAAGTTACTTTGAGGCATGTGTAGTTTTCCAATGAAGGATTCTCTCTGTATTACTCATATCCAATGCCTTCAAGCAGCTGATAGTTTAGTGACTATAAGCTCTCCCACGGATTTCTCCTCCTAATGAATATTGTGTACAAAACGGAGAGTCCGTGCTGTAGTATGAATGAGCCTGCAGCATGAGCTGAATTTAGATAGGTCCATGAGGCTGGTCAGTGTAGATAATGACAGAACTTGACTGTGGTTTTTCTTCTGCTTCATCTCAGGAGGTAATTGGTTTACTGTCAGATTATCAGACGGCCAACACTCAAGTGGATGTGCAAGGCAAAGCAGTCCTTACCACCATAGTTTCAGGAAATGTATTGGACCTCCAAGAAGTCCTCTTGCTAGATGATCAGGTGGATTGTTTGGTCCTGAGCTGTGTCTCCACTATGTGGGAGTTAGTAACTGTATTAAATGATTACAAACAAAGGTCTTCAAACTGTTTTGGTTGCTGTGAATCTGATGTGGCATGACTGTAGTGTCTGTCCACAATATTGCATGAGAGATTTTAAAATCTGTTGCATGGCAGAAGTAATACTGTAATTGGGTTCCTATTACTGCTGCTAAAAGTTCCAATTGTGGCATGGTTACCTTGTTAATAAGATTATGAGCTAGGACATTATTCTATAAAACTGTACAAATGTACAGAGCTGCTCCTATGCCTTTTTGGATGCATCATAGATTATGTGCACTTGAATGTCTCTTCAATGAGCAATGGCCAGCCATCTGCAGGCACATACCTGTGAAAATGATGCTAAGTTAGACATCCAAGTGTACCATCATTTTTCTAGGTCCCATGATTTGGGTTCATCCCAGGCAATTCCTAAGCACCATGTGTCCTGCAGTAACAATTTTCCAAGAACACAGGCAGGGGAGAACAATTCAAATGGGTCATAGGACCTTGCCAAACAGTACTACAGCTGTTGTTTGGTGATTGGCTCTTCTGATGACTTCCTGGTGATTTCACAGGGGTTGATACAACAGTACTTATCCTCAGTGTTCCAGTCTACACCTAAAACTTGAGTTTGTGAAGGGGGTTCTCTCCCTTTGGCCTTCCAAGTAGTTTTAAGTTGTTCAGAGATGGTAGCCAATTTTAATAAGGGGAGAATGATCAGTTTCATCAGCACTACAAATTCATAGTATATGGTAATCACCTAATCATCGCTTTCTGCTGGGATCACAAAGCCATACATGTATGTATTCCTGTTTATGAGAGATGCCACAGTGGGAAATGATGTCATACATTTGTCTGCGTTTTCTCTTAAAGTTTCAGAGAGTCAGACCAAATGGGAGCCTAGTGAAGCAGTATTTTGTTATATCATCCATCACTTGAAGGGCTCCTATTTAGTTCTGGTTAGTTCTGAACTGGAAGAATCAAGTTAAGTCTTTGTCTTCTTCATTAAAGACCAGCTGAAGGAATACCTGTGTGGCAATATCAGTGGACTGCAGTCTGAATCGCCATAAAATCTCTAGGATCTTCTCAGTTAGTAGAGTCAATCCTGCCTCTAGTACCTCGCACATAGAAGGTGCATTGCTTTGGTGACATGACACGTCAAGACTATCCTCCATTTAGTCTTTCTGTGTTTCTGTTTCCTTGCTGCATAATGAGGGAGATAAAACAGTGCCTTCTTGATAGTTGAGTGGGAGTGACCTCTACTTGCCCCTTTGGAATGCATTCTGGCACATTAAAACATAGTAATAATATTGTTACGTTCCATCCTGGATTTTCCATTGTTTGATGAAATCATAGTACATTTTCTTAAAGGCTTCTTGATGTTGAAATCTTGTCCTTAGGTGGTTGAACCATTTCTCTGCAGTCATTCTGCTACTCACAAGAGTTTTATCCTGTGTTTTGGGAAGTGAAACCACTGATCATTGACCCCTTTATACAGAAAGATGCCCTCAAATCCTCAAGAATTCTCATGTCCTTGCTGCTCACAGATTGATCTCGAATGGCAGTAAGCCCTATAGCCTCAAAGTCCCAGAATGGTCTGAAGTCATTAGCAGAGGACAGAGAAGACTAATCAGCATGAACAAATTCACCACAATTGCATGCACACAGATACCTGACTTATTCCCAATAACGTTTGAACAGCAGGGATTTTAGTATCATTTCCTTCATCACAAATGGACTTTTGCTGTAGCTATCTACACATAGCACACGTTTTTTTCCTTCTTCTTACAATCTGAAACTGTATCCCATTTTGGAGATGAAGAAAATATCTATTTGCTCATTTCAGTTTATCTGTTAGATCACTAACACATACAATCTTCTTACAGCCCTGTGTCCAGTGACTGCAAGATTTATAAAAGATGGTGAATAGTTCTGGTACTCTGATACCTTTCTGGGTTGGTCTTTTAGATTTCATGTGCATGTAGAGTGTGGCAGCTGTGGGGTTGTGCACTAGAGGTGGTGGAAATATACCACGTATCTTCTGCGTGGTAAGCACCCCATGCACTTCCTCACTCAGAAGCTCCATCAGCTGCAAAATGCCTCCTTTGGATGCTACTGTCCACTTGGCATGGATTATCCAGTGGCAGCAAATGTCATCTGGAAAAGCTGTGTCCATTCATGTCTCTCCTAAGAGGCTGGAAAGCTTTAATATGTTGCTGGCATTTGATGAATATTGAATTGAGTTCCTCTGGGCTGGCTAACTGAAGGAGTTTTATGGCTACCATGTAAGGTAGGTGGCCCTGAAGTGTCCGATCCTTGTTCCTCAAATGAGAAAGGAGGATAAGAAAGGAGGATAAGAAAGGAGGATACTCTTCATTTCTGTGCATGTCTCAGCAGTCACTGCAGTACCTTCTGCTAAATGCTTTAGCTCTCTTGAAAGATAGCTACAAAGAAATATGCATTTATTGATGGTAGTACTGGTGGGTCATTGCTGACTGACTGACCAAATTGCTCCCAGACTGTGCCCATGGCTCCAGATCACCTGAAAAGAGCTTGTATTACTCATCATCTAACAGGACATAATGCCCTCATCTAGTTTGGTGAGCCAGTCCACAACACTTTTTAGTATCTCTGTAAAGTATTTGTAATCTGTGTATTTCACAGCGTCTGACAACTTTTCAACTTCTGTGCCAAAGCACCTAATGTTCTCTCTCTCTCTTTCCCCTTCACGCCATGCAATTGTGCTTCCGAATTGTTGTCCACATATCCTATCCTTCACATTATTCAGTAGTGTACGGCAGTGTCAGCTCATGATCAGATGTTCCTGAATCATTATTATCTGAAGATAGGTAGCCTGAGTAGTTCAATAAACAACAGTCTGATGGCAGCACTAGTTATATGCGCATTCTCAGTAGCATTTCTGAGTAGCACCTATTATTGTTATTAATGAAACAATAGCTTCATTTTAACAGCAATGGAAGCACACAAGCAATATCTTATCTCCTTCATATCCTGAGTATACAATTACTTTATTACTGCCATAAAGCCTGTGTAGTACTCCTAAAGTACAACAATGTTGTAGTTTTACTTATCTCTGTTCTAAGAGAGATGTGTGTGCCCTCCTGTTGTTCAGTTCATCTTTGTTGTTCTGTACTTTTCTTCTTGGTTCACTACATCCTTGGTTTCAGCACCAAAAAATGTTATGCCACGAAAATGCAGTAATGACAGAGTGCACTAATCACAACTTTGTTTCTCATAACAGGACAACACATATCGACAAAAATTAACAACTTATAGATACTCCTCCAAAGAACAAACAGATCATTTCTCACTCAAAGCAACTACTCATTCCACAACAACCATCATAGCCTTCCTTTTCTCCATACTGCATTTCATTCCATATCTCTCAACTTTCTCCATTTAAGGAGTCTAGTTGTTCTTGTACCTCCTTACTGTTTGTTCCTCACATCACAATATCATCAGCAAATAGTAATAACTTCATCTCCCTTTCTCTGTGAGCTTCTTTCATCTCTTCCATTATTTCAGTCATCAACATTATAAGTAATAATGTGTGACACCTCAGTTTCTTGTCTGAACCCTGTAACATTTCTAAACAAATCAGTTCTTCCAACTTTCTTCTGGACACAGCTGAAGTTTTTTTTCATTTATTGCTTGAAGGATTCAGTTGTTTGTTTTCCAACTCCCTTTATCTCCAAGGTTTCCCATACCTTTTCTCTGGGGACAAAATTGTAAACTTTCACTAAGTTAAGAGTTGTCATCACCAGATTTTTTCCATAATCCCAATGCCTTTCCATCAACTGTCTCATACTAAACGTCGGATCCACTGTTGACCTACCAAGTCAAAAGCCATACTGCTCCTTTTCTAACTGGCCTTCCACTTTTCCTTTCATCTTTGTTCCCGTATTCTCTCCATTATTTTTGCTGCTTATGATATGAATGTGATCCCCTGATAGTTATCACATATTTTTCTGTCTCCCTTCTTGGTCAGTGGAATTATTATGTCCTTTCCCCATTCTTCAGGCACACATTTATGAGTCCATTTGCATCTTAGCAATCTGTATAACCATTGTAGCTCTGTAGGTCTTGCAGTCTTTATCATCTCCACACTTATTTAATCTACCCCAGGTGCCTTTCCTATTTTTATTCTTTTCAGTGCTAGTTCTGCTTCTAACATTGTAATGTCTTTCCCTTATTCCAGGCCCAGGTTCCCATATCATACTTCTATTACCTTTTCAGTGCTGTTTTTCACATGTAGTAGTTTGTCAAAGTACTCTTTCCATCTTTACCCTATCTCCTCTGGTTCCATTATTAGCTTTCAATTTTCTCCATTCACCAGCTTTGTGTAAGTGCTTTCCTTTCTCTTCCTTTGTAACTCCTTACACCATCCTTTTGGCCCCAGTAGCATTCCTTTTCCAACTCGCATTTGAATTCTTCCTGCCTTTTCCTCTTTTCTTCCTCTGCCACTTTCTTACACTCCTTTTTTACTTTTTGGGTATTTCCTGTTACTTTTTTCGTTTTTATCTCTGTTTCATTCATGCCATGCTTTCTTCTTTTCTTTTACTGCTTCCTTCACTTGCTCATTCCATGTTAGTCTCTCCTTATCCTTTACCACACTGGATATTGTGCCACAGGTGTTCTATGCAGAGCCTACAAATGCCTCTTTAAACTTACCCCACTCCTCTTCCATATTCAGTGCATAGGATTTTAAACTTAAGTAACACCATGAACTTTCACTGTATACCAATGCCTCTTCTTTTAGTTGTCTTCTTTTTTGTCCCAGCTTCTTGAGATCTCTTGATGAAGAGACACAATATAATAAGTTCCATAGTGATACAATGAAGTTACGTAACAGTTGGTAATTTAACTTCTGAAACTACCAGTTTATTGGCATTTATGGAACGAAAAACACTCTCATACTCTCATGTGGTCAACTGTAACATTTTGTGTGTGTAATGGGACTTACTGTGGTGCAATTCCTTCTGATAATTTAATTAAGCTGCATTAAAGTGTTGCTAGGCAACATAATCAACACGGTGATATGTGTCTCAATTAAAACCGAAGCTCGACATTCTAAATAAATTTTCAGTTCATCCCTGTCAAAATCAGTATTGTCTCAAAATCAACTTCCAACATGGTACATTAAGTCCAAGCGCATTGGCAAATATTGTATGTGATTTACAGGATAGCTCAATTATGCACTGGCGTGCAACATATTTTAAATAGAGTGCGCAAGTTTCAGTTTTCCATAGTGGGCTTAATGACTCTTTTGTAATAACATGATCTCACATAAAGTCTAACTCGAACTGGATTTGTCTCGATCCGAGGCAAAATCATATAATCAAATTCACCACACAGGTCAACGAACTGTACACATGCACTTTTGCACTCCAAGTGATAACTTGTCTCAAAGTAAAAGCCGCACATAAATTCACACTTCTTTTTATGCATACAAAAAATCAAAACACCTTTATACTAAACAGATAAATTATGGCATGCAATTACTAACTAAACATTTCTGATTCCAAATAAACTTCAAGAACTTGTATTTCATAATCAGTAAAATTTATTGCCTGAGAGAAACTATTAGTTTGCTAAAGCAGATTCATATTACAGTCAACTCATGTCTGGATGATGACATCATGAATTGACACTTGCTTGGAATGAATGAAATACCTGTACTGAAAAATACTGTCCATTCAGTGATTTACTGACTTTTATAACAAATTTGGGTACCCCTTGCATCGCTACACTTGTACCTTCCTATCTTTTAGTTTCCACATTTTATTCTCCCTTTCTGTCTTTATTCCTTCCATTTTACCCACCCTTATCTTTTCCACCACTACTTGATGGTCTCCATCAGAAGCTTCTCCTAGCAGCACAGTTACATCCATCAACTGCCTACAATTTTGCTTTTCCACCAGTAAGTAGTCAATGACCATCCTCATCCTTTTCTCTCCCCACCTATATCTTGTTTTCTTCATTAAGAACATATTGCCTACAGTCAAACCATTTCTGTCATGGAACTCAATCAGTTTATTTCTTTCCTCCTTCTTTTTCCATATCCATATGGACCAATTATCTTTTCCTTCCCTAGTCTTCCCTTCCTCACTGTGCATTTCAGTCATTCATCACTGTTGCTTCCACACCTGTAATTTCATTCTCTAATTTCTCTAGAAATTCCTTGATGTTCTTCTCTTCATTACCTGTCTGTAGTCTGTTTACTTCACTCCATTATTTATCCTCAGCTGAATTTTCATTATCCTGTCACTTGTGTATTCTGCTGCTTCCATGCATTGTTCTGGGTTTGGTTTTACTATTGTACCCACTCCATTTTGGTCCTCTTGTCAACCATTCCAATGAAGTGTGTGTATCCTTTTCTTATTTTCCTCCTTCCTCTTCCTTTCCACCTGACTTCACTAAGCCCCAACATTCCTACGTTCTACAACTCCATGAAGTCTAGCATCACTTCTGCCTTTCCAAACAGGGTCATCAGATTTAGGATGCCCACTTTCATTGCATGGGTGACTAGCTGCCGATTTCCCACAGTTCCCCCAGCACCACAAGAACAGCTTATTGCTTGCAGTGTAGGCCCTAACTTTTTTGAGATTGGTTTTGAAGTACCATTTCATATATATGCTATTATTATTATATCCGCTTCAAAAGGTATTTTAGAGCTACTGCCATCATAGGTTTAGGCCGCTCCTAAAATGGAGAACTGATACCTTTTGTAGAAACTTCGCTAGAGAAATATATGCTATAGGTAATATCAGAGGAAGATAGTTCTTCTGCTTTTTCTATAGTGAGACTGTTGTATTCTCTTCCACTTTCAAAACTGTCGACTCTCTTCAATTTCTATGCTGGCAAGAGGCACAGAGTGCTACCATCCGGAGCCAAAGGGACCAAGGTTTTTTTAACACCTTCCTCCTTGCTCATCACGTGCAAGGCAAGGCTCCTGGCTTGAGATTGGGATTGGTGGAGTACACTCCTACAGTGTAACCAGTAATCCCTGTTTTTTTTTAAAGAATCAGACTCCTATGTATAAAATAGCTTCAAACTTCTGATTACTTTACAAATGAGGTAATGTGTTAAATATTTGATGTTAAACATTTAAGTCAGGAAACATTTTGAAACGGGGTTGAAATTATGTTTAAAGTTTGTTCGAAGTTGCTAGATGCTATCACTATCGGATACTGGATGAGTCTATTGTGGATAATTAGCACTTTGTTTTCATACATCTCCTTAACTATGTGTCATTCAAACACAGTCAGTGCTGTATGTGATGCTGTCTGCAAAATGTGTAGTGAATACAGTTAGAAGTACAGAAGAAAGAAAATTGAAACATCATACATAATGTGGCAGTTTTACTGCAGGGACAGTGAAAATTTAGTAACACATTAACTTTTTTCCTTGTGTTATTTAGTGGCTGGTGTCAGCAAGAAGTAGTTTCTTAAAGCTTTGAAATTAGATGTAAATTTTTTTGCAAGTCAATAAGTGCACTCCTTCTCAAATATAGCGTGAATATAGTCTAGATATTTGCACATTGTGAGTTACACATATTTATAAACTATGTACATAGTTTATAAATATAATACTTGTCTTCCTGTGTTTAACTTTTCACATAACTCTTAATTAGGAGATTATGTCAGCATTTTAATTTTTAAATTCGGTCACTATTTATATGAAATATTGAAAATAAAATTTTGTTGTGTCTGGAGGCTATTAGATAGGTGACCTGAAACTGGGTCTGGGTTCTGTACCTCAAGATAGTTGCTTATTAATATAGACAGTGTAATCACACAACCTGGTGGATCTTAGCAACTGGGAAATCGTATCACTCTTAATGTATCACAGTGACAAGCTATCTGGGAGCGGTACCACAACACACAGAAGTTCATTGTTTGCAGTTTATTAAACACGCCAGTTTCAAGTGTAGTCTGAGCTGAGAAATATCATTTAACAGCTATATGTGAACTGAATACAACTTTAGCAAGCTGAACTGTAATATTTCACTAGTAATTTATCATATTTTAAAAACTGCAATCATGATCTTTCTGGATTCACATGTGATCTGTGTGTTTTTTGTTGGTTTGGAATGGTGGGGAAAATTGCTCAGGGAAATATACCATTGACTGCATTACCTACAAATGGCAGCAATATAGGTCAGCTGCAAAAGTCAAGTGAGACATCAACTTTACTCCTTGGAAACATAAAAAATGTTTACCTAGACATACACAAGTCTCTAATATTTTTTGTCTAAGATATATCACTCCACAATAACCAAGTTTGTTGGAAGACTCTCATTGGCTGCAAAGCAAATGCTGTGGCCAGAAATTCACTCCCATATGTTCCCAATTGCATTTCCTTCTGGGTCACTGTCATTTCGCCTGTTGTTTGGCACAAAAAACATACAAAACCCTTCTTTTGTCCTACAATTTTATGAGGGGTGACTGAAAAGTTCTTGACCCACCCAATGAAGGTTGACAGCAGTCCACATGTATATCGCTATTTATAAACGTAGTCCCCTTTTAGGGCCACACACTTTTGCAACTGTTGTTGTAAGTCCATTATATCCTCCGTGTAGAATACTTATTCCTGCATGGCACAATAGGCCTCCACTGCAGCCATGACATTATCATCTGATCGAAAATGAGTTCAAACTAGATGTTTCTTGAGCTTAGGGAAGAGATGAAAGTCAGAGGGGCCCAAATCAGGTGAATGAGGTGGGTGCCTAAGCAGTTAGAAGCAACAGTACTCGATGGCAGACATCACAGTGAAGGATGTATTCACAGCCACATGGTTCAGATGAAGGAGCACACATTTTGTCACATTCTGAAGCATTTCACTTTGATGGCCTCCCTCAGACACATTAGTTGAGCAGCATAATATGCTCCATTCACTGTTTCACCCTTTTTGAGGTGTTCAGCTAGGATAACACCTGGTGAATCCCAAAAAATAGAGACCATCACCTTGTTAGCTCATGTAACAGACTTGAACGTCTTGGAGGTGGGTGAGGAAGGTTGTTTCCACTGCTTCAATTGAACTGTGGATTTGGGTTGAAAGTTGTGAACAAATGCTTCATCCATTGTCACAAAACGTTTGAGAATGTCACAGGATCTGGCTCAAAAAGAGTCAAATTTTTGGTAGACATCACGTGTCCCTTGTGTTTGTTTTCTACTGTCAACATTCTTGGGACCCATCAACATGAAACCTTGTGCATACGAAGTACAGATCTTATAATGTGTCCAATGAGATCCTGAGATATGCCCACTCTCTCTGCTACATGCGGATCTCCCATGATGATATCCTGAATTGCAGTGATGTTTAAACTCCATACTGGTCATTATGTGTCTTGCACTGTCAGGTGCACCTCGGACAGACATGTTGCCCCACTTGAATTCTACTACCTACTTTTTCACAGTGGAATAGGAAGGGGAATCCTCCACTAACATTTCCATCATATCATAACAGATCTCCTGTGCACTCATGCCGTTATACAGTGGATATTGCAAACTGCATGCTTTCTCTCTTTATCCATTTTTCAAAATGTGTACACTGTGGACATCAAACTGAAAAAGAAAAATGAAAAGTATTGCATGTAACCTAGCAAACAAATGTACTGTTAGTTGTTGAACTGACATCCAGCTAGGACAGGTTTTATTGTGGGTGGGCTGAGAACTTTTCAGTCATCCCTCATATATGCAGGCAAATTTTAGCTGGAAATATAGCTTGAATTGTCCCTTTGTTGACAAATAATTTGAGTTTATCAACCATATTTTATTCTTTGAGACAATGTAATTTTATGAGTCACGAACACTACATAGGGGAATTAAGAATGAGATCAATTTCCATCTACAGACCCATAGTTCATAGAATATGTAAGGAATTGGGAGAATGTATACCAAAAAGTAATTGCCAAGTTAAAATTTACAAATAATGGTAGCTTAATAAGACTAATGGAAGCTTAATAAGACAATCTGAAAGGATTATGCTTATCCATTATGGATATTTTAAAACCGTGACTGTATATTGAATGTAAATAAGTTATACACAACTGCAATCAGTCACTTTTTTGAATAATAATGCTTTATTCCATGAACCAGTTTTCGAACCTTTTCAGGTTCATCTTCAGATGGTTTCGGGAGGATCCAGGAAGTTACATCATTACTGGTAGTAGCATAATGCTGGGTGCTGGTTTGCGACAGAAATCAAAAGCTATATAGGGTATTGTGAAAGCTGAAACTGGGAAGAGATGCAAATACCAGGATGTCATTCTCAAAAATGCAGAAAATGTCAGTATCAAAAACCTAGATTTGCCAAATTATATAAACAATTATTTCATAAATGCAACAACTTCATTAAGTTCTAAATTTACAAAACAAGAAAAACCAGAAATTACAAAAGCTGCTTCTGGCATGAGGGTGGAGCCAACACATCAACATGAAGTGTTAAAAGTGATAAAAAGCTTGAAACCTAAAATCTCTGCAGCGTAGATGAGGTGGCATTGTCTGTCATAACAATGACAGCCCCAGAGATTGTAAGAGTCTTGGAACACGTTGCCAATTTACCATAGGAGTGTTTCTAGAAAGACTGAAAATCTCAAAAGTGAAGCCATTATTTAAAAAAAAGCAACAAGTATAAATTTAAAAACTATCAGCCAATATCACTCCCTCCAGCATTTTCCAAAATGCTAGAAAAATTGATGAAGCACAGAATCAACAAATATCCAAATGACAATAAAATGCTAAAGAGTTATGAACATAGTAATCAACAAGGCTTCCAGACAGGTAAAAATACAGAAACAATTGTAATGTGCTACACAAAACAAATAATCAAAAATCCAGAAAAAGATAGCAGTGTTGTAGGAGTACAGTTAGATCTCCCCAGAACATTTGATGCTGCCAATCATGGCATCCTTTTAGAAAAACTGGATGCATTAGGTATTCAAGGAATGGGCAAAAACTGGTTTGAATCGTGGCTACAAAACAGAACACAGATTGTAGAACTGATGTCAGCTTGCTCTAACCACAAAATAAATTTAGTATCAGAAATAAGAGTAACACTAGGCATTATTCTGGGTCCTATATTGTTTCTTGCCTATATAAATGACATCCACACATCAGGTGGTGCAGCAAATGCCATACTATTTGCTGATGATACTAGTATGATAATATGTGCACCAAAGCATTTCTCCAAAAAATAGTGATCAAGTCCTAAAGAACGGTCATTCTTGGTTCAACACAAACAGGTTGACACCAAATTCAAGTAAAACAAATTACATGCAGTTCAGAAAAATAAGCCAAAATATAAATCTTGATCTGTTGTTGGGTGACAAAGCAATAGACAGAGTGACATCTGGAAAATTACTGAGGATTCATGTTAATGAAAACTTAAAATTTAATGACTGTGTAATGAAACTTTCACAGAAACTAAATTCAGCCTGTTGTGCTTGTAGAATTATTACAAATGTTTGTACCTCAGAGGGTGTGAGGATGGCATATTACAGCTATTTTTTGTCTCTTGTAATATGCAGAATAGTATTTTTACATGCCAGCATTTGCTGCTTAAAACAAATTTTATTGATACAGAAGAGGGCTATATGAATAATATCACACAGGCATCCAAACAGGCTCACTGCAAACCCACATTCAAAAACCTTAAAATACTAACAGTATGTTCATTATATATACACAAATGTGTTTTATATGTCAGGATCCACCTTGCAGATTTTGAAACAAATGTAGACTTCCATAGCTACAATACCCTAAGTAGCACAGCACTCTATACAATGAACAAGAAGAACAAAGCCTCAAAGGTATGTCAGTCGCTACAGTACAAAACTTTACAACAGACTGCCAGTCAACATCATAGAGTTAGAAGATGAAAACATATTTAAAGCAGAATTTAAAAAAATCCTACTTGAACAATGTTTCTACTTGGTAAATGACTATGTAGGACAATAAACATTTTATGATAATGTTTATATTAAGGCAAAACTAAAAATATTGTCTTTCACCCCTCCTTTTTATTACATTAACCTATTAATGGACAGCTCTTGTGTGATGTAAAATCTCTACTTAATGACTGTAATGTATATAGGATGTGCTGTCTAGGGAGGACAAAAATAAAGCCCTGTGGAAAAAAGATGCAATTTTAACACCACAAGTATACATGTATATAAAATTGTTCTACTATGTATTCTACAATTTTTTTATTATTCTGTGGTATTATATATTGTATGATCTTGTATTATTCTGTGCTACTATGTATTGTATGACCTTATATATTTTTACCTGTACTGTTTTATTTGTATATTTCTGTGTTCCATTTCCTTGGAATGGTTTCCCTTAAATTTACATTACACTTGGACAATATCCATACAATATTTATTGTCTACAGATGGATAAATAAAATAAAATAAAATCTTTCTCTTTCTCTCTCTCTCTCTCTCTCTCTCTCTCTCTCTCTCTCACACACACACACACACACACACACACACACACACACACACACTGATAATGATACACTATTATTGGCAAATGTACAAAAGTCACAAAGTAACATGTATGTGATCAATGGCATCAATGCTTATTTCAGAGGATAGTTTACCAGCAAATTATAATGTAATAATTATGCAGCTTTGCTAGATGACGACATTTAGAAATCTTATTTCCACTGAATGATGACTGTAATTTCAGGACTGACTCACTTATACAGCAAACAGTCCATGAGAGGTTTACTGATTGCACAGTACTTACCATTGCTCATCGACTGCACACAATTATTGACAGTGATAAGGTTCTAGTTATGGACAATGGTAATCTGAAGGTAACGTTGCATTTTCAATCAGAAAACAATATTATTTTAGAAATATGTAAAGGTAATCCATGTCTTTTGAGATTTACAAGTAGAAGATTACATGCTAATAAGATATCAGACATAGCTCAAGTTGGGGCCCTATTCTAGGTTTTAGATAAACCTTCAGGTCATAGTGCTTCAACAAAATAATTAAAAAAAGCAACTTTGCTGGACATACCAAAAGATGAAGGACTATAAAAAAATATGATTTATTGTGTAGATCCAAACACATCAAATTTTCATTTATGTACATTAGTTACTGAATTGCTCAGCATACTTTGACAGAAATTTTACTATAAATACTTATGGAAAAATTTAACACAAAAGAGTAAGTGGCTGTTATTATTTTACTCTAATACAATAATGATTCTTATTTACATAGTCTTTTGTAGACAATTTACATTACATAAATGTCATCCAATGTATGTAAAATAGTTAATTTTTCATCACATGTGAAGGTAGAAACAGGAACGTATTTACACTCTTGTTCTTTTTCATTTCTTCTTCTTCCTTCCACAAATTAGGTGGGGTCTTGGACCTGAATCCAGATCATGAAGAAATCATTAATGATTCTGAACCAGACAAGGGATTTAGGGTTACAAGAGGCTAGTGAGATTTTCCCTAGATGGCCCATAAAAAATTTGACACAGGCGGATGCCATGAAAGTACCCATGGCTGTGCCACAGATTTGTTTACATACTTTATCCTCAAAGGAGACATTGGAATTTTAGGACTTGCAGACATAAGTGCCACCACTGTCATCATGAATCACAGTGATTACTTGACAGAAGGCTTTTACCAACTGCCTGACTCCTCCAACACAAGCTCTGCCAGCGATCCCATCCCAGATGTCCACCATAACGTCCAATCCCTACCGAAATGCAGGAGCCCATCCCAGGATCTCTCTCCTGAGTTCATCTCCCTCTTCACACCAATGGCATGCCACACACCCAACAAACCAGCTTCTCTATCCCAATTCATCAGTGTTGATACTATCTTCTTATACATAAGCATTCCCTCTGCCAATGGCCTTACTGCTATTGAACACTACATCTCCTGATTTCCTTCAGACTCCAAACCCACTACCCCATTCCTTGTGCCACTTACCAGCTACACCTGACACACAACTACTTCTCCTTTGAGGTGGAGGTATATAAATAAATTCACGGATCCGCATGGCATCCTTCTATGCTAGCCTTTCTATGGGCCATCTAGAGGAAACCTTCCAAGCCGCCCAAAAACCCGAACCCCTTATCTGGTTCAGATTCACTAATGATATCTCCATGGCCTGGACTGAGCGCTATGATACCCTATCCTCATTCTTTTGCAACCTCAACATCTCTTCCATCCACTTCACCTGGTCCTCCCAAAGCAATGTGTCACATTGCTTGACTTCACATTCACCTATCTGATGGTTCCATCCACACCTGTGCCATATGAAACCCACTTCCACATGAAAGAATCACTCCCATACAGCCTGTCCACTCGCGGAGGACACATCTGTAGTAACGAGAACTCCCTTGTCCATTACGCCAAAACCTTTATGAGGGCCTTCACAGACAATACTACATCCCTATCCCTACCCCCTACCTCAAAAACCTTGTCCACAAACAGATTTTCCATGCCATATCCTTGCACATCCCTAATCCTCCCACCACCTGCAAGAATCAGATATCAGCTACAAAGGAGCAATCCCTTCATGATCCAATAATAGCCTGGACTGGAACAAATGAACACCGTTCTTTGCCAGGAGTTTTATTATGTATCATCATTCCTGGAAATGAGGGATATCCTACCCAAGCCCCTTCCCACCCCTATCATAGTGGTATTCCGTCACCCACCCAAACTCTCCAACATCCTGGTCCACTCCACTCCTAACACTTAACACTGGGATCATAACCCTGTGGAAAACTGAGATGCAAGACCTGCCCAATCCATCCACCAAGCACTCCCTACTCCAGTCCTGTTACTGGCTTATCTTGAGGCAGGGACACAAGTGAAAGCAGCAATGTCATTACTAACTCTGCAGCAATCGCTGCACAACTTTTATGTGGGCATCACAACCAACCAGCTGTCCATAAGCGTGAATGGCCACTGCCAAACTATGGCCAAGAACAAAGTTGACCATCCAGTGGCATAACATTCAGCTGTGCACAACATGCTTGATTTCAGTGGCTGTCCTGCCACTCCATCCCACTCCGCATCTCCATGTCACCCTTGTTGTGTGCTGTAGCCCACTGGCTGTAGTACCCATGCATCACATGCCTAACTTGCACCACTGCCATCCCTCCCTTCTACATTCATAGCTAGCAAACCTGCTGTCTTCCTCTGAGCCACTAGCTATCCATCCCAGCCTCTCTTTCTGCATCTTTTCTCTCCTCCCTCAAAACCCACCTCAACCTAGTCCCCCTATCATCACACAATCCTGGTATGATGTAGGGGCAAAGGTGTATGTGTACATATTTTGTTTATATCAGTACTCTAGCATGACAATGGATTTATTCCAAAGACTAGCAAGTTTTCTTTCTCCTATGTGTTCCTGTTGACAAAATCAATGCTTCTGCTATTCAGTGAATTTTCTCCTTTTCTCATAATTCAATTGTCATTTTGTTGTTATTCCCTCTTGTATTTTGCACTGTTATAAAGCATGAGTCAAGCAAGAGGTATTCTCATTTTTTTACACTGTTTCTTTCATTAGTGCATACTTTTGGATTTAATTTCAGGAATTTGACCATCCGCACATTCTGCTCAGTGACAAGAACAGTATATTCCACAGTATGGTTGAACAAGCAGGAAAGGTGGTATCAGAAGAGTTGAAGAACATAGCAGAAGAAGTAAGTTATTCAAAACTGGAAATATATCTTACACATATACACTACCTGACAAAAAGGTGAAGCACCCGTAAGACAGGGTTGGATGTCTGTGTAACTTTGTACATGTACATGTCATCAGTGGACAGATAAATGATTAAAGCTGTAATTCTCTTTGACAGATAGGAAGGCTACCAGAGTCCATTGTAGCTGTTCATGTTTAATGTTGTTACATGACTGGTAGGGTATATAAGGGACATGAACCATTAGTATCAGATACTGAATGATCACTATGAAGGACACAGTGATGCCAAACACTCATATGAGACAGTGTTATCGGAATCTGACAGAATTTGAAAGGAGCCTTATTGTGGGTGTCCATTTGGCAAGCTAGTTGAATCATGTAGTATCCAGATTTGTGTATGATTCACGTGTGGCAGTGACCTGATGTTGGACTGTATAGAAATACGAGGGCAGGCATACTCATTGTCAAGTTTCTGGCTGACCACATCTGACCGCCATAAGGGAAGGATCATTGTACTGTGCACCAAGCACATTGTAACCTCTTCACTGGTGACTGCTATCTGAGAACAAGTAATGGACTCCTTGCATACTGAGTCATATGGCAACATTGGTTGGAGACTAGCATCAGCTGAACTATAGAATTATTGTTCCATGCTTAGGCAGCTGTTAACACAACAGAAATGGCTGCATTGGAGTGGCGCCATGACTACGAAGCATGGACTGCTGATGGATGGTGTTGCATGTGTTCAGCAATGAATTGCAGTTCCCCACTGTTACAGATGAGTGTTGTCACCAAGTGTGGCAGTGACCAGGGGTGCGGTCCCAGTTTCCAGTGATTGGAGAGTCACCATGGAGTTATGGAGTTACTCCTGGCATTATGTTGTGGGAAAACATCAGGTATGATTTCAGGTCATGGTTGGTAGCAACTGTGGAAACTTTGACAACACAGTAGTATGTCATGGGCAACCTGTGTCCCCATACTTCGAGCGGCATATCGTAGAGCCATTCCTGAACAGCACAATGCCTGTCCACTTGTGGCACATATATCTATTAATTGGTTGTGTGGTACAGAAGTATTTCCATGGACAGTAGGTGCCTCATATCTGTTCTCAATAGAACATGTGTGAGATCAGCTCGGAGGTTAACTCCATCCCAGTGCCAGTATCCAGGATACGAAGGACCGGTTATAATACTTTTGGACCAGGTTGCCTCATGAGAGGGTACAATGGCTTTATGATACTTTCCCCAACAGAATCATTGCATGCATCCTAACTAGAGAGGGTGCAACATCATATTGATAAGTGGGCTCATACTGTTCTTTCTAAATTTAACTCAGTTTTGTAACCATTGCAATACCCTCTCATCCCCTTAAGTTTTATTTTGGTTCCTCCTCCCCTTCTGGGTGCTTCACTCTTTTTGCCAGGCCTGTGTGTGTGTGTGTGTGTGTGTGTAAGCTTTCTAGTGGAGACTACTTTTATTTATTTATTGCTGGACTAGTATCAGGGCATGATACATTTATCTCGGTTATATAGTGTTTTGTGTTACTTAATGTGACTGCTACTTTTTCATGTAATTAACTAAAAAACTTAAACTTAAAATGGAAAAGAAATATGTCTTATAAACATGCATAACACAAATCTTACAGTATGTGTAATTAAAGAGTAACTATTACTACATACATTCCTTTAAGGTGCCAACATGTTTTTCTTTGACATTTCAGTAGCATTATTAACTCCATCAAAAAATACATAAAACAGGCCTACTGCATCACTGTGATACTATTATCTTTGTTTTTATCTCATATTAGCTGTACATTTGTTAGCAAAGGATTTTCCCTTGATATATTACTCTTTTCTTGTGTAAGTTGTGTGCTAAACTAGTTATCAAACAGTGCCATCCTCCAAGTCCCCCTGCAGGGACTTGATCCTTCATTTAAATTTAAATTGTCAAACATAGCTGTGTTGAGAGTTTTTGAATTCATTACCTCTTTTGTTACTCATTGCTAGTGTTCTTCAATGGTGACCACTCATCTCTCCTCTTTTAATTCTTCCTTCTGCTCCAGTGTGTGTTTTTCTGCTGAGATTGTCATTTGCTGAATCTCCATACCCATGTTCAGGAGATCCTCTGCACCCTGCAATTCCTGATTGTGTAACTTCACACCATTGGGAGACCTCCTCGCTCCCTGAATGGGCCATTATCCATATTTATTGTACCACTATTTGTTCTGATTATGCACAGTTTTGGTCCTACTTTATTTAACACACTCAGTTTATTTGTGATAACTATTGGAATCCTATTACTCAGTTACTAACCAAAGACACATGTTACTTGTGGAGAGTTATGTGGAAACAGAGAGTATGTGTCATCTTTGAGGGTGTAATGCTAACATAATTGAAAACATTTAAATAATACATAAATGTACACAAAAGGAAACAGAATACTAATTATTGGAAAAACAGTGTGTGTGTGTGTGTATGTATGTGTGTGTGTGTGTGTGTGTGTGTGTGTGTGTGTGTGTGTGTGTGTGTGTCTGTGCGTGTGTATTAGCACATCTGTATGTTAAAAAACTATAAAATGTAAGAAAATTTGAATATTTATCTAATGAGTAAAACAAAGAAACCTTAAAATATAATTCACTGTGCATTCCACACTCAAAAGGGATATATCACATTACAATAAGTCTCAAAATGCTTTGGGTATTGTTACTAATAGTCTCAATTTCTTAAACACTGCAGATAAATTATATCTCTGCAATTCATTTTCAGAATTAAAAGTGGAATAATCTTCATTTCTATGTTGTTGTATAAAGCCACTTCATTGCAAACAAAATCCTATTGTTTGCAACACAAAGAGACTTAGTAAACTGATATAGTTCAAGGTCCTCCTCAAACAATCAAAGGCAAAAATGTTTATTACATTCATGTACTAATGAATAATAATGTAAATCACAATTCATACTTAATGAGTTAATTATTTTGACACATAGCAAGCACTGTCTGTACAGTACAGTATGGGCATAATTAATGATTTATCTTTTCAGTTGACCACAATATCTAGCACACTTCATATTGTATGCAGACAACTTGTATAACCACTGGAGTATATATTCCACACTTCTAAAGTTATATTATTATAGAAGCTACTGATGTTTTCTGTTTGGTTTTTGCTTTTTAAAGTGAAGCAAGACTGTCACCAACTTGAATAATTATTTCATTGTGGTAATAGGTAATGATGACATGAAATAAATTAGAGTACACAAAAGCAGGCAACAAAAAGTTTAGGATGGAGTAACAACGATATGGAATGGATAGACTGCCACTCATCACATATGATTCATTGAGTGGCAGATAGGCTAAATGAAAGAGACCATTAAATATTATTCAGCTATAGGACAAAGTCCTTTTTCAGGTGCAGACACTAAATTCACACACATTCACATAACAAAAACAGTTCACATACTCATGGCCGCTCTTTCCGAGCCCTAAAGCCAGACTTAGGGGCTTCATACTTACCAATATGAAGTGTTTGTTTATGATTGACTTCTCAATAATTTTAATATTGCCAGTTGACATAAAACCATGGTGTGCTACTGAAATGTCAAAAAAACATCTTGGCATCTTAAAGACAAAGGAATGTATGCAGTAAAAGTTACTCTTTAATTACACGTACTGTAAGATTTGTGTCATGCATGTTTTCCAGATGTATTTCTTTTCCATTTTAAGTTTAATTTTTTTAGTTAATTACATGAAAAAGTAGTAATCACATCAAGTAACACAAAACACTATATAACAGAGATAAATGTATTTTGACAGATATTTTCTTTTCTGCAATCCAGGTGCCACTGATATGGGCATGCCCTGACACAAGTCCAGCAATAAATAAATAAAAGTAGTCTCTACTAGAAAGAGTTAAATTTACAAGAACAGTATGAGCCCACTTATCAATATGATGTTGCACCCTCTCTAGCTAGGATGCATGCAATGATTCTGTTGGGGAGAGTATCATAAAGCCATTGTACCCTCTCATGAGGCAACCTGCTCCAAAAGTATTATAACCGGTCCTTCATATCCTGGATACTGGCACTGGGATGGAGTTGACATCCGAGCTGATCTCACACATGTTCTATTGAGAACAGATATGAGGAACCTACTGTCCATGGAAATACATCTATACCACACAACCAATTAATAGATATATGTGCCACAAGTGGACAGGCATTGTACTGTTCAGGAATGGCTCTACAATATACCGCTTGAAGTATTAATACATGAGGACACAGGCTGCCCATGACATACAACTGTGTTGTCAAAGTTTACACAGTTGCTACCAACAATGGCCTGAAGTCATACCATTTGGTTAAGGAACGATAGCTGTGGAAAGCCAAAGGAAGAAAAGATTGGTATCTTTTATACAGAAGAGTAGGTTATGGGTAACAGGCTGAAGGTGTTGGTCTATGAGAGCAAATTTTTCTCTCAGTGGGGACACAGTAACTGACCACAATGGGACACATTGTGTGGTTGGGTTTATGGACTTTAGGAAGCATGTAGAAGGTAGGAGTGTGGGAAGTGCTAGAGGCGAGGAGAAAGATGGAATCCAAGGAAAGGTTCTGTGATGAGCCTAATGATTTGAGGAGAGAGTGGATATCTTGCTGGATTTCTGGTATGGGGTCACTGTAGCAGGGTTTGTAGGTGGATGAATCTGAAAGCTGGCAGAGTCCTTCTGCCAATCAATCCTTGCATTTGAAAACAACTGTGATGGAGCACTTGTCAGCATGTAAGATTATAAAGTTGGAATCAGTTTTTAGTTGGTAGAGTGTGGTTCTTTCTGTGGATTTAAGTTTAGCTTGCTTGTAGAGGGATTTTGGGAATGATGGTGAGGCAACGTTCGAGGTTGAGAAATTGTGGAAAGTTAACAGGGGGTGATTTGGGGTCAGTGGGTGTGGATCACGGTTAGATGGAGGAGTAAACTGAATCAGGTGGGGTTCAACATTGGTCTGTGATTGAGTCTGATTGGTAGGGTTGGTGGCAAAAAAGTGTTTCCTCTGTAGGGACTGGGAGAAAGAGAGAAAGTCTTTTACAAGTCTTTTGTGATTGAATCTGGGAGTGAGGCAAAAAAAATGATGCCTTTGGAAAGGACTGATACTGCTCTGGGGTTAAGCGTTTTGGAGGAAAGAGTTGTACCTGTGTTTTGGGTCTGTTAAGGTTCTGACTTCTGTATGGTAGTGGGACGGGGTTTTTGAAAGAGTGGTAAATACAGTAGTTCTGCAAGGCACTGTTTGTCAGCTAGGATAATGGTAGTCCAAGGTGGAATTATAAAGTAAACAGGTTGAAGATTTTTTAGAGATGGCACTGTGTAAGCTGCTCTAGTTCATGGAGGGCAAGAGTTTCAATGTGTAACATGGGATCCACAAATTTGGGACTGCATAGCAGGAAAATATTTTGGATGTAGAGGAGGTATGGTTTTGCAGGACTATGTTGTTGAGGTTTAAGGACTGACAGATTCTGAACAGATTGAGGCCATTTTGGAAGGTCGGGTTGCAGAGAGAGATGGTTTGGGGACGATTCCTTGAACCAAGCAACAATGCAGGGATAGTACGTTGGACTGGGTTCTGGCTAGAGATAAGGAAACTTTTCTGTATTGGTGAAGATGGAAGGAGCAAGGATATATGATGAAGGATAAAATTGCATAAAAATAGCTAAATAATGTAAACATACATCTGAAAAACTTTGTAAACATCACGGAAAGGATAAAACGGGTGAAGTGTGGGGGAACAAGATTAAATATGAGGAAGTAAGCTGATAGTGAGAGGTGAAAAACAACTAAAATTGACATGAAAACTCTATGAGATGGAAGCAAAATAAATAAAAAGATTATAATGTGGTTTGTAGGTCTGTGGGTGGATAAGTGTAAAGAAGAGGGATGGCAGATGTTACTAGATTAGGTGGAGTTAGTATCTGCGAACTGGAATAGAGAGGAGGAGTGCAGTTTGGAGAGGGGTTGGTAGGGTAAGATACAAGTTCTTAGGACACAGGAAGATATGGAAAATAACACATCAACTTATGTGAGAGTGACGCAGGAAGAGTTATCAGTTTGAAAGTCTGCGATTAATGATATCAGCAAGAGTAATGTGGGACATGGGATGCTGCACCAACAAACAACTCAGTCCAGTAGCCATCTGTTGTGCACAGCCAAGATGGCTGATACAAAATGGCCCATAAGTAGAGAGTACAGCTGGTTTTGAAGTCAACAAACAAAACACAGGAAAGAAGGAAAATAAAGACAGACTTTGATTATAGCAATGCAATAGAAAATGCTAATAAAGGAAAACAGCACTGAGTTACAGGATGGAAGAAAAGCCGTCAGGCAAAATCTAATGGCAGAAAATCCAGGACAGCTACCGGACCGTGCTGATTGTTGGTGCAGCATCTCATGTCCCACATTACTCCGGTTGATATCATTAACCATAGACCTTCAAATTAATCACTCTTCCTGCATCACTCTTGTGTATTCTCACATGTTATTTTCCATACCCTCCTACACCATAAGGACATGTATCTCACCCCACCCTGCACTCCTTCTCCTCTCTATTCCAGTTCGTACATACTAACTTCACCTAATCTAGTCACATGTGTCATCCTCCTCCTTCACACTTATCCATCCACATACTGCAACCCACATTACAATCTTTTTATTTACTTTTCTTTGATCTCATAGTGTTTTCACATCAATTTCAGTTGTTTTTCCCCTTTCACTGTTAGCATACTCACTCATATTTCATCCTTTTCTTGTTTTTTCCCATGTGTTTCAATGTACTTTGGCTAATTTTTTGGGTGTATTTTTACATTATTTACCTATTTTTATGCATTTTTATCCTTCATTATATATCCTTATTCCTTCCATCTGCATCAACACAGAAAATTTTCCTTATCCCTAGCCAGAACCCAGTCCCATATCCTGTCCCTGCATTGTTGCTTGGCTCATGGAATCCCCCCCCAAAATGGCCTTACCATCAAATTACCCATCTCTCACTGCAACCCCACCTTTTGCAATGACCTTAATCTCTTCAGAATCTGCAGTCCTTAACCCTCAACAACATAGTCCTGCAAAATCATACCTCTTCTACATCAAAATATTTTCCTGCTATGCATCCCAAATTCCTGGATCCCATATTACACATTGAAACTCTTGCCCTCCACAAACTAAAGCAGCTTACACAGCGCCATCTCTAAACAATCTTCAACTGGTTTACTTTCTAATTCTGCCTTGGACTACCACTATCCACCACCTTTACACCAAAACTCAAATCTTCCCCACATTCCTTAATAGCTGACAAACCCTGCCTTGCAGAACTATTACATTTACTGCTCCCTCAAAAATTCCCTCCCACTACCATACAGAAAACAGAACCACAGCACAGCCACAACTCTTTTCTCCAAAAGCCTTAGTGCCACAGAAGTATCAGTCCTTTCCAAAGGCCTCATTTTTTGCCTCACTCTGAAATTCAGACATGCAAGACTTGCAAAGGACTTTCTCTCTTTCTCCCGGTCCCTACAGTGGGAACACTTTTTTGCCACCAACCCTACCAATCAGACTCAATCAAAGACCAATGTTGAACCCCACCTGATTCAGTTCACTTCTCCATCAAACCGTGATCCAACCCCACTGCCCCCAAATCATCCCCTGTTAATTTCCCAGAGCTTCTTAACCTCGAACCTTGCCTGACCATCATTCCCCAAATCCCTCAACATGCAAGCTAACCTTAAATCCACAGAAAGAACCACAATCCACCACCTAAAAACTGATCTCGACTTTATAATCTTACATGCTGACAAAGGCTCCATCACTGTTGTTTTCAATCGCAAGTATTAATTGGTAGAAGGACTCCACCAGCTGTCAGAGTGATGCACCTCCAAACCCTGCCAGAGTGACCCCATTCCAGAAGTCCAGCAGGATCTCCAGTCTCTCTTCAAATCATTAGGCTCATCACAGGACGTTTCTCTGGATTCCATTTTTCTCTTCACCCCGTACCACTCCCCACACTCCTATCTTCTACATACTTTCTTGAGTCCATAGATCCAACCAACCAAGGCACCCCATTGTGGTCAGTTACTGTGTCCCCACTGAGAGAAAAACTGCTGTCATAGACCAACACCTTCAGCCTATTATCCACAACCTACTTTTCTAAATAAAAGATACCAATCTTTTCTTCCTGCACCTCTCCACAGTTCCTGTTCCTTAACCAAATGGTGCCCTGCTTGTCACTATTGATGCCAACTCCCTTTACACCAACATTCCTAATGCCAATTCCCTTGCCACTATTGTACACTATCTTTCCCAACACCTGATGGATTCCAAACTTACAATCTCATTCCTGGTCACCCTGATCAACTATATCATCACCCACAATTACTTCTCCTTTGAATGCATCACCTACTAACAAATTTGGGGTATGACTATGGGCACCTCTGTGGCACCATCCTGTGCCAACCTATTCATGGACCTTCTAGAGGAGTCCTTTCTAACCACCCAGAATCCCAAAGTCCTCACCTGGTTCAGATTCATTGATGACACTTTTGCAATTTGGATTGAGGGAGAGGACACCCTGTCCAGATTCCTCCAAAATCTCAACATCTTCTTTTCCAGTCACTTCAAATGGTCATCCTTAACCCAACAAGCCACCTTCCTTGATGTTGACCTAGACAGCTACATCAATACCTCTGTGCATATCAGTGCTACCAGCCACCAGCAATACTTTCACTTCGACAACTGCCACAAATTCAATAGCTGTTGCATCTGTAGTGACAAGCAGTCCCTCTCAAAACATTTCACAGGTCTCACTGAGGCCTTCAGAGATGTTAATTACCTTCTACACATTATACAAAAACAGATCTCCCCTGCCTTATCCCTCCTGTCACCCACCACCTCCTGAAGTCCCACCCACCGGCCACAGAGGAGCATTCTTCTTGTGACTCAGTACCACCCAAGACTGGAGCAACTGAATCACGTTCTCCACCAGGATTGCGACTACCTCTCGTTGTGCTCTGAAATGAGGAATTTCCTACCCAGTATCTTTCCTACTCCTCCCACAGTGGTATTCAGAATATGTAAACAAAAGACCTTATGCTGCTGTGGCAGAGAATCTTGGTAAGAGTAAACCAGAAAAAAATATTCAGCACAGATTCATGGAAACTGTTCACCACAGTAGGCCAAAATAAATAAAGGCTATGCCAGCTCCATGTCCTCTTTCTGCAAACATCGATCTCCTATTAAAGAGAATCCAGATGCACCATGACCATGTACACCTGAACCACAAGAGGCAATTATATCAATAGGGAAAGATAAGAATACAGTGATAAGTGAACAACTGGTGGTTAGAATAACAAATCTAATAACATAGCTTACATCATTAAACAAGGATAGTTTGAGTCAAGCTAATATATACAATACTGTTGCTTCAGTAATATCAAGAAAATAAATACAGATCATGACAGAAACAGGCTACATTTTCGATCTACTCATATAAATAGAATAAAGGATGTTAAAGTTCTCCTGTGGAATACCAGATCCATCTATACTAATAGAGAGTGTTCATGCACGAACTTTATACTAATGACTATTCTATTGCTGTTATAAGTGAAACCTGGATTAAACCAAACATGTCTACTAAATGTTGATGATATCAAATAATAAAATCAGATTGAGAGGAAAGGTGGAGTAGCCATATCGATTAGTACAAAATTCAACTATAAACCAATTATCATGCCACTCCCTAACCTTGACTTTCAAGCAATAGCAATAGAAGTAAGTACTAACAAATGCCAATTGTCAATTGCATCCGTATATTGCCCCCGACCTGTAGTAATTTGTGAACCACACATCCACACAATGTTGCAAAACATACCACAACCCTTCTTAATCTGTGGGGCTCCAGTGACCACCACAAAGCATTGGGCTGTAATAAATGATAAGACAGGGGAGTACATCATGTCTTGCATTGATGATTATAATATGATCATGTACAATGATGGATATGTAACATTAAACCAAGGACCATGGATGAGACCAACTGCAGTGAATATAATATTAGATTCTCCCTGGACGAACACAGCATGGTCGGTTCTGCATGATACCATGGGATCAGATCATTTCCCTATAACTATGAATACATTTGCAAGAAAATTAACCAAGTACATATTGCCAACAAATTGACTTGGAACATGAACGAAGTGGACTGGTATATTATCATCAAATTCTTGAATTAGAGGTAAGATCAATAGAGAAAACCAACTTTCACAAAGGGCCTACACACAACTACAAAACAGAACATATCATGCAGCAAATGACTCCATCCCAAAATGACTTTTATCTACAAAAGCAAGACAAATGGATAATCCATGACAGAATTAAGACTGTGATAAAGCAATACAAAACAGAAGGGCAGTGTTATGTGGATATGTTAAACAACCTAACATGAACAACTTCTTGCTTTATAAACAAATGACACTTAGAACCAAGACAATACTGAAATCCATCAAGAAGAGTTGATGGATAAAATACTGTAATAGTTTGACCAAGAATACTAAATCATCAAATACGGTAGAAGATCAAATTCAGGAATATTGCCCCTGTAATATACAATTATGTGAGTGGATAGAAGAATTCTGTGATCTTATTGCCCCACCAAGTGTTCGCAATAAGTTATACAGGAGACAAAGGGAAACACCTGCAACTCAACATGTGCTAACTATGCAGTTCAGTACTGATGACTTGACATCAGTCATCAAAGAGAGCCTTAACACTGACCCAGAAATGGACTACATCACATATTCCATGGTACAAAACATGCCTGACAATACTGTAGAATTACTTCTTCAAATCTGTAATGGAATTTGGATGCATCAAGAATTAGTCCCAGAATAGAACACATAAATCATAGTCCCCATACATAAAAAAGGGAAAGATCCATTATTAGCCACTTCTTACAGACTGATTGCACTGTCGTCATGTGTTGCTAAACCACTGGAAAATCAAATAAAAAGGCGATTGGAATAGTTGGTAGAATCTTCATCCTAACTAGCTAGATTGCAATTCAGGTTCCGTAGAGGTAGAAGCTACATAGACAACATTTCAGTATTAGTTTCCTCCATGTTTGGTGAGAGCAAATATACAGCAGCACTATTTTCAGATATTGCAAAAGCATATGATAATATTCAGACAAATATACTATTAGGTAAGTTCTACTTTTAGGAACATCACCTCAGTTTGTAGAAGGTATGTAATCATTAATCAGTGAACAAACAGTATATATTAAAAGGATACTGGATTCAAGTCCTCACACACGGTGGTCAATGGCATACCACTAGAATTGGCACTCAACCCACTACTACACTATGTGATCAGAAGTATCTGGACACACCCAAAAACATACATTTTTTTTTACATTATGTGCATTGTGCTGCCACCTACTGCCAGGTACTCCATATCAGCGACCTCAGTAGTCATTAGACATCGTAAGAGAGCAGAATGGGGTGCTCCACAGAACTCACGGGCTTCGAACGTGGTCAGTTAATTGCGTGTCACTTGTGTTATCGTCTGTATGTGAGATTTCCACATTCCTAAACATCCCTAGGTCTACTGTTTCTGATGTGATAGGGAAGTGTAAATGTGAAGGGACACGTACAGCACAAAAGTGTACAGGGCGACTTCGTCTGTTGACTGACAGATACCGCCAACAGTTGAAGAGGGTCGTAATGTGTAATAGGCAGACACCTATCCAGACCATCATACAGAAATTGCAAACTGCATCAGGATCCACTGCAAATACTATGACAGCTAGGCAGGAGGTGAGAAAACTTGGATTTTGTGGTTGAGCGGCTGCTCATAAGCTACACATCATGGCAGTAAATGCCAAACAAAGCCTGGTTTGGTGTAAGTAGCATAAATATTGGACGATTGAACAGTGGAAAAACATAGTGTGGAGTGACAAATCATGGTACATAATGTGGCAATCCAATGGTAGTGAGTGGGTATGGTGAATGCCCGGTGAACGTCATCTGCCAGTGTGTGTAGTGCCAACAGTAAAATTTGGAGACAGTGGTGCTATGGTGTGGTCACATCTTTTATGGAGGGGACTTCCACCCCTTGTTGTTTTATGTGGCACTATCACATCACAGGCCTACATTGACATTTTAAGCACCTTCTTGCTTCCCACTGTTGAAGAGCAATTTGGGGATGGTGACTGCATCTTTCAACATGACTGAGCACCTGTTTATAATGCACTGCCTGTGGCAGAGTGGTTACAAGACAATACATCCCTGTAATGGACTGGCCTGGACAGAGTCCTGACCCGAATCCTATAGTACACATTTGGGATGTTTTGGAACGATGACTTCATGCCAAGCCTCACCAACCGACATCGATACCTCTCCTCAATGCAGCACTCTGTGAAGCATGGGCTGCCATTTCTCAAGAAACCTTCCAGCACCTGACTGAATGTATGCCTGCAAGAGTGGGTCAACACCATATAGAATTCCGGCATTACCGATGGAGGGCGCCTCGAACTTGTAAATCATTTTCAGCCACGTGTCCAGATACGTCTGATCACATAGTGTATATGCAATATACACCTATGATATGGAAAGGGCAGTAACTCAACCAGTTAGAATTACATAGTTTGCAGATGACATGTGTGTGTTTGCTTAGCATTTAGTATTACAAGAGGCAGTGAACAATATTACATCATTGATAAAGAACCTGAGTCGGTGGCTTCATGGAAATGGCGTGATGATGGCACCAGAGAAATCTTTGGTAGTCTTATGCAGTGGGAATGGTTATGTATGAAGAAATTGTTTAATACACGTGGATAATAAAATAATAAAAGTTAAAGCACTTATTCAGTTCTTAGGAATGGACAGCAAGCTTACTTGGACAGCACGAGCAAATGCTTAATATTATTTGATCACCCACTACAACATGGTGGGGAGTGTGTCCTTCAGTGCTGCTGCTCCTATATCGCTCTCTCATTAGATCCAGATTGAATTATGGATGTACCTACTACAAATATACAACTTGAAAAATGTTAGAGAATCTGGACAGATTGCAGTACTGCTGTACACAGACATGCTTAGGAGTACTGAAAACCACACCAACAAATGCACTCCTGGTGGAGTGCAAGAGATGCAACAACATATAAGAAGGAGGGTGCTCATGGAACAAGAAAGAGTAGAGACATTGTCAGACTCACAGCATCCAACTCATCAGATTCTATGCCTGTACCATCCTTCTCCAGGAACTTGGAGCAGAAAACCTTTTGATTTCATTTCAGCATATAATGATTTGGTAGGCGAATGCAAAGATATTTCTGCAAGTATACAGTGGCCTGTGTACCAGTATGACTATTTAATCAGCAGGGATCACTTCTCATTCCAAATGACAGAAGGAAAGACTGATTTCTTGGAGACAATTACAGCAGTGCAAACACAAATGGAGGAAACAAGACAATGGGTAATCCACATATACACAGATGGATCAAAGACAGCAGGGGAAGGCAATACAGGATAGGCTATATTTAGTCCACAACTGCAGATAACCCAAAAATATACAGTAATGTTCAAAAGTATTTCAACAACATAAAACTCATTATTATTTCTCTTAAAATAAAACACTATCAAAAAGTGTCTTGAATATAGCGGACAGTATGACTGCAATTATTTAAATGTGTCAGGTTGTGTCTTGTTTGTTTTAACTTTGTGCTGCCTGATGAATGTGACTATCAGCGAGCTCAAAAGTATTTTGATGCACTGTTTGCTCCATCAATTCGTAGACTTACTTGCTTCTTAGTTCTGATTTGTACTGATATTTACTCACAGTGATTATTTCAATATGCCGAAGGAATATTCCAGTGATTTTAGAAACACTGTGATAAAGTGTGCTAACAAACTCTTCTTCAGTCTTTGTTCCTTATTTTTGTAATGCTCTAGGTTTCTGGTCATTAACCCATTAGCTAACACCAAACATCACAAAGATTTTGTTAGAACACTGTGCCACGTAATTATGCAATATGTAGCCATCATTTGCAGTTAAGAAGTTTGAAATGGTTTTATAATTCCCTTTACACAGAAATTTGCCATTTACTAAATAATTATTAGTAAAACTGTTATGAAACTGATCATGATATAAGGTTATTGGCCTGTCATGGTATTCTTCTGGCAGCTTCCAGCTTTCCATAAAATTACTGAGAGCTTGACAACTGCAGCATAGCCCAGGAGCAAACAAAGAATGGTGACTAAACAAATGCTGAACATGTTTTATGTCAGGAACCTTCGTCTGCCCTCACAGGCTTATCAAGCATTAGTGGAGGAAATGTAGTTCTTGTATATCGGCACTCAAATAACCTGTAATTTTTATAGGCTTCTTTCCACACCATATAAATTGCTTCAGTAGAAGGAAGAATACAAAGGTTACACAGAAGAGCAGAGTGTATATGCCCCGGGACAACCGGGAAAGACCCAGGAATTTTTTCATCTGGAAGAAAACTAGGAAAAGCCCGGAAATTTTTCAGAACTCCAGGAATTTTTCATTGTTTTAGTTTTCAGTTAAACTCCTATAATTTTGGCTGATAAGAACTGATACTCTAACAAATAACATTACTGTGTTCTGCTGCTGCAGAATAGTACTGCAGCAATAAATCATAAATGAGAGAAAAACAAAAACAAAATAAAACTTTAGTTGCAAAGGAAACATGCCATTTACAACAACAAAACATTGTGCAGGCACAAGCATCTGCCAACAGTAAAATGTGTCAAAGGCCTGAGGACAAAGACTTCATAACAACAAATTGCTTCTCACGAGTGATTAGCGTGACGTCACAACTGTTTACGTTAGGTTCATTTGAGCAGATGCCAGCAGTCCCATGTGTATTTGGCAGTTCAGCGCCAATTATTAGTTTCAGTTTTCTGATTTTATTTTATTTACACTTTTTGGCAGGCAAGCAATAATTGCCTTACAGAACAATGAAGTTATTTTCATCAGTTTGCTAGAGAAATTTGGTTTTTTTCATCTTTTCCATTGAGACAGTCAGTTTATTTGAAACAAAATGTTTCATTCCACACAATTGGCTGATTTCAGCTGCTTGCTGAATTTTAAGTGCATGTATCCATCTTCTAGCACATATGGTATTATGGTAAACCCAACGTGAGATAGCACAGCACTGGTATTCAAAGAAAATCTACATCCTGAAAACCGCACTGAAAAGCTTAATACCAGGTTGGGACCTACTTCATTGTTTATATGGACATACAAATGTGCATTTCAAGTTGAGTTGTATCTTTGAGTATGATTTACAAAATTCCAATGCTCTTGGAGTATCTGCTAATGTCCTGTTTCTTTTATCTCTTAATGCTTTATATGTACAAACATATGGGCTTCATATGCCTATTTCTAACATGTTGCGGGAAAATAATGCGAATGGTGGTTTGAAAAGCGTTACTTTCAAAGTAAATTTCCTTTTGAGCTAGAGGAATTCTTTTATGTGTGAGGAAGTGCAATGAATTTCTTAAATCACAGAGTGTTTGACTCCTGTTTAAAACTTAACACTTTGAGGACCGGTCATTGAGAAGAATTTCTAGCCCAAAAGTCCAAACATTTATGTCATTATTTTAAATTTTACTGGCACATTTGTGTGATGTATCTTAAAGAACAGTACACGCATAAAAAGACCAATATTACATGTGAAAGCTTAGCTACTCTTGTAGCTTATTAATCTTCGAGATTAATATTGTATGTAACAGCTTAGCTATTCTTTTAACTTCATTATGTATATTTATTTAAACCATTAACTTTTCCTATTTGTGTTCACCCTACTCAACAATGATGTTACTATTTGCTGACATCATATGTCCTGTCCTCTGAATATCTGCTGTTATCGGCTGGTGAGATTACTTGACATAAGCAGTGATTGGCTAACAAAAGGGCATCACAATCAACTGCTTTGGAAACTAATGTACTGTGTTTGGTGGAATTTGAATTTATACTTTTGTAATTAAGAGATTTGTAGCTTATCGTAATAAGAAAAGATGAAGTGTAGATATTACTGCACATCAAAGATCTTTCCAAGATTTTTTTTTTTTTCTGGGTTTTATTTTCTAAAGCGGTGGCGGGAAGATCGACACGTGTGTAAAATGTTAACTAGTCAAAGGATTAACAAGATTTAGAGTTCCGTGGGAAAGTATATTGTCACTTAACACAGGAAAAGTGTATCTTCACCCGGAAAAAACTGTCTTTTTTTTTTTTACCAGGAAATCGGAAAAGTTGGAATTTTTTTCTTTTTCTTTTTTTTTCCCTTGCTCACTTATGCACCCTGAAGAGTGATTTTTCTCATCTTCCTGTTGAAATGTTTCTTAGATTAGTCTTATCTTTCCACTGTTGATGCTTCATTCGGATTGTCATCAGTATTCTTGGAGGGTTGGTATATACCATACAACATTGTTACCAGCTGTTACAATACTTAGCTCTAGTAACAGCAGTATTACATTATTTTTTATGTAAACAACCCATTTTTTAGAGAGGGCACAGTAGATTTCCTACTCAATTTTCATGCTACCACAAATTGTCTATATTCATGCTGGATATGCTTTTTTTTTCTCTTTTATGGATCAGCATCTTGGTGATATTGCCTTGCAAAATGCTGTGGTTTCCAAATAAATCTTTCTTTGGTTACTGTTACAGTTGTACATGTGCATGAAGGTTGTTCAAAGCAGAACATACATCCTCTTTTGCTCTTCCTTGTTCATTGACTTAACAGCTGTTCATATTATCACCATGCCACGTGCTTTTTTCCTTCAATTTCATTAATATAACTTCAAAGGTGACATAATTGTCTACATAATGCACTACCTTAGTAGTCAGTGTTCTTTAATGCTGAAGCTGTTGTTTGCTTCCATCATAGGTCCAAGCTGGAGTTGAGATTTATTCTGTATCTTCAGAACTGCATGTTGTCGTTTTGTAATGGTATTATACATATTCCTCATTTGAGGAAAATTGTAGATATTTTGTATCTTCTGTGCAGATTATACTCATTCATTATCCGTAGTATCAACCCTGAATATTGAGTTCTATAAGGTGAACTGTTTCATCTATTCAGTATTTACATTTGGTATGAATTCTACTTCTTTTAGGATAAGCAACATCTAATATGGATTGATATTGTGTCTAGGACAATAGAATAATAGTAATTTATTGTCAAAAATTAAATACAGTTAAATATGCTTGAGAATATAAACCTTATATGATAATTGTAGCCTCACCAGGGGATACCGGCTTGTTGAAGGCACTTTATGTGTTGAGCGGGGACAATTATGAGCTTTGGAGAAGCTGGGGGGAGGGAGGGGAGGGGCTATGCTGGTGATAGCGTAGCTGCTGGCAGGGTCACTCAAGTTGGATTGATAGAATACCTAGATATGACTCCAAAATAGTCCATAGTGACTATAATGCCAAACTCAGCAAAGGAGAGGATTTCAGAAGTGCATTTGGTAAGGAAAGTCTGCATGATGAAACTGGTAATAATAGTATGAGGTTTGCACCATTTGCTTCTGCGAACAAATTAAAAGCAGTCAGTACTTCTTTCTCAAGGAAAAATATCTACAAAGGGGCCTGACAAATACCAGGAACAAATGAAGCAAACCAAATAGACCATATATTGGTATCAAAGAGGTGGGCAACTGATTTGGAAAATGTGTGCACTTTTCAAGGAACTAATACAGATTCTGACCCTTATCTAGTAGGAACCAAAATGAGGCAGAAACTAGCTACGGCTGCCAGGGGAAATAAAACCAGAATAAAAAATGGTTCAAATGGCTCTGAGCACTATGGGACTTAACTACTGAGGTCATCAGTCCCCTAGAACTTAGAACTACTTAAACCTAACTAACCTAAGGACATCACACACATCCATGCCCGAGGCAGGATTCGAACCTGCGACCGTAGCGGTCACGCGGTTCCAAACTGACGCGCTTAGAACCGCACGGCCACACCGGCCGGCTAAACCAGAATAAAGAAATGCAATAAATAACAATTGTAAATATGTATACTGTTCTAGAGTATCAGAAGAGACTGAAGCAGGAATTACAAACAAACAATGAAGACCATATAGACAAAGAATGGAATGCTATTAAAAAATGCCATTCTGATAACAGCGCATGAAATACTGGGGGAAACAAGGAGAGATAGAAATGAAGTGTTGTATGATGATGAATGCAGACAGGCAGTGAACCAGAAAAAGGAAGCAAGACTGAAGTGCGTACCATGGAATACAAGGTCAAATCAAGGATTATATAATGAAAAGAGAATAGAGGCAGCAAGGTTGTGTAGGAGAGAAAAAAGGGAAGCCATAAGGAGAAAGACAGATGGGATGGAAGAGCACTACCAAATAATGGGAGCAGAAAGTTTTATAAGAAAATTAAAGAAGGAACTCAAGAATATAGACCCAAAATAACAGTATGTAAGGGCAATGAGAGGAATTTGCGGGCAGAAAATCAAGATGTTCTGGACAGATTTTTGTGTGAAAGAGATGACTGCAGTCAAAATGCAGGTACTGCTTGAGTTTGGTGAGCCATCAGAGAGGAGGACATCAACATCTAAGAAGCTGGGTTGAGGAGGGCCACATGAAGTAGATGGGAGAGAAGGTGTGCCAATGCATCTGCCTGTCTTTCTCTGCTCCTCTCCTTTGTTGTTCCTTTTTTCCCCTATCTCTCTGTCACACAACCTCCAGACGCTATATGTGTTGTCATTCTAGACCCTGCACACTCCATCAAACAGTGTTTGTCCCTCTACCCTGCCATACACTACTATCCTTTTCCCTTCCCCGACCTCTCAAGTTTGCTGCTAGCATCCCACATGATATCTGCTTTCTGGGCTTGAGATGCTAGAGTTAGGTGATCACGTGTGCATGAGGTATGCTTGCTTGTGTGTAGGAATTGCGTGTGTATGTGTCTCTTTTACTGATGACAGATGTGGCTGAAAGCTTTAAGTAAGTGTCTTTTAATTGTGCCTGTCTGTAACTTAATGTGTCTTCTTTGTGGTAAGTAGCAGTCTGTCTTTTCCTACAAATTTCCATTTGATTTTGTAAATAACAATGAAAAGCAGGAAAATAGCCAGGCCTGGACATGTCCTTAGAATGATTACTGGACAAATAACTGGAAAGGTTCTTGAATGGAGGCCAACTGGAAGAAGGCAGAGAGGAAGGCCACAGAAGTGGTGGATAGATGATGTGGAAGAAGATATAAAATCTTTCAGAGTTAGATTACAGTGGTGAACTGCACTGGAGAGAACAGAATGGAGAAAACATGTTGAAGAGGCTAAGACCCATGAAGGGTTGTAATGCCATGAGAAGAAAGAGAGGTACTTCTCTACAGAGAAACGAGCTCATACTAGACAAAATAATCCACAGATTAACTGTAGGCTATTTATGTCCCTAGGGCACAATACTTAGTATTGATCATCAAAAAAATGTGCCATCTGGACACTAACATCCAGAAGTACACCTTTGGATCATTGTTTCACCCCCCTCTGCTAACCCTTCAACAAAAATCTCATTTGTTAAATATCCACATACACGCAGTGCTTAATTTAATTTAATATATTTATGGTGGAACTCAGAATGTGACAAAATTCATGAAGAAAGACATCATGAATGATTAAAATTTCAAACACACAAAAGAGAAGAAAATGCAACCAACCTCAAAAATATCAGGAAAAGGTTCACACAAATTATCAGGCAAACCAAGAGACAATCACAGAAAGATCTAATCGACTCAATAGAAGAAAATTACCACAAAACCAATTCCAGAGACTTTAACAAAATGTTTGGAAGACAATTACAAAAATTTGCCCCTCCCATATTAATTCTGAAAAGGGAAGATGGAAAAATGGCACATAATGACAAGGAAAATGTCAAAATTATGGCAAAAGCAGTTAGTAAACTTTTGAATTGTGAAGAACCCAAGGAACTTTTAGCAACACCCATCAAGACTCCACCTGATCTCATAAATCCTCCAACAATCCAAGAGGTGGAAATGGCACTCAGAGAGATGAAAAATTATAAGGAATGCGGAGAAGACCAAGTTTTTGTAGAAATGTGGAAATATGCCAGTGATATAGTTCGAACATCCTTACACATAGCCTTAACAAAAATCTGGATAACAGAAAAGCTGCCCAAACATTGGATCACTGCCATAATCCACTCACTCCACAAAAAAGGAGATAAAAGCAACCCAGATAATTACAGAGGTATCTTTCTCTGAGACTGCACATACAAGATTTTCTCCAGAATCCTATACAAGAGAATCAAAGAACAGTTAGAGGAAGAATTAGGTGAATACCAAGGAGGCTTCAGACCTTGGAGCAGCTGTGCAGAACAGATCATCACTTTAAAATTAGCCATAGCATATTACAAGAAACGAAATAAATCTCTTGTAACAACCTTCGTGGCCTTTAAAAAAGCATATGACTGTATCCACAGACCTTCAATGTTAAAAATCTTAAGAAATTTCGGGTTCCATACAATATTAATCAAATTGATAGAACTCACCGTAACCAACACTGTATCAAAAGTCAAGTTCAGGGGGGAACGCTCTGAGCCATTCATCATAAAAAAAGGTTTAAGACAAGGAGATTGCTTGGCACCCCTCCCTTTCAACTGTGCTTTAGGATACACAATGAGGGAATAGTACAAGACTAACCCAAAGAACATCCAAATTGGAAGACCCAAAGACAACATAAGTTTAAATTGTCTAGGATTTGCTGATGACCTTGCTCTCTTGTCCAACACTATTCAGGAAACCAAACAACAAGTTATCTCACTGCAGGAAATAGCACAGAAAATTGGTCTGGGAATGTCGTTTGAAAAAACAGTCATTATGTTAACTGACAAACCACTCATATACAAAATTGCCATAAGAAACCAAGAAATCAAAATTTCATAACATATAACCTCAATGAAAAGCCAACATGCCATAACGGAATAAACAAATTTACCAGAGCACAATATATCACCAAGAACACCTACAAAAAAAAGGACCTGTCAATAGCAACAAAATTAAAACACTAAAAAACAGCCACTCAACCAGAAATAACATACGCAAGTTAAACCATCTTCCAAACAACTAACACTGCACAAATAGACAAAATACTCAAAATAGAGAGAAGAATCATCGGAACATGTATCAACAAATCGTACCAGAAAGATGGGCACTGGAGAGTAGCTACAAATGTTCAGTAACAACCAGCCACTATGTCTCTCTGTGCCAATGGCATTATTCAGATGCAGAATGGAGAGGCATGTTGCCAACAAACCACTCTCACAGCTGTTATAAGTTTCCCAGACCTGGGAGCCACTACTTCTCACACAAGTAGGTCCTCAGTTGGCATCACTAGGCTGAATGCACCCTGGGATTTAGAGCAACATATAAAACATACTAAGCAGACTTCATGTTTTGTGGAGCTGAATGAAAAACTGGAGAAAAGAAAGTGTAGATAGATTATTTTATATACTGTGTGCTATTTCTTGTTTGATATATATTATGCTGATCATTAATACAAAACATCCATGCCATTATTTCTTTGATGTACACAAATGTAGAGAGAAATTGGAGATACATCTACACACTGTTGCAGTGAACCAGATACATCATTGCTATACAAACCAATTCCTAAAAACTATTAAAACACTGTCATAAGATTCTAGTTACTGTAATGTAACACTAGCTTAAACAAAATGTTATGAAGACTGTAAAATAAAAGATAAACACAGCCAACTATTGTGATAAGGTAATAAAAGGGCATAATTTTAAATAACACTTATTTTGTGCATGCAGCTGTGGCATCATACACTTTCTACTTATATGACTAACAGATTTTTTTTTTTTTGTTTTCTTCAGTCTTACAGAAATAGAATGCATGAAAAATCATCATGAAGAATAATTAATGAAGAAATATGAAACATCATTTGGTCATTAGCAAACAAATGAAATCCTTAATGGGAAACAGAACAAGGAAGAGATGGTGACATTGAAAGGAGTCTTCAAAAACTGTCAGAAAAAATTCATTATTCATGATAAGTGTCATCTTATTTCATTTTGTACTGTTTTGAGCAATGTTTAGTATATAATAATAATTTATAATAATAATAATAATAATTTTATTGTCATTCGGCCATTACAGCAATAGACAGCGTCATATACATACTAAAATACAATTAATAGTTTGATAGAAACAACAGGTTTCTTGTTAACATTATAGTATTATATTACAGTTGATAAATTCTCTTATGTCATAGAATGGGTGGAGGACTAGCCAGTCATGAATTGTTTGTTTGAATAATTGTTCAGGTAATTCTTGAACAGATTGAGGAAGTTTATTAAATAATTTGTACCCCATGATTTTGTAGCTGTTGAGTGACTTTGACAACCTGCCACTATTGTTTCAAGAAATCAATTGCATGATTGTGTTTGTGTAAGTGAGGAGAGCTAACACAGAAAAAACCTCCAGAAATCCCATATACTAAAATTCAACAATACAAAATGTACTATATATGAAAATAATGTGTTTCACCTAAAAAATATTGTACTGCAAACCATATGTTCCACATACAAAGTATTATTGCATAAAAATACCACATTGTGAAAGGAAATTTTAAAAAAGAAATAAATACAATAATGAATATTAATTTCTATTATTTTGCAATTATCAGCTTAATTCTTTGTCTCGTACCTAAGAATCAACTCTTCATACAACAGAGATAGAAAAGGCTAATAGAAAGGATGGGTGACAGAAGATTCTAAATGTTGTCTTTGTTAGTGTTTATAATAGTAACTGAATTGTGAAATGCAATTTATTCATCTCGTGACAAGCAGTTGCAAACCTTTTGGTTTTCTTGCAGGAGAAACCTCAGGAATTTGATGAGCAGTTGAGTAAATGAAAGGAAACACAGTAAAACAGCACTGATGTTCACTGTAGGATAATGATAATATGTTATTGAATAAAAATGATAAATAATGGACACAGAGATTAAAAAAAAGAATGTGATCTCTGTACCACCGAGTTCACTGTTTGTTTAAGTCCCAAGTAGCAACACACTATGAGCAAATGGCAAGTGGGTGAAATATAAATGAAACAGTATAACACTGTTCACAAATATCAAAGAAACAAACAACACAAAATATTTTAAATTGATTATCATAACACTCCATTTCAATAAATGTTTAAGACCTTCACTGTCTTTTTTCTCTGAGATATTCACTACTGACAACAAAAGTAGCCATCTTTGTGTGCCCAAGTTGCTTCTAGTTAGTGGCTTGGTGAAAATATCTGCTTGCTGATCTGCACAGCTGACATGTTCCAGGTTGAAGATGCTAGAGTTGAATTTTTCTCATATAAAATGATGCTCCACATCTAAGATCTATGTGTGTTGTCCATTTACGATGCTCAGGGCTCTTGATCAACCAAACACCATTTTTGCAAGATGTAACATAGCAGATTATTCCAAGTCTTTATTTCTTTATTTCTTGCTATGAAGTATGTACTGTCCTATGAAGTTATATAGCTGGGGGGGAGAGAGAGAGAGAGAGAGAGAGAGAGAGAGAGTAGTTACTCCCCCCCCCCCCCCCCCCCCCCACACACACACACAGCTGACACTGAGCACTGGACTGTCTTAGTGTGTTACTGATATATGATGCACACTTCCTATGAATTAAAAGAAAGAGCATTGAAATTTATTTGATCTTTTCATAGACTGGTACTGATAGTACAGCTATACTTTTAAAAATCCCAGTTCATGACCTTCATTATTTTCAGAGATATAAAATTTTACCTGAAAACAATAACATCATTTCTGGTACTATAAAAACCAAGCTGGGTATCATAATGTGTTCATTTATAATCTCAGATGAAACAATAACTGTGAAATACTCACGTCATAGAAATTGTGTGTCTAGGATTTTCTTTTCTTCTGTTTCAATAGCTTGATGATGTAAAAAAAGATTGTTCCAAAATTATTATTAAATTACATTTTGTTGTGTGAGGATTGTGAAAGAGTGAGAGAGTGTATGCAAGATATATGTAAACTGTGGCTATTTTATTTTGCTGACAACTATGCAGAGGGTGTTCATAATTAAAGCTCCAATTTCAAAATGCTGTAGAAAGTAAACCACTGATCAAAGTGATGTCAAATTTGAACAGCATATTATTGATGCAGAAGGGATGGGGCGGGGGGGGGGGGGGGGGGGGGGGGATGAAGGAAGGAATGTCACACAGAGAGGGGAGGGGAGGGGGAGAGAAATCAACAAAAATTTTATCAATTGGTGGCACTGTAGCAGTAATAGTAGCAGTAGTAGTAGTAGTAGTATTTGTTGTTGTTGTTGTTGTTGTTGTTGTTGTCTTCAGTCCAGAAACTGGTTTGATGTAGCTCTCCATGCTACTCTATCCTATGAAATTTTCTTCATCTCCAAGTAAATGTTGCAACCTACGTCCTTCTGAATCTGCTTAGTGTACTCATCTCTTGGTATCCCCCTACAATTTTTACCCTCCACACTGCCCTCCAATACTAAGTTGGTGATCCCTTGATTCCTCAGAACATGTCATACCAACTCATCCCTTCTTCTAGTCAAGTTGTGCCACAAATTCCTCTTCTCCCCAAGTCTATTCAATACCTCCTCATTAGTTAAATGATCTACTCATCTAAACTCATCTAATCTTCAGCATTCTTCTGTAGCACCATAAGCACTGTAAGTGTCTTAATGTTAATGTTGTGACTCGCCGATCATTCAAAGTGCCGCTGCACAATTACGTGCATCATCTACATGCGGCGCTGTCTGCCAGCCACGCAGCAGCCGCGCCACCTAAGCGGCCAGCCAGCCAGCGGCCGCTAGACTTGGACTCAGTGCTCATTCGAATGTTACAGTGTTCACACATCTTGCTTTGTCTACTTGCTCAGTGACATATATGTGTTGTATTGTTTTGAAATATATGCTTTCAATTTGACATTATAACAATTGGCGACGAGGTAGTGGAATTTTCCTTCTCATCATTGACCCACGGGTTTCCATGGCTACTGTCGAGCAGCTATTGTAAGGTCTCATTGAACAGCAAACGCTTCTCACATCGGCGATTCGCGATTTCGTCGTGGCATCAAATGCGGGGCGTTTCTCGTCATTGTCTATAGTTCCTTTTTCTCCTTACAACGAGACGGCAGAAGACTGGTCTGATTACGAAAAACGTCTTCGACAGCACTTCTTGGCCTTTCATGTCACGGACGAACAAACATGTAAGTCTCTGTTCCTTTCATGGATTTCACCTCAAATGTTTCGGCTGTTGTCACAATTGGCTCCTTTGAAAGATCCTGCGTCTTTGTCTTTTGCTGAAATGTGCTCACTTCTGTCCGCATATTTTCATAAGCAAACGCACGTACTAGCCTCTCGTGTTGCCTTTTATCGTTGTCAAAAACAACCGCATCAATCCTATCGCGCTTGGGCTGCTGAACTTCACAGCCTCAGTCAAAAGTGTCAATTTGTTACTGATTTTCACAAAGAATCCTATGCCGATTCCATGGTACGGGATGCTATTATCCGGTCGGTGCCTGACAAAGAAGTTTGGCAACATGCCCTTCAGTTGGCAAATCCAACTCTAGATGAAGTCCTATCCATCGTGCAGTCTTTTGAAATTTCTCGCGCGGCTGGGGCGCAAATAGAGGGATGGGGCGACGTCGGGGAAATACAACCCCTGTGCGCTGTTGACGACGCATGTGGTGCGTCCCCGCTGGCCGGCGTGGCCGCAGTATGCTCCCACGCGTAGCCTCGGCCTACCCGTAGACAACCCTCTAAGAAACTGTAGAAAAACCCCAGGCAACTTCCTTCATGTCCGCAGTGTTTTACGAAACATTCACAGGAGGACTGTCCCCAACATTGGGCCGTGTGTCACAATTGCAAAAAGAAGGGTCATGTGTCTGCCGTATGCAAATCTGACCGCATACAGGATGTTCATGACTGTTACAATGATTATGCTTCTGTGTTGTCTGTCAATTGCACTTCTTCCCTTTCAGGGAAGTTATTCCTCACTGTCCAAATCCTTGGTCGGGATGTTCGCATGCAGATGTATACTGGTTCTGCTGCCACTATAATTAATTCTCAGACGTATCTTCATTTGGGTTCTCCACTCCTATCACCTGTCACTCAGCAATTACAGATGTACAATAAACAGAAGATTTCTCTCTTGGGACAATTTAATGCTGAGGTATCTTACAAATCCGTCGTTCGCACTGTTCCCATATTTGTGGTTGACCAGAGTAACGCAGAGAATCTTACTGATTTCGATGCCTTTCGCGTTTTTGGGTTCTCCATAGATGACTCTGTCAATATCGTCTCTGATGCTATTCCTTATGCTCAATTGGAATCCTTGTCGATGACATTTTCGTCCCTTTTTTCTCCTGGGTTAGGCCGTGCAAACTACTTTGAAGCTCATATCACACTCAAACCCACTGCTCGGCCTAAGTTTCTTCGGGCTCGGCCCATTCCTGTGGCCCTTCGGGATCGGGTAAAACGGGAGCTGGATTGTCTCACTACTTCAGAGGCCTTGCTTCCTGTCACTTCCAATGGGTGGTCCTCTCCCGTTGTTGTCGTTGCTAATCCCAATGGTGATATTCGTCTCTGTGGCGATTTTAAAGCCACTGTAAACGCGCAATGCCTCATCGAGACCTGGAGAATTGTTCACTAAACTTGTGGGAGGCCAGTATTTTTCTAAAATTGACCTGTCAGAAGCTTATCATCAACTTCCTCTCGATGCTGCTTCCCGGCAGTTTCTGGTCCTTAACAGGCCTTTCGGCCTTTATCAATACCAACGATTGCCATTCGGGGATGCCTGCTCTCTTTCAGAGATTCTTGGAACAATTATTGCTCCCTGTCCCTGGGTGTATAAATTACATGGACGACATTGTTGTCACTGGCTCCACCACTGAAGAACATCTTCAGAACCTCCACACACTTTTTCATGTCTTACAGACTGCCGGTCGTAAGTGTAATCTTCAGAAGTCACAATTTTTTCAGGCATCTATCACGTACTTGGGGTTTTAACTCTCTCGGGATGGTATTTGTCCACTTCAGCAAACTGTCACTGCAATCGATGCCCTTCCTCGCCCAGCATCTGTTAAGGAGCTGCAGGCCTTCTTGGGGAAAATAGCAAGTTTTTACCGTCTGCTGCTTCGGAGGCTCAGTCATTGCATCGCCTGTTGCATAAAAACGTCCCTTTTCACTGGTCCACGTCATGCGATGCGGCTTTCCAGAAATTGAAGACTATGCCGAAACAGGCCCCGTGCCTGGCTACTTATCGATCTGGCCAACATCTTGTTCTTGCCACGGACGCCTCTCAATACGGGGTCGGTGCAGTCCTTGCGCACCGTTTTTCTGATGGCTCTGAACAACCAATTGCTTATGCCTCCAAAACACTCACGGATGCCCAACAAAACTATTCTCAAATTGAAAAAGAAGCTTTGGCCATTATTTATGCTCTTCATAAGTTTGGTGTTTTCCTCTATGGATCCAAATTTCATCTTGTTACAGATCACAAACCACTTGTTTCCTTGTTTCATCCATCATCGTCACTTCCCAACAAGGCTGCACACTGCCTCCAGCGTTGGGCTCTTTACTTGTCTCGTTTCAATTATGAGATTCATTTCCAGCCGATGGCTCAACATGTGAATGCTGATGCACTGTCTTGCCTTCCCATGGGTCCTGATCTGGCATTCGATAGGGACAAACTTTTGTGTTTCCACCTGGATGTTGCCGAGCAGCGGGTTGTGGATGGATTCCCCATCACCGGGGACCGGCTGGCGGCTGCTACGGGTTCTGATTCTACTCTCTCCCGGGTTTTACGCTGTATTCAGAAGGGTTGGCCAGATCATTCGTCCACTAAGACTTCTGACCCGTTGCGGAACTACTACGCTTTGCGCTACCGCCTCACGGCTCGGGATGGTGTTATCCTCCTTTTCACTGACAATGCTTCACCGCGTGTTGTGGTACCTGCGTCTCTGCGTGCTTCAGTCTTTCACCTCCTTCACCAAGGGCACTGGGGTGTCTCTCGCACAAAATCTCTGGCGCGCTGTCATGTGTACTTGCCTGGCATCGACTCTGAAATAGCACACATGGTCGCTGCCTGCGGCCCTTGTGCGTCACAGGCCGCCACCCCGAAGTCATCTTTGTCACCGTGGCCTTCGCCTGAGACGCCCTGGGAGTGCATTCATGCTGACTTTGTGGGACCTTTTTTAGGTACTTATTGGCACCTCATAATTGACGCCTACTCTAACTTTCCTTTCATTGTCCGTTGCACGTCGCCTACCACCGCAGCAACCACAAGTGCTCTCGCCCATATTTTTTCTTTGGAAGGCCTTCCCTCTACTCTTGTTACTGATAATGGTCTGCAATTTGCAGAGAGAAATTGGCTTTTAATTGTCCTGAGGCCAAAAAACCACATGAAAAGCAAAATGACATTGGTTTTTAATTATCCTTAGGCCAAAAACAACATAAAAATAAAATGTTTCTAACAGTCGTGAGACTGGCACAGACTTTTTCAATATGCTTTCCAGTGTTTTGTGCCACAAGCTGAAACTGAGAAACAGCATATCCCACAACAGATCAGAGTGTCTTGGAGGGTAATGTTCAGAGTGTGTACCTTCAATTCAGCTACATTCATAACTGGAGCACTGAACAGCGCATCTTCAGTTAACCCCACAGCCAGAAGTCACAGGGACTAAGATCAGGTGATCTGGACTGCCTTGCCATATGGAAATGACAGCTGATAATTCTAGTGTTTCCAAAATGCCTCTGCAGCAGCCACTTCACTGACTGTACAAGTTACAAAGGAGTGCTATCTTGCATAAAAATGTTCTTATGACATCCTCGATGTCGAAAGGTTGGAATGACACTGGTGCACAGAAGACTCTCATAGCATTTACCATTGATGATTCAGGTTACAGCACCCACAAGACTCAGCTCCCCAAAAAAATATGGCCCCATGAAAAATAAGGCCATCAACCCACCCCACACAGTCACCTTTGCACAATGAAAGTGTGCTGGTTGATGTGTGTGTGGATTTTATGTTGCCCATACTCTGCAATTCTGCATATTGACATTCCTTGGAGATGGGGAATGGCTTAGTCTATCCACAGAATGTTCCATGGCCATTCACTGTCCACATTCATACTAGAACATTTGTCTTGCTGGCTGATCAGCGGGGAGCAGCTCCTGACCATGGGTGGTTTTGTGTGGGTAGCAATGCAGGATGTTTCATAGGATTTTATGCACCATGCTCACAGTTCTGTCCATGAACTGCATTTTTGCACACCACGATTCGACCACTCCTGCAGTGCAATGGCCACAACTTTCATAGACATCAGATAAACTGCTTTCCTTACTCTGTCACAATGCACTTCAAAAGACATGATCTTTTTGAATTTTGTAATCATTTTCTGCAGACCCTTAGCAGACATGGGAGCAACACCTTTTTTCATACCCTGAGTACCCAGAACTTCTGCATGGCTACTGGCACACAGTCACTGTTCTTGTAAATAAGTTTTACCAGCAGGTGTGTCCTTTCATGGATACAATCATGTTGGGCATCTCAAACACAAACTGAAGAACAGATGCGCCAATCTGTTGGTGTGCATATTCTGAAGCTACTGATCAAATTTTCATTAAATTTGTTTTTGTTCCATCACATTTCCCCCTGCATCAATAATACACTGTTCAGATTTTATTCATTCTGAGCAGTGCTTCTCTTTCTAGTGTTTTGAAACTGGAACTTTAATTATGGGCACCACGTAAATGGTTATATGGAAAAATTCTTGTGCAATTATGAGTTACATGACATATCTCCTGTGTGCATGCTTTTGTGTAAAAACAGCCAGAAGAAAAGTTTTAGGTGTTAAATCAGCTAGTATTTAATTGTGGGAATAAGTCAAAATGTGTTTTATATTACTTAAATTTAGTTTTGTGAATTCTGATGTTCTTTTATTAACTGCCCTTTGTAATCGTATTGAATGAGTTAGGAATTGCAGAGATTGCCAAAAGTATTTAAGGGCTAGGGCTTTTCTGATTGGCTATCTAAATCATCAGCCAATAGGAGTAAAGTATTTCCCACACTTACAAGGGAACATTTCCAAGTATCAATAAACAATTTTGATCAAACTTAGTGAGTGATAAAGTGGGGGCAAAATAGTGCAATATGTATTATGTATGTTTTGTTTGAGGGGTAAAACACATCCCAAAAGGTAATTTGGCATTTTAGGTTTAGAGAAAATATCTTCTAAATGATGATATATAAAAATGTTTTTCATATAAAAGTTTATATGTAATTAATGTTCTTGAAAACTATATAATTAATGTTTGAAATAATTTAAAATTTTGCAAAATACCCTACCACCATTAATTAATTTTGAAAAATGGAAACTCTTGTTACAACACAAATTAAAGAAGCTTTCAAGCCACATACATTCATGTGTAATAAAGCTAGTTTCTGAAATACCATTTTTGGAAAAAAGCTGTACACATTGTGCTGTTGGAGAATTTTCATCGTATGTAATTAAAATATCTATACATTCATTACTATTCCAAGTATTTATTTTCCTCTATTTGTTTTATGTTTTAAATGGTTATTTTATGTCTAACATTCATTGCTTTAATTTTTTTAGTTTGCCATTTCATAAATGTGTATTTTGTTAATTGAAGATATAAGTACCTCATTATTATGATAGAAAATAATTAAAATAATGATACTCTGTAAGGAAATGTTTAAAACATAATATTTACTACACCATGTACATAAAATGAACAAAATTTCCTCATGTAATATACATGACAGAGAAGACAATATAAAACAAAATTCAGCAGCATTTCAAATCGTCACAGGTGATCCTGTAAATATCCTGGTTTGTGTCAGGTATATTTCAGTATATTGGTAAGCCTTGGCAAACAGAAATGATTAAGTTCTAGTGACTGCTGCTTGATTGTATTGTTTCTCAAGTGGAGATTGACATTATAATCATACAACAGAACTAGACATGAAAGTCTTCTCACAAAGTTTATCCAACATTGAAAGCTGTTTGCATCCCATTGCTGTACCTGTGCCATCGAGTACTCTGAGGTCACCAGTTGAACAAATTCCTTGTCCTCGTGTATGATGTTCTGAACAGTTCTTTCACATTGACCACTGCTAGAATCTAACAACAATACAGATATTAGTTCCTCACTGGGGAAGAAAACGTCTTTCAAGTACCTTTTGACCTGATCAGATGTTTTTTTACCAGATTTTGATGCTGTCAAAGGAGCATTTGGGGCTTCCAAAAGAGATTTGGTCCAAACTCACCATTAGTTTCTTTTAAAGTTATGAAAAGAATGGGTGTTCATCGTGAAAAAAATTTAATTCTCTTCAACAAGGCGTACCAATGTACTGAATAATTCCTGACACAAATCATAATACAGGGTTTATCAAAAAGAATCATCAGATATTTAAAAAATCATAACTATTATGTTATTTGAGATATAGTGAGGGAACAATGTACTGTTGGAAAGAGCAAACTCTTGAGTTTTATATGGTTCCCGCTAGGTAGCAGCAGTGTGTGCCCAATTCAGTTCTTGTAAAAATGGTGTCAGGACAACAGAAAGTATTTTGTGTTCTACATTTTGTGCAGTGCAGTTAGTAATAACTGTTCAGCATGGCTTTCGACCGATGTATGATGTAGATTACAATGGTACTGGGCACTATGCACTGAAGATTGAATTGTTTGGCTCTAGCCCCCACGTGCTTTGTTACAAAAAAATATATATTTCTTACACTCACCACTCAGCTTATTTGAGCGGCCCAGAGATGTGGCTGGTCTCAGTGTTTGGCTACGTTTTTCATTATAGGGTGCCAGCTCTCACCTCTTGTAAACTCAATTTTCAAGCTGGAATGAAATATACATAAAAAAAATAGTAAAAAAATGCAGGCAGGCATTGCGGTGAAATTTAAAAAAATATTGAGTCACTCATGTTGATTTATAACCTGAACAAGTAGTTTATTTCTATTTTTCCACGAACAGTCTTCAGTATATCGACCAAACACATAAAATGCAGACTAAGGGACTTTTACACAAGGGCAGCCATTAATAGATGATGCTATAACACCACTATAAGAGTCATATGTCGCAATCACGGCACTCAACAGTCTGTTCACATTTCACAAAATGTACTGTTGTTTGCTGTCCTAAACCACTATACTGCACTCAACTTGATCATTTTTGAACATCAGTACATACATACTTGTTCCCGAAAGTGGCTACCAAGCTACTACTATCCCCAGATGGGCAGCACTTCCGGCTCTTAGCATCACTGACACTCCACTGTCCTCAAAGATGGCTGCCCTATCCACCCTTGAAACGACTGCCTATCTCAAAACAATGTTTGACAAAAAAAATTATAAATATTCTAAAACTAAATACAAAAACACTTATGACACATTGAAAAATATGGAAAATTTCCAGGCAATAACAATTTAAAGACCAATTTTCTGTATCTGCCACCATTTTTTCACAAATAATGTTCTTGTGGCAAGATTTTGCTTTTCCTGGATTTTTTGATACTAAACATAAATAAACATAAAAATACATACTTATTTACTCATTTATTTCTTTAATCTTTGGAATACTGCTGCTAGTTTTGTCTCTTTAAATTCATTTATTACCAAAAACACAGTTTCTCTCAGTCGAATCCCATATTCTGGCCTCTCATTCAAAATCGGTACATATTCTGATAAATCGGCTATGACTGCTTGCTGCAGCTCTACTAGCCAAATACATAAACACATATTAATTGGCCAAAGCATTGCTGAGATATTAGCTTTTGAACTTCCACAAATTTACAATTTTTAAGAAGACAATAACTTTTAAACTATTATATATTTTTGTGGCACGTCTAGATAATTTAGCTTTACATATTTTTCTGTCCATGAGTGCCAATGCGCACCTCCGTGTCACTCTTAGTTCTGTTTTTATCAATTTTCCTTGGGCATATAAATTTCTCCAAGCATGCAAACATGGCCATATGCACCCCTGACAAGTTTCTGCTAGGGTTTTTCCAAGGCTATGTAATTGCTAGCCACGTGCTCTGCGACAGAAAACTGTCATTCTAAACTCCCACCATGGCTTGTACGCTCACAGGATCCTCCAACAGCACATAGCATTAGATGATGGCATAAATAATTCCAAGAAAAGGTTGTTTGTGTAAAGGCAAATCGCTGTGCCGGCCCTGAGTGTCTGACACAGACATCGAACGCATCCACCACAGTTTCATAAGGAATTTACAGAAATCTGGTCGCTGAGCACCTCCACAGCTTAACATGCCCCTGATGACCATCTGGTGTGTGTTGCGTTGACTTCATGAAGGTGACAAACAACAATGTGTGGCGTTCTGTACTTTTGTTTATGGCAAGATGTAGGATGACAACTTTTTCCACACTTTAAGTTTAGTGACAAAGCAACATTTCATTTAAACAGATAGGTGAGCATCATAATGTGAGAATAGGTGATACGAGACAACCACATGAAGTTATACAACATGAGAGGGACTCTCCAAAATTTAATGTTTTTTGTGCAGTTTCACGGGAAAAGGTGTACGATCCATTTTTCTTTGCTGCAAACACTGTTAAAGGAAGCATGTATCTCAATATGCTTCAAAACTTTCTTTTCCCACAGTTGGAGGCTGATTCGAACAACTTCATTTACCAACAGGATGGGGCACCACCACCCTCTCATCTGGAAGTGCGGGGATTTTTAAATCAAAGGATAACTGAATGATGGATTGGTCATACTGGACCAAATGACTCAGTCTTACATTACTGGCCTCCAAGGTTATTGGACCTGACTGTATGTGACTGTTTCTTGTGGGGGTTCATAAAAGACTCTGTTTAAGTGCCTCCATTACCAACAATAACGAATGAACTGAGACATCGTATAAAGGCAATTGTGTAAGCAGTAACTCAAGACATGCTTGCTGCAGTGTGAGAACAATTTGAATACCACATTGACATATGCCATCCATCTCAAGGGACATATATTGAACACCTATGAAAAAGCAGAAAAAATACCCTTCTTGAGTTTCCAGTTCATTAAAAAACAAAATTCATTCTACATGTTTATTAGTTTCAGAAATATAGACAGGCCAAATCAGATGATTCTTTTTGATACACCCTGTATTTAGAGAATCACCCATGACAATTTGAAATCCTGCTGAATTTTGTTTTACGTTGGCTTCTGTGTCAAGTATATTACATGAAGAGATTTTGTTCACTTTAAGAGCATGGTGTAATTATTATTTTCAATAAAAAAAAATGCATGTACGTGAAACAGTAAAGAAAAAAAACAAAAATATAGAACACAAAATGATAATTTAAATCATAAAGCAAATATAAACAAAATTATAACAGTAATGAGTGTTTAGATATTTTAATTAGTTATGCTGAAAATACTCTGACAACATAATGTGTGCAGCTTATTTTTCAAAAATCTCATTTCAGCAACCAATATTATTACACAGGGAGGTATGTGGCTTAAAAGCTTATTTAATTTATGTTGTAACAAAAGTTTTCGTTTTTCAAAGTTGATGGTAGGGTATTTTGCAAAGTTTCAGATTATTACAAACATTAATTATAGAGTTTTCAAGAACATTAATCACATATAAATTTTTATATGAAAAACATATCTTATATATATCATTTAGAAGATATTCCCTCTTACCCAAAAATGCCAAAATACCTTTCAGTGTGCGTTTTACCCCTTAAAAGTGAAATTAGCCACAGACAAAAAATACTTGTTGCACTATTTTGCCCCCTCCACATACCCATCAAGTTTCATCGGCATCCTTTCTACATCTACATCCATACTCCGCAAGCCACCTGACGGTGTGTGGCGGAGGGTACCTTGAGTACCTCTATCGGTTCTCCCTTCTACTGCAGTCTCATATTGTTCATGGAAAGAAGGATTGTCAGTATGCCTCTGTGTGGGCTCTGATCTCTCAGATTTTATCCTCATGGTCTCTTCACGAGGTGTACGTAGGAGGGAGCAATATACTGCTTGACTCCTCGGTGAAGGTATATTCTCGAAACTTCAACATAAGCCCATACCGAGCTACTGAGTCTCTCTCCTGCAGAGTCTTCCACTGGAGTTTATCTATCATCTCCATAACGCTTTCACGGTTACTAAATGATCCTGTAACGAAGCGCGCTGCTCTCTGTTGGATCTTCTCTATCTCTTCTATCAACCCTACCTGGTACAGATTCCACACTGCTGCGCAGTATTCAAGCAGTGGGTGAACAAGCGTACTGTAACGTACTTCCTTTGTTTTCGGATTGCATTTCCTTAGGATTCTTCCAATTAATCTTAGTCTGGCATCTGCTTTACTGACGATTAATGTTATATGGTCATTCCATTTTAAATCACTCCTAATGCGTACTCCCAGATAATTTATGGAATTAACTGCTTCCAGTTGCTGACCTGCTATATTGTAGCTAAATGATATGGGATCTTTCTTTCTATGTATTCGCAGCACATTACACTTGTCTACATTGACATTCAATTGCCATTCCCTGCACCATGTGTCAATTCGCTGCAGATCCTCCTGCATTTCAGTACAATTTTCCATTGTTACAACCTCTCGATATACCACAGCATCATCTGCAAAAAGCCTCAGTGAACTTCCAATGTCATCCACAAGGTCATTTATGTATATTGTGAATAGCAACGGTCCTACGACACTCCCCTGCAGCACACCTGAAATCACTCTTACTTCGGAAGACTTCTCTTCGTTGAGAGTGACATGCTGCGTTCTGTTATCTAGGAACTCTTCAATCCAATCACATAATTGGTCTGATAGTCCATATGCTCTTACTTTGTTCATTAAACGACTGTGGAGAACTGTATCAAATGACTTGCGGAAGTCAAGAAACACGGCATCTACTTTACACTGGCTAATGTTCCCTTGTTATTGTAGCATTTCATATTGCAGTTTTGTCCCCTAAGATTCACTTGGGAGCCATGTCACTTTGCAACACATATGGAATCATGCCGCACAAATTTCAGCTAAAATGAAAATCATATATTCTTTCAGTTCTTTCACCATTATTATGAAGCAACTGCAGTATTAAACCTTCTAGTGAAGATCTGTGAACTTTAAGCGATATTTATAAAAATGACATAATTTCAGAGACGTTATTGGTCTCATACACATATGACTTTAAGTATATTGACTGAAGCAGGGAGTTAAAGTTTGTACCAAAGCCAGGAATCGGACCTCAGCAGTGTGAATTTGGGATGAGGAGGGAGTTGTGCAAGGGTAATTCATGCAGTTGTGTGAACCACTGTGCCAAGATGGCTTAGTGACTAGTGCACCTACCTAGCAAGCAGGAGACCCAAGTTAGATTCCCAGCCTTGGCACAAATTTTTGTTCACTGCTTCAGTCTATATACAAAAAATTATGTGATTCTGTTTGGAAGTAACTTGTGTGTGAACTTTCTGGTCATACAACAACTCCGCATGGTGTGTTTCAGGAACATGGCAAGAACTTCTTTTTAAGAAGACAACTCAATGAATTGATGTATTAACTTGTAAATAAGAACATGGATCATTGACAGCTGAGAGCATAGAATTTATTCAGGTTGGACTGGTAGATGCCTGGCTGCCTTTGTGTGAAGACTTGTACTAAAACAGTAACCATCTTGCAGTGATAAAAGTTTTGGCAGTACACACACATCTGATAGACATTTCAAACTCGGTTCAGAGGCAATAAAGCCTAATTAACTGAACATTAAAACTTTTATACACATTATTAAAATCCTGAATGCCTGATATTTTCTCATGAACTTAACAAATGCTGCCTTCGCGCTTGAGTTATGCAGTCTCAGATCGGTGGTATTTCGTCGATATTTCTTAAACATTGCTTTTTGTCAGCTGAGCTAGTATCTAATTAACTAAACTATAAACATTTTTTTAAAAGTTATTAAAATCCCGAATGCCTGATACTTTCTTACGCAACAAATGCTGTCGTTGAGCTTCAGTTATGCAGTCTTAGTTTGGTAGGTATTTAGTTGACCTTTCTTTAACACTGCTTTTTGTTGGCTGAACTGCTAACTTTTAATGCAGAGTGCAGGGGGTGATTACTGAAAACCTTATCAAGGTAGGTGGACTGAAATTTCTGCACCAGAACCGCTAACATTGGCATTTGGGTCAAACTGTCATCTGAAGTAGATATAGAAGGATGACCCCTGCTGGGGTAGTTATTTCTTTTAGCATCATGATATTTTGCAAACCTGACTGGATCTACACAATTTCTTTTACAGCTTGACAGAAAGATAGATATTCTGCTTCTGTTATTGACAAGACTATTACTTTCTGCTGCTGAGGGTTGCAGGCCATGGTGGCTTCATCAAGATTAACAACAAAATCTGTGGTTCATTTTTGAATAACAGCATCTTGAAAGAGCTCCAGTTGCAAATTGAGATAATGACTAGCTCTGCTCATTGTTACATCAAATTCCAGTTCCATATCATTCAGCAATAGATTGAGGAATTCTCTACACTTTAATACAACCAAATTATAGCATAAAGAGACACAGTACATAATTAACAATATTTGATAAATGAGTTTCACTTATTATGAAGCTCCCAAAATTCAGAGATAGGGTAGAAGCAGTGGTCATACAAGAACTGTTAAAGGTTTATTTTAAATGTATTAAATGAAGGCATGCATTTTAAGCAAGAAACCATATCCTTATATAACATAATCTCAGAATAACTCCATGATCTGATGAAATAATATTTATAGAAAAATTAACACACTAATTTTGCAGTTGTCCAAATATTAACAACATAAAATTATAATTGTAGGTTATATTCGCATAGATATAAGGGAAAATAAGAGAAATGTTATCTATATTCTTAATTCTTTGAAGTCATTGAACTATTATTGCCTTAATGAAAAGCCCACCAGACAGAAAGCATGTCTTGATAACATAATTAGTAATGTATATAAAGATGCTCTTGAATGTGACGTAATAGAATTAGGAATATCAGATCATGCAGGACTATGGCTTTGAATAGAAAATTCAAAACTCAACACTAAAGAAAGACAAGTGACATACAGACTTCCAGGAGAATCCAATGTAAACAACATGTTTAATGAGTTACAGGAAATTGATTGATCTCATAAAATCAATAATAATAAGGCAACTGATAAATGCTTTACTATTTTCCTCACAGAAATTAAGCACATTGTAGAAAAGACGTGCCCCACTGTAACCAAAAGACAACATCCCAATAATACACATAAGCAATGTCCTACTAACAAGTGGTACACTCCAAAACTTAACAAACTTAGGATACTACTTCTAATTCTGAAGGATAAGTCTAATAAAAGTGATCAAGACAAGGCAAATTACATAAATATACGAAAACTTTACAAATATGAAATAAAAGGGGCTACGTGCAATACAAATGCTGAATACATTTTGAATTCCAAAAATAAATGTAAAGCAGCCTGGAATGTCATAAAACAGAAAATTAAAAACATCAATAAGGGAAACAACATCCCTATAGACTGTGATACACTCAATGATTATTTTGTAAATAGTGCCACTACCACTCCACTCAATAATTCTACCATCCATACAAAACAGACTAGTGAGAAATTTACTTGGACCCCTATCACACTAAATGACATTTGCAAATCGAAAAACAAACTAAGCAATTCCAAAACAGAAGACTATTATGGACTCAGTAATTTCATCATTAAGGCGTATAGCAAAGGAAATCAAAATGCCACTTTTCTCACTGTCAAACAGAGTACTAGATGAAGGATTTTTTCCAGAATGTCTTAACCTCACAGTTACACTACATATGTATAAAAAAGGTGATAAAAACCTCCCAAACAACTACAGACCCATATCAATAGTACCAATCATATCCAAAATAATAGAAAATTGCATGCATATGCAGCAATACAGCTATTTTGAAACGAACAGACTATTAAATGAACAGCAATTCAGATTCAGGTCTCACCTATCAACTGTAAAAGCAATTGAAGCCTTGGTGAACAATGTATATGAAGCATATGAAAAGAGGCTGCATATATCTGGAACACTTATTGATTTAAGCAAAGCATTTGATTTAGTGTCTCATGATATAGTCATTAAAAAGTTAGAATACTATGGCATTGAAGATATACCACTCACCTTATTCAAATCTTATTTAAGCAATAGGTTACAGCCTGTATATGCAAATAAACAGAGATCAGCAATACTCCCTATAAAAAGAGGGATACCCCAAGGCTTGGTTCTTGGGCCTTTCCTGTTCATTGTCTATATTAACGATTTCTCAAATTATATACCATGTAAGAATATACTGTACACTGATGATATAACACTAATAATCTTAGGTGACAATTTACAAACTGTGCTGGATAACAACAGAGAAATAATGCAAATGACTAGTCACTAGTGTCAGGCCAATCAACTGTGCATAAACAATACAAAAACAGAAAAAATAATTTTTAATCTAAAAGCTACAAAAAGTAAAAATAAAGCAGTGAAACTACTTGGATTGCACATAGACCAAAAGCTGTCCTGGGAAGAACACACCAATCACCTGTGCAGCAAACTAGCGCGTGTACTTTTTTTACTGTACAAATTGAGAAACAGTGTGAACAAACAGCTGTTACTCCACTCATATTTTGCTTTCTTCCATTCCCATCTGGAGTATGGAATTGTGCTCTGGGGTAATTCCTCAGGGGCTAAATGTATTTTCAGATAGCAAAAGGCCATCAGATGTATACTAGGATTAGCACCCAGAGATTCCTGCAGAAACCACTTTAAATATCTCAGTGTAATGAAAGTACCTAACATGTACATATATAACTGTTTAATGTATGCTACAGAAAATCTGGACAAATTCAGCACGAGATGTAATGTACACACACACAATACCAGAAATAGTTGCTTGTTGGATTCTCCTTTCTCAAGGCTAGCTGTTGTCCATATAACTATAAACATTTGGGCATAAAATTTTTTAATAAGTTACCTTACTCAGCTCGTACAGCCCCATTTAATAAATTCAAGACTGAATTGCAAAATTGGTTAAAATGCAGTGAATTCTATACAATAGAAGAATTCCGAGGAAATACTCATTGTAACATAAGCTTTTAATAAGTGATAAAGAAATGTTTTCAATTCTTAAATAAGCTAAATAATTCTGTGTATGTAAGTGTTTACTGTGCTTAACTGTACTACATACTCCATTGTAAACTTTGACGAAGTCAACTGTATGAAAAATACTGAAAGGCAAATAAAAATATTCTATTCTAGTCTTTTGCATTAGTTCGGACGTACTGTGTTTACGTGTAGGATAAGCTTCTACCTTGCACAAACAAAGGAGAGATGGTATTTTCAGAATTTTAAATAAGGGTCTACAGAAATCCATGCATTTAGAGCTTTCTTTATCACTCTGATAAACTCCCCCTCCCCCCCCTCCCCCCCTCACTGTCACCACCAATGGCTACCTCGTCAATGAGTAGCTCATATTTTAAGTGAGAATCCTAACAGCATACATGAGTCAAGTTTTTTTGTTTAGATTGCTAAGACACAACTTTTACTTCAAATCCTCTTGAATATGTATGCCTAAAAATCTTGTAAGACTCACATCTCAGGAATTTTTTCCTTCAATGGTGAAAACAGGATCTGCAGGATGGAGGTTTCATGTGGTGTGAAAGTTGACTGCCATAGTTTTTCAGAATTCTTAATGAGCCTATTGGTCCTGAACCACTGATCTACACTATGTATAACTGATTTTGCAGTTTCCTGCAGATTTTTGTCATTGTGTGATTTAATTAGAACATTAGTATCATCTGCAAAGAGTACCATACTTGGATCATGTATTTTATCAGCCGCATCATTCGCAAGCAGCAGAAAGTGCAACGGTTATCTAGATGTGACTGGAATGTACCATGAAAATCGCAAAACCAATGTATTAGAAACACTGCAGAAAGAACTCCAAGCCACAAGACAACATGCTCTACTACTGGAAAGCATGATCAAAAAACCTTTCTGAACCGCCACATACAGAAAAACTTCGAAATTTGTACAGTGATGTTGTTTTAAATATTTGTACTAACAAAAGAAATGATGCTCCATTGAAGAAGAGTGAACATGAAAAATGTGAAACAGTAAACAAATGTAACCTACAAAGTGCTTCTGAACACTTCTCATGTAATTTGAAAATGGTTAAGAGAAATGACTGCAGTAAGTTGAAAACAAATACGAACATGAGTCAGCTTACAAATAACAAAAAAAAAAGGTACTGTTACTTTCAGATAGTCACAGTAGGAACTATGCAAAAGTACTGAACGAAATTTCAACAACCAGCTATAAATTTACATCTTTGATAAAGCCAAACGCTATATTCAAAGAAACAACATGCAATATACAAAACAAAATGTCTAGTCTAGGACAAAATTATTATGTTGTCGTCTTAGCTGGTGCAAACGATATTAATGGATCAAAACTAGGCACACACAACTAATTCTATGCACAATACCGTATAGATATGACATGCCAAATGAAAACTGCAAAATCTACCAAATGAACAGTTACTTGATGCAGAAGGCATCTTACAGTGAACACTTCAGAGTTTTAGATGTAAATAGCTTCCTCCAACAGAAAGACTTCACCAGGCATGGGCTTCACTTACATAAAAATGGGAAAAAGAAACTGAATGCCATCAAAAGTCCACTGGTAACAAGAAGTGCCATAAAACGTGTTACACCAGGACATCAAACATATTTGTGCTCCAATGAAGCTAAATGAAGCTAATTTGATGGACAATCTCAGAAGAATGAGCAATACTGCAGCTGAACCAACAGCAACACCAGGAGCTGAAGAGCCATCAGTAACAACAAAAAAAGTGAATATGCAGTCAGGGTCATCAAGGAAAACATCAGAAACAGTTTTAGAAAAGAAGAAGGCATCCACAGTCAGCACCAAGTCACCACCAACATCCTATGCAAATATCTCGTCAAGTGCCACAAATCAGTCAGCCCACGACATCCAAGTGGAAACAGCAAAAAATGTGCAGCCACACTCCAAATCAGTACCACTGGAAACTGTGACAAGGTCTTCAACACAAAAACGCAGACCTCCAGCCTACAGCCAGGATTTTTTATAGGCAAGAACACCAGTAGCTCCTTGCTAGCAGCAAACCAAAGGAAAACAGATGCAGAGCAAAATCTTCATGAACCAAAACCACAAGAAAACCCAGTGAGTGGTGTCAAAAATCATTCCATTGGAAAACAGTCACTATTATCCTTTAAAATATTACACCATAATGTGCAGTCAACGTTTAATAAGTTACTAGAAATAGATCTCTTCCTAAAAACAAAGTCACACTTAGATGTTCTCTGTATTACTGAACACTGGTTAACAGAAGACAAAATTTAAAAAATGCCACTTGGCGAATTTACTCTAGCTGGTTATTCTTGTCGGAACAAAAGTAAGGGAGGTGGTACAGCAATCTATGTCAAAAAAAATTTAAGATACAAAAGCCTCACAAAGTACAATAATATGCAAATAGAAACAGACTTCGAATTCTCCTTAATTATCTTAACAGACTATAACCTATTGATACTGAATGTATATAGAGCCCCTGATGGGAACATCCAAACCTTCAAACACTCCCTCGAAGCACTACTCACAAAAATTCACTCACTAAACAAAAATCTATTAATAAGTGGAGATTTTAATATTGACTTCCTCAAACCTGGAAAAAAACAAAGATGAATTGTTGAATATTACAAATTCATTCAACCTATCCCCAACTGTAAACACACCAACCAGGATCACAAAGAATTCAAAAACAGCTCTAGATCAGATTTTCATAAACGCAGACAAACTACACCACTCAATCGAAGTCATCAGCACAGCTTACAGTGACCATGAAGCCCAAATACTAACAGCGAATTTAAATTTCATAGGACAATATCCCACAATAACTAAAATGCAAAGGCAATTTAATGATGATAATATAAGGCTTTTTAACTATCTGTTAAGGGCTGAAAACTGGGCAGAGGTCTATAAAGAAAATGATGTAAACTACATATTTAATTCCTTCCATGAAACATTTCTCCACCACTTCAATACTGCATTTCCACTGAAATCCAGGAAAATCGGAAACAAACACACAAACTCATGGGTAACAAAAGGAATAAGGATTTCCAGCCAAAAAAAGTGTGACTTAAAAAATCACATGAAACACCATGACGTCGATGATCAGTTTAGGTCATATTGTAAGACCTATTATCCAATCTACAGAAAAGTTATCCAACAAGCAAAAAATTTATACAATGATAAATTTATAAAGGAATCTAACAATAAAATGAAAGGCTTGTGGACAGTTGTAAAAAATGAAACAAACAGTAAGCAGCATGTTATAAACAAAACATTAAAACTAAACCTAAATGATGAAGTCACATCAGATCCCCAAAAAATAGTAAATGGTTTTAATGACTATTTTAGCAAAATAGCAGAAAACCTGATAAAGAACAACTGCCACAGACCAAATACTCAACACCAAACACTAATAGAAACCATACCATCAATGTTTCTTCACAAAGTCTCCAATACTGAAGTACTTACAGCTATAAAAGGACTAAAGAATAAGTACTCCAGTGGTAGTGACAACATTCCTGATTTAATTGTAAAGAAATGTGCAGAATCCATTGTAGAACTCCTAACCCACATAATAAATGCATCCTTTACAAATGGAGTTTTCCCTGACCTTCTACAGACTTCTAAAATTACCCCACTTCACAAAAAGGGATCTAAAAATGATGTAGCCAATTACAGGCCCATAGCACAACTCAGCTCATTCTCAAAAATATTTGAAAAATTATTTTACACCAGATTGGAAGACTTTACTAATAAACAATGCTTATTAAAAAATCACCAGCATGGTTTTAGAAAGCAAAAGACAACTACCACAGCTATTTATGAATATCTCAAAAAAAAAAAAAAAAAAAAAAAAAAAAAAAAAAAAAAAAAAACCTTAAAAGCACTGGATAGTAAGGAAATCACTACTGGTATCTTTTTAGATTTATCCAAAGCCTTTGATGCAATTGACCATACCATACTCCTTAAGTAGTTAGCAAATAAAGGTATAAGAGGAATTGCAAACAAATGGTTAGAATCTTAACTGTCAAACAGATTTCAAAAAGTTGAAATTAATTTTCAAAAAAAAGAATACAACCACCCATCAATCTACTGTCCACTCCTCAGACACAATGCCTATTAGATATGGTGTGCCACAAGGCTCAATCCTGGGACCCATACTGTTTCTGCTATACATTGATGATATAAGCACGAAGCTTGCTACAGGACATACCACACCATTTGCCGATGACACAAGTATACTAATAACAGGTACTGATACAGAGGACCACAACAAAAAAATTAAACCGCTTATGTTTTCACTCAGCAAATGGTTCAACGAGAACAAACTGATTATAAACATACAGAAAACAACGTACATCAACTTCAGACTCTCATCCCAAAAACAAGAAATGCCTGATGTGATTCTAAATAACCAAGAGCTTATGTGTGTGGACTCTGTCAAGTTTCTTGGCATATGGCTTGAAGAAAATCTTAATTGGGAGACACACAAATTATATCTCAAAGAAGCTCTCAACTGTGTGTTACATTTCAAGGATACTCAAAAAATCAGTCACAAAATCTGTTCTCATACATGTATATTATGCTTACTTCCATTCTACATTACAGTATGGAATCATATTCTGGGGGAACTCACCTGGAGGTAGATATATTTTCAAAATGCAAAAAAAGGCAAAACGCATAATATGCAATCTAAGACATAACGAATCATACAGACAACATTTCAAAACAAATGGCATTATGACACTGCCCTCTGCTTACATTTATAATACCGTCTCATTTGTCAAGTCATACCTGTTAAACAATGACTGCACACTAAAATTCAATGGAGATATTCATAACTATGCAACAAGGCAGCAATCTGACCTACATATGATTCATTCCAGAACTGCCTGCTACCAAAAAAGTGTTTTAAATGTTGGCATACAAATGTATAATAATTTACCCAATGAAATCAAAGCAACAAAGAACCCAAGAGCCTTCACACATAAGTTAAAAAAATATCTCTTGGACCATTGCTTTTATGCAGTTGATCATTTTTTTTGAAATGGGTTAAAAATGTAAACAATATAATAAATGTTCAATTAGGTCTGAAAATTATATACTGTGCATGTCTATGAAATATACTGGATTATTATATACTGTGCATGTCTATGAAATACACTGCACTACTTTACTATTAAATTTGTATTGGCTGTTTGTATTTTACCATACAATATTTGTATTTACTGTTTTGTTAAAGATAGCTAACTTCCTCATTGCAAAATAATGTAAAATCAATTTATTAAAAATTACTTGTAAATATGTTCTCTTGACCTGTCCAATATCGTATGTACAACCTTACAATTCTATGATTTGTATTAACCGTTTTGTTTAAGATAGGTAATTTCCTTGCTACAAAATAATGTAAAAATCAATTTGTAAAAATTACTTGTAAATAGCTCTCTTGACCTGTCCAATATCATATGTACAGCTGTATTTATTTATTTATTGTTCTGTGGGACCAAATTAAGGAGAAATCTCCATGGTCATGGAACGAGTCAATACATGAAATTATAACACAATATTAGAAACAGATAAAATGAAATATAAAAAAACATATTCAAGTGACAAGTCGTAAGTTTAAATAAAGAAAATCAACAATGTAACACTGGAATTTGCTCAATTTTTTAGCTCTTCCAGGAGCTCCTCGACAGAATAGGAGGAGTGAGCCATGAGGAAACTCTTCAGTTTAGACTTAAAAGAGTTTGGGCTACTGCTAAGATTTTTGAGTTCTTGTGGTAGCTTATTGAAAATGGATGCAGCAGAATACTCCACTCCTTTCTGCGCAAGAGTCAAGGAAGTGCATTCCACATGCAGACTGGATTTCTGCCTAGTATTAACTGAGTGAAAGCTGCTAACTCTTGGGAATAGGCTAATATTGCTAACAACAAACGACATTAAAGAAAATATATACTGTGAGGGCAAAGTCAGAATTCCGAGACTACTGAATAGGGGTTGACAAGAGGTTCTCGAACTTACGCCACACATAGCTTGAACAGCCCGTTTTTGAGCCAAAAATACCCTTTTTGAATCAGAAGAATTACCCCAAAAAATAATACCATATGACATAAGCGTATGAAAATATGCGAAGTGTCACTTATTTCAGATATTGTTCTAATGGTAAATAAAGCAGCATTTAGTTTCTGAACAAGATCCTGGACATGGGCTTTCCACAACAGCTTACTATCTATCCGAACGCCTAGGAACTTGAACTGTTCCGTCTCGCTTATAATACACCCATTCTGTCTGATCAAAATATTGGTTCTTGTTGAATTGTGAGTTAGAAACTGTAAAAACTGAGTCTTACTGTGATTTAGCATCAAATTATTTTCCACAATCCACGAACTTATTTCATGAACTACATTATTTGATACTGTTTCAATATTACACAAAAGATCCTTCACTACCAAGCTGGTGTCATCAGCAAACAGAAATATTTTTGAATCACCTGTAATACTAGAAGGCATATCATTTATATAAATAAGAAACAGCAGTGGCCCCAGCACCGACCCTTGGGGAACGCCCCACTTAACAGTGCCCCATTGGGACTGAACATCACTACCACTCTCAATATTGCGGAGAATTACCTTCTGCTTTCTGTTCTTAAAGTAAGAGGCGAACCAATTGTAAGCAACTCCCCTTACTCCATAATGGTCAAACTTCTGCAGTAATATTTTGTGGTCAACACAGTCAAAAGCCTTTGTTAAATCAAAGAAAACACCTAGCATTCGCAACCTTTTTTTTAATCCATCCAAAACCTCACAGATAAAAGAGAATATAGCATTTTCAGTTGTTAAACAATTTCTAAAACCAAACTGAACATTTGACAGCAAATTACGTGAATTTAAATGCTCCAGTAACCTTGTACATACAACCTCCTCGATAACTTTAGCAAACACCGATGGCATAGAAATAGGTCTAAAATTGTCAAAATTATCAATCTCTCCCTTTTTATAAAGTGGCTTCACTACCGAGTACTTAAATCGGTCAGGAAACCGACCACTCCTAAAGGAAAAGTTACAGATATGGCTAAGTACTGGGCTAACATACATAGAACAATACTTCAGTATTCTGCTAGATACCCCGTCATATCCACGAGAGTTCTTGGTCTTTAGTGATTTAATTATTAACTCAATCTCCCTCTTGTCAGTATCATGGAGGAGCATTTCAGATAACAGTCTCGGAACACTTTTTTCTAAGAGCGCTATATGATTCCCTGTTGGGACTAGGTTTCCATTTAGTTCACCTGCTGTATTCAGAAAGTGATTATTAAATACTGTACATATATGCGACTTATCAGTAACACGGACATTCCCACTAAGCACTGACTCTATATCCTCGACCTGTCTCTGCAGACCAGCCACTTCCTTTACGACAGACCGTATGGTTTTAATTTTATCCTGAGACTTGGCTATTCTATCTGCATACCACATACTTTTTGCCTCCCTAATAACATTTTTAAGCACCTTACAATACTGTTTGTAATGGGCTGCTGCATTTAGATTTTGACTGTTTCCAACATTTTGATATAATTGCCACTTTGTTCTACAAGATATTCTTATCTCTCTAGTCAGCCATCCAGGCTGCCTGTTTGTGCCAGTAACCTGTTTTGAACGTTCTAACGGAAAGCAACTTCCAAAGAGCATGAGAAAAGTCTTGAGAAAAGCATTATATTTATCGTCTACTGTATCAGCGCTATAAACATCTTGCCACTCTTGTTCCTTGATAATGTTTACAAAGGTCTCTACAGCAACTGGATCAGCTTTCCTAAACAGCTGATGACTATATTTAACACGTGTTGCAGCACAAAAATCTTTTAGAGTTAAAATTTGTGCATCATGATTTGAAAGACCATTCACCTTTTTGCTAACAGAATGCCCTTCTAGTAATAAGGAATGAACAAAAATGTTGTCTATGGTTGTTCAGCTGTTCCCTTGCACTCTCGTTGGAAAGAATACGGTTTGCATAAGATTATATGAATTAAGGAGGTCTACCAGCATCCTCTTCCTTGCACAATCACTTACACGATTTATATTGAAGTCATCACATATAACTAACTTCTTGTATTTCCTATAAAGTGAACCAAGAACCTCCTCTAGCTTTAGCAAAAATGTTGTGAAATCGGAGTCTGGGGATCTATGAATAACAACAGTTACAAGTTTAGCTCCACTAAATGTAACCACACCTGCACAAGATTCAAACACCTTTTCAGTGCAGTACTTAGAAACATCAATTGACTCAAATGGGATGCCGTTTTTCACATACATGGCTACTCCCCCACACCGCAAAGAGCTCCTCGAAAAGCTGCCAGCCAACCTGTATCCTGGTAAAGGAAGCCTCTGAATTATCTCCTTATTTAAGAAGTGTTCAGATATACCAATAATTTCAGAGTCAACATCTATAAGCAGTTCACTAACTTTATCTCTAATACCTTGTATATTTTGATGAAATATACTAATTTCCTCATTACTCGGATACCTAAGCTTTGTCAAAAGTGGTTCCTTTGTGAGAGAGACTTCCCTTAAGCAGGAATACCTAACAGCTGACTTCAATCTAAAAAAGGTGCAGCTCTAACACCCACTACAGCAGGAATTTTCCCATGAGTGATCCCACCAACCCCACCTATGCTGTCACCTATAAGCTTTGCCAACCTCCCCTTCCCATACCTGTTGAGGTGCAGGCCATGTCTAGTGAAACCCGTCCTGCTGATAGACTCCACCGACACCACTGAAATGTGACCCATGCTTTCTGTCATCAGTGCACCCCCAAGTCTCATTTTATTACGCCTGACGGCTGTATTAAGATGAGGCCGATTGTGACGCTGAAACAGTTCCACGAAATGCACATTCGTGTTGCCAGTCTGAGTGGCTATCTTTTCCAGGTCACCATCTATGTCATATTCCCCATCCCTATCAACACTATTACGAGCCCCACCCACAATCACTACCTGATCCTCTTTACTAAAATCCCTACATAACCCCCCTATGTTAACAGTCACCTGAGCCAATCCTGCATTAGGCTTCACAATGCTGGTGACCTGGTACTCACTCCCCAGCACTTCCTGCAACTTATGGCCTACACCTCTGCCGTGAGAACTACCTAACAGCAGAACCTTCTTCTTCCTCTTCGACTTTGCAACTGTTCTAGCCACTGTAACTACTGAGGTCTGCTGTTTTCTGCCTACATCTACAGCTACTAGAGATTCCTCTCCACTAGACTCTGACAGTTGGTCATATCTATTGTAAACACCAATAGTAAAACTATCTGAAAATCTTCTTCTCCTAGCAGATCTCTTGCCAACAGCCAGCTCCCATTCCCTAACCCCCTTCTCCCTCCTCATCCTATCTAGCTCCTCCTGTGCGTTTTCCAATTGCACCTGAAGGGCACAGATCTTACGCTCCTGCTCTTCTATCAACTTACTCTTGCTACATAACCTGCAGTTCCAGGAGAGGATTTCACCAGAATGCCCACTGGCTTCCCCACTGCATTCCCCCCAGTGAAAATACTTCGAACAAGTCTCACACCACAATCCACTACTCACGAATCTGCGGCAAAGCCCACACTTCTCACTCATGGTAAAATTTTACTTTTTCTAAGTTCCGCTACTACAATAAGATGATGTTAAAAACCTGACTACAATAATCACAAACTTACTCTGCAAGGGAAGTAACTACTACTATTAACAGTATTAATACACAACAAATGTGAATATAACAAAAGACTAATACGGAAAGAGAATCAAATGTCTAATGACACAGTAACGAAGCTGGAAACAGTTCCCAAAAGGTTCTTCTGAAGAAAACACAAAAAACACCGGTTGAAGACTACTAAAGTTCCTAAATAAACCACTATACACAAACAATTAATTAGTACTTAGCTTTCGATGCGGCGATACAGCTGCAACTGGTCAGCGCGGAATGTAAACACAGGTAAGAGGTTACGTTGCTCGATACGAAACACTCCCAAATATCAGGTCACACCACAAGAAAGGCAGAGGTGAATGAAGAAACCACTAATAAGTCACTAATATAGAAAAATATTATCACAAAAACCGTTAAAATATGTATCTGAAACCTAAAAATATATAAAAACTTAGAGAGCGATCTCACACGCAGTCACTCGCTTGTACAATACTATGATTGCCTGTATCAATAAAAATACAATACAACACAATAGAATACAAATAAGACATGTACCAAAACTGACCCTAGTGGGGATATCTTTTTTCCTTTCTAATTAGTGCAAAAACTAGATTTTTTATCTTTGTATTTTATTTCTGTAGCCTGCTAATGGTTTCTGAGGTAAGATTGGATCCACCTTTCAGACCAGCTTGCAATTACTTAATTTGTGGAAGAGAATATCATGATCAATAATATCAAAGGCTTTACTAAGACTGAGAAATACTCCAGATACATGTTGCTTATCATCCATTGCTGTCAGCATTTCATTTAAAAAAGGAATAATTGCTGACTAACTGACTTTCCAGCTATAAACCCATGTTGTTAGTCATTTATAAGTCTTTATTTATTTAAGAAGACTGTTAATCTTTAAGAAGACTGTTAATCTATCCAGGAGCCTCTTCTCCATGATTTTGCTGAAACCTGACAAAATTGAAACTGGCCTATAATTTGACACTTTGCACCCTTTTATGTAAAGTTGTTACTTTTACAGTTTTTAGTCTGTTTTGAAATACACCAATCTCAGATGATGAATTTACTATGTCTGCTAGTGGTTCTATAATGGATGTTGCACTAGCTTTGATGGAAGCATCTAGTAACTCATCAGGATCCACTAAATATTTATTAGATAATCCGAATATAATTTCACATAGTTCCTCAGGTGTTGCTGGATACACAAATAATGAATTTGCTTGAATTTTATGATATGACTGGACACTCTGGCTGTTTGTTATCATGTGCCAAATGTGAGAAATAAGCACTAGCCACTAGTCTGGGGTAAATTAGTTTATTGTTATTCATAATCAGCTCTATATTATTGCAATTAACCACCTCAGTTACAGTTGAGCTGATGTTGAATGGCTGTAGTAAATTTATAATATCATCTTTGAATTTATTGGATTTTGGAAAATCAGTATTGAAGTCACCACATATTTTTCTTGCAGGAGCGAAATGTTCCTCCATGAGATTATGAAATACTTTGTTATATCCATCTGGTGACCAGTACCTCCAAATAATAGTTGTATTTTGTCTTGGTAGCTCAACTATAGAGGGTTCTATAACTTCGCTGGACAGATTATGATATTCAGTTATGTTGTTGAATTCAATATTTTCTTTAACGTATACACAGGTACCCCCACGCAAGTTTGAACTGAGAGAGGTATGTCAGCTCTAACGTATCTTGGTTAGGCAGTGTTCAGCAAAGCATAGAGCAGAAATAACACTCAGATGATTAACATCATTTCTATTTCATTACATTTATTGGACAGCGATTGAACATTCTGACAGAGCAATTTTTGTTTGTGTGTGTGTGTGTGTGTGTGTGTGTGTGTGTGTGTGTGTGTGTGTAGGGGGGTATCAATTTCATTGTATAAAAATGCAGCTTCACCATCGAACTGCCTCATGTCCATGGCTTTCAATACTGCAATCAATAAGGTTATTTGTATGAATTCAAATCTTATGACTTGACTGAAGATTTTAGTATAGTCCGATCTATTCAGCAACAAGCTGAGCTCTAAATCTATCCACAGTTCCATCCGTTTTTTCTTCACTTGGAATATTCATCTATTGCCACGATTTCTTGTTTTTCTTGGGTTTCAGTCATGATCCAAGTTTCATTAAGGTTAAGTGGATGCACTTCTTCTTGCATGATCTCTTACCAATTTTCTGAATTGTTACAGACCATTGAATCTTGGTATAAGACGAGTTCATAATACTGAGTCACATAAGCATTGTTTTCATTACGGTTGACAATGTAAGGAAAAGATAAATTGCTATTCACCATAAAGACGACACGTTGAGTTGCAGACGGAAACAATGAAAAGAGAGTTACACACTAGCTTTCAGCAAAAGCTGTCCACCATGACACATGACAAGTCATGTTTGCATGATGTGTGCTTACTTGTCTGAATGGAAGTGTGTGGGTGTTTCCTTTTCTGAAGAAAGCTTTGGCCAAAAGCTAATGTGTAACTGTCTTTTCATTGCGCCTGTCTCAAATTCAATGTGTCACCTTTATGGTGAGTGGAAATATATCTTATCCTTATATTGTTAACACTCCAACCTGGAGTTTCCATTGTTACATTACAGTTGATAGATCTAATAAGCATTTTGATTTGTGCCGTTTCAAAAGCCTCTTCCTATTTGGTTGACAGACTCCGTGCCATCTTTATTGACATTGCATTTAGTACAGCTGACTTCAAAATGTGGTGGTTCTCCAGGTGATTTAATTTATTCTTCTTCTACATGATTCAGGTTTTTTCTTGAATGGAATGTTCATTCGATGCTCTCGAATATTATGACAATATTCTTAGATTGACAATCCTTTGGATAATGTGTCCATGAAAACAACATAACAGTGTATTTTAACTTGATCTTTATGTAAAAACAAAACATGATACTCTTTTACCTTTATATCAGACCAAAACAGAAGAACCTTTTCAGCTTTTGAATCCCATTTCTCCTTTGGGATGTGAGTGTAAATCATCTCTCCAAATATCCTGAGTTTCATCACATCAAGTCCAATCCAATCCATAATTTGCAAGGTGGTTTCCCATCAATGCTCGTGACTGTTCTTTGAAAATATAATTTGCCATGTTTATGGCTTTGGTCCAAAGCTGTGTTGGCAGGCCCTTGTGTGAAGCATTGTCCTTGCAATCTCCAGCAGAGTTCTGTTCCCATGTTCAGCGGCACCATTCTGTTGGGGTCTAGAGGCTCCCAATTCTGATTCTGCATTATTTTATGTACCTCTTGATTAATAAATTTTAGTCCATTATCCATTTGAAACACTTTAATTCCATGCTCAGTTTGCCTGTCACTGGTTTTTATGAATCTCCCAGGTGTCTGACCTCTTCAGACTTCTTATAAGAAACACACAGTTTGCCAGGTGGGAAGAGTCATCTTTTAACAGAAGAAAGTACCATGAACTGCCAACTAAATAACTTGTATATGGCCACACAAATCACTGTGAATCACGTCACATGTCTGTGTTGACTTTAAGTCACTTTTGTGGGAGCGCAACTTATGAATTTTGCCCAAAATGCAATCATCATATAAGCTTTTTAGTCTTCTTCCTTAAATTGAATTTGTCTGGCTTTCAAAATCTTTCTCACATGTGGAAAGTTTTGGTGTACAAGACTTTTGTGCCATATTTTAAAATCTACTTATGTAGCTACATCTGCATGAATAATCTCATTTTTACTCAGGGAAATCTTAAAGTTCATCCTATACAACTTTTCCTCACTTATCCTTCTTCAACCATTTTTCTCCCCTGGAAAGTCTGCATGTTGTCTTACCACATTTAAATTTTATACCTTTGTAAAGAGCTGGTCCAAGTCAGAAAACACTGAACTGAATTGCTGGCAAATACAAAAATTTTAAAGATTTTCTTTTCCACCTTTCTCCATAAAAGGCTCATTTGTAAACAACTCAGTTTGATTGCAGATGTGGTCAAACACCTACATGCTTGCCTGCTATTGACGAAAGAATTTTGCTTATCTGGGCATCCACTCTCAAATATTGATTCTGACCTTGAACCTCTCAACATAGAATTTCTGCACTCTTCTGCACAATGATCAGGTTTATTCTGCATTTGAAGCATTTACCTGATTTTCTCGAATTTTTATTTTACTGAGAAGGGCTAGTTTTCAAGTGTTTCTCTGTTGTTTACCTGTCAGGTCTCTCTTCATATCTTCCTGTAGATTTAGGTGTTTTTCTTCCCTCAACTATATTGAGATAGAATCTGCTAGTGTTTGTCGATCAGCCTGAGTTAACTTCAGCGCACTCAGAAATTGGTTGCAATTTGTTGGTATCATCATTAACACTTTTGTGATCATCACAGAGATTGAAATATTTTCACGTCAATTCCTCAAGCAATGTACCAGGTCCTTTAATTGTGAAATTTATTTAGCCATGTCATTTAAAACATTTTTTTTTTTTTTTTTTTTTTTTTTTTTTTTTTTTTTTTTTTTTACCATTACTACTGGAATAAATTATAAGCACTTTGGTCCACATGGCATTTGAAGCTTCCAAATTAATAACAAGGACACTGGCTTCTCCTCAGTTGACCTGATAATTTTTTGAGCAGCTCTTTCCAGTTCTGTACACCTTGTGCTGCCATCTGGGACTTACGTAGCCACCTGGAGCTTCTGGAAATTTCAAGTGCCAAGAGGGCTTGGGGTAGTGTCAAAGACCGATTTCATTAACTAGTGTGTAATAATGACATTAATACTGCAGCAGTACAGGTCACTGCGTAAGACCCAGGTGGCAGCAGAATATACGCAAATGAGAAGTGCACCAAATACAAATGTGCAAATATAGCAATAGCAGATAAACAAACAAAGCATAACATCTATAACTGATTACCACAACACCTCACATATTTCTCGTCAAATGTGCAAAGAGATATTAATTTCACAAACATATAGGAATGGGACTGTCAATTATTTTTTCTGTATCTTCAGTATTCAAACAATGTTAGCTGATTTTCCAATACAACAATACCATACTTAATAATACAAGGGCGGTTTGACTGGTCTGGTAAAAAATCGAGAAAAAATGTTTAGTTTGTAAACAGCTCATCTTACTTCTCAAAATAGTCTCCTTTGCAGGGGTTTACACTTCGTCCAACAATCATCCTACTTTTTCATCCTGTTGGAAAACTTGGCTCCATCAGACTCTGCAAATTATGCACTGGCTGCAATTATCACTTCCTCATTTGACAACAATTTTCTCCAGCAAGTTTCAAGTTATGGAACAGGAAGAAAGCACTTGGGGCTCAGCCTATCAGAATAGGGTGGATGAGTAATCAGTTCAAAGCCCAGTTCATGTACTTTCACCATTGTTATCACTGGTGTGTAGGATGGTGTGTTATCCTGGTGAAAGATCACTTCTTTGCCTGCCAACCTTGGTCTTTTTCCAGCCAACACAAGTTTCAATTGATCCAACAATAAAGCATAATAGGATCCAGTTATAGTTCTGCCCTTTTCCAAGGAATCTACGAGGATTATTCCTTGGGAATCCCAAAAAAAGTGGCTGTCACCCTACCAGGTGACAAAATGGTCTCTGCTTTCTTCGGTGCACTTTCACCAGCCTTTATACATTGCTTTGACTGCCACAGATCTAAGTTCCATCAACACTCACAAATTGGAGCAAAAAGTCTTACAGATTGTGATCAAACATCACCCAACAATGTGTTGAAATGATGTGCCACATGGACTTTTGTTTGACTGTGAGCAATTACAGCATCCACTCTGCACATACACTATGTGATCAAAAGTATCCAAGACACCCCCAAAAACATACATTTTTCATATTACATGTATTGTGCTGCCAGCTACTCCATGTCAGCGACCTCAGTAGTCATTAGACATAATGAGAGAGCAGAATGGGGTGCTCCGCAGAACTCATGGACTTCGAACATGGTCAGATGATTGTGTGTCACTTGTGTCCTACATCTGCATGCGAGATTTCCACACTACTAAACATCCTGATGTGAGAGGGAAGTGGAAACATGAAGGGACACACATAGCATAAAAGCGTACAGGCCGACCTTGTCTGTTGACTGAGAGACACAGCCGGCAGTTGAAGAGGGTCATAATGTGTAATAGCCAGACATCTATCCAGACCATCACATAGGAATTGCAAACTGCATCAGGATCCGCTGCAAGTACTATGACAGTCAGGCGGGAGGTGAGAAAACTTGGATTTCATGGTCAAGCGGCTGCTCATAAGTCACGCATCACACCAGTAAATGTCAAATGATGCCTCGTTTGGTGTAAGGAGCATAAACATTGGACGATTGAACAGTGCAAAAATTTTGTGTGGAGTGACAAATCATGGTACACTATGTGGTGATCCGATGGCAGGGTGCGGTTATGGCGAATGCCCGGTGATCATCATCTGCTAGCATGTGTAGTGCCAACAGTAAAATTCAGAGACGGTGCTGTCACAGTCTGGTCGTGTTTTTCATGGAGGGGGCTTGGACCACTTATTGTTTTGCATGGCACTATCACAGCACAGGCCTATATCGACATTTTAAGCATCTTCTTGCTTCCCACTGTTGAAGAGCAATTCGAGAATGGAAATTGCATCTTTGAACATGGTCGAGCACCTGTTCATAATGCACGGCCTGTGGTGGAGTGGTTGCACGATGATAACATCCCTGTAATGGACTGGTCTGCACAGGGTCCTTACCTGGATCCTACAGAAACGTTTGGGATGTTTTGGAATGCCAACTTCGTGCCAGTGCAGTACTCCATGAAGAATGGGCTGCCATTCCCCAAGAAACCATCCAGCACACGACTGAATATATGCCACTGAGAGCGGAAGCTGTCATCAAGGGTGGGCCAACACCATATTGAATTCCACCATTACCGATGGAGGGTGCCACGAACTTGTAAGTCATCTACAGCCAGGTGTCCAGATACTTTTGATCACATAGTGTAGCTTTTTCATAGCAAATTCTCCATGCTCGATATTATACACTCACTCATTCAAGATGCGCAAGTCTCAAGCAATCTCACGAATTTTTATTCAGTGGTCTTACATTGTCAATGGTTTCCTTTGTGGTGATCTCAATTGAATGGCAGGAGAATACTTCATCTTCAGTGCTTGTCTGACCACGTTTCCATTCATCACTGATCTTCATCCAATTCTGTTTTGATTTGTGTGGCAGACTCTGCAACCCTTCAAATGAAAATGTTTAATAACAGCACAAAGCATTGTTTTCTCCATTTTCAGTCGCAGTGGTCACACTGACCAATTCAGACAGCTGAACTGTACACAGTACATTGTTGGAATTCCTTATACAGTCCTTGGAATAATCAAGCTTACTAACCATTAAGATCCAACAAAAATGTTGCATCCTCTGATGGAAATGTTGTAATTTATTAACTCTCACAGCACAATAAATAACTTTCCACCAATTTACCATCCTGATTAACTGTCGGCATAATTGGATACAAATGTGTTAAGACATTGATGTTAGATGATCTTGATACAGCCCCCTTGGTATCTCTAATTTCCAGGGCTTCCCTTAGATGCATTTCCTCTTTGTATCCCAATTGGTCAGAGTTGAAAAAATCCTTACTGAGCAATGGGATGAGTTTTTTTATCTCATCTACAAATTTTTGGGCCAATTCCGCTGTTTGCTGTTCATCATCAAGTTGATTCTTTGTTTGAAATCTTGTTATCTTATGTCTTTCAATCCTTTAGTGCAGTTGAAGTTATGCAACCATCTACTGTTCCTTTGAAATCACTGTAATCTTAGTCACCCGTAATATTATGAGTATAACATAAGAAGTCACTGTCATGCACATCCTGCAAATTGTATCAAGTATCCTTAAAACACTGGGAACACCAGTTTTTGTAACACGTGTGACTTCTTGTCCATTGAATGTCTAATTTTTCTTATGCAGTACATGGTCATATTGCAGCAGGCTTATTCGAAAACTGTTCTTTTTTTTATATGCTACGGATAATCTTCTATGTACATAATTATGTTTAGTGGCTGCTCTCTGGACACTGATCATCCTTTCCTGCGTTTCACTGGAGATGGGATTTGTGGCTCCCTGACCAAGAAGGCTGATGAACTACATTGCTCGACACCTGTTTAAAAGTCGCTTTCACTTGTTAAGCAAGTATCCTCATCTATATACTCTGCACAGTCAAACATATACGACACCATACAATCGACTGATTCATCTTGCAGAAACACTACTATTTCATCTGACACTTCTTTCTCACTCTGCGAAATTTGTATGGTTCCTTCCTGATGAAATGTCTACTTCGGCAACAATTGTTGTAGATATAACACAATGTTTGCTTTGTTTATCATTGCCATTGCTCTACTCTCCATCAACATCATTAGCACTGTAGCACTGTTACTTGTCAACTAAGCATTTCAGCTATGATCTGTAGCGTCATGCTGCGCTCACCTTTGGACATCATGCTGCGCTCACCTTTGGATGTCTCCAGTCCTGCCCACTGTTGCCATTAACAGGTAATATTGTGGTTACATGGCCGACAATATGTGGAGTGTCAAATGCCATCAAAACATCATTGCCCTTTTGCAATTGTGCGCTCAAGGGATTCCTTGCAACCCTTCATTGTTCCTCCTTCAATTTTAGACCCACAAATTTCCTAAGTCTCCATGATGGATTCCCACGTTTTTAGCACATAGAACAGAACACTTTATGCCATTCTGGTCATTGGTCACAAGCGATGGATTGATCCCAGTTTCCAGTCATTGAGTATTTCATTACATTGGCAATGTTTACTCTCTACTCTGCATGTGCATTATTTTCCAAGTCCCATCATCATCTAAATCTACATGGTTACTCTGCAATTCACGCTTAATTGCCTGGCAGAGGGTTGATCGAACCATTTTCATACTACTACTCTACCATTCCTCACTCGAATGGCGCGTGGGAAAAAGGAACACCTAAATATTTCCGTTCGAGCTCTGATTTCTCTTATTTTATTATGATGAGCATTTCTCCCTACTTAAGTGGGTGTCAACAAAATATTTATTTGGAAGAGAAAGTTGATGATTGAAATTTCGTAAACAGATCTCGCCACAAAGAAAACCACCTTTGTTTCAGTGACTGCCACCCCAAATTGCGTATCATATTAGTGACACTCTCACTCCTATTGCGCGATAACACAAAGCGAGCTGCCCTTCTTTGCACTTTTTCGATGTCCTCCGTCAATCCTACCTGGTAAGGATCCCATACTGCGCAGCAATATTCCAGCAGAGGACGGACAACTGTAATGTAGGCTGTCTCTTTAATGGGTTTGTCGCATCTTCTCAGTGGTCTGCCAACAAAGCACAGTCTTTGTTTTGCCTTCCCCACAATATTATCTATGTGGTCTTTCCAATTTAAGTTGCTCGTAATTGTAATTCCCAGGTATTTAGTCTAATTGACAGCTCTTAGACTTGTGTGATTTATCGTATACCCTAAATTTATTGGATTTCCTTAAGTACCCATGTGGATGACCTCGTGCTTTTCTTTGTTTAGTGCCAATTGCCACTTTTCGCACCATATAGAAATTCTCTCTAGATCATTTAGCAATTGGAATTGATCATCTGATGATTTTACTAGTCGGCAAATTACTGCGTCATCTGCAAACAATATAAGGGGGTTTCTCAGATTATCACCTTGATTATTTATGTAATCAGGAACAGCAGAGGGCCTATGACACTACCTTGTGGAACACCAGATATCACTTCTGTTCTACTCGATGATTTACCGTCTATCACTACGAACTGTGACCTCTCAGAGGAAATCACGAATCCAGTCACACAACTGAGACGATACTCCACATGCATGCAATTTGATTAATGGTCACTTGTAAGGAACGGTATCAAAAGCCTTCTGGAAATCTAAGAATATGGAATCGATATGAGATCCCTTGTCGACAGCACTCGTTACTTCATGGGAATAAAGGGCAAGCTGTGTTGCACAAGAACGATAGTTTCTGAATCCATCTTGGTTATGTATCAATACGTCATTTTCTTCAAGGTGATTCATAATGTTCGAGTACAGTATATTCTCAAAAATCCTACTGCAAATTGAGGTCAGTGATATGGGTCTGTAATTCAATGGGTTACTCCTGTTTCCTTTCTTGAATATTGGTGTGACCTGTGCTACTTTCCAGTCTTTAGGAACAGACCTTTCGTCAAGTGAGCGGTTGTATATGATTGCTAAGAAAGGCGCTATTGTGCCTGCATACTCTGAAAGGACCTGATTGGTATACAATCTGGACCAGAAGACTTTCATTTCTTAAGTGATTTGAGTTGTTTCACAACACTTTAGATATCTACTTTTATGTCACGCATGCTAACAGCTGTTCTGGTTTCAAATTCTGGAATATTTACTTCATCTTCATTAATGAAGGAATTATGGGAAACTGTATTTAGTAACTCTGCTTTAGTGGTACCATCATTGGTAACATTTCCAGCACTATCACGCAGTGACGGTATTGACTGTTTTTTTTTTTGTTTTTTTTTTTTTTTTTTTTTTTTTTTTTTTTTGCCACTGGTGTACTTTACATATGACCAGAATCTCTCTGGGTTTTCTACCATATTTTGAGACAATATTTTATTGTGGAAACTATTAAAAGCATCTCACACTGATGTCCGCACTAAATTTTGAGCTTCCATGAAACTTAGCCAGTCTTCGGGATTTTGCGTTCTTCTGAATTTGGCATGCTTTTTTCGTTGCTTCTGCAACAGTCTTCTGACGTGTTTTGTGTACCATGGTGGATCAGTCCGATCTCTTATTAACTTATGCGGTATGAATCAATCTACTGCTGTCGATACTGTATCTCTGAATTTGAGCCATATCTGGTCTACTTACATGATTAGTTTGGAAGGAATGGAGACTCACTCTTAGGAAGGCATCAAGCGAATTTTTATCTGTTGTTTTAAATAGATATATTTTGCATTTACTTTTAATGGTTTTGGTTGATATCGTTTTGAGCCTCGCTACAATGACCTCGTGTTCACTAATCCCTGTATCCATCACTACGCTCTCTATTAGATCAGGATTATTTGTGGCTAAGGGGTCAAGTGTGTTTTCGCAACTATTTACAATTCATGTGGGCTCATCAACTAATTGTTCAAAGTAATTCTCAGAGAAATCATTTAATACAATTTCGGAAGATGTTTTCTGTCTACCAACAGCTTTGAACATGTATTTTCACCAACAAATCGAGGGTAGATTGCAGTCTCCACCAATTATAACTGTATGAGTGGGGTACTTATTTGTAATGAGATTCAAGTTTTCTTTGAAGCGTTCAGCTATTATATCATCTGAGTCGGGGTTCGGTAGAAGGAGCCAATTATTATTTTGGTACGGCTGTTGAGTAAAACCTCTACCCATAGTAACTAGCAGAAACCATCTTTTTCAGCTTCACTACAAGATAAACTACTACCAACAAACACAAACACACCACCACCTACTTTATTTAATCCATCCTTCCTGAACACGGTTTGTGCCTCTGTAAAAATTTCAGCAGAACTTATCTCCGGCTTTAGCCAGCTTTCTTTTCCTATAACAATTTCAGCTACAGTGCTTTCTATCAGAGCTTGATGCTCTGGTACTTTCCTAACACAGCTACAACAATTTACAACTACAATACCGCCTGTTGCTTGGTCGATTCTAGTAATTTCTTTGCCCTGTACCCTTTGAGACTGGAGCCCTTTTTGACCTATCCCAAAACTGTATAACCTAAAAAACTGCCCAGTCCACACCACACAGCCCCTGCTACCCGTGTAGCCTCCTCCTGTGTGCAGTGGACACCTGACCTATTTAACAGAAGCTGAAACCCCACCACTCTATGGTGCAAGTCGAGAAATCTGCAGTCTACACGGTCACAGAACTGTCTGCGCCTCCGATACAGACCCTCCACTCGGCTCTGTACCAAAGGTCCACAATCGGTCCTGTCGACGATGCTGCAGATGGTGAGCTCTTGCTAGCAAGACTGGCAGTCTTCACCAACAGGGCAGATAGCCGCTGGAAATCCAAGAGAATCTCTTCCAATCCATAACGACAAACATCATTAGTGCCAACATGAGCCACCACCTGCAGTTGGCTGCACCCTGTACCCTTCATGGCATCAGCAAGGACCCTTTCCACATCCTCGATGACTCCCCCTGGTATGCACACACAGTGCACATTTGCTTTCCTCCCATCCTTAGCTGCCGAAGTACTTTCAGCAGTGGGTAACACTTCAAACCTGTTACAGAGGCATAAGGGTACAGCCTTGCGGCCAGCACCAACTTTCGCCTTCCGCCCAGGTATTCGCAAGCCCCTCCACAGTTGACCAATCACCATCAGGCAAGTGACGACCGACAGGGATCTCCAAATCCGAGGGTGCAGTGGCATCACAGATCCCAGGCAATGCTACAGGTTCGAGAGACACCATAGCGCTCGCCTCGGGTGTCCCAATGTCACCGTGACTACAAATCTCAAGTACTATAATACACCTGAAATTTATGAATTAAACTATGAAAGTACCCAGAAAAATGCAAAGAATTTAAGAATTAAACTATGAAAGTACCCAAAAAAATGCAAAGAATATTTTGTGAAATATGTCTGCTTGTGTCTGTATATGTGTGGATGGATATGTGCGTGTGTGCGAGTGTATACCTGTCCTTTTTTCCCCCTAAGGTAAGTCTTTCCGCTCCCGGGATTGGAATGACTCCTTACCCTCTCCCTTAAAACCCACTTCCTTTCGTCTTCCCCTTTCCTTCCCTCTTTCCTGATGAGGCAACAGTTTGTTGCGAAAGCTTGAATTTTGTGTGTATGTTTGTGTGTCTATCGACCTGCCAGCGCTTTTGTTCGGTAAGTCACCTCATCTTTGTTTTTATATATAATTTTTCCCACGTGGAATGTTTCCTTCCATTATATTGATATATATATATAATATGGATTTCATGTATTCATTGCTGCTCCTTTTGTTCTTGCAATATTGTCTCCGAGTATAATTTTGATCTGCTGATTTCTATTTCTAATAGCACTTTTCACATCAACATTCCTTAATATCATTTAATCTTTTCTTATATTACTCTGCTGCCAATGTAACTTCTGTGCTCATAAACATAGGCTTTCAATCTTCGGTGATTTTTGTTATATGAGCGTTAGGCCATGGTACAAGGCAAATTTCTGTGCCTGACATTAAGTCCGAGTCTTTGTAGCCTCTCAATTTCTCCAGCATTAGGAGACCAAACATTAGGCACAAAAACATGCCTTTCACAAAGGTCTAACATCTAATTAGTAAAAACCAGTCAGCCAATTTGTCTGGAATGTCAGACAAGACATCCGCACATTCATTGTAAATAATCGTATCGTCTCTTTTGTCTGCCATGATGAAAGGGTACAAGTACAAACAAAACAGCAACAGAATGCAAAAGATACTAAAGTGCTGTCACCTGCCACTGCGCGATACCATGCTAATGACACCACTTTGGTGTTGCCAGGCACTGAGCGAAATTATGCACAACACCATGTGGTGTCGCCAGCTGTTGACCGCAATTTCGCACGACACCACTGTGGCGACAATGGAGGGCACAGTGTTAAAATATCCAGATTTCTTACAAGAACTGAAAACCTACTTTATCCTTGCACATTTCCAATAACAGTGCCAGTTGCAACTGTCACACTGTTGCTACAAGGATGGAGCAGGAGCAAAAAATAGCAAAATTGTCCACAAACTAATAATGCTATACTAGTGACATTACTCCAGAAATTATATCACTAATTTTTGTAATATACATTATTACACTTAAATGATTCTTTGTCATGTGTGTTTGACAGAGTGAGATCTGAAGAACTATCAATGAGGGCAGGACAATGTGAAGCTAGCATGTTATCAGAAGCTTCATAGGGAACTATTGAGATTAAGCCTACCTGGGGAAATGTCACTCAACTTAAAACAGTGCAGTAGTCAGTCTTCTGGAATCCAATTTTCATAATGCTTACAAAATCCCATTAATGTACACAGCCACTGCCAATTTTCACAAGCTGACTGCTGCATGCATGGTGACACATGTTTTCCTGCCAGGACACACACACACACACACACACACACACACACACACACACACACACACACACACACACACACACACACACAAAATAATAATAAAGAAAATGCACAGGAGTTTTTGTTTCTATGAGGACTTTCCTTCTGCAAATATTTCAAGCTTTATTTTCCAAAACAGTCATAGCTTGTTTATCTTCTGCCCTCTATAGGCTTTCAAATACTCATGTTTGTTGACAAGGAGTGGCAATTTTTCACCAGTAAATGGTGTGCTTCTCCAATTCAAGATGTTTCTTTACATTATCGTTCTTTTCCAACCCAATTCCAAAAATACAAAATCTGCAGCACATTGGTATCCAATCTGCAGCCCGGATTAGCATATTACAGAACCTTTTTACAAGCATTCACAACTATCCAACCCATACTTGTCAACACTACAGACAGAATAAAATGGAAAACAGCTCTATTTGCACTTTACAGGAAGACACTCAGCACAGTCAAAATAAGTGGACTGGTTTTATTTTCTGTTCACATGCTTACTAATGTGGCAGTTAGCCTCAGCCGTAAACAAATGAGAACTTAGAAATTTGAAGGAAGAGGAAACAATCCCCCATTCCCCTCACTCCTGCAGGGCAGTAAGTCTACAACCATAGGGATTATTGATCCTATCTTGCGTACAGGAAGTCATACTCTAACCCCACAATAAATCTGGATTTAACTCTTCACTCATTTCAAAATAAGAAATGAAACAATGAAGCAACACCCAACCCAAAGCAAAGCAGCGTGGACAGAACATTTCTTAACTGCTGCTGCGCAACTGCTTGCCGAGGTCGGTAGAATCATAGACGGAAATGTTCGTTAGCTAACGGACAAATGTACACATTTCTTTGTTCTAAGATTTTTGGTACCACAACTAACATCCCCATAGTGACATCATTGCAGAGACTGCTCTCTGCCCTCTCCTGTCTGTGTGTAAGTTAGCAGTACACTGATTTGTTGTTGCATTTATGTGAAGTTGCATTCTATTTTGCAAATGCATTCTTGCACACATCCTCTACCCAAACTGGGCTTTGCCAGATGTGCAATACCCACAACCAAATTTTTTTATATTTCTATGCTGAAAATAAACCCATGTCAAGCAATTTCTGATAAAATAAATCATCCGGAAACAATTAGCTATGAAATAACATTTACTAGGTAGATTTACACTGAGGTGTAATTCACATTTATAGTCACACTTACAGCAAATGCAAATTTTTCAGGGCCCGAATCACACATAGAACTGACTGTTAACACCCAGAATTTTCTTGTCAGATTAAAAATTTAAAGAAATTAGTACAATCAAATATTATCAAAGCACACTGAATTCAGTGTCAAAATGTTTGATTAAATTTGCACTGTTTAGTGTGTGGCTTTACAAAAGAATATTTTAATAAAATTTGCAATTTGATTGGTGCAAAAGATAATTTATTTGAAATGACAAGTGTGGTACAGTAAATTGTTCAAAATAACAATACATGCATTATAATTTAATTCTACAAAAATAAACGTGGTATAAGATACCAGTTTCACAAAAATAATGGAGCACCAATTAGCTGCTTATTGCCATAATGGTTACCAATCTGTAATCTCCATGAGCTACCATGAATTAACATTTACTTACCACTGAACACTGAAATTTACTTTCATTACTTATCACCCCAGAAATTACTCGAGCAGCATTCTAATAAGAACATAGTCAAGGAATCTCAAATTTTAGCCTTATCCACACACAATAAACAAATTTTAACCAATAAGATAGAAGCATTTCCAAAAATAATCATTGCAAGACTATGATCTTTACACAAACAGTTAATAGCAGATTATGCTAATGAGAGGAGTACTAGTCACTAAGAAATTTTAACACTTCAAATAACATTAGGTAGCAAAGCCAAAGAGAGAAGTAAATTTTAATATACTTAAGATGAGCCTGAATTTACCACCACTAACAACTACAAATTTAATTAAAAACCCAACAAAAAATCTCAGCAACCCCAATGAGGCAGATATGTACTTAAATTTCTGAAGTGTATGGTCCTTTGTCTACCAAATACTTTAATGTCATTATGAAAAAAGTTATTAAAAACTTAAGAAAACTTTTAAAATTATGGTTGTCGAGTTCACGCACTTTACAAATAATATATTATCCATAAATTTGTTTGATAGAAGAAAATATGCCAATACTTATAAACACACACATAAAAAGTGTAGCAGCAACAGCAGGTAATTAATGCCCCAGTTCTCAGAGCAATACCAACTTTGTTGACAAAAAGATGACTATCAGCTAAAAGATCTACAGACTAGCAGTTACGCAATATTAAAATAATTTCTGGTTACAAAATAAGTATCGAACTTGTAGGAGGTTAAGAAATTTCTTATATTCTTTAGCACATCTGAAAGAATAAAAAATTAAACTCTGATCCATAATGTAATCTGGTAGTTTCTACAAATCATAAAATAGTGTGATATATGTAGTACTGAACATTTATTGCATTGTATTCTCTCTCTCTCTCTCTCTCTCTCTCTCTCTCATTATATTTTGGCCTTTAACAAATGTTGTCAGTCATCTGTTCACAATGTTAAACTACATTAGTTCAACACTTGTAACATCTTGAATCACATAAAAAGTATCCACCTGAGAATTTTTGGATACTAAAGAAAGTACACGACAGTATGACCATACTCTTTAGCAGTGAATTTTGGCACTTGTAATTGGAGAATACTTCTACAGAACATCTTAGAAGACAAAAATTGTGGGGCACATGCACAACAATTCTTACTCCGTGTGCTACAGTCCAGCAAAAGGCAACCACAAGTTTTCTGTTATTGTGGAACAGACAAAGCCAATAATCACAGACTAAAACCCTCACCAAACAATGGAGAAACTCATAACACGGCAGTAATTTTAATTGTACTCTGATTTCAGTGCAGTTTCTGCACAATGATCATTACACTTTCACTTTGTAAGTTTCTAACTCTCTTTCAAAGACTCCTCTCCATTTTGCTTGTTTACAGGCAAGCACATCTTATGCATGCATGTATAAGAAAGCACTTCAGTTTAAACAGATGACTGGCAATGTTTCCCCCAATGTAACCACACTCATTCATATATCACCAAATGTGTATGGACTACTAACTGCACAGGCTCAAAATAAATGGACCTCCATTTCCCTTTAATACTTCACATGAAAAAGGTAATATGCAACTTGTAAACACAAAATGAATGACACTCTTTAACATCTAAATTTGTGATCATGACCATTTCTTTGTGCTTTTTTAGATTGGTGTGTTCATCTACAATGCATGTAAAAATAAATTCATACTGAAAGCATGCTAAACTGAAATGTGACCCATCCTAAAAAACACACACACACACACACACACACACACACACACACACACACACACACACACAACTTTAAAGTACACACATTTAAAAAATAGTCATTGTGCATAATATTTTCTTATACTTTGTACTTTCATGTAAATGTTTAATGAATAATGTAATAAATATTGATACAATGGGATCTTTTGTGAGAACTTAAAATACGATCATCTTTATGAAGACTATCATTTACAAAATTACCATTTAGATTTAATACAAAAAGTTACCTAAGGCACAGGAAGGTTGGTTCATTCTTCACTCACTACAGACTGGTAATTCTACACTGCACTACTACTATTATAAGCTGCAATTCCCATCCAAGAAGGTTCTGGACTACTTCGGCTTACACTTCCCAATGAAATAATAATTATTTGACTAACATTTAACCTCAGACTTCATTACAAAGATCATACAATACATTATTAAAAATTTGATTATAGCTCTCTAGTATATAATAATCATACTTTCAAACTATAGTCAATATTTGAACACTTGATTCACTGCACCTGGAGCTTTCCAAACAAAAAATTTATATGAAGGTAAAAATGTCAAAGATTTGACAGTTGGAAATTAGTATTTATATCTGAAGAATGTGATTCATCAATAGCCAAGGTTGGTGTACATTGGTCAGTATAGGCATTATATCTTGCAATGGGACGGAAAAATATCAGACGTCATTGTTATTTATTTATGATCAATATCTATTACTCTGACAGATTTTCCCCCAATCTAATAGGCCCTATAAAACTATAATACATAAATGTCTTGCAATGGAGATCATTTAGTGTGAAGAAATGCCCTCTGCAAACACCTTGTTTCTGCACTGTTCTAAAACCTTAACATGAAGGAACATTCCTAATCTATCAAGTGAAAACATATGCAGCTTAGACCAATAACTTAAAAGTTTACTAGAGCTTCTACAAGAATTAAACTATAAAGAACAAGTTAAGGGTTTGTGACAATTATTTTTATAGCTTAATTGAAAAACATAAAATCTTGCACCCACAAAAAGAAACATCTTGACACTTATTTTCATTATTACTGAACCTCCTGAAGAATAGATAAAAAATTTTGCTGCAATAAAGGCACTGAAAAACATTATAATTCATATATCTAAAAGGTCCAGTTACATATTTAAGTATCCTTCATGCACAAATAGTATGACTCTCATGAAACTCACAGCCATATTAAAGCTTTACATACAACAATGAACTTAAGTTACCACATATGTATATACATCCAATGGATACTGGCAATGCCAGTCTTCCACATAAAATGCACAAAAAGTTACCAGTAAAAACAGATCAGAATCAAAATACTGCTTCTGTAAGACACAAAATTAACAAAACATATAATTTGTTATCTCATGCACACAAAGTGACATCAGTTAATAACAGGAACAGAAGGCACCCTCTCCACATTTTATTGCAGTTGTTCTTAAAGCCAAGCTACTGAAAATATGTTTACAATTTTAAATATTTGCAATACAGCCATCATTACAATCATAGGAAACAAATGCAAAACTTGGAAACAATAATAAAATATAAATAGCCAAATATTTTCCTCTGCTGCTGATCACATTAACAAAAATAAATAAAAATTAACATCTAAAACATCACATGTATGAAACAATCATCACATATAATGTACAGGTACATTTACACCATGTGGTGCGAAGAACAATGTTTTGCAATGAAGTTTGAGGCATCAATGTTATCTTCTCACGTCTTTTTCTGATACTCTAATTCCATGAACTCTAAACCTATAAAGGCATGTATACTCCATATTTCCATGATTTGTTTGTATTTGAAGCTCGACTATATTGAAAGGTGGCAAGTCAGGTCGCTGAAAAAGAAAGATTCTCAATGATTAACAGTTCTGGACACTGGAATTACAAAATGTGTTTTGTTTACTAGTACATGGAAGTTTTGATCCACATAACAACTCTTCAAACGAGGGAGAAGTTACTAGCTATAACACTGTAAAATTTATCCACAAACAAAGAAACTAATAGTAGTTGCTAAAGATCAATTTAAGAGGGAGGCAGAAGTGTATCATACTGTATTAATCTGATGGAAAGTGTTTGTTGGTAAGGTGTGCTCAGAACATTAGGATCTGGGGGATGGAACTTCCCCAATTTATTTTTCAGTGTAATGCATATTCTGAAAAATAGCAGTAGGATGACTTATTTAACAAGTTTTGATATGAGTTTACATTACAGATCTTTTATTTGCAATTAGGTGGTTAGAAAATGGATGCTGCACAAGGGTGCCACCCTTCCATCAAATTTCATTGGCAACACAAAAATTAAACAGCTATGGTCAATGATCACAATCATCACAACAAATGACACCATTGATCTGGAATAAGCAATATGGTGTACAATGTCCAATACAAAGAAATGACATTTTTCTTCTAAAAATCAGTGTCAACCTCTAGTAAGTACCTTACTCCTTAAATCCACCCATAATCAATACACACCGTCCAACTTTAGAATCTTATTGATATGTAATGCTGTAAAATTTTCTAGTTTTAACACGCAGAAATAAGACGAGTAAAAATAGTGAGCAATACAAAATTGGAAATGCACAATTTATACTGAAATTACTAGAAGATGCACAACAGAAAACCTATTCGGTTAACAGATGACAGCAATGAGATCACTGTATACTCGAGGTGTCAAATAGTTTGTACAGAGCGTAGACTAAATTGAGATACCTGAACATCATTACTGCTCCATCTTTCTTTATTGCTTTCAGATTTCATTTATCACTTACATATTTTTCTTCCAATTAACTGGAAAGATATGTGATAGGCAGAACAAAACAACTCGGGCTGCAAATAGATGACACAAGAGCCGACAAAAATGAATTAAAAATAATGTAAATGCATGAGACAGTGTACTTTTTATGAAGAAAAAAAAAAAAAAAAAAAGACGATAAAATAAAATTAAATCCTGATTGGATGATTTTCATGTGTTCCCTTGCTATTGCTAACAACAGACCAATGACGAAAAAGCCTTACCAGAAGGGACTCAGGTGATTTTTAGTGTGCTGAAACCTAATACCACAATGAAGCTACATCACACTATTTTACCAGACTGAAAAATGCTCCTACTGTTGCACAAAAAAAGGCAATTATGTTCTGGGCAGAATTAGTTATGTAAAAGAAGGGAATGAACTATTTGACGTAGATGTCAGCTTCAGACACATTTGAATCAAAACATCTTGACACATTTGCACTTTTTACTTGTTAGTGTTAGTACCCATGTCACATAATATTATGCATCACATCAGGTAAAGTAACATATGTCATGTTGCGCAACATAATGTGCCTTGAAGTTCATGGCGCAGGCATCCCCACTCTGGGATACTTCCTCACCCTCTGGTATTTCTTTTTGTAGAAGCATGCCATTTTCTAGAGGCACATATATTTGAATATGGCAATATTATGAAAATTATAGACTGTTACTCACCATACAACGGAGAAGTCGAGTCTTAGACAGCTAGAACGAAAGGGCTACTAAACACGTAAGCTTCTAGCCAGAAAGCGTTCTGCTGAAACACGCGCGCACGCACACAAAACCACTATCTCTCCGGCTGCCAATGCTATCTATATTTACTCTTACACCCTTCGTCATACACTTAACATGGGGTGGGTTGAAGAGCTCACTGTACTGGGGATGTACTATTAAGTCAGAAACAAATTCAAATACTTGCAGACATTTTGATTTAAATGTCTTTGAATCTGCCACAAAAGTAAGAAAGCTGGTTTCCTTCTTTTTCAATTCTAACTCTGTCCAGGAGACATCACCTTTTCCTGTGCTACAATATGAGCATGTTGCAATCTGGTTCACAACTTTTGCTCAACCATAATTTTGAAATTAGACTGCCATAGCTTGGCAACCAACATGGATTTTAGCTGACTATGGTGATGACTGATATAGTATAGGTTTCTTTATTGTCATTTAAACCATGTTGCTTATATTGTGGCAACAGACAATACTTTCCCAAAACAAGATGACTTGCACATATTTGTCTACCTTCTTAAAAAAAAAACGTGAACAGATTTGCAGAAGTCTAAAACATGAAGTGGTGTGCATTAAAGCTCACTAAGAAATGTGTTTTTGCACACAAAATTCAAATGAAGCATGATTTTTTACGGCAAGTTTTCAATTTGATCATAAGAAGTAATTTTTTTATTTATCTAAATTAAGTCATTTTCACACATTCAATCACAACCGAACAAATTTTACATGTTGTATTAAAACTCTGTTTTAAACCATAAAATCTTGTCAGCAGATAAAGATAACTGGACAAAAAAATTTGTTTTGACTTTAACCTTCACGAAAAGTTTGAAGCAATTCGTACAAGTTTAAACTATAGAAGTGGGGCACTTCAAACCACTCCCCCCCCCCCCCCACCCCCCTCCCAGAATACAGTGTGATTTTGCATGTAAAATCCAAACAAAGCATTTTTTTTTTTCAAACAGTTAAAAATTCTCAGACAAAGATCTGTTAACACTGATGGAGCAAATTTGAAGCATCAGCCTAACTCCAGTCTGGAGTTATTTCTGGGTGAATGTTTCTGCACGTAAAATCTGAGTGGTAAACATACAAATACAAGTCATTAACTGAGCACTCATTTCAGCACATTTAAAATATTCATTAAGGGAAATCAATTTTCCTGGGTAACAGCTCCGGTTTGACATTCAAAATTTGTATAATAGACTGTAACATACCTACAGTTATCCAGATGTTCGAATTGCTATAAAAATGCCTGCTGATTAGGGCTAAACCAAAAACTTTTTACCCCTTGTCCTAACTCAAATATGAACCAAGCACCAAGACACCCCCTGAATAGTGATTCTGCATGTGGCCTTTTCAGACATTTGTTGCAGCACTTCCACACTGTACCAAGACAAAATTCACTCAACATATAAAATAATGCAGTTTTAGTGATTTTAATGATAAACCATATCACTTAACAATAATACCAAATTGATATCTGGGTGTCTGTGGTGCAATTGGTTGTGATGTACAATTAAAAGAAAGCACTGTGAAGGAATTATAAAAAAGCAGAACGCAAAGGAATTATCTGAAGGGGATGGAAACTGGTAAATGTGAAATGTGATGTACATGTGCGAGGCAAACAGATGATTAGAATTTCAGAAAAAAAAGAGAAAGAGAAAGAGAGAGAGAGAGAGAGGAGAGAAAGAGAGAGAGAGAGAGAGAGAGAGAGAGAGAGAGAGAGAGAGAGAGAGAGAGCGAGCGCAAGCATCACAAACTAAGCAAGTGAATAACACGATGGGCTACCTGTAGCCCTTACACAAGAAGTTTTTCAGCTTGTTATTGACTGGCATAGTTGTTGGATATCCCCTAGAGGACATCGTGCCCAATTCTGTGTAACTAGTGCATTAACTGAGATGGCTGGTGGGTTCTGTTTATAATGCTCCAAACCTTCTCAACTGGGGCGAGATACATGACCTTGCAGGACAAGGTATAGTTTGGTACGGCATGAAGCAAAGCACTAGCAATTCTCGCCATGTGTGGGTGGGCATTACCTTCCTGAAGTATAAGCCCAGGATGACTTGCAATGAAGGGTAACATAAAAGGGCATAGAATAGCCTCGAAGTACTGCATGGGTGCCAAGAATGACAACCAAAGGAGTCCTGCTATGAAAAGTGGCAACCAATACCATCACTCTTGTTTGTCGGATCTTCTGACAGGCGACAGTCAAGTTTGTATCCCATCGCTGTAAGGGGTGTCTCGAGACTCACCTTTGCTGGTCATCGGAACTCTATTCTAAGCACGACATGTAAGCCAAGACAATTTTACTCCAGTCAATGAGATTCCAGGCTGAAGATGTGTCTGAAGACACCTTAGAAAGCGGTTGAGTACTGAAGTGGTTGCTGCCTGCCATACGACCCAACAATCGGGAATGATGGTGAGGTGCCATTCTTTTTCTTTGGTTGTCATCAGTGGGGCCTTTGAGGCACAGCAATATGTCAAAAATATTCTACACCCTGTTGTGTTGCTCACCATGGCAATCCATCATGGGCTTACATTACAGTAAGATAATGCCCACCCACACATGGCGAGAGCTTATACCGCTCTTCATGTCTGCCAAACCCCACCTTGGCCAGCAAGGTCACTAGATCTCTCGCCAGTGGATAACATTTGGAACATTACGGGTAAGGCCCTCCAACCATCTCAAGGTTTTGATAATCCAACATGCTAACTGGACAGAATTTGCCACAATATTCAACAACTCTACAGAGTAATGCCAAGCCACGTAACTGCTTGTGCAAGGGCCAAAAGTGCACCAACATGTAATTTGACTTGCTCAATTTGTGAAGCTCTTTCTCTTGAATAATTCATCCAATTTTTCTAACTACAATTATTTATTTGTTTGTACACATACCCCACATCTACCAATTTCCATCCCATTCAATAATTGCTTTGTGGTGAGTCTTTTCTGTCTGACAGTGAATATTAACTACTGTGACCCACTGACTCCTCCTGCTCAATAACAAAATGGATACAGGAAGAAAAAAATATCTGTCACCAACTCTACAGATTGAGCTTAATGAAGCAGTTCATGAAAGTGTTACCCAAAGATGGAGAATGTTTTTAGTATCTCTGTTATATTGTTCATCATAAGAATAAACCCGATGTTATCATTATGCCATGTCTTCTTCCATGTTTGCTTGAATCTCATTGGACAGTTGAGTGCGACCATAAGGATACAGCTCATGCTATGTTACATGCACACAGACTCAGCGATAATGTGGGACAACAGCTTTTCTGGCGCATTAAACTTTGACAGCACTGGCCAGCCTGCGGTCCAACTAACCTACAACGATGTGAGCAGCTGCAGTTCAGAATTAAAGAGAGATGAGCAATGATACAATATAGCTTCAAATATCATTTAATTTGTAAAGAGAATGAAATGATATTTGGAGAAACTCCAGCACTACCGTGCACTTCCTTGGTTACTAGACGGAAAGCATGAAATGAACTCGTTCTCACCTGACATAGCATTCTAATTACAAACAGGAGTGATGAAAATTTCTAACTTAAACAAAGGCTAATTTTTCTGTGTGAGCTATGCGTATCCACCGTACTGTTGAATACTAAAACCACTGAAGGTATTAATTACAGTCAGTCATCTGATAATCTCTTAGCTCCTTCCTTACATGAAGCCCAGAAATACATTTCAGTTCTGGAAGTGCCACCTGTTGTGTTGGTAACTAGCCTATCAACTACAGAATCCACATAGCCTGCCATGTGCCACATTTTCTTTTGTTCTTTTATGATGAGCCGTTCTATATCCCACCAGTGTTCGGCAGTGACATGTGAAAAAGCTGCGTGGGTTAGTTCCAGTACATCTGGCAGCTTGACAGTCTTGTTATTCTTGGGCCAAATCCTGCAACTTGGCTCCAGATTAGTTCTGTTGTGTTGTTACATATTGTTTTTCGTGTTTCTACAATACTTATCTACCGCTGTGGTATAAAACGATGGACATTGTCCAAATATGCCCTCAAAATTTAATTGTTATGTTTTCTTAATTTAAGCAACTTTTATGAACAGTCTTTCATAAAACACCGATAATTAAGAATTTGTATTTGAAATGAAAGCAGGAATTTAGTGTTCAATACGTAATTAGAAACAAAGCAACATGCATTATTCATAAAAAAATGATGATGAGTTTTATAATTACGAGATGTAGGTATTTCAAATTGAACGACGAAGGGAAAAAAATATACTTGGGAGATTTGAACCAACAAACCACTCACTATGTTTGGTTATCATTCCATTACACTACAGACTGTGCTACACATACGATTTGGGTTTATAAATCAACTTTTTTACATACAGTCAGTGCAAGACTCCAAAGCCAATTATCCTCATAAATTTATGAAAAACATTAAGAACAGCCTATTTCTCGGCACTTTTTAACTGTACTCCAAACGTGATTCACTACAGAACAGAAAGCAGCCTCAGCCATTTTCATACTGCATATTAACAGCATGACAATCAGAGCACAACGCTGCAGAGGCTGTGACTATACACAATTTTTGAAATAAAAATTACGTAGCTAAAGCGTGACTAAGAAAAACATTGATGGATGTTGATACATTTGAATATCTTAAAGTTTCATTTAACGTAACTTAGTAATAATATACATACTACACAAGTAGGACCTACTTCCAAGAGCATAACACCACCAGTGTACATGTATGTGCTACACCTTCTGACCAATCATAACGTTTGTGTTTGTTTACAACAGGTTTATTCTTATGTTTAGTGGATTTTAGAAGTTTCCTCACATGGTAGAAGTGAAATTTAAAGACGATTGTTGACTCTACATTTAAAAAATTTGTACACTGGTACTGGAATATCAATATGGTGGGAGACTATAGTAGGACACTTCACCGAGATATACAAAAGGTAATTTAAATTTTTGTTAGATGATTTAACAAAAAGACAAAGTACATTTAAGTCAATGGAAAAACAATAACAATGTGATATAGACAAGTTTTAGAGCCCCAATTAGGACAGAGCAAAGATGAGGATGGAAATCAGCTGTGCCCTAATGAAAGGTATGATCCAAATTATGAAAGCAAAGCACAGGAAACCTAATCTGATGTGAATTCAAAGAGCTATCCCAAATCCCTCCCCACTCCTCACAGTACCGAGTCCCTCCCCACTCCTAACAGTCTAGAAGCCCTCCTCACTCTCCACTAAAATTATCAAGTAATACATTTATGGCACACACAAAAATCATCATCTCTCTCTAAAATAAATAATAAATATATTTCACAGTACCTGGACTTTAAAATATTGAAGACTAGTCCCATTTTCCTGGAACTGGTACTTCCCGATTTCCATTGGGAATTCATCATTTTCATGCTTCAGACCCTGAAGGAACAAAATAAATAAACCTTCACTCAACAAGGATACGTGTTCATTTCATTTCTGTTAGTACAGTTGCAATTCAAACAATCCTCCAAAACTACAAAATATATATAAAATAGAAAGAAACATTCCACATGGGAAAAATATATTAAAAACAAAGATTCCATGACTTACCAAACGGGAAAGCGCTGGTAGATAGGCACAATAAAAAAACACACATACACACACACAAAATTTCAAGCTTTCGCAACCCACGGTTGCATCGTCAGGAAGAGGGAAGGAGAGGGAAAGATGAAAGGATGTGGGTTTTAAGGGAGAGGGTAAGGAGTCATTCCAATCCCAGGAGGGGAAAGACTTACCTTAGGGGGACACACACACACACACACACACACACACACACACAAGCAGACATATTTAAAGGCAAAGAGTTTGGGCAGGGATGTCAGTCGAGGCGGAAGTGCAGAGGCAAAGATGTTGTTGAATGACAGGTGAGGTATGAGTGGAGTGGTGGCAACTTGAAATTAGCGGAGATTGAGGCCTGGTGGATAACGGGAAGAGAGGATATACTGAAGGGCAAGTTCCCATCTCCGGATTTCCGGAGTTCTGATAGGTTGGTGTTAAGTGGGAAGTATCCAGATAACCCGGACGGTGTAACACTGTGCCAAGATGTGCTGGCCGTCCACCAAGGCATGTTTAGCCACAGGGTGATCCTCATTACCAACAAACACTGTCTGCCTGTGTCCATTCATGCAAATGGACAGTTTGTTGCAGGTCATTCCCACATAGAAAGCATCACAGTGTAGGTAGGTCAGTTGGTAAATCACGTGGATGCTTTCACACGTGGCTCTGCCTTTGATCGTGTACACCTTCCGGGTTACAGGACTGGAGTAGGTGGTGGTGGGAGGGTGCATGGGACAGGTTTTACACTGAGGGCGGTTACAGGGGTAGGAGCCAGAGGGTAGGGAAGGTGGTTTGGGGATTTCATAGGGATGAACTAACAGGTTACGAAGGTTAGGTGGATGGCGGAAAGACACTCTTGGTGGAGTGGGGAGGATTTCATGAAGGATGGATCTCACTTCGGGGCAGGATTTCAGGAATTCGTATCCCTGCTGGAGAGCCACATTCAGAGTCTGATCCAGTCCCGGGAAGTATCCTGTTACAAGTGGGGCACTTTTGTGGTTCTTCTGTGAGAGGTTCTGGGTTTGAGGGGATGAGGAAGTGGCTCTGGTTATTTGCTTCTGTACCAGGTCGGGAGGGTAGTTGCGGGATGCAAAAGCCGTTTTCAGGTTGTTGGTGTAATGGTTCAGGGATTCAGGACTGGAGCAGATTCGTTTGCCACGAAGGTCTAGGCTGTAGGGAAGGCTGTGGCTGGAGTCAGCACAAACAAACACTGCCCATCACCTCTTCCATGGGATGCCCAGCATCGATGGGAAGTCTGTTTCCTGTTATACACGAAATTAATTTAAAGCAGAATTTTACATTCCCATTTGATAAAGCAATCCAAAACTACTATAGTGTGATATTTGTTTTATTGATACGTATTAAAACGAACAGTGAAACACTGAAAATAATTACTTCTCCCGCAGTGACAGCATTGCCCTGGACCATGGTGACTTACTTCCCTGCAGCAGTGCTGCGCAGCCACTGTTGGGGTGCTGGTTATTCTTTTTATTTAGTAACCCTGTTAATATAGATCAATAAAACAAAATATTGCACTCCAATAATTTGGGACATAAAATTCCACTTCAGAAATCATTTCGTTTGTAATGGAAAACGAACTGATGCTTTCCATCAACACAGAATGCTGCACGAAAGGTGTGATTAGCAGTATTTCTTTCTGCTGACTGAAGCTACACACTGCAAAAATAAAACTGCAAATACATGCCGAAACACCATAAAAATGTACCTGATGTCTAAGGAGCAAACCCTATATGTCTACATATGATGGATGTCAATGATGTATCATTAACTCCATTTGGGATTAAAAAAATAAAAACTTATTTAACATGTGGCTCTGTAACCATAAACTGCAGTATCCACAACTACTTTCCCTCAATATTATTCTACTTAACTCATTTCAGTTAAGCTTCATTATTGTATAGGCATGATAAAATATATACATGGAACTCACCAAAACACGAAAATCTCTAGGCGCTGAGTCCAGTTTTCCAGTTGGTGACAATGAGCGTGGGATGTGCTCAATGCTGAACGCAGTAATTTTAATCCATGCAGAAAGTTGTATTACCAGAAATCCCTGCCCTCCTGTGAAGGCCCAACAGTTACCAGGTACAACACCAGGCTGTTAATGATATGAAGGAAACTGATTTTTTTGTTGCTTTCAGCACCAAATTAAGTTTGTAAGTTGTCTCTAACAACAATCTCTGCTTACCTGAATAACAGTTCTTGGGGAAACACCAGATGGGTACCAATGAAACCACCCCATTATTGTTAGCATAGCAGTCTTTGCTTGATAGTTTTCCGTGCACCTTGTGCTTAAAATACTCCCTCCTAAGCACAAAAGTGAAAAACAGATTGAGAGAAAGACAGTCACTTTTTGTTTAAAACAGAGTAATTTACAAGCCAGTGTTAAATGTGTACAATGCAGAAATACCTGATGATTCTAACGCATAATCCACCATTCCTGTTTTATCAGCATCATACTTCGCAAGAGCTCGATCAACAATTTTCTGGACATCAGAATATGATAAACCATCATTGCTGTCACACTCTGTATGTTCTGTTACCTTGGAAAAGTAACTACCAATAATGGGATCCTGGTGTTGTCGAACAAATTCTTCTCTAATTTTTTCTGACACAGAGGTCATAATAATATCAGCTGAGTAATTTGCAGCTGCAAGAATCAAAGTTTAATTTCTATTAACACACTTCAACGAAATGGCTAAAGAAACAAAATGAAAAAAATATTGGAACAATTTAAAAAACTAATTTTATTTCTTACAATAACTATTATCATGAGCAAAAAGGTACAAATTATACATCTGAAATAAATTATACATCTGAAATAAATTATACACTGTGTGTGTGTGTGTGTGTGTGTGTGTGTGTGTGTGTGTGTGTGTGTGTGTGTGTGTGCGCGCGCGCGCACACTCACAAACGCGCTTAAACTGATTTGGTCATTATCCCTGGGGGTGTAACATCCGTCCTGCAGTCATATTCAAAGCTAACTTAAACAATGATGTACGCACTGGATAGCCAATGAAACCCACAAATTTACGCCACATGGACAAGTCAAGCAACTAGATTTGTAGCTGATATGTGAGTGGGCAGAATGGGCATGGGAATCCAATCCTCCACCACTGCTGGAAAAATCCTTTAAAAAATGTGGTATCACAAATTCACTGGATAAAACCAAGGATGACACACTACGGGAAGATGGCAACAACAGTGCTTCTTCCACTTACAATAGTGATGATGAATAGAACGATTATGATAGAATAAATTTTTTGGAAAAAAATTAAAGCCAATGCAACTACTTTTTCTTTCCCTTAAAATTAGGATTACTGGGTACTGCAGATTATTTGAGTGTGTACGATATATTGATAATTATCACTTAAACATTAAAATTGCTTTTACTAGAGTTTCATAAAAATTGACTTGCCTACTACTTTAATAAGGCCCTTCAATTTTGTCATTGTTGAAACTTGGTTTGAAAGAGTAGCAGCTAGATGAACCATCAGATGCTCAGATGGGAAGCCAGTATTAAGCAAACAATGCTGAAAGATGGAAGATATACAGAGGGCTGCTACAAATCATTCATTCATTCATTCATTTTCAAAGTTCTATTTTTTCCAAAGTATTACATGTAACAATGTGACTGATGCACGAATAGAACTGTAAACTCACCAAGTTTGGTAGTGCACGCCAAAAGGCGTTACGAGTGCAGTGCATTAACAAAAAAAATGGTTCAAATGGCTCTGAGCACAATGGGACTCAACTGCTGAGGTCATTAGTCCCCTAGAACTTAGAACTAGTTAAACCGAACTAACCTAAGGACATCACAAACATCCATGCCCGAGGCAGGATTCGAACCTGCGACCGTAGCGGTCTTGCGGTTCCAGACTGCAGCGCCTTTAACCGCATGGCCACTTCGGCCGGCAGTGCATTAACAAAATGGTGACAAAGCAAGGGAGGAGAGTGCATGTGTTGGAATATATGAGGTGTTTACCTGTTATGACAGTGCAGTGTGCAATGGTATCGACAGTTCATGGACACTACCTCTGTAGAGAAAAGGTATGGGTGACCAAGTATGCCCCATGTAGCCGTAGAGTAGGTTAGGGAAAGTTCCATACACAGCCCAAAAATAATCAATCGCCCATGCAAGCCACGAACTGGGAATGCCGCAGCAAACTGTGTGGAACATTTTGTGATGGCAGTTACATTACAAACCACATTGTCTACAACTCATGTAACAGTTAAAGCTGAAAGTTTAGGCCAGTGACTTGTGCTTTACTTCACAATGCATGAAGCACTTATGGATGAACATTTCACCTCCAAGTTGATATTCCGCAATGGAGGAATGTTCAACCTTTACCTGGGAAAGTTAATCACCACAAGTGAATGTGTGGAGCACTGAACATCCTCATGAAATTGTGGCACATTACTGATATTTGTCACAGGTTGTTTTCTGTGTAATGTCAACATACAAAGCTACATGGGTCTCTTCCTTCTGTGAAAAGACTGTGACTGATACCTCATACCTGGCCGACAAACTTCCACATCACTGGATGGGGCGTAGGGTGAAGATCATATGCTCCTGTTTCCTCAGCCCCCGCCAGACCCCCTGACCTAACGCCCTGTTATTTTCTCCTTTGGGGGCATATTAAAGACCATGTTTACATACCTCCACTGCAAGAACACAAACAGCTGAATATTCATTTATGCTGCTGTGATGACCATTAACAGGATGTTGCTACATAAGCTGCAGGTTGAACTTCACTACCATCTGGATGTGGGTCATGTAACCAAAGGAGTACTCATAGAACATGAAAACTTGACGAGTTTCCACTTCTATTCATGCATCAATTTGGGCATGTAATACTTTGCAAAATATAGAACTTTAAAAACAAATAATATATAGTAGCTTGGTAGAAGGGATATGAAACTTAAAACAATATCCATTAATATCTGGAAAGATGCACACAGAGCAATTTGAAGTGGAACGACCCTTTAAATTAATAAAACTAATATTAGGAAAGGCAGATGCCAGATAACATCACTGGAACAATGCTCAGGACATTGTAGTCAATCCATGAATAAGGTAGCTTCCAAAACTATCATTCCCGAGTCTAGGTCCCTTATCTGAGAGAAAAGATGAACTGAGACTAAACACACTGTTCTTCTTCATCTATTAAACATGAAAATGACAGAGATACTCAATTAATGAATCTGCTGCTAAGGAAATCCCACTTTTAACAAATATTTCCCTCGATCCTGGTAAAATTTCCTTAAAAACAATGTTATTCCTCCCCACTTTCAATGAAACCCACTCTAAGTAGTAGTCTGCTTTTAAGGAATAAAGATGAAGTATTCTATAAATTAAAATTCGGTTTTATGCAATTGCTAACATGTTCCAATAAGTTTTCGATTTCTTTTGGTTTCACACGTCTTTCATTTCATGTGATGGCAATGTAAGGTAATTGGTTCTTTGGGTAGACACATATCCATACAGAATTCTATTGTGGCGATATCAGATAATGCATCAAGCGAACCGGAAATCTATTTCCACACAGCCTACAACACAACCCTGATCACATGATCTAATATGTCACACTCACTAAGTAAGGAAGCCGTAGACATGATTTCATTGTTGAATTTATCAGTTTTCCTTTTGTCTAGTTATGACCTGCAAATGTAGAAAGCTTACGATTCAGTAAAAGCTGACGATCATCCACAATGTCAAAGACAATCACAACATACAACATTCTGGTACAGCAAAATGGTACAATTTTGTACCGTCTTGATCATGCTGCATTCTCAACAACAAGCAATGCATTGTTAAATGTCAAAGCTTGTGGTTTCTCTGGGTGTAAATGGAAGAACATTTGTATGTCAATGTTTATAAATGGAAAGCATTCCTATATGCAGAAACATACTGCAACAGAATGCTCAGGAAATCACCCTCAAGATCAGTGTTGAAAATTTAAGTGCTTCAAATGGTCAGTTAGTCTGTTTTAAAAACCACCATAATCTCTCATTTCAGAGCATAAGTGGAGTTGGGGAGTAGGAGGTGCGGAGCCTCTGTCGAAGTAGCAAATGTAAACCTGAAATCATTAAATACAGGGTTGTGGGTGCAAACACATTTTTAACGCAGATGAAACTGGCACCTTTTACAATTTGCTTCCTGCGAAAACACATTTTGTTTAGGGAGAAAAATGCCATGGAGGTAAAAAAAGTACAGAAAGAATGACTGCACTATTGTGTGTAACTAGAAATGGAAGCGAGACTGCCCATATAATATGGAAATTTAAATCTCTTAGGTGATATAAGAACATAAAAGCCCTTCCTTTTATGAACAAACTCAACAGCAATTCCTGGATGACATCGGAAATATTTAGAAGATGTCTCAGGCATTTTGATGCCAAGATGGGTGCAGCAGGTAGGAAAATAGTGCTCATTATTGACCAAAATCCCTGTACATCACATCAAAACATCATTTCTGAAAAATGCAAAAGTTGTGTTCCTTCCACCGAACAGCACAGCATCGGCAGCCTCTAGGCCCAGATACAACAAAGCCAATTACATAGTAGAAGTTGTACAGATGTTAATTACATTCTTTGAATGGAAGGTAGTGATATTCAACATTTTACAGACTACTCGTTTGTTGCTACCTGGAACTGTGCAATACAACTTTTTGTGTTAAACAGTTTTGAAAAGGCTGGTTGAGATCATTGGTTGCTGCTGTTGATTGCACTGTTCCTGAAGAAGAATGGAGTATAATCACAGATGTTCCTAGAAATGTGACATTCTAGGACTTTCTTGTGATGAAGGTGTTTTGAATTCCACACCAAAGATGAATGTAAGAGATGTGTGGAAAGCTAGTGAAGGAACAATGTGCTGTAGATGGTGGTGGTGGTGGTGTCAATGACAAAAAAGAGGGAGGAAGCCACTGCACAATGTTTTGCAACTGCAGTACAATGAACAGATACTGCCACAAACTATCATTCCTATTTAATACAGACGAGTCAATTCTAACAAACTTCAACTAACTAGAGCAACAGCTACTATCACTGCAATGAGCAGTAAGGTCAAAACAAACAACTGTTCTTGATTTCTTTTTCAACAAAGAATGTAGTCTGCGAAAAGTGTGTTCATGTACTAGTATGTGCACTGCATTTGAATTTGTTGTACACTGTTGGAGAGTGTGTAATTAAATAGTACTTACACCACCTTAACAAGCTTGAGTTCCAATTCTGGGTCGCTTCTATGCACCTAGGCTAAACCCCCATTTACGGAAAATAATGAAGATGACTTGGGTTGAGGGGCACATGGCATCATGGTCATCAGCACGCTGATGAAAAGTCAGCATGCTAATCTAATATTGACAGAAAACCCCCATTTTAAGGAAAAAATATTTGGGTCCCCACAGAGTCATTAACTCTCAAGTGGGTGCACCAGTTTTCGTAACGTGTGGGCACGAGGTGCACTTTGTACATATGTAAAGGATATCTGTTTAATATTACCAACGGAAATGAAGAAAATTACAGTTTAATCTTAGTTTAATTAATATAAACTACCATTATATGACCTGTTTGATTACACAGTAATAAAATAAACCTTTCATTGTATCACACTGTTGCTGCAATAAAGTATGATCCCACAGTAATGACCCACTCAAAGCATTAAACAATGCATTTGCATCAGATTCCTGTCAGCTGCTTATTTGTTTACTAATTATCTAGTAGTTAACTGCCTCATTGTAGGATCAACATTTTCTTCTTGCCAATCAAGAATTTTTTCTCACCCAGCTCACTGCTTATTTTATAATACTGCTGCTCACTTGTTCGTGTGACAACACAACTTATTACTGTGTTCACTGCATAATAATGAAGGAATAGGTAGGGGCTCACAATTGTAAAACAACCATGAAACAGCACAAAGCACTGCTATTTGTGAGTGGCGCACTTTATATACAGGTGCATCCACTTGAGAGTTAAAAAGGAATTTCACTGTGTAGGAAGTACCCTCTCTAACATGACTATGACCATCAAAGCACATATGGCGAGACCAACTGAGTAACAGTTGTTCCCTATAACTTGCTGTCCACATAATTTGATTGGGCTCTCTCTCTCTCTCTCTCTCTCTCTCTCTCTCTCTCTCTCTCTCTCTCTCTCATGAGCGAGCTTGAGAAGTGTGGAACAAATGTATGGCCCCTTCCATGTGGCTATGTAAAAGATGGCTGTTAGCTACGTCACAACACAGAGCGGACCTATGGAAGAGCTCCGAGCCTGCAAACACTACATCTTCACGGCCTGTGCACATCCAATCTATTTCCACGTAGCTACATAACACATGCAAGTGGTTGTCATTAGGTGATATGGTTATCTTCGGCAATTTCTGCCAAGCTCTGCAAAGGTCATTGATCCTCTCTATCACAGGTGATATCAGGCGGACCTGGCAGCAAATTCAGTGTTCTATGGAAGAACCCTGCAATCGCTGAAAGAGCACAAAAGCCCATTAGGAGTAGCTAAGGCAATTACTGTGATGATTAGCAGCAGAGCTGTATTTAAGCACAAGCTCTCTAAGCTGGCAGATCCCATAACATAAAAATTCAGTGAAAGGAAGTGTTTTAATTCTGTGGTGTGTGTCCTCTTATAATTGTAAAAGAGGTACATATAACTATCTTGTATACGCTTATTTGGCCGAATACTTCAGCAGATAACTGACACGAATTGAGTCGGCATTCACATCTCACCACTCCCTTATATCAAATTCCCAATGATAGCAGATCAAATATAAAGTACTTCACTCAGTAAAAATGGCTTGAACATTTAAAAGAATGTTTTATGGAATGTGGGCTATTTTAAGTGAATTCTTTGCACTTGACACCTTCAGAAGATGGATAATGTCACAGGCAACAACTTGGAGACAAAATGTTCACAGACACTTAGGTAGCCTTCTGTCACAGTGCATGTTCATGTTCAAAGAGGTCAACTGCTCTAAATATTCAAACAGCAGCACCAACGAGTCTTGCAGAGGTACTTCCATGAACAGTGACAATTTCAACACTTGCATGAAGATCATCTCCTTGAAATCACATATCCTTCAGTATTTTCACAAAATTGGCCACTTTTTAACGTGACGACTACAGTGCCCCATAAGGTGTGTTGTAAGTGTCGCCAGATATCTGACCAGACCATAATTGGGTAAATTGATGGTGTCTAGTATTAACCATGAATGTACCCCTTTCTTGTGGAATTTCTTAAGTCCGTACAGGTGGGGTGTCACTGGCACCCTGGGATACAGCTGCTTTTCACTGCCTCTGATAGATCCAAGTGCTTCAGTAGAGCCACAGTTCTGCTGGTCATCATAAAGGAAGGTTGGATCCTCCTTGAGATTCTTGTAGGCTGGGTCCTAAAGCAGCGAGCCAATTTTATGATGCCAGTCATTGGTGCAAGTCAACACCGTTGCGTTCCCATTGTCTGCTGAAAGAAGTATAATGTCAACATCATTTCTCAGTGATCAGGTAGCCTCCCATTCTGCCAACATTATGTTTGCTCTTAGAAGTCGGGACTGCAGTGGTGTGGAGGAAGAAATCCAAGGTCTGACAAAGAAAGAAAGAGACGAGATATGGCAAGAAACCTGCAAGGTAATTGACAAGCCACTTCTGAAAACGAATGTGATGTGGCAGAATAGGAGGCTATCTGATCAAGAGGTGATGCTGACGAGGGTTCTTCCAGCAGATAAAGAGAATGCAATGGTGTCGATTACCGATTGGTTCGCTGCTGCAGGACCCAGCCTACAGTAAATTCATCAATGATTAAACCTCAATGATGACCAGCAAAACCGTGGCTCTGCTGACAAACTCAGATCTACCACAGGCTGTGAAGTAGTTGCTGTACCCCAGGCTATCAGCAACACCATGCCTGTAAGGACTACAGATAATCCACAAGGAGGGCTGCCTCTGCTGTCAATACTTGACACCATTAATTCACATAATTACACACTGGCCAAATACCTAGAGACACTTCTAACACCCCTTGTGGGACACTGTAGTCATGATGTTAAAAACATGGCCATCATGAAAATACTTAAAGATATGTGATAACAAGAAAATTATATGTTTATGAGTTTCAATGTTCTATCGCTATTCATGAAAGTACCTCTGCAAGACTCCTTGATGCACCTATCTCAACATTTAGAGCTGAAAATAACTGAACTCTTTGAATGTGCACTGAACAACACTGACTTCAAGTAAGGCAGTGTGTTTTATGAACAGATGGATGGAGTGGTCGTGGGTATGCCAGTGGCTTCACGGATTGGAATCTATGTTGATGATACTTTCTTGGTATAAGAACATAGCAGACAGGTATAGGACAAGTTTCTCAATCACATTCAAAGCATCCATCATAACATTTCTTTTCACTGCACGAGCAGAGGAGAATGGTTGTCTCCTTTTCTTGGACGTATTGATGATGAAGAAAGCAGAAGGTACACTAGGCCACTCAGTGTACAGGAAGAGGACACACAAAGACCTGTACCTGCATGCAAAAAGTTGCCACCATTCAGCACAGTGACACACTGTGCTTATAACTCTGATACACACAGCATGTCATCTGCAATAAACAAAGCTTCCCAGATGGGGTAAAACACTTGAAGGAAGTATTCTGCAAAAAGGGGTACAGTGAAGCACAGATCAGTAGGGCATTCAAGGAAAGACAAGATGCTGGAAACCAAAAGAGAAAGAAGAACAAGATGAGAGACACTTCCTTTCCGTGCCCATGACTGCTCTCAGCCAAAATTGCGAGGCTAAACGAAAAATCCAACATAAAATTCTTCTTCCAACAAATACTGAATGGGATAGATTGGCTTTCCTCTACGTAATATCCACTAAAAATTCATGTATCGGGAATACATAGAATCACCTGTAAAGGTGGCCAACAGTACACTAGGCAAACACCGTGCTTATTTAGAAAGGCTGCAAGGACAGCCACCCATTGAGAGGTGCAGTGGGCATTCCACTAATATAAATATCACAGCATCTACCTACCTCAGCACTTCACCAGAAGCCGACAAGTATGACTTGTTGAAATATCGCGTTAACACTGCAACCTGGCTGGAAGCCCACGAGCTTTTCACAAAAAATGGTTTTCTGATACTGCTAGGGCAAATCAAGTCAGTTGATGCAGTGCAAATTTGATTCTTTTCTGTTGATAAGATTTTCACTGTAGATGCACAAAATCAACAGTAGAAATGACTGCTGGTTTGCACATGATCCAAGAACATCACAGTTATTGTCAGAACTAAATTCCCCACCAGTCTTCAAGTGTAAATTGTTCCACCCAGTGAGGGACATGCCAGGCACTCATATTCTTTTAAAAACAAAGGAACTGTCACTAAAAGAAATTTATATGGACGTTATTTGAGCGCTACAAACACCTGGATGGAAACGGTGTTGAACTCCGCATGTTTTCAACTGGACAGTGTACCAATATAGAAATCCACAAAAGCCATTTGGTACGAACTGGATTCTGATAACTGTCATCTTTAGGTCTAAAGAAATCTGGACACCCAACACCCTTGACTGCAATGCAATGAATTAGTATATTGAAGCACAACCTAAAATGTTTCTAACCCTTTGGTAGGATCGATACAGCTTTTCATTCCCATCACTTGGCAGCTATCCTTTTCATTTCAGTGTAATGATCTCCTGTGATTCTTTTCCATGTATGTCAAATAGTTATGAGATTGAACAGTACACAATGTATCGCTAAATATCTAAACTCAAACATCCTTATTGGTCACACATTCAATAATTAGACTTACTACCACAAATTACAGATGTACTGTTCAGACAGCATGACCACTTGCCAATGGCTTTAACAACCACCTTAATAACCCCACTTTGCAGTACATGACAGCTGCAAGACGTGCAGGAGGTTAGCTGATGAGGTTCTGGATGATACCTTCAGGAATGTGGAGCCCTGTCAACTCCAGTGCCACAGCCAGTTGTGCTAGGTTTCTTGGTTGAGGATCCATGATGGGAACAGCCCAGTCAAGGTGGTCCCACAGATTGTCAATTGGGTTTAAATTCAAGGTCAGGGGAATATGTGAACTCATCCTGGAGCTCCTCGAGTCACGTACATACCCTTTGGGCTCTGTGACACGTTACGTTGTCTTGCTGGTAGGGGATGACATGATTCCAAGGATAGATGCATACTTTTGCTGTTGCAGTGTGCCTTCAAGAAAGACAAGATTACCAAAGGAATTCCATGAAAACATTCCCCAGATTGTAACTCTCCCTTCTCCTGCTTGGACCCTTCTGAAGACTGTTGCAAGGTGTTTGCTTTCAGATGTTTTACTCCATACATGCTAACAGTTAGCTGTCCGATGGAGTATAAAAAGCTCGATTCATACAAAAAGGCCACCTATCATCATTCGGTGAATGTCCAGTTGCGATATTAGTGTGGAAATTCCAGCCTTCATCACCAATGATCATCTGTCACCATGGGTGTGTGAACCATGCACCTGCTGTGGAGGCCCATATACAGCTACATTTCCTGAACAGCTGTTGAGGAGACACTGTTGGTGGCACCTTGGTTCACGTGGGTGCTCAGCTAGTCAACAGTTGCACATCTATTTGCTTGTACACATATCTGCAGCCGTCATTCTCCCCCATCACCTACGGCCTGTGGTGCACCTCAGTTGCCTTGGCACTTATTTTGGATAGCGCCTCTTCAGGATGCACAGTATACTTCAACCATAAAGGGATACAAACAGTTTACAATCTCAGCCATTTTGGAAATGTTTCCAGTCTTGTTCCTGATGGATTTTTTACTCAGGTGACTCCATGTTTGAAGTCGCTGAGCGCTCTTGACCAACCCAGTCTGCTGTTCATGCTTATCTACTGATAACACAATATTCCCAAACTTGCATACTGGCAGATCCACCTCTTGGCATTTAATGGTAAATTCTAATTAATGTCCAGATATTTCAGATCAGATAGTGCATAGATCTGTTCTAAATTTATTGGTTTCATTTTGTAATGAAATATTACAATTACATTCTCACTTGAAGTTTGCATTCTTAAATGGTTGTTTCCTATTCTTTTACTATCTTTTGATCTGTATTTTGGTGTTTCCTTTATTTTGCCCTGAATAATTCTGCTCTCTTGGTTAACTGAAATCCAGAACCACCATAGGAAATGGGGACCACTAAAAATAGAGAAGCACAGAGCTAATTAGATAGCCCACACACAACCAAGTGCAGGGAAAAAAAAAGACACACACACACACACACACACACACACACACACACACACACAGAGAGAGAGAGAGAGAGAGAGAGAGAGAGAGAGAGAGAGAGAGAGAGCTTTTTTAGACAGGCAGTGGGGGGTACTGCACCCACTCATTTATGAGGAAGACTTTAGAAGTAGAGAGAATCAAAACAGGGATGACCTCTTGATTAAAGAGATGCTTCGTAAAAACCAAATATTTTGCCTGTTTTCTAATTAAAATTACTTGATAGTAGAGAGACCACACGTTGGGAGGTGATTTACTTCTATCAGAGCACTCAGCGTCATGTCTGACCAGCTCACCATTGCCAAACCGCCGTCAGAACTGGTGGGTTCACTTCCAATGGATTGTTTACCATTCTTTCTTGATTTGTTTGGATCATGACTCACAGATCTGGCATTTTAATTTCGTACCAAAACCAGTGCACACATAGAACGATCCTACTGAAACACACGTTTCATACACTAACCAAACACTTCTGCAAAAGATGCAACTGAACAACACATATACAGTTATCACAATTGGAGAGACTGGCTTACATTAGATAAGCTTCGCATGACACTGCGGAAAGCCAAATTTTTGCAAGCAGAATTGCAACTGGAGCACAACAGTCATAAACATAAATATTGGAGCTCCTCAATGCAGTCTTGTGGCTTAGTGCAACGGTTAGTGTATTAACTTGACATGCACAAGGTTGTAGTTTCGAATCTCGTCAATTGCAATGAATTTTTCTTATTTCCAAATCTAATCAAAAGAGTTTGATCATTATTTTTATTCATTTAATATGTTTAGATCTCATTTTCTTTTTAATTTCTAATTATTTGCCTTGTCATCTTCATCACCATATTGACTATTTTTCTTCCTATAATTTTTTCTTCTTTTGGAATCCACATCACAATATAATCCCTAACCACATACCAACAAGGACTGCTCATTGACTGGAAATGCAGCAGCTTGTGTACCTAGAGTGAGGATAGTTCCATGTAACCAAAGATAGCAAGAAATTAAGGCCTAAACTAAATTTTTTCAGTCTTCAGTTTGCTCGTAGAGGTTAGTTTTAATCACTATGAACAAAGTGATTGTGATTTTAGTTCACAAATTGTTGACCACCGTTTTCTCAGCTACATTCCACATCATGAGGCTGTGGTAGCTTAGGACACAAATTAATACTCTGGCCTACAAAACACATCATCTGTCAGAGTTCAGTCACTGGTTATCTAAAATCGGTTGTTGACAGAGCACCTCTTGTTTCCGACATACCTCGTAGCAGCCCCTTCCAACACTGCTTCACGTTACACATTAACAACATTTGTGAACTGATCCGTGTGTGTGTGTGTGTGTGTGTGTGTGTGTGTGTGTGTGTGTGAGAGAGAGAGAGAGAGAGAGAGAGAGAGAGAGAGAGAGAGAGAGAGCTATAACCAAACGATAGCCAGAAGCTGTAGCCCAAAAAATTCAATGACAATGCAAACAGCAGAAAGGTTACAAAAATTGTTTTGTCTCTCGATAATCACAAACTTCACTGAACAACAAAAATTTGTGTGCGGTTATTTATTCCTTGCAAATTAACTATTCATATAAGTCATCTTTGAGAATTTTTTCAGCAACCTCATTGACAACGTCCAGTAGTTTGTTACGTTGTTGCTTCATCAACATTTGGTATTAACAATTCTGTTTACAGTCTGCTCACTTGATGATGAGTGCTGTGTCTGTGAAAGCTCAAACTTGCTACTGCTAAGAACCAAGATCTTTGCACCAACATTGTCTGGAATAAGCTATTAGCCCAAAAGAGATACTCACTACTATGCAAGAATTACAGTTCTTCACTTTGGCATCTCTCACCATATTTCCGTAGACTTGTTCACTAAAATTATGGATAGTACATTTATTAAAATGTAGGCCATTGGTTTTTGTAAATCTTTAGCGATCACCAAGGGAACAAACCATTCAAAACAGTACATATCACAAGAAACAAGCATATTTATTGCAAAGCATACCTTCTTTGGCACCATCGGAAAGTTTGACTGTTAAATTGGCAAGCCTTGCTTCTAATTCATCTCTTGCAACAAATAGTTTGTGAACCCAGTTATGAATCTCTGGAACGTTATTAATGACTTCTTCTTCCGAGCTGAATAATCCTGACAAAAATTTTATCACATGATTCTCTATATCTAATGGTGTAACAGCAGGAAGCTGTTTCTTACAACACTGTTCCATTTTCTTAATAGTATGGATGCGTGCTTCCTGCAAAAAGTGAAACATTGTAAGAAGTCAGTATTTCCACGTAGAATACTGTGCAAAAGGGTGAGGACAACACATTACCTATGGAAATAGTTTTTATTCAATCAATATCCTTATATTAAAACAGGGTAACAAAATTGTTTTACATAGAAAATATGAATCAGCACAAAGTCCCTGAGTATTACGCATAATCAATACTATAACTGCACTTTATTGTGACTCTTGGTGAGGTGACTGATAGGGAGTAGACGTATCACTAGAAATATGAATCTGTTTGCCAGTAATGAATGCATTCTCTCCGTTGTCAACTTCAGCTAGTCGACAACATAATGTTAGCTTCAAACATGTCTAACTAGACCATTTCACGTCAAATCATACTTAATATTTCTGCTATTTACATCACCCTATGTCACCTGGTAATTAATATTGGTAGCAACTAGAAAGCAATTAACATCAGTCATTTGATTTCATTTGATTATGCTGCTCCACCACAGAATCTCTGTACATGCATTTAACCTGGAAACCTAGGCATTGTAGGAACAATTCACCACCACCACCAATAATAATAATAATAATAATAATAATAATAATACAAGCATAGCCAAACACATTAGCAAGTTGCTGATTCCAGCCTCTGATTGAATTTGTCCATTGGATTAACAATAAGGGTAGGTGGGACTGCCAGCTTGGATATGGTTCTTAGGCTGCTTCCTCACAAATGATTGTGTGAACACTGTACCTACGTCCCACACCTCAGTCAGTCTCACTGCCCAACATTTGGAAAATCTTTGCATACTTTCACAAGAGAAGGTCATTACAATGGCACAATGGCACGCGCACACACACACACACACACACACACACACACACACACACACACACACACACACACACATCGTGTGATCAAATCCTTGTCTGACCATCAGATTTTTCCGTCTGCATTTTAACGCACCCTTCTCATCTCAGCAGTACGAGGAGTCACCAGGAATGACATATTCAGACTCCACGTTAAAGTGTACATTCCTTTTCCTGGTTGGATAACTGGGGTATGTTAGGGCCACCCAAGTCACCAAACCGGCATGCGATTGAAACACTTGCACTAGATTAGTAAGCAACACAAAATTATTATTATCTGGCCAGTTGTTACTTTTATTCCTAAATTATTTACATTTTGCCAGAACTTTCCATACCACATCACTAACAGTTGAGCCTCATATGAAATTTGTGTTATCTTTACTTTTGGTATTTTAATTTCTAAGCATAATCGACACTAGGCCATTAGCTACACACCTTATTCCTAATAATCCTAGCTCATTTAGTAAAATCTGAACATCAAGTATCAATTTTGTTAGTTTTGCAAAGGCATGATTCCGAACTACCACTGCAGAAACCGAACCGTAATTCACTTACGTTTTATTGAATTAAAGCACTGATCTATCATTCATAATAGATTCTGTTACTTTTGAGGAAGATGACTGCAGGGAAATTTGCCTGAAGTTTTCAATGTCTCCTGCATTACCTTTAGCAATAGCACAACTCTTGCCTGCTGTAAATAATCTGTCAAAATCCATAATACAAATGACTTATTTTTATGTTCATTGAGGGATTTTGTATTCTTGTATGCATTGTTACAGCACATATCCTGATAGTCCATGTAAGCCTGCTGACTGTTTCTTCCTACAGTATTACTGCCTCATGCTCTATGGTCAGTAATAGTATCAATGTTCTCAGTGCAAAATTATATACAGATATCGTGTGTTTCTCAGATTTTTGTTATTACTCTGCAACATTCAAAAATGCTCATTCACATAGTTGCTAGGTGATGTGGATCATTTGCTGCATCAGGTCCCCTAATTAAGTTGTGCTTTCAATAGTGTGTGTGCTTCATGTTTTAATGATTCCCAGGCTGTTTTATTATTTACTCTCTGCATTGTACATTATTCTGTTGTTTAATGACTTTTCTGCAGTAATTAACACCATCCTTCAAATCTTTTTGTACCTAGTCATTTGAAGACTGTTCTTCCACCTAGATATTTAAGGACTATTCAAGGAACTAAGATACTTAATGGTCTGGGAGGATTTTCTTAATATGGTACCTGTTGATATCAATTTGTTTTTAAGGGACACTGCATGCAATGAAGCTGCTTTTGGACATGTCTCCTCAAATTTTGATTTACATTACATTGAGAACATAAAGAATTACCCATTTACATTGGTTTCCCTTCATGTTCTGTCCTCACTCTGTTTGTGTCTAACAATCTTGCACTTTGAATTCTGGTAAAAACCCTTTTGCAGTCATGCACTTCAGGGTCTTTTCTCCATAGCTGATTATACTGTTATCATTTGATACAAATGGCCTGGGCACAATCATCCATTCATATGTAATACCTCCACGAAGAACTGAGTTAGCCAGCTATTTAATGTAAGATAATTCAATCGTTTAAATTTACAAATATACACAAGAAAAAATTGCATGGAAAAACACAGACAATGTAATCAGAGTGAACACGTGGGAAAAAGCTGACCTCAGTAGCATTATAAGCAGAAGACTGGCATACACATGAATGACCTAGACACCAAATATTTCTGATTTACTGCATAAATAACAACATAGCAGCTTGTCAGCAGGTTTTTATGAACTAACCTGTAAAAGCCTTAGGCGAGAGCTTAAATCTCTAATTTTCTTCTGCCATATATTAAATTCTGCATGGACAGAATGCTGTGTATTCTTTATCCTTTGCTGTTCATTGAACAAATTGTCTACCTGCATTTTAATCCTGTCCACTTCCACCATAAGTCTTTTTTGTTGTTCCATTTGTTCTTCATTAAGTGCAGCCTGCACAGAAAAATAGAGCATCTAAATTCTGATTACAGCAAGTATATGACTTTAGTCTTGTCTGCTAAAAGTTTCTAATGCTATCTATTATTTGCTCAAATCATCGAAAATGTATCAAGAGACATTGTTTCCCTAATATGCAATGTTCACAGAAGATTCAAATGGAGCAACACACTACTGGTACACTGAAGTAACTCCAACAATCTTACCTTGTATCTGGTGTCATCTGCTTCCAGTCCATTGAGCTGAGTTTCCAGTTCTGCCTGCTGTGATTCCAGATGATTCTGAGACTGAATTAGTTTTTGGAACTCAGAACTGGATAGAACCTTCTTCACAATAAGTTTTTCATCAAAAGGTGCAAAGGAATAACCTTCAACATTTTCTTTCTGGATTTGATGTTCATCATTATCCTGCATGAAACAATAACATCTGCTTGAGTTTAGTGAAGACTGTGTGATGAAATTCATATTATGAGAAAAGAAGGCCAACAGATTAAATGTGGAAGTGAAATGTTTATAATTGTATTACAGTGGTAAGTTATATACACAAATGCTATAACTATTTACCCAGAGGCACCAGAAAACCATACAGTGGCATGGCAAATGAACCTGCTAGAATAGCCAATGTTAGAAGTACAAGTCATCACTACATCATCATGAGCACAGGCAAACTTGCACAATTTGTAAAACAAAGCCTGTTGCTAAAAATGGTCTGCGACACTATGGCAGATACAAATTTTTGTTAGCACTTTGCTTAACACAATCACCAACACAGGCAGTAATAAATTTTCAGAAAGAGCATCCTACTTTCATCTACTCAATACCAACTTCCATTATTATAAAATGCCTCAATTCTTCTCTTAAGCCTATTTCCTACCCACATCCAAATCCCCAACCCATTTCATGATAATCACCCTTTCCCATATTTATGCACAACATAATTTCTTTCTCCACTTCTAAATTTTTCTCATTTTTTCCACTTGTTTCACACTTTCTTAGATCTCCAGTTTTCAACTGCCATTCATGATAATTTTATTAATCCCCTTTCACTTTAAATTATCGAAATTTCAAATTTCTGTTACTTCTTTCAACAAGTTTATGCACCCCACATTTTGTCCCAAAACCCCGGTTGGAGTTTACTTTGCCACATTACATATCAGTTTTTGAATGAATTTCGTGGTCACCCATGGACAGCATAGCTTCAGTTTTTGTTGTTTATGTCATCTAATGCGGGATTTATATTTATTACCATTTTGAGTCATTTATTAACATTTAGTGTTACTGCAGTTCAAGAAAGCATTTTCTGTCTAAAGCTAATATTCAAAAAGTACAGATGCCAAAAACTTAGACCTCCTTCGAGTTGATATGTCGAACACACTGCGCAGTGCAGCAGTCTTGTGAAAGTGCTACTTCTTTTGGTTGGCATTAGGTCTATCGTTTGAAGTATCAAACTGTTATGCAATTTCTGTGCAGCACTCAGCTGTCACTGCCTCTAATAACAGTGTTTTCTGATGCTTGGCTTGTCCTCTGCATCTACAAGTTGAGCTGTAGCTTGTCAACATAAGTAAAATATGGTTGGATACAATGCATTTGGCCCAGAGCATTCAGACTAATTCTCAGTCTATTGACAACTTAAGACTTCAACAACAAAGCAAACATTTCTAAAGGAAAACCTAAAAGTGAACGGCCCACTATGTTCTTAACATTCATTATGCAGCACTGACACATCTGAGTAATAAAATAACAAACTTCAATTTCATCCATGCAACTTTACTGAATGAGATCAATGATTTAAGCAAGAGTTCAAAATCTCTATCTAAAGTAGTGAACAATTTACCCTAAAATCAATTTGAGGAAAATGTAGCCAGCTTTCAGTAACAGCTCCAACCCTCTCCAGAATTGAACTGAAATTTTCAACTGGTGACCTCCTGATGTAAGAAACAAGTCCTCCACCTGCAAGCAATAATGAAATGCTCAACATGTCATACAGATTAACTTACAGTTACAACTAATATATATATCAATTAGTGCATTCTTCATATCTATTGCCATCATACACCACACAACGCAATACATATGCAACTATTTACTTAGTTTGCCCAACAATTATAACCAATAGCACCAAACTGAATGTTAACCAACAATACTGCTACAATAAACATGTTAGTCACACATCAGTGAAGGAATTCTAAAACAAAAAATTACTTTCAACAAAATTTCCCAGTTTCTGAACTACCAAAAAATGTTAACCTAACAAGTGATGGATTTTCAATAGAGGCATATTTATGAAAAACTGTATGTAATAGTTTGTAATCTGAATTCCAGTCAGTCTGTAGGAATTAAAGGAAAGCTTACTGAAAGTGAGGTGAGAAGGATAGAGGTGTCACTTACCAAGTATTCTGCTATGTCCGCTGAGTCACCAGCACACTTCTGTGGCTCCACATTCAAGGATATTCATTTGGCACTTTCCAGAATGATGAGAATTGGGAAGGATCAAGGATATAAGTGACAGAACTATGTACATAATAAAAATATAGTATGTGTCTTACTCTCCTTCCTCTATCCTTCTCCCTCCTCCACTATAATGCAAGAGGAAGGTTAGCAAAGCCTATATTTACTCTTTTGGGGCTGATAAGCTTGTGCATCAAGCATGCATTGTATAAGAGTGAAGCGTAGTTATAAAACAAAATTATGAAATTAAGTGCTGTTTCAGGGCAAACTATTACCGTGCTCTGAATACAAATTCTTCACACAATTACAAGAAGAAGAAAAAATTACAAAATCCCAGCTACAAATTTCTACAGTAACCAAACCAAACAAAGACAAAGCTATGAAGGCACTATCATGCAAAGAAACTATGTACAACAGGAAATCAATGCACAATCCTTACAGAAGAAAGAAAAGGTATACATGCAAGAAGTATAATTAACAAAGTGGCTGTTTTTACTATAAAATTAGTTAAGTTGAAAAGCAGTGCGCGCGCACACACACACACACACACACACACACACACACACACACACACACACACAACTATACTGGCTAATTATAAACTCAATTTTTTCATGTGAAATCAGCTGCCATCTGTTTTAAGGCTTTAACATGGTACTTAACCCACTTCATTAGTTAGAAACTAGGAGATAAAGAGTGCCCAAATTTTGTGTGTAATATATGAGAGAAACATGCTGCAAGACTAAATGGAAAAACATATTATGAGAAATACAAACTTGAGACAAGGGATCTATCCATTTCATTGGAGAACCAAATTCAGAAAATACTTGGTATACTGCCAATAATTTTGCTATGGTAATCAGCAGATGGAAAGTTTACAAAGCTTTGCCCAAAGCAATCTCCTTTCTACAGTTAAGTGTATGGTAATAATTCTAAGCATAACTGTTGTATGGAAACTTCAAATGTCTGCTATTTGCAACTGTTGACAGCAAAGCATACGAAATATCTTCATGCATCTTTACAGAACTTTAAAATTATTTTAAATGTCTGCAGCAAGTAATTGTCTTCCTTGAATAGAATATGCAGTTTTGCTTCAGTTTAAGGACTTTAAAATTAAAGATCAGAGCTAGAAAAGCAAAGGCAGCATAACAATTCAGCAAGTCGGAATGAGTATAAACTTTGAAAACTGGAATGTTATTAATTTAGCTCTTTTGTCTTTCGGGGTCAGGAGACGAATGGAAACCAAGATGAAACTAAAACTATTTAAGATTTTTAGCAGGAAGACTTAATAATGTCAGTCTTCTACTGTGGCTACCAGACTGACTGTAGAAATAGTGCAAAACAGCAAGTGGTAAGTGTGAAATTAAGTACAGTGAAAAAAAAAAAAATGGGGTGGGGAGTGGAGACAAAAGAAAATGAACTGAGATGAAGAATGAAGTAAACTAGGATTTGATGCCCATTAATGATGAGATGATCAGTCGCAGAGAGCTAGCTTAGATTAGGGAAGGACATGCCCTTTTGAAAGAGCGCGCGCACACACGCACACACACACACACACACACACACACACACACACACAGAGAGAGAGAGAGAGAGAGAGAGAGAGAGAGAGAGAGAGAGAGAGAGAGGGGGGGGGGGGGGGCAACTCAGTTCCAGTTCCTGATTAAACTACAAATGCCCCTCTTCATTGGCTTGATGAACAGTCCCTTAGGCTGGACGAAGTTTGTACTTCAGAAGCAATATGATGCAACCTCTTTCCTTGGGCACCCACCACTATTATCACACAGAAAGTTTCACATATGTATGGCACATTACCAAAACTGTAGTCAAAGTGATTTAGTATTTGAAATACCGGTATCACTGTTAAAGTTTTAGGCTGATGATAACGTTCCATGACCAATGCTATCTCAGTTCCCCCTGTTCCAAGTAAAATTGTTATAAGAATTAACATTAAGTATATCTCTGCTACAGACAATTTTCTTTACAATGCTACTAAGAACTAGACGACTAATGAGACTAATGTTTTATTGTGATTCATGTAATTTCATTGTGAGAACTGGCAACTGCCCCTTATCACAAATAAATGCAAAATAGTGGAATGCAAAGAATTTAAATTCCTGTTTAGCTTTATTTTTTGACCCAAGACTGGCCTATCATGCTATTCATTACTTATATTAAAAAGTGGAGTGTTTCAGGGTTAACATAATACAACTGAACGGAAAAATTTACCCCACATACTTTTAAAAACTGTTCCACATTTTTTCAGTAACACAGCTGCTGCTCAGGTTAGGAATTTATCTTGCTCGAAAGAAATATAGCCAATTCTCAAGAATAATGTGAAGCATCTCGAGAAATGCTAACCTGTGCTGCGCTCTCTTAACTGAGTATGCAAATCTGCAGAAGCCCTGCACACAGTTCTTTATATAAGCTGTTTATTGACTAGTCTCACTGTCCATCCCGCAATGCGAGCATTAGATGTACAGTCACCTGCAACAGTTGAGCATATTGATAGGTGGCCTTTAATGGTTCTTTTGTTGTTGATATGCCAGAACATTTGTTGTAAGTTAATATGGAATAACATTATTACAAAAAGAAATGACAGAATTAAACCCAGTTTTGTGGTGTTTTTCTAAACACATTTCAGACACCACTGAATAATTTACATTGCTACTTCAATTTAATTATTCTATGATCTGTCCATTCCAAACTTTGTATTTAAAATCATAAATGCTAAGTTTAAAAAATATAAAAAGTTTATTCAGTTCTTAATGAAAGCAAGCACATCCAGAGCTGCCACTCATACATGTACTATAATACCAACTAAAAAGGCCTGGGGGGGGGGGGGAGTGCTTGTCTGGGCGAACATAATTTGGTCTGGAATTGGAGACTTCAATTTAATTTAAAGAATTGCGGGTAACACAGCATATTTGACTGAGAACACTGCCACAATTACTACAAGATGGTTCCTCTACAACACACTAAAACGGCTTAAGACTCAGTATCCCGATGTACACATGTTGAAAAATTGTGTAATATTTTAGATACCTCCACTTAAGGTAACCATTAACGTACATATGCACTTATACAGAAAGAAAAAGCTTTCTACAACAGCACTTCTTACAGCAATGTACGCTATGTCGTCAGGCTTTTTTGGCTCATTTTTGTAAATAAGTCTCAATTTTCAGGATTCTGATACTGTTGCAGTGATTCATCAACACAGAAAAATGAACAATTTGCTTTCATATCAGGACACTACTTTAGGCTTCCAAATACATTCAGTCCACTTTTGCACAAGAATTTGACTACAGGAGCTATTAAAAAGAACGAATGATAAATAAGCAGCATGAATACTTGTTGCGGTTCCAAAACACAGAGCTGTTTCTAGTTTTGCTCATACAGGTAGAACAATTGTTACAGGATCAATAATTTGTGGCACACATTCTTGTAAACATAGTGAATGGTTACTTCCTTCCTTATCTGTCTCTATCTTCACATCCATCAGTGGAAAATGTATTCAGATGCCTACATAATGTTACTCTAAATCCTGTTTCATGGTTAAATTCCAAAGCTCAAGTATATAGGTATCCAAATGAACTTGACATTTTATGTGACAATAGTACATAAATAGGTAAGTATGGAAGTAATTACATAAGGCTACTCCTATGAAGAAAACTAATCAAATGCATAGGCACCATACTTAGAGTGACAATATCAGGGTTTTTTCCATGATGTACAAAAAACAAGACCTTTACCATAAAAAATGTTGTACTAGTCATCTCCGTAGTACTGCCCGCAAAGGAGAGCTATTAGTTGATGCCTGACTGCCTAGAAATATTTCAGCATTCTTCAAATAATAAATCGCATCTACTGTATTTTGTCTTTCAGAACTAATCTACTGGGAACAAATACTATGTTGCACTTTATTTTCTGGGATTTACCTGAAATACTGTCAAACCCATGATCTGTTATTTCCTGTTGTAAATATGCACTGCAAGTATTGAACCTCTTCTGCTCACACCAAACAAATTATAGGGCTCAAGTGAAAAGATCGACTTTTTGAAATACGTGGTTGGCGTTTTGGTCCTAGAAGACTGCACACATGCAGAAGCCTCACTTCCATTAGTGACTCAGCGTATTGCCCCATTCCATAAGAATCTCAGTATAGACTTCTTGTATTGTAACATAAGTGTTTTTTCATTTACAAGAGTCTCATGGAGCATGCTTCACTACTAAGGCAGCTAGTAGTTTTTTGTGTCTTGAGACATGTGTTCTCATTTCTTAACTCTCGTTGCTGAAGGATACAAGTGTATAAGAACAGGTGAGCCTCATTTGGAAGTACCTCTGCAGAAAAATAGTGTGCACATACAAACACTACACAACAAAAAACTGACCACCTTACTTTCATTTTATTTCTTAAATCACTCTCACTACTGTAATATGGCAGCCACATCTGGAAACTCATTTCTGAAGTCAATGCACACAACAGTCCAATAACAGAAAAGAATTGTCAACTTCAGTACTTTCTACTGCATTATTGAAGAATGCAATGAAGTACTAAGAAACTGACTGTTAGACTGACCAACCCATTAACTGGCCACAATCGTGCAAGATCAGTTTGAAACAATGCACTGATGGAGAAAAAAAAGATGAATTTACAAGCATAAAGCTCATATTAAAATGCAAATATTACTGTCCTGCTTTATGAAGAAATAAATAACTGAATATAACAACCTGACACTAAGTTATAAGAATACACAAATTTTAACATTATTTATCTGCCAGCCAATGATCTCAATGGTTTATCTTAACCCATTGTAGTTCTCCAAGTATTTTCTTAAATGGCATCAACATTGTCACTTTTTTTCTATAATTATGATAGAGCAGGTCACAAAGGATTAAAAATTTGAATAAAAATGGGATTCTTAATCCAGGTGTCCAGTTTGAAACTTATCTTGTTAACCATGCCAGGCAAAACTTTTAAGTCACTTTCCTGGTAACTTCTAAATATGTAGTCGCACAATATATGGAAGATGGCAACTGTTGAAAGAGTAAAATTTGACCCAGACACACATTCCTGTGCAGCTGACCAATCTAAGACAAAATTACAAATTTGAAACTTGTTGACTGATTGAAACTGGGCCCACAGAGGGATTGAAACACACAATTTTGTCTTTCACAGTCACTGCTATTACAAAGTGAGCTGCCCACACGACTCTCAGCCTGTCTGCCCTTACAGTTTTAATTCCGCTAACAGTTGTCATTATAATCAACTATTTTCCCTTGATCACTGCATAATTCATACATTTCTGGATGGTCTGTTTTCCTCATCAGATCAGTTTATGCTTGCTTGAATGTTGGTGATGACATAACTTCATCCATGGTGCAACACTGCTTCAACTGAAACGAACCTGGTGTACAAACTATAGCTAGAATTGCAGCACAAAAGTGGCAGTAGAGTGAAACTTACAGCTGGTCTATGATTAATTGAAGAGAATATACAGATTTAAGCTCAAACCATATTTTGGTAAATGGCATTTATACAGACAGATCAGTATACATATCTATTTCACCCAATCCTAAATGAGAGACTGATTAGTGTTCTAGGTCTTGACATTTGAAATGTTCAACATAATTTGTGTGCACTCTACATTGATGTTGGTTATAGGTGAACAGTAATGTACCTCCCCCTCTTTAACAGTATCATGTTTCTAATCCAAAAGTTTCAGAAACAATTTTCCTATGCCAGGTGACAGAACTTTCAATCTTCATCTTCCCATGTCGACAGTATTAAATTTGTTAAAGAACAGCTAAGGCCTTAAAGCAGCATTGACAGCAAACAGCTAAACGCATCATTAAAAATAACTTCTGCAAAATTAATATGTCAATGGAAATTCTGGGAAGGAAACCAAGCAAAGTGAGAAAAGGTAATTATTCACCTGCAACTAATTGACATATGGTACACAGACACACTAATGCAACATAGAATCACATTAACTTTCATAAACTACCATTATTCTTTCAGTTTAAGTGCACGCGTGTACACGCTTTAACACGCACAAGCACACCCACACCCAAACCCAGAGATACCAATAGAAAAATATATATAACTTGAAAGATAATGGTAGCAAATCTTTCTGTATTGCTTTATGTCCATGCTACATGCATCAATAAGGTGTAGGTGAATTCCTCAAAATTTCAATTTTTAATAATTTCCTCTGAACGCTTGTTTAGAAGTTATGTGCTGCTTATCTCATTACAAAAAATTATGCTTGAAGCTGAAAAAAGTTAGTGTATATGCACGGGGCAGTGTGTAAGCATCTTTACATAACATATTCAGTATAAAAAGCATGCAATGTGTGTTGAAAAACAGTGCATAACATTTCAAGCAGAAAGCAAGCAGGTGTTAAAAATATTTGTATTCACAGGTGATGAGAAGAATAAAGAAAGGAGGTATCAAAATAAAGAAAAAATAAATTCCTTTAAATTAACAAGTTTTTCAGGTATGCTGGCAACCATACTTGGAGTTTTGGAAAGAATTTCTAGAATTCCTATGAAGAAGTTTAACACTTTGGAAAGAATGTCTGCAGTAATATCAAAGAGGTTTGGCAACTGGTAAGTCATATCCAAGAGAGATAACCAGAGCTGGTAGAGGAATGGAGGGATTTTACCAACATAATTCAGAAGATTATAAAGAGTGGCTGGAATAAGTGAGATAAATACTGGAATCTGGTAAAAATATTCAAGAACTGTAGATTTTATTTCTTGGTATGTGACTGTTGAATCCTGTGCTATGTGTAACCCTGAAAATACATTTAAAATGAAATATTAGTTAGCTAACATATCACTGAAATTATGATTACCAAGTTTGTTACATTAAACAAACACAAAGAACCAGCAATAAATTTTGCTGCATATTACTAAAAACAAGAATATTCAAATGTGAACTTACATTAGACAGAAAGATACGTTATTAATTATAGATAAGCATTACAAGAAAGGAGACAGAAAGACTTTCCAAAGTTTGTGAAAAACGTATAACACAAGGAACAATGATTAAAGATTGTTGTATCTTAACAAGATCAGAATGCTTTGAAAATTTAAGTGTGCTATGAGACATGACACCAAAAGCACCAAATTTCAAAAGCAATGATTCTATAAGCAGAAAGCATTTTAATTCAATGCCATTGAAATTAAAAACATAACCATTGTGAAAAGTTAACATCACAACTAAAGGGAACAGCAATCTTTAGAAAATGCACATATAAAGCATTACGTTCATCCATTCAATTGCCAGATACTGTAGACAATTCATGACTATAACAAAAAAAACAATGGGAATGAAAAACATTTTAGTATACATTACCTTAGGTTAGAATAGTTGCCTGGTAGTGTCTAATGGAACATGAGATATAGATAGAACTAATTAAATTTCAAAGTCATCAAACAGACTCAACATCCCAAGAGACTTGATACTGCCCATCACTCACATACGCATAATTCACCTACTTAAAGCAATTTGTTCTAGAAAACCGCACACACAACAAAAAGTAACTATGTTCAGGGAGGCGTATGCTTCTTGTTCAACGTGTCACTTAACTTCAAGGAAACAGAATATCCTAAGTTACCCTTAACATTTTATTCAGCAAAAAAGAGGAAGGTATTAGTGACTGAAGAAAGCAACCCTAACCTCAAATGTGGCTGTTTGGAGAATTTATCCTTAAACCAAATCCTTGGGGAAATTTATAACAAAAGTCTGTACTCAAAGAGTTCTGAAGGGTACCAAATGCAATGAGCACTGATTTTAAGTGGAATGAGATGTAGGATGAATATTGTGGATTTCATTTGGAAAGAGGCTGAAGTATGATTTTAATCACCTTCAAGAAGATATGGCTCGTCTAAAGAAGAATCTTACTAAAATCCCGTTTTCAAAAATGGCACACCTGCTGAAAATATGCAAATAAAGAGAGGACGCAAAGGAGTGAAGAACAGATACACAAAATGTGATTAGATTAATAAATGAGCTACAGATGAGGACTTCAGAGGGGGGTGGCGGACAATTTGTGATGATGTTGGATGGAGGGGGCAAAGGAGAGGGGACACAGGAAACCATGAAAATTACTGCATCATTAACTTTCACTTCAATGGATACTGACAAGGGGACAATATGAACCTCCCCTCACTGATTTGATTCATATTTACAATGTGTGTATGGAATGACTAGGACTGTTATCTTAAAGGGAAAAATCAACTCTCTAACATTTTTGAGAAAATCAAGTTTGAAAATTTTAGGCATGCTTATTTCCTTTGTATGGTCAATGGCACTCAAGGAGTTTGCAGCCAAGTGAATAACAGCTTACCCTCTCCCGTAAAACCCACATCCTTTCGTCTTTCCCTCTCCTTCCCTCTTTCCTGATGAAGCTACCGTTGGTTGCGAAAGCTTGAATTGTGTGTGTATGTTTGTGTGTTTATCGACCTGCCAGCACTTTCGTTTGGTAAGTCACATCATCTTTGTTTTTAGATGTATTTTTCCCACGTGGAATGTTTCCCTCTATTATATCCATAACAATATATTTATTATGACTAAATTGTGTGTATCTAATTAATCTCATTTATTTTCATAATCTCTATGCCAAAATTCTAATCTATATGTGAACTTTTGGAAGTAGTTTCCCATTACTACTGTACTGCTGCAGGTATGTTCCAGCTCCCTCACAAGGTTTCGACCAAGCATGAGCCTGGCTTCCTGGTACACATCCACGTACGGTATGACTCACTGTATGAACGTGTTTTCCCATTATTCCTGCAGGTGTATTTGAAGCACTAGAGAAAGCTGCATCTCTACAAACAACTTTCAATAAGTGGAGGGAGAAAGGGAACAGCATTCATGAACCCGGAGAATACTTCATATGTATGTTAGCCCTGTAGGTACGGACCCCAAGATGTTTTATAAGTATATGTAGTGATGTGCCTAGTACTTCAACAGCAAAAGAATATGAATCTATTTGTGAAGCCCAATTAATTTGCAGAGAAGTTTCAACAGTATGAATAAATACAGTATTCTTTTACAGTGACCAGCTCTTGTTCCAAAACAATCAATCATCCTGCAGTAGTACTACAAGAACACACACAACCCGGAGAAGAAATTTTTTGCAATACTTTTGGAACAGTAGAGGAAAAACAACTCGGGATACAAGATAAACTTATTGTCCACCAAGAAATCAACACAGGACAAGAAACCAAAAAAGTCATATCTTCAGATAATTAAAAGCCCAAAGAGAAGCAGGTGAAAATGGACACCAATTTGGTTCTTCTGGATTACAAGATTAGTGTCAGCTTCTAGTGAGGGCATCCTAGATGGAGTTTGGCCACTCTTCGTAGAAGGGGAGTGACATCTAAAAAGCAAGGAAAATTTGAATAGAACATGTAAGACAACATGGGATGAAGTATGAACAACTTGAAACAAGTGATTCGTGGTCTATGACCACTTAACAGAAGCTCAAGAATGTAATAAGCAGGTGGTGACAAAACTACCAACAATGGGCTCTTGCTGTTGTTTGCCAATTTCATAGTTTTACTTTTCAAGCTTCCAACTTTTGGGTAGTGCTCTTCACAAGAAGATATCAGATCTTTCAGAGAAAATCACCAGATCTGTGTCAGAGTGGAAGTGCTTCACTGCATAAAATTCTTGATGCAGCATCAAATTTTTGAATCCAGATTCAAGACCTTATACTACAATATGACAAGCTTTTTTTGTTTTAGGGTGCCAATGTCAATCAACTTATGAGCGAACACTCACCATACGAAAAACAATGGAGCTTCTTGGGCAGTGAAAGGATACGCATAAGGTGACAAATTCGTACACTGCTCAATATTCTGTCAGCTTATTTGGAAAATTACTACCAATATTCTTTGTTTGCTTTCAAGAGACCACTGGCTAATAAGACCAAAGGGTGAAAAAACCAATTTATGAACATCCATGCAAATATGAAAACATTAAGATAACACCTTTAAATTGCAGAAACACTCACAACAGCAATATACAAGAATTTTCTAACCAAAATTTAAAAACCATGTTTTAGAGTAGAACAATTTCTTTTGCTCTTCGATTCATGGGGAGAACAAATGAACAAGGTCTGCACGGCAGAACTTCAGAATGGAGAGGGCCTGTCAATGTGCAGTTTTAAAGTAATTACTCCATAATGTATTCCGATGGTGCAGCCTTCCAATGTTTATTTCTACAGGCAAGTGAACAACCATCTAAAATGACTGAAAATCACATCATGAACATGCTAGAGAGCTTCTAGAGAAAATTGCGTAAAAACTCAATCAATCTTACACCATCAGTTGTGTGCAACAATATTCGATTATGTAGTTCAATATGCACGATATGCTACAAAACTGTTATGATCGAGAAGTATTTACAAATGTAATCCAAGTTTTTCTCTTTACATGTGTTGCTTGTCACAATAACTTTTGGTTTCCACGTTTACATGATCAATAGCATCCTGACTCGTGCAGCTCTATAGGTTACACATATTATCCACAGTATGAATAGAAAGGCGTCAGTTTTCTTGTATCCTTTTTATTTTAAATCTCCTTGCAAACCAAAATTCTTTTTCTCCTTTTTTCAGCATGACATTTTTGAATATAATAAATAAAACATTAAATATTAATATTTGCTGAACCATTACAAATCTATCATTAGAATCATATATGAATGAAAGAAAGTATCTGCAGCAAGATTTGATGTAGATGTCATGCTTATGAAACAAAGTGTTTACACGCTCAGTTGCAGCCTCCTTGAATACTAATGACCAGACAAAGCATATGAGCATGACAAAAATTATGGAACTCTATTTTCTCAAAAATAGCTGCAAGTTACATATTTCTGTTTACAGATGAAGTTCTGGTCATGCCCTACACACCCTCTCAATATAATTCAATTAAGAGAGGGCAAGTTCATACAGTATAACAACTGTAAGAATAATAATAAACTTGATGGAGAAAAATGAGAACAGGAGTCAGAAATGATTAGTGCAATAAAAAGGATACTTCTAGCTTTGAGAAGAAATGGACTACCTTGGGCTTAAAAGTAATTAGTCATTCATTATAGTATAAGTTAATCAAGAAACAATATATGGCACATTTAGCTGTGTGTTACCAGGAACACAATTTAAACAAGTGGTATCAAAGAGAAATTCTGTTTCCAGTACTGTTATATCCATGAGTAAAGCTAAATCTGAATTGCATTATTCATAATGAACAGGGAATTGTTAAGGCATTTTAATAATAAAAGGGGGAAACTTTCAAGAGACAATAGTAATGTATTTAGGCATGGCGAGAGGAGCCACAGACCCGGAAGCGGGCTGAGTGGCTGATACCAGATAGCTGTGCTTGATAATGAGCTAAAAGCAATAAGCCCTAAAGACACAAAGAGGGCTCTGTGTACTTTTGACAATGGGGTCCACGATAAGGCTTGTAATTAAAGTTAATAAGCAATCACCACTTCTAGTTAGAGAGGGACTGTGGGATGAGAGGGAGAAAGAGAGAGGGCCTTCTGGTGGGGACAGCACTATGTCATGAGAAGCCAATACAGGGCTTAGGACGCAGTGTGTGATGATATTAAGAGAAGTGTGTCTACCCCTCCACCCATCCTCTGAAGAACCACTGAAGAATAGTGCACAATGACAGCCAACAAGGAGGCAAGTAGCCCTCAACATTATGTCATGGCAATAGCCGGCAGGGTCGAAGAGCAAAAGGATGCAAACCTCAGCAGCAAGATGTCCTGAGAAAGAGAGAGAGAGGTTGGTTGGTTGGTTGGTTGGTTGGTTGTATAAAGGGATAAAACTACAGGGTAATGAGTCCCTTTTTCTAGATGCAGGCAGGGCTCAAGGTACAAAATCACCCAAGTACGTTTGAGAAAGTAAGAGGGGGAAAAGGAATGGGGAACCACACCTAAAAAGAAAATGAATGGAATGGACAAAAAATGGGGAAAACATACACCACAAGGAAAAGTAGAAGAAGGTATTAAAACCACAGAGCAGATGGTCTGAGCTGGCTGATCACATAATAAAAGAGGATGACGCAGCCACTCTGCAACACTTTAAAACGTCCACCCCAAAAAGACAAGGTGAGATGAACACATATGTAGGGAAAAGATGACCACCAACACAAACAAATGCAAAGAAAGTGTGACAGAGTTAAAATGGAGGGAGGGTGGCGGCCTCAGAGTGAAGGCTAAATGCCCACCCTTACATGGTACAAGAAAAACCCTCCTCATGAATAGAACATAAAATTAAGTCTGCTGTTGAGGCATTGTTGCCAACACTGAAGGTAGGGTGCTGGGAAGGTTAAAAGTCCGCCACAGAGGGGCGGAAAGTGGGCAGTCCAGCAAGATGTGGACGACAATCATAATGTGAAACACAGTGACACCGAGGTGGGTCCTCGCGATAAGAGGATGTAGCCATGTGTTAGCCACATATGGCCAATGCGGAGCTGGCAGAGGACCGCAGAGTCTCTGCGAGAGGCCCGCATGGAGGACTTACACACACTCTTAGTCTCCTTAATGGCACACAGCTTCTTGTGCATGCTGAGATTATGTCATTCTGTCTTACAAAGCTGAAAAACCCTGTGTTGTAATAATGATCGCAGGTCACTTACGGGGATGCCAATCTCCAGAAGCAGTTTCCATGTAGCCTGTTTGGCCAGCCTGTCAGCAAGTTCATTTCCTGGGATTCCGACGTGGCCTGGGTTTAACACAAACACCACAAAACGACTGAACCGTTCCAGGGCGTATATGGACTCCTGGATGGTTGCTACCGAAGAATGGGTGGGGAGGGGGGCGGGGGGGGGGGGGCGTTGGTCGATAGCTTGTAGGCTGCAGGCTGCTCAAGGAGTCAGTGCAGAGAAGAAATGACTCACCAGGGAATGAGCAGATGTGCTCGAGCAGCTCTGTAGTGAAAAAACTGCAGCCATCTCGCAAAGAGTGCTGTTCAATATGCCCTCTATGAGCAAACGCAAAGAAAACATGACCATCAGCCATCAAGCCGTCGATGTAAACCACTTCATGGTCCCAGTACATGTCAAGAATCGAGAGGAAATTACAGCAGAGAGCTGCGGATTTAACTGAGTCCTTAGGACCATGAGTAAGGTCCAGGCGAAGCTTCGGCCTAGGTGTACACCATGGAGGTGTATGTGAACGGACCTCGAGTATAGGTGGTAAAGGCAAGGACTTCACTTCAGACAGAAGAGATCAGACGTGAAATGCAATCATAAGCCCTGACCGGAGCCACCGATGCAGGAGATGAACCACCATGGGTGGGAAATGGGTGGGAAAAGGAGACGGGAATTCAGATGCTCAGGAGAACTATGAATGTGTCAAACGCAACTGGCGAGCAGTTGTGCACATCTAACCTTCAATGGAGGAACTCTGGCCTCCACCAGGGCGCTGGACACCGGTCTCATCCTAAAAGCTCCTGTTGCCAGTCGAACACCACGTGGTGCACCGAGTCGAGTAAACGCAATGCTGAGGTGCCGCCAAACCATAAACCAGACTCCCAGTCAAGGCAGAATTGAACAAGGGCTCTGTAGAGCTGCAGCAGCGTAGAGTGATCTGCACCCCAGTTAGAGTTGCTCAGGCAGCAGAGAGCATTGAGGTGCTACCAAAAGAACTTCCGATTCAGCTGATGAAGATGAGGAAGCCACATCAATCGGGCATCGAAAACCAGTCCTAATAATCAATATGTCTCCACTACAGTGAGTGGATTGCCATTAAGGTAAAGCTCTGGTTCTGCATGAACAGTAAAATGCCGACCGAAGTGCACTACACACGACTTTGCGGCAGAAAACGAAGCCACGGGTTAGAGCCCATAACTGCACCTTGTGGATGGCTCCCTGTAGGCACCACTCCGCAACACCAGTACTGGAGGAGCAGTACAAAATGAAGAAGTCGTCTGCATACAAAGGAGAGATGGATGGCCCTACAGCTGCTGCTAGACTGTTAATGGCCACTAAAAACAGAGACACACTCAAAAGAGAGCCCTGTGGGACCCCATTCTCCTGGATATGGGGAGGAACTATGGGACGCACCAACTTTGACATGGAAATTATGGAGCAATTGGAAATTTTGGATAAAAATTGGGAGTGGGCCCCAGACACCCCACTCTTCTAATGTGGCATGGATATGATGTCGCCAAGTCTTGTCTTAAGCTTTTCGTAAATCAAAAAGATGGCAACCAGATGCTGATGTCTGGAAAAAGCTGTATTGATGGCAGACTCAAGGGAAACTAGATTATCAGTGGCAGAGTGACTCTGGCAGAAACCGCCCTGGTATGGAGCCAGTAGGCCACGTGACTCCAGGACCCAACACAACCGCTGACTTACCATACAGGCTTATTACAAATGATTGAAGCGATTTCACAGTTCTACAATAACTTTATTATTTGAGATATTTTCACAATGCTTTGCACACACATACAAAAACTCAAAAAGTTTTTTTAGGCATCCACAAATGTTCGATATGTGCCCCTTTAGTGATTCGGCAGACATCAAGCCGATAATCAAGTTTGTCCCTCACTCAGCGCAGCATGTCCCCATCAACGAGTTCGAAAGCATCGTCGATGCGAGCTCGCAGTTCTGGCACGTTTCTTGGTAGAGGAGGTTTAAACACTGAATCTTTCACATAACCCCACAGAAAGAAATCGCATGGGGTTAAGTCGGAAGAGCATGGAGGCCATGACATGAATTGCTGATCATGATCTCCACCATGACCGATCCATCGGTTTTCCAATCTCCTGTTTAAGAAATGCCGAACATCATGATGGAAGTGCGGTGGAGCACCATCCTGTTGAAAGATGAAGTCGGCACTGTCGGTCTCCAGTTGTGGCATGAGCCAATTTTCCAGCATGTCCAGATACACGTGTCCTGTAACGTTTTTTTCGCAGAAGAAAAAGGGGCCGTAAACTTTAAACCGTGAGATTGCACAAAACACGTTAACTTTGGGTGAATTGCGAATTTGCTGCACGAATGCGTGAGGATTCTCTACCGCCCAGATTCGCACAGTGTCTGTTCACTTCACCATTAAGAAAAAATGTTGCTTCATCACTGAAAACAAGATTCGCACTGAACGGATCCTCTTCCATGAGCTGTTGCAACCGCGCCGAAAATTCAAAGCGTTTGACTGTCATTGGGTGTCAGGGCTTGTAGCAACTGTAAACGGTAAGGCTTCTGCTTTAGCCTTTTCCGTAAGATTTTCCAAACCGTCGGCTGTGGTACGTTTAGCTCCCTGCTTGCTTTATTCGTCGACTTCCGCGGGCTATGCGTGAAACTTGCCCGCACGCGTTCAACCGTTTCTTCGTTCACTGCAGGCCGACCCATTGATTTCCCCTTACAGAGGCATCCAGAAGCTTTAAACTGCACATACCATCGCCGAATGTAGTTAGCAGTTGGTGGATCTTTGTTGAACTTCGTCCTGAAGTGTCGTTGCACTGTTATGACTGACTGATGTGAGTGCATTTCAAGCACGACATACGCTTTCTCGGCTCCTGTCGCCATTTTGTCTCACTGCGCTCTCGAGCGCTCTGGTGGCAGAAACCTAAAGTGCGGCTTCAGCCGAACAAAACTTTATGAGTTTTTCTACGTATCTGTAGTGTGTCGTGACCACATGTCAATGAATGGAGCTACAGTGAATTTATGAAATCGCTTCAATCATTTGTAATAGCCCTGTACTTTCTAACATCAGTGACAGCAGAGGTGAAAGCTTCCCAGTCTGCTTTGTTTAAAGCCCATTTTTGTAGACATCTGGGGGAATGGTACTGGGGGAGTGACAAGAAGATGGGGAAAGTGGTCACTACCACAAAAGTCCTCGTGGGCTCTCCAGTGGACAGATGGGAGAAGTCCTGGTCTGCAGAGGGATAAATCAATGGCCAAGTAAGTGCCATGAGCCACACTGAAATGTGTGGGAGCCCCAGTATTTAAGATGCAGAGGTTGAGGTTGAGTTCAAACGGGAACTTTCGACATCTCTACCTCAGCTAGTAAGCGCGGGTGGCACCCCACAAGGGGGTTATGGGCATTAAAATCTCCCAAAAGTGGGAAAGGTCTAGGGAGTTGATGAATCAGTGCAGCCAATGCATTCAGGGGTTCTGCACCATCTGGAGGAAAATACATGTTGCAGACAGTTATTTCCTGCCTCGTACTTATCCTGCATATCCTGATAGCCAAAGCTTCAAGAGGGGGTGTGAACGGGCACAGGTTCACTGCATACCGAGTTCTGGACATAGACACAAACTCCACCTGACACTTCATAACAGTAGTTACAGTTCTTGTAATATCTCCTACAGCCGCAGAGAGCAGTGGTTGCATTGCAGGGAATCAGGTTTCCTCGAGGGCAACGCAGAAAGCAGATGTAAAGCTTAACATTTGCCGTAGCTCAGCAACAATTCCACTGGAAGGTGACGTTATCTTGAGGCTGGGAAGGCATGAAGCATACAAGAAGGCAGCTTACACCTCGGGGTCACCTGCTGCCACCGACTGAGTATTTGTATCCATTCCTATTGTGGATGAGGCAACAGTGAGATGCGGATCCTCAGGGGACACTAAGATATCATTCTCATCCTCAGGTGCAGAACTGGTAGGGAGTGGTAGTGTTGGGGCCACCGGAGGGTCCTTTTTCTTAGGAGACTTCTTTGTTTTGTTTTCTCGCCCTCTCACTTCTCTTTAGAGGCTTGCTGGGAGGATTTCTCCGAAGTAGCTTCAGGAGGAAGACTGTGAACCTCTTCGTCCAGAAGCTTTTGGTTCCTTTAGCCACTGGCGAGTGTCCGCTGTGGCATTAGTGGAAACCTTGGGAGAGAGGGTCCCAAGGGACCCCTTCCACAGTGAGTCGGAGGAGGCTGTTGCTTCTCTGGCTGGGGGGGCGGGGGTGTGTGGACCGATGCCCGTCGCGTTTGGTGGGGGGGGGGGGGGGGGGATCCTTGCTCCCGAAGTAGGTACACCAAACTGGGAGTAATTGTTCAAATTTACATTTAGCCTCTTTGTAAGTCAACCAGTCCAGGGTCTTTTACTCCATGATTTTCCGCTCGTTTTGGAGTACTGTGCAGCCTGGCGAGCAGGGGGACTGCTGCTCTCCACAGTTGATAAAAGTGGGAGGAGGCACACATGGAGTATTTGGATGCAGTGGAAATCCAGTCTCTATATGAGCCACTGGAAGTGCAGCGGGAAGACATGCCTGAATTTACAGCACTTAAAGCACCTCATAGGGGGAGGGATGTGTGGTTTAATGTCACAGCAGTAAACCATCAACATGATCTTTCAGGCTATGAATCACTGTCAAAGGTCAAGATGAAGGCTCCATTAGCAGCCCTGTTGTCTTTGGGTCCCCTGTAAACGAGACGGATGAAATGAACACCCCGCCATTCTAGATTGGCGCGGAGCTCGTCGTCAGACTGCAAGACGTGGTCATAATGGAAAATAATCCCCTGGATCATGTTGAGGCTTTTATGCAGAGTGACAGAAACAGGAATAGCACCAAGCCAATCACTGGCGAGTAACACCTGGGATTGGGCTGAGGATGCTGTCTGAATCAAGACTGCACCACTTCTCATCTTGGACAGCGCTTTCACTTCCCGAAACTTGTTAAACAAAAAATTGAGGCTTCGTAGGTAGAAAGGAGTCTATGTCCATTCTGTTACCCGTCTATTCTGCTACAGACTAAGTACCGAGGCAAATATGACTGTTCTTTCTGTAGCACTACGTTCCTCCCTTGTGTAGCGAGGGAGGGAAACGATTTAGGGTCATAACTGTCAGCATTGTACTCAATCTTGCCATTCTTAGAGACTGCCGGCACTCTACCGTCACCAGCAAGAGATGACTTACTCCGCTTCATTGCGGGTCATCCGCCCTGATGCCACCCACTCCCATCAGGGGCTCTCCCCACCGGCGCTAACCAGCCACAGCGAAGGCCACCTGGCATGATGGCCATTGCCGGGAGTCTTGATGCCCCAAGAAGACAGGTATCTAATCATTGGCATACATGAGGAGTTTACAACACAGGCACCAGCAGTGAGATCCCTGTGTTGTCAGGGGGCTACCATCAAATAGGTACATGACGGCCCCACCCCAATGGACTGGCTACCGTGCTGGATATTGGGCACAGAGAAATTCAATATTGTCATGGGGACAGAGACAATGGAAGAAGATGACACACCCCAGGAAATATCCTCGCCCAAATAGTTGAATTGCAGGTGGAGATGCAAAGCCACGGCAAGAGTTGCAGGAATTCGAATCTAAGGGCACTATGGACAACTTGTGCACCACACAAGGCATCCTTCCCCATATGTCCCGCACTTCTGTAGAATTTAGAAAGTGGCAGGTCAAGCCATAAAATGGGACCTGAACTTATAGGGCTGAAAAGAGAGATACTCCTTTTAGTCACCTCCTAAGACAGGCAGGGATACCTCGGGCCTATTCTAACACCCGAACTCACAGGGAGATCCAAGAGAGGCAGTCTAGGAGTAAAGAAACTAGGCAGTAAGCAATCAAGGACAGTCAGGAGATGAGGCGGAGGTCTGACACGAGGTGCTGCAGGGAGAGCTGGGGCTCATTGCAGAGTTAACATCTGGAACTGATGATCAGATAGGCAGCAGCTGTGGGACTCTGAGCTACTCGTGTGGGTTGCATTCGAAGAGTAGACGGAATGGCAGATGTCTTAACCGTCTCTGTATCGGACCTGGCCACTCAGTGGAAATTTCTCAGCCAGAGCTGTTAGGAATTCCTTCTGTATATTTTGAATAAATTTCAGGCAGTTAAACATTTCTGGAGAGTACTTCAGTTTTCACCCAGCCTTTTCCTACCTTCACACCAGAGACCGTAACTTCTTAGCTACGTCAAAGTCTTCTTCTCACTATGGCCAACCAGCTAATCTGTGGTTATGAACTGTGTCACTCATTCTCAAGTAAAACCCATGCTTGGGACACAAAAGTACACATTTTTTAAATTGATATCTACTGAAAAACATATTTCAGTATCTTTGTTAAAGCAAAGATAGAATATTCAAAAAATATAGGTTGAAAATTCACTATCTCCAGGAGTTGGGAAAAAAAAGTAGTATCGTTTAACTGTCAACACTGTGTGACCAAAAGTTCTATTCTCCTCCAAGTTAAATAGTATCACTGCAGAACCCAGCAACAAGATCCAAAACATACCACGTAATGATGCAAAATTTTATTTTAAGTCCTTGCAGCCTTTGTAAATTCTATAAATATAATTTCAATCCTTAATGTCAGTTCTACAACAAAAATAACATTTTTGTCAAATCACAGTTTTAAAATGTAGCATCCCTCATTTCATCATTATGACAGATGATAATGTAACAGTATGTTTGTATAAAATGTTGTCTTAAGCTCAATTACGTTGCAATGGAGAGATTCAATACTATATTTTTTTCAAATATGAAATCAATCCAACAGTGGTTTTTAAATGTCTGAAAAATGCCAATAAGCCAACTGATGCTGGGCTTTTAGCCCAGTTAAATACCAACACAATGACAAATTAAACAGAAATAACTGATGAGCTTACAGATAGAGCTGGGAATGACTGGACAGTTTGATGAGATTTCAATGGCGTAACTTAAATATTCAAAACAGTGTAAAATGTGTGCTGTGACTGAAAAGAATATGACACTTGGAAAATTTATCTGAAGAATCATTATACAGCTTCTAGTGATCCCACTTTCTGTTGATTACAACACACCCAGAATAGTCCACAGCGACCAAAAAATTGCCTCAATAAACAATATGCTGATATATACTCCACACATATATTTGCAAATGAATTAATTTTTCCATCTTAATCCTACTGGAATTAAAGAGTACTTTTCACCACATGTGTTTTGCTTTTATTGTATACCACCTCTTCCAAGCTCATTCTGGAAATACAGTACCATATAGATAATATGGCTTTACATTGTGGTATGAACGGCTCTACATTGTGGTATGAACACACTAAACTATTTCTTTAAAGGTGGTGTACCATTTACTTACAGTGTTTTTGCCTCGTTACATGTTCTGAACACATGTCCTCTCTCCTTCATTTGTAGCAGAGGCAAAGACACGGAACGGGACAGCGAGAGCAGGGTACACAGCAGTAAGGCCGGTATTACACTATCATATTTCTTTGTCCGATATCTTCGTCAAATATCTTTGTCAAAGAAATTTCGTGGTGTAATAGAGAACTTTTCTCCAAATTTGGAGAAAAGAGAACCACTTGTATGAATATCAAGAGCTCAGATGGAAACCCAGTTGTAAGCAAAGAAGGGAAAGCAGAAAGGTGGAAGGAGTATATAGAGGGTCTATACAAGGGTAATGTACTTGGGGGACAATATTATGGAAATGGAAGAGGATGTAGATGAAGATGAAATGGGAGATACGATACCGCGTGAAGAGTCTAACAGAGCACTGAAAGGCCTGAGTCAAAACAAGGCCCCGGGAGTAGACAACATTCCATTAGAACTACTGACAGCCTTGGGAGAGCCAGTCCTGACAAAACGCTACCATCTGGTGAGCAAAATGTATGGGACAGGCGGAATACCCTCAGACTTCAAGAAGAATATAATAATTCCAATCCCAAAGAACGTAGGTGCTGACAGATGTTAAAATTACCGAACTATCACTTTAATAAGTCACAGCTGCAAAAGACTATCGCGAATTCTTTACAGACGAATGGAAAAACTGGTACAAGCCGACATCAGGGAAGATCAGTTTGGATTCCGTAGAAATATCTTAGAAGCTAGATTAAGGTTGGTTGGTTGGTCTGGGGAAGGAGACCAGACAGCGTGGTCATCGGTCTCATCGGAATAGGGAAGGATGGGGAAGGAAGTCGGCCGTGCCCTTTCAGAGGAACCATCCCGGCATTTGCCTGGAGTGATTTAGGGAAATCACGGAAAACCTAAATCAGGATGGCCGGAGGCGGGATTGAACCGTCGTCCTTCCGAATGCGAGTCCAGTGTCTAACCACTGCGCCACCTCGCTCGGTAAGCTAGATTAAGGAAAGGCAAACCTACGTTTCTAGCATTTGTAGACTTAGAGAAAGCTTTTGACAATGTTGACTGGAATACTCTCTTTCAAATTTTGAAGGTGGCAGGGGTAGAATACAGGGAGCGAAAGGCTATTTACAATTTGTACAGAAACCAGATGGCAGTTATAAGAGTTGAGGGACATAAAAGGGAAGCAGTAGTTGGGAAGGGAGTGAGACAGGGTTGTAGCCTCTCCCCGATGTTATTCAATCTGTATTTTGAGCAAGCAGGATGGAAAACAAAAGAAAAATTCGGAGTAGGTATTAAAATCCATGGAGAAAAAAAAAAACTTCGAGGTTCGTCGATGACATTGTAATTCTGTCAGAGACAGCAAAGGACTAGGAAGAGCAGTTGAACGGAATGGATAGTCTTGAAGGGAAGATATAAGATGAACATCAATGAAAGCAAAACGAGAATAATGGAATGTAGTCGAATTAAGTCGGGTGATGCTCAAGGAATTAGATTAGGAAATGAGACATTTAAAATAGTAGATGTGTTTTGCTATTTGGGGAGCAAAATAACTGATGATGGTCAAAGTAGAGAGGGTATAAAATGTAGACTGGCAATGGCAAGGAAAGTGTTTCTGAAGAAGAGAAATCTTCTAACATCGAGTATAGATTTAAGTGTCAGGAAGTCGTTTCTGAAAGTATATTGTATGAAGTGTAGTCATATATGGAAGTGAAACATGGACGATAACTGGTTTGGACAAGAAGAAAATAGAAGCTTTCAAAATGTGGTGCTACAGAAGAATGCTGAAGATTAGAAGGGTAGATCATATAACTAATGAGGAGGTACTGAATAAGATTGGGGAAAGAAGTTTGTGGCACAACTTGACTAGAAGAAGGGATCGGTTGGTAGGACATGTTCTGAGGCATCAAGGGATCATCAATTTAGTATTGGAGGGCAGCGTGGAAGGTAAAAATCATAGAGGGAGACCAAGAGTTGAATACACTAAGCAGATTCAGAAGGATGTAGGTTGCAGTAGGTACTGGGAGATGATGAAGCTCGCATAGGATAGAGTAGCATGGAAAGCTGCATCAAACCAGTCTCAGGACTGAAGACCACAACAACAACATTAGAGAACTTTGTCAAATGTCTTCAAATGTTTGATCAAATCTAGGGCCTCACTGTAGATTTGATCAAAGAAGTCACTGGTCTTCTGTTCACTGCAATGTGACATGTTACCACATGGAGCGCTAGCATTGCTGCAGCATTCTGTCATCTGTAGTGTTTTTATAAACATTGCCGGTAAATGCAATTGGTGTGTACTGACAACTACAAAATTAATAGAGATGTATGAAGCTGACGAGGTGCTTTACAACATGAGGCACCCTGAATACAAAAACTGATTAAGAAGACTGGAGACCAATCCAACCCGGCCCAGCCCGTGAGAGCGCTAGGCCTAAGAAAGAGAGAGCTAGGAAATAAGGGGGAGAGGGAACGTTTGGGGACAGATGTGAAGGTTTGGTGGATTTGGTGGGGGGGGGGGGGGGGGGTAGTCAAAGGAGGGGCACAGGTGGCGATGGTGGGGCCTAAGTGGCTATGGTAGGGCCTAGGTGGTGACGGCTTTTGTTGGTTGAATGATTACGGGGTCCGAACTACTAAGTCTTCAGGGCCTTTTTCCTCAGACAGACAGGTCAACAAGATTGTATATCAGAGATGGCCTACTGCACAAAACCCAGAGAAGAAAACCCTGAGGCCTACCAAAGGTCAACGAAGGCTAATTTAAAGGACAAAAGGAAGAAAGGGAGACATAGGAAAGAAGGCAGGCGAGCTGCCCCATCTAGCAAGCAGCTGGAAGCCCCCGAAGGTAGACTACATCAGGGGACATACATACCCCATTCCCCGCAACTTACCAGAGGTACACCAATCAGAAATTCCTAGGAAAGACTAGCAAAACTACAGGGCAAGAGAAGTACAAATAAACAAAAAATGAACAAGTCTAACAGACGCCGCTAGAGAGGAAGAAGAAGAGTAAAAGAGTAGGTAGGGTGAGGGTCAGAATGAGACCACCAAGCCCAGATAGCTACAGCCCGGTCTGGGCAGAGGAGGCAACAGTGCTCAGTCAACCCCTCAAAGGGTCAATAAGGTTAAGTTGCTCCCCCTGAAAGTTAATGGTAAAAGCCCCCTTCATGAATAAAAGGGAGAAGCAAGTAAGCTGGTGAGGTATCGTCTCCTAACACCAAGGTTAGCAAGTCAGGGAGATTAGGAGTCTGACACAGGGTGGTGAAACTGGGACAGTTCAGCAAAATGTGGACCGTCGTCAAATGGGAACCTCCTTGCAAAGGAGGAGATGACCATGAGTCAGCCAATTATGGCCAATGAGGAACCAGGAAAGGACCTCCACATATTTGTAGTTTCCTTTATCACCCATAGTTAGTGTAGCAAATTTCAGTGTGAGCCATTCTGTACTGCATATCTCATAAACTTGACGGCATAATACCGATCAGAGCTCTGCTTCCAGAATACCAATCTCAGAAGTCAGCTTACTGGCAGCCAGTTTGGCCAGGCTATCAGCAAGTCGATTATCTGGGATCCCAATGTGCCCCGGTTTCCAGACAAAGGTTACTGAGTCCCACACTGTTCAAGGGCATACAGAGCATCCTGGATAGTGATGTTCAAGGGATGGTGAGGTTGCAAAATGCTCAAGGAGTCGTTGCAGATGAGAAATGACTCAGCGGTGCAGGAACAGCCATCTCTCCTGCTCAAGAGCAGGAGAGATGGCTACTACCTCTGCAGTGAAAACATTAAAGCCATTTAGCGAGGAGCGCAGTTCAGTATGTCCCATGTGAGTACACTATACTCTTGCTAATCCGGCCACTCCTGGCACATTGTTGTTGTTGTGGTCTTCAGTCCTGAGACTGGTTTGATGCAGCTCTCCATGCTACTCTATCCTGTGCAAGCTGCTTCATCTCCCAGTACCTACTGCAACCTACATCCTTCTGAATCTGCTTAGTGTATTCATCTCTTGGTCTCCCTCTACGATTTTTACCCTCCAGGCTGCCCTCCAATGATAAATTTGTGATCCCTTGATGCCTCAAAACATGTCCTACCAACCGATCCCTTCTTCTCGTCAAGTTGTGCCACAAACTTCTCTTCTCCCCAATCCTATTCAATACCTCCTCATTAGTTACGTGATCTACCCACCTTATCTTCAGCATTCTTCTGTAGCACCACATTTCGAAAGCTACTATTCTCTTCTTGTCCATACTAGTTATCGTCCATGTTTCACTTCCATACATGGCTACACTCCATACAAATACTTTCAGAAACGACTTCCTGAAACTTAAATCTATACTCGATGTTAACAAATTTCTCTTCTTCAGAAACGATTTCCTTGCCATTGCCAGTCTACATTTTATATCCTCTCTACTTCGACCATCATCAGTTATTTTGCTCCCCAAATAGCAAAACTCCTTTACTACTTTAAGTGTCTCATTTCCTAATCTAATTCCCTCAGCATCACCCGATTTAATTTGACTACATTCCATTATCCTCGTTTCGCTTTTGTTGATGTTCATCTTATATCCTCCTTTCAAGACACTGTCCATCTGCTCTTCCAAGTCCTTTGCTGTCTCTGACAGAATTACAATGTCATCGGCGAACCTCAAAGTTTTTACTTCTCCATTAATTTTAATACCTACTCCGAACTTTTCTTTTGTTTCCTTTACTGCTTGCTCAATAAACAGATTGAATAACATCGGGGAGAGGCTACAACCCTGTCTCACTCCTTTCTCAACCACTGCTTCCCTTTCATGCCCCTCGACTCATATAACTGCCATCTGGTTTCTGTACAAATTGTAAATAGCCTTTCGCTCCCTGTATTTTACCCCTCCCACCTTTAGAATGTGAAAGAGAGTATTCCAGTCAACGTTGTCAAAAGCTTTCTCTAAGTCTACAAATGCTAGAAACGTAGGTTTGCCTTTTCTTAATCTTTCTTCTAAGATAAGTCGTAAGGTTAGTACTGCCTCACGTGTTCCAACATTTCTACGGAATCCAAACTGATCTTCCCCGAGGTCCGCTTCTACCAGTTTTTCCATTCGTCTGTAAAGAATTCGCGTTAGTATTTTGCAGCTGTGACTTATTAAACTGATAGTTCGGTAATTTTCACATCTGTCAACACCTGCTTTCTTTGGGATTGGAATTATTATATTCTTCTTGAAGTCTGAGGGTATTTCACCTGTCTCCTACATCTTGCTCACCAGATGGTAGAGTTTTGTCAGGACTGGCTCTCCCGAGGCCGTCAGTAGTTCCAATGGAATGTTGTCTACTCCTGGGGCCTTGTTTCGACTCAGGTCTTTCAGTGCTCTGTCAAACTCTTCACGCAGTATCGTATCTCCCATTTCATCTTCACCTACATCCTCTTCCATTTCCATAATACTGTCCTCAAGTACATCGCCCTTGTATAAACACTCTATTTACTACTTCCACCTTTCTGCCTTCCCTTCTTTGCTTAGAACTGGGTTGCCATCTGAGCTCTTGATATTCATACAAGTGGTTCTCTTCTCTCCAAAGGTCTCTCTAATTTTCCTGTAGGCAGTATTTATCTTACCCCTAGTGAGACAAGCCTCTACATCCTTACATTTGTCCTCTAGCCATCCCTGCTTAGCCATTTTGCACTTCCTGTCGATCTCATTTTTGAGACGTTTGTATTCCTTTTTGCCTGCTTCATTTACCGCATTTTTATATTTTCTCCTTTCATCAATTAAATTCAATATTTCTTCTGTTACCCAAGGATTTCTATTAGCCCTCGTCTTTTTACCTAGTTGATCGTCTGCTGCTTTCAGTACTTCATCCCTCAGAGCTACCCATTGTTGTTCTACTGTATTTCTTTCCCCCATTCCTGTCAATTGTTCCCTTATGCTCTCCGTGAAACTCTCTACAACCTCTCGTTCCTTCAGTTTATCCAGGTCCCATCTCCTTAAATTCCCACCTTTTTGCAGTTTCTTCAGTTTCAATCTGCAGTTCATAACCAAAAGATTGTGGTCAGAATCCGTATCTGCCCCTGGAAATGTCTTACAATTTAAAACCTGGTTCCTAAATCTCTGTCTTACCATTATACATACGGGTGCCGAATTAACAGAAGTACCGGATTATTGAGTGTCAGAAATTTATTTTATTCATTTATTTTGAAAGCATAGGGGATACAGCGCACTGTACTTTATTAAATTGAAGGATACAATTTTAAAACATAGAGGATATACTTTATTAAACCCAAAAATACATTAATTTTCAAAGAAAGCTTAGTCCTTGAGTATATAGTGTATATAATTATACAGTCTTATCACTCACTATGAAACCTGGCCCTAATTTTGAACTGTCGCAATGATGATACGTGATGGTGGTATGCTTATCAATCAAGCGCTTTATAAGCATTACATCGGTATTGCATGTATCTGGTTGTTGCATAATGTACTCCAGGAAGACCTCAGCAGCTTCAGCACCAGCAGTGTGAGAAATCTTCATGCTCTCTCCTCCTGTGTCCTCTTCTTCACTTTCATCATTACTTTCCTGCACACTTTTGATTATTTAATCATTCGTTAAAGTTTGGTCCATGTCATTGTTTTCCTCATTCAGCCACTTAGTAACATCTTCATCATCATTTTCTTCTCCTCCTGGAAGCTTGTGGAACATGTCAGTGTACAAAGTAATTGGTAATTCCGAATTGACTGGCTCATCGTTGTCACTCACTACTGGATCCAACTCGGCATCAATAAATAGTCACAATTTTCTCCATCTCTTCATTATTGTAGTGCTCTCCACTTTATCCCATGCTTTGGCTGCTTGGAAAACATCAATGTGTTAATTGCTTTCCACTCCTTCAGCATAGTCTTGACAGTCGTTATCACTTTTGTTCAGCAAGGAGACGAGAAGTGAATGTCGATAATGACGTTTAACTGATTCCAAAATTCCCTGGTCCATGGGCTGAATTAGGGCTGTCACACTGAGTGGGAGAAAGAGTGCTTGTATACCCCTGGACTTTAAAGAAACATCTGCAGGATGACTAGGGGCATTGTCAATTATAAGAACAGCTTTCATGGAAGCTTTTTCTTCTTTAGCTCTTTTCTCAATGTTGGTACATACGTTTCATGGAACCACCAGCAGAATATTTGTCTGTCCATCCACGCTTTCTTCTGAGCACAATACTGTACTAGTAGAGTATTTCTGTTGTGTGTTGAAAACAACATGGATGTTGGGATTTTCCAATGACCATAAGCAGTAGTTTATGTCTCCCATTTGCATTACAACATGCCATTAATGTTACACGCTCTGTTGCTTGTAACGACAAGCTTCCTTCTCATTCTTGGTAGCTAATGTTTTTGAAGGAAGCATCTTGTAAAAGATGCCCTATTTCATCAGCATTATACAAAGCATCAGCAGTTAATTATTCTTCCTCTATTATCCTCCATATCTTACTTACAAACTCATCAGCATCGTAATTGTTAGCTGAGCGACTTTCCCCGGTGACTGTCAGCTGCCGAATGCCATGCTGTTTTTTCCAGTTTGATAGCCAACCTTCGCTCGCTACAAAACAAGTTACTACCACCAAGTTGCTTTTTAAATGTAACTGCTTTTACCTTTATAATTGGGCCACTGACTGGAATTCCTTTACTATGTTGTTGTATGAACCATCTATAAACAGCTACGTCCAGTTCTTCATTCTCACTCTTTCGCATAATCTTCAGTTTCCCAACTCACTATCCATTTGTGTTTCACTATTCATTTGTGTTGAGTATTGTCAAATATGTTTCTTTTTGACGTCATAAATAGCTGCTCGTCCAACACTGAACTCGGCAGCAATGGCTTTTTGCAAAGAACCTCAATTTACTTACCTAAAATTTCGAGTTTCTGCTTGAGGTCTAGTGTAACTGTTTCCTTTTAGAAGACATGATTCCAAACTGTAAAGAAAGCTAAAATTTCAAATACAGTACATAAAGCATTGTTTGACTAAGCATTGTTGCGCAAAATACTTCATTGTGCACATGTTTTTGGATGTGCGCCATATTACTGAGTGGCCGGACTACTGAGGGCCGGATTAGGGAGTGTAGTGTATAAGTGAAGCCTACGTGACCAGCAACCATCGAGCCATCAGTATAGACTATGTCTGAACCCTGGAATGTGCCAAGGATGGAGGCCACTTTGTGGTGGGGGCCTTGGGATGAACTGAGTCTTTCAGACCTTGTGATAAGTGGCCGAGGAATGCACCACAGAGGTGTATGTGAATGGGCCCAGAGGAGAGGTCATAGAGGAAACAACTGGAGTTCAGAGAGGAGAGACCAGGCATGGATTGTACCGTATCGTAATTCCCGATCTTAACTACCATTGCAGGGGATGGATTTCAGTGTTTGTAAAGAGGAGATGATAGTTTGGATGATTTGGGGAGCTGCCGGCATATGTAGTGTAATTGACAAGCTGCTGTTGTAACCTTATCTACAATGAAGGGACCCCTGCCTACACAAGCAAGCTGTTTAAGGGTATGACACTGACAATCCACTGATAGGTGCTCGAGCATTTGGTTGTGGATGTGGTCTGACCATGGGGCTGTATCGGGGCTGTGGGCTGGGACACTTACAAATTCCCACTTGTTGAATGAAGTATTGCATGACTCCAGATCACATGTAGAAGGAGATAATTGCTTTTGCTCCACCCACTGTTCCAGGACACAAAAGGCAGTGTGATAATTCTCACATGCAGAGGCTCATGCATAATGCAGAGCAAAACGTTTGGCGACATGTCTGGGTCAAAGTAGATAGTGCCATTCAAGGTAATACAAGGTACACCTGGAGGTGTCTGGCATCCATAGAGAAGACTGATCTTCCCCAAACCTATGAAGCAGAGTTAATGGCCTGATGATTGAAACGTACTGTTTCCAGCATTCTTTCTTGTTTTGTTTTATTAGGTGGTGGAACAGGACATGAAACTGCTTAAAGGCAATGGGGCGCTCCATAGAGGAGTGCCGCTTATGTTGTTGGAGAGAGTGCCAACAATCTCCAATGGCCTCTTCTATTTCTGATGACCACCAAGGTACTGTCTCCCATCGGGACAGTCCTGAGGAAAACAGGGATCACTACATCAGCTGCCAAAAGATTGCCTGTAGTAGTATTCTGGACTGCCTCACTGGTATCTACATGCAGCGTGGAGCCAAGGGTGACAGCAGAGGGAAGAGCACCCCTATAAATACTGCTGAGAGCCCATCTGTGCAGGCATCCAGGGGAGTGACGCTGATTGTGGGACAGGAATATCGGGAAGTGTTCACTACCACACAGTTCATAGCAGCCTCTCCAGTGGATGGGGAGATTCATATCACATCAGTATACTAGCATGACCTTCGAAGGCAATGAATAGCCCTCAAAGACCAAGATGAAGGCACTGATAGCACCCTCACTGTCCTTTGGCCACCTATGGACACAACGAAGTTTACACCCCATCACTCCAAGTTGGCACATAGCTCAACACCAGATTGCACGAGCAGGTCTCAGTGGAAAATGATGCCCTGAACCATATTTAGATTATTATGGAGGGTGACAGTCACAGGTATGTCACCCAGCTTGTTAAAAAGCTAGCAGTGCCCATGTCTAGGCAGGGGATGCTGTTTTGATCAAAACTGACCCACTTTTCATTTTAGAGATGGCTGTCATTTCCCTAAACTAGGCTTCTTTGTTCCCCACAATAGTAAGGGCTTTATAGCCGAGAAGGAATCTCCCCAATTCCTTGTGAAAACCAAGAACTGGAGGGAGTATTTCTCTGCTTGCCAATAGTCCTATGTTCCTATCATGGCATAATGGTGTAGCCAGGGACAGGAACATTTTACATCCATATCTCTCTGCGTTGAAAGGGGCCTTTCCTTCCATACAGACTGCTGGGGCTGTGCGGCCACCAGCAGGAGGTAACTTCATCCGCTTCATTCGCAGCTCATCTGACACGGTACCACCCACAACGAACTGGGGTTCTCCCCATGAACATCCAGTCTCAGCAATGGCTACCTAACCAGTAATCCATTGCTCATAGTCCTCGTACCCCAGTTACGATGGTCACACACTGCTTGGTAAACATGGGGAGTTTCCAGCTCAGGCACCAATAGTGTGATCCCTGCTTCATCAGGGGGGCTACCTCCGTGCAGGCACTTCAGCACCCCCCCCCCCCCCCCCCCACACACACACACACACACACACACACACACACACACACACACACACACACACACACGGGATGGTTACCATGCTTGGTTTGGGGTTTACTGCATTATTAAAGAGAAGACTGCTAAAATGGAAAGGCACAAACAAGGAGCGTACACCGCATTGGGCTGCCTTCCTTGCACGATCTGCTGTTCTAGAGAATTTTGAAAACTGGTGCCAGGTCAAACCCAATAATGGGATCATGTGTGTATTTAATGAAAAATTGTGGAAATCTCTGGAAGTGGAAACTCTAGTCCCAAATCGTGAACCACAACCAAGCAGGGTCTGCTCCAACAAAACCATCCGATGGAGTGGCAAGAGGGGGAAAGAGATGTATAAGCTTGCAGCATGGAAAGGAAGTAATGCTGCAAAGGCTGGGGACCAGAGATAGCCAAGCACATACTCACGAAAGATTTTTTATCCTCCTGGTGGGGCAGTGAAGATGACCCACTGCCAGTCTGCTGTCTGTCACTGCCCACATCAGGGTGAATACGACATGATACGATGCTACGCTGTGTAGGTGTAAGTGTTAGGCACCTATATGGTAAGTGGTCAGCTAGTCCTGCACCATGCGACCCTGCCAACGGTACTAGCACTTAGAGAATGATGCATAGAAAGCAGGAAAGCCTGATTAATGGTCCTTATGTTACTGTTCAAAGTGTTTGCACTTTGTGGGCAATCTGTCAGTCCTCCCTCCTTGTGGTGCGTGTCAGATATCCAGATCCTACATGTTGTGCATGTGTGGCTTTCTGTATCTATTGCTGCCAAAAAAAGGGCAATGGTGGTATCCAAACAACTGGTGTAGTGCAGAACACAATAGGACCAGGCAATGGTTGCAACCCCACATAGTACCCCTCCTCCAACTCATTGAGCTAAAGAACATGCTGCCTTACATGTTGCTTGGGAATATTACACATACAGGTGGTGCTCCAGTGACACTATGCGCTATCATACTGGCCAGCATGGCTGTTTGGAGACCTCTTTGTATCAACCAATGCGATGGGTGTAATGTCATGACTCCATTCATGCTTCCTTGGTGCTCAGCAGATGATGTATAAAACATCGGCATACTTCATGGGGTGCAGTGCAATATACTCACCCGGTTTGCAGTGGATCAGTTGCAGCTGTTTTAAAAATGATCAGTGTAAAAGCAAATGTATCCAGTAAAGAATAATCTTGAAATTCAGTTAGCTTGAGATGAAAAACCCATCACAACTGATCACAACAGATGCAATGGAAGGTGGCCATGCAAACAAACATATTTGTACGTTACTTCACAGCCCGTACTGTATGGTAAAGGAAACAAAATAAGGTTAGTTGGTTGGTAGGTTTGTTTTGGGGTTTGATGGGGGCTAAACATCGAGGTCATCAGTCCCCTGTTCAAAACAGACATACTTGTAAAAGGCCTATACAGTAAAAGCTAACCTCTGCACCCGAGGGAGGGAACACCAAGGGGTACAGAACTAAAATGAACACCGCAATAACACAACAGTAGAGGACACTTAAAAGGAGCATAGCAAATAGTTGACTAGAGTAAAACAGACTACAGTGGTTGATGGATCAGGTAAAAGGTCAACCACTCAACTACAAACTAAGACTCTCCAGCTGGAAAGCATTGATAGAGGTACGAACACAACTTGTTACCATAAAAGACACTATTTTGGTATCCACGTCACAATTAAAAGTCGCTAGAGTAGGTGTAGCCTGAGAAATCATGCAAGAGCGCCCACACTAGAGTGAGTGATACAATCCAGCAGCACGGATAAAACGTAAAACTGAGTCAGCTATAGATGCATCATCACCTAGAATTAAAGGAAGTGCAGCTGGTAAATTAAAGGACTGCCGCAAGGGGGCTCAAAGGGGGCAGTCCATCATAAGATGAACCACTGCCAGGCCTGCATCACAGCGGCACTTGGGCGGGTTCTCACGGTGAAGGAGACAGCTGTGGCCGCGATCTGGAAACCCGACCTAGGCCGCCGTGGTGGGGAGGGGAGGGGAGGGGAGGGGAGGGTAGGAGATGGAAAAAGGAACCTGTGGTTTGGATGGTTGGGCGAGGCATGGATGCGGGTGATGTATGATGCGAGCAACTGTTGTCGCTGGAATCGTAGGGGAGGGATTCCAGCTTCTACAAGAAGGCTAGTCACACGACTGCAGAAGGCACCTGTCTGATGCTACAATGAAGAATCGGGTCAAGGATCTGCAACGTTGAAGGTGCTGCCGAGTCGTACACTACGCTCCCGTGGTCGAGACGGGACTGGACTAAGGCCTTATGTAGCTGTAGGAGGGTTGTTCGTGCAGCCCCCCCTAATGGTATGGCTGAGGCAGCGAAGGATGTTGAGGTGCCACCAGCACCATTGTTTAAGCTCGAGAAGATGAGGTGTCCAAGTGAGCTGAGCATCAAACAGCATGCCAAGAAAGCGATGTGTCTCCTCAATTCGAAGGAGTTCATTGGCAAGGTAGAGCTCTGGATGAAGGCAGACCGTTCGACGACGACAGAAATGCATCACTCGGGTCTTAGTGGCTGAAAACTGAATACCATGGTTGGGCGCCCAAAAATGTGCCTTACGGATAGCTCCCTGCAGCCGCCGTTCAGCTACACTGATGCTTGGGGAACTGTAATAAAGACAAAAGTCATCGGCATATAGAGACGAACAGACCAATGAGCCCACTGCAGCCGCAAGACCATTAATTACCACCAAAAAGAGGGGAACACTGAGAACCGAGCCCTGCGGGACACCGTTCTCCTGAATATGAGCAGAGCTAAAATAAGTGCCAACTCTAACCTGAAAGGAGCGATTTGAGAGAAAATTCCATAGAAAAATTGGAAGTGGTCCCCTTAAGCCCCATTCGTGCAGTGTAGCTAGGATTGGGGGAGTAACAATGCAACTATGAATTTTCACACAGACTGTTCAATACAATAACATTTTTTTAAAAGTTTATGTACATAAAAGAAGTTCAGTGTGTAAGCATAATTTAATATTTACACCCACAAAAGCCAATATAGGAGGCAACTAAAATTGAGAAAATCCTTATAAAATTTACAATGAACAAGAGCAGAGTGCAAAAAATTGTGCATTAATATTAAATTCTAAGAGTTGAACAACATTCAAAGAACATAACAGATATCACAGCTTCAGGTATCTGATTTATTGGTAGAAATATTACAGCATCCAATCTTTGTCAATGTTATCTTTGAAGTTCAGCTAATTCATGAATAAAAAAACCTTCTGCACATGTTATTTATCAGGATACATGGGGCCAAGTGAGCCAAAGCTACTAAGTTATGGTGTCCAATATGTTACAAGGACACCAGGTACACATCAAAAGTTGCACAGAGTAGACGAGGCCATAGTTCACTTAGTTTCAGAAAGGTATATGACTGCTGTATACTAAAAGGTTCCCACAGGAAGCTGAGGGATCCATTTATGACACATCGGTACTTCTCCATTTGGCAGCCTACAACCTTTCTAAACCTGATGCATACTTCTGAGCTTTATAGCTGCATACCCAATTTTAACACTTCCTTTGGGAACAACAATAAAAACAACATTATAAAAGAAACCATGCCCCTGTAAGATTTAAAAATTGCAAATTTCCAAATTTATCCAGTAGCTTGTATGTAAAGAAAATTTTGAACTTGAATACTACATATATAGATACAAGTGACAACATAAATTGGTTATGTATCTTTCTCTGGTTTTCCACAAATGGTTGATATTACTTGTCACCAACCTTTTAGTTCAAAAGGTTAAGAACACAGGCAATTACTTTGTATCAAAAATGTCATGAAAGTGTTACATCAGTTTATACACTTATAATTGTACTTAAAAACATAAAGCAGGTCAGAAGAAATAATTTTGGGCTGACACCACGAATTGCTAGATTCATTTGACATGGTGTACTAGTCAGATGGGCTACATATTATGTTCCCAGTGTTGTCTAAAGGTTTAACAGCAATTATTCAGTGATCATTCATATGTCTGCTGAGAAGATGCAGGGATATGCCAAGGTAACATTAATGCAGTATTACATGTCTTCCCTTCCTTTCCTTTCCCACACTATGGCAGCTATGATCATCTTGACTAGTTTCTAGCCCCAGGTTGATCTGTTTGGAATATAAGCCTCACCATCTGCTCCTGTTTTCCCACCAGCTTTCTGTGTTCACCCTGGTCCAGTACTCAGCTATTTTTTCAGTGTTCATCCACATCTTTCAGTCATCAATTCACTCAAGCTTCCTCTTCGTTGTTTCCTTCACATCTCTATTCCAGGTACCTTCTTAGAAATCCTCTTGTTTTCCACTCTTTATGTGCCCATATTATCTTACCTTCGACATTTCTATCCTGCTCAGCAAGGGTTCCTCATTCAACAAGGGTTCCTTTTTCACTATTTCCCATACCCTTTCATTCTTCATCCTATGTTTCCTTGTTATTCCTATCCTACTTCTCTTGAAATTCATTTATGAAGGACATCTATAATCCTTTTATGTCTTGTGAGCCAGTAACTGCTATGAGGAACAAAAAAGACCATCACTTTAAAAAGGATGGTGTCATGTTAAAAAAATTACCTTCGGAAATGGTTAAACAATTCCTTCCCCACTTAATGCAAGTAGATGCGAACTACAAGAATAAGTGACACACAATACAGTGCAATAAGAACATTTTTCTTTAGGAATAGGCAGAGAAGATTTTGGCATTAAGCACATCTTGGGTGACACTAGTGACATTATCTGAAGAACTGATCCCTCTCCCCTCAGGCAGGTAATTGAAGGATGTCAGCAAGGTTGTGCATGTGTCTTAAATGCAGTCATTTGAAGATCATGAGAGTTCAGACAGTGTTGAAAAAACCAACCCAATTGCTATAGTGCACTGCCTGAATGGACCAAAAATTTGGAAAGGAATGAAATAAAACAATCATTCAAGGCATACAAAATCCATATACATCACTGAAAATAAATTTCACAATGAAATTACTTGCACAAAGGCCCGATCAGTACAACTGAGTTATTACTCTATAAAGAAGGGTAATGGTCATTTGAAAATTATTTCAGAACTCCTCAAGCTGTCAAATGCTATCAAACTGACTGACTGACTGATCACCCCACATGAACTCATTTAGCTGGCAGATGCAGAAAACCACTAATGGTTTCAGGCACAAATAATATGCACGTAAGTATACACAATATTATTCAATAGCATACGGCTTCAGGACAGTGTAAAATAATATTGTAGACAATTTATCACTTGAAGATGCACTTAAAATTAGCATGAAACCAGTATTGGTTTTAGTAAAACACTTTCTACAGCCAGAGCAGTGTTTTTCATCTTCTTATATGTTACTGCCTTTATACAATCTTTTAACACAGAAACTCACATAAGATGTAACACCCCTTTTATTTCATAAATGTTTCCACATACAGAAACAAGGTTTTTGGCAAATGATACTACACTAAGGGCTATGTACCAGGTAGATGAAAAAATATCGTAACTTATGTAGATCAAGATATTGAGTTACTGAAGCAAGTATAATTTTTAAGCAGAATGATATACTTTTTCAATGGCATCCAAAAGCGCTTGAAAAGACAAGAACAGTTATGTAATGCTTGTTACTGCTGAGGTTTAAAGTCTGTGCAAAATAATCTGAGAAATATTCTAAAATTAAAATAAGAGTTGGCCAGAACTGGCTACTGTGTTGTAAACACGCTCATGCTAGGCTACATTACCACATCAAGCCTTTCAACTATTTACTTCTCTCCACTGCAGAACTAGAAGGAATTGCATCATCCATAGACAGGTACTATCTGCGACAACATTCCTTGCACACAGACACCAATGGTGAGTTAAGACAAGCTACTTCGATGCAAATGGTGGCACAAGACATATTCCCAAGGAATGTGGGATCAGCCAGAGGAGTGTCATTCGCACCTTGCTTCGATATAAATTTCACCCTTCTCATCTATCACTGTACTAGGCACACTGAGGACACTATTTCAGATGAAGCAACTTTGTATCGGGCACACTGAGGACACGATATCAAAAAGCCATGTAGAACTTTGTTTCTCTGATGTGCTTTGCTTGCGAGACATAATTTATTTACACAAAGGAATGTTTACAAACCACAGAAATGTAATTTTAAGTAACATGCACTACTGGCCAACTAAAAATTCATGCTGGCTTCGTCAGGTATAACAACTGTGGAGCATAAACTCATGGTGTGGCACCCACTGGGAGACCTTACTTCATTCCTGGGATATTAAACAGAAATACATATTCTCACTGTCTTATGAACGGTCTCCGTTTTCTTCTAGAATAGGTGGCACTGGATAAATGACAAAGGATGTGGTTTCAACACAACAGCTGCCCAGCTCGTATTTCCCATGTTGCTATGCAAATAGTTAAGAAAAGATTCCTGGTCATCAGGTAGAGCAGAATACTGCAGGACACTGGCTGGACAGGTCTCTTTATTTGACTCCTCCTCATTCCTTTCTATGGGAAACACTGAAAGATACAGTCAATCATGAAGCCCCAATTACGCCAGACTGTAAATGCTTTGTAGCCACCACAGTATGCAATGGCAAAATGAATGTACTTTAATCTGTTCATCTGATTCGTCTGACTCAGTCACTTGTAAACAATTTGGGTACATATTTAAGTAAATTGTAAAGTTACATTTCATTAATGAAAGTATTTATTTTGTGGGTGATATGCCTCCAATCACTCTCAATAAACTGTTCAGTTTATTTGAAGTGTATTCCGTTGACCTACAATTTTGAATAGTATTTATACACACATTAAATGTTTAGTTACTGTTTGATTCAATTAAACTGGAAAGTTCTACTTCATTTTTCATTCCAATTTTCTGCAATGGAGCAGTGTATGTTAAAGTGATGTATCTGGAGCATATCAGTGCCATAACTCATTTGAGTGTCAGCAGATGTTTTTGTAATGAACTGATGCACAATTATCTGAAAAAGATAATGGCCGCATGCCTACCAGGGAGCTGACTTTCTGCTTACATAACCCACTCCTCTGGCAGGAATTGCTCAGCAATGATGTTTGCACAATTTTGCACTGCCTAATAACGAGCACCATACTCCAGTACTGCTTACTGGAGCTGTGTAGTACCCACGTGCTGGAGCAGGAACACTGCTAACATCGCATGGACAGTGTTGCAGTGCACTGTTGTGCAATTACCAGAAGTGCATTCCCCAAGACCAATGTCTATGCACATGACTACTACAGACTCGTCATGCAATTACAATGCACAGATGGAAGCAATGAACTCAAGTCTTTTTCAGAAGCTGAAACTAAATCTAACATATTGGTACTAAAACAAAAAACATAGGAAGATTATGATATCTTTACCAAGACAGACCTATTTTTGTTAATGTCATGAACAGTATATAGACAAATTATAAGCAAACATTGTAAAAGATGAAATAAGCTGTTAGAAAAGATATTGACACATTTACAGACTTATTTCACAGATACATGGAAAGTGTTCAAAACTAGAATAATACACATAACAGGATTTATCTGAAACACTAAGGATCCTGTAACATTACTTTTTTTTTTTGACCTAATTATATACGAGATGATTTAAAGGCTGGCAGGCTACTGATGTAATTAGGAAAGTACTACTCTAATCATCAATGAAGCGCTTTCCGAGAGGTTTTTTTTGTGTGTGTGTGTGTGTGTGTGTGTGTGTGTGTGTGTGTGTGTGTGTGTGTGTGTGTGTTGGGGAGGGAAAGGGGGGGGGGGGGGTGAAATGTGCATCCTCAAAATTCACGTGTTGTCTTATTATTTTGGTCACTCAATAGAAAATATGCTGTGTGAAATGGTTTTATAAAATTTGTGGCACACATTTAATGTTTATGTAATGTTCTTATCTGTAATATGCCTTCAATAAGTAGCCAACAACACTGCTTTTACTCATTGTAATTCTGATATTATCTTTCTCATATTTTTCAATATCCTACTACTTGTTAATAAAATGAGATAGTAGGAATCATGAAACAAGATAAATCGTAGAAACTTTTAACTATCTTCTTAACAGTTTACCTCCTGTTGCTATAAATTAAGTTTTACGAACAAGAAAATTATTTAAACTTGCACCTCTTGTTCATCCACTTCAAACCGCAGTGTGCAACAACATACCGTATTTACTCGAATCTAAACTGCACTTTTTTTCCGGTTTTTGTAATCCAAAAAACTGCCTGCGGCTTAGAATCGAGTGCAAAGTAAGTGGAAGGTCTGAAAAATGTTGGTAGGTGCCGCCACAACTAACTTCTGCCATTGAATATATGTAGCGCTACACAGGCATGCTTTGCAAGTACAAAGATAAATACTGGTGCCAAAACACCCGCGCCAGTTTTTTCTTTTTTTCTCCGCCTCGAGTTTCGACCACTGCATTTTCATACATTATCCAACGAAGTAAATACAAATTCCATATTGTTCATCTTCGAACGTCGCAGCACTTCAATGTACTACGAAAATTCGACTGGCAAGACTGTTTGGGATGTTTGTCAATATGGCCACTCTACGCTCCGAATTTTTTCCTACCTGTGAGAAGAGATGGTTGCTAACAGGAACTTTTATGAATTGTGTATCACATGCAGTATTCTCTTCACCGGAAGTAGAATACGAATATAAACATTTTGCCATGTATTCTTTCGTGTTTGCTGCTATCTCATTTAAATCCTGTCTGCCTAATAAACTACGAAACTAGAGTGAGACAACAGCAAACGCGGAAGAGAACATACATATCATGTCATGTTTATATTCTTATTATTCTTATGCCTAATAGTGACACAGTCAGAAATGAAGCAAGGCAAATGACTAGATTTTTAAATCTACAATGACTAATTTCTGTGCAAAATGTAATGTACTAAAGAGGCGTCTGCAAAGATTTTCAAACGGAGAAATATTTTCGCTAAACTCTCATTCAGAACATCATCTATCATACACACTCTATTATTTGGTTCTTGTTGATCATTACCAAAGAAAGCAGCCATGTAAGTAACAACAAATAGCAGTCTCTTGCCATTGTATCACTTATGAGACAATTCCTCTTTTTTTTTTTTAATTGTAAGCGGCGGTAGCGTGCACAGAAGCAAGCCATGCCGCAAGCGGCAACAGGCTGTAAACACTCATTATCAGAATGCGACAATGCATGACACAGTACAGTAATGCATTTTCAGCTTAGAGTGACGTAAACACCTATAACAAAGAGACGCCACTTATCAGATCAAAGAAAAATGATCAATCAATTCAAACCAGATGAAGCACGTGAAAAAGTAAGGGTACCCGTATAAATACGGACGGAGCGCCTGACACACAGCAATGGCTACTTGGTAAAGCTTAACTGCTAGGCTTACGACTCTAACCAAACTACTGTAGCTGGATCGTCATTCATTCAACCTAAATTGTGTCTCACTTTGTTTCGATTTGGAGGTGCGGCCTGAAACTTCTCTCCCCCCCTGAATTTCGAGTCTCAAATTTCACGTGCAGCTTAGATTCGGGAAAAATTTTTTTTCCTTGATTTCGAGTCTCATTTTTCAGGTGCAGCTTAGATTCAAGTGCGGCTTAGATTCGAGTAAATAAGGTAGATTTCAAGTTGCTTTCCCATTACTGTATGTTCCTTTCCAATTTAATGTAACTATAAACTTTTGGTATACAAGTCTGAGGGCTTGCACATCTCTCTGCTGATACAATGTCATAATGTAATAAGTTTCAAATCTTTCATGAAATTAATCTGTTAACTAGAACTACTACAAATTAGAATGTAGGCAGTAACAAAGAAGCCAATTTTGCAATGCATAACCAAATGCTAAGGTAATAACATTTACAGACACACAACATGCCTGTGAAAGCAGATATCAGCAATTACACATTTAAGTCCCATCCTAATTACAAAGAGAAGCATACAACCACTCACCGAGCAGGATAAGCAGAGGCAGCAAGCCCAGGAGGAACAACTGCAGATATTTCTTGCGTTGCCTACGCTCTGAAGTTACGTGATCTTGTCCACCATGTAACCAGTACAGCAACCAGGCAACAACCCATGTCTGGAAGCAGGTAGCCCAGTACAACATAAGTCCTTGGAACCTCAGCCATGCAGATGGCTGCTGCTCAGATTCCAACTGTATTGATGCTGTAATGGAAAAACTTTTCTATTAGTTGCAATTTCAGAATTTACAGGTGACATATGGAACAAATAAAAGAAGTTAAATTACCCTTCCCAAGTCATGATCATGTTGTTAAAGTTTCTTATAGCTAAAAAGTGGAGGTCATTCTGTTGTTAATTTTTACCATTGTTTTAAGATATAATTTTTCCATATTTTTAATAAAAACAATTGACTAGGAATAAAAAATACAGTCAAATGGTCGCAAGCTCCAACAAAGATTAGGTATATTATATACCTACAAAAAACAGCTAGAGGGTAAATGTCTAGTAAGATAGTCATGTTCTACATATTTGTGACTGAATGATCAATGTCGAAAACCATTACAGTTCATGTTACACAGTAACTACCTATGCTAAAATTTTAGCACGTCAAATTATTGCATTTACATACATGCTCTGCAGTCACCATGTGCAGTATTTGACAGAATAATTTCTGTGCTCCCTTTGATGTTATGGGTCCAGACTGGTCTACATGTCCCCAAAAACAATCTTATTTTGTACATCTTTACAGTCCAACACAATTATTGTTCATTATATTGAAGCTAGTAAGCAATGTTTAATTACTTAGATAAGCAAATGTATCACACAGAAATGAGTAAGAGAGGTTGGCTGATAGTTTCTGATGAAACAAGAGTAACCACTCACTCTCAAACATTCTCACAGTGACAGCTCTACATTTACAGCATGGGAAACTATGCACAACCCTATTGGTCCCAAAGGAGACCTCATTAGTTAATAATTTTAATTATTTTTTACATTTCTCCTCAAGATTTCAGACTGCACAGCCTACTGTTCTAAGACAGTTACACATGCTGCAACAACTGAAGGACCAAATTCCACAGGCAGCATAGAGTCTCTAGAGACAATGCATACCTCAGTATTTCTGCAATGATATGTAAGGAAGCATAAGAGAGATGTCTTGTAACCAACTCTCACACCTGCCTACACACACACTTGAGATTCTTGCTCTATTATACTACACCTCTACTCCAAGGCACGTGCCTTAGGCCATCCGCCACTGCCCTCTCCATTATACCACATTCACACTGAAAAAACCGTTGTTTCCTTCAAATATCTACCCACACTTGTGGTCCATCAGACTGGCAATCAGTATAACCTTTCTTTACTGAAGTGTATCAATGTAAATCATACCACCGTGCTGGAAGTACAGACTTACTTCATTGTACTGGTGTGATAATTAGCCTTGGAATGCTCACCCACTCCAACTTACTCAGAATTCACTTGGCATCCAGTAAAAGAACAGAGAGAGATAGAGAGAGATAGAGAGAGAGAGAATAGTTTCATCGCCACATATATAAAATCGTCACGTCAAAGCAGAGATTAACAGCCAAGTTTTGAAATAGTGCTCACATTATGACCACCACCATTAAAACTTCAAGAAGCATATTAATCCAAAATTTAAGGAGACCATCAACTTCATTTGATGTGTTATATTTATTGCCCACAGCTTTTATATCCATCAACTGGAAACCTATATTTTGCAATAGTATTTTCCAATCACATTTTTGTTAAAGTTATTCTATTATTGTCATTGTTAGTTAGACAAGTAGCTTACAGAAATGAGCTTCTTCCACATATCTCTCCCTTCTGAAAACACTGTTAACTCTTTGACTTGCGGTTGTCAAACTTTTTCTTGCAGATGTCAAAATTGTTGTTATATATGTCCATATTGTAATCAGCTTCGTAACAATTACAGACTTCTTCTCAGCTGAAGCAGATGTGCTGGCTTTATGGGCTGAGAATTTTTCATCGACTTCATCTACATCGGAATCAAGTGCAGACCAGCGCTTCAGCTTTTCTGACACATACCCTGTAATCAAATTTTATTATAATTTTCACAACACAACTGGCAATAAGTAAACAATCACAAATAAAAATAAAAAACACTTACTTTATATGAGAAGACAGTAAGTACGAAACTCTCATAGATAGAAGTGATACTTAAGCCTAATTCAATTTTGATAGTAACAAATAACATTTTATTAAATAAAACAATATAATGTATATCTCTAATTTTAATGTAATTATTGGTTTTGGCTGAATTACACTGACTGGCATGCAAAAAGCAACATTCCAATTTCTTTAAAAAACTGAAATTTATTTTAAATTTATGACACTAATCCATTATATTATGATGGAATATTGGGTATGGTCCCATCTTAAATGCCCAAACATGAAAAAAGAAACATGATTATAAACAAATTTAGAAAATTCAGCGAGAGACGCACACTTCGTGGAGATTTTGAGTAAGCTCATAAAGGTAATACACATCTGTTTTGATGTTATACACTTCACATTTCACATCACAGACCTCTGAGACCTCTGTTAGCATCTTCAAAAGCGTCTATTGGCACCTGCTGCACCAATGACGGCATTCAACCTTTAAGGCATGCTCCTGATTAACGCGGTAATGGTAATTTCCTGTTGATTAATCATATCCCATTCTTCCAAGGGGGGTGTTCAAAGGGATTGTAGAGTCTCTGGACAATGCTGACGTGCCCTTCTCACCAGCCGGTCCCAAACGTGTTCAATCAGATTCAAATCTTGGCTTTGAGCAGGCCAACCCATAGTATGAATCCCTGTTTCATCCAATGACTCTTGCAAAACTCCCACATGTGGGCATTCATTGTTGTGCATTAGTGTAACATAATCATCAATAAATGAAGCAAAAGGCACAACATGCTCTAGAAGGATGAGCGGTAAAGCTCCCATGCTCCACGAAGACCAAATCCATTCTTGCAGCTGTACTGATTCCTGGCCACACTATCACAGAACCACCATGAGGGCGTCCTCGACGACAATGCGCAAGGGAAATACGTTTCTCTGGTCTTTTCCTGATCCTCATTCTTGTGTCAGATTATCGGAGGCCAAATCACGACTCATCTGTGAACAACACTTGATCCCACTGTTGCACCGTTCAGTCAAGATGCTCCCTTGTGAAACGTAGTCAAGCTGTGCAACAGTCTCTGGTGAGTTCCGGACCTATAGCAGGTCTTCTGGACTGAAGATGCCTTCTCCCAGCCTTCTTCAAATTGGTCTCTCACTAAAATTGACCCCTCAAACCTGGTGGAGTTGATTTCGTGCTTCAATAGTGACAGTGTGACTGTTGTGGAGAACTTTAAGTTGTGAGAAGTGTACATCTCTCTCCGGCGCTCCTCTCGGGCCTGTTCCTGGTCTCCATGCAAAGCCCCCAGTTTCCCCTGTACCTTCGTACAGTTCTGGAAATCATGGAAGTGTAGTCTTCAACGCTCTGTAACGTAATGCACGCTGCAGCTATCTTCCACCAAAGCAACAGCTTTCGCAACTTGTTCCAGGCTTAAAGGCATATTTACTCCAGAAAACGTACTACGAAAATCACAAAAACATCCCACAAATAAGTGTGATTGAAAGGGGAAAAATTCAGGGTACACAAACCAGTGCTGCAAGAGCAAGAAAACATTATTCACGCACATTCAGTGATGTGTTTCCCAGGTTGCGTGAGGGGAAAGAAAGCCCATAGCAAAAATTTGAAAGATGAATTAAAGTTCTGGGAAAAGAAATAAGAACTTCGAGGTTAGTCAATGACATAGTTCTGTCAGAAACAGCACACTACAAGGAAGATGCGTCGGACTGAACGAATAGTGTCTTGAAAGCAGGATATAAGATGCATACCAACAAAAGAAAAACTAGGATAATGGAATATACCTGAATTAAATCCGGTGATGCTGAGAGAATTAGATCAGCACAAACACCAAGTATCAGGGTGGTTGGAAATAAAGTAAAGCTATTCACAGAGGACCAGTGTGGCAGCAAAATTTGGTACATACGGTAACGCTTTAATGCAGAACCTATTTACACTGGAATAAAGTAGTTCAAATGTGGCCAGCAGGTGTAAAATCTGGCACAGTGAATGCAACAAAGACATATAGAAATGTTTCCTTATGTGATGAATTAGGAATTGGATGTGGGCACGAAAGATCAAACAAGTGGGAAAGGAATAATGATGATGTATTATTCACCATTAAAGCTTGTCAAATGACAGTTTCGGTGTCACGCTGTCATACGGTGTATAACACCTGGTGGCCAAAATAAGATATAATTTTTTCCAGCGTAAATCATTTACATATTAATGCATTAGTGTGTCTACCAAGTTTCGCTGCCACAGAACTTCGAGCCCAAACTGGATTTCCATGAATAGCTGCACTATAATTACATGAGGTGACGAAAGTCATGGGTTATGTTCTAATGTCATGTAGGACCATTCTGCCTGGCATAGTGCATCAACTTAACATGACATGGACTCAACAAGTCGTCAAATATCCCCTGCAGAAATACTGAGCCCTGCTGCTTCTATAGCCACTCATAATTGCAAAAATGTTGCCAGTCCAGGATTTTATGCACGAATCGTCCTCTCAATCATGTCCCATAAATGTTCAATGGGATTCACATTGGTAGATCTGGTTGGCCAAAATCATTTGCTCGAAGTGTCCAGAACGTTCTTAAAAACCAAACATGACAAATTGTGGCTTTGTGACATGGGGCATTGTCATTCATAAAAATTCCATTGTTGAATGGTTGCCAATTGTCTCCAAGTAGCCGAACATAACCACATCCACGCAATGATTGGTTCAACTGGAGCAGATGACACAGTCCATTCCATGTAAATACAGCCCACACTATTATGGAGCCACCACCAGGTTGCACAGTGCCTCGTTGATGATATGGTCACGAACCCAGGAGAGGTGCCGCAGCTGACGTGGTGCCATTAGCAAAGGCTCTTACGTCACTCATCTGATTCCATAGACCAATAAAGCCAAATTTCACTACACTGTCCTAACAGTCAAATGTCTCACATAGATTTCTACGGTTACTTCAACCAGTATTGTTTGTCCATCAGTACTGACAACTCATAAGCAAATGCTGCAGTTCTCAGTCATTAAGTAAAGGCCATCAACCACTGTGTTGCATGTGGTGAGAAGTAATGCATGAAATTTGGTATTCTTGGATCTCAGAATATTTATTTCCCTAATGAGTTTTGAGGTGGAATGTTCCATGCATCTAGCTCCAACTACCATTCTGCATGCAAAGTGTTAATTTCCATCCTGCAGGCATAATTAAATCGGACAGCTTTTCACATAAATCATCTGATTAAAAATTACAACTCCAATACTGCACTGCATGTTTACACCTTGTGTACACGATGCTACCCCCATCTGTATTTGTGCATAGCGCCATCCCATGACTTATCTCAATGTATAGCCATCTGGCAATACACGTGTTTTGCTATTTGGGATGTAAAATAAATGATGGCCGAAGTACAGTGGTATACAAAATATAGACTGGCAATGATAAGGAAAATGTTTCCGAAGCAAAATTTGTTAACACTGAATATATATGTATGTGTTGGGAACTCTTTTCTGAAGGTTTTGGTCTGGAGCATATCCTTGTATGAAAGGGGAACATGGGTGATAAACAGTTACGACATGAAGAGAATATAAGTTTTTGTAATGTGGTAGTACAGAAGAATGCTGAAGATTAGATGGATGTAACTATTGAGGTGGTACTGAATGGCACTGGGAAAAAAATTTATCGCACATCTTGACTACAACAAGACATTGGTTAGTAGGACACTTTGCGAGACAGCAAAAGACCATTGATTTAGTATTGGAGTGAAGTGGGGGAGGAGGTGGTAAAAGTAGTAGAGGGTGACCAGGAGATGAACACAGTAAGTAGGTCCAAAAGGATGTAGGTCACTGTAGTTATTTGGAGATGATGAGGCTTGCAAAGGACAGAGTAGCATGGACAGCTGCATCAAACCAATCTTCAGACCACCGACAACAGCTAAATAACAAAACAAAACCAAAAATTGGTCCAGGAAATGATTTGAAATTGAGACAGAAATATACTGATGAACGTCTGTTAAAGGAAACATTACTCTCAGAGCCTTTTCCTGAATGAAGGTGAATAAGTTAATAACCAAGACCTTTGCCCTCGTATTGAAAAATACAAGTAAAATTTATGCTCTTTTACTTGGTCCTCTAATATCAGTTCACTAAAATACCACACAATGTGGGACATCTGTATCACCCATGGAAGTACCGGAGAACTTAGATTCTTTTTATTTTATTGCCCTATCACTTTTATGTCGTGGGTAGACAATTTTCTTCTTGAAACTTCCTGGCAGATTTAAACTGCATGCCGGACCGAGACTCGAACTCGGGTCCTTTGCCTTGTTGGTTCGCAGGAGAGCTTCTGTTAAGTTTGGAAGGTAGGAGACGAGGTACTGGCGGAAGTAAAGCTGTGAGGACAGGGCGCAAGTTGTGCTTGGATAACTCAGTTGGTAGAGCACTTGCCCGCGAAAGGCAAAGGTCCCGAGTTCGAGTCTCTGTCCGCACACAGTTTTAATCTGCCAGGAAGTTTCATATCAGCGCACACACTGCAGCAAAGTGAAAATCTCATTCTGGATTTTCCTTCTTCACCTCCTCTTGCACAATATGTGGCTGAGGCAGACAACACTTCTACCATTTTGGTACTCACCAGAGCTATTTTGTTTTATCCTTTACCATGTTTCCATAGTTGTGGGAACTCACGACACAGTGAGATAAAATGTAGTAAGACTTTCGCTAATAATGTGGGGCAAAACATCGACACAAATAACATCTGCCGATCTTGTTAACTATGCTGTCAATCAAAATGTCTCTCAAACACCTTCCAAGTTTGACAAACAAATGAAACTGCTGTACATGATCAAATATTTGACTAACTTGGAGAAGTTTGACAAATAGTTTGATCATGTAGTATAGGGTGCTTTACTCTGTGAAGACTCCTAAAATGCAATTTCAAAACAAACACAACCGGTTGGTTATCAGTTTACGGGCACTCAACGACTCAACAGTGATTAACAGCAATGTTATCAGTGCCCTAACATACATTAAAACAAATGAGTGTGGATAAAATTACAATAATGTGATCATACACATTAAGACAACAGTGAATGAAGGTATACATGGAAGTACATCACAAGTAAACTGATAATGGAGCAACAAGAAAGGCAAAGAGAAATGTAACTGGCTCACCACTTCCAAAAAACATGGGTAAGCCAGTCACCCTGTTAACACATGAGAACCATCTCCCTAAAACCTTGAGAACAATATTGGACAGCTCACAAAACTTTAAAATTCAAACAAAATTCATTTGAATGTTACTTAAAAAGAGGGCAGATCCATCAGAAAATCTTTCTTGGCACACTGGTCACAAAATAAAACAGTCCAATAAAATGTGATGTGTGATCTGTACACCACAAGCAGCACACATTGGAGGGTCCTCTCACCGGAATAGGAAGCCATGCACTGTAGGGCTGTGGTCTATGTGAAAACGAGTAAGGAGAACCTTGTCCTGTCGATGTGTGTGCAGGATCTCCCACGGCCACATTGTGGGCTTTACTGGTCAGAGCTTATTGCCCGTCCCTTCCAGCCACTCATTTTCCCATCGATGCACGACTCTGTACCTTAACAGCAAGGCTATAGCATGCAGGGGAATAGCACACTGAAATAATTGAGGATCACAACATGCCTCCTTGGCTGATGGATCTGCCCATTCATGCCCTGATACCCAGTAGAAATACACCACCTTCAGTCGTTTTAGTTGGAGGAGGGAATTGAGGATGCTCTGGACCACTTTTGCCTGCTGGGTACAAGTGTTGCAGAGTGTGAAGAGCACTCAGGGAATTGGAACAGACGATAAATTTAGCACTGGAGAACATGTTATCTGCTGCAGTGCCCATAGTATCACATATAGTTCTGCATTGAACACAGTGAACTCTTGAGGCAATCAGACATTTAGGACACAATTCAGGAAAACAGAGCAAACAACCGAGTCCCCGTTTTGATCCATCTGTAAAGACAGCTACATAGTCATGGTGCACATTTAAAATGTCAGCAAATATCCCATGAAAAACAGAAGCAGGAGTGAAATCTCTAATGTACTGCAGCAAGTCTGAAATTACTCTGGGCCTCTGCAATAACCAGGGCAGCAGACAGTTAAAACCCTGAATTTGTGATTATACTCACACCACACCGAGTGACTCCAGCATACGCTGCATGTGGATCCCAAAACAACATCGCTACTCATGGACAACTGGAGGAAAGGCATCCCAGAGGCAGATGAGCAACAGTATGGTATGTGGGTAAAGTTGGAGCTGTGAGGAACTTACACACCTGACTAACAATGGAACTGCCGCCAGATGGCTGCTCCCAGGCCTACGCACACAGATTTGGTATGGGGCTAGCCTAATGCCCTCGTGGTGAAGAGCATCAACGATCTTCAGGTAAGGAAGGCCTCTCACTGACCCATATACTGTGCATCCATAGTCTAACCGTGAACACACAAAAGTCCCATGAAACTGGAGCAGACACTGCCCTGTCTGCTCCCCAAGGTCTGTGGTTCAGCCATTTTATGATCTTCAGCACACCTTCGCTCGAGTTTTCTAGTCTTTCAGGTGTGCTAACAATGATAATTTGAAATCAAAAATTTGGCTCAGAAACCTCACCGAGTCTCCAAACCGTAGAATGGTGTCTCTCATAAGCTAGGCAGGTAACTAAAAAATATGATGAGAGTGATTAAAATAAGCGTGCACACACACACTTATCTGCAGAAGACTGAAAACTCATCTTTGCAGCCCATTTGTCCAACCTTCACACTGTAAGCTGCAACTGACAGCTCACTGTTGCAACACTGGAGGAGGAAAAGAAAATACCAAAATTGTCCACAAATAAGGAGCATTTTACAGGACTCCTTACCGTAGTCCTGATACTGGTTATGGATATGCTATGGCAAAGAGGGTAACACTTAAATCACTGCCCTGAGGGACAGCATTCTCCTGCTCAAAACATTCTGATAGCACGCCACTAACTCAGGTCCTAAAAAATCGACAAGACAGGAAAGACCATAAGAAAATGGAGAAGTGGCCACGAAAGCCCCACCGATGCAATTGTACGAGAATACTGTATCTCCAAGTAGTGTCATATCCGTTAGTGGTATCAAAGAATATGCAAATAGTGATGTTTATGTAGAAAAGACTGCTCGGTACTCACCTCGAGCAGGGTCAAGTTGTCGACAGTGGACCAAAATCTCCTTACTCCACACAAGAGCAGCTAAGGAACTGCCTGATCTCTAACAACCAGGCCACACGACGATCTTTCCTACACAGCTTGTTAATACTACTGGGAGATGTGCAGTCCTTTCCTGGTTGAGGAAAGGTATCAGAATTGCTTCCCTCCATGAGTTGGGGCAGTAGCCTACCGGCCCTATAAGATTAAAACACTCAAGGAAGATTTCCTTTTACGCTGCTGGTAGATGCCGAAGCACGCAGTACCTGATTTGATCGTGACCGGGTGCAGTATCAGTATCAAGAGTATCAGACAGTGCTGATTCCAGCTCTCACATGGAGAAAGATCAGTTGTCGGACTCAGAATTGGTGGATCTGTAGTCCAGTATACCCCTCTAGAGTCTCACGGCAATGGCAAGATGCTGGATCCTGGCTGGAATTAGCAGTAGTCTTTCCAAGATGCTCTGCCACTGAATGATGTCTGCAGGCATTGTTTGGAGACACCCCTGTTTCAGCACTCCTGCCATTGGTAGACAACTGTGTTTACTGGAAATCCCCTGATAACTTCCCATATTTTCGAAGCACAAAAGGAATGGTTGGCGGAGTTCACGTATGCTTGTCATGACCAGCTCTTGGTCTCCTTAATTACACTCGAGCTTTGGCTCTTACGACCCGAAAGACTCTTAAGGTTTTCTACTGTTGGACAGCATGTTAAATGTCACAAAGCTGCATGCCTTTCCCAGATTGCTGAGTGATATTTATCAATCCACCATAGTATGGTTGCCTCTAAATATGACCTGATGAATCGGATGGATAAGTCAGCAGCATGATGGATCATTCATGTGAAGTGGTCCACCCATTCCTGGACACTGTTTTGGTGTTCAAAAACAGCCAGTTGGCTGAACAGTGTCCAGTTAGCCCTGCTAACCAACCATTATGGTGGCTTTCATTTGGGTAATGCTCCACCCACTAGTTGAATGCGAAATGGGGAGTGGTCACTGGAATGAAGGTAGTCAATAACTTTTCATGAGGGCAGGCGAGCAGAAAGAGAGGTTGATGGCTAAGAATGATCCAGTAGCAGCACATTATTATACCCACTTTGAGGATGCAAAGCTCATGAGTCATCATGACCTGGTGGGCAAGTAGAGGTTGAGCCACACAAGATATAATGGGCATTAAAGAAATGGGCAGAGGAGTTGTTCTATGAGATCTGTGAGAGTGAGTATTTCATATGGCTGAGGTAAATACAGTGAGAAAACAGTGATCCTCTGACACCAATTTCAACAGCAACTGCTTGCAGGTCAATAGCCAGGAGGAGAGTAGAGGAGTCGTGCACGTTAGTGACAAGCACAGCAACCCCTGCCTTGGCTCCTTCCCCAGTCAGGCAATCCTTACAATATAGCGTACAGCCCTTTAGCACAGGGGCATCAGTATCTTTAAAATGCATTTTTCTCAACACAAGCACAAGGAGTGTTCCTGCGCTACAAGTTTCAGTTCCACCACGTGAGTCCTAAACCCACTGATGTTCCACTGTAGTTTGGGAGCTATTTCATTGATGTGATTTTAATTTACCCCTAGCTTTGCACAAGGGAGGTGAAGTACTTTTAGAGAGAGGGAGTTGAGCGACTGCCCGGATCTGAGGCATCGAACTCTGTAATGCCCTCCTCATCAGGCATGCCAGAATGACATCTGATGATGCTCAGGACAGCTTTTGACCCAAACGTTGTGATCCTTTCCCATGTACTGTCTCTTTGAAGATGAGGGGAGAAGTGGTTGTTGGGGGGCACTGCTTTCCGTGTGCCTTCTGGATGCTCACCATGGAACTGCTGCTTGTCCTTTTTGTTGCAGCTGCTTGGATTGATTTTTCCTTATTCGCTTTCCCTTGGCATGTTCACATGGTGGATTTTGGCACGTGGCTGTCATCTGTGTCAAAGTGTCCACCTTGGGAACAGAGTTCTGCACCATGGAAGAATATGGCATGGAAAGATAGGGGGGTTTCGTTGTCTTATATTCTTTTTGGGCTTCAGCATAGGGGTTCGCTAGGACACATTAAATCCTATACCTTATGTTACTCAGCAAAAGAAGGGCAGTCTCAGCTCCAGACTAGGTGGTTTCCGGCGCAATTGATGCAGATCACCGGAGATGAGCAATCAGTCCCAGCATCGTAGGCTGCTTTTCCACAATTCTCACAGGTCACTTCACCTCCACAACTCATGGTAGTACAGCCAAAACACTGGCATTTATAGCACCACATAGGGTTCGGTGTGCAACATCGAACTGTAAGTTGATGGAATCCTGCTATATTATGTTCAGGCACTGTTGGAGAAATGAAGGTGACAAACAAAGTGGCAGTCTTTTCAGTTTCTCCATTACTCCTTCACATTCGTTGCACCAGATCGACTATACTCTGGAATGTCCATTCTTGTTTCAGCTCCGCTATGTCCATATCCATGATATCATGGCATATGACCACATCCTTGCTTCAGTTGAGAGATTTGCATCTCAACAACAATATCATATTCACCCAATTTGTGCAATTTCTTGAGAAGTTCAACTTGCTTTCACCAATTAGTTTTGACTAGCAAGATAGTATTATGTAAGCGTTTAAAATACGCTAAGGTGGCAGCAAGTCATTTCAACCCTTTATGGGCATAAAAGGTGGACACTTTCTCAAACATCGCCTCCCTCCTCTTGATCACCAGAAACATGTTGCTTTATGACTCCATGAGCCCTGTTATTCACAGCTGACTTTTTCTTATTATCAGAGGGCTATCCTCTCCCATTCTTTTGGATGAGAGGGTGCGAGTACTCCCGGGCAATACACCCATCACACTAAGAGGAGAAGACTTCTAGGGTTCCATCTTGGTCCCACAAGCAGTTATGGAAATAAGGGTCCATTTAGACAGAGCCCACATGCCTGAGTAAGCCTTATACAACTGAGGTGCAGCAGGTTCCCCACAGGTTGTCCACTACTGACTGTTCCACCTCAATGGCCACGCACCTTATCAGTGTGCAGCACATCTTGTGGCTGGCTTTTTTGAGATGTTACTACCATCATTGCGATACGGCCAATCAAGCCAATATCCCAGTTGCCTGTGACACACAACGTTCGACACCATGCTGCACGATGGTTCTAAAAAATTTTTTCACCGAAATGATTTCCATGATCAAAATACGTCACAAAATAATTTCCATTTGGGTGTTGCCTGTGTCTATAGCACAGAGAAGATCAGTATTTTGTGACAAAGATGTCAGCATGTTCCAATCAGAAAAAAAAGGAAATTTTGAAACCTATAAATTATGAAAATTAGAATACCTAGTCACCAATACAATTATCTGCTAATCTATATTAAAGGATTTAAAATTCCTATCAGCTGCATACAAAGTCTCAGTGCTGATTGTTAACAGGTACTACTTCTCATGGCACATAATTGCTATTCTACAGTAGATATTAGTGTCTTCAGGTTGACATTAAGCTGACGGAAGAAAATAATCAACAGCTGTTTAATATAGCTGAGTAAGCAGCAGCCTGAACAAATTAGTTACTTCCCCATTAACTGTACTTAGTTAAGTACACGTGGTTCACAACAGTCCAATATTAATACAGTTTCCAACACCTGCTTGTTAATATGTAACTTTACTCATTCCACATCTCTGTAGGTTTCCCTTCACTGTGGAATATAATCCATTCATTTTTTATAGCTGTAACTATAAGTCACTCACATTTTTGACTATATGGTCTGCCTGTTTTCTTGTTAGTTTATGGTTAATGTAGCTGCTGGCTCGTTCCTTGTAGTTGAAGCCGAGTCAGAGCACTTCATAAGATCTATTACCTGATGTAATATCTGACGTATTTACTTTTTTCTTCCAGTCACCTTATTTGATTGTCTTAAAGTAGAGTTCCTGCTTATCAGCAGCTCTAAAATCCAGTGTGTAGCCAAGGAAGGGTTTTACTTCTTCACATTCTCCAGCTGTTACTGAAGAAAATAAGATAACTTCTTCTCATGTCACAAAAGAAACCATGTCCACTACTTTCCTTTTACAAACCAATATTTCCTTGAATGAGTGTACAGATTATATGAGTGATCTATGAATTAAGAGCAGGACAACTTTTCAAATGACATATGCCTCAAAGGCTCAAGATGACTTCAAAGATTACTATATATTTTGTCACAAAACACTCTTGTCTCTTGTTTTCATTCTAGGGGAGAGTGGTTCGTCCTTGATGGTCAAGCCACAGCCAACCCGTGACGCCAAAAAAGACCCCGTCCACAGCACATGAAATCTTACTTATCATCACACCTTTTTTTCTCATATTCTACACCTTCTGTTTAATGCTTGCACATATGAAATTAAACACCCATGCACAGTATATGTTCTGTGACTTACTCCCTACTTAATGTTATTCTGTTACCATCATCTTTCCTTGTACTATACAAGGCATGTGAAATGTTATTTGCCTAAATGGCACATAACACTTCACTTTTACAAAACTAGTTTTATTCAACACACTGCATGGAGCTATCTGTTTCTGGTTCTGTTGCTACTAGCAGTTTGACAGCACACGTGGCGGTCATTCTCAAATGATTACTACCCACTGCACGTGGTTAGCAGAAATTAAGCACACGGGTCAAGGTAATATGTACTCTTAAAAGATTTGTCCGAAGTCATTTCTGAGGTCCTATTTTACAGACGATGACAAGCACAGGTAACAAGTGGGAATGTAGGCAATCCACGATACCAACTTCAGCAACAAGAAGTAGCTGCAGAAGTATAAATGATTACAGTTCCAGTTTCTTCTCATCTAAATACATTTTGCCACTGCTGTAGTATCATTGTGGGTAGAGTATATTATAGTGCTTTATTTTATAATACAATAAATCACAGGTTTTCAATTCAAATTCATAAGAACACCATGATACTGAAGACTTAAAATTTGTACAAACTTTCTGCATATGAATGTGCTTCAAAACCATAGTGGAGGGAGGGAGGGGAGCTACATGACATTTTTCCATCTTACATTTCTCCAATGGCAGGGAGAAAAAATTAAAAACGGAATGCAATTACAATATTCTAGTGGATTACAACTTTACTGTGCCTGCTACACCATTAAATAAGGTAACAGAGGAAATATTGTTGCCTTTGAGGATATCACAGCAATGAAAAAACATGCTTAGGTGAGAAGAATGTGGAACTATTAACAAAGAGATTTTATCTTCAGAAATATTGCAGGAAGATGTTAATTGCCCAAGGTATATTGGATTGTACCAGAACGAGAAATGGAAAAATTTTTCCACATCACAGTGAAATGGGTGATTTTCAGTAAAAAACCCATTTATTCTACTCAGTTCAATGCACTTCTGAAACATTTTTCCAATGAGCAGATTTCTAAATAAATATTTCCCAGTTTTCTTGTTGTTTCAGATTTGTTTGTCTACTAAAGCGTTCAACGACTTCCTCTGCCACCACCACCACCACCACCACCACCACCACTTAACTGTCAAACAAATATGTGTCATGCAGACACCACAGAACTTGTGTGTGCTTCCGGAGATTATCTCAATCTCTATGATGGAAGTACAACTGTAGCAATGCTGATTCTGTCAGAATGCTGGACTATTAGATAACTCAGCTTATTTCTCTGTAGCTCTCAGCACAGAGTGCCTGATTCCATGCACTTCTGAACTAACTAAAAGCCATTATTGCACAATCTGATCTCAAGAACTTCGTTGATGACTGAGATCCAGTATGTAGCAGCACGCGATAAAGATTCTCATCCCATTCATCTCATTAAACAATTGTGTTTAACTAAACATTCTCACCTATGGTAGCAGCATATGCTTTTAAGGCTGTGTTCAGCAACAGCAGATTTGTCAGAACTATGAAATTAATATGACATCAGTGGTCTGTGTAGCATTCAGAAATCTTACGTACTGACTAACCAATATAGCTTCTACTGCACTCACAAAAAACATTACAATCCCAGAAAAATGGAGACCAAGGCTGTCTTTCAGTGGGCACAGCACCTATAATTTTCTTTGACAAGAACTTTTTTCTTTAATGCAGTTATAAAGAAAGAAAGAAAGAAAGAAAGAAATGTGACAGGCTGATCAGATGGAGTATTTCCATATTTTCATTTATTAATGATGGCTAACTTAATATTCTGTTTACTACAGCTGTTCTTCCCAAAGTCCAACTGGTCCTTGTTAGAAAGAGCTTTCATCGGCCTGTTAAAACCTATCCCTTTTGGACTGAATTTATGAAAGTTTTCAGCACTGAGATACTTGTAGTAAATTGAGCTGGTGAGCCACCCATAAGATTGGTTGGTTGGTTTAAAAGAAAGGGGGAAGAGGGGGGGGGAAGGGACCAAACTGTGAGGTCATCGGTCCCTTGTTCCCAGTAAAATAATTACATAAGGGAAAGAAGAGGGGAAAAAAAGGAGACGTACAGGAGAAAGGAAGGACCAGAAGAACGACAGTACGACAACCACCACTACTATGGACAAAACAGGAAAAGAAAGCCACAGAAAGAAGCAAGAAACAGGTAGAAGGGATAAAAACAAGAGAGCAGATGACCGTGGCTGGCCGACCACGAGAATACAAAGGAAAAGCCAGCCAATCTGCTACACATTAAAACATCCAACCTAGAAGTATTAGGAGCACACAAAGGGACAAGACATACGCTAAAACTTTATAGAATGATAAAACCCTAACACATCACGTATAAAACGTAAGACTAAATTAGCTGATGAGGCGTTGTCAGCTAAAATTAATGGCAACGAGTGCGGTAACTGAAGAATCTGTCACAGGGCAGCCAAAGGTCGACAGCTCACCAATATATGGGCCATTGTCAACCAGGTGCCGCACTGACACTGAGGCAGGTCTTCATGGCACAGGAGGTAACCTTGGGTCACCCCAAGCGTGGCCAATCTGGAGCCGGCAGAGGACAGCTCATTCCCTGCGAGAGACCCGCATGGAAGACTTACACACATTCGCAGTCTCCTTAATGTCACACAGTTTGTTATGCGTACTGTTATGCCATTCCATCTCCCAAAGCCAAAAAACCCTGTGGCGTAAATCAGAACGCAGGTCAGGTTCAGAGACGCCTATCTCCCCTGGGGTCCAGACAAACACCACTGAATGACTGGACCGTTCCAGAGCATAGATGGACTCCTGGATGGTTGCTACCAAAGGATGATGAGGGTAGCACTGGTTGATAGCTTGTAGGCTGCTCTCACGAGGACAAAATGACAAAATATGGCTGCCAGTTCTGCAGTGAAAACACTGCAGCCATCGGGCAAGGAGTGCTATTCTACATGTCCTCCATTAACATAGGCAAAGCCAACGTGACCATCTTCCATCGAGCCATAAGTGTAAACCACTTCATGGCCAGGGTACATGTTGAGAACTGAGAGGAAGTGACAATGGAGAGTCAAAGGGTTAACTGAGTCCTTAGGGCCATGTGAAAGGTCCAGGCGAAGCTGCAGCCAAGGTGTACAGCATGGATATGTAAGTAAATGGACCTGATGTATAGGTGGTAAAGGGAAGGACTCCAGTTCAGTTCAGACAGAAGGGATCGCAAGCGAACTGCAATTGTTAGCCCTGACCTGGGCCGCCAATTCGGGAGACGGGCTGCCGCGGGTGGGAAAAGGAGATGCTAATTCGGAAGCACAGGAGAACTATAAACGTGCACAACGTAACTGGCCAGCAGTTGTGCATGCCTAACCTACAATGGAGGGACTCCGGCCTCCACTAGGACACTGGTCACCGGACTTGTCCTAAAAGCTCCTGTCACTAGGCGAACACCAAAGTGGTGCACTGGATCGAGTAAATGCACCACTGAGGGTGCCGCCGAAACATAAACCAGACTCCCATAGTCAACGCGGAATTGAACAAGGGCTCTGTAGAGCTGCAGCAGCGTAGAGCGATCTGCACCACAGTTGGTGTTGCTCAGGCAGCGGAGAGCATTGAAGTGCTGCCAGCAATTCCGCTTAAGCTGACAAAGGTGAGGAAGCCAAGTCAATCGGGCATTGAAAACCAGTCCTAAGAATCGATATGTCTCCACTACAGTGAGTGGATCGTCATTAAGGTAAAGTTCCGGTTCTGGATGAACGCCACAATGCTGACAGAAGTGCATACAAGACTTTGCAGGCGAAAACTGGAAACCGTGGGCTACAGTCCATGACTGTGCCTTGTGAATGGCTCCCTGCAGATGCCACTCAGCAACATGAGTACTGGTGGAGCAGTACAGAATGCGGAAAGCGTCTGCATACAGAGAAGGTGACAGACAGACCTACCGCTGCTGCTAGACCATTAATGGCCACTAAAGGTAGAGGACACTCAATAGAGAGCCCTGCGGGACCCCATTCTCCTGGATATGGGAGAACTTTGGGAGGCACCAACTTGGATATGGAAAGTACGAAGCGACAGAGAATTCTGGATAAAAATCGGGAGCGGGCCTCCAAGGTCCCACTTGTGTAACGTGGCAAGGATGTGATGTCATATGCTTTTCATGAATCAAAAAAGACTGCAACCAGATGTTGGCATCTATAAAAGGCTGTTTGGATGGCAGACTCGAGGGATACAAGTGGTACAGCGACCCTGGTGGAAGCCACCCTGACATGGAGCCAGTAAGCCACATGACTCCAGGACCCAACCCAACCACAGACACACCACACGTTCCAGCAACTTACAAACAACGTTGGTTATGAGTGTTAAAATCTTCCAAAAGTACGAAAGGTTTAGAGAGTTGATCAATCAATGCAATTAATACATTCAGGGATACTGCACCGTCTGGAGGAAGATATACATTGCAGACAGTTATTTCCTGCTTTCTCTTTATTCTGACAGCCACAGCTTCAAGAGGGATTTGAAGGGGCCCAGGTTCACTACAGACGGAGTTTAGGAGATAGACGCAAACTCCACCTGACACTCAATTACCGTCACTACAGTTCCTGCAGTATCCCTTATAGTCGCAGAGGGCAGGGGCCCGCATTTCGGGGAACCAGGTTTCCTGGAGGGCAATGCAGATAGCACGTGTAAAGCTTTACAATTGCTGTATCTCAGCCAGGCAGTGGAAAAAACGCCGCCATTCCACTGGAGGATGACATTGTGAGACTGGGAAGACATGGAACATTCAATGAGGCAGTTTACCCCTCAGGGTCACCTGCTGCCACCGATTTTTTGCCTGAGCAGTCTATATCCATTGTGTCTGAGGGACGAGAGAGATCTAGGTCCTCAGCGGATGCCAGAATCTCCACCTCATCCAGAGAGCTTGTAAGTAGCAGTGGTGTGGGTGCCACCATAATTCCCTTTGTCTTGGGGACCTTCTTTTTGGATTTCTTTCATTCCTCCTCGGGTTTCCCTGGCTGGGAGGACTTCACTGATTCAATCTCCGGGACTGAGGATGAGCATAAAGCCCTACGACCAGCTGCTTTTGGGCTCTACCACCACTGGCGGGTGTCATCTTTCCTACTAGCAGAAACCTGGGAAGGGAGTGATCCAAGGGACCCCTTCCTAGTGAGAGGAACCGAAGAAGACTTACGCTTCTCTGGCTCAGAAGTGGTGACTGATATCCCCATGGTTGGGGGAGAGGAGGGGGCATGTTGCTCCTGAAGTAGGTGGTGCAGCAGCAACAGGGAGGGAAGTGCGACCCACCATCAAGGGGGCAGGTTCTGGTTCTGAGAGGCAACAGGAATCCGAGGAGCTGATGGGGCGACAACTGTTCTCGCTGCGGCGGAAAGGAGATCATAGCCATAGAATGTAGGCCCTCAAATTTCCTCTTGTCCTCAGTGTAGGTCAGTCAGTCCAGGGTCTTATATTCCACGAATTTCCTCTCTTTCTGTAAAATCCTGCAGTCTGGCGAGCAAGGTGAATGATGCTCTCTACAGTTGACACAGATGGGAGGCGGAGCACGCGGAGTATTGGGATGCGATGGACGTCAACAATCTCGACACGTGACACTGGATGTACAGTGAGAGGACATGGCCAAACATCCAGCACTTAATGCACTGCATAAGGGGAGGGATATATGGCTTGACATCACAGCAGTAGACCACCACCTTCAACTTCTCGGCCAATGTGTCACCCTCGAAGGCCCAAGATGGAGGCACCGGTGGCGACCTGGTTATTCCTCAGACCCCAATGGACGCACCAGACTAAATGAACGTCTCGCTGCTCTAAATTGGTGTGCAGCTCGCCGTCAGACTGCAAAAGAAGGTCCCTGTGGAGTTAAATACCCTGGACCATATTTATGCTCTTATGGGGCGTGATGGTAACAGAAACATCCCCCAACTTGTCACAAGTGAGTAATGCCCGTGACTGGGCAGAGGTTGCTGTTTTTATCAAGACTGACCCAGAGAGCATTTTGGACAAGCCCTCCACCTCCCAAACCCTGTCCTCCAAGTGCTCCACAAAAAACAGAGGATTCATGGACATGAAAGACTCCCCACCAACTCTCGTACATACAAGGTACCGGGGCAGATAAGCTTCAGTGCCATCCTTAGCCTGGCATTCCCCCATGGTGTGGCCAGGGAAGGGAATGATTTGAGGTCACATTTCTTAGCACTGAAGTTAGACTTTGCCCACTTACAGACTGCTAGCGGCAGACCACTAGCAAGAGATGATGTACTACGCTTCTGGCGTGTCATCCGTCCTGATGCCACCCACTCCGACCAGGGACCCTCCCCATGGGCACCACCCAGCCGCAGCAAAGGCCATGTGCCAGGAGTCCCAATGCCAGGAGTCCCCCAATGCCCCAGGGTGACGGGCATCTACTCCTTGGCATATGTTGGGAGTTAACGGTGCAGGCATCAGCAGAGCAAACCCTGTGTAGTCAGGGGGCTACAAACAACAGGGTACATGGCAGCCCCACCGCAACGGATTGGTTACCGAGCTGGATATGAGGTGCAAAGAATTCCACGATCATCATCAGTGCAGAAAACGAAGTGGGTGGAGGAAAAGAGACCCAGCAAAGTGTCCTCACCCAAGAGATGGAGGATGAGCGGGACTGCAATGCCTCGACGAAAGTGCGCTAAAGATGATCTAAATGCACGATGGACATGATGTACCACGTAAGGCACCCTTCCCCAATTGGCTCACTCTTTGGGAACGTTTTGAAAAATGGAGGCCAAACCCTACAGAGGACCATCACAAAGGGCGAAAGGTGTGAGACTCCTTTTAGTCGCCTCTTACAACAGGCAGGAATACCTCAGGCCTATTCTAGTCCCTGGGCCCGCAGGGAGCCCGCCCACATGATTTTCATTCAAGCAAATCATCTAATAATGGTAATTTTCTTCCCTCTCCATCTCAGCAGTGAACTTTAAACCAGTGTTCATGTAAGTTGAACAATGGAGAACTGAATGTAACGTGTTCTTCAGAGGTTTGTAAAATATTTGTGTAGAAGTAACATGCCATCTCTAGATTAACCTCAGGTCTAATATCTTTACATGCAGGAATAGGTGGATAAAGCTTTTACTTCTAACACCTCATGTGCTCCACTGCCAAAGCATCTGTGTGGACAGGTACATTACCATCATGATACAACTCATTTGTTATCCACATCTGTCCTCACACAGCTAAGATAATATTTGATTGGTATTTGCCAATTATAAATTTAAATTTTATAGTCCATACAATAAACAGCCCTCCTTGAATTCCAGAAAACACTTGCCATCCTTTTCTGACAGCTTTGATACCTTAATTGTGTTTTGGATGTATGTTTCAGACCAACATTTTCATTTAGTATTAAAATAGCATTAGTTATTTGTAACATCTCCATTCACACTTCATTCAATACAATATACTTCACTTCAGCTACCAGTTTTTATCAAATGAACTTTTGGGAATACTTTATTAGAAAAGAATCAAAAGCAACCAACACTTGAATTTAGCTGCCTGTTTATCAATGCAAAAAAATGGAGCAGACTTCGGCCTTCAGTTAGGGCTGCTTGGTATAAATGATGATGAGAAACTGTCCAACAAAAAGTATTCCAATTTATTCACTTAAAACAGAGTTACTTTAAAAATAAATAACAATACAGTTGCTTCAATTGTGTGTATCAAGACACTACATCATTTACATCAGTGTGTAACATTTTCCATTAAAAGAAAAGCAAAATTTAATGATGATATTAATCTATCGGCAAGAAAATTTTTTCCGTGCCACGTTCATTGAAAAGTTGGTGATGGTTATCAACAGTACAAGTAATTAATCCATACAATATATCCAAGGAAATAATAAGTCTGAATCACATACTCACCATCAGATTTTGTTTCAGTGAAGTATCTCGATGCTGCATCATTTTTCACAACTTCACGTTTCATAATATGTAGCTTTGTGGGAGACTTCCTGCGAAGATCACTAACTGATGGTATTGTACGAGGGTGTAAGCTTCGTCGTGACATGTTTGGTGGATTGATTACACCTGGTGAAATTTCCTTCCTGTCAGTTGACGAACGTGAATATGTATAGTCTGTCTTTGGGAAAACCCTGTTGAAGACCATGGGAAATGAAATTTTCAACTGATGGTGTGCAACATTTTCTGGAAATAACTTTGTTAAAAACATAAAATCTCTCAATCATTAAAAATCAAGAATTCAAAGGATTCTTGGCAGCTAGTTTTATGTGGTATTAACATGGTAACTTTTTCCAATATTTTTTAACTACTTAAAACAACTATTGTATGTTGATAGATCCAATTACATATTGAAGAAACTATACAACTGATAGAGAGTTTCGGATGCTAATGCATGGTGCCAAACACACAGATTGGGGTAGCTTAAGCGTTTGGCACCACTTTTCCAACTCTCAACCGAATTTAACATAAAATAGACCTACAGGTCAGTATGTCACGGCTGCTAAGATTTCTTATTCAAATTCATTGGCTTCACCAACTCACACCCAAACCGTCACCTTCCAACCTAACTTAGACCTTGAGCTATGCTACAGATTAGACTCACCAAAAACTAATATAGCACCAAAATGAATTGTCTAGTGTTCTGTTCATGCATGTATGATATCACATGCAACATCATTGTGTTACTGTATGAAGTAGATACCCAGTGTCGTTAGTTACAATTCATCCCACAGACTGTAAGCTATTCGTTAAGTCACCAAGGGAAGAACGTGTAACAATTCTCATTTCTATGAAACCTCTTCCTGCATGTATCTATTTTGATACACACAGAGTGACAAACATAACTACTCCCCCCCCCCCCTCCCTCCTCACACATAGCTCTCAAATCACTTCACAGTGCAGAAGTGCAACTATCGGCACACTCACATATTATTCAATCCTAAATGTTACTTGATTTTGCTTGTGAGGAAGTGCTCAGACTTTTAAGAGTAATCATTACATGAAGGATGTGCTGTTGTTCCCATGTACTCGGTGGAACACTTTCATGCTGGCAACAGCCCTCAAGACAGCTCTAACAGAATAATTTTTCATTTTAAAATTAGTATGGGTAATAAAAGTAAAGGTACCGTTAGAACCAAACCACAAAACCATTAGCAGGAACTTAAAATAATGATGTGATTTAGCCTCAGTTAAACAGTACTTGAATAGGCAGACGAGATCTGGAAAATGCATTTACATACTCATTGCCACCTTTGGAAACTGTAATTGCATGGAAAGATCAGATCAACACAAGAAAACAAATGTAAATAGAACTACAAAAGGCACATGCATTTTGTTTTATCTTTACTAATATAAAAAAGGGAAACATTGCCACAAAAAATCATGGAAAGTTCTCGACCAATTTAACTTCAAATTTTTACACACTTCTCCAATCTACACATTCAGGCGGGCCTGAGACATATATTCAAACAATGAATTGCAGAGGTTTTCTGTTGAAATGGACCATGAGAAAGAAAATACTGTGCTGTGAAAATTACTATTTCCCTTTCTTTCTTGACGATACTTTTAACTAAAACAGCAGTGTATTTACACCATTGAGGATACTGTTTTTCCCGTACACACTGTTTCTCAGCACACACAACTTTAAACAAAGACTGTATATTGTACACACAGTCAGTTTAACATAAAATCTGTATGTAAGGAAAGTTCTAGTTCCAAATTATGATTAGGATACTACCAAGCACCATAAGTTGCACGAAACTTTGAAATGCATCTGACAAACAATATTGTTTTGGAGCAAGTAACAAACTTAAAGAAAAGTGATCAATTGGAACTGTAGCCACCACTGAAGATTAGGTTTGGTATCAATAAGTATATAAATTCAATGAATCCAGCTTGCTTTTCGGCACACCGTTTGGGGCTTAAATTCGTGTTCCTGTAATGGGCAACTACTACACCATCTCCATTCAATGAAACTTTGTAATGGTACCTGTTTACAGGGTAAAATTAAGAAAAGTAATGTCACTGAAGCTACTATACTATCAGATTCAGCATCTGGACAACACTCTCATAGCAATGACTCCAACCCATTGACCTATTCATTTTAAGTGACTTCACCTCCCTACCAAGGTTTCATTTGCAATAAAGTCTCAAGGTCAGACATTCAAGAATGTTGGAATTGATTTATGGTCAGAGTTATTCACATGGTCAGTTTTATGTTGCTCTTTCACAGCACCCAAAAAACCACTGTATATTCTGAAGTAAGTAATTGTGTACAAAAAAATTAAAAACCTTAAAACAAAAAAATACCCGAGATACCCCAGATTAGGACGCATATCCAGTCCCCACACACATTTAACAACATCGTCAGGATCGCTAGTATGATACAACGAAAGACTATCAAGATACCTATGTTGGCTTCAACTCGCATCCAAACTATGATCTAATCTAGACTGACGATTATAAGGACCACTAATGAACATTTTACATAATAAATGAGCGTTGCAAAAATATAGAGCAAGGCCTCTTGTGCGATGAGTACTCTATTTAAAATAAGGGCCAATATCAATGTATGCACTTTCATCTGATACGAGTTGGTTTACGGTGAGGGCATGGAAGGAATTGGATATTTTCATGTATCGAACAAACTGTTGTATAAGTAACTTATTTTATTATATAGCATACGATCCAAAAATCTTGCTGCTTTTTTTTCTCACCAACAATACATAGTGTAAATCAGAGAACGTTGGAACATTCGAATTTATCGTAGCTTATTCTTAAAATCAAGCAAGCTGACAATAAAAACCCACTTTCGTTAGTTACTCATAATTCATGGAGTAAAGTAGTGGCTTCAGTCACACTGAGCACTGTACCAAGATACAGCTTTTTACATACATCGCACAGAAACAAAAAGTTATGCAAATATCTTCTTTCTCTCTTACACCTACAAGTCGATTGGCATACATGAAAAATATAATTAAACTGGTGCGTGTAGGAGAATAGTACATACCACAATGTTTACACAAAACGGTTGTATAATTAGTGTTTAACAGTTTTCCACATGCCCAGCGTTGACGCATGAAACAGTACTCAGCACTACTAATTACACCACGGTGCAACAGCGTCCGCAGTTTCCCACAGTAATACGGCAGCACAGCAGTCGCTCGCTCACAGCATGCGTCTTGTAGTGTTAGGCGGCGCACTCTTACCCCAGCGTACCTTCCTTCAGACTCACCCTGTGGGAAGGGTCCCATCTGCCGAACAGTGGACAGCTGCAACGCACCAACAGGCGCAGACTTGCCGTCGTTGAATGGATTCGAATGGGGCAACGAAGGCACTACTGGCTACAGCCGCCTCGCTTGTCCACCATGACCAGCAAACCATCACGTACCATTGTTCAGGTGTCGTGAACGATACCACATCGATCGAGTTCGCTGCCACTGTCATTTCTATGGCGCTTTGTTTTGGGTAATAAGAGATCTTCATGAATATACTGGATAAAAAGAAAACGGCCGTCTTAATTCTACCTCACTTATGGATCCAAGAAGCAGATTTGAACGTTTTGCAAACCACCACCTCGTTTCGCTACGATTTAGCCAGTTCGACTGTGTGGTGAGATGAGCGTCAGGTTTGAAGCGTTGAATGCTCTGAGCACATGTATGTCAGTAACCTGTTGCTTTACGTAAGCCTCTGCCCACTAGGAAAGTTCGCACGGCCAAAGGACAGTCGTATCGTTTCTAGACACAAGTTGCCGTGGTGTACGATTTCAGGCGAACCTGTTTTCATTTCTGGCACTTTCTTTTTTTTTTTGTCAAGGACTGATCTCTCCATCCAAAAAGAGTCACATAGTTAGGACACACAGCACGAGCGAGGCCTCTCGGTCGTTAATACGGTGAACTATTTCAGTTGCAGTCCCAATGCGCTTCTCGGAATAACTTTCGAATGCACACACGATGTGTTGTGAAAAGCCACCGAATTCAACTTTGAACACCTGGAACAGCCACGAAAAATAAGTCATGAATACCGCGTTTTTCCACAAGACTTGTACCTGGAGAACCTTATCACAGACTGTGAACGGAAACAAGCAGCACCTAGCGATGGGAATGAACAGCGAATAAGTGATAGGTTTTGTGCATATTGTGCTGCATTGTTGAGTAATCCATAAACATGATATTGTACACCACAAATGCTTAATTGTTTTATTCAACTACAGGTTCCGATCATGATCACACTTTTGTTGCATGCGTTGGGGAGGGGGGGGGGGGGGGGGGGGGAGAGATTGGGTGGTTAGGAGCGCCAAATGGTAAGTCGTTTGTGTGGAAAATTTTCTCCGAGCAGCCCTGCGAATATTACGTACGAATATTAAGCTACGACAATATTACGACGTGTGCCCGCTAACTCAAGATGACCATGTTACCATTGGTGTAATAAAACCAGCTGTGAGGTGGTCGACAAACATGATCTTAGAAACAGTAGAAATTATTTTCTCTTCAGTCTTTACAGTATTCAGCGACGCCTGCCGAGAAATTTGCAGCAAAGGATTACGGAAAATGTCGCGGCACATCGAAATTAATTACAGCAGCAACGCTGTTTCTCTAGCGTCGAACTTCACTGGATTTCTTTATTATTATTTTTTTTCATGGCCTCAATGACCTACGTGTATCTATAAATATTTATCTACTTCGCAGAAATAGAAAATCTAAATAAGGAATTCGAGAACACTAATTCTGAGAATTAAGTTATCTTCGTGTCTCAGAGCTAGATAAAGGAACCTGTGAGACCGCCTCGAATTGTGATTCTAACTTCAACCAGTTTCGAGGCACATTTCAGTGTGGACTGACAACACTGTCACGTCAGTGTGCAAACCGGCAAAGCGCTCAACAGCTTAGATAGGCCAACGGTCCATCGGCTGTCTTATTTATGGGTCAAATAGACGCGCCTGTATGACAATTTGGAAATCAGACAACCCAAGCGTAGTTTTTAGGCCTGCCAACCCCATATTGTATTCAGTTACTCAATTCGCTAACACATACAACAGCGTTGACAGGCTTCGCATGACACGCGATGTGCACATGTGAACTCTACTATCACCCCCTCCTCCCCCGCCCCCCACACACACACCCCTATATGCGTCTATAGTAAGACCGTGCATCCGAAGGGTAGTCGCAAGTCTTCAGAATCGCGCCAAATAACAGACTGGTAATTTTTGTTTGTTTGTTTGCTGCTACATGCCTGCATTGAAATCTCCGCGCTACAGTACCGAAGCATGTCGCCGGAATTAAATGGCGCAGCCTAGACACACAGCGCAGTGTCGTGCGATAATTCTTTTTCTGTATCAACGGAAATGCAGTTGTGATAAGCCAATCCAGGTAACTTCTTCAGCCGTCTGAATTGCCTGACACAGATGCAACGTTTCTGCTGCTATTGAAAACGAATTACTGCACGATACCACAAATTATAACTGGGATGCAGCATCTCTAGTGGCATGCTAAGGTATTCTGTCGCGGAGATTTCAATATGTACCATGGACGTGTACCTGCATACAAATAAAAATTTATTATGCAGTTTCATTTTTTAAGTATTAATCACAACTTTATGATACCCCTTGTATAGTGTATGGAAGAAAAGTGGAGAAGAAACGCGACCTGAGACGCGCAGCAGATACCACCTAACAAACGTTCATGGTAAGGATGAACTTCAAACAAGCAAATTTTCTCACTTATTCCCACAAGATAGGCGTCAGTCGCTGGTGTGGTTCATCAGAAAGGGATTTAAATAACCCTATTGTGAGAGATATCGCGATTAGTGACTGACTTTGATAAAGAAAGTATGCACACTGAAATTTATTTACTTAATAGCGGACCCGACAAAACTTAGCAATTGCTAAATATATATATGGGAATTGCATATACATCCTAAATACCTTGTTCCCCTATTCTCACCTTCCCCCCATTCTCTCCATACATCTCTTCTCCCACCATCTCTCTGTGCATACCCTCTTTCCCCCTCCCTCTGACCACCACCCCTCCCTCTCTACTTCCATTTCTGTCTACAGGTTCAGTAGAGTATCGTGTAAAAGACTGAAGTAAATCCAAGATCTTTTCAAGATTTTGGTAACAACGCTTTCCCTTATTAAAACACAACAAAAATAAAATCAACCAAATCGCTCTTACCGTTCTTAAATGAGTTTTCACAATTGATTTTAATTTTTGATTCTTCCGGTTGATTATCCAAAAAGAATTCTTTCATAAAAACCTTGTCCTGACAATTGTAAACACCTCAAAGTCAAAACTGAACCAAATCTGTCGAGGCTTCTTAAACTGATGATATTTCTTACAAGCGGCAGTTGATGTTAATTTCCGACTTTCGCGTTGAATTTTCCAAAACATTTTCTTTCATACGAACCTTGTCCTGACAACAACGAACGCAACAACAAACGATCAACCAAATCTGTCGCGCCGTTCTCAGGTGGTGACCTTTCATACATGCGGGAACGATTTTTATTCTTATACATTTATTGTATGGCATAAATTAGGTGTTTTTGAATCACAAGATTAGCTATACATACACAAAGATTACCAAACTACTACATAAAAACATTTCAACACCGCTCTCCAAAATAACACAAATTACAATATTATAGATAAATATCAAGGTCTTTTATATAGTTTATGGCACTACTCGTCACTGTCAGGAAATCTTCGGAAGGACCCTTGCAGGCACATGCGGGACATGTTGCACAACATGCGCGACTGTCGTGTCGTTTCACGCTATGGAGTAGCGATGTCGGCAGGCGCCCCATACATGCCCAAAGCAAGTATCAATGCGGCCACGGAAGTGAGCACATATCACCCGTTCGGTAAACGATAAATTGAATATTTTCAATTTGAAACTCCCGCCGTACGATGCTTGATCTGTACCCCCCCCCCCCCCGCCCCCCCCCCCAAAAAAAAATCTCTCTCTCTCTCTCTCTCTCTCTCTCTCTCTCTCTCTCTCTCTGTGTGTGTGTGTGTGTGTGTGTGTGTGTGTGTGTGTGTGTGTGTGTGTGTGTGTGTGTGTTTTTAATGTTAAGTATAGGACGGTCTTCTTCCTACGTGGCCCGGGTAAGCTAAAAGGTTGGACACTCCTGCACTAGAGTAACAAAATGATTATGAAGATTTAACCCGCTTGTCTACTGTCCGCACGTCTTCCGTGGCCAGCTCGGGTGCGGTCCAACAGCCCGATGTTGGTCAAACCCAGGAGTTTCTCCGGAATGCATGGCAGTTTCAGACGTTGTAGAGGGCTTTTTTGTTGCCAATATTGTTTACATTCATTGATAGCATGAAATTCATTTTCAGTAAGAATCCTGGCTAAAGATACGAGTGGAATGTCTTGACCTTATTCACACGAAATTTGTCGTTCAATCTTGGGCGGTCGGAGGTATCAACATTCTGTTATTCACGTAGTAGCGCACTCTTCCGTCCGATAAGAGGTGACTCACTAATATCACAAGCGCCCTCAAAACGGGAAATAACAACAACTCGTCTAACAATCATGGGCATTTTAAAATATCGTAGCCTGGAGACAAATTGGTTAAAAGAATTTTGCACCTGCTGCAAATCTGTGATCGTGCATGGGCTGGAATTTAAAGAAGCAAACTTATTAAACTAAAAACTAACTTTACCGAAATAAAGCAGAACCCAAATTAAAAGCAGTTTGCAATTTGGGGCTTACTCGACGTAATAAATGCCTGAAAGATTCATGGGCGTAAAAAGATACCAGCCAATGCAACGCCCGTGAAGCTTTCCAGCAGTACAACCGTGAAATCAAAATTCATACATAATAATTCCAATCCCAAAGAAAGCAGGTGTTCGACAGATGTGAAAATTACCGAACTATCAGTTTAATAAGCCACGGCTGCAAAATATTAACACGAATTCTTTACAGACGAATGGAAAAACTTTGGGAAGGGAGTGAGACAGGGTTGTAGCCTCCCCGATGTTATCCAATCTGTATATTGAGCAAGCAGTAAAGGAAGCAAAAGACAAATTTGGAGTAGGAATTAAAATCAATGGAGAAGAAATAAAAACTTCGCCGATGACATTGTAATTCTGTCAGAGACAGCAAAGGACCTGGAAGAGGAGCTGAACCGAATGGACAGTGTCTTGAAAGGAGGATGTAAGATGAACATCAACAAAAGCAAAACGAGGATAATGGAATGTAGTCGAACTAAATCGGGTGACGCTGCCTGAATTAGATCAGGAATTGAGGCGCTTAAAGTAATAAATAAGTGTTGCTATTTGGGGAGCAAAATAACTGATGATGGTCGAAGTAGAGAGGATATAAAATGTAGACTGGCAATGGCAAGGAAAGCGTTTCTGAAGAAGAGAAATTTGTTAACATCGAGTATTGATTTAAGTGTCAGGAAGTCGTTTCTGAAAGTATTTGTATGGAGTGTAGCCTTGTATGGAAGTGAAAAATGGACGATAAATAGTTTAGACGGAAAGAGAATAGAAGCTTTCGAAATGTGGTGCTACAGAAGAATGCTGAAGATTAGATGGGTAGATCACATAACTAATGAGGTGGTACTGAATAAAATTGGGGAGGAGTTTGTGGCACAACTTGACTAGAAGAAGGGATCGGTTGGTAGGACATGTCCTGAGGCATCAAGGGATCACCAATTTAGTACTGGAGGGCAGCGTGGAGAGTAAAAATCGTAGAGGGAGACCAAGGGTTGAGTATACTAAACAGATTCAGAAGGATGTAGGTTGCAGTGGGTACTGGGAGATGAAGAAGCTTGCACATGATGGAGTAGCATGGAGAGCTGCATCAAACTAGTCTCTGGACTGAAGACCACAAGAACAACGCTACTCCACCCTTTGCACTGGAACATACTTTGATACTCCTTGGCACTGTGTCCACAGGGTGAGCTGCTGATCAAGGTAGTCCAATTCTTCGATGGCGGCCATCCTCAGATCATCCCGATGATTCCTGCGACGGCGGTCTACAAGTTTAAACTTGTCCCAAGCACATAGCAGATACCGCAGGCTATTAAATTCGATTTATTCCTGCATTCTGCAAATAGGTTTCCAAGTGGAGGTGCAACACGCTCTTGCATAACGGACTTAAAGACGAACCCACAGCGAGAAAGTTAACTGTGGGGCTGGACAACAGGTTGGCGGACTCTTTTCAGATACCGCACAGCCCTCAAAGTACCGTCTATAGTGATGAAATTCATCAGATATCCGTAATTCATACAGGCCCAAAATATGACTCAACATCCTCCCCACTGAAACCGTGGGAGTGCATGCCTAAGACGTGCACCTCCACTAGGGTTGCCAGGTCCAAAAACTGAAAAGCCAGGTCCTGCGTTATATTTAGCAGGATATTTTGCCCTAAAGGACGGACTACCTAACTAAATAGAAATAGTCTTAGAAATAGAGTCTACTGGGTACTTTCTATCGTTATTAATAATCAATTACGGTCAGTTTTCTGCGACAACAGCCTTAAAAGTGCTTAGGCTGTGGAACAAATCAGTAAACAGCCTTATAATTTGACAATTATGAATTCAGTACTCAGTCTTCTTTACGGATCAGTATTCTTCCTAGGATAACCTTGTGTCAAAATAAACTAAAATATATTCATTAAACATAATTAGAAATTATGTATTCCTCTTGCATGGAAAATAAAAGATCAATAGCTTTGGCCATTTCAATTAGATTTATGAAGAAATAACAATTTTCTATAGTTAAGTACTAATATTTCTCATTTGAAATCACTATCAAGGACGCTATGTTCCTTGGAAATAATTTTGTGGAATTCCAGGTAGGGTAATTTAAAATTACAAATCATCATCTTTATAACTGTGTCGGTTTTCAATTTATTGCCTTCTTTTGTCCTTCGGGCGTTTGTGAAATGAACCATCCTGGAATTGTAATATTTTGCCAATTTCAATAACTCCGAATGAAATTGTTTATCCTTCTTTACACTTAGCCCTCGATTAGGTTATTAGCTTGGAAGGGGCCTTAGTTATGCGTTCTCTATTTCGTAGCTAAAAAGTGGCAGATGTGGCCTTGCACGACCGTAAACACCGGATTCCTTGCAACCCTTGGCTCCACACATTTCCTGCATACAGTCCCGACTTAGCCCCATCCGATTTTATCTGTTTCCAAAACTTAAAGAACACCTTCGCGGGCTTCACTTTGATAGTGATGAACTGGTGCAACAAGAGGTGGTGATGTAGCCCCGTCAACAAAATAAAAAATTCGACAGTGATGATATCAACAAACCGGTATCTCTTTTGAGAGAAATGTGTTCGCCGGTAGAGTGACTACGTGGAGGAATAAATATGTAGACATGAAGAATGAAAATACAGAATGTTAATAACGTGTGTTTTATTTAAAATGCTTTAAGAATTTTCACATGAATTCGGAGACAGTACTTTTCAGCGCGCCCTCCTATCAGAAACACTGCTGACAAGGGAACCTGCCCATCGCACCCCCCTCAGATTTAGTTATAAGTTGGCACAATGGATAGGCCTTGAAAAACTGAACAAAGATCAATCGAGAAAACAGGAAGAAGTTGTGTGAAACTATGAAAAAATAAGCAAAATATACAAACTGAGTAGTCCATGTGCAACATATGCAACATCAAGGAAACCATAGGTACAGTAGCACCGTGGTCCGGTGGTTAGCGTGAGCAGCTACGGGGCGAGAGGTCCTTGGTTCAAGTCTTCCCTGGAGTGAAAAATTTACTCATTCATTTTCGCAAAGTTATGATCTGTCCGTTCGCTCATTGACGTCACTGTTCACTGTAATAAGTTTAGTGTCTGTTTTGCGACCGCACCGCAAAACCGTGCGATTAGTAGACGAAAGGACGTGCCTCTCCAATGGGAACCGAAAACATTTGATCGCAAGGTCATAGGTCAACCTATTCCTCCACAGAAAAACACGTCTGATATATTCTATACGACACTGGTGACGGCATGTGCGTTACATGACAGGAATTTGTTGTCGACCCACCTAACTTGTACACTTGGCGAATGGGTAAAAAGATTCTTCTACCTTGCCCGATTTAGGTTTTCTTGTGGATGTGACAATCACTCCCAAAAAACTGATGAAAACATAATAGTTTGTCACATAAACTGAAAATAAAATATTAAACTTTTCACTCGAGGTAAGACTTGAACCAAGGACCTCTCGTTCCGCAGCTGCCCACGCTAACCACGGGACCACGGCGCTCCTGTGCTCACACTATCCTTTATGTTGCCTATCTTCCGCATGGACTACTCAGTTTATATATTTTGCTCATTTTTTCATAGTTCCACACAACTTCTTCCTGTTTTCTCGATTGATGTGTGTTCAGTTTTTCAAGGCCTATCCACTGTGCCAACTTATAACTAAATCTGAGGGGGGTGCGATGAAGAGGTTCCCTTGTGAGAAGTGAGAGCCGCGGGTTGCACGAATACTTTATTTGGGAAGCAGTTTGACGATCACTGTTCTGTACCATAGCACGGACTGTTGGACGATAGTGCTGCATTTACTTACTGACTAATCATTATCTTACAGAAGTCGACGTGTAACTAGAAGGCGTGGTTCTCACTGAGACGATATGGGGTACGACAAATTTGTATTATTCATCATACGTATCAATTACGAAACAGTGTTGGTTGCTTGGTTATGTGAAGAAAACACTAAAATTTAAGTTAGGACAGGGCAACGGTAGGTTACTTAAAATTTTGGTTACATTCAAATTACAGTGCATTTTTACTCGCCAAAAGGCTGTAAAATCAATCCTTGGGAATCGGGAGGCTCGAACGAAATGTATACTGCGTGTACTACCAGCTGAATGATTAATCCACGGCGATCATTCCTACACATGCAGCAGGCAAACAACAAAAAGATGTGGCACCAGAGGAAACCGGTGCACTTACGAGCAAAAATTCTAAGTCATGCCACTTGCGTTATTTTACCCAGCTCAAGAGATCTGAACATTTATCTACTTGGCTAATTACAAGCAGCAGCCGAATAAAACTGAATGGCCACCCACAGCTAACAACAACAATCTGCAGTGGAAAATTAAACTGCCCTGTAGCGTACTCCCGGAAATGAATTCGTCAGTAGCGAATATAAGGTATTGGTTCGTGTGATGTTTGTTCAAACTAGCCTGATTTTGTGTCTTGAATCCCATCTCAATAGTCACTTGAGTTTCTTCTATCTATTCGTACCTCACACAGCAGCACTACAGGTTCTCAGAAAACATTTTCATATCAATAAACTGGCTGATACGTCTTCGTAAATTGTTGGAAACGACATCATTTCCAATTGCTGGGTGAGTAGGCCTAACCCAAACTAGGAAGTTTACTGAATTGTGCTGATTCTCAGACGCTGTTTAAAAGGATTCCTTTCCCAGAATACAGTTAAGATCGATACACGGCATGACAGTGCCCACCACAGCGGAGCTACAAACCCCGATCAACATATAGAATAATATGAAACAGTATTTGAAGAGTGGATTGTCAAACGTTCTGCATGAAAAATTTCATGTGTCAAGAGGATACAAAAAGGATTAATCTCTTTTTGTAAGTAACTTTTGTACGTAACTGAGACGGTATTCTGATACAACAGAATTACGGTGCACATTTATCACTGTAAAAGTGAGAAATTATAAAATAAATACTTTACCGTCTGAAATATGCAAGTACGACTCTCAGCTGTCCTCCCATCAATACATCATCTTCTACCATCCAAATTTCACAGAAGTATCCCGCCTACCTTACGAGACTAGCACACTCTACAAGCGAAGAGACCGAAGAGATATGGTTTAGCCACAGCCTCGTCAACTTTTTCAGAATGAATTTTTACCATGTGTCGGAGTGTGCGCTGGTCTGAACTTCCTCGCAGATTAAAACTGGATGTCGGACCGAGGCTCCAATCTGTGAAGTTTCAAATCGTCGCACACTCTTCTGCAGAGTGAAAATTCATTTTGGATAGAAAATAAATATTTTATTAAAAACATTCTAGGTACCACACCAGGATCCTGACTGGTTCAAAGTGCCAATAAGAAAGTTTTTGTTTCAAGTGCCATTAATATTGATGAACTGCGTTTATTTATCACAATACAAGTACAGAAATACTGCAGTAATTTTTTAACTAGCAGTACCATTTCTCATCTCTCTTTAACAAGAGCACTAAACCATTTCTCATTTCTCTTTGACAAGAGAAAGACAAAATTAAATTCACGAAAAAATTTCTCAGCACTGACTATTTCTTAAACAACTGCATTCTTGGAATAAGATATTGTTAAGTTTACTGTTGAACTCCCTGTAGTGTTGACGTACATGGTGACCCAGAAAACGGGAACATCTCCACAAAACAATAAAACTCGAAGTAAAGAAGGAAAGAAATTGCACTCATGGTAACTGAAACCTTACAACTTTGCCATTTACTAAATACTGATAAGCATTCATCATTTTTAAAACATTACGTCCTTTAGATGGCGTCCTCCTGCACGAATACATTCGTGAAATCTGCTGTTGAGATTTCTCATTGACGGCTGCAACATCTCAGGTGCGATACTGTGAACTGCATCCCGAATTCTCGGTTTTAACTCACCCACGGTTCTTGGTCGAGTCGTGTAGACTTTGCTCTTGAGGTAAGCACCCTAACAAAAAAAAAAAAAAAAAAAAAAAAAAAAAAAAAAAAAAAAAAAAAAAAATCACAAACGGATAAATCTGGCAATCTAGGGGGCCAGGGAATGTTACCGAATCATATCACACGGTTGTCAAACAATTCTCGCACATATACCACTGACTGCCGTGTAGTGTGTGATGTCGCGACAGCCTGTTGAAACCAGCCTTCTTGAACGTTTGGAAAGTTTTTCAATGCACGTGTAAAGGAAGTTCGTAACATATCCACATAACGATCTGCGCTGACAGTTATTGTGTTGTCCTGTTCATTTGCGAGAAAATACGGTCCTATAATCCCATGTGATGAAACAGCACATCATACTGTCACTTTACTAGCGCGTAAAGGGCTCTCATGAACGTCATTAGGATTTGTGTTTGTCCAGTAACGGTAGTTCTGTTTATTCAAATAACCTGTGAGATGAAAATGTGCCTCATCTGACATCCACAAATTTCATGGTCAACATACACAACATACACAACATTCATCGTCATTGTTTATTTTTGTTATCACTTGCTGACAGAATCCTAATCGTAACCGGTAATCGTTCTTCAATTGTTGCACCATCTGTACTTTGATCGGATGAAATCAAAATGAATTCTGCGAACACTCTCTCTCGACATTCCAACCACTTCTCCTTGCTTACGAATTGAACGCCGTGGGCTTCGTAAGACGGATTCGCGTACAACATCAATGTTCGCTGGAGAACGCACACTTCTTGGTCGTCCTGTTGGTTTCTTCTTGAGGGTAAATCCAGTCTCTTCAAAACTATTAATGCAATATTTTACCGCCTGTTTCGACGGCATCATGACGCCCTAAATTATAAAAATGTGTCGAAACTTTATCAGCGCCGCTAGCAAACTATCATTGGTTTTATAAAACATTTTTATGGCTAATGCACGCTGTTGTTCGTTCCACTGATCCATGATTACTGAAATGGCAGACTGTTTACTCACACTGTCACGAACCCGCAGTGCTGTCACCTGCACATGGCTCATTTCAAACATTCCCGCTATTCTGTGTCACCCTGTAGAAACGGTAACATCATCGACAAGTTTTAATACGACGCACAGAGTGTTGTACATCGGCCATGACCTGTCCTCTTTTGAATACACTGACACTTTTCCATTCTTTTGTTTCTGAGTAAGACTTTTTAATAGGTATTTGAGATGGATGAGTATGAGACACTTTGATGGTACTGCATTTGGAGATCTTAAGACGCCTGCACCGACAACAATGCTCCAGTAACATGCACTGGAATTACATGGAATGAGTTCATACCTGTAGCTTTAGCTGACTCAATACACTTGTGTAAATCCATTACAAATGTGTCTCATTGATACTAACAGAAGTTTATTTGAATTCTTGTTAACACACAAACTGTTCAGCAACTAAATGGAGGAGAACTTAGCGCAAGGCACTTCCAACTTCGGAGGGAAGCACTGCTCGACACAAAAGGTCATGCGTCAACCAGCAATTAATTTTTGAAACAATTTTTCCATGATTTGGCATTTGGAACAAGTCAAAGAACATGCAACAGAACACAAAAGCAGTCAAAACGTATTTTGTAAAAAAAATGGTACTTAGAAATGTCTTGTCATTTCCACTCTTCATGTACAGATACAATAGTGGCTTAAGGAAGTTTTTTAAGAACAAGTGAACGTGGAACGCATTCTTCGTTACGCTACGAACAACGCGAACTTCTTAATGTTGTATTTCCTGGCCATGGCTGATTTGTTTTTCCTGAGTCGCCACGGCAAGAAGTACAGATCTCACTGCATTTGGTTACCTGACATCTATAAAAACATAGTTACCAGAAAATGTTATGGTGCAATTGTTGAACTGTATCTTTCAGTCAGTAATGTAGTAATGAGAAGAAAAAAAAAAAGTACGCCGCTTCGCTGGTTTCATAGCACTTCGCATTTAAGTACGAACAGTAGCGTTCTGAAAGTCCGAAGAACAGTGAAAACAGTTTCTTTACAGATCAGAGGAGCGCACGTTGCATCACATGGAGAGGCAGAAAGCGTTATTTATAACTGACCCGTTTCGAGGGCAACAGGAATGCCGCGACACGGCAACCCATATTAACCAACCGTCCGACTAAGCATATCGCACACTACGTCACCACATGCAGCTGCGAACCGGCAGCAAGAACCAGTGGCATAGGTTATGGCGCATAATTATACTCTGAGGTAGTGGTAGTGTACAACACAAATATAGAGGGAAACATTCCACGTGGGAAAAATATATCTAAAAACAAAGATGATGTAACTTACCAAACGAAAGCGTTGGTATGTTGATAGACACACAAATAAACACACACACAAAATTCAAGCTTTCGCAACCCATGGTTGCTTCATCAGGAAAGAGGGAAGGAGAGGGAAAGACGAAAGGATGTGGGTTTTAAGGGAGAGGGTAAAGAGTCATTCCAATCCCGGGAGCGGAAAGACTTACCTTAAGGGGAAAAAAGGACAGGTATACATTCGCGCGCGCGCGCACGCACGCACACACACACACACACACACACACACACACACACACACACACACACACACACACACACATATCCATCCGCATATGCACAGACACAAGCAGACATTAAAATATATATACACACACACAAACCTTTGGCATCTTGATCCATTTTACGGAGCCGTTGTTAGCGAAACACACGAGCAACGGGACGCAATTATGATCCTGCATAACTTAACAGCACTTACATTAGCTTCTTTAGGTTATCCTCATTATTGGTTTGTGTAACACAATAAGCACCTTTTCTTGTGACGGCACCGCTTGCTAAATATGAGACAAAACTAATATTGGTTACACTGCAGTGGCATTCTTATGAGACATGGTGCTTCACTCGCCGTCCATAACCAATGATGCACCTAACTGGCAACCACTGTGATAGCAGACCCTTCGAAGCGTTGCTTTCAAATGTAAAGAGAACAGACTGCAGCGAATCAATTAAGATTCTTTTTTCACTGTTTTAGTTTGTGTAGTAAAGAGAAGTAATCATTTGTGTTCCCTTGTTTAAAACTTGATAATGGGATAATGTGGTCCCGAAACATGTTGTGTTAAGTAAATCACACATTTTCGACAGCTGAGTGTAATAAGCTCCGTACTAATACTAGCAATGTCATTAACCCACTCGGCTTTGTTATCTGAATTTCAATTACGTACATGACGGAATAAATGATATTAAAATTTTCGTTTAGGTCATCTGAGGATCACGTTACTTCGGATCGACTACGTTTCTTCTAATTTCTATTCTTAATATTATTTCTTTCTCATTCCTTTGCAACCTCCTTCCTTCTTATACTCTTCTATGCCTGATGGTTCTGTCCCTGGAAACCTACAGCACCCTGAATTTTTTGAAAGGAAGACTGCTATAAATCTCTCGTTTCCCCTATTCTCATTTCTTCCTGATGCCCTTGTGCCTCTTGGTTCCAGAACAGTTTCGTTCTCTTGTTCACAAGAAACTGCATTATATTACGTGTCAAACTCCCCCCGTCCATCCTAATATAAGAATGTGTCCACAGAATACTACTCTCCCCACACGGTGTCAGAGATTCTCTTTATCTGGGTACACATTTCTCGGTTCGCTAGTCTTTTATTAACATTTGTCTATTAACTTCGTCTATTTATTTAAAAAAGTTATTCAGACTTCCATTTATTAACCATACAGCCATCAACAAATACGAATTCCTTCTCCCTCGCCAGTTTTCAAAATCACGAATAAACTTATTTTAAGATATATAAATATTCTACACGGTACCACTGTCTAATCATTCAGACAAGAGTACCTACAAGCAGTTTGTTGTACACGTTCCATATTCAGGAGTTGTGGGTTCTAGCCTACCAAAAGTCAACATGGAATTCGTTCACTGACTCCTTAGAGGTCCGTTTGCCTAACCGCTCACGGCTTCTGAGTAAAACTCAAGTCTGGTCTCTCATGAAACTGGCCTGTTACACACCCACTGAGATACATCGTTGAGTTACAGCACAGTTAAATCTTTCGCTGTTATAAGAGAGGTGACCGTTAATGGACTCGTCTAAGTTGTACAGATGTTTCAGTTTCTGGTCTTTGTTTTCTTCTGCGAGTGCCTAACAACAATGTCATTAATGTTCTCCATGACTCCGCTTTCACAATCGGCGGTTTGCACTGAGATGAGAAAAGTCATGGGATAGCGATATGCATACACACAGATGAAGGTAGTACCGCGAACAGAAGGTATAAAAGGATATTACATAAGCGTAGCTGTCAATTGTACTCAGGTGATTCGGGTGAGATGGTTTCCGGCGTGATTATGGCCGCACCACGGGAATTAATAGACTTTGGACGCGGATGTCTAGTTGGAGCTAGACGCATGGAACAATCAATTTCGGAAATCGTTAGGGAATTCAATATTCCGCTATCCACAGTGTAAAGGTTGTGCAGAGAATACCAAATTCAGGCATTACCTCTCACCAAGGACAAAACAGTGGCCGACGGCCTACACTTAACGACCGAGAGCAGCAGCATATGCGTAGTTGTTAATGCTAACAGGCTAGCAATACTGAGTGAAATAACCGCAGAAATCAATGTGGTACGTACGACGAACGTATCCGTAAGGGCAGTATGGCGAAATTTCGCATTAATGGGGTATAGCAGTAGACGACTGACGCGAGTGCCTTTGTTAAGAGCACAATTTCGCCTGCCGCGCCTCTCCCGGCCTAGTGGCCGTATCGGTTGGGTCTAGGACGACTGGAAAACTGAGGCCTGGTAAGAGCTGATGATAGGGGTTAGCGTGTGGCCCAGAGCCTACAAAGTCATAGACCCATGTTGTCAACAAGGCACTGTACAAGCTGGTGGTGGCTTCATAATGGTGTGGGCTGTGCTTACATGGAACGGACTGGGTCCTCTGGTCCAAATGAACAATCATTGACGGGAAACGGTTATGTTCAGCAACTTGGGAGACCATCTGCAGCCATTCATGAACTTTATGTTCCCAAACAAAGATGGACTTTTTGTGGCTGAAAATGCATCATGTCACAGGGGCACAGTTGTTCGTGACTAGTTTGAAGAACATTATAGACAATTTGAGCGAATGATTTGGACACCCAGATCGCCTGACATGAGTCACATGGATCATATATGGGACATAATCGAGATATCAGTTCGTGCACAAAATCCTCCACCGAGAATACCTCCGCTGCTATGGAGGCAGCATGGCTCAATATTTCTGCAAGGAACTTCCAACGACTTGCTGAATCTATGCCACGTTGAGTTGCTGTATTATGCCGGGTGACAGGAGGTCCGACACAATATTTGGAGGTACCCCATGGCTTCTGTCAACTCAGAGTTTATACCACCAAGTGTGTAAAAGTGTTTCCCAAAACAGCCATCGTTAAACTTTAACCAAGTGATTAGCGTACATTATCTTCCTGAAACGCTTCTCTTCCTGAACCAGAATGTTGCCTGTACTTCCGGATGTTTTCTTAATGCTACGGGAATTAACCGGCATTTCAATCACACACTGGATTTATCGAGATACGCACACAACTACGGACAACTGATGTAAATAAATGTGGATCTCGTTTGTTTGGAATCGATTCTATGATTCAACCATCTAAACCATACGTGCCTAGAAGGAACAAAGGCATATTTTCTAATTAGTGTAGCGCCATCACGCTCCGAGGATGATCGAAATTGTCAACAAGGTACTGTGCAAGCTGGTGGTGGGTCCATAGTGGTGTGAACTGTGTTTACATGGAATTGACTGAGTCCTCTGATCCAACTGAACCGATCACTGACTGGAAACGGTTATGTTCGGCTACTTGGAGACCATGTGCAGCCATTTATGAACTTCATGTTCGCAAACATGTCGCCGGGCCACAACTGTTCGTGGTTGGTTTGTAGAACATTGTGGACAATTCGAGCGAATGATTTTACCCTCCAGATCTCCCTACGTGAATCGCATCGAACATTTGTGGGATATAGTCGAGAGCTCTGTTTGGGCACATCCTACACCGACATCGCTTACGCAATTATAACGACCAATGAGGCAGATACTGCCTAAACGAAAATTAAAGAAACTTTTGGAGAAAGGAGAACCACTTGCTTGAATATCAAGAGCTTTGATGGAAACCCAGTTCTAAGCAAAGAAGGGAAAGGAGAAAGGTGGAAGGAGTATATAGAGGTTATATACAAGGGCGATGTACTTGAGGACAATATTATGGAAATGGAAGAGGATGTAGTTGAAGATGAAATGGGAGATACGATACTGCGTGAAGAGTTTGACAGAGCACTGAAAGACCTGAGTCGAAACAAGGCCTCCGGAGTAGACAACATTCCATTAGAACTACGGAGCCTTGGGAGAGCCAGTCCTGACAAAACTCTACCATCTGGTGAGCAAGATGTATGAGACAGGCGAAATTTCTTCAGACTTCAAGAAGAATATAATAATTCCAATTCCAAAGAAAGCAGGTGTTGACAGATGTGAAAATTACCGAACTATCAGTTTAATAAGTCACGGCTGCAAAATACTAACGCGAATTCTTTACAGACGAATGGAAAAACTAATAGAAGCCGACCTCGGGGAAGATCAGTTTGGATTCCGTAGAAATGATGGAACACGTGAGGCAATACTGACCCTACGACTTATCTTAGAAGAAAGATTAAGGAAAGGCAAACCAACGTTTCTAGCATTTGTAGACTTAGAGAAAGCTTTTGACAATGTCGACTGGAATACTCTCTTTCAAATTCTGAAGGTGGCAAGGTTAAAATACAGGGAGCGAAAGGTTATTTACAATTTGTACAGAAACCAGATGGCAGTTACAAGAGTAAGCAGTAAGGGAAGCAGTGGTTGGGAAGGGAGTGAGACAGGGTTGTAGCCTCTCCCCGATGCTATTCAATCTGTATATTGAGCAAGCAATAAAGGAAACAAAAGAAAAGTTCGGAGTAGGTATTAAAATTCATGGAGAAGAAATAAAAACTTTGAGGTTTGCCGATGACATTGTAATTCTGTCAGAGACAGCAAAGGACCTGGATAAGCAGTTGAACGGAATGGACAGTGCCTTCAAAGGAGAATATAAAATGAACAACAAAAGCAAATCGAGGATAATGGAATGTAGTCTAATTAAATCGGGTGATGCTGAGGGGATTAGATTAGGAAATGAGACATTTAAAGTAATAGATGAGTTTTGCTACTTGGGGAGCAAAATAACTGATGACGGTCGAAGTAGAGAGGATATAAAATGTACACTGGCAATGGCATGGAAAGTGTTTCTGAAGAAGAAAAATTTGTTAACATCGAGTATAGATTTAAATGTCAGGAAGTCGTTTCTGAAAGTATTTGTATGGAGTGTAGCCATGTATGGAAGTGAAACGTGGACAATAAATAGTTTAGACAAGAAGCTTTCGAAATGTGGTGCTACAGAAGAATGCTGAAGATTAGAAGGGTAGGTCATATAACTAATGAGGAGGTATTGAATAAGATTGGGGAAAGAAGTTTGTGGCACAACTTGACTAGAAGAAGGGATAGGTTGGTAGGGCATATTCTGAGGCACGACACGATATTAGACACATCCCGTGACTTTTGTCACCTAAGTGTCTGTAGGTGTAGAACTTCCAGCTCCTTTGCCATCTGGACGGAATTACAATGCCATCGACGAATACTTTTTTTTATTTTTTCTCCCTGTACTTTATACCTAATTCCAAAGTTTTCTTTGGTTGCCTTTATCATTTGCTAAATGTAACGTCTGAAAAAAAATGGTGATAGGCTACAAGCCCACTTCATTGCCCTCTCAGTTGCTGCTTTCTTTTCCATGTTCTTAGGACTGTACAAATACAGACTGGTTAGCGTACAAGTCGTAGGTAGCATAATTAGCTCCCTGTATCTTATCCCTCATAAGATGAGAATTCCAACTATACTGCCCAGTATTTGGCAGCGGGGACGCGCGGTTGTTACAAGGCGACGCTGTAGCTGCGTCGCTCTTTCGGTCCCTCCTGGGTCGCGTAAAACTGTTCCTACTCCCAAAGGCGAGTCGCAGAGGGGAGGCTCCCCTGGAACGAGACCTTCCCTCTCCGGCGGCCGTCCACCGCGAATAGACACGCACCGCGCCGCCCAGCCGGCTGCGGCACGCGTGGCTGCGGCTGCGGCTGCGTCCCCTGCCCAGTATAAATAGGCCGCCTTATATAACGGCTGTGGGACGACGCTGCGCGACGCGTGAGACTTAGGCCAATCCCTGGCCCTCGTGACTAAACGCCGGAAGTGCGGGCCCACGCCGATAACGGCCCGTCTGCGTGCGCCAACAATCAAACTTGCCCACCTCCCACAGAGGCCCAATAACGTCACTCACACGCAACACTGGTCACCATGTTTACTAAACGACCTTCTCAGACCATATTTTTCAAACTACTTACTAGGGCTGGGCAAACGGTACTCGCGTTCGAACGAGATCGGGATTTCCAGATACGGCGCACAGCTCGATGCAGTATCGAGTGCTACTCGATCGAAGTGACATTTCACTAAAGCGGCACGAAAGCAACCGATGACGAGAAGCTAAAAAGCAGCCACAGGAACAAGCCATAGCTCAACTTGAAATAAATTTGACTGTTTCACGGAAAAAGAAAAATTTTAGAATTGAGATTAACGAATGAGCACAACTACTTTACACATATCTATGTCGATGTGTAATACAGAGAACGTCTTTACTCAATGTCACTAGCATTTTTATTTCTTAAGCATCACACCCGAATCCGATAGATGAGTTCTTTTTCCGTGCACACATTCCTGCAGCCTGATACGGACGTGATGCACGGCTCGACCTAACATTTCAGTAGGTATCGTGAAGATTTCATCTCGTATTCTTGCTTTTAAGTTCTTCAGCAGTAGCAGGTCGAATACGCTCTTAACGTCCCCCCCCCACAAGAAAAAATATCACACGCTGTCAGGTCAGGCGATGTTAGGGGGCCATGCAATGTCACCGTACTTTGAAATGATACGTCTGCCAAAAAATCGTCGCACAGTTCCCATCGATATCTGTGCTGTATGTGCCGATGCTCACTCATGTTGAGACCAACTGTTGGCAGCAAAATGGGGCAATTAATTTGCTACATAACTTTTTCATCATGACAACATAACGAACAGACGTTACAGTGACTGCGGACCCATAACCGTCTTCAAAAAAGTTGGCACACCATACTGCAACTTTACTGCTGTGCAATGGTCGCTCATGTAGCCGACATGTATTTCACTCATACCAGTAGCGAAAATTCTCTCTTGACAAAGCCACTGAGATGGAAGTGGACTTCGTATGACATCCACAGATTGTTAATGGAACTGTGGACGTCGTTGGCTTTTGCTAAAATGTGTTCAGCGTCTGAGACCGCTGCAACTGTAAGGACTCTGCGTGACGTCTAACAGAGTGCTGTGGGCTTCTTGCGAAAGCAGTTCGCACAGTCTATATCGTCTCCCATCCGAGCCGTTCCGGGTCTCCCTGCAGACTGCTTCTTCAATAGAGAACCTGTTGCTTCAAAATAGTAAATCCAGGTGCTGAACGCATGCGCTGAGAGAATACGACCATGCCCGTCCGATGCCGAAATTCTCGAAGCTCGCCCCCCCCCCCCCCCCCTCCCCACCCATTTCCATTCTAGTAGCAGGCTTTTGCTGCAAAGGCCAGCTGCACACCGTTTCATTACTCCGTTTTTACTGTTTACTAAATGGCAAGACAGTGCGAGCAGTATTCTAAGAGGGTGGTTTGACAAGTTCTCGGAATCACTACGAGAGATCAGCGCTAGCGCAAAGAGTTGTTCATGTGATGTTCAGAGGACTGTTGCCTGTAAACACGTGCCACGTCAGTGCTCTTGGAAGAGAGCTGCAGCGGTGACGTGGCTCTGTTGTTGTTCCCGCTTAGTGATTTGCGAAGATGGTTCAAATGGCTCTGAGCACTACGGGACTTAACATCTGAGGTCATCACTCCCCTAGAACTTAGAACTACTTAAACCTAACTAACCTAAGGACATCACACACATCCATGCCCGAGGCAGGATTCGAACCTGCGACCGCAGCGGTCGCGCGGTTCCAGACTGAAGCGCCTAGAACCACTCCGGCCGGCTTTGCGAAGATGGAAAAAAAAAAAAAAATCGAGATCCGAGCAGTAATAAAGTACTTCATAAAGGAAGGTATGAGAGCAAATGACATTCATGCCGATTTCCAGAATAGGTGGTGGTGGTTAGTGTTTAACGTCCCGTCGACAACGAGGTCATTAGAGACGGAGCGCAAGCTCGGGTTAGGAAAGGATTGGGAAGGAAATCGACCGTGCCCTTAATCAAAGGAACCATCCCGGCATTTGCCTGAAACGATTTAGGGAAATCACGGAAAACCTAAATCAGGATGGCTGGAGACGGGATTGAACCGTCGTCCTCCCGAATGCGAGTCCAGTGGATTTCCAGAATATACTGGAGACTCTGCTCCTTCATATTCAATTGTTGCCAAGTGGACAAATGAATTTAAATTTGTTAGGGTGAGCTCAGATGATCCGCGCAGTGGTCGGCCAAGATGTGTCACTGCTCCAGAAATCATTGCAAAAGTGCACAAAATGGTCATGGAGGATCGCCGATTGAAAGTGCGTAAAACTGCTCACGCTTGCCAGATGTCATCTGGAAGGGTATATCACATTTTAACTGAAGAATTGTAAATGAAAAAATTATCTGCAAGATAGGTGCCGCGACTGTTGACGCTGGATCAAAAACACTTGAGAATGGACATATCAGAACAATGTTTGGCCCGTTTTAGGAGAAACGTACAAGACTTTTTGCGCCGGTTTGTGACCAAAGATGAAACTTGGGTGCACTACTACACCCCAGACACAAAACAACAGTCAAAGCAGTGGAAACATGCTGATTCTCCGCCACCAAAGAAAGCAAAGACAATTCCTTCGGTGGGAAAGGTCATGGTGTCAGTGTTCTTGGATGCGAATGGGATTCTATTTGTAGATTATCTCCCCACTGGGCAAACAATTACTGGAGAATACTATGCTAACCTCCTGGAAAAATTGCAACAGAAGATACGCGAAAAAAAGGCCAGGTTTAGCAAGGATCAAGACAATGCGCGTCCGCTCACATGTGCCGTCGCCATGGCAAAATTACACGAACTAAGGTATGAATTGTTGCAACACCCGCCTCATTCACCTGATATGGCTCCATCAGACGGCCATCTCTTCCCAGATCTGAAAATTTTTCTTGCTGGAAGAAGATTCATTTCAAACGAAGAATTGATAGCCAGTGTAGACAACTATTTTGCAGGCCTGGAGGAAACTCATTTTCGACATGGGATCAAGGCACTGGAACATCGTTGGACCAAGTACATCGATCTACAAGGAGACTACATTCAAAAATATGAACTTTTTTCCGTTCGGAGAACTTTTCAAACCACCCTCGTATGTGTCATTCGGCGCCACTTAGCAACGTTGCCACAACACGTATCGACATTTCCCATTCTTTTGAGTCACTCTGTAGTATATCTAAGGCATTACTATCTTGGTAACGTCAATGCGAATGCACAATAAGGTTCGTGCCTTTTGCGCGAAGACAGGACACGCTGCGAGCAAGTAAGTGGACAGCGGACGCTACTACAGCGTTTGACAAGCTGCTAATTTGGGTCAGACTGGAAGCGTGTCGGATGGCTGATGTGGTTAAGGCAACCGCTCGCATTAAGCGGGAGGTCCGGTTTAGAGCCCCGGTCCAGCAAAAATTTTCAACTTTCACCATCTAATTATTCCGGTGCCCGATTGCGGCTGGAGTAGGGCTCTTCACCGAAAAAAAAAGGTGGAAATGGTAATAAATCCTACCGCATTAGAAATTTCTGTAGTATTTTAACTAATTTACAGTAAGAGTTATAGTACAGTATTTATCAATACTGTATATAATCTTTGTGGTGATTTTTTATATAAAACTAACAATCAAAGTCGAAAGTATGGTCAACCTAAGTAACACTCGATTCTGAACACATCTCGAAAATGAGTTTCCTCCAGGCCTGCAAAATAGTTGTCAACACTGGCTATCAATTCTTCGTTTGAAACATAATATTTTATTTGGTTATTAGAAATTGTAATTTGCCAAGTGAGTTGCAGAAGTGCGTTTCGAACCCTGTTCACGTATCAGAAAAATACGTAAAAAGTTACTAGTTTATAACCAGCTTTAAAACAAGACGGTAACGTTCAGATGCAACAAGAAAGAAAATAAATTGGGAATAAATGCCTAATAGATGAAATAAGCCACATTAAACTGACTGACAAATTGCGATCACGAGAATAAACAAGCGGAGAGACCTGTAGTGGAGACAGTACCAACAAACTTCAGCAGGTGTGTGTGTGAAATCTTATGGGACTCAACTGCTAAGGTCATCAGTCCCTAAGCTTACACACTACTTAACCTAAATTATCGTAAGGACAAACACACACCCATGCCCGAGGGAGGACTCGAACCTCCGCCGGGACCAGCCGCACAGTCCAGGACTGCAGCGCCTAAACTTCAGCAGATCGCAGGACGAGATAAAGCTAGATAAATGAGACTGAATCGTGACCTGGTTTATTTATTAATTTATTAGTGGCTGTCTTTACGTATCACCTACATTCTATAAGGTACTGCAGGCCGTGTTTCATAGTCATTTTATGATTACGTATCACATAAATATTATAACGCTTTGAAGCCTCATAGTTGTAATACCAGCACAAGTCGCTAGATCGTCAGGGGATCAAAAGTTAAAGCAAAGATCGAGGTTTCTCGAGCTGTTACGTCAACTGGTCGAACAGTGCGAGTCGTGCTCAGGCACAACATTAACATTGACCCCATCACTTACAAGAATCCGTAGTCTTCATATACAACGTCCTTGCGTCATCCTTTAGGCTAACATCGGCAACGGCTTTTATCAGTGGCACGAGTAATATGATACGTAGATAACAACATAAGAGTAACTAGTCAGCAGTAAATTATCGATCATGATACTCCACTCCATGTGGTGTAATCTTGAGTGGACCATGTACATCACAACGAGGGTTTACAAAGCTAACAGCGAATACTTACTGTAGCACATTAGAGAAAATGCCTGAAAATCCTAAAATCACCTATTACTCAGGTCCGTTTGTTCACTGAGTACACCTTTCCGTTGCTCTTTGAAGGAGCTGTAACTTTTTTTCTTCCCAGAGCTTCTATTTATCTACCCTTCTCCACCCCGTGTATTGTCGTCATTAAGAGCATTGCGCGGAAACGTAAACAATCGCATAACTACCGATTGTGTAATTTACTGAATCGTACATCTGTAATGACGTGGATCAAGTCAGCGGACAGGTTATTTAATTCAATTCGTATTTCACTGCGGTTGCATGCTGACCAGCTGCAGATTAATGAATAGCCATAACATTGCAATCGCTGGGTAACGTAACGATATTGAAGGGCTTAAATGGAGTAGAAAGAGGATGGAGTCTAGATAAAAATGGCAACAGTCGTAAGATCTAGCGTAGAAGAAAAACAAAAATTAAAGAAGTCGCGTAAAATTACCACTTTCACCTTCCTTTTTTTGAGTATGCTCGATGACTTATTGGATAAAGTGAGAAAAAGTTCGTGGGAGAGCAGGGAACGTCATTTTACGGATGGCTTAGCCGCTCTTCTCTAAGTAGAGAAGATTCAGCGGAAATGGTCAGAGAAAGAAGCAGTCAAGATGGTAGACCATGGCAAAACCTAGAGCCATGCGGCGGGGGGATAGTGGTGCAAGCGCCAGGGCCAATATGGTTCTAAATGGGCAGCGCAAGGAAAAAGGCAGCTTCGCTATCAGCTGTTAACACACGGAAATACTCTGGAATACGGTGAGTGTTCTGTGACGACGACTAACAGACTAGTCACTTCTGATAACAGTGCCGTAGGACTAAACTCAAATATTTGTTTCGAGTGTTTGCCCACGAACGCAAATACTGATAACTCAGCAGAGGACAAGAGTCGACGGCTTTGACATTAGGCTGCTGCCATCGGATGCTGAAAATTTCGTGGAGCTTCTCATTTACTAACGAGGAATGGCTTTCCTGTCGAATATCACTGAAATACGAATGTGAATACTTCGGCATGTACCGAGCGATGTGGCGCTGCTGTTAACGGACTGGACTCGCATTTATGAGTAACGGGCCATTATCTTTTGTTTTGTTCTTGTTGTTGCCCTCAGTGCAAAAACTAGTTTGAGGCAACTCTTAGCGCTTGTCTAACGTGCGAAAGTCCCTTCATGTGCACGATATATCCACTAAAATACTTACTATATATAGTCAATCCTTTATCTCCCTCTACCCGCACGCTTCACTCCATTACCAGCATTACCAAAAGTCTCAGAACGAACCCTTTCAAATTATCGCTTCTTTTAGTCACGTAGTGGGATAAGTCTTTTCTCCCCGATTTGACTGAATACCTCTCACTAGTTAACCAATGCGATCAATAATCTGATCTTCAGAATTCTTCTGTAGTACCACATTCCCAAAGCATTCAATTCTGGATATCGTACAAGTCTCACTTGCCCACAAAGCTACACTCCACACATATATGTACTTTCAGAAAAGGCTTCCTAACACTTAAATTTACATTAGAATATAACTCCTTTATCCTTTTCTGGAAAGGTTTTCTTGCTATAGCAACCCTGCATTTTATATCCTCTACACTTCAGCCACTGCTAGTTACGAGCTACACTAATAGCAAAACTGCTCTATTACTTTCAGTGTCTCGTTTCATAATCTAATTCACATTACATCCCCTCATTTAATTGGACGACATTCCATTTCCGTTTCTTTATTTTTGTTGACATTCATTCATCATAAGACCTCTTTCCAAGATATTGTCCACTCCGTTCAACCATTCATCCAAGTTCTCTCTCTGACTGAATTAGACTAATCCACAAACTTCAAGTTCTATTTCTTCGCCTTGAATTATAACTTCATTTCCAATTGCTGTTGATAATCATGTTTTCGAAATAACTTAAGGCAAATGTTGGGAAGGTTTCGATGAAATTGCTACGGCTACTTCATTCACTATCCTTCTCTCCACTCTGTCTCGAATGACTTTTTGTCTATGGGACGTTAAAGCCAGTTCTTAAATATCTACAAGCAAGACGGGCAGGTCGAGGAGAGGTCATAACGGGCAAACCAAGGGGGATCTGTCATACAATAATCAGCTAACAAACCACAGTACAGAGAGATGTACGAACTAGGAACGCTTTTGTACGTCAATTTCATGCTTAGGAAAATTCAAAAAACGAGGCAGATAGTCACGAATGTAGTTTTCTACCGCATTTCCTCGTCTCTATTTCCTGGAGTACGTAACATCGCACATTGTGCATTAAGTTGAAACAGACTTCATTAAGTTAATCGAAACCGGAAATCTGTTGCAAAATCGGAACGAAGCATAAAGCGGATTATCAATCGTGTTTTGTGGTTAAATAATAAAATAAATGGTCTACAATATATTACAAAAGAATGCTATAATACCCAAACTCGATTACGGATTAACATATACAGCTGCATCACCGCTTTTGACACGGAGGCGAGTTCAGGTGCGGAGCGAGCTTTCTGTGTGTTGGAGTTCGAGAAAAACAAGTGTGCTACAGCTGTTCAACGGATGTTTAGAACCAAGTACGGTAGGAAGCCATCAACAAGGAAGGCCATTTACCACTGGCACAACAAATTCGTTATGACGGGTTGCTTGTGCCCGGCAAAGAGAAGCGGACGTCCTAGTGAGAGTGAAGGGAATGTGGAGCGCGTACGAGAGACATTCATAAGGAGTCCAAAAAAATCAGTGCGTCGTGCATCACGTGAACTCGAAATAGCTCCTATGACAGTGAGGAAAAGTCCTGCGACAGACGCTGTCTATGAATTCATTCAAATTGGATCACGTCGAATATTGTACGGGCCATTCTTCTTCGCCGAGAGCACTCACTGGACATTCCTACTTGGGCATGTTGCAGCAACGACTGATGCCTCAAATGCAATCGGACTCTCCGTTCATCTTGCAGCAGGATGGGGCTGCACCGCATTTTCATCGTGAAGTTTGTGGGTACCTGAACACGGAGCTACCGCATCGATGGATCGGGCGTGCTACAGAACGGGACACCTGTTTCATGAAAAGTTCTCCCCGATCACCTGATTTCAATCCGTGTGATTTTTTTCTGTGGGGACACATTAAAGATCTGGTGTCTGTACGGCCTCTACCACGTGATGTAGCAGCGCTCCGGGAGAGAATACAAGAAGCGACTGCCACAGTCGACGATGCCACGCTGGGACGAGTATGGCAAGAACTAGATTACCTTACTGACGTCTGCCGGGTCACTCATGGTTCGCATGTCGAATGTTGTAAAAAAAAATCTTTCAGAGTTTCTCTTCAAAATGCAATATGTATAACATCTGTACAATGTTTAGTTCTTGTGAAATAAATCATTGAAAGTGTACCTGAACTTTATGTACACCCTGTATACAGGGCTGAAGTAATGTCGCTTTACACTGAAACTCAAACGAACTTCCATATGAGAGGCCCAAATGTTCATCATCGGATCACTGCAGCCGCCATAAGAGCTACCCTCTTACAGCGGGTGAAAGGGGGAGCCTTCAGAGGAACGCAGGCAGCTGCTTGCCGCCCCAAGTGCGCATCACTGTTATCGCCCTTCGTGGGAACTTTCTGTACACTCTGTGTAGTCAGTAGCTATTTTCTCTATCCTCTGCACAGGGATGATCAGAAGTAGTAAAGCTCGCCTGAGATTGCTTACAGAACGTTTGTCGTTTCACTATGTAGTAGTTGTATCAGTACTGTAGTATTAAGAGACGCATTATATTAAAAAAAAATCGGAAGTCAGGAATTAACACGAGTGGCACAGGACGCAACACTTCATCTCGTCCCATTCCAAAAATCAACAATGGACCACATTATTCTTCAACTCATAAGCCCTTGCAAAAATTATGATTTTTCTACGTGCTGAACAAGATACAACTAGTTTCTTACAAAATTCGAAAAAGTTTTGACATAACCTGTTGCGCAAATTCTTGTAAAAATAATAAATAATAACCACTATTAAAGGAAAATTTTCATTTTTTACCAACAAATTTCTTTTCTGGAAACCCTGAAGAGACAGAACTTTCGCAGTTACATGTTTCTTTTCGCTAGTGACAGCCACTTGAAAGAACGGTTTCAATATTATAAAGAGTTCGCCAGAGGACGCCAATCAGTTGCCACAGAAATTTAGAAAGGCCTCAGGATCTGCCCGAAATGACGGTAGTGTGAAGCTCCTGAACTTAACTGAAAACAGGTACTGAGTAGCACTGATTCTCTTTTCCGCAATTAGAGTTTCTGCACAATTACAACACACGTGGTAACACTAGCTCCTCCCTCTATGAAAAATAAGACTGTGGCAAACCAGTCCTATAATAAACATGCCACACATGGCAGCTATGCTACATCGCCAATGTAATCTACAGTTCGGTTTAAGCGTTCTGTATCCTAATAACCTACATCATTCACGTGTGAAAGTGGCCTAGAAGTCATCCTCCTCCCCCCCACCCCCTTCTCTCTCTCTCTCTCTCTCTCTCTCTCTCTCTCTCTCTCTCTCTCTCTCTCTCTCAGGTATCACCTAAAGCTAAGCTTGCTCTCTTAGCAGAAGGTAAAACAATGAATAAACGACGGCGTACCAAAATGACACGCTATAAAAATCACAATAGTGGGAAACCTCCCGCAACAGGAAGCTGTCATGTATGAGAGGGCAAGGACATGTTCTTAATTGTGTTAGACACACGAGTGAGTGGTTGTCAACCACGGAATTTATGACAGTTTGCACCCCAAGCCATTATTCTCAGCCCGAAACCCTGCCCTGCTTCTCAGCAGCACACAACGGGCCAGCACGTAACAGTTTGTTCACAGCAAGCATCATTTCCATGGAACCCCACGTGTCCCGGTAAGCAGCAGAATGATACTTCCTTCCCCTGCAGTTCGAGCATATGATGCCCATACTGAAGACCCTTCGTCAGCTTGATTTTCCTGATAGTCTGCCATTTACGAAATCAAATCAGACGAGAAAATTCTTTCATCATTCTCAGGGAAATAATGAACTCGGAACACGCGTAAACAACAAGGGCAGGAACAACAACAAAATTCAGGCATGAGGAAATGTACTGAAATCACAGTGTGGTCGTTTATCATCCTGCATGTCATTCAATCTCAGCGAATTTCAAATCGTGTTAAGCACTTTTAAAAATTCATGGATCAGCCTATCCAGGTGTCGTACACCTCCATAGCGACTAAAGCTGTCTGGACACTGCTGGGCAGTACGTGTGCACAACTCAGTAGTTGCTGTCGTCGGTGTTGCAAAGTAATGAGAAATGCTTTCGCATTAAGCAACGAAATCGTGCAAGTATAGTTTTAAACTCTAAGGTATAATGCAGTGACGTTTAAAAGACTTAGTACAAAGAAGCGACAGAGATTCTGTTGCGATATTAAGCAGTCGAAACGAACCGCCCGTAGTTACGCTAATAATTGAACCTTTTTTTCAGTTTACTGTCTTTCGGACGGCCCATGTAGCCATTTCACTAGTGGAATGTTAATTATGACAACACGAACGAGAGGACAACCCAACACCTAGTCCCAGTGCGGAGAATATCTCCAACACGGCCGGGAATCGAAGCCTGGCCCCTTCTGTCACCAATCCGCCGCTCTGATTGCGCAGCTGCCGAGGAAGACGAATTGAACAGTGGACTACACAATGACGTAAGCCTCCGCTTAACTCTAACTGGTTCCCTGGGGTGAAAATGTGGCCGTCCACGAGGACTTTAACCAGAGCTACATCCGGCCAAAAGTAACGCCCGTTAGTAACGGCATCCACACCTGCTACGTTGGGCTGTTCCACACGTGTGCTGTTATAAAGATTTCCTCTTACACAATAGATCTCGGAGCGGATAAATCACCCGCGAACGAGAAATAAGGTATCAGAGTCACTAAAATTGGACTCAAAAGGTTTTCAAAAACACAACCGTCTTTATCACCCTTTTTATATTATTAACTCTACTTATCGTATTTAGTACGCTTTCAAGAACGAATGAAAAATTAGGTTCTGAAGCCCTGTTGTCAACGATATCATTAGAGAAGGAGCACAAGCTTCGATACGAGAAGGAAATCGGTCGTGTCGTATCCAAAGCAACCATCCAAGTGTTTGTTTTCGGAATGCTATTACTATCTTTTAGTATCGCGACATCTCGCTCTGTTAAAAATTCCGAGCTGCTACGCTGGGTTCGAACCCGGATCTAGTGGCTTGTCGGCAACTGTGCTATTAAAACATCGCCAATCCCGTCAAGAACGAAGCAAAAACACTGCAGAATGGGATGTGACATGCAATGGCAGCAGGACTAACCAAAGTAGTAAGTAGTGAAATACGAAAACCGTAAGCTGAGACACCTGAAGTTGGCAACACAAATGTCATATCAATCAAGACGTCATGGGGAACATCATAAGGAGAAAGTCGGATGCTTCAGTTAAAAAACCTCCACTCTTGTTTTGCGCGTGTTACAGCCCACGTACATGACTGCCTTATAGCTTTCAGTTATCTGATTTTTTTTACAACAGACGTATATACTTGTTCAAAAATAATTAATCGGACAAGGCCGAGGCACAGCACACCATCTCCATTACCCCACGCCTGGTCAAACATTGCAGTGGTGTAACATGGCCCGCTTGGGGTAATTGTTAGCTTTACCTAACTACAACTGTAAAAGGAATACCATTTGGCACAACAACCGCTGACTTCGAATAAACGATCATCTAATGTTCCTCGAGCGTGACGGTGGTGGTAAGAGGGGACAGTGTTACTATTCTCGAACGGTATGGTACAATCGATAGACAGCGAGTATCCCATAAGACGCTGTAATGTCTGCTACTTCCTCTTGTATATAGTCCTCTGCCATTACAAGTTCCGTGTCTCTCCCGACATTAGGTTTCCTACTGTACGGAAATAGTTTTCGCAGGAATATGTGTCAAAGAAAAAAAAATCGGAACTAAAACTGCCTTACCGGGTAAGGAGCTATAACCTGCACTGAGAGTGCGCTTACGTATTTCCAATGGAATTGGCGTTTCCAAAGCCTACTTGTAACTTGTTCTACGACAAAAACAAAGGCTGAACAAAACCTTTCTTTTATTCGTTAGAAAGGAACAGCAGAGAGACGCACTGACGAAAGCAGAGCAACAGCAACATCTGAGCTAAATGCACAGGGGCTGATGGACGGACGACGATAAATATTAACTTTCCGAATGGAACCGTTATTTGTATTAGCTGGCGACTCACAACAGTTTCGTATCTTGTGTACAAAACCATGCGTGCGGCAGAAGTTCAAAGTCAAGTAAATCAAGGCCAGAACTTCAGAAGTATGTGTAACACTGGTGCCAAGTCCAAAGACTGTCTATGTTTAAACAACGCTTTATAGAACTCTAAATGTTGTCAACACAGTGACAGTTCCAAGTGACAGCGTTCCCTTCGGCTAGGAATATGGCTGTCATTCTCGCAAGCTGCTGATGAAAGGTGTATTAACGGAAGAATAACTGATGTCTCTAAATACAATCGAATAGACACTACGAGACTCATCAAACAATCTTGTCTTGCAAGAAGTAGAAACCCAAGATAGAAAAATTGTAGTAAAAAAGCTGTAAGTACACAGAGACTGCAGAAAATTTTTTCGACTGATTTTGAGCCATTTTTTCATCCAATGCTTTAAATCACTCTGGCAAGAGCTCCAATGAAACCTTCCTTTCCACATTATTTAAGCATGCATTAAACTACAACAACTGTAAAAAAATTTTAGCACCCATAAGGGGAGGAGGAAACGAAACTCTTACAAGTTGATACGATATGTGATGTTATTTTAGAGTTTACAAAAACGGGTCCAATTTACAAAGAACTCAGTAGTATGAACCCACCTATAAATGTAAGAGTTGGATACGTGTACCGATTCGGCTGTCCGCCCCCGGCAGCTGAATGGTCAGCGCGACAGAATGTCAGTCCTAAGGGTCCGAGTTCGATTCGCGACTGGGTCGAAGATTTTCTCCGCTCAGGAACTGAGTGTTGTCCTAAGCCTCATCATTTCATCCCCATCGACGCCCAAGTCGCCGAAGTGGCGTCAAATCGAAAGACTTGCACCCGGCGAACGGTCTTACCGACGGGAGGCCCTAGTCACACGACAGTCATTTACCGATTCGGCTGGGAAGGCTATCGTGATGTCTCTCCTGTTGTAACTGGTTGTTGATATCCTGGATACTGGCACTGGGACAGAGTTGACGTCAGAGCTGGTCCCACACGTGTTCTATCAGGGACATATGGAAATCTTGCTGGATACAGGAGAACCTCAACATACGCGAACAGCTCAAACAGACACATGCCATGTATGGACGATCACTGTCCTGTTGAAATATGGCACCGAGATACCCTCTCATGAGAGGTAACACATGGCGCAAGTCGTCTGTGTCGCACCATTATGTTGTCAAGAGTTCCATCAAACACTACCTGCCGTGACCTGAGGACATACTCGATGGCTCCCCACACCATGACACCGAGAGTAACGACACTGAGCCTCCCCAGAACACTGGAAACAAGTGACCTCTTCCCAGGTCGCCACAATATTCGCTGACGATGGTCATCCGGTATAGTCCAAAATAGCGATTCACCGCTGAGCACAATGGGACATCATTCATAAGCAAACCATGCTCCTCAATCAGGGCACAATTCCATACGCAGCCATTTGTGTTGCGGTGTTAACGCCAATCTACGCATGGTATAGTAATCCCTTAGTCCAACTGATGCTAGTTCCCACCAATGGTCCGGCTGACACAGAATGTTGCAGGGATTCCATTGTCTGTATTCAGGTGGGAGGCGCAGACGTGAAAGGGTTCTCCGTGTCTTTCACAGAGATCACTCAATAGCTGAAGCTGTTCACGCCCCTTATATACAGTACTAGACGTGATAAGAACACTTAACACGTTCAACACTAATGCACCCTGGTGGCCGTTTTACCTGTTACAGCCAACTGCAACTTTAATCACCCTGATGGCGAGCATGAGTACAAAGTTACACTCACATCCGACCATGTCTTATGGGTACTTTACTTTTCTGGATTTTCAAGTTTCATTACTGTCAACTAGGATAAACAACCCACTGGAGGAATTGTATCTCCTTGGTACAAAATGAAATAATGAAAGCGAAATGGAACAACTATATGGAATTTAAAGTCTCTGACTCAGTGGTTCAGTGGTGAAGTGCCAGACTATGGATACTATGGATCCAATGGTCTACGCTTCGATCGCCGACTAGTTCTAGGATTTTCATGTGTCGCTTTACTCTTTTTACACCACTGGCAATGCTCGTTAATACGGAAAATGCGAAGTTCCACCGTGGTTCGGACTCCATCTTAAACTGGAGGTCCTCCTACAACTGCCTGGGTTAGTCAGTTCAAATGTCTGAGGAGGGCAAGGACATACCGCCTCCTACGAGACCACACCTACTGCGACCGCTTAAGCTTTCCTTTTGCATTAACGATTATATTTCTTTCGGGGCAGCAACAGAATTATAATAATCTTGGCCCAATATTTCGGTGACTCATCTGGTCGCCTTCGCCAGATGAGAACGTTTGCTAAATCTAGTCTTAACTGATTCCTACCCTTTTTCCACTTTTCTTTCTCTATCTGTAGAGCGGACTGTTTTAGATCCAGCCCATTACAGAATCATGGTTCTTTTTCAACAAATACCAAGCGAGCAGACAGTGGAACGTAGGGGACTCTCAATTAGAAATAAACGATAAACGTTTACCAGTTTCGAGTATTTATCGAACAACCATTGAAAATCTCCTCCCACGTCCGAGCGCCTGCAAGAGAAATGTCACTGCCGCCCACTAAGGCACGCGCTTTGGTTCTCCGTGGCTTAGAAAATGATCTTCGTTCACGGAAGAAGACGGTTCTGGCGAGATTTAGCAGCCATTCTCGGCTGAAAATAGCAGCCAGATGGACCGCTAAATACTGTATCAACATGCCTGTATGAGTCGACTCTGGACCCGACAATAACTTGACAACCATACCTACCAAAGCATTGCTGTGTTCAGACCAATCTTCGGATTGTTGAATACGTTCCCTCAGTTTCTAAATAAATTCCATATGTTGTCAAGTCACTTGTCCAACATCAATACCACCACTTAGTATACGCAACTGATTAAAAAACGTAACAAGATTGTGTTGTTTCATCTCTTTGCAACGAAAGACACCCTCGCTACCAACCTGCTGAAGATATTTATCAAAACAGCAAGGGGAGAATAAGGTTCGACCACAGTAAACAGATGACGAAACCAAATGGCGACTGTATATTTTATATCCAGGAGCTTCTTTCTACCAGGCTTATCGCTGTAGTATATGGATGGCAAGAAGACAACTGTAATTACATCGGGCGAATGATGGTTGACTTATTAGGTATCTTCAGCTTTGTGCTTCATCCAAAAAGTTCTCGCAGGCCGGTGTGGCTGAGAGGTTCTAGGCGCTTCAGTCTGGAACCGCACGACCGCTACGATCGCAGGTTCGAATCCTGCCTCGGGCATGGATGTGTGTGGTGTCCTTAGGTTAGTTAGGTTTAAGTAGTTCTAAGTTCCATGGGACTGATACCCTCAGATGTTAAGTCCCATAGTGTTCAGTGCCAGAACGTTCTCGATATGAGAGGAAGTTGTCGCTAGTCATACGCTGGACAATGTGTGTCTCAACAGCACTGCAAACCATACGGCGTATGTTTCCCCAATTAGTCTCTGGATATTGGTAATTTTTTTGTTTTTGTTTTTAATGGGACTTGCCACTGAGTTAGAAACACGAGCCATTGAAAACAAATGTGGCACACTGGACTGAATTAAAAAAAAAAAAAAAAAAAATGTTCAAACGGCTCTGAGCACTATTGCACTTAACATATGAGGTCATCAGACCCATAGAACTTAGAACTACTTAAACCTAACTAACCTAAGGACATCACACACATCCATGCCCGAGGCAGGATTCGAACCTGCGACCGTAGCGGTCGCGCGGTTCCAGACTGTAGCGCCTAGAACCGCTCGGCCACCCTGACCGGCTCTGAATTCCACATTATGCTGTTACATCCTCCCACAGGTCTCAGTGAGCAGCTCTAAATGGCAGGAAATGGCAAGAGCACGTCAGTTCAAACCAGCGTTTAGGTTAATGCCCTGTTTCAGTGCAGAAAACGTTGAAACACTGTCTCTAACCATAGGAAATAGAACCCAAAATATGAGAAATAAAGATTGAATTTCTCGAGCAAGGTTTAACGAGCAGCAATTCCACTGGTACTGCGGCAGGCCAGAGTGAATTTTACAAGGGCATGCTACAAAGTAAAGTCTCCGAGTTTTTTATGTGGAAATTCTCAAACCTTCTTAAATAAAACGAGCATAATTAACATTCTACATCCTAAAGAAAGAACATGTCGACAAGTGTAAAAATTACCGAACTATCAGTTTAATAAGTCAGGGCTGCAAAATACTGACACGAATTCTTTACAGACGAATGGAAAAACTAATAGAAGCCGACCTCGGGGAAGATCAGTTTGGATTCCGAATAAATGTTGGAACACGTGACCCTACGACTTATCTTAGAAGATAAAGGAAAGGCAAACCCACGTTTCTAGCATTTGTAGACTTAGAGAACGCTTTTGACAATGTTGACTGGAACACACACTCTCAAATTCTAAAGGTGGCAGGGGTGAAACAGTGGGAGCGAAAGGCTATTTACAATTTGTACAGAAACCAGATAGCATTTCTAAGAGTCGAGGGGCATGAAAGGGAAGCAGTGGTTGGGAAGGGAGTGAGACACGGTTTTAGCCTATCCCCGATGTTATCCAATCAATGTACAGAGGGAGCAGTAAAGGAAACAAAAGAAAAATTTGGAGTAGGAATTAAAATCAATGGAGAAGAAATAAAAACTTTGAGGTTTGCCGATGACATTGTAATTCTGTCAGAGACAGCAAAGGACCTGGATAAGCAGTTGAACGGAATGGACAGTGCCTTCAAAGGAGGATATAAAAAGAACAACAAAAGCAAATCGAGGATAATAGAATGTAGCCGAGTTAAATCAGGTGATGCTGAGGGAATCAGATTAGGAAATGAGACACTTAAAGTAATAGATGAGTTTTGCTACTTGGGGACCAAAATAACTGATGACGGTCGAAGTAGAGAGGATATAAAATGTACACTGGCAATGGCATGGAAAGCGTTTCTGAAGAAGAGAAATTTGTTAACATCGAGTATAGATTTAAGTGTCAGGAAGTCGTTTCTGAAAGTATTTGTATGGAGTGTAGCCATGTATGGAAGTGAAACATGGACGATAAATAGTTTGGACAAGAAGAGAATAGAAGCTTTCGAAATGTGGTGCTACAGAAGAATGCTGAAGATTAGCAGGGCAGATCACTAATGAGGAGGTACTGAATAGAATTGGGGAGAAGAGGAGTTTGTGGCACAACTTGACTAGAAGAAGGGATCGGTTGGTAGGACATGTTCTGAGGCATCAAGGGATCACCAATTTAGTACTGGAGGGCAGCGTGGAGGGTAAAAATCGTAGAGGGATACCAAGAGATGGATACACAAAACGGATTCAGAAGGATGTAGGGTGCATTAGCTACTTGTAGATGAAGACGCCTGCACAGGATAGAGTAGCATGGATAGCTGCAGCAAACCAGTCTCTGGACTGAAGACCACAACAACAACAACAACAACAACAACAACAACTTTGTTCTTCATGTCCATATATATTTTTCTCAACATAGTCACCCTGGCGACGAACACATTGCTCCCTATGAGACATCAGTTTGTTGCTACCATCAGTATAGTATGTTTGTTGACGGAACAACAACCTCAGCTCTGATTGCACCACGGAATCATATCAAAGTGAAGTCCTCGAAGGTTTTCTTTAAGTTTTCGAAACAGATGAAAAACGGATGGGGCCAAGTCGGGACTGTATGGCAGATGATCGATGACAGGGAACTCAAGACGTCGGATAGCTGCAGATGCCACAGTGCCCGTGTGTGTTCTGGCATTGTCATGCTGAAGCAGGGAGTTATCCATGTGTGGACGAGTCCTTCGAATTCGTAACTCGATTACAGCACTGTTTTTTTATTTATTTATTTATTTTTTTTTTTTTTTTGCGCCGGCATAGTTACGTCATACTCCGCCATAGAACACTCTATAATTTGATATCCTCTAGCGGCAGAGCGCTGCAAATATGAACCGACAGATCTCTCTTTGGGAACGATGTGTTCCTCGCCAGGGGGATTACGACATGAAATAAACATGTAGAAATGAAGAATAAAGATGTACAATGGTGTAACGTTCGTTTTATTCAAACATCTTTAACGAGGTTTCACACAAAAACTTCGGAGGCATTACAATTCAGCAGGCGCTCGTAGACAGTTTCCACATTTAACTTGATTTTCGCACATTCATGAATTATATCCAACAGGTAGACAAAGTGAGCAAGGCACGACATTAAATTGTGTATCCTAAATCACCGGCGATGGTATTTTTCGTGAGAGCGCTTATGCGAATGGAAAATAAATGTTAATAAATTTCCCAGGAATGCTGAAAAAGTTGGATGTCACGGTTAGACGAATTACAGACAGCAGTAAAGAAGCTCCCCAAACACTTAATATAACCCAGTAGCGTGAGTGGAGCCATCGCATCAGAGTCTGGGGCGACCGAACGATTGGAAAGTGCCACTGAAGCGCAAAGCTGTGCCGGATCATGGCATGCGCGGAAACTTTCCCCAGCACGGATGGAGCGGCCTGCAGCAGGACAAGCCTTTGCAGTGAATGAAGGTCTTCGCCGAGACGCCACCCAACTCCCAGGGGCCAGCGAGTCAATTAAACGGTCGCAACTTTGTGGGTCTTCCCTGATTTTACTTGTTTGGCAATCCTGAACTCCCCCTCCCCCCCCCCCCTCTCTCTCTCTCTCTCTCTCTCTCTCTCTCTCTCTCTCTCTCTCTCTCTCTCGCTCTCTCCCTCTCTCGCTCTCTCCCTCTCTCTAAGGATACAGAAGGAAAACGGTCGTACTATCAAAGGAAAGAACTCAGCGATTGCCATAATCGGACTATCATTATCATTCCAAGTAACACCAATGGATAAATTTCCTTACTAGCCTGTCCTTATATTTTCCTTGTCGACCGTTATTTAAGACTTGCGTTGGGTACATATTTGGAGGTACGTAACTAATAGTGCTAGGTATTAACACTGTGAAATAATAACCAGTTATCAATGAGTGCAGACTGCTCCTCCTAATAGCAGCAGTTGACTTGTGTGCACCTCCAGAGCCGATCACGAAATGCTTCAGGCTGGAACCGCGCGACCGCTACGGTCGCAGGTTCGAATCCTGCCTCGGGCATGGATGTGTGTGATGTCCTTAGGTTAGTTAGGTTTAAGTACTTATAAGTTCTAGGGGACTGATGACCTCAGATGTTGAGTCCCATAGTGCTCAGTCATTTTTGAACAATTTAGAGACCATTTTCTCTTTGATGAAAATACAGTGCGATGTACACACAGATTTCTGGTTGGTGGATTAGGCTCTTGACATTCGTAAGTAGCGAAACTTCCAGTTTGATAACTGCCTTATATGGCTCACCGTCAGGGGAACAGCCGAGCAGTAAGTGATTTAGATCTTCCAGTTCAAAGCACGATCTACGCAATGTGAACAGGTTAAAATTTATTTCGTGGAGATATCTGGGTAACATACATGTCCGTTTCACAAACGTATGACATCGTGCACGTCTGAATTCTGAATACCCTCTTCCTTTAGGCACGAATGGTTGAATCCTTGGAAAGTTTCGTTATGTGACTAACTACTCAGATGACGATACCATTCGTCAAAAGCATCAACCGTTACAATAACTATAAAGCCTCAAAAACGTAGACGTATTAACCTTTGCTAGTTGGTATGTTGTTTCGTTGTCTATTACTGCGGAATACCCTTTGACTCTGATAAGTTGCACTCTTTTGAGGCATTCGAGATAAATTTTACACACACATACAATACCAGTGGTTGAATGTACCTTATGGCTCGATCCAAAAGTTTTATGCTGCCAATGCCTCTTTCGACTTCAGAATACAGCCACTGTGTGCATAAGGTGAACGACTGTGTTGCAGTCCCAGTCACTGATATCTAACAAAAAATTTTTAACGCCCCGAGAATTTACCGCTGCAAAGTGAAAGAACGGTCGGCTTTATGTCGTCAGTTGACTATTTATTTAACCTGATCACATTAGCACCTTCGGCACTCTCTTACACTGGGGCAGAGTTCATTTTTTTTTCCTTACACGTCTCAAAAAATGAAACGAATACTGTGAAACAAACGAAAGGTCACACAAAAAATGATATAAGCAGTAAGTTCCATATACAGTGATCAGCCAGATCACTATGACCACCGACCTACTATCGACATATACCCGCCCACAAGATAGCAGCGTCATCTGGCGAGGAATGACTCCCAATACACACGCACGGTGCAGCTAGTATCAGTGAGTGTGGTGCAGTTAGTATCAGTGAGTGTGCGATCCGAGTGTAGAATGGGGAAGGCGCGCGATCTAGCTGAGTTTGACCGAGGGTAGGTTGTGATGGTCCGGAGGCTCGGCACGAGCGTTTCGGAAACTAAACGACTTGTCGGGTGTTCGAGGAGCGCTGTGGTGAGTGTCTTCACCACGTGGCGAAACGAAAGTGAACCCACGTTCAGACGTCATGAGGTTCGGAGGCCACGCTTCATTACAGATGTCGGACGTCGTAGCCTGGCATACCGGTAAAAAAAGACAGGCGGCGAACTTGGCGGAACTAACAGCAGTACTTTAATGCTGGGAAGAGTACAAGTGTGTCTGAACACGTAGTGCACCGAACAATCCTAACGATACGCTTCTGCAGTTGACAATCCATGCATTTGCCAATGTTAACACCTCGACATGGGCACGTGATCATCGCTGCTGGACGTACGTGCAGTGGCACAGCATTGCATGGTCTGATCAATTCCGATACCATCTTCATCATGCCGATGGGAGGGTGCGAATCCGTCTTCCAGGCGAACATCACCTTGACACCTGTACTGTGAGACGGCGATAGGATGGCGGCGGCTCCATTATGCTCTAGGGAACATTCACGTGGGTATCCATGGGTCCACTGGAGTTCGTGCAAGGCACCATAACAGCCAAGGAGTATCGTACACTGGTTGCAGACCACGAACACCCTTTCATGATGATCACGTTTCCCAACGGCAGTGGCATTTTTTCAAAAAGGAAATGCTCCAAGTCACAAGGCCACGAGCATGATGGAGTGGTTTGAGGAAAGCAGTGGAGAGTTCCAATTGATGTGTTGGTCCCCCAACCGACCAGATCTGAACCCGATTGAACACATCTGGGATGTAACTGAACGAGACGTCTGCACTCATCGCCCACTCTCTGGAATTTACGGAAATTAGGTGACTTGTATGTACAGATGTGGTGGCAACTCCCTCCAGCGACGTACCAAGGTCTTATTGCCTCCATGCCACGAAGCGTCGCCGCTGTTATCCGTGCCAAAGTTGGACATACCAGCTATTAGGTACGTGGTCATACTGTTCTGGCTGATCAGTGTAGAAGCTGCGTAAAAAGCATCTTGTTGCTCCTGCAGCCCTTCTCTTTAGCGGAAACACTGGTTTGATGTCACACTCTATGTCAGCCTGTCTTGTGCAAGCATCATCTCTGCGTAATTATTGCAGCCTACTTTTATCCTAACCTGCTTACTGCAGTCAAGCCTTTGTCTTCCCCTACAATATTCATATCGGCATTCTGTGCATTATAAACAATACAATGCCATAATCATGATATTTTGATGTGCGTGAAATACCCTCTTTCTCTTCTGATTAAAGGTGATTAGCTTGCAAAGGGTTCCAATAAAACTTAATTTTCCAGCTGTTTATAGGACCGCGTGTAACTATAACGTATAGGACGAAAGCTATCCAATCTACAGAGCGTTTCTGATGTTAAAAAATGCAAATAATATTACACGCTGATTTTTAAGTCGACAGATTACTTGCAGCTGTCTACTGCAGCCTGGGCTCGTGACCATATCGGTTGGACCCTAGACGACTGGACAACAGTGGCCTGGTCAGATGAGTCCCTATTTCAGTTGATATGAGATGATGATAGCGTTAGAGTGTGACGCTGTCCCTACGAAGTCATGGACCCAAGTTGTCAACAAAGCACTGTGCAAACTGTTGGCAGCTCCATAATAAGTGTGGTTGTATTTACATGGTCTGAACTGGGACCTCTGATGCAAATGAACCGACCACTGCCTGGAAATGGTTATGTTCGGTGACTCTTGAGACCATAAGCAGCCATTCACCAACTTCATGTTCCCAAACAAGGATGGATGTTTATGGATGACAATTCGGCATTTCACTGGGCCACAATTGTTCGGGAGTGGTCTGAAAACATTCCGGAAAATTCGAGCGAATGATTTGGCCAAACAGATCGCCCGACATGAATGCCATCGGACATGTATGGGATATTATCAAGAGGTCAGTTCGTGGAGGAAATACTGCACCTGCAACATTTTCGCAATTATGGACAGCTATAGACGCAACATGGCTCAACACTTCTTCAGGGAACTTCCATGCTACACTACGCTGGGCGAAAGGAGGTCAGACTCGAAATTAGGTGGTCACCTCAGTCTATGTCGGTTAACGCGCGGTTTCTTTTAGTATAAAAAACCTAACACACCAAGAAATAACTTTTCGATAAAAAACATTCCACTGGCTGACGATCTGGACCAACATTTTATTGATATTACTGTCAGATCAGCTAAACACTGACAACAAAGAGTACGGAAAGGAACGCTGTCACAGCAAGGTTTGTGGAGTGCAACGTCTTGGTGACATAGTGAGTACCTACTTCACTTCAGTAGAGAGTGGCAATTTTCCGATAAGTCACCGGTGAACGGAAAAAGAAAGGGAAAGTAATGAACGTTGCGGCGTAACATGCACCCAGCACCCAGCGTAGCAGCACTGTCTGCCAAGTTATGTTGGGGGCTCGTCGCTGCACCCGCGCCCGGCTGGTAGGCTGGCCCGCACAGCTCGTGCCTTCACGCTAAACACAGGCTGCTTTGTGTGCGACGCCGAGTCGTTGAGTGGGAGGGGGGAGACGACGCTCTGCGGCCCTTCTCCTGAATACCCCGCGTCAGGCGTCCACCGCCTGCCGCGGCTAGCCTCGACAGTAACGTCCCTTAAAGTGGGCACAAAGCTTGCGAGAGCGAGGCGGTAATTTCCATTACTGTAAGCGACATGATTCGAAAATCGTAAATTACTTTTCCTGAAAGTGGTAAATACGAGGAGGAACGTGCTCAGGCTCGGAAAGGGTGGAACTTCCATTTCAAATTGCAAATCCGACTCAGTTTTGCAGATGGATGTTTTACGGAAGGTAAGGTCTTCAAGTTGGGTTATAAACTTCAAGAAATCAAAACATCAAATAGCAACGTATATCCCAGACAACGTCGCAACATCATAAAGGAATGCTGCAGTTCATAGATCTCTTCACATATGTCCGGTGGGGAGGACTTGTGGTACTTTCTGTAACAGAGATTACTATTCGCGCTGAGGAAACAGGACGCACTTCACAATCGGCTTTCAAGTGACGGGTAGAGGTCCCATCCTCAAGGGCAGTCTTATGTTGTCTTCGGTTAGACCTTGTGTGTTACAGTCTTCATTTCTCATAACAAAAAGCAGAATTTGTTACACACAAACATGTACTAGAATCGTGCAAAAGTAAGCAATTCGTTGACCAGTTGGACACATACTCTCCTAGTAAGCGCCAAAGTCTGGCCGACTGCGAGATGTAAGCTGCAAACCCTAGCCGGCCGGTGTGGCCGTGCGGTTAAAGGCGCTTCAGTCTGGAACCGCGTGGCCGCTACGGTCGCAGGTTCAAATCCTGCCTCGGGCATGGATGTGTGTGATGTCCTTAGGTTAGCTAGGTTTAATTAGTTCTAAGTTCTAGGGGACTGATGACCACAGATGTTAAGTCCCATAGTGCTCAGTGCCATTTGAACCATTTTGCAAACCCTAATTTGGAGCTCATGTTAAGACATACAAAAATGTTACCTCGACTACCCATGGACTGAAATATCAACCTTTTCGCAAAGTTAACTCCGACAAGTTCGTGTTCTTGTTGAAATTAACGAAAGTGTTAAATAAACCGCCATTTGTCTCAGGATATCGGACGCCTAACACCATCACCGCTTCGGAAACGTGATATGAAAAGATGGAACATGTGTTTGTGACAGGGCCTGTTAACAGTGTTTTCTTTTTATTCAGGTATGTGTTCTCCGGTCACACGAATAAGTTTGCGATTGCGATCAACAGCTACAACCGATTCAACTATGCAACCGTAAACAAAGTGATGGTAAGCGCGCACCTGTCGTAACAGGTGCGGCTATAGCAGCAGACAGGACTAAGCATACGCTATCTCACCTGCTGCTGTGTGCAATGGCGGGTGAATACGTAACTGAAAGTTTGATAAACATGCAAATATCCCTTTCTAACTCACACAATACAAGTGCGCTTCTGCAACACGTTTTAGTTTGTGCTTCAAATATGTTGAACTAGCACGAGGCCGATTTGCTCGTTTTGGTCCCATCAGTCGCTATGACGAGGAAAAAACTTATAACACAAACGTGGCGTGATGTGTAAGGACGTATTAATGAAATGAGAAACTTATTCGAGCATTAAGTTATTCTCAGTTGAAGAAATATCCACCGGATATGATGATTTCATGATCAATGAAGGAATAAATGTGAGCCTCTCTATCTTTCTTAACATTACTGACTAAAAGCAAGATAAAGCTATAATGCTACACCAGACACATACAGCAATATTGTCTTTTGTCTTAGCATTTACAGATATTTGTAATACAAGAATGCCTTACTTCTGCATCTCATCTCTTCCTGTTCCAGATTACTACAGGTCTTCCATCCCCCCCCCCCCCCCCCATTAACTGGTTCTGGGAGAAATTATCTTTTTAATAATGAAACGTATGATTTACACTTTGGTGAAAGAATAAAGGACGAAACATCTTTCTTTGCCTTTATCGTGGTACGCTTTCGATTTCATGCTTCTGAAGTTTGAATTTCGTGTACTCTAAAACACTTTTAAAGCAAATTGCCATAAATTTGCTTCACATCGCTCGACAGTGTCGCTACGGAGATTTCTTAACAAATGAACTTTGTTTATATAAATTTGCATAAATAAAAATTTAGCAAGCCTCGGGTAACATGAACAGACCTCCTGCCCTACAGACGATCAAGCAAACTTTCAACAGGAACGGAACCGAAACTGCGCATGGCCGCACATATGGAATACATCGGATGGGAACATCCCATGGAGGAAGCATTTCTCCATGGTGGATAGCGGGAAACTTTGCGGCTAAATGATTACCAGAACTGTGCATTAAAAATTATTAACGACATGTACAAAAATACAACATTAATAACGGCAAATTAGATGACGGTGACAAAAAATGACTTCTGTCGGATGTAGCAATCTCACATCGGAGCAAGCAACTCAAGGTGCAGTAAGGCTTTCGGCCACCTTACGGTCAGGTTTAGCTGTTTGTTATGAGTGTATAATTTTTTTACATGTTTAATTAAATTTGTTGCAAGCTTTCTGCCACAAGCCAATCAAAGGTATTGCAAGACCCTTTTATTTCTCAATATCCTAGCTGAACCAGCCTCACTCTGTTACAGACTGCAGTTTAAGACTCTCAATTGACGGCTCGCTGAAGCGTACTAGCACCGCCGGAAATTCTAAACGCCTCAGTAGCTTGCACCCATACCTCTTGCCAGAGACAAACGTCGCAGTTATAACTCGGGGTCTACAGACGACACATAGTGGGGAGGGGGCAGGTAACATTTGCATTGATTCGTACTGGAAAGCAAGTACCGATATTTGTAGATTAAGCCGTTTCCTGATGTAAAATGTTCGTCTCGAAGTAAATCCGACTCGAGCATCCGTCTCGTGCATACCAAAGTTACCGATTAACTCCCCGTCCAATCTCGATTTTCCCACCCTAGATTCATGTTTCGTTTGGAGCAATAATAATAAAAACTGCCCAGGGCAAAGCTTATACGTGACCCATTTATTTTTTCATAATCATTGCAATAAACCCGGTGTGTGTTCTACAAACGATGGTCAGTACACCGTACGTTGCCTGGTTTGAATATCACAAGTACATCCGGCAACAGACGTGATTTATTACCGAGGTTGTACCCAAACACAGGCTGATTTCTTTGCCTGTGTATGTGCATTGCCTCTCACCGATAACGCTAAGTCGGCGGCTACTATTTGCGTACAGCGTTGATTATCTGCCTCTCCTCTGCATTTCGTAATAACTTACAAAGATACCGCTCTCTGCACATAACAGCGGTGCCTATGAGAGAGCATTTATTTTAGAAATTGTTCGTGCCTATCAGCGAGCATTTATTGCAGTTTTAAGTTGTCCAAGACAACAATAGTTTTAATATTAAGTCTAAAACGAAGTGTTGTTCGAATCTTCTCGATCAGCTTGACAGAACAAAATGCGCAGTGTTGTTCGAATCTTCTCATCAGTTTGACATCTCATCAAATTCTAAGGGACGCATATGAAGTGTATGGCCGAGTATTCGGTAGGCAGTATCTTCCATTCCTGTGTAACAGTTCTTTTAAACCTGTTCCTTGTCTCGCCCATTTAGATTGCAACCTAGTTAACTGGTCTATTCAACTGCACCACCTACAACCAACGGCAGACTCAGCAGGTACAGCTGCCGCCCCCAACTCGGTATCAGAAGTATATACAGTCACGTGTCGGGAAATCTCAAAAACTACTTCGCTCTTCGCCACTATTCTTTTGTAAATAGAAACGCCAATGCCGTTGAACTTTGGAGTCGCGATGTTTTTCTTTCTTGACAGCAAACTAAATACGTAGAAATCTCACACACATTATTGTCACTCGAGCACACTGTTGGTAGCAGGTACCAATTAGAGAATGGTCCATTAGTATGTTTGGAAATTAAGAAATATAGTTTTTCGAGGTATATCTTTTAAGAGATTGTGCTTTGATTCCGCCATCTCTTCGCCTGTCCTTTAATATGAGTTGCCCCCTCCTTCCTCATATGCTGGATACGCTCTTCCATCCAACAGTAACTGCTATGTACTCCAACGGCGGAAAGAAATGGCAAACGACGGCACATCGACAGTGGTAGTACGGATATTCACCCTAGTTTTGCACTAACATGGCATTTATACAGCTGCCCAATGCTACATCATTTGGTATCTGCTGGAGACTTCTTTTTCAAGTTCCATATATATTTTTGTTTGAATTAAAATCCTGCAAGAATTCACATTATTTCTATGAACAGGATACAAGCAGTCATACTGCCCGCTACTGTTCAGAAATACTTCATACATACTTCATATTAATGTACGAAAAGAAACGTACAATAGAAGTTATCAGTTACCACAACATGTTTAGTAAGTCGTCTTCACACGACACACGTTCAAGCGGTCGACGAATGAGGTAAAGTTTATCAACACGTCGATAACGGGATCGTTAGAAATAGGGCACAAACACTGAAACAGAGATGTGGATGAAAATCGGTCGCTTCCTTACCAATGAATCTATCCCAGCACCTGCCTTAAGTGATTCGGGAAAAATATGGGGAATCTAAATCTGGAAGGCCGATAAGCGGTCCAAAATTAAGCCTATACAGTTTTGCGTTTTCCCAGAAGATACTATTCCACTGGGTATGCCTGACTTCTGAAACACCTGAAATGTCCTCAGACTTCAATAACAAAATTCTAATTGCACAGAACGCAGGTGTTCACAGGTGTGAACGTTACCTAACGATCAGTCATGGCTGCAAAATTATGACACGATTTATGAACAGAACAATGGAAAAACAAGTAGGATTAGTCTGGGTTCCGGAGATATGTAGGAACACGGGAGGCAATACTAACGCTTTGACTATCTTAGAAAATATATTTTTTAAAAAGGCAAACTTATTTCACCGCACTTACATATTTAGAGAAATTGTTTGACCGTCGTAAGTGAAACACATTCTTTCAAACTCTGAAGCTGGCAGGAATAAAATAAAGAGAATGTGAAGTTTTCTGCGATTTGTACAAACACCAGACTACAGTCTAAGAGCCAAAGGACATGAAACGGAAGTAGGAATTTAGAAGAGAATGAGGCAGTGTTGTAGCCTACCACCAAAGTTATTCAATCTGTACATCGAGCAAGATATGAAGGAAACCAATGTGAACACTGGAAATGGAATTGAAGTTCATGGAGAAGATACAAAAAACTTGTATATCGATAGCATAGTAATTCTTTCAGAGATAGCACAGAAACTGGAAGAGCAGTTTAACAGAACGGATAGCATCTTCAAAAGGCATTATAAAGTGAAAATCAATCAAATCAAAATAAGGATGATGGGACTGTATCTAATTACGAAAGCGTTCTATAAGTAATGCAAAACTTTGTGAAAGTAGATTGGTTTTATTCAGGATTCCAATACACCATGTTATTCTCCACTCTTTCAGCTACTAAATACTACTTTTCAACATAATCTCCGTTCACTGCGACGGCCTTTCGCTTCTGGGAGGGGCTTTATGCCCACATGGTACTACTCCACTGAGCGGTGTCGGAGCCAACGTCTTGCTACATCAATAACTTCCCCATTATACCCGTACTGCTTCCCGCGCAGTGCATCCTTGATTGGGCTAAACACAGATTGAAGACGGAAGGTGCGAGATCGGGCTATTGGGAGAATGAGGAACAACACTCCAATGAAGTTTTGTCAGTCCTCTCGGGTGCGCACGCTTGTGTGGGGCCTTACGTTGTCACAGAGAAGAAGTTCGGTTGCATTTTTGCGGCGACGAACACAGTGAAGTCGTTTCTTCAATTTCCTAGGGTAGCGCAATACATTTCAGAGTTGATAGTTGCATCATGAGGGAGGACATCAATAGAATAACCCCTCCAGAATCCCAGAAGACCGTCGCCATGACTTTACCGTCCGAGGCTGCGGCTCTGAGCTTTTCCTTCGGAGGAGAGATGGTTTGGCTCCACTACATGGATCGCCGTTTTGTTTGGGATGAACCCATGTTTCGTCGCCAGTGACAAGTTGGACAAAAATTTTTCACCATCGGCCTCGTAACGCGCAAGCAATTCCGCACAGATGGTCCTTCGTTGCTCTTTATGGTCTTCTGTTAGGAGGCGAGGAACCGAGCAAGCACACACTCCTTTAAGTACCCCAACTGAAGGACGAGTGTGTCAGCACTACCAACTGAGAGATCCAGTTCTGCACCTAGGTTTCGATCACCTCGAATGAGAGTATCCACACGTTTCAACACTGCAGGAGTCACAGCTGTGTGCGCCGATCGGCACGCCGGATATCCAACAGGTTTGCGCGACCTTGTTGCGATGACAACGGAAGCCTGACCCAACGACTCCCCGTGCTTTTGTCACTGCCAGATCTCCGTCGAGATATTCGCAAGCGCCTATGAATAGCTGCGATGCTCTGGTTTTCCGGCAAAATAACCTCAATGACAGCTCTCTGCTTGGAACACAACTCCGTTATAAGTGCCAATTTGAAGGCTTCTTATAGCGTCGCCACCTATCGGAGCTTCATGGACCTATGGGGGCTCAAGCGGGAATATTCCACGATGTCCCACAACAAATACCACGCTTTTTCAACCGAAATAGGTCGAGAAAAAAATGTGTTGCCGTACTTATCGAACGCCTTTTAAATCAGCGGATGCTGAGGGAAATTGTTTAGGATACGACACAGTAGAAATAGTTGCGATTCCTAGCTGGATAACTAAGTAACTGATGACAGCCGAAATAGAGATGGAACAAAATGCAGACTGGCAGTTTTCAATTTAAACATTTCTGGAGATGAGAAATTTGTCACCATCGAATATAAGGTAAAATGTTAGGAAGTCTTTTCTGGGTCTGTATGTCTGGAGGGTAGTAGTGTATGCAAGGGAAAAGGCAAGAAACCACTGAAACTGGGCAATAATAAGTTTTTAAAATGTAGTGCTACTAATAAGTTCAAATGGCTCTGAGCACTATGGGACTTAACATCTGAGATCATCAGTCCCCGAGAACTTAGAACTACTTAAACCTAACTAACCTAAGGACATCCGTGCCAGAGGCAGGATTCGAACCTGCGACCAGAGCGGTCACGCGGTTCCAGACTGAAGCGCCTAGAACCGCTAGGCCACACTGGCCGGTCAACTAGCATTCATTCGTGGAAAACATTACAGTAAGTGCAACTAATATAGATACAAATGACTCCTCCAAGTTATCTCAGTGTAAACGAATGCCTCGTATAACTTTGGCAAATCCTGCTCAAGTTGCATCGGGCGATTCAGTCTCGTTTGCTCTCTCATTGCAGCGAGTCACCTCCACCGATAAATGGATTTTTGCTTTGTCGCCAATATCTCATTCGTTCCACAACCCTCATGTTCTAATTATACAGCTATCGGAATACAGAAATCACACCACACGTATGTAAGTTATGTGTGAAGTTTGAATACAGTCCTGGAATTGCTACAGAATTTTATACAGTATCTCCCTCGTCAGCCATAATCTTCAGGCTTTCACTACTGCAACGGATGCAAATGGTAAGTCTGAAACGTAATACAAAAAATGAAAATTTTCCGTGTTGCTGGCTGCGGAGTTTAAAGTTCGTGACTTGCAGTGCTCCTCGATTTTTGTTGAATTCTCATGAAAAACTGTGACATGCTCTAATCTTTTATACGAATAGTCTGGCGAACCTATGTTATTAGTTTTAGAGACGCAATCAGTGCCTTTAAACTGATATCTTTACTCTTTTTTTTTCTCACCCGACAGTTCTTTTAGGTATTCTGTTCGCATGGCACGTTAAACTGCTCTAACAGATGAACGTCACGCAAGCTAAAACTCACAAAGATTACCCTTTTAAATCATAATGCCCTGTTTTGATACAGGATACTTCAAATGACAATATGCGTTACCCATGCTTTTCCATTGGCAATCACCGCTGTACAATATCTTCTCTGAAATTCTGCGTATCAAGAACTTCAATCGGGACAGTGGTTACACCTGCAGTGGATCTTGCTCCATACTGAGAGGCTACGGACAAAACTCCCGGATTATTTACATAGACTTAATCTCCGGTAAAACTGATATTTTTCCGATTCTGTTAGGTCACAATAAAACACTATCACAGCAACAGTAACCTCAAGCAGGCGGCGAAGACGGTGAGAGCAGCAGCGGAGCGCAAGCTCGGATTGTGGAAGGCTGGAAAAGAATTTGGTCGTACCTTTCCTTACGAACCATTCCGGCATTTGCCTTGACCAGTTTAAATGAGCTAAGGAAAACGTAAATCTGTATGGCCGGACTAAGACTGCAAATTACGCCCTCTCGAATGAGAATTCAGTATCTTCCTACTGCGTCGTCTCGTTCGGCGAATAATGTTTACCTGACTTTACGAGAAATCCAAGTCTGAATGGTCCGACAGGAATTCAAGCTCATTCTTCAAAAAATACGAGTGCAGTGTCTTGGCCACTGATTCACATCGCCGAGTGTCGAGATGGTCTACAACTTTTGACATTTTCTTTTCTTTTTCGCGTTAGGAAAATCGAGGATGTCATGCAGGTATAATCGTGATGACAGGTAAGCAACAACTGTTACTATTTTGACGTGTAGCCTGTTGACGCTCTCCTCGAAATCTACTGCCGACAGAAGTTTATTGGTTTATTTTTCTGAAGTTTCGGCAGCACGTGTCGCTAGCGTTGTCAAAGGTATCAGAAAAAGACCACTAAGAAACGATCGTCGACCGATTATCCCGGAGACTAGCGTCGACATCAAACACGCCACCAAGTGGTCGCCTAAGGCTCAATGACTGTGTAAGTCACTATTTTATACTTTATTTTAGGTTATAAGCCGTTTCGGTTAGTATTAGTTGGTTACACGTACAAAGATAGGTTATTTTGGCGATCTACGCAGAACAACACTGAATGCAACAGCGTAACTAGCCCCATGCGCGCTTGTGAGCACACGGGTTGAGATAGAGTATCGTCTAGACATCTGACGTGTTACGAATGGGGACCATGTTGAATTACATAAAATTTTTTGTAGGAAACTGTTTGAGTGCTTTTCATGATGCCGCTAACGGTAAGTATCACAGTTTTTTTTAACTGCATTTGGTCATCAGCTAGGTTTCATGTGGACGCCATTCACCTACACTACATGGCCGACTGAAGATGCTGACGGATAACCTTCTTTGTCCTAAGTATTATCTGATAGTGATCAGTTTAAAGGGAGCTGAGTTCCTTAGACCGAGCGTAAATTTTGGACAAATCAGTCTGCATTTTCTTAAGATCCTGCAGCCATTAACATTGTCGGCGAACAATCTTATAATATTACAGATTGTTGTTGTTGTTGTGGTCTTCAGTCTTGAGACTGGTTTGATGCAGCTCTTCATGCTACTCTATCCTGTGCAAGCTTCTTCATCTCCCAGTACCTACTGCAGCCTACATCCTTCTGAATCTCCTTAGTGTATTCATCACTTGGTCTCCCTCTACGATTTTTACCCTCCACGCTGCCCTCCAATACTAAATTGGTGATCCCTCGATGTCTCAGAACATGTCCTACCAACCGATCCCTTCTTCTAGTCAAGTTGTGCCACAAGCTCCTCTTCTCCCCAATTCTATTCAATACCTCCTCATTAGTTATATGATCTACCCATCTAATCTTCAGCATTTTCTGTAGCACCACATTTAGAAAGCTTCTATTCTCTTCTTGTCTAAACTATTTATCGTCCACGTTTTACTTCCATACAAATACTTCCATAAACGACTTCCTGACATTTAAATCTATACTCGAAGTTAACTAATTTCCCTTCTTCAGAAACGCTTTCCTTGCCATTGCCAGTCTACATTTTATATCCTCTCTACTTCGACCATCATCAGTTATTTTGCTTCCCAAATAGCAACACTCCTTTACTACTTAAGTGTCTCATTTCCTAATGTAATTCCCGCAGCATAACCCGACTTAATTCGATACTACAGATATAGACATAAATTGTTTACGCATACTGAAAGCATTAGACGTCCCATAACGCACCCCTTGCGGCACATCCGTTATTAATGTCGTCTCTGTGGAGCAACATTCGCCATCCACTATCGGGAAGCCGTCTTTCGGCCGCGAACGACATAAATACGAGCTGTGGCTGTGGCCTGCTTCCCGGGCGGCCGTGTCCAGATTTCGACACTGCGGTCAGGTGTGTGTTCCAGGAGCTCGCGGCACACGCGAGGACTGGGTCGAGGTCGCGCCACGGAGCGCAGCGCCTGACCCCCTTCCCTCGTCGCCTTGACACACTTACCGGAACGACGCGCGCACTTCCGTTCCACGGAGTTTCGATCCCACACCACCCCTCCAGTATTTATAAACACTGCAGCCACCCAGCGACGCACCGATCCATTCCTTCCGGCGTCCTCCGCCGGGACAACTACTGGGGGTTGTTAAAATGACAAAAACAATTCAATATAGTACATAGGGTATATCTGTACTCCCCTTACAAGAGCCAAGGACGTTTAGTGAGCAACGGTTTCAATACGAACACGTGGTCGTCCGTGAACGCACAATTTTTGTGTTTCATGAATGACCACGTAAGTAAAACGTGTTCTATTCTAGCGTGTCTGGTGGGTGAAAGTGCGTTGGTGATTCATTGTCTCTCTGGAAAATTATACATTTGCAGTCAACGAAGTAGCTTCCTAGCAATGACCGGCGTTAACGGGTAAAGCTGCTATCACGCGGGAAGCTGTACGAGATTGCCCAAAGTCACGTAACAAGCAGAACTTGCAAGACGCCATATTGTATTTGGGGGGGGGGGGGTTATACAATTTTCACCCTACGAACAATATGCTGTTTCTAAGCACCAGTACGCTCAGATATCTCGAAGACGCATGGTTAATGGTACGATTTGTTGTGACAGTGACGGGAGACGTCATATTAGTGGTTAAGGAATTTTCGTATGTAGTCAATTTAGTGTTATAACTTGCGTGTTATGAAAGTACGCCGTTTTAAAGTAAAGGCATACTGAAGATTCGTCAAAAACTTGAGTTTCTTGGTAACATTTGTTTTAATTAGGTGCCAACTAATAACATATCGGCAACTAAAACCTTCGGAAGACATAACATAAAATACGTCGTTCATTGCAGAACTTCAGCTAGCTTAGTTGGTAGAGCCGCGCGGGATTAGCCGAGCGGTCTCAGGCGCTGCAGTCATGGACTGTGCGGCTGGTCCCGGCGGAGGTTTGAGTCCTCCCTCGGGCATGGATGTGTGTGTTTGTCCTTAGGGTAATTTGGGTTAAGTAGTGCGTAAGCTTAGGGACTGATGACCTTAGCAGTTAAGTCCCATAATATTTCACACACATTTGAACATTTTAATTGGTAGAAGCGCCGAGATACAAAACAATGCGAAGTGGGTTCGCGTCCCATTACATTCAGACTTTTTTTCACTTTCGCCTTTCCTAAAAAGGTTGTCGGACTTTACTATTAAAGTAATAGAAATAATTTCTGTAATACTCAATGCTATGTAAATGTAAGTGCGCTGTCTCTCAGGAGTAAGTTTGTTCCATTTTCTAAAGCTTTATTAGCTCATGTCGTTCCTGGCTGGACATGGAATTTTTCTCTTTGTCTTATAAAATGTTCCTGACAATTGAAGTTTTTATTTATAGGCCTATATACTACAGACGGAACAACACGACTAGCATATGGACATCGGAGGAAATGCACGTCTTAATGGTGCTAACGCTTAAACCGACTGTGTGTTGTGAGAGCCAAATACCGACGACACCTGCCGCTCGAGAGCGCAAGTCACGTTAACTAGTTTGTCCCGTGTGGCGACCGTGTTGTCTCGCGAGGACGGGATGTCCAGTAGGGGTTAGCTGCCTCGTCCTGCGCAAAATAGGGCAATATGTGTCACGCTACAAACTCGGGTTCTCTCTTCCCACTGATGGTCCGTATTCTATTCCGGCGTTCAGCGGGTGTCGTTAGTACATCAATCGGTTGGTAAGAAATTCAGTAATTAGGAAAGTCACAATGAACTACTGTGTCTATTTCATTCTGCAGAACTCGGGAAACAAAATACAATTTTTAAAACTTCTGTTTCTCAAGCAAGCGAACTGTAACTTCCCGGAAATTAACTCCTATTCAACAGATATATAACTATTCGGCACGTATTCTGTAATTTACAGACACTATGTTTGAATGCATCTTTATTAATAACGTGACTCTAGAGACCAGCTTCCTTCAGAGTAGAACTTTGCACGAACCGCAGAGTGTTTCAAGTGGAATTTTATTTTTTTCCCTAGAGAGACAGTGAAGGAGAGGAGTAAAAGCAATTACAGTTTTAACTTCTCGTTAAACCTGATAGACAGGGAGGATGAATAGGGATGGCAAAGAAAAGTGGCAGTGGGTTTCGGAATTCTCACAGTGATGAAGAGCTGTAGCAGACCAGACTTCGGACTGAAGACTACAACAACATATATGATCTACTAGCTTTATGTTATAGATAACTATTCCAGTTGCCGGTGGTACCGGCAATGGAGGGTGAAGCTTTGACAATGCCAGCCACTTGTACTGGCGAAACGTCAGAAAAATCATTAGATGAACGTCGGCCGAAGAACCCGAGATAGAAGCCAATAGGCAGTTCGTCAATATTCATATAATTAAGACACTTTCAAATACTAAGTACATTAAGCCTTGCGATTTATAAAGCTCGATAAAATTAAATTCTAATGCTGAGTTAAACACAAAAATTTCCTCGAGATTTTATTAAATTCCTGACATTCCCTGATTTAACCTAACTTTTCTGGATAAAATGTAATTCCCTGAGAATGCCAGGTTCTTTAGAACAATCGCCACTCTGACTATCACAGATGTCACCACACCAGAAGTCTGGATGGTGTCGCCTGCTAACACCGGAAGTTAATCTAGTCTCGCCTCACAACCTTAGACTACTGTCAGGAATTTTGTGCTTTTGCGTCTTCTTAATCTTTATTTTATTGTGTGTTTTCGTAATACACTGCAAAAGTTGCACGAGGACTAGACTTATTCAGAGTGCTTTCCCGTAAGAGATGCCAGATATCTGAATGCAACAAAATATTTAGGTTTTATAATACCTGGACAAAGGAAAAGCATACACTGGTACTGAAAACGTCTCTACAGTGGTAAATTCAGCTCTAGTGAAGCAGAGAGACTGACAGAAAGGACAAAATTAAAAAGGTACTATGGAAGCTGCATTAATATTGTTTGTTTTGTTTGTAGTTATATAATTTCGCCAGCAAAACAGTAATGTTCTGAAATGTTGGGATGCCAGTTTTCGCATTCTTTCAGTTAAGCATTTTGGAATTTATTTTTGGCCGTTAAAAGACTGTTATAATTGCTAGTTCCCTAAATCTGTTGTTACATTTCGACCTCTTGTACGAAAGGTGATCCTTTATAATCACTTTCATCGTTCATGTGCCAATCAGCGCCCCCAGTGCGCAAGCAATAACGACCCTGCTTGGCTGACGAGTCCCACCACAGGTATCCAGGAAGCAGTCCTTGAGGTAAGAAAGTTGCTCGTGTGTAAGTGGCAAAGAGAGAGACATCGGTCCCAGCAAGCAGATCCTCACGGTGAATATGGTGGTTGTCAACAAAGTTCGAGTTTTAGCTCAAGCATGACGAAGACAGAACGACGATTAAATTTTATTCGTCGGTGCCTTAGCGAAAAACTCAGACACAAGTTTTTGTCCAATTTATAAATTCACCCCCGTACACCGCCCGCTCACTGGTCCTCTTGCAGTTAATTTAACTGTAGGTTTTGTGATGGAACCAGCAACGTCGTGTTTCAAAGTCAATGACTTCTGTGGCTAGTAAAATGGCGCTTACGTAAAGGCTACGAGCTGCGGAGGACTAGTCTACGCGCTTGAGGCGGTCAGGGATGAGTGGCAAGACTGTTGCGTAATGACACCACACGAGACTTTAAACAACCACTCCTCAAACCGCGACAGGAAACTGCTGAGTAAACGCTGACGTCTCGAAGAGTCAGTGTGCGAAACTTACACTGTTTTGTGCTTCGTCATCAGTTATAAATACAAATCCCAACAGTAACGTCAGAGCCAGCTCTGTACACCAGAGTGGTACGTCATCTCCATTTTATTGCGAGCAACAGCATCTTCTTTTAAACGCTGGGATCGCAAATAGTATTGTAAGTGGTACGACGTATTTTATTAGGAACTCTAGGGCCATATAGACCTAGAACTGAGAGCCCGGCTTGAATCTTATCACAAAGTAACAACATCGATGTTTGCCCTGTACGCCAGTTTACTGATTAAGTCACTGTTTCATATGGGTTTGATCAGCATCTGCCACACATTTCCATCTTCACAAGCAATAATTACATGTCCGTACTACTGTCAAGTAAAGATATCGAACAGGACTGGGTATACAAGTTCGAACTTTAAGGCAGATAATCGCAGGTGTCGTATTCCGGTAGAATAAGGGAGTTAAATGCTCAAGGGTATACGGAACGCCCTATGCTTACAATGTTAAAAAAATGGTTCAAATGGCTCCGAGCACTATGGAACTTAACTTCTGTGGTCATCAGTCCCCTAGAACTTAGAACTACTTAAACCTAACTAACCTAAGGACATCACACACATCCATGCCCGAGGCAGGATTCGAACCTGCGACCGTAGCAGTCCCGCGGTTCCGGACTGCGCGCCTAGAACCATTAGACCACCGCGGCCGGCTACAATGTTAAATTGAGCTAAAAGTTAGGAACATTTTCTCATTTGTTATTTGGACGATACTCTTGATTTTTTCACAGAACGCAGAGATATGTTCTGCTTTTATGCCGAATTATTAATTTTGAAAAAATAATGTATAGTTTTTCAGATATTTTATTTTTTGTAAATGATAAAAAGAGTTATACATTTTAACAAGTATTTTAAAATTTACATCCATTAATACAAAATAATTCCACATATCTTTTAATTCAGATATATTGGGTCTTAAGGAACAACTAAAGAAAATTCCATCTTTCTACTATAAATAGGCCCTGAGAAAATGTACCTTATACACAAAGAAACTAAAGTTACGGGAAATTAGCTTCAAAGTTTTTACTTCAGTACAAGCCTGCTCCATAGCTTGTATCATCAGAATAGTCCAACAGCTTCCTCTTGATGGCTCTACTATGCTGTCTAGCCATCTTTGAATATACTTTTATGGCATTATCTGAAGATCTGAGCCGTTCCTTGTCCAAACAAAGCATAGCTGCGGCAGTTCGTAGTCCTACACAGAGCCCCAACTTCTGCAGAACTTTGCACTTTGTTAAATTGCCCTGAATAATGAAACAGCATCATAAACGCCAAAGTGAAGTGTGTTTATACCCACAAACACAGTTTTAGGTAGTCTATTCCATATCACATGGTTCACACACACATTTGGATTTTGAGTCCGGCCATGAAGACATTTCTTTAATAGACTAATATCTGCGAGGTCTCGGAATATCGGTTTTATTTCATCCATTATGGCAGGTGGCAGGTGATGAGGGTGATTGTATTGTTTCTTAGTTACCTTGCCTCTGTTGTACTTGCACCAACTATCGTCTCCTTTTGGACATAGCCCATGTTGGGGATTCTCATTGTTTGAAGCTGTATGAAAAAACAGAGCCCAGACTGCTCTTCTCATTAATTCTGCATCTGCTGTATTCTGTCTTATTGCTAGACCATAGCACTTGTGAATATGATCTATTGTAGCATCTGTCAGTCTATTTTTCCCATCTAAAGTTTTTCCATCGCTCAATTTTTTGCCTTTCATGCTAGCCTTGAGCCGTCGAAGTCTTGATCCCATCCTTTTCTGAACATGGCCAACACACTCCAGTTTGGAAATTTTCACATCGTTACCATAGGGTCTCAGTTCCTCAATTTCTTTGAAAGCCTTTGAGTCACCATCTCCAAGATAATTTATGTATCTAACGTTGTACCATTTTACTGAGCGTTGATAAATACTTCTTACACCAGCAACTTCCATGTCACCACTTGACCCGTAGTAATTTGCCATGCACTCCTCTTCATGTTTAGTTTCCATTTTCTCCTTGCATCTGCGATGCTTGGAAAGTATTGCCACGTCAACTACCTTACCAGTGTCCACACTTGTAGCTGTTACTACACCATTCAGAGATGTTTGGCCTCTCTTCTGCCAGCTTCCATCAAAAGCTATGGACAAGTCTCTGCTATTATTGTTTTCAACAACTGCTTCCTCAACACCATCTTTCATGTTTTCCTGTGCCACATCTTCTACAGCAGAGCCTATTGCAATTATGTGTTTGTTAAAGTGTGAAGGTGGAGGAGGGAGGTTCATCACACCACACAACATGGCACCTGCAGCCCTGCCCTTTCCTATACACCGTAATCCATAAACCAGTCTAATGTTTATATCGTATAGTTTACCTGTATCTGCAGTAACAAGTGAGGAACTGAAGAAAGTAACACCGTGTTTGCAATAACTGCACATCAACTCTAATTCACGAGCAAGTCCTACATGTAAGTTTGTTTTCAATGAAACACCACATCTTCCAGATTGTTTGCAGCACACATTGTTCTCCAAAACGTCTGATAATAAAGAGACGTTAATTACCTCATATTTTGTAGTCCCGGCATTTAGTTTCTTGTATTCTTCTCCAATTCCAGCTAGTGTTCTTCTTGAGGCACATTTCGGTGTAGTGGCAGCAGCATCACTCAATGTATCACTACCAGGGTTGAGGTTAGTCGCTACTGGGACATCAGATACTGATGAAGATGAAGCAGACGAATTTTTAGTGTACTTTGCTTTCTTGCGCCAATGTACACGCTTTCTAAATACCTTCAGACTAGGTCTTGGCACGTTGAAGGAAAGAAAACTCAATGACTTCTCCACATACGACTTTCACAACAATGACATGGATGTACTCACAAAGGAAACAATACAAATGGTGCAGAATCTATTGTCAACTGTCTAGCAGAGTAGCCAACAGAAAAGCTAACACTCTTGTGCTCAATTATATCTCTGGCAAGGCTGCCTATATCAGGTATATTTCGCGTCTCATATACAAGGTGCGGAACATCGTGTGTCGAAATTATTTTAAAAAATTATTTGAAATAGATCTATTCACGTCATACAAATATTTTATACATGGTATTAAATGGGAGAGTCTAAATTTTTCGAAAATGCATTTACCCACAAATCGATTTTTTCATCGAAAAACTCATTCCATATACCCTTAAAATGAATTACACAGGCTTTTCTAGTGACTCGTTTACTTTTTTCTTATGTACATCAACTCTCTGACTCCCATATTTCACCGGTCTTCCTCCAAGCCTTTGGGGTCAATTTTCATTACATCGTGGTAGGTGATTCCATCTAAGCAAGCCAAGCCTTTCATTTCAGTGATTATAAAGTAGTCACTAAGTTTCTTGCACGTGAAAGCTCAGACACTTGTTATGAAGTAACTTTATTGACCAGCAAAGCATGTTTCGAATTCGTTTGACTTGACCCTGAAAGACGCAGCAACTGGAAATACAGATATGGGAGAACTTCCAAAGGATCCCTCCTCTCTCTTAACTACGAACCACAAATAAATTATGGCAAACTTCTGCCCTGTTACTCTGTTTATCTAAAGTCTTTCGATTTGTTCTCACATCAGCAACTGATGTAGCACATGAAGAGGAGTTAACAAATAACGCACATTGCTCGAAATGTTTGAGTGCACATACTGATGAAAATCTGAACTGGAAGAAGCATATGACCGAGCTCGTCAAACAGCTAAGTTCAGCTACTTTTGCTCTTCGTAAAGTTGCTAGTCTTGGAACACAAACAATCTATCTTCTTACATGGTTCAAATGGCTCTGAGCACTATGGGACTTAACATCTATGGTCATCAGTCCCCTAGAACTTAGAACTACTTAAACCTAACTAACCTAAGGACAGCACACAACACCCAGCCATCACGAGGCAGAGAAAATCCCTGACCCCGCCGGGAATCCTCTTACATATTTTGCATATTTCCACTCTATAATCTGGGGTAAATAAAATACTGATTGCACAAGCGTACGTAACCCTTCAAGGAGTTAACGCATTTTAACTGCTGTTTACAATACATACAGGGGTTGGAAGAAAATACGGAAACACCGCGAGAAGTGCATGCTTCAACATAAATACAGATGCTAGCCAAGCCTGCAGGTTGCATTGTTTATTTGACACCAACGACACCTGTGCAATGCCCTCAATACGTTGCAAGTGTCAGCCGTGGTCGTGGTCAAAACTGTTACGTGTAGTTGTATGTGCATAACGTCGGAGCTCAGTGAATTCGAGCGTAGGAAAATGATTGGTGCTCGTATGGTTGGTGCTTCCTTACCCAAGGTAGCCAAAGTGTTTGGTGTGTGTAGATTGATCGTCACGGAGGTTATTGAAGAGGATCGTGACGAATAATAAGAGGAACTGAATGTCGCATTCGCGAACCTCGTCAGCAGAAAAGCAATGCGAAGGGAATTCCCTACACAGAGAACTGCAGGGCGCGCTGGAATTTTACTGAGCTTTATAAATCGCAAAGTTTAATGTACTTAGTATTTGAAAGTGTCTTAATCATATGAATATTGTTCCATATGTTATCGATGTTTGAAAACTGAGGGAAAAGAAAAGTTCTTGTTATGAGTTCCCCCTCCCCCACCCGTACTCGCCTCCACCACTCACTTTTCATTTATTAGGGTATTTTTTCATGTTTTAGTAGTCACCCTGTAAGAATCTGTTCTGCTCTTGTTATACTTAGTTATCTAAGAGGATCAGATGTAATCTGGAATGGTTGCAACTGGAATAGTTATCTACAACATAAACCTAGTAGATCATATATGTTGTTGTTGTCTTCAGTCCGAAGTCTGGTCTGCTACAGCTCTTCATCACTGTGAGGATTCCGTAAACCCACTGCCACTTTCCTTTGCCATCCCTATTCATCCTCCCTGCCTATCAGGTTTAACGAGAAGTTAAAACTGTAATCGCTTTTACTCCTCTCCTTCACTGTCGCTCTAGGGAAAAAATAAAATTCCACTTGAAACTCTTCCCGGAAATTAACTCCTATTAAACAGATACATAACTATTCTGCACGTATTCTGTAAGTTACAGACACTATGTTTGAATGTATCTGTATTAATAACGTGACTAGAGACCAGCTTCCTTCAGAGTAGAACTTTGCACTTTCGGTGATGATTTCGGCATCCATACCGCGGTATTCCAAGCGCCTCGTGGTTACTCTGTAAGGTTGCATAACTGACCCTACGATACCATATTTGTTCCCCAGTGATGATGCTGTATTCCAAGAAGACAGGTCGCTCGCATCGGCCCGTACTGCTTTTTTTGAGTACGAGGATGAACTATCGCCACCTCCCAGATCTCAATATTACTGAACGTTTGTGATCTACTTTGGGGGGAAAGGTGCATGATCGCTATCCACCTCCATCACCGTTACCTAAACTTGCCACTGTTTTACAGGAAGAGGGGCACAAAATTCCCTTTAAACCCATGCACGACCCGTATTAATCATTTCTGAGACGACTGGAAGTTGTTTTTGATGCCAACGGATTTCTTACACCGTATTAAGCATGGTAATGTTTTTTGTCCTCTTCCCGTATATTCGCGAATTAAATTCGTCATAAACAATACATCACAACTTGAGAAAATCAGTGGTGTACACACCTGCAACACTGAAGCAAAAAAATGACCTTTATTATCCATTATTAAAGCTTTCAGTGTCTCAGAAAGGCGTTCAATATGCAGCAACAAAAATTTTTGATCATTTGCCCTGGAACATAAAACGTCTTACGAGTAGGAAAGTAAGATTTAACTAAAAATTTGTGGTAAGGTCTTATGCGACCAAACTGCTGAGGTCATCGGTCCCTAAGCTTACACACTACTTAATCTAACACACGAACTTACTAAGGACAGCACACACACCCATGCCCGAGGGAGGATTCGAACCTCTGACGGGGGCAAACCGCGCGGACCGTGACTAGGCGCCTTAGACCGCTCGGCTACCCCGCGCATCAAGATTTAAGTCTTAACGTTAAATCATTTCTTCTGGACGACTCCTCGCATTATACGGACGAATTTCTATTTAAAAGCTGGTAGCCTGTAGGGAAAAAACACCTGTTTTCAAGTGTAGTTGCATGAATAGGACTACACAAATGTGTTGTTAATTGTAACACTTACACGTATGCATATCCTGTAAACTGACTCGTTACCTGTTATTTCGATAAAAGAATCGTTCAAATGATATATTGGAACATGTAACTAACCAACTAAACACTCCCAGGAGGAATTTCCACTCGAACTTTCCTTGTTGCTCCAGTGTGAGGACCTCCCGACAGTTCACCCTTTCCGTCGGAAGTTTGAACTTGATCAGTAAGAACCATTTTGTTCGGGAAATATACGTCATTCCAGGCAAGAGCCCCGCTTGCCTGTGTAAGCCTCTTACAACTGAGGTGCAGGAGCGACCCCTGAGGTGGCCAGCTAGGAGCGACCCCTGAGGTGGCCAGCTAGCGACGTTTTGCCACTTCAGGTGGCAAACATTCAAGTTGAGTTTTCACTACATTTTTATACAGGTATTTGTACCATCCTTGAGATTTGGGCAATCAAGCCAGATCTCCGAGGCACATTCCTTACATTGGTCGCCAGCATTTACCGTAATAGAGGACTGATGGTGATAACCACAACATGGCGCGAAAACCACGAGATCTCCAGGCCTGCAACCAGGTTTCAATGGCTGACGCTCAGAGAGCAATAAGTGCAGCCTAGAAAGTGAAGCATTACTGGAAAGACTATGGTCTTGTGTTCGCCAATCTCAGAATAGAACTGTGAGCTCATTGCCGGAATTTTGCAGAGTGTAAGAAGGTATTTGACAAAAAGTGATTACGAATAACTGACGTCTATGACCAGTTGTCTACTTGGAAAGACCAGAATTGAACTCTTGACTGACTACCCTAGCTTACATTTTCCCCATTTTTTATTAAATCACTCCAATACAACTACAGTATGATTAACGAGTACGGCACCACGAGGTCGATGAGACGTTGCAGCCTCCTTTCGCAGTATGGTTTAATAGGAACATTTACCAGGCGAGTGAACAGGTTGGTGCCGAATTAACATACGCTGTATAGTTTCCATAACTAGGTAACCCAACGAACAATGAATACTCAATTTACTATGCGACATTCTACTACGTAGTTTAAGTTCCTTGGGAAGTATGCTGAGACAAAAATTAAGTACTGCATAGAATGAATACACACACACCACACACATCAATCAAGAGTCTATGACCTGTAAAAAGCAACTAATAAGAAACCGAAGTAGTTACGGGCGAGAGACAACTTTGAACACCGCACGGCTCAACTACGAACACATATCTTTTGAGGATCGTTTGTGGCCCTATGTATTCCTCCTCCGTGCGACCAGTCCATAAGATAATTAAAACATTTTAAAAATCTACACTTTAGTGTGTTATCTGCGAAGTTCCACGCCCTCGAATCATTTTGCTAGACTTTAAAGTAACTGATATCTGCTAAACCAGACAGACATCGATCTGCCAGCGGTTGGACTAGAAAGCTAAGAAGCAACTCACCCAAAAACTTACGCGATGATCACATTAATTTTTCCTTTTTAATTTTTGAAATTGACGAAATGTGTACAGTGATATAATTGTTTGATGAAAAATTAAGGAAGGAAGGCTACAGTGTAACGTCCAACATCTAGGGATTGGGCTCGGATTGGGGAAGATTCCGCCGCACACGTATTTAAGGAAACTTGACAGCATTCGTCCCAAGCAACTACCACGATGGTCAGACTGTAATTTGAACCCAGTCTCTCCGGAATTCGAATGCAGAATCTTGACCACGGCGAGATCTCAAATTCTTTAAAATTGGGGAAGGGTGTGGTACGCACGAGGCAGCACAATTTGCCGCAACAAACTGTAGCTCTACTACAAATTCAGCCACGATGTCCAAGGAGCAGCAACAATGAAAACTGATTTATTTGCATTTGGTGACCTGTTCCGGCTGCACAGCCGTTGTCACACCAATTTAATATTCACACTGAAGCAACAGCACAGACAAAGTATCACCTCCTAGCAGGGGCACCCGCAAAGGGGGTTGTGCGGAGGGCTATGAGAGCAGTTAGCCCTGGTGAGAATTCATTCAATTTATGAATACAAAAAAGGCCCTACAACCACAAGCTCCGGGTTTTTATGATCTAAAATACTGGAAAATTATTATTAAAATGATCCGAAAATAGAAAATATTGATAAAAATGAAGTAAAATAAAAAATATATGTGAAATCACATCGTCCCAGGGCCCGGCGAATATATAGGACGTCCGGCGTCACTGGAAAGCGTCAGCGAACATGCTGTCTCTAGCAAAATTGGTTCCCCATGTCGTGGTCTGGACATCAGTTGCAAAGATCTCGGAAGTTTATATAATCGGCAGATAACAGCATCCACAAAATTTCTAACTCATGTGTATGAGGAGAATGTTTCGCCCGTACTGACATGAAAACCGGCCGGCACTGTTGCCTCCCAGAGTGTAGTAGTGCAGTATGGAAAAATACAAACTCGATTAGGACGTTAAATTGGTCAAAGCGTGGTTGTATACTCAAAACCTGTTCCCAAATGAAAACAAATTACGAATTCGGCAGTTTGAAGAGCAGCACAGTTCCATTATCCGTGATGCCGGGCCATAACATTCTAGAAAGACGTGCATATGCTCGTTTTCTTGATCAGAATTAACACCGTATCGATTTTGAGGTAGTTATAGATTATGTACTAGCTTTTGCGGGAAACTTGTTTGTGGAGTCATAGGGATGTAAACAAGGCGTAAAGTGGATGATTTTTCTGCCCAGAGGACAACTGTGGCTGGTTGCCCCATTCCAATAGGATATCGTGGCTCCGCAGGTACAATGGCTGATACTTCCGCGTAGGAAACTGCGAAACCATTTCAAAAGGCACCGTCGCAACCGATGACGAATGCCGCCGCTTTTACAGTCCCGTCTGAGGCCCTCTTGTGTACAGGAGCATAACAGCCAACTTCTCATTAGCAGACCCCACTTCATTTCTCTGGATCATCCTAAGCAGAAAATGGTCACTTCACACGATGCTAATTAATTACGACGTGGTTGCCAAATGTAACCACCAGCATTGGACGGATTCGTTGTATAATACTTCGATAAATTTGTGGCGTTAAACCAGTAAAAAATTCCGAGCTTTCGACAATACACACAATATATTCGTCCGATGTCAAAAAGGTGACAGAATTCCGCAGACGTGAATGATGTGGTGGCACCCCCGCCGTATCTGGTGGTTATACAGGAGCCATCTATGACAGAACGCCCGCGGAGTCAGTGTTCCAATCACGATTTACAGGGTTACTCCAAATGATGGAGCAAATTTCAAGAATTTGCGTCTCACAAACCACAAAAAGACAGAAACACAACTCCAACGCTTCTACACATAGAAAAGATGGAAGTTTTGAATGGTCGCATTTCAAAGTTCAATTCAAGGCCGTAATGGCGTCGTTGATTTTTTGTAGGAAAATGGAGCCCAAAATGAGCAAGCAATGAATTTAAAAATTCCCTCAACCAACGCTACGACGAGTTCTGAAACAACATCAGCATTATAGGTAATTTTAGACAACAAGGAAGCGAACAATTTTTCTTAACGATTAATTTTTCAGTTGAAGGCTTTTTTCACATTTCTGCTAAATTTAATCACCATAATGTAAATTTTGAGCGACTGAAAATCCTATGCTCGTTATTCAACGCGGAAGAGACTCGCCGTGAGTTAAAACCTCCTGCGACATTGCTGTAAAAGTTTATGGAGCGTTCTTCTTATTGCTAACACTGTCACGGGAATCAAGTATGCTAGAAAACTGGCTGTTTCCCTAACTTCGAAGTAACTCACGACTTCGTGCATGAAGTCACTCAGCCTCACTTTTCCAACCGTGCCTGACGTTACTAGACAGACATCATTCCAGGATGTTGGACTGAAAGACGAGGAGCAGAAGAATCAATTTCATCGTCGGTGACCTCCCCGGTTTTTATTGATGGATGTACATAAAAGATCGTATTTTTGTCTCACCTACGCTTGCTACTATTCACGATCTATCACATCACAATGTCGAAGCTGTGTATTCGATAATTAGAGACTAGCTGGCTAGTATGTGACAAAAATATGAGCATTATTTTTTATGCTTGTCGTGTAACACTTGGTGTCCACGTTGAGTGTACAACCATTTGAACCTTGAAAGCTGTTCCTACTCCGTCCAAGTACTCTGGACTTCAGCACTTTGCAAAGAAAGAAATTTTTGAAAAACGCTTCATTTCGGACAACTTTGTATGACATGGAACGTACTCCCGTTAAGAGCTACCATGTGAATTCTATCTGCAAGAGAGCCTTAAATCCTGTTGTCTTCTCAGACGAGGACCATGAACTGGATTATAGAAAATCAGCTTTTGCTCAATCCACGTTGATTCCTACAGAGATTTCTAATATCAAAAATGATATGAAATGATTGAATTCTACAACAGATTGACGTCTGCGATATGGGTCTACAGTTAGGCACATGAACCCTACGACCCTCCTTGGAAACGAGGATTACATACACTTTTTACAATAGCTTTGAACACTTCACTGCTCCGGCTGTTTACGATAGACTATAGACAGAAGGAAAGCAAGTACCTTTGCATAGTCTTTAAAGAATCATTATTTATCTCATCTGGTTCAGTCGCCTTTCTTCTGCTGAACGATTTTAGTTATTCTTTTCGTGATCGCTTATCGCAATATCAGTCACATCGGAATTCGTGAAGAAGGTGGAAAAGAATATCTTTCTAAATAAACAAATCTCTACAGACGAAATTCGTTATTCCATCTTTTCTGTCATGAAGCGCTCTCAGTTTTTGTGTAAATTTTCTGACACAGCTATTGGATGGGGAATGAGCTTTCTAATCCCTCACAACCTTACGTAGTACAGACACGTCAAAAACGCAGTGTAATGATTTTGGATGTTATCTCCCGGTGATTAAAGTCTGGTGTTGGCTGCTCAGGTAATCTGAAATCTGTAAATTGTCGCCTGGTGTGTCTGCCATGTCAAAGTCTCAAAGCATGTGTTCCCACCTTTACTTTCTGCATTACCAATGACTGACATCTGACCTTCCAATTAGCTTTGAAAAGTCAGGTAACGTTCTGTACGGTGTGTTCTTCACAAAGCGGATATCTGCATCGGCTCTTCGTAAATATCCGACGTATATCCATTGTACAGTATGACAGGTACTAGCAAACCTTGAACATTCTATTATCCGGAAGTTCTGACTAGATTCGCCATATCTTACAATTGATGTAATACTTTTTTCCATGGTCCTTTTGCAGGACGCACAGAAACTGCTACAAAACAATATTTTTAATGAAAATTCCTTCACTAAATTATAAATTAGTTCTCGTGAAAAGAGCTTACGTCCAGAAAATCGTTTTTAACTCAGTAACTGTCAATGTTGCTCTCCAGCAACAGTAGTTCCCAATACACATTGTAAGTCCCAACGCAATTTAACTGGCAGCATTTCTCTTTGTCATCCACTGGCTTCGTAGAGTTGTCAGAGCCTATTACTGTAGCTCAGTATTTTGTTACCAGATGATACACATCAAGCGAGTACATGTGCCTGCAGCAGTGACTTGCATTCAGTTACTTTGGCTGCATATGAGGGAAGACTTACTTTCACGCAAGCGTTGACAGTTCGTTCTTATAATAAAAAAGAATACGACGCACTATTTACTAAAAAAACACGCGGAATTAACATTTTTCCTCAAAAATTTAAAGTGGGGTCAAATAAATTGTTACTTCAATTACGACACAATTTTGACCAACGCTCATTTGTCTTTCGCGCCACGCATCTATTGTGATAAATTTAGAACAATCATCATTTTACAACCACTGGTCAACGGCATGGGATCGTCCGTAGTCTTGTTATGAAGAGCGAAACCCGTACAACACAAGAGTATATTTGGTGAGGAGCTTTGTCTACGGCTTTACACCCTAGGAAGCGCATCAGGTAGATTACACGCACCTTTATCGATTTTTTCTGTGCTGGGGGAGACTGGACGTGACAGGGCGTGGTCTGGTACCAACGGCATCACAGTCCACGCACCCGCGTTGCGGTGGGAAACCGTTAACGCACGACACAGTGAATAGGCTGGCTGCCACCCATCAATTTACACCATGAAACCAGAACTGTCGACATCTACAGTTAAAGCATCTTCACTTCCAAAGCTCCATTTTACAGTAAGAAACAAATTCTGAAACGAGCTACACCATTTACCTTTCACTTGCTATTTTAAAGCTAGCGCAACTTATAACATCGTCGAAAATCAGTGCGGACGTGAGAGCTTTGGTACACCCTGTTAAACAAACGGAAAAATGGAGGCGGTACAATTGGAGAGCGATCCGCCTTCACCAAAATGCATTAGCAATTCATTAATAGTTATATATATGAATTACGAAAAACTAATAATAAAAAAAAATGTTGCATGGCGTGAGATTCGATCCGGCGACCTTCCGATTACAAACCCGAGCGCTTACCGCTGCGCCACGACGCTGTATAAAAATTATTAACCGTAGAGGGCATTTCACCGCAACGGTTTATTTTAACTGTCGATTTTCTCGACAACGGCTGAGAAGTGCATCTTGGCGCTTTGCCACATTACACCTCTGGCCATGAGCTTTTATTATGCGCAGTATGATCGAATCTGAATTTCCCCTTGTGAGTCGGAACCATAAAAGTTTCAACAATGTTTAGTAACGCATTGGAAATTGCCTAAGCAGATACTTCCAAAACGGGGCCGGAAGCCTGGTGGATTTTACAGCACTGTCTGAAAACAGCAGCTGGCAATTCGTCAGCGGAACTAGCTAGCAGGTGTGCAGGAAATTCAATACTGCCGGTCGTAGAACATGGGTGCTTCACGACCCCCAATGCTGTAGCCGCAGCTGGGGCTAACACGAAGATTCGAAAAATACCCAAAGGGCTTCACTGTACTGAACAGCAAAGGGCTTCACCATGTACAGTCCAACAGGAGGCGGCGTGAATATCCCTTCTTTCTATCGAACAATACACCACAAAGAGAGTTAAATAAGAGATATGACGTTCTGAGCCGTACGTTGCTTTTCTCATGAGTCTTTTTTCATTATTCAATTGTTTAAATTATTGGGCCAACGGCTGGTTCGAATGTAGAAAATTTCAACAACAGGAGTGGAAAAATTCTAGTAATATGTAAATAAAATAATTTATATTGAACACTACAGTCTAGGATAAATAAGTAACCAGGCAGCGCTGAAGAAATCACTCGATATGCTAAGAAGTGTGCCGTGGTTCAGAGAGAGCTGTCATCGCAACGAAAACTCTGAAAATTCGTATTGGGCTTCTCCGTTAGAAAGAAAACAATACATGTGTCTGTGTTTTTTGGAAATTAAACTCCTGAAGGGGCGAAATAGGGGTCGGAATTTTTATGTAAGTATTTCGTTACATTAAAAGATATCTAAAGTTAAATCTATGAAAACTGGTATTTGAATTCTAAAGAAATATGTTGGGGGATGAAAGTTTCTATGGAAACATCACAAGAACTCGAAAGGCAGGATTAACAAAGACCTCGGACTCTGGCAACCAGAATCGCTTGTTGGTCTGAACTAGATTCGAAAAGACCATGCTTCCAAGACCTTAATTAACGTGCAAATTTACAAGATTTTGAAATTTGTAAACAATATTTCCATTAAATAAAAACAAAACAAACTGTGCAAACCATACAGTCTGCGCGGGCGATGCAGCGGACGCTAAACTAGGTTAAGATACTGATATAAACGCCTTGCGACTTCGAAACCGGTGGTAGTTCCGATAAAGTACTTCGGTTGGCGTTCCTTGTACCATGCAATATGCTTTCTGTTGACTACTATGCTATGAGTTAAGAATGAGAAAGACTCGAAAAGCAAACGTCACAACGAGTCACACTAGGAAAACAAATGCGAAATACGGGTAGAACACGAACGGGCTTTTCTCCTACCAGCTAAAGGCGTTGAAGAATTTGTCTCCAACCCGTGTATTTTGACAGCGATTTTGCGACTGCACGTGTGAGAGGCCATACCGAGTGCACACCTGCACATGACACGTGAGACGCAGAAGACGTTACGTCATAACTCGCCGATGACCGCAGAACAATGGGGCTGGTGAGCGCTTTCGTCCTAGCGTGTCTGCCCGGGCTCTCAAGGGCATCGGCCGCTTGCAGTACATGGTACAGGGCACGCCATGAATGACGAAAACGATGCGTCGAAGACAGCGTTAAAGCATGCTTACTGTGTACAATGGTGGGAGGGAGGCTCGCAGGAGGAGAAAGATTTTCTGCGGAGCAGTCTGCAGTTCTCTCTTAGATTGGTAACTCGCTCAACATTAGGGTACTCAATCTTTTAACATATCGCCCATTTTTCATCTATTTTATTAATAAAATTTTCTAACCTCCTACTGTTCCACAGTAATGGTAATTTATAACGTAGGGAGGTAATTTTACTTTACTAAATTTGTAAATCATCGTTGGTTGGTGCTTACGGGCGCTCAACGCCGAGGTTATCAGCGGTACATTCTGGTTACAGCAAGTTCAAGCATATAATAGTAATTACTTACGAAACATTTTGTCATAATTTTGAGTAAGCCTAATGCAAATGTTTCTACAGCGCCTACCACCCACCGTAAAAGCTGCAACGCCCATTAGAAGATTGTAAGGACCAAAAGGTTGACTACCAATGCTTTAGAGCAACGCAACTACACATGCTAACGAATTACCTTCGTCGCCAGGAAGACACCTACATGTCACCAAAGAAGTCGCATGTACGCGAGTAACACGAAGATTATTATTATTATCCTTTTAAGAAAAAAAAAAAAAAAAACAAAACCGTCCGCCGAAAATCGCCGGGTATACAGCTGCACTTTAGGTACTTTGTTTGATGTAACCTTCATTAGTGACGACCGCTTATCCATTGCGGTGATAGGAACTGCTGTACTTAAAGAGTTTGGTCACATGACCATGAAATTTGCTTGAAAGAACAACGTCCCCTGCAAAATAAACAAAGGGCTAACGATGTCTCCATCAAGATTCAACAGTAGATATGCTTTGTCAGGATAAAAGCCTTCTGAATATTCCTCAGAAGATCCTTATATCGGTATTTTCCTTGTCTTCTTGCGTGTGTAAATCAGTTCGTTCTGAACTTGTCGCCGCGCCGTGATTCGCAACTGCGCATGCGCAGTCCCGCTGAACGTTGTCCTGTCGCTAACAAGCGCTTGCGAACTATTTCAACCTTTCGAAGACTGCAGCGTGTTCCGTTGTGTTGCCATCCCCTTGGTTGCAGCTCATCATCTATAGAGGAATCGGAGAGGCAGTACGCGCCTAGCATGTATCCGTGTCCCTGACTGCAAAAGCAATCGCGATGGATCACCGCCGCCTACAGTGGGCCAGGGCAGCGCACACAACCGACTGCGTCCCTATGACGCCGCCCTGCAGGGGTGACGTAAGCGCGGCCGTTGAAAAGGCGCGCTGGCTGACACGGTAGCCGCCCACGCAGCCGCAGCAGTCACGGGTGTACACTGTACTCAAACATACATGCGGCGCGGGCCCTACTCGCGTGCGTGCGCAGGAGCATCGCTTTGGGCGGCGGCGGAAAATCCCACTCGCAGCCGCAGAGCCAAGTTCTTTACTTCCAGTTCGCGTCGTAATCTCGTAACCTGAAGTATGGACACGATTTGCATGGATAACTGGTTGGCGTAACTGAGCGTGTCCCCGGCAGCTAGAGGCGGAGGGACGCGGCCGAAGACTGGAATGCAGTCACCAGAGGGTGTGGCCGCAACCTGACTCCGCATCTCGCCAACGCTTTCCAACTGATCCGCTACTCACGAACGACCCGTCTAGTGTCAGTTGACGATGTCGTGTTATACGTTGACGATACACTCAGCAATCTAGATTACAGAATATGTAGTCGCCAATTAGAATATCATGCAATACTATCTTTCATTATGCAGGGGGATATCCGATGTTATGTAACTTCATTGCTGCATTGTAAGTTGGCTTGTCGAGTATATATGTACATTTACACATTTATCTGTGTAAGGCAATCATACAGTATACTAGTCTCTTAGGCTATTTCATAACAGCATAGTACCGAACAAGTAACCCGCGATATAGCCTCATATCTGATCAGATAGTTCGTTGGCTCGTATCTTATTTACTGAATGATGAGCAGAATCGTATCAAAAACCTCCCCAATCTCAAAAATCGTCAAATTTATCAAGTCTCTGTTATCTATACCCTTCTGCGACTCGCAGAAAAGTATGTATATACTCACTCTCTCTCACGCGCTTATCACCTCTGATACCCTTGCCGATAGCGACGCAGATATTTTGTAGTCTCCAGACCAATCATCACTTTCGACTGCACAAGGATTAACATAAAATACAAATGAGGTCATTTCTGAAACTTAAGTTTTTTAGTTGTATTCGTTTCACAAAAGACGCATCGATACTGCTCCCAAATGTGAAATCGATCTCCCCCCACCTAACCGCGTATCACAGCACTGTGGCTCGGATGCTGCTCACCTACACTCCTGAACATTAAAAGTGCAGTACTATGAAGTGGTTGCGGGTTAAGGGACCAAACAGCGAGGTCATCAGTTCCTTGGTCATGAGAGTTCATCTGGAGTCAGCGACTTCATCTAGAAATTTAACTTAATTATGAGAGTATGTAGAAGTTGTAAAATAGAACTCTTGAAAGCAACATTGGCGCCAGAGCTGAAAATAATGTAAAGACAATTAAATGTGCAGCTACTCTTGTAGGTCCCGTGTGGGCTGTATTAATCATACGGCAGCGAAACTCCGTAGATACGCTAATGCGAAACAGACTTACACTGGAAAAAATTTGTTCCAATTTTGACCACCAGGTGCATATGTGGAGCTGTGCAGCATCTCGTCGACGTCTCTGGTGCTCATACTGAAAAACTTGTGTAAGTGGCAGTTAATAACAAAAATCAACATTATGCGATTCTCAATTGTTTGACCTTTAGTGCCCACACCACATTCCCAATCCATTACATATGGAAACGAAATGAGACATGTTCACTCGGCCGCACACAACCGTAAATTCGTCACAGGCCTCGAGTCGCGAAATTAATTTGTTTGCACCAAGGCAAATATTCAAAACGGCAAGGCGGCGATGTCTGTAGTACCACAGACTATCAATCACTCAACACGGGACTCATCATCGTTGGGACTTCCCTTACGCTGCAATAGAGAGGCGTCGTTCGCCCCGGTAGCTGAGTGGTCAGCGTGACAGACTGTCAGTCCAAAGGGCCCGGGTTCGATTTCCGGCTGGGTCGGAGATTTTCTCCGCTTAGGGACTGGGTGCTGTGTTGTCCTAATCATCATCATTTCATCCCCATCGACGCGCAGATCGCCGAAGTGGCGTCAGGCGAACGGTCTACCCGACGGGAGGCCCTAGCCACACGACATTTCATTTCATCAGTGGTTTAACAACACACGGACACTGACAGTGACACCAGTTAGCATTTTTATGGGTAAATTTTGCACGTGTTCAAGTGATGCTGCACGAAACACTTCAATTTAGCATACAGCTCATTTTAGCAGATTTCTCGGTATGCTGATTATGTGCTTTTTGCGAACTTCCAACATGCTGGAGTAATTGCAGGGCAGCAACTTGTAATCAATACAACGTAAAACAGCCAAAGCTGCAAATTTCAGTTTTATTTACTTGATGACTAGTTTCGGGTCGGGACCCATTTTCAAATCATCGCGGGAGCAAAATGGTTATTTCCCCAAAATATAACAATTATGACAAGATATGAAACATATACGTGTAACTACGTGCAAATGAACAGTTAGTGAGCATACAGACAACTTTCTAACTGAAACTACTTGACAGATTAAAACTGAGTGCCGGACCGAGACTCGAACTCGGGACCTTTGCCTTTCGCGGACAAGTGCTCTACCACCTGAGCCACCCAAGCACGACTCACGCCCCATCCTCACGGCTTTACTTCTGCCAGCATCTCATCTCCTACCTTCCAAACTTCGCAGAAGCTCTCCTACGAACCTTGCAGAACAAGCACTCCCGGAAGAAAGGATGTTGCGGAGACATGGCTTAGCCACAGCCTAGGGGATGTTTCCAGAACGAGATTTTCACTGAAATCGAACTTACTACAGCAACATTTGTTCCACGAAAACTTGGGCATAATTCTGGAGTCTTGACATACAACCATCAGTGCTACACTGGAGCCCACTGCATCAATTATGCATAACTTCCCTGAAACAGCGGGTCTGAAATTAACGAGCAGCAACTCCTAGACAAAGAGCTAGACAAACAGAGACAGGAAGTCACTCTTGGACATGTCACAAGGGCACTTACCTGAAGATGAACCTGGAAAAACCAACATATATCTCGTGGACATCCGACGGGGGACTGCGGTAAACATCGTCTTCCGCGGCAAAACATGAGTCACATCCGTATTAGTTTATTATAAACAAAAATATTCGTTCCAACTATAAAACAATACTTGAGAATACTTTTTTCCTTCGAAAATCGCCGAACTATGTACGGATAATCCGCATGTCATCGTGAGTCAATAGCATTGGCCAAAAATACGGGTTATATTTCCACGCGTGATTGTTGTGCGGTGTCTAGCTGCAGATTCCCACGACCATCTCAAGGTCACGCAAGATGTGATCCAACGGTTTCACAGGCTCGGGCAGCGTTCGACACGTCGCGGTTGGCTGGGGACCGCCCAGCGACCCAACCAGATTGCAGCAACGCTCCCTGCTCAGCACCAAATGCTGCATCCGAAAACTCCTTTTAACTGGTACTCAAAATTGGCATCACTGCAATTCCATCCTAGAGAACTGAATTTGAAAAAATGATACCACGAAGTATCCAAACAACGGGAGCAGAGTCACCATGTCATTTACTAACCTTATCAACATGATCACTAAGTTATTTGGCTTTGCAACAAAGACACTGTGGAGTGTTTGAAGAAAGTATTACCATCGTCTGAGTACAGATTCTTGCCGTAACTCTATGTATGCAGGAAGAAGCTAAAAATGTGACTACAATATCAAATACAAAAATTGCGTTTTCAATAAACAAAGCATACACAAAACAGGTTGCACACGTTTATTGTTAAACCCTTGACCAGGTTTCAATACATCTAAGAGTATCTTCTTTAGAAGGAAAGCCACATAAATTACATGACATTAACACCACAAACATGCATGTTGATCTAAGAAGCTATGGCAAACACACTGCCAACTGGGAATAAAATCGTCCATGGAAGCAGTAAAAACTGTTACAAGGTAGAGACATTTAATAAGCCGCACCCGTGTACCAGTTTTTACTGTTCCCAATGGAACACTTTATGTTCCATATTTTCTGCTGCCTTGCTTCAGCTTCTTAGCTCATCCTGTACATTTACAGTTTTGACATAGGCCTAATGTAATTTATGGGACTTCCCTTCTGAAGAAGATACCGTTAATGGTATTGAAGCCTGGTCAAGGTTTTTACAATGAACTTATGCAACCGGTCAAATGAATATTTTATTTATTGAAAATACATATACAGTAGCTGCTGTCAGCCATGTTTAAAATTGTGAGATTGAAATTATGTTTTGCTTCTGATGAGTTACCTACAGAAATGTTCTCACAACAGAAGCCATATACAGTGATAACAGAATATGATATTATATGCATGAGTGGATGCCTTAAAAGGTCTAAGCCAGAACCATATGTTTGGAACAGAAAGTATAGTAGATGACAGATTGAGATTTGGTATTAATTCTGTCTTCAACAACTAACCTTTTCCTTCCTGCAGCAGAGAAATTGACAAAATCAATGTAACAAGGCAAGCAGAACCAAGTACTTATTATGGCTATCCATACTGAATACCTCAGGTACTGTAATTTTCACTGTTTAACACATACAAATATTCTTAACACGTAAAGCTCTATTAGAAACCATTTCAGTTCCATGCACCATTGATGAAATCATTGTGGACACACTTCCTGTCTGAGTAAGGCTCAAAAGTGTGATAAAGAATGGACACTTATTGATGTCCTCTTTCTACTGGTTATATAGGCTGGCAACTGGGGGGGGGGGGGGGGGGGAGGTCGTCACAGAGAATTTTTCATTAAAGCATAATCTACGGGAACAGAGTAGAAATGAATATGATTAGGAATAAGTCAAAGTTTAGTTCAGCGAGCAGCTATGAAATGACAGGAAATGTAATGTACATTCAGCATCTCAAGCACAATGTTATTGGAGCTCAAACACGCTGAGCTACCAGGAACCTCCTTCAAGACAACCAGCATCAATTCATTGGTCATGTGAAGCCTAGCTTGCACTTTTCTCACACAACATCCTGAATGCCATTTTTTGACTTCCAAAAAGCATTTGATTCACTATCATAGTAACATTTATTAAAAAATAATATGATCATATAGGGGTTCAAATAAATGTGACAGAATTAAAGATTACTTGACCAAGACAACACAGCATGGGTAAAAGTCTATATCAGGACCAATAGCGTACTTAACATGATTCGGGCAGCGATGTTGTCAGAACTCACCCAAAGTTATGATGGGAATGCAATGGGGTTTGGCAGCTGATGGTCCTACACAGCCAATGAGACACAAGTGGACACACAATGTTTTGCAAAACAAGAGACAAAGGAATACTGTCACATTCTCACCTCAATATTCCACAATATCTGAAATCCGAGCACATCTGGAAGACATGAGCAAGTGTTTTGACAACCTAACCAAAACCTCTAAACTCATGATATTGGAAAAACTATAAAACATTTACAATTCACAACAGTTCAAGCTGCACTACTAGTTCCCAAACCAGCCAGCGAATATGCGAGTGGTTTCAATTTTGTGCTACAAATTCACTGCCTCTCTCCTCACCTTTCACTGCTTACATGTAAGTACCATTCCATCCTCTACCCAAACTGGCACACTGCCAACCTATGAGCAGCATAGAAACACCTTCATGACAACCACTGGTCCTGATCTAGTGTGTCACCTCGGAAGGATTGTCATGAAAAGAAGCAAAAGGAACTTAACAAGAACCCTTGCTGTTCAAGTTGTAAAGTGATGAGCCGAAAGACAATATTAACAGAAACTTTACACCTTTCGCAAATGATGCACTTAGGCCTACCTACAATTAAGTACTATCTGAAAAGGCTCCTGAGGTATTAGGATGGATCTTTCTAAGATGTCAACAAATGAAATAATATAAATAAACCATTATAAAGCTAAATAAAACTGCCGAGACCCCCCCCCCCAAAATGATTTTTATATATATAGCACAAAAATTTGGTTGGCTTTCCCAACTCTCAACCTAGATCTTAAGGTATATTACTCATCATTCTGTTGCCGAAACATTCATTTAAGCAAATATATAGCTTTTAAGAGGCATTTACTGGGTGTGTCCCTTGACAACCAAAAATCACCACTTGATCTGACGTAGATCGTAGTTAAGTCTGTCACAACAACCTACACAAAAAAACGCCAAAAACAATGCCGATGATGACACCTCTGATCAAAGAAGGATGGCTTTATCATGAAACCTCCAAGAAAACAACTTGACAGTGCACTCTAGCTAAGAACTGGGAGCAAACCAGAAAGTTACATGGATGCATATTTCAATATATACATAAATTCTCTTCTACAGATTAGGCATAATACAAACAGAATTTACCATTTAAAAATTAAGGGAGTTATGTTACAAAACAACACTAACAAGTTCCTCCTCATTTACTTAACTCAGACAAAATAACATATTAAAAAATAATCGTGATGATGGTTCCTGTCACTGAATTATGCTCTATTATAGTGAGATGAAGTAAATGCCCCAATTGGGCACGGAAAAATCAAATCGTATTTGGAATTACATTTGATACGAAGCTACCACTCTCTCCTAATTAAAATAACGATACTCTGCTGATATCAACACACACTAGAGCAAAATTGGGACAGTGTCAACGACTACCAATAATATGATGCAAAACAGATAGTCAAGCAAAGCAAAACTTCAAATTTCATTCAGGTAGAAATTTAAATGAGTGGGATAAGATACATCGACTTTAGCTGTCAACACCAAAATCTGACACAGTCACCACTCAACTTAGAGCAATAGACGTTGTTATATAACAGCAACAATAGGTGAAAACCCATTTCACTACATGACAATTACTATTTACACTGTTTGTTAACAGTTACACACCAAGGCGATACCACCAAGTGACAAATAGCAGCTAACAATTAGTGACTAGATTCACATCCAAGATGAACCTGAAACTATCAAAAACAAATATCTGAAGAACTGATATTTCACATAATACTCACTCCCAGTAATCTTCGACTGATTTATATATGTCGTATGCAGTCAGACGTGATTTACCGCCTTCATCACTTGAATATCCAGCATCTTGAATAGGAGTTTCTGTGCTAGTCACTACATTTCGTGGCTCCACCTCTTCCACAGTAACTACATCAGTATCTTCTTCACTGACTGAGGCTCCATTCACAACCGTTCTTCGGCTATAAGACTTCCGTGAAGATGTTTCTTTCTAAATGTAAAATAATTATGTTACTGAACTAAGATTAAAACAGTAAGCTTAATTTGCTGCTTTATCAACATGGTATAATGCATCTGATCCCAGTTTTAAGTAAACAAAAACAGCAAATCCAAACAATGTTTACAGCAAACATTGCACTTACCTTCCTATCAGTATCAGAGTAATCGGCAGACGCGTCGCTGTCATTAGAAGTTTTTCCAGCTTGTGAATAACGAATCTCTGTGGTTTGCGTTTGAGTGACGCGTGTAACAGTGCTGGATTGTTCACTTCTTTCAGCTGAAGCTCGAGTTCTACAACGTAGGGAAACAACAATCTGTAGCGAACGTTTCATCGGACAACATAAATAAAGATTTCTGTAAGTATAAAACATAAAAACAAACTACTAACCTGGTTCGCAAGCTCCTCCTGCGAGTTGGAGTGTCAACACCAGATCTCCTCAGCGGCGTGCCTGACCGCAGCTGGCCGCTCTCTATCAGTTCATTTATGTCATTGTCAACATCCATTTTGAGAGTCCTACAAAATCGGTCAATGTCCAATTAACATTTATTTGCTACTAAACACCAATTTACTTCCACAGCGGCATGAGTAAACGTCTTAACGCACGTCGAATGTGCGGCACTGTTAAGTAAAAGGCTCACACACGCCCCCTTCACACAATCACTGATAAACAAAACTTTTTCTCCAATAACGTTAATTGGCAACACTCGTCAAACAATGATTACAATTCCTCTGTTGTTGCACAACGTTACAAATTTTGTATCTGATGTTAGATTTAGCGCTGTATGACGCATCCACAGTAACGAACGGACCACCCTTTAACAGAGCTATTTACAAACTGATGTCGTAATTACCCCAACGCAACTTGACCAGAGTTATACACTGCAAGGCAAAGATAAAACGCGAGATGCAGCGCCATAGGCGGTGAACTCAATAACTAAAAGAACTAGTCACAACTCGGAATCGATTGAACGACTTAGCCTCGATTGTATAATCGAAGTTGAATACGATAACTGTGGAACTATAAAGGCCACTCAACAAAGCTACTTAATAACGCTATTACAAATTCATATTCGGTGCTAAACAACGATTACTGCAAAGAAAGGTCGCATAAAGTTGAAACCGTTTTTTGTAATAGTATACTGATTTCAATCACAGAATAGCCACCTTCAGCGAAAGACTGGAGTCCAGTGGACTCATATAACTATGTTTGAAGTTGTATATGGTGCATGAGTCTTGCACTAAAGATCACTCTGTGATGAAATCGAAGTGCAATAATAAAAAACGGTTTCAAATTTTGTACGACCAATGCTTGAATTTCCTTTGTTTGCAATAACTGTTGTGTGGTCGTTTTGAACAAATCTCCTAATGAAATCCAATAAAAAAACTACGATTATTTTTCCTTGTCTTAATTTTTCATGTCATGCTCTGCTGCCCCTTGATAAAAGTATGTTTGAATAAAATGTTATGTATTCACAAAAACTTGTGTTCTCTGTGCTTACACCTCAACAGGATATGGGCCCATATCCATAATGGATTCTGATCAGCATTCTTGACTTGTAAAGTGAAAATACTGTATATGAACAAACCCGTTTGGTGAACGAAGTGCAACATCATTTAACTTAAAATTTGTTCATACTATGCGTGTAATGGCGGAAAAAGGAGGTACAGTATTCAAAATTTAGTAGGAAAAAGTTACACTGACGTACATAATAATGATTTAGTCCAGTTGAAGATATAGAAATGCTTGCAATGCGTCATAGCATAAAACCAGGCTTTAGAAAAAGTGGCTGGATGATATACTTCTACAAGTTATTCATTACACACCCACGAAGCTCAACCGCTATTAACATGGAAAAATTAAGTATTGAATGTTGCTTAGAGAAACAAAACCCAGTTACAGAAGATGCAAGTGTAGCGCGGAATTCGACATATAACAATGCTTTATAACTATTTGTCAAACTTTACAGCAATGCACTGCATATTTGTACGATAATTATGACTGAAAGAACCTTTAAAAAGGCAAACCAGTTTGCTTCCACTCAAAAAGTTTGAGAGAGCTTACACGTAAGTCTTTTGGTATTTCTCAATACTACTTACATCAAATTTGTTTAAAAAAACATGATAATATTGTTACCCATATATCTAAACTGAAGACTTTGTAGAATTGTACAAAACCAGGAATGAAGAAAGATCCTATGAATTATTGTGAATTACTTAATTTATTTTTAATTTGTAAGATTCTGTGACCTATATAAGAACAATATGTTTCGTTCTAATCTAACTGGATGCTCTTGTCTACAAGTGACAGAACAATTGGTAATCTGACATAACTGTATTTACAAAAAGCTTCAATGAAATAGCGAAAAATGTTATACATTTCTAAAGGCACTCACATTACGTACAGAATTCTGCAAAAAACCAGAACATGTTATCAAACAATTTTGAAAGTAGATAACAAATCGAACGCCAACGTAAATAATGAAAAACTATAGTTCTGGAGTTGATGATGTGTCAGGTAAGAAATGGAGTATGGAATTGCTTTCTGTTACGTCGACTTTCACGATTTCTGACTCCAATAAATTAAATGGAGAATGGGGCAACAAGCCACATTACCAATGTCAAAAGAAACTTTAATACATTTGAACTATTTTTGTCAGAATATACTGTTACAACTACAGATGGAACTTTTCTTGAAGCGATATATAAAATATTTTGTATATGGAAGGGGCAATAAGTGGAAATTTCCTGAAATTAACATTGGCAGATATTTAATATCAACCAAAAGTTTAGGGAAATTTATTTTCTGTTTTCATTTCACAGGATAAAAATCCACTTAATTAATCTACATTTTCAGAATATATTTTCTTTTGTGAAATTGTTTCAAATACTGTACTTTAGCTAAGTCAGAGTAAGCTGATCCCTGACAGTTGCTGTGGGATAGACCTGGCAGCTTTGTGGGCCTACCTCCACCTGAAACATAATATGATTTTATAACTGTCTCTATGTCAACGCCTCAATGTTGTCACAGATCTATAAAGAGCAACCGTTTTTGCCTACAGCCGTTAGCGCTTTGCAGTTAAAAGATGGGAGCTCTCAGGGAACTTCTTACGCCATTTTGAATATAGTGGAGGTACCAAACTGCCTTATTTATATTAGCCATGAGAAGTGTTAGACAGAATTTTCTCTTTAAATCAAATACATTAAATTGAGGCAATTTATTTCAGTTATGTCCTGTAAAATTTGGACATCAGAATAAAATTCATGTGAAGGAAATTATACCCAAGCAGCTGAAAATCACTGTCAGTCTCGAATTCGTTTAAGTAGACGTTATATTTAAGAAAAAGAGAGATATGATTCTTGCAAGTGTCAGTGGTCCATTGGAAGTTTTGTTTCTAATTTTGTTTACTTTGTGCTTTACAAATATGTTTGTACAAAATTTCGATATGCTTGTTGCGTAAGGACAAAATAAGATGTTGTTCACAAACTGAGGTAGTTTATTACTGACGCAAATACCATTTGATATTACTTTAAGTTCATTTTGTGTAATAATGTAGGAAGTTTGACAATAAAGAGGGTACAGCTCAAATTCGCATAAAGCCTAATTTAGTACTTTGTGGTTTGCCATAAATAACCTAGTTTATTTAGGTTCATATCAATGAAATGCCTGATTCGTTAGGATGATTCCCATTATAAAGCCATGATCAGCAACCTGTCATAGTCTTATCAAATTTGGCCTTTATGTTTGTAAATGCCTGTATATAGTAATTACGTTTTTTTGTTTTGAAGCTGTTATTCTTTAGCGTACCATGTATCGTAAGGAACCTTTACTATCAATATTTTTTTACGAAATATTAATATAATTTTCACTCATAAAGTATCTCTGAAGTTCGAAGATGAGAGAGCCTTATCACAGCTTCAGTTTTGATCATCTAATGTTTTAATTTGGTTTATAGATGCTTTATCCTCTGTCTTCACTGTTCTGGTGTAGGCATCTGAATGAATGTCATGTAGTTGTCGACTGCTCTGTGTGGCTCTCATTCCGTTGCAATTGTGGACCTATTTAATTTTCTGCCAGTTCAGGAACACTGCCACTTAAGTAAAAAGTTGTTATAAAAAGCATCCAGCTAAGGAAGTAATTAAAAAAGGCAAAATTAATGTTTATGTTACTCCATTTAGTAACTTGATCCAATAATGAATCCACACAAGATTAACTGTTATTTTCTGTGCTGAGGTCAGGTTATTGTTTATTAAAGCATTTGTGGCTGTTTATGTATGTTATTGGTACGACAGAGGTCACGAAACATAACGCTCATAAGATTTTTGTCCTCACAGATACATTCATTGTTATTAAAGATACTGTTTTCTTCCATTATGACATTGATTACTTTTTCATTACATGTATGTCATTACTGGACTTGTTTAAAGCAAAGTTCAACCAAATTTAAATAATATTTTCATTATTATGTGTTATTGTAACTTTATACAATATTTGTGCAAGTGTATATAAAATACTAGTGTTTTATTTGTGGGCGCCACAGCCACCATGGGTATTTGTTCCTTATTTTTCGTATTATGCTATGTCTTTCTAAAAGTGTGTTGGAGTAATTGTTTCTTGTTTTCATATTATGATGTGCCTTGGCAAAACTATATTTAAATATAGAGTTCAGTACTTACAAATTATACTGTTCTCTCAAAAATTTCAACAGAGATGCTCAGATTACAGTGATGTCTTTCAAATCTGGCCCGTTTTGTCATCTATAAACACACAAGCAACGTATGGTTCCTGTTTTATGTCCAATGGACACAGGAACAAACTATTGTCTTGTGGGAAGGAATAGGGTATTATAATCAATTAATTAATAACTGTCAAAATTAAAGAAGATCTGTGATACATGAAACTGCATTCAAGTTCAACTGTAAAATTTTTCTCGGCGTTGGCTATATAAGTGCTCCTAATTTATGTGGATACTACATGGACCTTTGACAATATCATATTGTTAATAAGACCAACAGATAGGTCTGGAATTAAATAATACACTAGACTCTAATTTATCTATCCTTGCTACATGACAAAAAACAGCATTTATGTCCAGTGCAATCTCGAACACATTTCTTAAACAAGCATGTTTCAGTTATCACCACGCACAACCCAACTTTTCAAACGATCTGTATGGCTTGTAGATTTTCTAGAATGTAGTGTTCATTTATGTAACAAGTGAAATGCCATAGTAGATAAAGCACAAGACTTCTGTTTGCAAATAATGAACATCAAATCCCAATCCAGCAGTCTAATTTTAATATGATTTTGGTAATCATTCAAGCCAATTGTTTGTTGGTTCCTTGGAAAAGAACACAGCCGATTTCCTACTCTGTCACTGAACATCATAATAATCATGCTTGGTGATTTTAACGTAAATTTTCTAACCTCTAATAATGGTAAACAGATTTTGAGAATGTAATGAGTTCTTTTAAAGTAAGGACAGTTGTTGGCTCTCCCCAAGAAAAGTGACAAAGAACTGCACAGGTCTGAGTGATCTAGTTTTGTAGACAATAGTAGAATTGATAACATACATGTAACACAAATCTTAAATGGTGTTTCTGACCTTGAGGGGCAGCTGCATGATGTTAGCTCTCCTAACTATTTTTGGATTCATCAGCAGGTATTTTAGATGAATCAACAGCAAGAATCCAGAATCCCTCAGTAGGTGCTTGCACCAGTTAAAATGTGACACAGTATATCAGCTTAAAAATGTCAATGACAAATTGACTCAGTCTGTTAACCTTTTTGTAGCTGTATTTCCTAAGAGAATATCAAAATGCACCAACTTGAGTAACTGCACTAGACAATGATCCTCTCACGGCATAAAAACATCAAGCAAAAAAATAGAATGCTTTATGCTTCATTCTATGAAGTCCGCATACTATGGGTATTTTCACTCTGTTATGTGTTACAGAATTATCTTCTGGGGAAATTTTGCTTTGGTAAAGACAATTTTTGTGGCAAACAAAAGGACTATTAGAATTATGCACAGAGTACCCCCTAGGACATCATGCTGTAACCTTTTCAAAAAGCTGCAAATAATGACCACTGTATCCCAGTACATATATACGCTGATGTGTTTTGTAATTAAGAACCCTGCACAATTTCCATCAAATAAGAACTATCACAAATATAATACAAGAGAGAAAGAAAATCCTCATTGTGAACTTAAGAACCTGACAGTTGTTCAGAGAGGTATCAAATGGTCAGGAACAAAAGATTTTTAACCATCTCCCTGACCAGATAAAATGTTTAAGAGAAAATGAATCTCTTTTTAAAGCAAAACTAAAGGAATATTTGTTAAATATGTCTGTTTATACATTAGAAGAGTTTTATGATGCAAAAATGGAAATAGCATGTAGATATAATAATCCATCTTGTTAACAATGAAATGTGCTTGCAATTTTTCTCCAAATTAAGACATGAAATTTTGTATTAACACTCAAAGAAATCTGCTGTTATATGTACAATATCTGTTTTTCCTCTAAACTTTGTATTAACTATATGCAGTTATGTAGAACATTTTTTATATACTTAATGAAGACTGCTTTGTATCTTTTTGTATGTTTGACTCGTTCCACATCTCATGTGACGTGCTCACAATACGAGAACTGATGACCTCAGAAGTTGAGTCCCATAGTGCTCAGAGCCACAATATGAGATCTACGGAACATGAAATAAATAAATAAATAAATATTCAGAAATTCTAATGAACCACAGGATAGGGAGCACTACAAATTATACTGTAGCATCCTTAAGAAAGTGATTGCAAACATTCAAGAGCATGTTCGTTAACTCTAAAACTGATGCATCAAATAATAATATAAAAATAATTTGGATTTCTGAGCATTCTGCACTGTATTTAGAGCTACCAAAATAAATGAACCAGCCATTCGAAAAACGTGCATCAAGCAATGCATCAATAAGCAAAGTATAATCTGGGCAGTAGATCAGTGTACTGCAAATTCTAAGACTACGACAGAATTCTTGAAAGTTTTTTGCATATTTTCAATGAAATATTCCCTCCGTCAGTCTGTCATGAAATAAATACAAGGAAACTGAAATGGGTAACTGCTGGTATAAAAGTGTCAAGTGACAGGAAAAAGGTAGTTACATAATATAATGAAAAAGAATAAAAAATTTAGATTTTATAGAGATTGTATTTATAATGCTGGTAAAGGCAAGAAAAGAACTGGCACACAAAAAAATTCATTCTAAACCATACAAAAATGTCAAATTTAGTATGTTCAGTCATAAAATCTGCACTAAGTGTCATAGATGGCAGTCCACAGATCTCCAAAATTAAGATAGGTGACAAATCTTTGTAAATCCTTCAAAATAAGAGAATAGTTCAATGATTCAAAAAAATGCTGATGTAAGTGGTTACCTAGATAACGTCCAACCCTTCGATTTCAATCAGGATAACACACAAGTTCTAACTAAATTTGAGTAAATCACAGATAAAGATGTAGAAAAAGTATTATTATCCCCTAAAAATAAAAATTTGACTGTAGGAGACGAAATATCCAGTACAGTAATTAGAACAGTTTATAGTATAATACGGGACCCCTTTCTGAAATAATAAACCAGTCATCTGAAGAAGGATGCTCCTAAGATGCTCTGAAGTGTACAATAGTAAAGCCATTTTCAAGAAACGGTCAAAAGAAAATGTAAGAAAGTAGTGACCATTAAACTTCTCATATTATTTTCAAAAGTGTTCCAAAAAGCTGTTGGAATCCAGATCCAAAATTTTCCAGCAAAATCTAATACAATCACATTAATTCAGTTTGGTTTCCAGGAAGAGAATGGTACAATAGGCAGCATCAAAAAATTTGTTGTTGAAGGGCTCGTATCTCTGCACAAATCACAAAAAGTCACAGGAATTTTCTGTGGCATAAGCTGGGTATCACACAAAACGACAGTATCGCCACAGCGAGGGGCATATTGCAGCTGCAATGAAGTTGCATGTGTGAACGGCCAGTTTTCAGTGATTCAACTTAAGCTGTGCAACAAAAACTTCAGCTTGGTTTTACTTACTTACGCCATTTTACTCTCACCACTGATCCCTGGAGGCTTTATTTCAAAACTCGAGCATTCTGTCATAGTTGTGGAGTAATTTCTGCTGTATTCCATTCGATTTCAATGTGTTTTCATGTTAGTACTGAAAAAAAGTGGTAGGCAGGTAAACTTTTGCAGCTTCTGGAACTACAAGAAACAACAACCTACATATGTTTAATATTTTGTAGCAGTGTGTGTGATTTTGTGTGTGTGTGTGTGTGTGTGTGTGTGTGTGTGTGTGTGTGTGTGTGTGTGTGTGTGTGTGTGTAATATATTTGCAAACTAATGATGTAGGCCTTTCAAACAATGTCAAAAGATTTTTTGATAATTGAATAAATAAACTTAATATGTAACCAAAAAAGCGAGTCACATAGACTTTGTAAGTTGTGAGAACAAGCGCAGTATAAATTGTGAATTATATGTGGGAAATAGCCCCTTAGTGTGATGTGGTAGCTGTTAAATTACAGATTAATTAGTCGAAATTCCTAGATTAAAAATGTAAAAGATTCTAAAATCTTGGAAGAGTGGCGTGGTTGCAAATGAATATTTATACATACCATCTACTGGATAGTGTGCCACAGTAGACTGCATTTTCGTCTTTGACTATGATTTCTTTGGTGAATGCAGTTATGGCCTGTGATTTAGCCCCGCATGAAATCTATTTTTGGATGTGACATTTGGGACTCATCTTCCTTTTATTTAACTCCTGTCACAGATTTAATACCATAAACTGGACTATAACATTAATATCAGCCCATATGATTTCATGACATTGTGTTGAAAGCTATGCGACTACTTGGAATTTGTTACATCTTGTGTGAACATTAGCTCATGGTATCAATACAGGCTGTGGCATCACATTAGTTGTGTGTGTGAACGTAACATTATGAAAGCTTTTGACTGTGTAAACCAATGTCTTCTTCTACCAAAACTAGAAAAATATGGAATAAACAGCAGTTTCAATCATATTTAACAGATAGAGAGCGAAGGGTAGTTGCAACATCAGGGGCAGTAAACTGTTTCTCAGCATCGAAAATTATTTCACAAGAAATCCCTCAATATTCCATTTTAGTCCAAATGCTATTTTGATTTCCTATAAATGAATTGCCTCTAAATATAACATCCCACTCCATTTTATTTGCAGATGACACTTCTGTACTGATTGAATGTGAGATGACAAAACAAATTTCTCAAAGAGTCATTGATATCCTAAATACCTTGGAACATTGGTTTCATGTAAATGGGTTAAAATTAAATATGGAAATAACGAAAGTAACACAGTTTAAAAATAAACAATGAAACTCATGCAACTTTTAAATAACTCATTAGAATAAGGAAGTTAGGGAAGCAGATGCTGACAAATTTTGGGGATATTTCTAAAAAAATTATCCTGCTCTCAAATAAGTCACTTGACAAACAGGCTAAACAGCCATTTTCTATCTACTGTAAGATTTGGAATAATATTTTGTGGAATGCAAGTAGTGCAAATAGCGTATTATTACTTAAAAAAACTATTATTACAAATATGTGTAATATTTACAAATATGTGTTATATTAAATCTAAGGATTCATGCCAACCTTTATTAGGAATCTAAACATTTCACACTTACAAATGGTTTATCTTTACCTGTACCAATCTGGAATATCGTCATAAAATACCGTTCTCAACATATGTATGTTACCATCTTACAGACTAAACCTTTCCCCCCAGACATCTCAATAGATGAGTGTGAAAACTTAAATGGTGATAAAGATTTCTCTGTACAGTAATGAAATAAATTTGCAATGTTTTTTGCAAATTAAGATTAAGTTTTGATTTTTGGGCTCACTGTCCATATCTCAGTGAGGTTATTCATATTGATAAGTCTCCTCTCCTTTGCTCAATGATTTATGTGTGTATATAATGAGGTAATAAAATTCTGATTTTGATTGTGGAAGGTGGTAAAAGTGGAGACAGGAAAAGTTTCAGAGGTTATCGACTGTATCTAAGTGTGTTGTAATGGAAACATGGTAGATGGAAGTGAAATACTTGCCAATATAGCCACGAAACATACTTTGACATGGTTGCTAATAGTCTGTGGTTGAGGCTATGAACCTACAGAAGTCTATTATCACAACAGATGAGTTTGAAAAGGTAATAAATAAACCAAGTGGAAAATAAAATTTCCACCTGTATGGGCTACACATATATCAAAGTAACGTAGCACTGCTGAACATTTGTTCTGAAAGTTCTTTGTAATGCATATTAATGAGGTTCCAAATCAAGTTAATGTCCCTAATAGACTCAAATGTGCAATTATTAGACCACTGATCACAAGAGGTGACACAGCTGAGATTTTCAGCAATCAGCCGATTTCATTACTAACTGGTCTTCCTAAAATCCTAGAGAAACTTCTGTTCAAGTGAATTACAGATCATAATCATAAACATAACATCCTTAATGAAAATCACTTTGGATTCCAGATTGGTATTACAACCAAATGGGTCATATTCCCATTTGTCATCCAACCCCTTGAATCCACAAGTGATCATATGTCACCTGTTAGAATCTTTTGTGATCTGTCTAAAGCATTTGACTGTGCAGATTACAAAATTCTATTAAGAAGACTAAACACTAAGGCTTAAATGGTATAGTAGGGATGTGGCTCGATTAACGTGTAGATGGTAGAAAGCAGATCTGAGTGGGGAACGATGAAATATGGAGTCTTGGTCTCCTACTTTTATCAGTCTTTATCAGTGACCTGCCATGATTAATGACCCAAAAAAACTTCATCTTATTTGCAGACGACACAATCGTTATGACTGACACAGTACGAAACTGCAGTCTAGGAATACTGAGACCACTATGTTGAAACATGCTCTAGATTGTCCGGCTTAAATGGTGCGTCCCTCAAAGTTACAAAAAGACTCAGTCCATTCAATTTCAAATAAAAAACAAACAACAAGAAAATTTTAAACTAAAATGTAGTGGCAAAGAAAGACTGAGGGTTGAGTCTTTCAAATTCCTAGAAAAACATATTAATGACAACATAAACTGGTCAGTTGACATCATCGACCTATACAAAAGTATGAATTCAGGAGCATTTGAATTTGGTCAGTTGCACCTGTTGACTTGAAAACAAGCACTTTTGCATATCTGAGATATATCCATTTATTTATGAAGTATGACATCATAGTCTGTGTGAAATCACTCACAAATAAATAAAGTCTTTATTGCACAAAGAGTGCCACTGAAACTACGAGTGTACCCTAGGTGCTCTTGTAAACGTTTATTCAAACAGTGGAGGTACTCACCATGCCATATCGCGACATTTGTCACTAATGTGCTTAGTGAACAACAATCATATAATTTATAAAACCAGCAATGCATGTCATGGTAATTATATAAGAAGTAATCATTATCTTCATAAAAATATAAAATCATAGCAGAAAGGAGTACATTATTCAAATATAAAAGTATACAATAAATTTCCAGTTCATGACAGATCAAACACTGAGGATATAACTAAATTCAAAATAAGATAAAACTGTATCTTTTGGATATCTTTCTCTATTCTTAACAGGATTTTTTAACAATGTGTAATACTTCATGAAATGGCTTTCATTTTAAGCATTACTAGAAGAACTGACTATTTAGTACTGGTGTATCACTTGTTGGCAGAATGCTTTATATATAAATGATAATGCAAGCATTTAACATGCTTGTATAACCATTATTTCTACTATAATCTCTCTTATTGTTTGAAAACTTGGGCTGCACTTTTTATGTATCTGTTTACATACAATTTAGATTGTAAGCCTCATGATCATTTGCATGTGGCTATTACTGTAATAATCGGACACATTCTACATCCTAGCGATAGACTAAGATCAAGGATCCATGGAACTCGAAAGTAATCAAAATTAAAATTAAAAAATATAGAGCTTGTCCTAACATGAAGCAGCCCCAATCTTCCAGACATAATGTGCTATGAGCAGTGTTTGAACAAAGAGGATCCCTAATTATTCTGAATTATGTGAGGTATCCAGATACTTGCCATTATATTGAATGGGATGAAAGTGTAGCAATTGGCCACACAAATTCAGAAATTAATATGAATAATTGTATTCTTACACTAGTTTGATGTATTTAGTCAAAGTTGTGTATAACAGACTCTTGACTCAAGACTCTCACTAACTTCGCAAGTGAACTACTTGACATCTGAGTTGTCTACATGAAAATATGTGATTATAGTATTTACAACATGATTTGTGACTGGTCTTAGGATTTTTGGAGAACCTTAAATGAAATTAATGTTGGGAAAAATTACAAGCATTAGAAAAATGCCATACCTCGACAATGTCTGCATTGCACATTGACATCTCTACTAATAGTTCAGATGTGTGGATTATATTATAGATCAATATTAACAAAGAACTGTGACTAAAATAAACTGCAAGTACTAACTATAAATTTATTAACACTTACATAAACGCCAACATGAACTTAAAGAAATACATCACAACATATGGAGAACAAGTGAACAGTAAAATCTTTTCAGATAGGTATGGCACCTCCATACAGTATGTCCTCATTGCAGGTAGTGCCTGAGTGCAAATGCACAAGTACCAGTAACGTTTTCATAATGTAATTAGTTACCTGTCAGTTTCTATACACCACGGAATTTTACAATTGCCTCTCACTCAGAGCTCATTCATAATGTAGCCTGAAGACTAACTGCTAGCCTCTTGCAAGCCCTCGATTTGCAGCATTGTTCCCAAAACTGATAAGGGTCCATTGGTTGGATGCTGAATGACTCCAGAAGCTCCATCGATTCTGTTATGGTACAGGGTGCAGAATTCTGGGACTGTATTATGGAGTGGAGAACTGTAGGATTCCCCTTGATAGGACAGGGTGCACTACACAAAGGAAGCAGCTTCTTAGGCAGCAGAGTACTTGCAGAGTGCACATGGAGTTTTTTAGGCTAAACGAATTTGGCATCCTCTGATGAATGCTCACCAGTCGATACATAAAGAGCAAAACCAGACTGCATACAAAGTAAAGACGCTGTGATGGTCAAAATTTCAACAGTAAATTGGGAAGCATTCGAGAAAAGTTCCTGAATTTACTACTCTCCAGGAGCGTTATCAGGTTCAAATTGTTCAAATAACTGAGAGCTGTCTGAAACCCTAAGTAGAAAGCTCTGAAATACACTCATGTTCAGAAAAAACCGAACACCATGAAAGACTAGACATAGAACGTGCATTTCACAGGATATGTACATTAGTATGTTCTGCTGAAATGATTAGAATTTGAACCACATTGCCCTGTGTGCTTCAGGTCAACATCGATATTGTGGCACAACACCACCTACTGATAAAATGTGCCTGCGGCTCTAGTTGTCGCTATAAACCGAAGGTAATATATCAGTGCTACTTGAGGAGATGTGCAGGATGCGTCACAGACGAATGTACCAACTATCAAATCAGTGAATTGGAAAGTGGGATCATTATTGGCATGAGATAATGTGCTGTATCTATGCAGAAAATTGTTGCTCATGTGGGATGAAGTGTTTAGGCAGTGCAACTGTGAGTAATGTTTTACAAAAGGCCGTAGAACATGACATGATGGGTCAGGTTACATTTAGACAATGGATGGTTATTATTTAGTAACAATACAGTGCGTGTTGAGTAATAATGAGCAAAATTTAAACGGATTGTAAATGCCGCTCCAGAGAAGTATGTGCCAAGTAAGGACGAGCAAGACCTAACATGGTTTAACATCAAAATTCGGAGAACGCTGAGGGTACAGAAACTGTTGCACTCTCGGTTCAAAAAAGAATTTACGGACAACAACAAACAAATGTCAATAGAAATCCGTGAGTATGTAAAAAGATCGATGAGCGAAGTATACAGCAACAATCAACGTCATACTTTAGCAAGAGATTTTGCTGAGAGCCCTGGAAAATACTGGTAATACATAAAATCGCCAAGCTGTTAGAAGGCAGCTATCTAGTCACTCGTTGACCAGTCTGGCGTGGCAATAGAAGACTGCAAATGTAAAGCTGAAGTTTTAAATTTCGCTTTTAAGAACTCATTCACTTAGGACGACTGTACAAACATACCGCAGTTTGACAAACGCGCAGACTCTCATATGGAAGTCATAGTAATACGCTTTCCATCTTAGAGAAGCAACTGAAGAAGATAAAAACAAATAAATTGGCAGGTCCAGATGGAATCCGAATTCACTTTTGCAGAGAGCACACTACGGCATTGGCACCTTGCTTAGCTTGCATTTATCGCGAATCTCTGAGCCAGCGCAAGTTCAAAGTGACTGGAAAAAAATGGAGTTGCCTCCTGTATGTAAGAAGTGTAAAAAAAAGTCCTGCAAATTTACAAACCAATCTCCTTTACATCAGTTACCGCAGAATTCTTGAATCTTTGCCGGCCGGAGTGGCCGAGCAGTTCTAGGCGGTACAGTCTGCAATCGCGCGACCGCTACGGTCGCAGGCTGGAATCCTGCCTCGGGCATGGATGTGCGTAATGTCCTTAGGTTAGTTAGGTTTAAGTCGTTCTAAGTTCTATTGGACTGATGACCTCAGAAGTTGAGTCCCATAGTGCTCAGAGTCATTTTGAACATATCTTGAGTTCCTTGAGATAGAAAAGATTCTGTTCACAAACCAGCAACGATTTAGAAAACATCGCTCATATGAAACTCAGCTTGCCCTTCTCTCACATGATATTCTGAAACTGTAGGCGAAGAACAACATGCAGATTCGATATTCTTAGATTTCCGGAGAGCATTTGACATGGTTCCCTACTGCAGACTGTTAAAAAATGTATAAGCATATTCTCAGGCTCCCAGATATGTGAGTGGCCATAAGACTTCTTAAGAAATAGAACCCAGTATGTTTGCCCTGGCAGCGAGTGTTCATCAGAGACAGGAATGCCCCAGGGAACTGTGACGGAACTGTTCTTATTTTCCATAGACATAAATGATCTGAACTACAGGGTGAGGAGCAATGCGTTTTGTTGCTGATGATGCTGTGTTGTACAGGAGGGTGTCGATGTTGAGTGACTGTAGGAGGATATTAGATGACATAGACAAAACTTATAGTTGGTATGATAAATTGTAGCTTGCTCTAAATGTAGAAAAATGTAAGTTAATGCAGATTAGTAGGAAAAGCAATCCCATATGTTTCAGCACTGCATTAGTAGTGTGCTACTTGACACAGTTATATCTGTACAGTACCTAGTTGTAACATTGCAAGGCGATGTGAAATGGGACACATACGAACGATATTACGGACGGCGAATAGTCGACTTCAGTTTATTAGGCGAATTTTACGAAAGTGTGGTTCATTTGTGACTGCGTACAGAACACTAGTGCAACCCATTCTGCTTGGGTGTACCTCCTCTGAGAACTATCTAGAGTGGATTGTTTGGAAGCCAAGTCATGATGCAGATATATACTGGATCTAGCAGCAAAAAACAGACTTGATGTTCTTTACACCCTGTCCATATTGAAACAAAGTACTAATAGTAACTAAAACAAGTGGAAAATTGTATATGTAGTTACTGTGAAGAAACTTAAGCACAGGGTTTTGGAATAGGAGATACTAAGTAAAATGCATTTAGCTGTCAAGAGAGAATGCATGAAGCCTTCAGTGACTACCATAGCACAATACTGTCGAAGTATGTGTCACAAAACCCAAGGAAATTCTGGTCATACATATCAAAGTTAGTGTCCAGACATTCTAGGACAAGAAAGGATCTGAAACTGTGGACAGCAGAGCAAACGCAGAAATAGTTAAATCCATTTTCAAAAGTTTCTTTATAAAGGAAAATCCAGGGTAGTCTCACAATTTAATTCTCGCGCCATTGCAAAGATAAGTGATATAGGAATTGAAAAACAGCTGAAATGGCTAGAGTTGAACAAAGCTCCAGGGCCTAATGGAATCCTACCAAACTGTAACCGAATTTACAGATAAGTTAGCCTCTCTTCTAACCATAATCTACCACAGATCCCTCGAACAACAAAAGAAAAAAAAAGAAAAACTTTGTCCAGTGGAAAGCATAGACACATGTGTACAAGATGAAGAGCTGAAGTAATCCACAAAATTACTATCCACTACCTTTTCCAACTATTGGTCGTAGGATCTTAGAAAGTATAACATATTGACCTCCACTGTGCTAATCAGGACTAATTCCGAAGATATCAATCAAGTGAAAACTCGCACTTTTTTCATATGGACTCCTGAAAGCCATAGATAAAGAAAGGCAGATAGATGCTGTATTATTGGCAGAAGTAAAGCTGTGATGACAGGCTGTGAGTCGTGCTTGGGTAGCTCAGTTGGTAGAGCACTTGCCTGCGAATGGCAAAGCTCCCGAGTTCGAGTCTTGGTCCGGCACACAGTTTTAATCTGCCAGGAAGTTACAATTTCTTATTTTTATTATAATTGTAACGATATCTGAATTACTGAGTAAGTTTGTCTTTCATTATAGTCCTTAGGTTAGTTGTTAGTTGTTGTCATTGTGTTGCCATGAGTAATGTGTGTATTTAGAACACTAAATAAGTCATTATTTAAGCGCTATTTTTGATAGGTATTTAATTCGTGATGTGATATCAGGGCAGGTTTTTGCTAGTCATTGATGAGAAGGGCAGTTGAGAAATGTAATTCAATAAAATTTTCTAAGAAATGACGAATTAAAGATATGGCTTGTGACGTGATACCATGTTTCTGTGTACATTCTTATGAAGAGATTCGAAGTGTTTTTGAATTAAAAGAATGGCACAGAAGAAGAAAAGTAATTCAGATGACACTCGTTGACAAGAAGAAACATCATGACTGCCGAAAAGCACTGATTTTTAACACAAGTATCCCCTTTTCGTATTATGGTTGCATGAATTTCGCCCATTTTGCTAACTAAACATTTTATTTTTTGGTCCACTGCTGTGTTCATATAATTCCTTTCGATTCCTAAAACACTGCAGTTGCTACTTTGTTTCACCTCTTCTTTGCATTTGCAACTCGTAATTCAGACATCTTTTCTGCAATTTAAGCAATCTTTGAGAAGTTTGCAAAACAGGTTTCTTGTGTTTTAAATGCAAAGGTGAAGGTCATCTACCCAGGAACTGTAAAATCCTTGGTGGTTCTGTAATTTTTTCAACTATGAAAATATTGTCAGAGGTAATTCCACAGATAACTTTGTTTGAGAGTTCTGATTATCTGCAAATGTTGAAAAGGTAGAGTATGATGAATGGCATGGTGCTAGAAGTGCTATATGTCATGTAACAAAGCATAGAGATTGGTATATTTCATGCATTCCTTTTCATAAACCAAAGAAGAGGGACAGCACTAAGTACAAAGTGCATATCAAAGCATTTGGAAGGGGTTGTATTGATGTTGAAACAGTTTAATGGAAGATGGTGGAATAGACGATATTTTGAAGATACGTGGTACTGTTCAGATAGTGCTTGTAATCTATTTTCTGTTAGAAAGGCTGTAAAAAATGATCCAAGTATAAAAAATTACGCTAAAATATCATTATTTTACTTTACTGTTACTTTATCTGAAAGCAATGGTGAACTTTATAATTTGGCAGTGAAAGTGATTCAACAAGAAAAGTCTTTTGTTATAAGGGAAGCTGCTGATGCTCCTCAAATGTGAGATCAGAGATTTGGGCACCAGAGCAAACGCTATGTACAAACTTTCTTGTCAGTTTATAGTACCAATGTAAATGTCAGTGGCGAATTTTGCGAGGATTCTATGCTATATAAACACTATCTCTATTCTTTCTGCAACAACCACTGAAGAATGATGTTACCAAGTTAGGTGATGTCATGACTGTGGATGATTTTATATATGCAACAACATCATGATCATGTTGAAGTGGTGGAAAATGTGAGTAATATCTTTTTAAATGCTGCAGAAAACACAAATAGACATCGAGTTTTGAGGAACAGGGAAATGATTAGAAGGCCAATATGTTAAAAGGAAAACCAGAGCAACCTATGGTGGTGATGCTAAGAGAAGTTATGAAGGATAATGATGAAGCATTGAGGTCTTCAGATGCAAAAAACTGGGAAGCTTCAATGGACAAAGAAATTTACTCACATCAAAAATTTTGTACCTGGAAGCTAGTTCATTTACCAGTTGGAACGAAAGGTAAAGGTGTCTGAAAGAAAACTGAATAATAACAATGACATCATCAGTTACAAGTGAAGATTAGTTGCAAAAGGGTTTTGCCATATACTTGGATTTGATTTTTCCAAAACATTAGGCCTCTTGTAAGGTTTCAAATAATGAGAGTAGTATTGTGCATTGCTGTTCATCAAAAATAGAATATTAACCTGTTTACTGTTCCCTCAGCTCGAACAAGAAGCACAACAATTCATATTTCAGCAGGATGGAGCGCCACCACATTGGCACTTATCTGTCCGTAACTACCTGAACGTCAACTACCTGAGGCGATGGATCGGCCGCCAGGCAGCCCGTGACAGAGCACGTCATCACTGGCCTCCAAGAAGCCCTGATCTTACCCCCTGCGATTTTTTCTTATGGGGGTATGTTAAGGATATGGTGTTTCGGCCACCTCTCCCAGCCACCATTGATGATTTGAAACGAGAAATAACAGCAGCTATCCAAACTGTTACGCCTGATATGCTACAGAGAGTGTGGAACGAGTTGGAGTATCGGGTTGATATTGCTCGTGTGTCTGGAGGGGGCCATATTGAACATCTCTGAACTTGTTTTTGAGTGAAAAAAAACCTTTTTAAATACTCTTTGTAATGATGTACAACAGAAGGTTATATCATGTTTCTTTCATTAAATACACATTTTTAAAATTGTGGTATTCTTTTTGAATCACCCTGTACTTCAAAATGGTGCAAAGATTGACAACTTGCTTTAAGCGTTCAGAAATGCGAAATTGTGTATTTCACACAAAGAAAGAACATAATGTCCTACGACTGCACTACTGATGAGTTACAGTTGGAATTGGTCAACTCATACAAATACCTGGGTCCCACAATTCATACAGATATGAAATACAGTGATCACAAAGGCCCAGCAGGTGGTAGACTTTGGTTCATTAGTAGAATACTAGGGTTATGCAGTCAGGTAACAAAGGAGATACCTTACAAAACACTGGTGCAACCCACCATAGAATGTTGCTCAATCAGGTGGGACCCATACCTGATAAGAGAAACGGGTGACCCAAAGGCACACAGAGAAGGTCAGTTTAAATGCTCACATATTTGTGTAATGTGTGGGTGTCACAGAGGTACTGAATAAACTGAACTAGCAGACACTTGAAGGTAAGATAGACACAAACTATCCCAAAAATGCCTACTTACAAAGTTTCAGGAAGTAGATTTAAATGATGAATCTAGGAATATACCACATCCTCCCACGTATCAGTCCCATTAGGGATATTGAGGACAAGATTAGATCAATTACACTGCATACAGTGACATTTAAGCAGTCATTCTTCATGCATTATATACACGAATTTGACAGGGAAAGGCCTGATAATAGGTACACAGTTAAGTACCTTTCATCATGCACTTTGCAGTGGTTTGCAGGGTATGTAGGTAGATGCACATGTACTCATGTTTAAGAGAACACATTTTGCAGGAAAAAGTAAACCACAAGAAGGCTTGATAGAACGACTGAGCCAGTTAAGGGAGCCCCACTCGGCGGTATTTACAACAGAAGAACTGATTCCAATCATCTTACCTTTCAGTTTTAGAACATCTCTTGGATATTTTTCCGCAAAATATCACCGCCAATATTAACAGTGCCATGTCACTTGAGATGAAACTGTCAACTTCAGATAGCTACATAATGAAATACCCAATGCTGGATTCATGTATAACTAGGCAAGATAATTTTTATATGTACTGCATAATACCAGAGATAAATTAGCATTCAATACATTTGATTTTCATTGTGTTAGCCTGAATTTTCGATTATCTTTCTTACAGTCACATGTATTAATTGTTCTCAAAGACTATTTAAAATATTTGAACGACATGAATATTGCGAAGTTTCTCATCTTCGCTCAAATGTGGCTTACGACGTCCTTCAGATAAAAGTTTGTATATGTATGTCTCAGTCCAGTCATTTTAGTATCTACAAATCCTGGAAGATATAAATTCATTTATATAACATAATTTTGGCAGAAATTACACAGATTTATCCTACAGGAATTTATAGAACGCATTGTGAAATAAGATGCCTGATCATTCAAATTGTAAACATTACAAACATTAACAACTTTTAACATGGTCTGAAGATATCTCTGTGTGTGAATTAACAGTATGTCAGCATTCAGAAGTGTGTAAACGAAGGTATCTGGTACAATTAAATGTTTTTGTTTTTGTTTTGCTGTCTGAATATTTCAAAAGTAACTTTTTGGAAACTAGCTTTCGTGAATTCATGTATAGAATAAGTTAATGTTCAACAAAGAGTATTCTGTCAGATATGCAAATTGATGCTTTCTCAACATTATTTTTAACTTACAGAATTTTTTGGTGTCCACACAGGTTACATTTAAAAACTTCGCAATATTTCGACAAACAGACTCATTGCAATCTACAGGTGATTTCTGATGACTGTTGCTCTGACAGACAGATAGACGGGACTTCTTCAGGGATGGACCAATTCACTCTCTACAGTGTGTGAGGTACCAACATGGTTGAGCTTTCCTCCAGGATTTGCAAATTTGTGGCATCAAAAAAATAAACCACGAATAACAGTGACACATAGGTATCGAAATATGTTTGGATAAATAGAAGAAGGAATACATTGTGATTTGCCGAAGGCGAAGCTTTAAAACCCCAAACAGACTTAACTGCAAATTGTTCTTCACTACTTCACTTCTTATTGTGCGACTTCACGCAAGCAGCTGTGCTGCTAGCTTGTTGGTGGACAGTGGTTGGGCTAACATTTGAACTCTGCTTGAGGTTAGCACTGGGAGTGGGTTTATCACACTAACTGTTATGCAGACGACATCACTGCATTTGAGACCTCCTGCAGCATCTTGGCAAGATGTGACATCTTGTCAGCGACTGCAGATAATGAGGTGACTAGTGCAGACAGGTCACAGCAGCTCCTTCAGGGAAGCTGGATGGAGCACTGGTGCAGATGGCGGTTGGAGCATTTCCATTCCTGCTGCCTGCCACTATGTTGGTCTCTTCTGCTTCTCTGGTGCGCCATCTCTAGCACGCTTTTTAGCCCAAAAAGTCTCCTGCTGCCTGCCACTATGTTGGTCTCTTCTGCTCCTCTGGTGCACCATCTCTAGCACACTTTTTGGCCCAAAAAGCCTCTGCGGTTGGAGACAATGTTAGCCAGTTGATGATGGTTGACCACTCCATTATTCCTTTGCCTGGGCATGAACATCAGGGACAGTGGTTGGCCTTCTTCGTTTTTGGCGTGCTGCACTTGTAAGCTACCATGGCCTTAAACTTCTCACAGCCATGGTAGCTAGCGATGTGTTTGTCTCTGCAGTCCTTGCACTTTGGTGGGACCATCTCTGATAGCAGGCCATGTACCTTACTCTTTTATTGTCCTACATATCGAAAGCATATCACCACAGGTCACCAATTTCCTCTTTCCATTCATCTGTATATTAATCTTGTGGGCAGTTTAGTTGCATGAAATGTTAACTCGATTGTGGATAGTTTTCGCACCTGCCTGCCCTTGCTGTAATTGTAATAGTGTTGTCGATATTTTTCCGAAAGTCTGATAGTACTCTGCCAGTCTCATGTATTCTACACACCAACCTGAATAGTTGTTTGGCCGTCTTTTCCAATTAATGATTTTAGAAATTCCGTTGGAGTGCCATCTATCCATCCTGCTTTGTTTATATCTCAAGTTTTCCAGAGAATGTTTAAATTCCGACTCCAATACTGGATCCCCTTTTCGATCCCAGATTCTTTTTCTTCTGACATGTCGTCATACATTTCCTCCCCCTCATCGAGGCCCTCACTGTACTCTTTCCACTTATTCGCTCTTTCCTATGTGTCTGACAGTGGAATTCCCATTGCACTCTTGATGTTACTACTCTCGTTTTTAAATTTCACAGAAGGGTTGTTTGACTTTTCTAGAAGCTGAGTCAGTCCTTTTGGTGATCATTTTTTTTAATTTCTTCACATTTTAGTTCTGCATCTTTACTGCCTTGTCTACCTATACTTCCTTTTATTTCGTTGCTAAGGTATTTATATAGCCATATAGTGAACATTTTTATACTTCCTCGATCAGTTGATTGACCAGTTGAGGTATAGCCACTATTTTTCTCATTGCAGTCAGTTCACGAGCTGTATATGAGAGGGAGTAATATGTTTGCTTACAACAATCAGAAGAACCGGTAAAGAGATCACCTCTCAGCCTCTCTTTTGACAGAGTATGGCTTACCAACCATATTCGCAAAAAACCTCCAGTCTTCAATATATAGCAATATATATCCCCCACAAAGTCAGAGACCTCTGTTCGTTCTCTGAAAATCCCATCACATTGTGACAGCACTACTCCATTAGTTAGAAGACTGTCTAGCCATTTACCCATGATTGGCTATGAAGAGAGCAATCACACTGAGAAAAAATAGCCTGAATGGACTTCGAAACATGCATTTCCAGGAAGGTCAAGGGATGTTCTTCTGCATCCCCCAAAACGCATCTGAGCCTGCAGACTGGGCTTTCCCCATGTTACCGCCCTGTGGAAGCACTTCTACCAGCTTCCACCTAATTAGTGTATGGAGCTTGAGTACACATACGTCCAAGTAGATAAAACTCCAATATTCTGATGAAATCGACATATGCACTCATAATACTATCCTATCAAAAGTATATGAAAACCTACTAGTGGATATTAATATGACTTACTACATATATGTCTCCCACTTATGTCATCCTGATTTTGAAGTGTATATCTCCTGTGCTGTAGTTTTTAATGAATCATCAGCAGCCTTCAGTGAAGCAGAATTTTCTAGTACACTATGTGATCAAAAGTATCTGGACACCTGGCTGAAAATGACTTACAAGTTCGTGGCGCCCTCCATCGGTAATGCTGGAATTCAGTATAGTGTTGGCCCACCCTTAGCCTTGATGACAGCTTCCACTCTCGCAGGCATACGTTCATTCATGTGCTGGAAGGTTTTCCTTGGGAATGGCAGCCCATTCTTAATGGAGTGCTGCACTGAGAAGAGATATCGATGTAGGTCGGTGAGGCCAGGCACGAAGTTGGCGTTCCAAAACACCCCAAAGGTGTTCTATAGGATTTAGGTCGAAACTTTGTGGAGACCAGTCCATTACAGGAATGTCATTGTCGTGCAGCCACTCCGCCATAGGCCGTGCATTATGAACAGATGCTCAATCGTGTTGAAAGACGCAATCGCCATCCCCAAATTGCTCTTCAACAGTGGGAAACAAGAAGGTGCCCAAAACATCAATTTAGGCCTGTGCTGTGGTAGTGTCACGCAAAACAACAATGGGTACAAGTCTCCTGGATGAAAAACACGACCACACCATAACACCACCACCACCGAATTTTACTGTTGGCATTACACATTCTGGCAGATGACGTTCACCAGGCATTCGCCATACCCACACTGTGACATCGGATCGCCACATTGTGTACCGTGATTCGTCACAACGTTTTTCCACTGTTCAATCGTCCAATGTCTACGCTCCTTAGACCAAGCGTGGCATCGTTTGGCATTTATCGGTGTGACGTGTGGCTTATGAGCAGCCGCTCGACCACAAAAGCCAAGTTTTTCCACCTACCGCCTAACTGTCACAGTACTTGCAGTGTATCCTGATGCAGTTTGGGATTCCTGTATGATGGTCTGGATAGATGTCTGCCTTTTACACATAATGACCGTCTTCAATTGTCGGTGGTCTCTGTCAGTCAACAGACGAGGTCAGCCTGTACGCTTTTGTGCTGTACATGTCCCTTCACGTCTCCACTTCACTATCACATCGCAAACGGTGGACCTAGGGATGTTTAGGAGTGTGGAACTCTAGCGTACAGACGTGTAACACAAGAGACACCCAATCACCAGACCACGTTCGAAGTACGTGAGTTCCATGCAGCACCTTATTCTGCTCTCTCACGATGTCTAACGACTGCTGAGGTCACTGATATGGAGTACATGGCAGTAGGTGGCAGCACAATGTACCTAATAGGAAAAACGTATGTTTTTCGAGGTGTCCGAATACTTTGATCACATAGTTTATCCGACAGATGCGCACATGTAAATGTAATGAAATAGCTCACTAACATTCATGGACCCCTTCACTCTTTGCGGTGTTTTTCAAGTGTTCAGGTGGTCCAGGAATCCCTTCGTTCTTTGTTAGTATTTCAGTTGGAACTTAAGAGGGCATTGTGAGCTTCTATTCCGCAGCACCTGGGAAAACCCAGCTCTGCAACCTCAGGCACGTTTGTGATGGGGTGGCCTGCAGATAGATATTTTGCTATTATTCACAAGGTTGGTCTTCCAGCATATCTCGAAAGCACATATCAGAAGCTTTCGGTTTGTGTTGGGAAGACAGGATGCATATTGTTCAACGCCCTTGTATTTCCTTAAGTGACATTTAATCGCCCAGTCCATCTGAGAAGGATAGGTTGCTAGACAAGCTGAGTAATGTCTTTGAGCCAACCGCTACAAGTCTCTACAAGCCAGAGGTCACCTGTTTCACGCTGGGAAATATGCTTCCTCACCTTTGTGAGAGAGACTGGAAGCGCGTCTCTCTTTGCCAGTATTTTAAGCGGCCAGCAGCACGTAAGTGTATAGGCTTCCCAGAGCTGCCAGTCAGCAACAAAGCAAGCTGATACTAGCGCAAGTCCGCTTGGGTATTTCTAGCTGTGGTTATGCAGATCAGCAAAAGGAGGAATTCACCTCCTGCACGACGTTCGCATCCAGATATTTCTTACTATTGGTACTGCTTCTAATGATTTGTAGTCAGTGATGTAATAGAACAATTGCTTGTCTCTTTGGCTATTTTAGGTTTAATAGTTACATTTATCTACGTTCAGCTCCAACGCCCATCAATCCTTAATCCTCACCAAATAGCGTATAGCTTACTGGTGTTGCAACCTCACTATAGACAGAAGCCAACAACTAAATATGTACTCTGCAAAACACTGCACAATGCGGACTATGTCGTAGCATTAATTATCGACTGCTTCTTTCCTTTTCCAGTCACATACATAATGATCGAATAAAAATGAATGTTTTTATGCCTCTGTATATACCTTAATCTCCTCTACGACCGCTACATCAGGAATAGGTATTTTGATGGCGAAGGAAGAATTCTGCTGCACCTTTAGTGCATGAGGACTGTGTGAAGAAAATCTAATACATCTGCAGTTCATCGACATCGAACGATTGTCTATAAGCATGTCCCTCCACGTGGCATAATCTCCTTTATCATATACCAGTGATCGCTAAGCTAGATATACGATGGTATAACGTTATCAGAATTCAGAATCTTCGTTGACTGCATAGTGTTTTGTGTGAAATGGCTCATCTCCATAGTTATAAATCAAAGGTTAAAAACCAAGTTCTTTTTAGCGGAAGAAGATGTAAAGTTTCTTCCAAACGTTATGTAGTCGCACATATCCATTCTCATAAAAAAAAATCTAGCCTTTAATGCGAATCTGAAAGCTAGTAGTATTATACAGAAGGCCATTGGCAATAGGGGCAGCTGATGGACCCTTCAACATCAAACTGTTCTGCTTTAGATAGAGTATTTATATTCCCACTTCGTCCATACCAATTGCTCCTAATATACGCCTTGCTCTTGACTATGGAAAGTGGCACGATGTTTCTAGAGTTCATAGGCGTTCCCCTATTAAAGTAGTGATATATGACATCATCCTTCCAGCCAACACGTAGCGCATACATTAAGAAACCAAGCACCTTCAACCTTCAATTCGGATTACATGTGCTGTGTAATGCTTTATATTAAAGTAATGTGACACTTGGCTGCAGGCAGCACTCAGAATTCATTTATCTCCGTGAAGTACACCCCAATACAGAACCTAGTAGCTACTAGCTTAGTGGGATGTGCACGTCACAATTAACTTTTTACTGGATCATATGGAACTGTGTAGCACAGATCTTCATAGTAGTGATCTAAAAGGTGACGAAATGATGTTTTTTAACCACATGGAAGACTGCATACACTGATAGAATGGTGGTGTTTTATGTCAGTTCCATGCTTCGACACTAAAAAAATTACGATTCTTCAACGCAGATCATAGTGTAATCACAACTAACATATTAAGAGCAGACCTAAGTGTGACTGATGTAGGAAAAAAAGAATAAAAGGATGCATTTTAACGATAACACTTCATTCTTCACAATATGTATTAACAAAATATAAAAAATACATCATAAAATAATCGTGTCTCTTACAACATCTTTGCCTTCGACAAAAATGATCTTATTGTAGCTAAAACAAGTCTCTGACACAAAGAAAATGACGAAAGGTAGGTCCACATTTAACCGAAGCAGCAATACGTCTGCATGGAAGGAACAGTACTCCATTTTTCCTGGAAACAGATTTTACACAGCTGAGCTCCCACAGTCACATTGTGCTCTGATGCTGCTTTCAGAAGATTTGATGGAGGTTTGATATTAGCTGCAACCTTTGCAGTAATTTTTGTATCTCTGTTCTGACAAACATTATATACAAAATCCTTACCCTTCGCAAGAAGCACAAACAAGCACTTGTAAAAGCACAAAGGATGTTCAGCCTCTGCGTTACACGTCTCGGTGGATTTGAGTTTCTTGCCTATTGCAACAAATAGAGCACCTCCATTTCCCACTTCTCTATCCTTTCAGTATATGTCTAAGTTTTCCCCAAAGATCTCATTACTGTCAAGTTTTAACTAACTTTCTATGCATAGTATTATGTGAGCTTCAGTGTTTTTTTTTTCTTTTCTTTTTTTTTTTTAGCGCTAGTATCAGCTGGCACTTCGTTGCGAGTGCTTTGGTAGTTAATCAATAGGATTTTAATACTCTCATCTGAAGGAGGCTTTTTTTTCTTTTTGATCTTTCATTGATGCTTCTAGGTTTCCTACAGCTATCGTCATTTAGATTGGACAGAGAGTCACTTAGTCCTAAAAAACTCTTGTCTGTACACTACACACAGTCAGCTACCTGTGTAGCTGCCTCTGATATGGAGAGCACATGTGACCCATTTAGGGGGACGCTACAACTCTCAACCCTATGCCGCAAGTCTTAGGAAGTCTCAGCCTAACTCATCACAGATCCTTTGGAGTCTCTGGTTCAAGCCTTCTACTCCAACTAAGAACCAGGGGGCCATGATCTGTTCTCAGGACAATTCTGCGGATTCTGAGCTTCGTTGAAACTCTGTGAGCAAGGCTGGTATTCTGAGCCTTCTGTGCTTGTCGGTGGAGTGATCCAAGTATGATATTGGAGCGCAGATAACAGGCATCATTTGTTCCCCTGTGCATCACAATCTGCAACTGATTGTGCCTTGTTCTCTAAATGGCTGCCAGAACAGCCTTTTCAGCATGCTGAATGAGGCTTCCAGGCACGCAGATTGAGTGCACCTAGTGTTCCTGCCCATTTCATGCTGTCTAATCTCTAAGGGGTGCCATTATTCACCGCGTATTTGAATATCCGCTGATTAGCAGATCCCTACCTCTTTGTGCTCGCTGCCCTCTGACACAGGACACAGCATGTTTCCCACATGTTGTGCAAATCTTACTGGCTCAGTTTCGGTTTGAGTGGAAGACAGCACCTCGAAGAAATGGACGAGTAGTGATGAGTCTTGTATTTTCTGCAAGAGAGCCAATATCCACAGCAGAGGATAGTACTTGAGATCCCTGACATGCAACTCTTGGTAGCCCTGGCTACTCACCTATTTACGAGTGCTTATGAATAGCAACCAACTCGTCCCCCACCTGAGAACAGCGGCTGTTCTCAGGCGGGCTGCTTTATGCCTGGTGCAACATTTTACAGAGTAGTGAACAAATAACTTACACCTGGTGCAGTATTTAGGGAATAATAAGCAAATAACTTTATACTAAGTTTGCCGATTCTCTTTTAGTTTATGAGTCTGATATACTACAAGTATTACCAGTAGCGTTTTGGAACTAAAGTGATTTACGACAAAAAATGAGGTATCTATTACGACGATTGAAAACTTGGTATAAGATTTACTGTTCCTCTGAAACGTTTTTCAGAATATGATCACTAAGAAAACTCGACACTAGGATTAATTCACGATAAATGTAGACAATAAAAAGTCTTATTAAAAGAGAGAACTAATGTGGCTCGATATATTACTTCTTTACAGTAACTATTACTACAAAATAGGTTATACAAAACATTCGTAATTTACAAAAATCGTTGCAGCCGTTCGAAACTTCTCAAAAATTTATCTTTTTCACGTAAATAGATAGCAAAATTTGGGAACAGTCAGTTGTGAATGAGGACACTGTGGCCAAAGTTTCTGAGGAGCACACTTAAGTCTACAGTTGACGATATACTACTACACAGTGTATCACAGTCCTGAAAAGCACAGCTTAAGTCCACAACTGTCACTTTAATACTACACAACGTATCACAGCATGCGCACGATTTTTGATCAAATCAACAAGCAAAACACGTTTAAATTTTATATCAAATTTTTGTATGATACCTTAGTATTCCAAAGGAATTTATATGGTGCATTGTGATTTTACTCAAAGACATAGGAAATGCTGGGAGCCAGCTTACATGAGTGGTGTATGGTAGGATTGTGACTTGGGCTATCACTAGGTTCAAATGGCTCCGAGTACTATGGGACTTAACATCTGAGGTCATTTGTCCTGTCACTAGGCCTAGCAGATTTGGGATTGTTGATTAAATTTTAACTTATCGATCAGTGCGATTTAATCAATTTTTCTCGACAGAAGCTGCAATAAAATATAACTTAAAGAACAAATATAAAAGAAAAATAAACAATTTTGCCATACCTGAATACATCAATCCTGGCACATTTCCTTTGTGGGTAAACTGCATTGCCATACTATCAAAAAACAATTCCCTATTGTGTCTCCTCAACAAAACAAATATGTCTTTCTCCACCGACAGAAGAACAAAGTTGCTCAGACGAATTTTTTCTTGTGTTGCCTGTAAGTAAGAGTTTATTCGTTTCAAGGCTCAGAAACTCCTTTCTTCATTTGCAGAAACAGAAGAAAATGTTAAAATCAGTTCACATATTTATAAACTTCACTCTACACAACATCAAGTCCTTTTGATGTCATATAATTTGCAATGGTTTGAATGGATGTTTTAGAAAGTTCTTAAGTGAATATAACACACTCAGTTAATTTTTCAAAAACAGTGGATCGAAATAGGAAACATATGGTTCTCTCAGTTCACAAAATATGTTTGTTGGACAATTTTTTGTAAATGGAATGATGTCAGAAATTTCAACTCTTTCTTTGATTCAAATCTAAATTTAGTTATTAATGTGTCGAGGACTTCACAGAAAACCCTTAAGTACAAATAATGGGTTTCATCTTCATGACAGTTTCTCTTTCTAGGCCTTTCTTCATTCTCTTCATCAGCAATGCTCAAGTTATGGACAATATTTCTTCAAATCCTGTGTTTCTGATATTTTGCAGTGTGGTAAAAAATTCATTTACCTTTTCTGTGTAGTAACACATGTCCATACTCTTGTTTTGTACAATTTCAAAAATAAAATCTGAAAATGCAAAAGCTTTATTGAAGAGAATCAAGAAGTTGGTTCGAGTCCTTGAGGGAAGTTGTAGAAAGCTAGGACAGTCCACAGGTTCCACTTAAATCGAAGTAAAGAAACTTATAAGATGACTTATGTAGTGATGAACAGCGCTTACAAGCCTGGAAGCAAAATTCCACCGTTTAGCTCTGACACTTAGCATTTTCTTTCCAGTAAAGGCTTCAAGAGCATCTGTACATGAGAGAGAATGTGAGAAGAAAGAGGGTAAACGGTTAATAAAAACAAAAAAAAACTTATTGCACAGACTGGGAAAGTATGAGATTAAGTATGTGATTACAACAGTGGACAGAGGTAGCAGCAGGATATTCGATTTTAATTACAGTTTTAAATCCAGAAAAATTCTGACCATTACTGTGGTAGCATCATATGTTTGAGCACTTTTTGGAACACTGTAAGTCATTTACACTCTTTTTTCATATTCAAATGGAGCACTGGCTGTTTAGTCAGAATTTACACCAGTGAAATGTAGAAATTGTTCTTTGCAATTGCCTTCATCGTCAACATAGCGTAGAATGGCAGATATTTGACTTTTATTGGTGACATTGGTTGTCTCGTTGAACATGACTCCAATGAACGTTGTGTTATCAGTATTTGATTTAATCTTATCTCTAGTAGTAATGGCCACAGCATCACTTAGGTCATTTTGTGTAAGAGTGGAGGTCAATCTGAAACGGTAGCTGTCTTCAAATGATGAGACAGCGCCACTTCAAAAACAGCCAGAAAATGTATCAGTTGTATGTTACTGCTTTTATTTAATGACTCCTGACTTTCACTGTGCCCTCTGGTAGAACATTCTTGTTTTGCAAAAAGTACCACTGTGGCAATCAGTCGTTTCAAAACATTTCTTTATCCTATTATATGCGCAAAACGCCAGCAATTTTTCCTGAAAACTCAACAAACAGCCAACCTGTTGAGTACCGAAAGTTTTAAAGCTGAAAAATATATTATATGCACTGTTGATTTCTTATGTTAATCCAAGCAGCCACTGCCCCTCACGATGGCTGACAGAAATGGTGAGGGAGAAGAAACATTTACGACAGATCATATAGCAAAACAGTGATAGCTTTGAAAGGTGTTTATTTCCAACAGCCTTATATGCACCTATGACGTCCTTTGTCCTGGGTCTGAGGTGGCTGTTAACACAGCATTGTGTGAGCCACCAATGGGCAGAGAACGAGTGTGGACTGTCCACGCTCTCCAGTGTTTTGCTCACTATGCACCCCCATGCATACTTGTGATCACAATGGCGTGCAGCAATGCCCTGGTCACTCACCAGAGACAGAACAGAATGGTGGCTGATGATGTGTAAGTGACTAGGAAGTTTCCAAGTTAATCAGAGGGTGGAGCCTGGCCGCCAGACACCACCTCACCACATCGGTGAAGTTTCCCATGTTCGGCAGCTGCCATGCCACAGGTATGGCGTATTTTAAGCTATAACTTAACGAGTTAATCAGCAGGCAGGCAGACAGCAGATCTACATCATGATTCCATAGCTACACTTCTGACATAGTCCTACAGAGGGGAGGATGATTTGGTTTGCTTCATATTACTCGTCCTGTCAGCTTTTCTAGCTCACTCCACATGGGTTGCTAGGCTAAGTTAAATTTGCAAGGTGTGAGTTTCTTAGTAGCATGCAAATGCTCCAAGTTACAAAATATTACTTCATTCCTGGTCACACTGTTTTGCAGCGTTAGCTGTTCTACACAGTTTGGTCATGACCAGAGTCACAAACCCCATATGGTCAGAGTGTTTTGACATAATGCCAGCAATACTGGCCAGTGGCTTGCTCAATTAGCACACCACCAAGCTGGCCTCCCCTGCTTGGCTATCGCTGAATAAAATATTAAAAATTTACAATTCACGTGCTGAACTCATGAGGTGACCCACATAGGTTTTCTTTATCCACTACTAACATGAGCTTACTCTTAAAGCGCGAGCTTACTCTTAAAGTGCGGTCTCTAGAATCTCTTTACAATACAATCCTTCACCCAATGCTTATATTAGTTTTACTTCTATCAACTGTACCTTTGGTGCATGTTTGCTAACCACTCAACTGCCAACGGATGTATTAGTGGATCTGGTAGACTGTGCACATTTGCATTTATTACAAAGTAAAATATGCAAAAATACACAGTACAAATATTACACAACTAGTAACTAAAAGGCTTATCGATAGAATTTTGCGCTGACGATTTTCTTGATAAATTTGAACCTTTTAAATTGTCTGTTCCACTGAAATTTTTCACTGCTGTAATTTGATAAGTTTGTCCAATGAAGGTGGCAATGAGGGTGGCATTATGGTAAGTTAAATTTTGGTTAAGTAGTACCCTCCATGTTCCTTCTGGACAATACAAGGGATTCTGCATGAAGGTCATGACAGTGCGCCAGTGAGTATAGTCAGAAGGCGGAAATGCTTCCCAACTCACATGTCATACCACTAATGTTTACACTGCTTCCATGTAACTCTAATTTTCTCAACCCCTCAGGTTTCCCTTTTACACAGCAATTTGTCAACACAGTTTCTGGCGAGAAGACTGAGTACAGTCAATGAATTCCTATCTTTGGAGGTACGACTGTGTGGGCAAGATTTCCTTTTCGCAACTTGTCTCATTCGTTTTCCCTGAAAAGATACATCAGATGTCCACATATTAGGCTGTGCCAGTCTGCCTGGATAGACAACAATAGCCCCTTGAGTGCACTTCTCAGAATCCGCTAACGACATAACTACATTAGCGTCTCTAGTATCTGAAATCAGCAACACCTCCTGCATCCTTATATGTAGCCATTTCCTTATCATCTAGGATGTCCCCCTGAACTCGTCACACAGGGAAAGGAGCCATCCATCATCCCCTCCTTCCGTTTGAATGGAGTAACCAACGCCACGTAGAAAACAAGAAACAACACCACAAGAAAAAAAAGGAAAATCCACGTGGCAATGATGTATGAAAAGACTAGATGCATCTGAACACAACACAATGTAAGACATATCCATAATACAAGTATAAAGAATAAATCTAACCCAACCGAACATTGCAAATAATCTAACAACATACCTAATTACTTGTCCTTAAAATATAAGGCATGTCAGGTACCTTGCACTGTCTAACCACTAGACATTCTCTCTTTCTGCCTGCTGTACCTTTGCGTACAGGGTCGGTCACAGAAAATTGTGATAACATCCATCATACCTTTAAATGCATTTACCCGACTGACCCAAACGATAGACGTTTTAGTAGGAAATTATACCTTTACAGTAGTCAATAAGGTCCTCTCCACGATCCGATATGGTCTATGATATTTGGTCAAGAACTTCTTCACCTTTTCCTTCAGTGTACAGGGATTAGTAACCAGTACCCACTGCCCTACACGATATTGTGGCAGCTTGTTCATGCACCTATTCGGTTTTTTTCTGGCATTCCACAGCCTCTATGTTTTCCATTTGCTTGCTTCTTCATACCTCCCGTTTTCTTCTCTCAAACGTCTTTACTGATTCGCAATCCGGTTCCAACTTAAGATTTAAAACGTTGAAGGGGTTGGTATCTTCCTTCTGTGCGCCACTTCAAACGATGACATGCCTTTTCCTATATGAACGTTTGAGTTGTACCCATAACCACATATGGAAGATAGATGTCCCAATCATCATGTCTAGCATTCACGTAGAAGCTTAGCATTTTCAAAATGGTCTTACGATCATACTCTGCCATACCACTGGTGTGAGGATGCAATGGGTTCGTTCACAACTCCCGAATACATAACACATAGTATAGCTCTTTCATAATTTCTGAAGCATAGTCTGTATTCGGATCTGTGACTAAGATATCAGGCATTCCAGACTTCAGTACCCAACTGTTAACAAATGTCTGTGCCACAGTACTGAGCTGTTGGTCTGGAATTGCTATCATTACTAGAAACCCTGAAAAATGATGATCATAAATACATACATACTCCCTGCAGGTGTTTTCTTGAATGGTCTGCAAACGTCAAGCCCAATCTTTTGAAATGGCTTCAATGCCTTTGGTGCCATCTGTAAATGGATTTTATAATACAAAGTATCTGCTCTCTGTGTGTACATTACATGGCCTCTGACATACTGCTCCACGTTGTGATTCTTAATTCTCCATCAAAACCGTTCTGAAACACGCCTATCTTTGCTCGTTGGCCAACATGACCTGATAACACATGGTTATGAGCTTTTTGTAACACATCCTTTTGAAAATCTGCCAGGACCAAGACATGTAGCCCATATTTGGTGACTGTAAAACAAATCCTCATGTACGATAATGTGTGGCTGTGACTTAAAAGAATGGTGATCTTTAACCTCTGGCTGTGCTTGTTGTCAATCCAACATACTGTTGCCAATGTACATAACATGGTTACTTGCGACTCAATATGTCTGTGTTCTTGTGTTTTCTACATCGGCTATGGATGACCTCAGATTCAAACTCACTAAGCTTGAAAGCCCAGTGTGTTAGACGACTAGATGGGTCTTTCAGACCAGGCAACCATTTCGATCCCATTTGATTAGTCACAACCTTAAATCTTCTACCAAACAAGTAACAGTGGAAATGTGTGATACTGTATATCACCGCTAATATTTCCTTTTCAGTCATCAAGTAGTTATGTTCCGCTTTATTCAACTGCCTTGAAGCATACCATACTCTACTGGATGCTGTTGTCCATTAACCATCTGACCCAAAATACAGCTGACTGCTTTGTTAGAAGCTTCGCACGAGAGGACGAACTCTTTTTCAAAGTCGGGAAGACCAGTACCGGATCCGAAAACAATGCCTCTTTCAATTTCTCGAACGACAACTGCCACCCCTTTGTTCACTGAAACTTTACACACTTCTTGAGTAATCTGTTCGAAGGTTTGGCTATATTTTCAAAATTCTTTATGAATTTATGGTACTAATTACACAAACAAATGAATTACTGGTTCTGTTTGGTTGTTCGTGGCGTTGGAAAATTCTGAATTGCCTCCATAAGACGAGGATCAGTCTCATACCAACTTCACTAATTACACGTCCCAGACAGTTAACTTGAGTTTGAGCAAAATGGCACTGTTTTGTCCACAACCCACTAAAAACAGCCTCCAATTATCCCACATGCTGTGGTATGTTTTTTGAAAAAATTATTATGTCATCTAGATAAACAATACAGGTTGTAAAACACTATCCAGTAGCTGTTGAAAAGTAGCAGGTACATTCTTTAGACCGAATGGCTATGGTGGTGATGTCCACATGGTGCCATAAACACTGTCTTTGCCCTAATCTCAGGTGCTACCTCTAACTGATGATCACCACTTTTGAGACCCACTGTAGTAAAGTAATGGCACTGACCCAAATTATGCAAGGTCTCAGCAATATTCAGGATTGGATAAGCATCCCCAACATTCTGAACATTCAGAAACCTATAATCAAAACAAAACCTGTATGTCTGCATGCTATCTAATGATTTCTTAGCCACAATAACTACTTTTGTGTTCCAGGAGCTGTTACTAGATTCTGTGATCCCATATCGTAGTTGCTGTTCAATGAACTTCCCCATTAATGGCCGTAAATGTCTAGCTGTGTGATACAGGTTCCTATAAATCAGTGCACTGTTCCCTGTAGATATATGGTGTTGAGTTATCAGAGTTACTGGCAATACCCCACCTGTAGAATACAAGTCGCTACAACAATATTTCTTCTACAACTATGTGATCACTGACCTCCAAGTGACTCGCCTTCTTGTGTAATCCTGCTGCATTAACAGTTTGCTTATGGCTTCTATCCAGACCCCACCTATCGAAGTCTTCTTCCTGTAATACTTCCAGTGTGGCTATCACTATAGGTTTTGATGGTTAACTTCACCTCTGCCCAAGTAGTTTATACAAACTGGAACCACATATCCCCATCAACATTATTTGCATGTGCTGTGCTTCTGTGCACAGAACAATGTGAACCATTCAAGTTTTCTAGATAGCAGCTCAACCACATACAAAGCCCCACAAGGCAAATCGATACTCACTGAAATCCAAATTAATTTTCCTGTACTTACTGGTATTTTATGCTGTTGATCAATGTTTAACGATTTCGTCTGCAGTTTGGTTGGCATCACCTTTATGACAAGTGAGCCTTGCGATATCGATTCTTTTGCAATTGTGTCACCCAACTGAAATATATTTTCACTGAGCTCAACCATGAATTGCTGAAGATCAATCCCAGCATGATGTTTGTCAAGAGAATCTAACCTAATATTTACTGAATAGCCTCCACCAACGTATGCCAAAATTTCCATATGCTCTGTAAACTTAGTTTTATCACTGGTAAAATCAAGTACTGTCAACCTCAGTGACTCCACACTGTTATGACCAATCTCACATAACTTATATCGTGGTGGCTCAAGTCTCCTGCTACTTATCAGGTCCATAATGATAACGGACAAGATACTTCTCTGCCATATCACTCACTCAACCCACTATTCAATAGTCCACCTATGCACTAACTTTTACAGTGTTAGGGTCTATCAGGACTGCTCTCGATGGTTGAAGCATTCCCTTTGAATTTAACAGCTGCTTCTCCTGACAGTATTTCTCTTTCCTCCACTTCCAACAATCCAATGCTCTGTGGCCCACTTCCCCACATGAGTAACACTCTGGTTGCCTACACTGTTTCTGCATATGGGTCCTCAAGTCAGCACCTGTAACATTTAACCTCCAATATGAATACATGGTGGTGTATCAGTTGCTTCATGGCAAAATCTATTTCCTCCAACTGTGCTGCCATTCTAACAGCTGTTGTTAGATCACTGGCATTCTCAATGTGAACTCTTCATGGCATTTATATGGGTAGTCTGTGCAAGAAAACGTCTACTGCGCTGTTTTCTGCTTCCAGCAGTAACACCTTAGTAGCTTCTGCATTCTGGGTAGGCACATACGTCTGTGCATTGGCTTTACGAATGCTTTCTGAAAATGCTTCCACCAACTTACTACGTTTCAAACACAAAGTAGTGAGCTCCTTACGAAAAATCTGTGTGCTATTTTGTTTTTGGTAATGCTGGTGTAGTCCAGTGACCAACTGCTGAACGACTTGGCTCCCTCTGTTAAATGCAAGTTAGCCACATAATGGTTACTTCGTCTGGCCTACTGCTCATTGCACCACTATCTTTAGCATCACTGATGAATATAAACACATCTTCTGTTATTTTACCCGAAAAGGTACAACAAGTGCCGCTACTGCTGGATCAAAAGAAAAAAAAGCTGCCCCTAGCTTCACCTTATTTTCCTCTAACTGGGACTGGGACTGAACCCGAACAGCTTCCAAAGCCTCAAATCTATGGAGAGTTTCTCATGCTACCGCTTCTAGCAAGAATTTTCCTCTGTTAATACCGACACTTACTCTGTTAGACTAGCAAAAGTCTCTGTAGTAGTATAGAGACGTGTGTCTACCACTTTGTGAAGTTTACTCCTAGTGTAATTAATTCAAGAAACACAAATATCTAACTAATACATTCAATGCTCAAAAAACCTTATAAATTACTTTTTCTGGCATTTCATCCTTCATCTGCACTCTGTACAATGACTATCTAAATGACCAATATGCCTAAATATAAATCATGTGGCTGCTGCAGCCGTAGTGCACTGCAATCCATTCCCCACAAGACTGCAAAACTGACAGCCACTGATATCAGACTATCAGGCCTACTATTACCCTAAAACAGTCATAAGTCCAGAGGTCCATGTGGCTTCGCAAACATGACCTCAAACATAATCTATCCAGTACCTGCATAAATTAGATCTAGCAACTGAGAATAGACACAGAATAAACAAAGTGAGACTCACCGTACACTATTATGCTGAGCTAATACTGCTGGACAAGAGATATGTCCAACATCACAGCTCATACATAATTACGAAAGTACCCAATCTTACTATTCAATACTAAACCATTGAGTTTGAGTGTCGAGAATTACCCAGCAAACACTTCTCTGACCCGACTGTAGTGTTTGCAAGTTGGACAAACACTTCACAACACAATACATTATGTTATGAAGTGTAACAACCACTTACTGGTGGCATCTGTAACGATCAATCCTAGTTTGGCCCATTACCCTTCATAATGGGTGAGGGGGAGGGTAGATTTACGCCAGGGTGTATAACAAAACGGTGATAGCATTGACAGGTGTTTATTTCCAACAGCCTTGCAAAGGACAGTGACTGTCCCTGGGGACTGATCAGTGTATATGCAAATCAAGCCATTTGCTGAATTTGCCGATGCCTCATTGGCGCCTACGATGTCTGCTGTCCTGAGTCATGGGCGATTGCTACCATGGTGGTGAGTGCACTGTCAGTGGGTGGAGAAATAGTACAGCCCACCCAGGCACTCCGGAGTTTTGCCAGCTACGCACCACTGCATGTACTTATGGTCCCCCCATCATGAACTTGGGTGTAATTGCTGACACTAGACGTTTAATGCCAAGAAGTAATGCCCCAGTCACACGCCAGCCGTAGACTGGGATAAGGAACCGATGATGTGCAGGTGTAAAGGAGGCTGTGAGAGTGTGCCTCTCCTAGCCAGATCGTAGACCACTTGCAGTCTGTCGACCGAAGTTCCTCAAACGACAAAAGCACGCCACACACTGGTTCTCCACTTTGGTAAAGTTTAGCAAGTCCTGCAGCCACCACATCACAGGTGCCATGCCTGAATTTAATGAGCTAATCAGCAGGCAGGCATCCTCAGGTCTTCTTCATCAAGGGTTCATCGTGGTTTCTCTGAAACTCAAAAGCGCATCATTCTCCTGAGCCTCTAATCGATTATTTATACCCTTACAGCTGCACTTCTGATGAAGTCCTGCTGGAGGGGAGGAGGGGTGGGGGTTGCTTCATATTACTCGTCCTTTCAGCTCTTCCTAGCTCGCCCCATACCAATCATCGGTTGTTAGTCCCTGTCAAATTTGTAACATCTGTTTCTCAATACCTCACAAGTGTTCCGAGTTACGAAATGTTACTTCATTCTTGGTCACATTGTGTTGTGGCATTAGCTGTTCTATGTGTGACTGATGTTATAAATCCCAGCCAGCCCGAGTGTTTTCACATAATGTCAACAGTACTGCCCAGTAGCTTACTTGATTAGCACACTGATGAGCTGGCATCTTAAGCCTGACTGCAGCTAGAATAAAACTTTAAAAATTTCCATTTCGTGTGCCAAACTTTTTCAGGGTGTAGCAATGGTAAATTTATGAAACAAATCTTATTCCATGGCGTTTTATCAGTTACAAACAACGAGAATGACCGGCAATAAAGTTTATTTAGTTCACATGAAATAGATGGACATATATACTTATCATATTTGTTTGTATTATTATAATTCCTTTTGTAAGGGTTATTATTCTTATCCTTTGCTCACACTGCAAGTGCAAAAGAGCTTGAGTAGAGCTTCCATGTTTCACAATCACTAACTTATTCTCATATACCAACTGTGAGAAACGTCCTTTAACTAATCGGATTTTTTACACATTGTTAATCCATTGACTGTCTTGATACACTGCACCCTATGAAATTAATAATACTAATACTAATAAATTTGCTGAGGACGACGGCACAAACATGCTCTTTGTTGCTTTTACCTACATGTTTTATGCAGAATTCCAAAAGCATGTAGTGTCCGTTCAGCACATTTTGGAGATGCTCATGTGTGTATGGCGACATGGGACTCTGAAGTCGGTATGTTATTCCTTCATTCCTTTGCCTTACCTCTCCTTCTCTGCATTTGTAGTGAAGGCTGTTGCAATAAGAATCCAAAGCACAGTTGTCCCCTCTGTACAATGGTACAGAATGAGACATGTTCCACCCTATATGCTAATTCTTCATGAGGAAAACTGGCTGGTATTGCATTTATTATTGATATTACTTATTAATTTCTAATTTACTTTAGATATGGGCTTCGGTGACAGGTTTCATAGCCCACAATATATGCTACTAGTTTACATGGATAACTAAATAAATGTGTGAATTACTCAGATTTTGCAAATTACGTCACTTTGTACCCCTTTTTATACTAGTGTGCCAAAGATGAACACTGTAGGTTGATATATCTCACATAAACGACATGTGTACATGTATGCCTGTGTGGCGAACAGGTTCAACACACATCACATCACAGGTCTAAGTTGGTCACATCAGCTGCTCTTCTGCTTCATTACCTATAGATTATACTTCATCTTGAAATATTAGTTATGCAAGTGGCACTGGTCTACATACTGCGACTAGGCCTTCAGACAGAGTACCTGCCACTGGGAACCTCCTGCTGAAAACAAATATCTGTGTTCTAATATTTCAAAACGATTTTCGAAAAAAAGTATTGAGATGAATATAAATCATGATTAGTTTTGTCACAACTGAAACAAGGCCCATTTTGCGAAGTATGTCCTCTTTATGTGCCTGATTTTAAGGGAAATTATCATGGAGGAATGAAGCTAAACAAGTGGTGTTCATACGCCTAAAAAATTCTCTAAGTGTTAAGAAAAGATGATGACTTGAAATGCATAGTGGCAGTCTGTTATCATGTGCTAAATAGCTGCAGCACACTGTAAATATCGCACTAAAGATATACCATTTCTACTTAAATATGAGCCGGAAATCACACTAAAAGTACGCCATTTCTCTTCGAATGCGTGATGGTATGCAGATGAAGTAGACAAAAGCAGGGTTTGTAGCACTCTCTCTGTGATAACTGGAAGTTGGTGTCGAGTTCTGAAATAATGGTCAGTCACGCAACAGTCAAATCAGAGAAGAGACGCTACTGTCTGTTTTTGATCGTACGTGCTCTAATATCATCCTTTCCAGTGCTACGAGTTATATGTTGCTCACAGCATCAGGTCAGAATTTTTCTTTGAAACAGTGCATAAAGTACTGTGCAAGCATAAAGTGTGAGGGAGATTTTAGAGAATCAGTTGTTGCAACGGCGCTATAGGTGAATGGTCAAGCACACAGATTGGCAATTTGTCATCTTGAGTTCATATTTAGAGAAGGAAAATAAAAAAGCCATAGTATCCAAAAGATACAGCTCAGAACTCAAGAACTTTTTACAAATAGCCCTCCAGGTGGCCTTCAAGAAAGCCACACAACATGTGTGGCATCACCACATACCCCCATCCCTAGCACATAGGAGCCCAGCCGAGGGAAGGCCGCAGCCTGGCCGTGCCCCACTTGCACAGTCCCCTCCCCTGTGAAACGTCAAGAGTGCATTGATTTAATGTCATCTGAGTTTTGTTTTGTGATAGTGCAATTAGAATGTCATCACCATTGCTAGTTAACAGTGAATAGCAGAGAAAGGACAAAGCAAAAGGAAAAATTAGTGTTCCATCTCTTCCAAAAAACTGTGACAGGCCCCATTACATTTTCAACGAAAAATCTGGTGCTTTATTAATTTCCACATGGTTACATTATATCTGCGTTAAAAATATTACTAAGCTAAAACGCATCCATAGAGAAAGCTAAATTCTACTCTGAAATATGATGTCTAGTCACTCTAAACATGAGGTGGCTATTAAATTACACCTCAACATACGTTTCCCTATATTTGTTTTATTTATGTCTCATTATGTATCACAGTCTCTCTATCAAATTCTTAATAAAGTTAAAACTGTAAGCCGTATTACAACCTTAAATTGTAATTTACTTGCATTGCCCCTAGGATAAATGTCTGTGTCACATTTTCCACGTCAAATATGGACCTCAGAACTTACGGAGTGAAGTTCTCCAAAAATCAAAGATTCCACCGCAAACTACCAACAGTGTAGATTATTGACCTACTCCCATACATTTGTGTTCCAGAAAAACTGTATTCTAGTAACATAAGATCATTTATTTGGTGACATTAACCATAAAAAAACTCATACACTCTCAGGAAAACAGTCAATAAACATGACCTTTAGAAAAAGACTGAAGGCCTTTCAAAAACATAAGCAAGGAAAAGTATCCTAAAACCAAAAGCAAAATGAGCTCTAAATACTGACAAGATATTCTATGACAATGCAATACAAGAGCACACTTTAAAAGGAAAAACTAAAGTGAAAAATAACATAACATTTCTTAATAATTTTTGTATTTATGTACTAAATTGAATAAGGTGTTATGAATGTTAAAAAAAGAAAAATGGAATGTTCAATTCCTGCTCCTACCAAATTTTTTTTCATTTTATTTTATTGCTCGCAACATTAAGCTACTGATTAGAAAATTTAATCATATTTCAGCAGTTCAATTCATATATGTCAAATTAAAATATTTTAGTTTGGTTTAAAATTACTACCCCTGTAAATCAAGAGACTGTGGATGATGCTAAAATAAACAGGTGTAGTAACAAATCTAGTGCAAACTTTTTCTATAGGTTATCTGCCAAAGAGGCCCTTTTCCAGTAGAATTTTTTGAGGGAAAAGTGAGATTTAAAGAATTAGGTCTACCTACACCAAATGTAAATATAACAGGAGGGTGTGGGACGAGGCTCGCCGATGTGGTTCAAACTATGTGTTTAGAAGCAGGTAGATGCTCTTTTCAGGTACCTAGAATGTTTCGTCTGAGTGGACTGTAGGATGAGGTAAAATGCCCTCTAAAGATCTATGCTAGAGTATGTGGGCTTATTGGGCAGTAGCTGATGTTATGGCGTGGTAGCCTATCAGTGCCTGCAGTTTAGCTCAGTGTGCTCTGCCTAGAGGGTGGCTGCCCTCTTTAATAAAAGAAAATGAGTGAAATTTTCAGCAATGAACTTACGGAGGCGTCATGTGACATCTGCACAGACCAAATGACGAAAAAAAGGATAGATGCAAAAAACTGATAGCAATAAAGCCTGGTAATGGAAGGGTCTTTGATACAAATCTCCAATAGAATAGTCAAGTGCATTGACTGTCAATTTGTCGACTGGGGTTCAATTCCCATTGCAACTAACAATTTTTCATTTTATTTTATTCTTCACAAAATTAACAATTAATTGCAAAATTTAACCATATTTAAACAGATCAATATACATACATAAAATTAATTTATTCAATTTAATTATGATCACTACCGTTGTACGTCGAAAGGTTATAGGTCACCACATTGTAGCACACTGGAAGAGGTTTGCATGAGCAGCCACTGGGAATGTGACAGTAAAACAGTGCATCATCAGCAGACTTTAGTACATGCTAAGTACTTTCTGGTTTCTTACAAAACGCAATGAAATCCATTGGAAGTCAAGTGCACAGATGTAGAATGAAATGAGTAAAAGGAAACCGCAAAAAGCTGTCATTTACTTTGAAAAACGTTATGTTTCTTGAGAGACCGAACATGTGTGCCTTTACGAGAGTGTGATGATAATGGTTCTGTTTTCTCAAAAGAACCCAGCATGTCAAATAAAATTAACTTTAAGGAACTGATGAAATTTCGGCTCAAAGAATGCAGAGACACTAAATTAACTGCAGAGTACAGCTCCAACAGTACAAAAACATTCATTTCTTAGTAAAACTGTACAAATGACTTATGTGAATGCTGTGGCAATGAAATTATTTCGCAAATGTTGCACGGAGTTCAAAAAACAGTACCGGTATTGGGTTTGAAGGAATCACTGATATCAGTCAGAAAACTCAGATGACCATTGTGCTAAGATATGTTTACCAAGGTATAATCAGAGGAGTTTTCACAGTTTTGGTCACTCTGTGGGAGCCAGAAAAAATATTTGATAGTAAACTCTTAAATTTTACCTCAAATGTAAAGTAAACGCAAATTTATCTTCAATTTCTTAAAGTGACAGTGCAACAGGAGTGCTGTGCAAAATCTAGGAAGTGATTTTGCGCAGTGTGGCACATCTGGTGTGGATGTCAAACTGCACAACTCTGTAATAACTAACAGGTTTTGTGCTATGTTGGTGCATCAAAAGAAATGGCTCCTTCATGCTTGCTTTCGAAGGTCTTTCTAATTTTCCACTTTTACTGACGCACGTGCAAACACACACACTGGAACATTGCTACACACCTACAAATACTCTGCTCCTTTCTGCACAGTTTTCCCTGCTCTGTGGCTTTTTGTGCTGCTCTGTGTTGCATATTCGTACATGGAGCAGTGCTATGCTCTGCAGCAATACTGGTGTGGGCATGGTGTAATATCGTTCTCACCGTTTAAATTGTATTTCTTTGGAGGTATTACTCTCAAATTCATTGTTTTACTAATATAGTTAATACAGATATTGCTGTTTTATTCTAACTCTATTTATTTCAAAATGAGTATCATTGTAAATTAACTGTATTGAAAGTAAAAGTTAGATAAAAATTTTAAGTACCTGTTCAAGACTTTACAAATACTATTTTAAAAATATAAGTCTATAATATATTTATGATGTAAACTGAAAAAAATTTAAATGCCAACAAAATAAAAACTACAGTTTTAAAAGTGTTTCATTCTGATCTCTGTTTATTAGCTTTTCATTTGTTTTGCAGCTCTTTGTTGACAAGAGACCTACAGAGATGGGTCTTCATGTTAACAGTTACATAAATGAAGCTACTTAGAAGAATGCAGTAAATACTACACATTTCTAGAAATTTAAAACTTTTTGTATAAAATAAAGCAAATTTTTGAACTTCATTGATATTTTTAAGTATCAAAACAGCTTAAAATAACAGTTTATGAAGAATTTTTCCTTAATGTTAAAGGGGAGGACCCCTTGATCTTCTTTCTCTTCTAGGCAATAGCCTCCACCCTCCAAATTTCGTTAATGCACCACTGTCCAACATATAGGTTTTAATGCCTCAGCACCATATTAACCTGTTTTGGGCATTTGCATCAATGATTTGTGGTTTTGAATTCCAGCTAGCCCTGCGATTTCTTGCTTCTGGAGCTCCCTTACTGTTGTAATGAATTGAGATAAAGGAAAATGTTTTGTATTATTTATCTATTTATTTGCTGTTTTTTTGTAGTCTGTTATCTAGATGCATGAACATACCAACTGTTACACGAGAAATAACATGAATACAGCGTGGAGGCTGGGGACGCAGTTCACAGCCAGATGTCGCCACCTCCATCACAGACTGAGGCAGCTGCATGGATAGTTTCAAGAGCGGTATGACGGAAAGGTTAATGGCCAATGTACGTAGGAAGACGATCTGAACATGGAAGCAGTCACCAGGAATCACCTGAAGGAGACTACAAATCTGTTTGTCAAAATATCATGGAGAATATACGACATGACCCGAGTGGACATCCGAGAATTCTAGTAACTTTTTAGGTGGTTTCTTTGTTTATGTGGAACATGTTCTCACACTTAAAACTTTGCCAATATTTAATACTTCATTGTAAAGCTATGACTGTAAGAATGGTAATAATGAATGATTTATCTGTGATTTTTACTAAAGTGTGTAAGAAATAATGCTGTTTATATGATGGTTCCAGTCAGAGCCAGCTGTTTAATGCAGTCTACACTACATTTGATAATGTGACAATACAAGATTACATGACAAGAAAGCTGATATTTCATTGTTTAAGTGGTAATTGTACTTGGAACTCTACCCAAGCAAGTATGATGATGTGAAATTATATGCTACAATAATTGTATGTAATTAATTAGAATTTTCAGCGTGATTTTTAGCTGCAAGTAGGAGGTATATCAGACTCCTCTCATCTTTTGAAGACCTTCACAGTGGTTTAAAATTAAGCATGTTGTTCAATTTAAAACGAGAGGTATAATTGTTCCCAAATATTACTTCATACAAGAGTTAAGGGGAATATACATACAACAAAATTACATCTCCCCAAATACTATCACTTGCAGAAGACCATGTTCCAATGTTTTAAATTGTTCACATAATAAAAGGTGTGTTACGTCTTACATGACACAATAAATAAATAAACAAATCTTATAGCATGCGGCAGAGGTATATAACACACTCAAGTTTTATAAACAGAAAAAGGAAGGTGTTGCTATATACTGAAATTGTTTGTGCTAATAAACCTAAGCCTGTTACTCTATGGACAGGATCTGAAATGATGAGAATTTTTCTGCTTTGTAATGCTACCACTGCAACCAAAATCCATTCAAAGTGATTCAGAATGTAAACAAAAAATATCAACCTTTCATTGGAAACTTGGAAGGGTTCAGTTCAATACTCCATTAAGTAAGTCACTGCAGAAGACTGGACTAAATAAAATATGTGTGCATACTTATCAGGAATAATGGTGTCCTAATGCTTTCACAGAGCAAAAATCTGGAATGTATTGTTTACTGATTCCAAACAGTCTTTAAAGAGATTATAAAGTTGACTTAGTAATATATGAAATTCGCATGCACCATGTTGTCAGGAAAATGGATTGTCAAAGTTGCTTATTCAGTGATAAATACAAGAGAAATTAAAGAAGGAGACAACCAACTACTACAAGATGAGGAAAAAAGAACGTAGTTCTTCCTAATACCCTCAAAAGTTCTTTCTAATGTTGCACACCAGATCCAGTTCCTGGGTGCATGCATAAATTTTTAGAACTATTACTTTGAGTACATGACGACGAATCAGATCCAGATCATACTCTGTGTCACAAAATTAGTATCTGGGGCCACAAAGTGCGCCAGTGTAGCAGAAGGGAAGCTGCTACTCATAATATAGTTTCACACCAAGCCAAGCTGTAGTCAAGGAGTGCAATGGTGCGGTATGACAACACCCGATATATCACTTCAGCAAGCCTTACGGTACTGAGCCATAACATGTGTCGTCCGACCTCACCTCTTCCATGGCGTCCTAGCAATGACAAAAAGTGTGAAGGTAAGGGGAACTGACCATAATTCAGATACCACAATGGGGATAAGTCCCCTGTCACTTCAGGATAATGATGGCCAACGAGCACATCGCCAGTCACAATGACCCTCTTTCAGAAGACTCAGTATCAGTGTCTGCATCTGTGATTCCAAGGGAATGACAGTCTCGCTAGTTACAGGACAACTTGGTTCGGGAATCGTCATGTGCTGCCTGCTGCGAAGAGAAGACTTTACCTCCAACCCCACAGCAGCCAACTGTAGTGGAACTTGGTCGCTGCCACTGCTGTTTGGGCACCTCCATGACTAATAGAAGGTGTTCACGAAAGCCTGGTGAAGGGCCATACCTAGTGACTGTAAACTACTGCCTACAAAATGTTGGGTGAGACAGCTAAGTACCAACTCCCTGGCTGTATGTAGTATCGTCTTCCTAGCTGTATGCTGTGTTGCCGATTTTGGTCTCAGGCTTCCACCTCTGTGCCTCTATGACAATCACCGCCTGTTGTACGTTATTGGCATCAGCTTGAGCAGGAAGTACAGGCGGCTTGCTTCTACTACGAGATATTGGAAAGTTGGTACAACCCTACGACAAATGTCTAAATCGGAGCGGTGACTATTTAAAGAAGTAGCTGGAAGGTGTAGCTAACTGTTGCAAATAAAACATTTTTGATTTTCACAGCGGATTCCATTTTGCGACCGATCGGACCTTACTTTCCGAATAGACCTCGTACTTCAGTCTATCGATGAAAGAAGGAAGTACAAAAATGTTCAGAGAAATTCAGGAATACAGAAATCCAAGTCACTGAAGAATGCAATAAACAGGAAGTGCAGGCAAGCTAAGACGAAATGGCTACACGTGAAATGTGAAGAAATCAAAAAAGAAATGATTGTCAGAAGAACTGACTCAGAATATAAGAAAGTCAAAACAACCTTGGTAAAACTGAAAGCAAAAGTGGTAACATTAAGAGTGTAATGGAAATTCCACTGTTAAATGCAGAGGAGACAGCAGATAGATGGAAAGAGTACGCTGAAGGCCTCTATGAGGGGGAAGATTTGTCTGATGTCCCAGAAGAAGAAGCAAGAGTCCATTTAAAAGACATAGGGGATCCAGTACTAGAATCAAAATTTAAGAGAGCTTTGAAGGACTTAAGATCAGATAAGGCATTAGGGATAGATAGCATTCCATCAGAATTTCTAAAATTATTGGGAAAAGCGGTTACAAAACGACTACTCACGTTGATGTGTAGAATGTGTGAGTCTGGCTACACACCATCTGATACGGAAAAACATCATTCACACAGTTCCGAAGACTGCAAGAGCTGACAAGTGCGAGAATTATCGCACAATCAGCTTAACAGCTCATGCATCCAAGTTGCTGGCAAGAATAATATACAGAAGAATGGAAAAGAAAACTGAGGATGTGTTAAATGACGATCAGTTTGACTTAAAGAAAGGCAAAGGCACGAGAGACGCAATTCTGATGTTGCGGTTGACAATGGAAGCAAGACTAAAGAAAAATCAAGACACGCTCATAGATTAGTCATCAGGAAAAAGCGTTCAACAAAGTAAAATGATGCAAAATGTTCGAAATTCTGAGGAAAATAGGGGTAACCTATAGTGAGAGATGGGTAGTATACAATATGTACAAGAACCAAGAGCGAATAAGAAGAGTGGACGACCAAGAACGAACTGCTCGGATTAAAAAGGGTGTAAGGTAGCGATGTAGTCTTTCGCCCCTACTGTTCAATCTGTACATCGAAGAAGCAATGATGGAAACAAAAGAAAGGTTCCAGAGTGGAATTAAAATTCCAGGTGAAAGGATATCAAAGTTAAAATGCGCTGGTGACCTCGCTATCCTGAGTGGAACTGAAGAAGATTTCCATGATCCGCCGAATGAAATGAACAGTCTAATGAGTACTGAATATGGACTGAGAGTAAATCAAAGAAATACGAAAGTAATGACAAGTAGCAGAAATCAGAACAGCGAGAAACTTAACATAAGGATTGATGGTCACAACGTAGATGAAGCTAAGGAATTTTTCTACCTAGGCAGCAAAATAACCAATGATGGGCAGAGCAAGGAGGACATCAAAAGCAGATTAGCACTGGCAAACTGGACATTCCTGGCCAAGAGAAGCCTACTAGAATCAAACATAGGCCTCAATTTGAGGAAGAAATTTCTGAGACTGTACGTTTGGATCACAGCATTGCATGGTAGTGAAACATGCACTGTGAAAAAACCGAAACAGAAGAGAATCGAAGCATTTGAGATGTGGTGCTACAGACAAATGTCGAAAATTAGGTGGGCTAATAAGGTAAGGGATAATGAGGTTCTGTACAGAATCGGAAAGGAATATATGTAAAACGCTGGCAAGGAGAAGGGACAGGGTGATAGGACATCTGTTAAAGCATCACAGAATAGCTTCCATGGTACTTGAGAGAACTCTAGAGGGCAAAACCTGTGGAGGAAGACAGAGATTGGAATACATGCAGCAAATAATTGAGGACGTAGGTTACAAGTGCTACTCTGAGATGAAGAGTTTGGCACAAAAGAGGAATCCGTGGTGGGCTACATCAAACCAGTCAGAAGACTAATGACTCAAAAAAAGAAAAAAAGGAGAAGCTACGTAATACGTTACTTACAATGAGACCTTCTGACGTGGACAAACTTTCGAACAATCAGCTGATGGTTTATCACAGGGGTATTGTAAGCAAAGTTCACTGAATCATTCTCAGATAGGATCCAAAAGATCAATGGCCAAACGTGTTAACTAACACAGAATGAGGAAGTTAATAATTGCTATGCCGAGGAGCTGAGAATAGTGCTCCCGACGTATTTTTGCACGGCATTCCCGCTGAAATACTGTATAGTATTGGGATGGAGAATGTGTCTGATCTGGCTGCAGCTATTAGGATCGCCAAGCAACTGGAAGAGATAGAGTTAGAAGCTAGGTGGTGTGGTGACCATGGTGTATTTGTCTCCATAATAAAATGTCACTTGTGTGAATGTGAGAGGCATGTCCAGCAACATTGTCATCAGCTGGAATGTTATGAGTGGGGACGAGTGGGTCACAAAACATGGGAATGCAGGAATAGGAAAAGGAAAATCGGTATCAGCAAAAGCGTTTATTAAATGTGAATGGGAATGTTTCAGCATTCAGAAAAGGTCCCCAGTTAAAGTGTAATACTGTTTGAGATGATGCAGAGATGGATTGCTGCTTGTGGAGTTTCATTGGCGGCAAGTAACATAGGTTTTTAGTAGATTCAGGGGCACATGTACGGGTCGTCGTATTAGATCTCGTGGGTAAAAAGAGACTAGAGTCGCTGCATAACAAGTGAAGTGGAATTGGTATTAATGATATAAATTCATTGAAGAGAGCACTGCTCAAGTTAAGCACTGGGGTTAAGACTTTTCCTGTGCATATGAAGGTGTTGCCACAGGTTGGTGAAGGATGTTATGCAAGTCTCAGGATTGATTTCCTTACTAAACGTGATGCTAAAATTGATCTTTTGCAGCGCACAGTTCAGCTTGAATAGACTTTGTTTCTGCATGGTGATACTGCCACAAGCAAGACAATGTTGCACAGCACACAGACTATGAAGGTGTTACCAACTGCACTACATGCGTGCTCACTAAAGATGGTTCTTATGTTAAAGTGCTGTAAGGCAAAGGGAAATTAGTTTGTGTCTCTGTGGGTACAGACTTACCATAGAAGATGTTATATGTGGTTGAGGCATTTGAAAACAACGTTTATTCGGTATAATGCACTATTTTATATGCAGAAGTTTAGCATGCTTAAGTAATGTGAATGGTGAATGTACGGTTCTGGTTAGCCTAGATAATTTCGGTATGGATGAAGTGAGCCCTCAAAAGGACTTAACTATTCCACATTGGATGGTTTGGATGAAGAGGATACAGATAGGTCATGTGATCACCACAGCCACAAGTACAGTATATCACAAATGATTCTGCATCATATAACAAAATGGGTCATCTGCAGGGCGGTGACCGGCTATAGAAGCACTACTGGAAGCACAATTGTTTAATGTGCAGTCCATTGCATATGATTCTGGTAACCTGACACCACACACCAACAGGACACAGTGCTCTGGTTCATAAGAAACAACATCGTACGCCAAAGCAATTGCAACCACTCATGGAAGAGTTCATCAACCAACAGCTGGTATCACAGAACCCAACTGTAGCTCGTGGAGGGCAATCAGAGCCTTGATCCCGTAAACATCGACAGATGGCACTAAAAAATATCGCTTTTTTGTGATTATAGATACTTGAATGCTCGAACCAACACTGATGCCTATCTAACACTCAATATCATGAAGGCACTTCATAACTTATAAAGATGCAAATATTTCTCCACAATGGATCTGCGAAGCGGTTGCCAGCAGACAGAGGTAGTGCCAGAGGACAGATGAAAACACCTTTTACAGTCCCATGGGGGCATTTTCAATATCACAGGATGCTTACAAATGCACCAGCCATGTTCCAGATTGTTAGACTGGGTTTTGTGCGGCTTAAAAACTAGAAAACGTGTGGTATATCTCAAGGATATTATAGTTTCTTTGGACAGTACAAATGAACACGATGGGGGAAGTATTCAATAGATTATAGCCAGCAAATCTTACATTAAGTATTGAAAAATGTAATTTTACATCAGCTCAAGTAATGTTATTAGTAAAATGTAAATGTCGTGTGACTAGGGCCTCCCGCTGGGTAGACCGTTCGCCAGGTGCAAGTCTTACGATTTTACGCCACTTCGGCGACTTGCACGTCTAATGTTATTAGTGAAGAGTGTTATGAACCAGTCCCCATTTAGTTTTAGTGGTCCCTGTATTTTCAACACTTCAAATAACGAAACACTGAAGGGGGAATGTAACAGAAAATGTAAACATTTATTTAAAAAATCATTACAGCCATATTTATTAATGTACAAATATAAATTTTTGCATGTTTAAAGCAAAAGAGCTGTGTTTTAAGGGAGAAATATGCAGGATTAATATTTTGCCCGAAATCTGCATTTTAATTTTTTTCTCTTTTTTATAAAAAGCCATAACGTAAATTCGAATCATGCAATTAATCTGTAAATTTTCTTGTAGTGTCATGTGAAGGTTATAAGACCACTGAAATACAGTTATTAATTTATGGGACAAACTGTTTCATTAACAGAGACTTTAATTTTGCACATCCAACATTAACTTTTTTCTGCATCCGATCATCTAAAAATTAGAATGTAATTGCAGGATCTCGTATTTTTTAGTTCCAAGGAGACAGCAACACGTTGCAAACAGTTAACACAGAGAAAATGAGGTTAAGATTTTCTTCTCATACTTATACATGTAATAAGCTTACCTCGATTTTAAAATCCCACATACCGATACTCCTCATTCTCCAGGTTTCTCTTCTCTCGTCTTCGAATCTGTCTGGCCTGTATTTGCAGGTAAGACACTGATCTGTTAGCTTTCTTGACCCTACTCTCGTCGATGGTGTAAAATGCTTTTGTTGTAAACACACCAGGATCTATACCAACCCTCTTCAGTACTTCAATTCTACCATTATTTCCGTCATTGTAACATAAAACTGCTAAAGAACAACATTCTGTGGACTTGAAGTACACAAATTAGGTCTCTATTTTGAGTACTTCAAGTCCACAGAATGCCCTTTTTGAGCATCTAATCCAAATTACATTATTGAGCCTTTCATTTGCATTTTGTGTCTTTCCATGAAGACACTTCGACAAGAAATCAGGGTTTACAAGAAACCTGAATGTGGGCTTAATTGCATTCATAACAGTTTCTGGTAATGAGCATTTATGTGAATATGTCTCATTTCTGTTGCTGAACTTACGCCAGTCGTCTTTCGGACACAGATTGTGCACTGGTGTTTGTCAGTGGATAGTTTGTGGAAAAAAATTTCCCATACAGCACGCCTCATTGCCTTTAAATAATGTGTGTTTTTCCTGATAGCCCTCCCATAAAATAACTGAAGAAAATCAATTTCTTTCAGAGGAAGCCTGCCTTTTCCTCCTAGTGGTTTTCTATCCTCAAGTACTTCACCTTTCTTCTCTTTCAGCAAGCGACGAAGCCCATCATCAAGCCTCTTTTGGATGTGGCCAACTCATTCCAACACTTCTAATATTGTATTGTATGGATTGTTATCTGTTACAGCTTTGAAGGAAGATGAGTCCCCATTACCAAGGTATTTAGCATATCTAACACCATATTGATTCTCAGATCTGGAGAACATCCTCACAACTGCAGCAGTCTCCATGCCCCCATTTGAGCCACTACAATTTTTAGAGCATACTACTGCAAGCTTTTCTTGCCACAGTTTCTCATTGTCTTCAATGTTGGACATTTTCCTTGTTGCAGACTGGTGGCAGTATTTAGACAAAACTTCTACATCTAAAACTTTACCTGCGTCAATACCAATAACAGACGCAAATCCATACAGAGACGTGTGACCCCTATTCACCCAGGTCCCATCTACAGAAGCACACAGGTCAGTAACATTTGTAGGAGATTCACTATCATGAATATCTACCCCTGGATCTATTTCTTTTTGGTTTATTTCCACCAATTCCTCTACTGCTTTCTTCATAGAAACTCTGACAGTATCGCATACAGCATCAGACATTTCTTTATTCATTTTTTCAAACTTTACACAAGACGGAGGCATGATCACAAAACCACACAATAAATTACCTCCTTCCCTGTCCTGTCCAAGGCATCTCAGAGCGTATGCTGACCTAAAATTGCTTTCATAGGTACCAGTGTCAGCTTTTTGGAGGAGGAACATGAAAATTCATAGCCACACGAATTACACATTAATTTCACTCTCCTTTCTCCAACTACATGCACGCATTCCGTATTTTTACAGCTAACACATGAACAGGAAAACTTTATAGCCTGGCAGAGAAGCTCTGTTGGGCGAGATGCCTGAGCAGCGCCTTTCTAGCTGCACAGAGTACCACCTCCCCGGCTGTATGCTGTGTTGCTGATTTGGGCCCTGGGCTTCCACCTTCACAAAACTCGCTGTTGGTGATACGTTGCTGACAACGATATAAGTGCATGTCCATCTTCAAGAGCGTTGGAGTGGGCCACTCTAGGTACAGGTAAGCCACAGAAGGCTTGCAACTATGCTCTTCTTTTCCAGCGGTCTACACAACATTGCAGCTGGGTCCTGAGTTGCAAAACAGCTGCAGCCAATGAAGCACTGCGTTCACATTACTTGTAGCATTTGAGTGTGCGATTGAGCATACCTTCTGCCACGTCAGAGAAGACAATCCTTACTGTAAAATGACAAGTAATAAAGCTGTTTCCACACAAGGCTTCTTCACTGAAAAAAGAAAAACATATAGTGCAGTCAGGTGTTTTTCTTTCAAGAAAACGATTTGGAAGTCGGTATTATGCAGGTTTCTAACAGGGTCAGAATTAGAGCTCTTTTATGGGTACTCTCTGGTCACTATTCATCCTCCAAAATATTAAAAATACTCCATACATCCACATCCACTCTGTGCCCCTTAGAAAGCATTGTATGGATGCCCTTGAGCCATACGAGTCAACTCTTCAAAATTACACAGTGATTGTCCATTCAGAGCCATCTTAGATAAATCTTGAATTTTTCTTAGCAAAACTCCGATACACCACATTGAACATATGTGAAACACGAAATTACTCAGCCACGATATTATTGCACTTTGCTGTTATCAGCTGGCCGAAGTGGCCGTGCGGTTAAAGGCACTGCAGTCTGGAACCGCAAGACCGCTACGGTCGCAGGTTCGACTCCTGCCTCGGGCATGGATGTTTGAGATGTCCTTAGGTTAGTTAGGTTTAACTACTTCTAAGTTCTAGGGGACTAATGACCTCAGCAGTTGAGTCCCATAGTGCTCAGAGCCATTTGAACCACTTTTTTTGCTGTTATCAGAAAAATGCGGTGAGATTACAGTAAACAAGTACAGTAGTGACTAAGGAAAATGCATCGCAGTGTCAATAGTCTCAGGTCAGTTTTGCGTATACTATCGACCTGGATCATGCACTGGCTCACAATAAGTAGACAGAAGCGCCATCTCTCCCAGATGCAATAATAGTGAGGCCAATTAATAACTAACAAACAAAAGTGACGACAATTTCTGTCATGTGGATACCAGCGATCTTGAATTACAAGTTTCTCAACAGGTGATACTTTGTAGATGGTGATACTTCACTAATCTCTTCTAGACTCTGTAACCTATTGGATATTGCCTGCAATGAGTCCTTTAAGGGCTTATAAAGTTAACTTAGTAATAAATGAAATTCACATAGCCTACACCACATTGTCAGGATCACAGATTATCAAAACTATTTACTCCATGATAAATACAAAGGAAATCAAAGATGAAAACGATTAACCACTTCAAGGGTTCGGCAACGAAAAAACGTTGTTATTCCCAACAGAATGGTTATAATACAATCAGGCCTTGAAAATGGCAATGAAAAATTTACTAAAACAGTGACAACAAAGAATGTTACTAAAACACCAACATTGTCAGATATTGCTAATAAAAAGGACATTCTAGCAACACAGCAATGTGCTCTAGCGACAAAATTACGTTTTAAAGACCTTACTAAAAAAACTTACAAACGCATATAACATTGAGTATGTATTACAAGTCTGTGATATTTTCACTTATATCCCCCAGTGCCAATACTGATTTGAAATGGGAATGTGCCGACAGTCCCCATTCTTTCTGCTGTTCATATCTCATTTTATGATTTATTTTTTTCAGAAGCAACTTTTTGTATTACATAAAAAATACCCACACTTTCACTGTACGACGTTAAAATTATGCCAGACGAGTAACACGTCTAGACAATTGCATCTAACAAAATCCTTGGTCATCACATTTGTCAGTATCAGTTCCATGTCAAACGAAGCTGTGCAGTTAGTGAATGGTCCGTTTCCTCTCACAACAGCCACACAGAAATACCCAAGCTCGAAGGGAAGAAGCTACAACACTGATTCCTTCACCACTCACCACACTTTTACTTGCAGAACAGAGATGTAGAAGTAGACTTACATTAAGAAAGTGGCTAGTTTGTCAGCAGAAGCTGCAAATCTGTGTTGACATTGCCTCTATAGGCCCCAACAGTGAAATTTTGCCTCTAAATAATTATGCCTACTATAGTGTGTTTAAAATTAGTTGCGAAGCTTGACATTTGGCTGACTGGAGTGGGACATGACGCCATTGCGTAGGTAACACCAATAGAGATCAGGTTTTCCCTACCACGTCGTCAGCAGTTCCGCTGGTAAAGCGCCCCTGTTGCCAAACCATGAATAAACAGTACATCGCAGTGTCACGCAGTGTCATGCATCAACTTCGTCAGCCCTCGTAAACTCTTTTTTTTTCGTCAGGTACTGTGAACAAGTGTTTTGTGTTGGCGCCGCATTAATAACAACAGTGCAGCACTTCCGAATACGAGATGTGCAGTAAATATGTCGTCCAAGAGCACGTTAACGGCTGCGAAAGTAACGTTCTGCTGCAACATTCCTCGGAATTCGACAATAGTAAAGGACAAAACGCCATACCACTCTGTTGTGATGCATAAAGCTCCAATAATGCAGTAGAGGAAAGCGGATATATTGCTCTGGGTACAAATAAATGTACCACGAGATAAAGGTGAACCTGTATAAGGCGAAGTTAATGGAACCTGAAGTGGTGTACGAGCCAAAACTTCACGTTACCTGGTCGACGAACTGTCTAACGGTAAAGGAAATAGTTTAATCAGGCTTCCTCCGACAGAAGAAGCCACGACAGGACTGGTCTTGAGTTGTCAGCCATATCAAGAAGGTAGTTAAGGAGACATTGATTCATGAAGGGCTGTGACGAGTTTTGAGGCGTACACTACTTCTCTTGTTGCCATGTTAAAATCTGCCTTTTTTCTCAAAACACAACAGAATTTAGAAATGTTATTCTCCCTAACGTTCTAATTCAGTTAAAACTGCGACCGAATCCCGAAACAGTGTACTATTAAACTAACAACTGAGTTCAAGTCAGGTCAGTAGTTTATGAAACAGTCCATTGTCAGTATAAAAACAAACTTGTAACTTCTTCACTTATGTTCTTACAAAACCCACAGCAGTTCTCGTTTGACCAGCTATCGATGGCCCTCAATAATTACATTATTTCACTGAAGAAAAAAACAGTAGATATAGAAGTTTTGCTTATTAATCATTTCGCAAAACACTCTCGTCTTTGCGCGCTGTCATTTTCCAAAATCGTGTTTCGATATCTCAAACTACTTATGAGATACGACGAATTTATGAATATTTCATTGTAGTTTTCACTGATACACGAATTCATTACGGGGCGCTTTACATACATTTTAATTTCTTAGCGGTACCTATTTTTCACTGCAAACTAAGAATTTCTTGCACTAGTTTGCCTACTATCGAAATATCACAATAACTATGACCATAAAAGGAAATGATAGGCGGTGAATTATGAAGCTGACGAATTAGACTATAAGATATATGAGAATGAGAGTTTATTACCGAATAGTTTCATTAAAATCGTTTGAGAAATATCGCAGATCGGCCGACTTGCTCGTCACTTAGTAAAGGCCTCGCATATATCTACATCTTCATCTACATCCATACTCCGCAAGCCACCTGACAGTGTGTGGCGGAGGGAACCTCGAATACCTCTATCGGTTCTCCCTTCTATTCCAGCCTCGTATTGTTCGTGGAAAGAAGGATTGTCGATATGCCTCTGTGTGGGCCAGGCCCCCAGAACCGCACGAGTGGTCGACTGTGAAGAGCGGACAAATTGAATAGCTGGGCGGCGGCCATTAGAGTGGTAAACTGACGCGCGGAGTTCAAATGTTTATACATCGCTTTTGGTTATAAAATGCCTTCCCTTGAGTTAGGTCACAAACATAATGCCTCATTTAAATACGTTACTACAATATACTTTTTAATTTATGAACAAACAGCAACTAGTCACTGTTTATGAATTTATCTTACGTACTACATGGAATCTGCCGTAGCTAAAAGTTACGTACTGGACCTCTAGCATTTTTCGTAGTTCATTTACGATAGATGTACGCAAAATGCATCAAAATACTCGAAGATTTGCCCACTATATTAATAGATATTTTATGACTCTACCTTGCTTTAGATTTTATGACGAGAAGTGCGTTATATATGGCGTAGTGCTTTGGCAACTCACGACCAAATTATCAAGTTTCAACCTAACCTAGACCATGAAAACACTACAGATCGGCCAACTTTCTTCAAAATGATCAGAACATATAAAATGGTATTCTGTCGGTCGGAAATGTTGCCTCCTGACAGCGTGTAACCATTTTTGTAACAGCTATGGTTTTGAGAAAGGAAACCTGCAAATAGATGCACAGACATTATACTAATACCGTGTTACAAAAACATTTATTAAGCAAGTGCACTGACATACAAAACAACTTAAAATATTCACTTACCTGTGAAATGTAATATTCGTTCCTTTCTCGAATTTAATGGTACAATTAATCGCTGCACGACTCTTCACCATTGTACTTCGTTTGATTGGAACGTACAGACAGTAGAATTACGAGTAACAAATACTGTATGTACGTCCCAACAAATATACAATGTTGAATCAGGGTCTTCATAAACAACAGTACTACACAACACATCAGATTACAACCACTATAATGGCGTCCAGCCAAAGGTTCAAATTATCCCGCGACTGCAGCGCCATCAGTGAGTCTAGTTATTTTTTACAAGGTCTTTGGTGTGGGCTCTAATCTCTCTGATTTTATCCTCATGGTCTCTTCGCGAGATATACGTAGGAGGGAGCAATATACTGCTTGACTCCTCGATGAAGGTATGTTCTCGAAACTTCAACAAAAGCCCGTACCGAGTTACTGAGCGCCTCTCCTGCAGAGTCTTCCACTGGAGTTTATCTATAATCTCCGTAACGCTTTCGTGATTACTAAATGATCCTGTAACGAAGCGTGCTGCTCTCCGTTGGGTCTTCTCTCTCTCTTCTATCAACCCTATCTGGTACAGGTCCCACACTGCTGAGCAGTATTCAAGTAGTGGGCGAACAAGCATACTGTAACCTACTTCATTTGTTTACAGATTGCGTTTCCTTAGGATTCTTCCAATGAATCTCAGTCTGGAATCTACTTTACCGACGATCAACTTTATATGATCATTCCATTTTAAATCACTCCTAATGCGTACTCCCAGATAATTTATGGAATTAACTGCTTCCAGTTGCTGACCTGCTATATTGTAGCTAAATGATAAGGGATCTTTCTTTCTGTGTATTTGCAGCACATTACACTTGTTTACATTGAGATTCAATTGCCACTCCCTGCACCATGCGTCAATTCGCTGCAGATCCTCCTGCATTTCAATACAATTTTCCATTGTTGCAACCTCTCGATACACCACAGCATCATCCGCAAAAAGCCTCAGTGAACTTCCGATGTCATCCCCAAGGTCATTTATGTATATTGTGAATAGCAACGGTCCTACGACACTCCCCTGCGGCACACCTGAAATCACTCTTACTTCGGAAGACTTCTCTCCATTGAGAATGACATGCCGCGTTCTGTTACCTAGGAACTCTTCAATCCAATCACACAATTGGTCTGGTAGTCCATGTGCTCTTACTTTGTTCATTAAAACGACTTTGGGGTACTGTATCGAACGCCTTGCGGAAGTCAAGAAACACGGCATCTACCTGGGAACCCATGTCTATGGCCCTCTGAGTCTCGTGGACGAATAGCGCGAGCTGGGTTTCACACGATCGTGTTTTTCGAAACACATGCTGATTCCTACAGAGTGGATTTCTAGTCTCCAGAAAAGTCATTATACTCGAACATAATACGTGTTCCAAAATTCTACAACTGATCGACGTTAGAGATGTAGGTCTACAGTCCTGCGCATCTATTCGACGTCTCTTCTTGAAAACGGGGATGATCTGTGCCCTTTTCCAATCCTTTGAAACGCTACGCTCTTCTAGAGACCTACGGTCCACCGCTGCAAGAAGGGGGGCAAGTTCCTTCGCGTACTCTGTGTAAAATCGAACTGGTATCCCATCAGGTCCAGCGGCCTTTCCTCTTTTGAGCGGTTTTAATTGTTTCTCTATCCCTCTGTCGTCTATTTCGATATCTACCATTTTGTCATCTGTGCGACAATCTAGAGAAGGAACTACAGTGCAGTCTTCCTCCATGAAACAGCTTTGGAAAAAGACATTTAGTATTTTGGCCTTTAGTCTGTCATCCTCTGTTTCAGTACCATTTTGGTCACAGAGTGTCTGGACATTTTGTTTTGATCCACCTACCGCTTTGACATAAGACCAAAATTTCTTAGGATTTTCTTCCAAGTCAGTACATAGAACTTTACTTTCGAATTCATTGAACGCCTCTCACATAGCCCTCCTCACACTACATTTCCCTTCGCATAATTTTTGTTTGTCTGCAAGGCTTTGGCTATGTTTATGTTTACTGTGAAGTTCCCTTTGCTTCCGCAGCAGTTTTCTAACTCGGTGGTTGTACCACGGTGGCTCTTTTCCACCTCTTACGATCTTGCTTGGCACATACTCATCTAACGCATAATTTACGTTGGTTTTGGACTTTGTCCACTGATCCTCAACACTATCTGCACTTGAGATAAATTTTTGTGTTGAGCCGTCAGGTACTCTGAAATCTGCTTTTTGTCACCTTTGCTAAACAGAAAAATCTTCCTACCTTTTTTGATATTTCTATTTACGGCTGAAATCATCGATGCAGTAACCGCTTTATGATCGCTGATTCCCTGTCCTGCGTTAACTGTTTCAAATAGTTCGGGTCTGTTTGTCACCAGAAGGTCTAATATGTTATCGCCACGAGTCGGTTCTCTGTTTAACTGCTCAAGGTAGTTTTCAGATAAAGCACTTAAAAAAATTTCACTGGATGCTTTGTCCCTCCCACCCGTTATGAACGTTTGAGTCTCTCAGTCTACATCCGGCAAATTAAACTCTCCACCCAGAACTATAACATGGTGGGGAAATCTACTCGAAATATTTTACAAATTATCCTTCAGGTGCCCAGCCACAACAGCTGCTGAGCCATGGTGCCTATAGAGACATCCAATTACCATGTCTGACCCTGCTTTAACCGTGACCTTCACCCAAATTTTTTCACATTTCGGATCTCCGTCAATTTCCTTCGATACTACTGCACTTCTTATCGCTATAAACACGCCTCCCCCTTCACTGTTCAGTCTGTCTCTGCGGTATACATTCCAATCTGAGCTTAGAATTTCATTACTGTTTACCTCTGGTTTCAGCCAACTTTCTGTCCCTAGTAATATGTGGGCATTGTGACCTTTATTGATGAGAGCAGTTCTGAGACCTTTCTATAGACGCTCCTGTAGTTTACTATTAGCACATTAATATTGTTATTCCCTGTTGCATTTTGCCTATTCCTACCTTGACGCGTCTCAGGAGGCGTCTTGCCAGGCCTAGGGAGGGAATTCTCGAACCTAAAAAACCCACATGTGCACTCCACATACTGTGGGGATCTGCTGATGTGCCCAGCCAGCACCCCCTAAATTTAGGGGGTGCTGGCCCAGCAAGCGCTGGCAACTGCGCTTCCCTCCACTCGATACGTACTGAACTGTCAAAAGTCGCAACTTGTTTTAAACGCACTATAGACACAAATATCACACAGGCGTGTGGCTAATTTTGGATTGACAATTTTGCTTTATTCTGCACCGCTGTTTGCTGAATTGCTTGCAATGCCGCGTTTATTTGAATGTAAGAAGTCTGACTACTTTTCCCTGTTCAACATTGGACAGAAATGTAACTGTCACTGATGAGAGAGTTGCGCCCTCATTGAGTCCAGATGTATGTGTGCGATCGTAGGGCCTCACAGTTGACCGTCAGTACCTAAATATTTACTTCTATTTTCGTTTTTCCTAGCGATAAAACCTTATGGCTGTCTTAATGGTCGTTATTTTGTTGTTTGGAACTCTCCACAATGAAGGCATTATGTCTTCAAGCAACATTTTGCGTCCACTGTTTCCCACATGGATTTGAAGCTCCAAAAGCTCATCAGAAATACAAATATCATGATGTAACAAGCCTTACCTTCCTCAGTAGCACTGCAGAATCAGTTCAAACCAAGCTCTCCCATTGCCCCGCTACGTAACTGCGTTTCGAGTTCGTTACAAAGTATACAAGGTCAGATTAGCAACAGGCGAGTTAAAACAACGAAAACTCAATAACGCACTACTAGAAAGTCTCTGGATTACTGCCATTGCATCAGTGATCGCTGAATTCCGTGTATGGTACTGTCCTGCGTCCTCTGCAGAAAATAAGACGCCTGTGTGATCGCTCTTGAATATGCACTCTATTTGTTAATGCCATTTGCTCCGACAAATGAAAGATAAAAGGAAGTTGTTAATCTTTCTCGTCAGCTTCATAAATGGCGCGTCCTGGTTATTTGCAAATCCAGGTCAAGCATAGCAGTGACATCACTGTGATTCCATGATCCCAAATACAATATATAACTGTAACGAAGTTAGTTTGTTGCAGCCATTATGTACTGAAAACTATTTCTGAGAAACTGCTTTTTTCGATGAAATATCTTTAGGCAGTTATTTTCTAAATTTGGGATGTTCATATTCAACAATGCATAAAAGACGACCAAATACGTAGTAGTGCTGACATTTAGAATATTTACAGAAGCAGAATACGCGAAATCATGTTACTATGATTCGTTACGGGTACAAGATTATATCTCGACCTGCTCTTGGTTTATTTCTACCTAGTTGTTCATGTGCAATACGCCTGTGAATACTCTCACAAATAATGAGCGAATGCGTCATGTTATTATATGTATATACTGCTCATAGTTAGCATGTTCGGTATGTCATTTGAACCTTTGTTGTTTTTTTTTTTAATCGACATGATATGGAACGAGTCAGTGTACAGGATTTTGACTTATTTAACCTGGCAAGATTAGGGTCATTAGGTCCTCTTTAACATGTAACCAGACATTCCACACATTTTACATATTTTCATTACCATAAGTGGAAGTTACGTCTACATACGAGGGCCTGCTGAAAAGTATTGCCTACGATTTTTTGTGTGAACACCCTCGAAACTTTTTAAATGAAACAAACGTTATTGACATTGTACAACTTCATTCTTCATGTCTACTTTTTTGCCGCCGTTTGCCGCGAGTGGGTTCTGAATTGTAGCGTGCAACATGGCAGTGTGTAACGGTAAGTATCTACATGACGAGGCCCACGAGAAAGACTGCCCCGCTACATCTGTACTCTGCAAACCTATGTAAAGTGCATTGCGTTGTACCAGTAATTGGACTTACTCCCCGTTCCATTCACGTATGGGTGCTGTAATTAATCTAATCTTCTTCAAGATTCTTATAGAAGCGATATGTAGGAGGTAGTACACGATGTAATCAAGAGGAGTTATCCTATATGGAACATCTATATCTACAATGATTTTTTTTTTTTTTTTTTTTTTGACGAACGGGAACTCAATTGTTTTTTTATACCTTTTCATAGGTGTTCAGTATGCCCCCCTTGAGATGCATGGCATATGTCAATGCGGTATTCAAATTGGTCTCACACTGCAGCGAGCATGTCTTGAGTTACAGCTTCTACAGCTGCCTTTATGAGATGTCTCAGTTCACTCGTTATTGTTGGCAACGGAGGCACATAGAGTCTTTTATAAAGCGCCACAAGAAATGATCAGATACAGTATGGTCTTATGTCACGTGTCATGTGTCAGAGTCAAAGAATGGAAAATCCAGGATTGAATGCAACAACTTTATGAGAAGGAAAGTTGCTACTCACCATAGCAGAGATACTGAGTCGCAGATAGGCACAACAAAAAGACTTTCACAATTAAAGCTTTCGACCATTGGTCTTTGTCAACAATAGATACCGGTACGCACACACACACACACACACACACACACACACACACGCTAACACTGTGTGTGTGTGTGTGTGTGTGTGTGTGTGTGTGTGTTTGTTGCTGACTAAGGCCAATGGCTAATTGTGAAAGACTTTTTGTTGTTTTGTTGTGCCTATCTGAGACTCAGCATCACCTGTCAGACTCGTATCTACACGTATCAGAGGGTCCCATGCCATTACGACTGCACACGCCCCACACCAATACCAAGTCTAGGCCTGCTTCAACAGTCTGCAGCTGACATGCAGAGTCCATGGATTCATGATGTTGTCTCCATACCTGTACACGTCCATCAGCTCCATACAATTTGAAACGAGACTCGTCTGACCAGACAACATGTTTCCAGTCACCAGCAGTCCAATGTCCATGTTGACGGCCCCAGGTGAGGCGTAAAGCTTTGTGTCATGCAGTAATCGAGGGTACACGAGTGGGCCTTCGGCTCTAAAGCCCCATATTGATTATGTTTCGTTGAACTGATTGCACACTGACACTTGTTGATGGCCCACCATTGAAATCTGCAGCAAAATTGCAGAAGGGTTGCACTTCTGTCACGTTGAACGAATCTCTTCAGTTGTCTTTTGTCCTGTTCTTGCAGGACGTTTTTCCAGTTGCAGCAATGTCAGAGATTTGATATTTTCCAGATTCCTGTACTCGTGAAATGGTCATACAGGAATATCCTCACTTCATTGCTACCGTAAAGCAGGGTGAATTGAAACAGCAGAGTGAGTAGAGACAAAACTTCATATACACAATTTCTTTGAATACTATAAGGTTGCACTGGACATTAATTTTAACTGTTATTGTTTTTAGGTTAGCAACACTTCAGACTAACAAGGAAATTATGTTTTGTTGGGTTGGCAGCATTGTAAGCTGATGTTTATCCTCGTGTCTGTGTCGATGGTTTTTATGTTGTTTTCCTATCTACTTCTCTGGTAAGTAGACATGTGTTCTACATATGACAGTTAATGACATTGTAAGTACTAGGTATAACAAATATGTAAAACAGTAAGGGCTGGTTTTTGTTTCACTGAAAGCAGCTCTGTGAATTTTCAATTTTTTTAGGTTATGTTTATAAACTTTGTTGGGTGAATAGAAACATATGAACTCTGGTGTTTCTGTTCACCCCACAATAACAAAATCTAAAAAAAAAAATCAATTAGTATGCCACATTAATACTATATAATTCTCTAGTTATGGTACATGCACAGCTAACATATCTTCCTTGTTTCAGAGTTGCTGTTTGAATATGCGACGGAAATACAAACCCATCATAGGAGGTGGTTACAAAAAACACAGACCTAACCGTATAAACAATGCCCTCTCTGACATCAAATTGGGGGTTAGCTTGCGGAAAGCACCTGAAAAACATGGGATTCATTTTAGCATACTAGACGGACACCTAAAGCAAGGCGCCAACATTAAACCTCAGGGTGGACAAACTGCCTTGTCTTTTGAAGAAGAGAAGCTGTTTGTAGACAGATCGAAAATATGCAGCAAATGGGGCTATCCTGTTGACTTTACAACCTTAAGGCTTCTCGTAAAGGATTCTCTGGCCAGGAGGGGGAAGGAAGTCATGATTTTGTGGAATCATTTATGAGGCAACACAAAGATCAATTAGCAGTGCGAATGTGCCAAAACATAAAATGCTCAAGAGCTGGTGTTACACCAGAAACTACCAACAGTTACCTCAATGAAGAAATTGGAGAATGTGCTGCTGGCTAATACAAAAAATTATGGTGAGACAAACCTTACAGATGATCCAGGAAAACGAAAGGTATTCACACAGAGGGGAACCAAATATCCCAAAAGCGTCATGAACTCTTCAAAGGCATCAATCTCCATAATGTTTGCAGCTGCTGCAGATGCCACTATACTACCCCCTTATGTCGTGTATAAGGCTTTGCATTTATTTTGAAGCTAGACTGAATGTGGGCCAAAATATGCAAGATACAACTGGACAAAACCTGGCTGGTTCGATTCATTCTACTTCGACGATTGGGTCCTTACAGTTGCTATCCCACACCTGAAAAAGCTGGAAGGTAAGAAATTTCTCATTGGAAAAAATATATCTTTGCATCTGTCCATAGAATCGGTTAAGCTGTATCAGGACAATGACATAAGATTTATATTCCTACCAGCAAACTCAACACACCTGACACAACCAGTGGATGTGGCATTCTCTCGGCCTCTTAAAACTACTTGTCACCAAATATTAGAAGAATGGAAGAAAGACCCAGGAAGAAATGAGGCAACAGTTCCTAAGGATAAATTTCCTCTGTTTTTGAAAAAGTTGTGTGACTCCCTGAAGGAAAAAAATGTTATTGCAGGTTTTAGGAATTCTGAGATTGTCCCTTCATAGAGCAATAAACTGTTGTTAATGCTCCCAGGTACTGGTACTAGCATACCAGTAAATGAAACCCAGGATAAGAACAATCTTGAAGAATCCACTAATGCTGTTGATAGCAATTTTAAAGAACTCTTCCAGAGTCATAGACAAAACCTGATTCCTAAAACAAAGGAGAAAAAGGACAAACGTTAATGTCAAACCTGGCAGAAGTGTTAGTGTTGATGACTTTGAGGATGAGGGAGGAGTTCGGGTTGGTTACACCCAAGAACACCCATTTTGCAATAGTTCATTTATTCACCTAAACACATGTAAGGCTCACAAAGAACTGACATGGTGGAACAGCCCAAAGACCATGCTCAGAGTCCTAAGACGATGCTCAAAGTCCACAGACGAACGCATATCGATGCTGGTGTCGACGTCATTGGCGCCACATAGCCCCCCCCCCCCCCCTGCAGTTCAGAGTACTCTTGAGAGGCCAGGGGGGGGGTGACTAAGGCGTCGACAGGGGTGGTCCGCGGGAGCCGGACCACGGTCAGCTCGACAGTGTCGTCGGGGAGCTTTGTGGGTAGATGTCGTTAAGGAAGGCTCAGCCACCAAACCTGGAAGCTGTTGAAGCAAGCTGGGCATCGAACTGGGCATGCCGGTCGTGCGGCAACAGGTAGGCTGGCGGTTTGCAGGTGGAACGGAGCGACGACGACGATGTCTCCGGTGGGCAGGGCAAACACACGAAGCATGTCCAGGTTGACATCGGGCTGGAGGGGAACACATTTCACCAGGTGGCAGGGAATGGTGGAGCTTGTGTCATGAGCACCGGATGAAGAGAAACACACAACGAACAGTGTATCATTGCACAGTATTATTGAGATGTCATGGATTATGTCCGGGGGGACAGGCACAAACACCTCGAGCGAGGGCATGTTCAAGATGGGGGGCGCATGAGAAACCACCACAGGGCAAGGCAGGCGACGGTGGAGAGATCGAAGGGACTGGGGAAGGGCCCAGTGGCGAGGGTGTGATCGTAGGTAAGCTCGACGTGGGGAGCATGTGGTCACTCGACGGAGTGCGTGAGACCGGAGTAGAGGGCGAGGTCGGAGGAGAGCTCGAAGACTGGGGCTGGAAGTCACTTGATCGAGTGTGTAAGTCCAATGTGGAGGGAGTGGTCGGAGCATTGTGAGCCACGACAGTGAGTGGCGAGGTCGTGGCCTGAAGGGGGGGGGGGGGGGGTAGAAGAAGGCTCAACATGAGCAGGCTTAAGTCTGTTGAGAGAGACTGTAGCAGCTGAATCTTTCATCTGGATGTCGTAGGTGTTGGATGAGAGCCGGAGAACTCAGTACAGGCCGGTATATGGAGGTTGGAGGGGAGCACGGACAGTGTCATCTCGGAGCATGACGTACTCGCAATTTTCCAGAGATTTTGGGACGTGAACCTTAGAACGGGAGTGGCTGGCGGGTGGAGGGATATGGAGGTTGATGAAGTGGCGTCTGACACGGTGCATGAAGGAAGGTAAGTCAGACTGAGGGAGAGAAGCGGAAGGGCTCACAAGTTCGCCAGGGAGAACAATGTTCTGGCTGTATATGAACTCGGCTATTGTGCCTTTGAGGTCTTCCTTATAGATCGCACAAATGCCAAGTAGCACAAAGTGAAGGGCCTCCGTCCATAGACAGTTTTGGCATTGAAGAGCCGCCTTGAAAGTGCGGTGCCAGTGCTCGACTAGCCCGTTACTTTGGGGGTGATATGCTGTGGTATGGATGCGCCGGATGCCGCAAATGTTACAAATTTCGTTGAACAGGGTCGACTCAAATTGTCTGCCCTGGTCAGTCGTGATGATAGCTGGGCATCCGAAACGCGATACCCATGACTCGACGAAAGCTCGAGCAACAGTTTCTGCCGTAATATTGGGGAGGGGTATAGCCTCGACCTATCGAGTTGTTCGGTCAATAGATGAGAGAACATAACGAAAGCCGTTAGAGGGGGAAGAGGGCCGACAATGTCAATATGCATATGTTGGAAACGCCCAGGAGGGATCGAAAAGGCGCCGAGAGGGGCTGAAGTGTGCTTGTGTACTTTTCAGCACTGGCATGCGACACAGGAGCATGCCCATTGCTGGCAGTCCTTGTTGACATTTCTCCACACAAAGCGCTCCGCTACGAAGCGGGCAGACGCATGAACACCGGGGTGAGCTAAATTATGCAATGCGTTGAAGACAGCTCGACGGAGTGTGGTTGGGATGAGGGGCCTTAATGTGCCCGTACTGTCGTCGCACTAGATCTCACCAGAAATGCCAGGGAAGGTGGTGCGGACGAAGTGTAGTGAAGAAGTAGAGTCTGAAATCAGGTTTTGTCTTTCCTCGTCAGCGGGTTGGAGGTTAGGTAGTTCAGAGAGGTCTAACAGCAAACTCATGAAAGGAAATCAGCAACTATATTTTCAGCACCCTTTATGTGTCTGACATTGGTTGTGAACTGAGATATGAAGTCCATGTATCTGAAGCGCCGAGGAGGCGGGTCAGCTGGCGGGTTGGTAATGGCCGCAGCCAGGAGTTTGTGGTCCGTTAAAACATAGAAAGGGCATCCCTCAACATCAGTCTTAAAATGCTTGATTGCTGTGGAATATTTTCGCTGTGCATTGGTGAGCTTGCACGAGAAGAACTGCAGAGGCAAAGTTTGGCTGTCGATTATCTGACTAAGGACAGCACTGTTGGCAGTATTGCTCACGTCTGTGGTGATGAAAAGCTGCGCATTGGGATGAGGATGCGCAATGGTGCAGGCCTCAGCAAGAAGATTTTTGAGGGCAGTGAAAGAGTCAGTCATAGCAGGGGTCCATGGAACGGGCGGAGATCCAGAAGTGTTGGTGCCTGCCAAGGCATCCGTCAGTGGAGCCTGAATCTCAGCAGCCTGAGGTAGATGTTGGTGATAATAATTAACCATCCCCAGAAAGCGCCGGAGCTCTTTGAATGACGAATGTCTGGGTAGGGTTAGTATTGTTAGTACTTTCTCAGGGGGCGGTGAAATGCCTTCGGTAGAGAGCCGAAAACCAAGAAAAGTGACAGCGGGTTGATGTAGCTGCAATTTGTCCTGGTTGGTCTCGATGCCTGCTGCCACGAGAGTGTTCATAGCAGTTTGCACATGTCGAATGTTGTCCTCGACGGAGGAGCTGAACACAAGAATGTCATCAAGATATGCAAAGCAGAATTTTAGGTTGAATGGCACTTCGTTGATGAAGTGTTGCCAGGTCTGGGTTGCGTTTTTCAGACTGAAGAGCATGAATCGAAACTGAAATAACCCGATCGGGGTGGTGATTGCTGTCTTCTCGATGTCTTCAGGTGCCATGGGGATCTGGTGGTAGCTCCCGTTTGCAATCAATGACAAAGAATGTGGTCGCACCTGCGAGGGAACTGGTAAAGTTGGCAATGTTAGGTATGGGGTAGGTGTCCATAATTGTTCATGCATTTAGTCGACGGTAGTCTCTGCACATGCAGCAGGACCCGTATTTCTTTGGTGTCATATGTATGGGCGTAGACCAGCTACTGGCAGAGGGTTCAATGACGCCGGAGCTTAGAAGTTCAGAAATCTGCTTTTTAAGGTCGGAGAGGCGCTTGGGACAGAGTCGACTTGGTTTACTGGAGTTCAGGGGTCCTGGCGTGAGACGAAGCTTGTGAACTGTGCCGTTGGTGACGACAGAAATGTTGTTGGCGGCACGGGAGGTGGTTTGTTTACAATGTGTGGTGGGCGGGGCAGGCGAGGCGTGCTCGTGGTGTTCAGAGCCACTCGGCGGATCTGACGGGAGCCGAGGTGGCGAAGTGTACCAGGAGTCAATGCGACAAGATGGCCGCCGGCCCAAAGCAGTGGCACCATGGTTGGGTGAGCTCGGTAGAGCTCGTGAGCTGTTAGTGACTCCATTGCCCGAGGGTGCGGCCTGTGGCAGCACGGTCGCAGGTGAAACGCTTGGTGCAAGTACACTGTTTGTGTTGTCAATGGTGGTTGCATGGCAGCGCGCAGGAGCCGAAGTTGCATAGTTTGAGGTGCTGTCCGCGAGGGGCGGGGTAGGAGCCGTCAGTTCGGGAACACGTGACGCTCGTCGTGCATGCGCACTTGTGTCCGGCCGAGTGTCAAACGCTGCTGTGTTAGGAGGGTGTGGCCCTGCGGAACTGTCAGTACACGTTATGGCAGTCTTGATAGCACAGTTGTGAGGGGTGGTGGGAGGTAAACACACGGAGGCTCGATTGCTGGCATTGCAAGCAGATTCAGCGCACTTACTGACCTTGCTTTGTCCTTGCTGTAGTGTCTGTAAATCCTTTGCTGCCTCAGAGAGCTGGAGCTGTGTTTTGTGGAGCTGGATGGAGAGCTCGAAGTTTTCCTTGCGTATGCGAGCGACGTGTTCAAGCTCTACAAGGCACTTGTGCGTGGTTTCTTGTAATGTCGTCGACAGAGACAAGCATGTACGGATGAGATGAGCTCAGACCGATGTGTCACGGGAGGGTTTACTCAAGGGAGCACAGGGGAAGTGAGTCTTGGACGGATGATGAAACACGGTGTTTTGCACTAGGTCCAGTGGAGGTTTGTGGTGTCGCAAAAAGTCAATGCCTAGTATAGGTCCGTCAATTTCGCACACTTAAAGTCCACTCGAGTTTGCAGTTTGCGGAGAGTGAGATGACGTGGGAAGTTGAACCCGAGCATTGTAGTTTAGTTGAATTCACGGCTTGTAGTGAAGTATGATGAGGGCGGATGTTCGACGATGCTGAGGACGTAGGCAGCAGAAAAACATCGGCGCCTGTGTCCACTAGGAAATGGTATCCCGACGAAATGTCTTTAATGTAAAGTTGTCCGCAATTATCCGGTCGTTCCCGGACACAATGGAGCACTGGTGGTGCCTGTCATGTTGTGCACAGGAGGCGGCACCCAGACCTACCTGTGATTGGCATTTGGGAAGTAGCAGGGTGGTCTTCAGTTCCGTACCACCTCACCAAACCATGTGTGGAAGCAACAGTATGGGTAGAGTGGTTGCATTTCCTGCGGAAGGTTCGTTGCCAGTGGCAGTGGCCGAGGTTCGGTTGCAGGTTGCAGGAGGGGGCGTGACCGTGGGCGGAGCCGGTGACGTCCCAGATGCTTGTTTACTGCTTCCCGGAGCGAGTGGAACAGTCGGCTCAGTATGGCCCCAGCTGTGTCCGGATGCAGGCGATAAGCCTGAACCTGAGACTTGTCAGGTAGGCAGTGGCTGGCGAAATAGAGCAGTGGTGCATCGTGTAGCTTGTCAGCAATTGTCATTCTTTGCTCGACAGGTTCAGGAGACCTTTGAGCCAGAGGAAAGCGGATGTGAGGAGATAGTTTATTTGACCAGATGGCGAGGAGAGCTGTGTCATAGAGTAGATCGGCGCTGACCAGGGCACATAGCCACCTCCAGAGCTGGGAAGGTTTGTCATTTCCTAGTTGCTCAACGTGGAGCACCTGGTGTATTGCTGCCTCAGTTGAGTGTGCAAGCCGATGTAGAACTGTCTTTTTGGCTAGAGTGTACTGGGTAGATGGGTCCGGGGCGTCGACCAGGTCAGCAATCAAGTCCTCCTGGTCGTGCAGGCACAGAAAACTGGTTGACTCGTCGAGTTTGTGATGATCAAACACTTCGTCCACAATTTTAAACCATGTTGTTGCCCTATCGGGATGAAATGGTGGCAACGTCGGAAAACGTTGTAGAATGTTCGGAAGAACAGGTTGAGTTGAGTTCGTCGAGGCACTGCCTGACTCGAGCTGTTGTTGCTGTAGTATTGCAGGAGACTGTGCCTCCAGGGGATGTGGCAACAATGGCTGTTCAGGTGGCAGTGTGAAGGTGAAGCGTTGTGGTTGAGCGCGATCTGTCGTGACGTGGAGGCCGATGCAGTTGAGACACCGTAATGTGTCGATTGCGGTTGCGGAAGCTTTACATGTTGCAGGTGTGTTCAGATTGACGCGTCATGGAAGACCGATGCGGATGAGGCACCCAGATGTGCTGAGAACGGTAGCAGAAGCTCGACTGGAGCCACCGTGGGGGCGACAGGTGAGAAAAAGTTCAAAGTTTGAGAACACGTGTTAGTCCACGGAAAGCTCGACATATGATCAGAGCCGGGGACCTGTGTTGCAGGGAGGCTGCGGAGGTGCGGGCTGTCCAGAAGCACAGTGTGGGAAATGATGTCGAACGTGGGATGGAATGTGTGAATGTTCACTGTTCATAGTCACTACACTCAAAACGGTGTGCGGATAAGGTGAATGTGGCACAAAACACTGAGGCGTAGCAATGGGACAAAGGTGGAGGTTGGGCACAGATAACAAGTGATTGTTCCTGTTGCAGGCCGAGGTATCAAAGTAGGAAGGCATGTGCTGATGCTGAACCGAGGCAGGTGTGGGCGTGGTCGGATGCTGCGGAGGTTGACCTGTGAGCGAAGCAGTTCTGGCCACGTGGCAGGTATCCGTGTGGTACTACAAGGATTTTGGCGTGGCAAACCGTTGTCCTGGCGGTAGTAGGTTGTCCGACAAAGTATTTGCAGAAATCGACATTGGTCTTGCACTGCACGGAGATCTGTAAGAGGTAACTGCACAGTCGATGCGGGAGGGCACATATGGTGGGAACAAAGGCGTTTGATAGCCAGAGTCATGCACACTCCTAACCTCACTTACTGTTGCAGGCTTGAGAATGTCTGGCGAAATCGGCGGAATCATCGAATGAGAGGCATCGTGTTGCAGTCCTGGCGGGTGTACATCGCCCGCAACATGATGCATGTTGATCACAAAATCCGGCGTTAGGCGCTGGGTCGAAGTCATTGTTCGAATTCTGTGTCGATGTAATGCACGCGAAAATAACCGACGCGGAGGTTGCGGACACAGTAAAACGGCAAAAACGGAAGACGTTACAGCTTGGGGTCACCAGTGAGGGAGAAGCTCAGGTTGGTTACACCAAACAACACCCATTTTGCAATAGTTCATTTATTCACCTAAACACATGCAAGGCTCACAAAGAACTGACATGGCGGAGCAGCCCAAAGACAATGCTCAGAGTTTAAAGACGATGCTCAAAGTCCACAGACGAACACATATTGATGCTGGTGTCGACCTTATCGGTACCACAAGGACATGGGTGGGGAGGATGTAACTACCAGTTCTTCACTTTACAGCGATCCAAGCCGTTGTACATCCAGACAAGCCAAGGCAATGAGAGGGGTGTGGAGGGCGGGGAGATGGTCTTGATTTGTCATCAGAGGAAGAAGATGCATACTCAGTGCGGGACAGTGATGAAGACTTGATTTTGTCCTCTGCAGATTCTTCAGATCAAGATGAAAACACTGTTATCTCCATATGTCAAGGTGGACTATATGGTGGTCAAAGTATATTGTAAAACATAATCATTTCGATGTTATGTTAGCAAAGTTTATTACCTTATTGACAATGGCTTTGTTGGAACATTTTTAAAAAGAGTTCCTCAAACCAAAACGTTCAATGACTGAAGAAGAATCTTTTGTCTCAAGAAACGATGTTGTCCTAAAATTGTCATTGCCGGTTCTCAGTTCAAGTGCTCGTTTCAAAGACATGCTTTGTTTTGAGGATGATCTGTCTGATTTAACAATTTATTAATAATATAGTACCAGTCTCATGGTAAACAGCTGTGTTCTGTTTGTTCACCTCAAGTTTGAGTAGATTAGACATGTGACACAAAGTTTTGTACATTTTATTTACTTTTAAAATTAATAAACCATTATCTTTTGAAATAAATGTTTATTTGTTTATTTTATAATAGAAAAAAATATATTTCATAGCTTTTCTCAACCTCTCTTTGCTTTTAAAATAAACAATGTAGTTTTATAACACTGTTTCTGTTCACACGAATCTGTGGGCTGATTAGAAACACCATGTTTAAATTTTTTTAAATTTATTGAAAGAAAATAATTTGATAATAATTTCATAAGCTGATAAAAGCAAAACAGACCTGAGTTTTGGGTAGTATTTCTTTTTTTTGTTTAAACTTGACAAACAATAAGTAAATTTTTCAACCAAAGTTCAAATTTGTTGCTATTCACCGCATTTTACAGTACCTTGGAGATGCTGTGTCTCATTATTCGTTCTTCAACTACAACACCACATTCAAACTCACTTAAATCTTGATAGTATGCCACTGTAGCAGCAGTAACTGATTTAACAACTGCGCCAGACACCTATTGTCTTATATGGGCATTGCCGACCGCAGTGCCATATTCTGGTTGTTTACATACCTCTGTATTTGAATAAGCATGCCTATACCAGTTTCTTTGGCACTTCAGTGTAAATTGTATTATAAAGTTTTGAAAAGGATGATAAACAAATCCAGGAGCTTACACATTAATTGTGAAATTTATAACTTTAGGAGCAAAATAAAATCAGTTTGGAATATCATAAAGAGAGTGGGGCAAGAGCAGTAAAAATGATCTTACCGTAGAGACAAGTTACCATGACAAGAAGGTATACAATCCTGTAACAGTTTCTAACATTTTTAATAATCACGTCTCAATTGCAGCAGGACAGTTTGGCTTGTTAAATACAGCCATAAATTTATTTCAGCGAGCTAACCACAACATGTATGACCTAATTTGTATACTTCCACTAAGTGAATTTAAAAATATAATCAAGCCCTTAAAAACAAAAATACGATAGGTATTGACAACATTTCATCAAAAATTGTAAAGCACTGTAGTGATTATATATGTAAAGTCCTGTGTCAAATTTTCGATGAATATTTGCAGCAAGGTGCAGTCCCAGAGAGACTGAAGTTTGCTGTTATGAAATCACTTTTTAAGAATTAGGTCAAAACTAATTTGTCCAGCTACTGACTAACATCTCTGCTACTTTGCTTCTCGAAAATATTGAAGGAAAAAGAATGAAATTATTGAGTCAATAACTACTGTAACAAAGTTACACCCTCTGGAATTTTCTACGACTTGTGAAAGGTGTTTGACTGTGTAAACAACAACATTCTTGTAAGAAAGGCCAATTTTCATTGTTTGAATGGTAGCACCAGTGGGATAAGTTTAATGGTCCTGTTTCATCTGAATGGGGCACATTAAAGTGTGGAGTGCCGCAAGGACCCAGTTCTGTACCTTTCTGTGTGTTATCTTCATCAGCAATCTCCCGCTTCATACAGACATTGAGAGTAAATTTACTGCTTTTGCTAATGACACTACTATTCTGTTTGAAAGCTGAACTAGAAAATAAATGTAATGCTGTACTTGTAGATATCTTACTCTGGTTTAAGTCCAATGGATTAACATTCAGTATTGCAAAAACTCAGTATACCATAGTTTCATGCATGTCAACAAGAAAAGAAGTAATCCGTTGAACTGTGGTACCAAAATATGTTACATTGTGAAGCTTCAAAGTTCCTGATGGCAAGCTAAATTGGTCTTGCTATATTCTAGACCTTCAAGAAAGATTCATTGTGGCAACTTATGCCCTGTGTGTAATTACCACTATTGGTGATATGAATGCTAAAAAAAGCTGCTTAATTAGGCTATTTTCACTCTATCATCTCATACAGTATAATTTTTGGGGTAATCAACCCTTATACAAAAAATCTTATTGCATAAAAGAGAGTAGTTAGAATCATGCATGGTATTGATCCAAGATATTCTTGCAGGAAACCTGTTCCGTAAGCTCCAAATATTAACCACCAAATCTCAATACACCTTTTCTTTGATGCTTTTTGTCTCTAGTAACCATTCTCTATTTACATCTAGTAGTATATACTATACACTGAGTTGACAAAATTCATGGGATTGTGATATGCTCATGTATGGATGGTGGAACTATTGTGTACACAAGATACAAAAATGGCACTGCATTGGCAAAGTGTCTTTTACTCTTAGAGGATTCATGCGAAAGAGTTTCGGATGCGATTAGGTCCACATGACAGGAATTAGCAAACTGTGAACATGGAGTGGTAGTTGGAGCTACATGCATGGGATATTCCATTTTGGAATTTTTTAGGAAATTCAATATTCTGAGATCCACAGTGTTGGGAGTGTGCCAAGAATATCAAATTTCAGGCATTACCTCTCTCCACACATAATGCAGTGGGCCACAGCCTTCACTTAATGACAGAGAGCAGCGGAATTTGCGTAGAGTTGACAGTGATAACAGACAAGTAGCATTGTGAACTAACCACAGAAATCAATGTGGAATGTATGAAAAATGTTATCCATTAGGACAGTAATATGGGAACGAAGTTTTTCGCGGCGGCACATATGTATAAAACATTCTCGGTATTCTTGCCGCGTCAGTTCTAGATAAAATCTTGAGCTTTTGACGATTACCTCCATCGTCATCGTCAGGAGCTGACTGTCTCCACTGCTGCTATGGTAGCCTCTATATAGCCCGAAGACAGCTTCTGATTGGTCAGCTTTTGATTGGTCGGTGATTACGTACTGAATTCTGGGCTGCCAGACGATATTACAAAAAATCTCAGAGTCTGAGCTCCTAGACCGCCCAGGTTGTACAGACTACCAAAGCTCCATAAGGATAATGTTCCCATGAGACCTCTTGTCAGTGCAATTGGTTCTCCTACTTATAACCTGGCCAAATACCTAACAAAGTTGATGACTCCTATAGTCAGCCGGTGTGAACATCACATCAAAAACTCCCTGATGATCATTGAGAAAATCAAAGAGATTAGAGTTGGTGCAAATGACATTTTAGTCAGCCTGGATGTGGTATCACTGTTCACAAAAGTTCCTGTGGAGGACACTTTGAAAATGCTGGCAGATCTTTTTCCTCCTGCAACTATAAAGTTGTTCCGGCACGTGATGACGACCACCTACTTTTTGTATGGTAATCAATTTTATGAAATGACAGACGGTATGGCGATGGGTTCTCCGTTGTCTCCATCACTGGCAAACTTTTTTATGGAGAATTTTGAAGAATGTGCGTTCAATTCGGCTCCCCTCCATCCATCCTTATTTTATCGTTATGCTGACGATACATTTATGATCTGGCCACATGGCGCAGAAGCTCTCGAACAATTCATGGAACACATGAACAGCATCCATTCGAACATCCAGTTCACAGTCGAGATGGAGAAGGAAGGGAGACTACCATTCTTAGACATTTTAGTACAACGGCAGGCGGACGGGCGTCATGGCCACTCTCTATACTGTAAGCCGACGCATACCGATTTATACCTGAATGCACAGAGTTTCCATCATCCTGCTCAGAAGAGAGCCGTTTTGAACACGTTGGTATATAGAGCCAAAACTGTGTCTGACGAGGACCACTTAAGGTCCGAGATTAACCACCTGAAGAACGTGTTCCGAAAGAATGGCTATGGTGCACACGATATAAAGGCAGCATTCTCCAAAAGAAGGAAACGTGAAAATGCTGCAACCTCACAGGATGAAACACCAATTGCGGTTCTTCCTTTTTGTGGCACGATTTCCAGCAAAATAGGAAGAGTCCTGCGTAGACGTGGTATAAGACCGATTTTTCGTCCTCCTACGAAAATTAAGGAGATGATGCGCCCTGTTAAGGACAATCTCAGCCTCAGGGTCCCTGTGAGTGTGGAAGCAATTATATAGGTCAGACGATTCGTACCGTTTCTGACCACTGTGCAGAACACCAACGCCATATTAAAAATAGAGAACTGGAGAAATCGGCAATTGCGGAGCACAGCCTCACAAACAAACATAAAATATTGTTCAATGAAACTAAAATTCTGTCCCATGCCTCCACGTACTGGGATTCTGTTATTAAGGAGGCTGTTGAAATAAGAATGAGTCAAAAGAACTTTAACCGCGATAGCGGATACCATCTGAGCTGTGCGTGGAAACGAGTGCTTGATGCAGAGAAGCAGCAGAGACATTCCTTCCAAGGTTTACGTTCAAACGGAAGCGGTGGCACCACCGGCGCACACAGTGACACCATCTGAGACAGCAGTACGTAATCGCCGACCAATCAAAAGCCGTCCAATCAGAAGCCGTCTTTGGGCTATATAGAGGCTACCATAGCAGCAGTGGAGACAGTCAGCTCCTGACGATGATGATGGGGGTAATCATCGAAAGCTCGAGATTTTATCTAGAACTGATGTGCCAAGAATACCAAGGATGTTTTATACATTAGGACAGTGTAGCAAAATCTGGCATTAATGGTCTATGGCAGCAGACCGTTATTAGTGTCTTTACTAACAACATGACATCACCTGCAGTGCCTCTCCTGGACTCATGACCATACCTGTTGGACCCTAGATGACTGGAAAAACCATGGCCTGGTAAGGTGAGTCCTGATTCAAGTTGCTAAGAGCTGATGGTAGGGTTCAAGTGTGGCACAGACTGCACATAGCCATGAGCCCAAGTTATCAACAAGACACTGTGCAAACTGGTGGTGGCTCCATAATGGTGTGGGCTGTGTGTATATGGAATGGACTGAGTACTCTGGTCAAAGTGAAACAATCACTGACTGGAAATGATTATGTTTGGCTACTTGGAAATCATTTGCAGCCATTCATGGATGGAATTTTTATGGATGAGAATTTGTTGTGTCAGTGGGCTACCACTGTCCGCAATTGATTTGAAGAACATTCTGGACAGTTTGAGTAGGTGATTTGACCACCAAAATTAGTACACCCAGATTAATCAATGAACATTTTTGTAAATTTGTATAGCCATTTGTATTTATTTTTTAAGACTTACCATTTATAATGTTAGCTATAATTCGTTTTTGTTGTTTAAGATGGTCAGTGTACGAATATTTTTTTTTTTCTGTGCCATAAGGTGTTCTCAGTATATTATGTCATTTTTACTTGAAATACAATTTCTTAATTTTTCTGTAACTTTTAAGTTTACTCACCAATTTTCTACATTTTTGTAACTACATTTTGTTTATTGCAGCTCTTTAATGACATAACCCTGTCTCAATCCACATCCTTGTGATCCAACAGAACATGAATCCTGGATGAAATGTAACTATATTATGAGAGGGAAAGGGTCTTTTTGTTGTGCCTATCTGCAACTCAGCATCTTCACAACTTTGTGAGTAGCAACTTTTCTTTTCATAATATTGTTACAACATGAGTCCTGTTTCTCATGCAGTGAGATAGCTGACCATGTGTGCTGTGCACATAAGGTCTTTTTTACATTAGGCAACTCTCCATCCAGTGACATACAGATAGCTGTAGGAGACCCAGAAGTAAAAATGTAAGGTCTAAAAGATGCCCCGCTGCAAGTGAGAGTATTAAAATCCTAGTAGATAACTGCCAAAGCATTTGCAACAAAATGCCAGAGCTTGAAGTGCTCCTGAAAGCAGTGAAGCTCACATAACACTAGATACAGAAAGCTGATTGAAACCTGAAATTGATAACTGTGAGATTTTTGATGAAAATTTAAGTGTATATTCAAAGGATAGGCTAATAGGAAATGGAGGCAGTGTGTTTGTTGCAGTTGATGAGAAACTCAGATCTACCGAGAGAAATTGAAGCTGCATGCAAAAATGTTTGGGCAAGTCTAACAGTCAAGTGAGGAAATTACAGTTTTGTTAAAGGTGGGCATGACAAGACATCCTGTGAAACAGCCTGCATTCTCTGGAAAATACCTAGAATAGATAGTTCAGTACCTCACTCATGGTGGAAATATTTTGGATCTAAAGGCAACAAACAGACCTGACATCCTTGAGGAAGTCTATATCAAAACTGGTATCAGTGACCATGACCTGGTTGTGGCAACAATGGTTACCGAAGTACAAAGCACAACTAGAACAAGTAGAAAGGTGTATATCTTCAGTAAAGTAGATAAAAAAGCGGTAGTGTCATGTCTGAAGGAGAAATTTGAAACTTTCAGTGCAGGGCAGGAGCATGCAGTGGAACCATGATTCAAGTTTAAAAGGATATTTGACATGCACTGCATAGTTATATACATAATAGAACAGTCCATAATTGGAGGGACCCTCCATGGTATACAGTCACTATGAAGAAACAAAGTCTGGTTAATAAGTTAAAACAAAGCGTAAGAAAATAGACAGAGATGCTGAATGAAATGCACTTGGCTGTCAAGAGACCAACGCATGAAGCCTTCTGTGTCAACCGTAGAAGAATAATTTCAAAAGATCTTTCACAAAACTCAAAGAAATTCTTGTCATATGTAAAGGCTGTTATTGGCACCAAAGTTAGTGTCCAGTCACTTGTCAATGAGTCAGGAACTGAAACTGAGGGAAGAGAAGCAATAGCTTAAATGCTAAACTCTGTTTTCAAATTTTTCTATACAAATTAAAAGTGAACAAAGTTCCAGCTCATGATGGGATCCCTATCAGATTTTTGGCGAAAATGAGAATGTCATCCAGAGATCAATAAACCACTGCCATGTCTGAGGAAATTCTTGAGACCATAGGGCATGTAGAGATATTCAAGCAGTCAAAATTGTGTGGTGATTGCTGTTTTTGTATATCATCTGGATGAGCTGGGATTCATAAGTATGCTCATTTGCAGTCAATAACACTAAACCCTGGCATGTGCATGCATGAAGTCATGGATATAAGGTATGGGATAACTATTGTGTACAGTCCTAGAGTTCACTATCCGTTAGTTACTATAAAGTCTGATCATAACACCTTTTTTGGGCACTAATTTAGTACAGGAAGCCCAAAGGGTGTCAGAAGGACGTAAATCCTTGCTTGCAACAGTTTGTTAATAGCCAATTTAGCTGTCTGTAAATCTGTGGGGTGCATGTACTGAGGTTTGTGGTGAACTGTGTGGTCATGATATGATGTAATGTCCTCTCCCAAACTGCACATGTATGAGTGCGGATGTGGGGGGTGGCAGAATTGATGACACAGTTTACTAACAATACAGGTGGTGCTGTACTGACCTTAGAGAGTTTGTTAACTTGTGGTAATGGGAGCTGGTGTGGTGTGGAGCATGCTGTGTGTGAGCCACGGTTGGTTGAGAGGGGTGAGGGAATAGCAGGATGGAAGCTGGATATATATTGTATGATCGTATGGCATTGTTGGCCAGGAGGCCCCATCTGGGAAAGTTCGACCACCGAGTGCAAGTCTTATTTCAGTCAACACCACATTGGGTGACTTGCATGCTGGTGATGAGGATGAAATGATGATGAGGACAACACAACACTCAGTCCATGACCGGAGAAAATCTTCAACTCTGCGAGGAATCGGACCTGGGCTTACTGCATGGGAGGCAAGCACGTTACCCCTCAACTGAGCAGGCGGACGTGTACTTTGTCCAATGTCCCCGGTTGTTGACACTCTGCTGCATGGAGGTGTTCTCAGGCCAGTTGCAGATCTGTAGTTACATCACTGATGCCATGCTTAAGGTCCTTGTTTTTCATGCAGAGCCACTGCGATTGGTTGTGACAGTCAATATAGCACTGACGTGAAGTCAGTATATCATCGAGTAGGGTGACACTTTCATGAAGCATATCACAGTATGTATTATTGACATGATGCTGTTCAATTGGAAATGGGACAAATGTGATCAGTGTAGGTATGATTGTGGCCAAGAGGTCCTGAATACTAGCACAGCTGGAATGATGAATGAGAACAGCATGAATAACATCTCATGAGAACCGGTCTAAGTGTAATAAGTCATTGTCAATGACTGACTGGATGCTATCCATGACTTAGAATATCAAAGTACATTGCAGAGTCATTGAAAGGTGTACAGTGTGGTCAAGGGTGCCATAAACAATTATTTTTGAGTTGTTTGCAGAATGGATGCATAAGGACATTACTGATGTATCAAGAAGTTGGGTACAAAGAGGCATCCCTGCATGAGTGTCACCTTATGAAGTATGCCAGTGTAGTCTGTGAAACCAATAGGTGTCTTGCTTCTTCCGCCTGGGGCAGTGCACCTATATCAGGGTGCTGGCAGTGATCAGGTAATCACAGGGCTCATGACACTTGGGTGTCAAGGCAGAATTGGCTGTGAAACCAGCAAGTCATTGGTTGGGAGTGGGAGTGGTATCAAGCGCATTGTTGCTGTGTGGTGCGGGCTGGGCGGCTGAGCCATAGTGAGTTTCCAACAATTGTGGGGGTACGGTGACGTCTTCATGAGCAATCCTGGCAGTTCAGGTGGGTTTGATCATACCTCCAGTGGCACTAGGCATGGTATCCTTGTGCTTATTAATTCTGTAAATGTGGCAGATCACTGAAGACGTGTGATCTGCCTGCACAAGTCAATCTTCTAAAGGGGCTGACTCGTGGGTGATCATTGCGAGCTGTAGGTCGGTCGGTAACTTCACTAGCCAAAGGGCTGATGTGTCTCTTATGCCACACATGATATTTCATGTGTGGTATAAGAGACACATCAACTGTTGCATGGAGTCAGTGCCAAAGTTGCGGCAGTGTGTTTTCCTGGAGTTGTTGCTCATACATGGCCTCCTGAAGTTGCTGTTCTGGAGTGTGTCAGAGTCTCTGTAATAGGGCAGCTTTTGCTGCATCATACTTGTTCTTATGTGGTGTAGTTAGTATAATATCACTTATGAGGTTGGCCTCTGCTATTACTTGGCAAAGCAGGTGCACATACCTGTCTGAAAGTCCTGAAAATACATTCTGCAGTTGCAAACCACAATGCTGGCTGAGTGGCATTAAATGGCAGTAGTTTTAAATGTGCGTGTGACCATTGTGATGAGAAAGGTGAGTGAACATTCACATTGTTTGATATGTTGTGCAACATGGCTGTCAGATCTGCATGGAACCCTACGCAACTGACTGTCGTAGAAGAGGTAGCAGTTGTTGGAATCCAATGCGCAGTGCAGAGGACACAGAAGATGTAAATATGGAATCATACATAGTGTATGGCCATTGCAGAATGAAGGCAGAGTTGGGCACGGTATTGTCCTCAAAGTCTAATAATAGGTTGGGAGCAGGTGGGAATTGTTGAGGCATGACAGGGACAGTGTCAGCAAGAGAAATGCCACACTGATGAATGTTGCACTCAGTTTTAATCGCATGATTAGCACAGTGACAACACTGCAGCTCCTGCACTGCAGTCTTTGAGTTGTTATCCACAGAAACTGATGCGGTGGACAAATTGGTGTGGGTCGTCCCCATTGTTGCATCACAATAGAATGAATTTTCATGAATACTGAACAGGTGCATGTTCTACAGCAGCTGCAAAGACACCAATATAGGAGCTATCGAACTATGGATTGGTGGATACCACCAATAATACACAGTTAATTATGCAGTATTACACTTTACTAGCAAGAAATGCCTGTAATACGTCCAGACAGTAGCATCATCTACTACGCGTTGCCCCTTCATTGTTTATGAAAGACCTCCCTCTCTGCCTCATGAGATTTGCAGACAGCTAAGTTGGCTATCCCCACAAAATGATTTAAATATCGCCTTTATTTCTGTAAAAGAAGCAGATTGAGGTTAGGAAGCAGGGAAGGAAAGATAAGTGAAGAGGAACCACCAAATATAAATTAAATGAAAAAAAAGAGTAAATGAAAATTATGGCAGACAAGAAAGGGGGTAAGAAAGAAGTGAAAATATATATGCAACAACAGTAATTTATGGTAGTTGAGACTATAAAAGTGTCAGAGATCATAAACATTTTGTAGAGTAAACTTGTGTGTACTTCAGTACTATGTTGTAGTAGAAACAACTAGAGTCACACTTTTCACGTAAATACACTTCATAAACAGCGTCTTTACACTGTGTCCATATCAAAAAATAATGACTACATACAGAACATGGCTGAACAGAATACACTGCCAAAACAAGTCAAAGAAGTTGACTCTCACAGAGATGGTGGTTGAATTTTGCTGAGTCGACTGCCGCCACAGAAGATCTGTAGGTGGTAGGAATGGCCGTGTCCATTATACCGTAAAAAGGTTTGGAGTTATCAGACTGAGTGGTTGTGCCCAAAGGGTGAAAATACAACACAAGTTGAGAAGGGTACATGCTTGTGTGCTGTATACTCTGATGCAGGGATAATATGTCTGGATTCTGTTTGATCACTGATTGTTTGAGTTGGGCATTTGTTGTGCTGTAACTTGAAGTGTTTGAGATGGCTGTCGTCGACAGGGGAGGGGGAGGGGGGGGGGGGGGCTGTGGAACCCAACCAGGAGATGTGAAAGCATCATGGAAAGTGGTGTTTGACATACTTGCAGTGACATTCTGTACTACTCTTGAATATGGGATGGGGACTGGTACATGACGTCATTTGTGGGAAACATTGTTCACAACACACAGAGATAATCACTGAAGACAGTCAATGTGATGCAAAAATGCACAATAATGGGGTCACCACTGCAGGTACTCCAGTACCATGTCATAGTAGAAAGTCCTAGAGAAACACTTTTCACTTAAATACACTTTATTGATGGCACTTTACACGATGTTTGCAGTGAAAAATAATGATGACATACAAAACATGGCTGAACAGAACACACAGCCAAAACAGATCAAAGAAGCTCATCCTCACAGAGGTGGCGGTCGAATCATGATGAGTCAACTGCTGCCATAAGCTAATATTTATAAAATTTTGAGTTGTTGGCATTTTGATGAAGCATATATAATAGCATTCCTAGTGTTCCAAGCACCAATGAGAAGCCTATTATATTTCAGCTTATGTTCTAGTCAAGGAATAATGGTGCCAGATTTATTATTTATTTATTTAATACATAATGTTACATGCAAATAGAGGTACAGACATAATGGACAGAAACTCTACAAAGCACAAAGGAATTAGCACTTTTGATAAGCAATATAGACATAAAGGAAATTATTTATCAATACCAAGATGTTCAATTCATTCTAGTCTGATGCAGATGCCTCCAGGAAGTCAGTCCAGTCTTTGTGAGAGTGCAAAGGACTGTCATTGCGAAGATACTGGATGGCCTATCTCAATGCACAACAATCACAGATGTTATCCTTTGCTGGCTATGTAGTGAATCTGTGCACTTTCCATACCCAGTGTGCACCCTGTTTAGTGCCATCTACTGTCTTCAGTTTAATTCAGTTTCTTGAATCTTCAGGTTGCAGTTCTATGAAGAATATTATTTTTAAGTGCATTTAAAATAACTTTCCTTTGAGTGGCTGGTATATAGCAGAGTGTTGTGCAATACTCACTCGATTTTGTAGGTAAGGGTAGACATGGATAAAAATTTCAAAATATTTAATAGGAATAGTAAGATTAAACACATCACTGACTGCAGGCTCTCTATATCACTGCACAATTAATTGCCAATATGGACTACACAACGAAATTTAATCTTGCAAAGAAAAAACATTAATCATCCAGTAGGAGAATATGTACTTGAGGTAGAGGTTTGAATCTCAACCTTTAATGACAGAAACACTTGTAAGCATCTATCTCAAACCACAAATGCTGCTATAACATTTGGAATGGTTTGAATTCCTTAATTCCGTATGTGTCTTGCTTCTTGATTGATCATAGCACACAGTAAAACAGATAATTGATTCTGAACAAAAGGCAGGCAGTAGAGAGAACAATATGCAGTGTGCTCAAAAGACTGCTACCATGCAGATTATATCTCCTCTGGTGAACAGAAAACACTTAACAAAACATGGTATAGTGTATGGCCACCCAAAGAGTGCAGAACCTTTTAATTTCAAAATGTTGGTAGTAACATTTGTTGTACATAATCTTTTTATCTGAAGGCAAAAACTTTCCACTATTCAGACATTGTTTGATTAGGGATAGGAGTCCATTGGAATTGTGAATTATTTTAGTATAAATTACTCACATAGTCAAAATTGCTTATGAACATGACATACACTGAATAAAAGGTCTCATGCACACAGATATTTAAATTCGAGGGTTGGAACTCAAATAGGGGCAACTATTTATTCACAACCAATACAAAAGAGTTACATGTTTGCACCTGTCACTGTCCTTTAGAGTAGTCACCAGTATTGTGTAGAACCCATTACCAGCGATGTGCAAGTTGTAGTATACTGTTAGCAGACCCTGTTCTGCTGATGGTGCTAATGGAGTGGTCTAAAGTTATGGTGATTCTCATGTACAACTGTGATAGTGTTACCCTAATGCATTATGTTCCTCCATGGCAGACCGTCAATGCACGGTATTACTGTTCATTTTTGGAGCATCACCTACGACCAGCTTTGTGAAAGAAGCTACAACACTTTCTGCGCAACCCACCCATCAATCTGCATGAGAATGCGTATACAGCACAAGCTGTGCCTGCTCTGTTCGGTCGATGGGACTGGGATGTACTGTACCATCCACCATACTCCCAAGACTTAAGTCCTTGTGACTTTGATTTGATTCCAAAGATGAAGGAACCACTTCATGGCATTCCCTTTATAACTGTTCCAGAGATTCAACAGGCAGTAAGCCGCTTCATTCGCACCATCAACAGAACTGGCTCTGTTAACAGTACACTACACCTTCTATATTCCTGGTAGTGGGTTCTACACACTGCTGGTGACTACTTTGAAGGACAGTAACAGGTGCAAACATGTAACTCTTTTGTATCAGTTGTGAATAATTAGTTGCCACTATTTAAGTTCCAATCCTCATAGATTCGTGATGAGAGTTCGTCTTAGTCACTGAAAATGTTTTTGTTTACATTTAGTGTGGCTTCCTTGGAATGCTACACTGGACCCTATGAAAGTCTGCTGGTGTCACTATTCAGATCTGTTGCTATGTGAACTGCTCAGCTGATGTTATTTACTTATGATGTTATATGCTGTGATGTTTTCAACAGTTTTATTTCCCTATATACAGTCATGTTGCTCAGGGTTGGATACCTTTATTCCCTGGATCACTAACTTGCTTCACCATTTGGGCATGCCTCAGGGTAAAACCATGAGTGAAGCCTACAGTTACATAACTGCTACAATGATTTTCATTTATATTGTGTTTAAATAGTGTAGTGTTCATTATGATTAAGTTGCTCTGAGTAGGGGCGTAGGAAAGGGTTGACAACCTGTAGCAAAAACATAAAAAAGTCATTCATATTATCTTCTGCTCTTGAAGACAATAATTGCCTCCACATAGCATCAGAATGGTGTCAGCTATGTTGGTGGCATGTTGAATGATGAGATGCTATGAAGATCAGAGAGATGAACGAATGGGTTGGCTCAGCCAAGGTTTGAGGTGTGCCTTCAGCAAATACCCTTAGATGGGAAAAAGCTTTGGAAAAGGCACCAACTAGCAAGGAGAATGATTGAGTACATGCAACATTTGTAAAACATAATGAGCAAAAAAACTGTATAAGGAAATGGATTAATACACAGCAAAGATGATAATGAATAGTACTGTCTGACTGACAGCAGATGTCTCCTAGGTAAATTTAAAGTGATGAGTCTATTATAAGTTTACATTTCTATAATTAATACATGTTCAATTCAAATTAAGTAATTGTTGTCACTGACAGCATGGGATTCTGTTGCCTCTAAGGCCCAATCATTGAGTCTCCATTTTCTGTTTCTTCCTTAGAGCACAACATCACATTTTCTATTATATTTTCAAAATCTTTCATTGAGCAATACCCACATAGCACAGTTGTCTCAACAATCCAGACTCATGTAGCTATACTGACATCGAGTGTTGCAGCCACATACAGTGTCAGTTCTATAGCAGTTCTTCCACCTCTCATTCTGTACATTCACAGACACTCCTACATATATTGGTACTATGAGTTCATATCAACCCATAAGTCATCTAAAGTGCATGGACCTCACAAACTTCACAGTAGAGATCACGGGTTACACACCATTGTTTGAATCTGTCATCACAGCAGCAGATGTAACTACATATCCCATAATTGAAGTGAGTCTATCAGTCATATGACTTTGATACAAGACAGTAAAGCTTGACTGCCTCAAATCCCATAAGAGTGCAGTTATCCAATAAAACACAACTACAATTGCTGTTCTAAAGAATTAACATAATTATCTTTCTATAATATTTGTGTAACCTTTAATTGTGCAACCTATTATTGGTTCTGAAGTCACAAGCACAGAGTTGCGCCATAGGGTGGTGGGGTTTCGGGTTCCGCTGAATAGGTCAGGAGTTCACTACACTCAGCTGCCTGCTACACGGGTAGCGGAGGGTGTGTGGCATAGACTGGGTGGTTTTTTTTAGCTTAGAAGGCCTCAGGAAAGAACGGGGTGGGCTGCAATCTCAAAGGGTGCATGGCAAAACAGGACGTGCTTGGATCAAGGAACAGTCGGAATTGTAGTTGTAAATAGTTGTAGTTGTGCTGGGAAAGTCGCTGAGCTTCAAGCACTAATAGAAAGCACAGAAGCTGAAATCGTTATAGGTACAGAAAGCTGGCTAAAGCCTGAAATAATTTTTATGAAGTCTCAGACGGTGTTCAGGAAAGATAGATTAGACAGAATTGGTGGCGGAGTGTTTGTGTCTGTCAGTAGTGGTTTATCTTGAAGTGAAGTCAAAGTAGATAGTCCGTGCGAATTGGTATGGGTGGAGGTTATACTTAACAGCCGAACTAAGTTAATAATTGGTTCCTTCTACCGACCCCCAGACTCCGATGATATAGTTGCTGAACAGTTCAGAGAAAATTTGAATCTCGTAACAAATAAATACCCCACTGATACGGTTATAGATGGTGGGGACTTCAACCTTCCCTCGATATGATGGCAAAAATACTTGTTCAAAACCAATGGTAGGCAGAAAACATCTTCTGAGATTGTCCTAAATGCTTTCTCTGAAAATTATTTCGAGCAGTTAGTCCACGAACCCACGCAAATTGTAAATGGTTGCGAAAACACACGTGACCTCTTAGCCACAAACAATCCAGAGCTAATAGAGAGCATCATGACTGATACAGGGATTAGTGATCACATGGTCATTGTAGCTAGGCTCAATACCGTTTCTTCCAAATCCACCAGAAACAAATGCAACATAATTTTATTTAAAAAAGCAGATAAAGTGTCACTAGAAGCCTTCCTAAGAGACAATCTCCATTCCTTCCAAACTGACTATGCAAATGTAGACGAGATGTGGCTCAAATTCAAAGATATAGTAGCAACAGCATTGAGAAATTCATACCTCATAAATTGGTAAGAGATGGAAATGATACCCCATGGTACACAAAACAGGTCCAAACGCTGTTGCAGAGGCAACGGAAAAAGCATGCAAAGTTCAGAAGAACGGGAAATCCCAAAGATTGGCTAAAATTTACAGACGTGCGAAATTTGGCACGGACTTCAATGTGAGATGTCTTTAATAGGTTCCACAATGAAACATTGTCTCGAAATTTGGTAGAAAATCTGAAGAAATTCTGGTTGTTATGTAAAGTACACAAGCGGCAAGACACAGTCAATACCTTCGCTGCACAGTGACAATGGTACTGTTACTGACGACTGTGCCGCTGAAGCAGAGTTATTGAACGCAGTTTTATGAAATTCCTTCATCAGGGAAGACGAATGGAATATTCCAGAATTTGAAACATGAACAGCTGCTAGCATGAGTTTCTGAGAAGTAGATACCTCAGGGGTTGCGAAGCAACTCAAATCGCTTGATACGGGCAAGTCTTCAGGTACAGATTGTATACTGATTAGGTTCCTTTCAGATTATGCTGATACAATAGCTCCCTACTTAGCAATCATATACAACCGCTCGCTCACCAATAGATCTGTACCTACAGATTGGAAAATTGCGCAGGTTGCACCAGTGTTTAAGAAGGGTGGTAGGAGTAATCCATCGAACTACAGACCTATATCATTGACGTCAGTTTACACTAGGGTTTTGGAGCATATACTGTATTCAAACATTATGAATCACCTCGAAGGGAGCGATCTATTGATACGAAATCAGCATGGTTTCAGAAAACATCGTTCTTTATTCGCACGAAGTAATGGCCGCTATCGACAGGGGATCTCAGGTTGATTCCGAGTTCTGGATTTCCGGAAGGCTTTTGACACTGTTCCTCTCAAGCGACTTCTAATCAAGCTGAGAGCCTATGGGGTATCGTCTCAGTTGTGCGACTGGATTTGTGATTTCCTGTCAGGAAGGTCGCAGTTCGCAGTAATAGACGGCAAATCATCGAGTAAAACTGAAGTGATATCAGGTGTTCCCCAGGGAAGCGTCCTGGGACCTCTGCTGTTCCTGATCTATATAAATGACCTGGGTGACAATCTGAGTAGTTCTCTTAGGTTGTTCTCAGATGATGCTGTAATTTACCATCTAGTAAGGTCATCCGAAGACCAGTATCAGTTGCAAAGTGATTTAGAAAAGATTGCTGTATGGTGTGGCAGGTGGCAGGTGGCAGGTGGCAGTTGACGCTAAATAACGAAAGTGTGAGGTGATCCACATGAGTTCCAAAAGAAATCTGTTGGAATTCGACTACTCGATAAATAGTACAATTCTCAAGGCTGTCAATTCAACTAAGTACATGGGTGTTAAAATTATGAACAACTTCAGTTGGAAAGACCACATAGATAATATTGTGGGGAAGGCGAGCCAAAGGTTGCATTTCATTGGCAGGACACTTAGAAGATGGAACAAGTCCACTAAAGAGATAGCTTACACTACACTTGTTCGTCCTCTGTTAGAATATTGCTGCATAGTGTGGGATCCTTACCAGGTGGGATTGACGGAGGACATCGAAAGGGTGCAAAAAAGGGCAGCTCATTTTGTATTATCATGTAATAGGGGAGAGAGGGTGGCAGATATGATACGTGAGTTGGGATGGAAGGCATTAAAGCAAAGACGTTTTTCGTCGCTGCGAGATCTATTTACAAAATTTCAGTCGCCAACTTTCTCTTTTGAATGCAAAAATATTATCAATATAAAATAAGAGAAATCAGAGCTTGAACAGAAAGGTTTAAGTGTTCGTTTTTCCCGTGCACTGTTCTGGAGTGGAATGGTAGAGAGATAGTACGATTGTGGTTCGATGAACCCTCTGCCAAGCACTTAAATGTGAATTGCAGAATAATCATGTAGATGTAGATGTAGATGTACTTAGGAAATGAATCACAAGGGCAGAATGCAGAGCACATCTGAATTTGTGCCCATGACCCTCTCAACTAGTACCAAGGTCATGAGTTTTATGCAGTAATATCTCTCTAGTATGAACATCCTCCACAAAAGAACCACAGTAGCTAGATAACAAATCTGCCTAACTTGAATAAAAATCTACGTAATTATGCATTCAAAATTCTTTACAGAAGCTCTCCTGTGAACCTTGCAGAACATGCTTGGGTAGCTCAGTTGGTAGAACACTTGCCCATGAAAGGCAAAGGTCCTGAGTTCGAGTCTTGGTGTGGCACACAGTTTTAATCTGTCAGGAAGTTTCGTATCAGCACACACTCCATTGCAGAGTGAAAATCTCATTCTGGAAACATCCCCCAGGCTGTGACTAAGCCATGTCTCTGCAATATCTTTTCTTTTAGGAGTGCTAGTTCTTCAAGGTTCGCAGGAGAGCTTCTGTAAAGTTTGGACGGTAAGAGACAAGGTACTGGCAGAAGTAAAGCTGTGAGGACATGGGATGAGTAGTGCTTGGGTAGCTCAGTTGGTAGAGCTCTTGCCCGCAAAAGACAAAGGTCACGAGTTCGAGTCTCGGTCTGGCACAGTTTTAATCTGCCAGGAAGTTTCATATCTGCGCACACTCCACTGGAGCGTGAAAATCTCATTCAGAATTTCTAGTAAATTTCATAATATTGTTGGAAAACAGTGTAAGTGGTTTACTGATGTGAGGAATGTAGTCTTCTGCTAGTTTTTAGATTACTGGTTTGCTTGTCACAGTTTTTATCAGATAGATATTCATGCACTTGGTGAAAAAAATGTAAAAGGTCATATATATTTCACACCTCCTTGTGCTCAAGGTAGTGGACTGCAAACATTGACAGAAATGCTTTGTAGTGGTGTCTTAGGCAAAATTGAGTGTAATACCTCCTTATTACTATGCAACATGCTCTTAACATTCTGTGTTCCTTCCTGCTTAAGATTTGGAAGATGAAAATTATTACAAATCTTCTTTGCACATTTTATCACTCCACAGTGTTCCTGGAAACGGATCCCATGTCAGTCTATCTTCATTTTCACTGGAATTCAGACATGCCACTGCTTGAAATTTGGATGCTGACAATGGAATAACTCTATTTGTGTATGGTATAAAGTGATAAAGTGAAGTAATATTCTTATTTTCATCTTGCAATAGTCGCGCCATATTTCATACCATTAGTAGTCACTGCAGACCATCAGTCCACAGGGATATAAATACGGATTTATCAGTAGAAATTAACAATGTTATTGTTAATAAATCATTTATTATGTTTAAATTTTAATGGCACTCAGATGCACATGTTCTCAAACAAGCTGATAACACAACACATACAGAAAATTTCTTTGTTGAGTGCAGCTATCTGGACTGTCAGAAGAATGACTTACTGAAAAAGTGTTACCTCTAACATTCAGTAAATATGACCAAAAGCCATTGTGGAAAGGGGGGGGGGGGTTTCTTGTGCAATTGTAGACTGCAAACAATTTGTCACATATGTCAACACTACCTTTCTACTTGTTGTACATATATATCATTTAAGATTAGAAAACATATTTGAACCCTCTGGATGCTTTCTTGGATTCATGAATTCGATTTGCAACTCCATTCTCCAAAAATATATATACAGAAAAATTAACTAATGTGTAACTAACAAAGCAATGTAACTAACAGAAGGTAACACTGCAGTAATAAGAAACCTCATGAGAATAAACATTAATGTGGCTACAACAGATTGCCTTTTACTATTTTTCCGAAAGGCAACAGTGTGATTCATATCAAATGCCATTGCTCACGTGGGACTGTCAGTCTGCAAAATTTGTTGTGCATTCTGCTACCGCTGTTCTAGTTCAAATGAAACAAAGGAAGAACACAGTACTGTTGATTGCAGGAAGGAACTTGGATCACATGACTCCCACATTTATAGAGACTAAAAGGAAAGGAAAAAATACATTTTTGCGTACTGTCAGTCCATGTGTGGCTACTTCAGGGTTAACATTGCACCAGTGAGAATCTCACTGCTGTAACCTTGACATATTTCGATATAATTCCAAGTAATGTTTTCTGAGCATGTTGTCCTCCATTAACAAAATCTTAAATTCAGATCACAGATCTTAATCTTCCACACTCTGACTTAGTACTTTTGGTAATTGTGAGAGGGCATCAGCTATGATGTTATCTCTTCCTGTCATGTAAACAGTCTCAAATTCATATTTTTTTAAAATTAAAGGCCATCATGCAATTATTGGGTGGAGTAGTTTGTGTGTTTGCTGGAAGCTTAATGCCTGATGGTCACTATAGGTTTTAGTATGTGTTACTGTTAATAATGAAACTTTTTGAAAGATCACACCATATCAAGTGCATCCATTTCTGTGGTGCTAAGCTCATTCACACTCTGATAGGATCCTGCTTGCGCAGGCTGCTGGACAAAAGGTCAGTTTTCCTTCGATATCCTTTACTAGGAAAATTTTTAATTTACTAGTGCTAATTTGATATTATCAAAAGCAAGTTGGCAGTTGGGAGGCCACTGCCAAGATTTGTTATTCCTCAATGGGTTAAATAGTAGTTCTGCAGTTAATAGTTGATTGGGAATGAAACATGTATAAAATGAAGCTAATCCAAGGCATCCCTCCAGTTGTTTCTTTGAACTCAGGGCTGGAAAATCACTAATCACAGTGATGTTTTACAATCAGCTAGGATTCCAGTTGACCAAATTTCAATTTTTTTCTGGTTTATTGTTACTCCTACCTGCAAAAATCTAACATGTTCTGCAACAATGCAGGGTGATCCTGCCATGTCTTAGATGCTATTAAGAAATCATTGATGAACAGCACCACTCAATCACACAGTTCAGGTCCAAGGACAGTTTTGAAGGCTGTGATAAATACACTGCGGATTACACTGAGTCCAAAAAGGAATACTTTTAAGTTATAACTTCTTCTGGGGTGAACAGACGTAGTGGATTTTTTCACTGCTTGCTCCAAAGGAACTTGCCAGTATGATACCACAGATCAGGACAGGTCAAAAATATAACATCTTGAAACTTCTGAATTAATTTTCTGTATTTTGTGGTCATGTCAGACTGGGATGATCACTTTATTTATCTCTCTTGTATTCAATGCAAATGTCATGCTTGCTCCTGATGCCAGCTGGGGTGGCCAAGCAGTTCTAGGCACTTCAGTCTGGAACCGCGCGGCCACTACGGTCGCAGGTTTGAATCCTGCCTCGGGCATGGATGTGTGTGATGTTCTTAGGTTAGTTAGCTTTAAGTACTTCTAAGTTCTAGGGGACTGATGACCTCAGATGTTAAGTCCCATAGTGCTCAGAGCCATTTTTTTGCTCCTGATTTAGACGTTGCTAGCAATGGGCTGCAATAAGGACAAACATACAATTCAATCACTTCCCAGTTCTTCAGATTTCCTGGCCAACATCTGATCTTTGATAGAGTATGAATTGTGATAATAGATTCAGTGGGATACAGCATTCAGATGACATGCCTAGCATTGCACAATTCCAAACCCATTTTCATACACTTGTGCATTCTGTTGTATTAGCTTAATTCCTATATTGGTGGAATGCTTATTGTTCCAGGCAGGTGTCTTTCAAATCTATTGATACAATCTATTGTTATCACTAGCCATCCTCTTGATAGTAATTCCTTGACAGTACTGGCCAAGGACATTGTATTTGCCTCATAGATTCACCAAAACTTCAACATTAAGATGACACTTGCCTGAAGAAAGTTGACTACTGCATCCTTTTCTCTAAACAGATCAAGTCCTACTATGCAGTCCATGACAAGATTCTGTAAAATAAAGAAGGTGACTCTGATGGCTATGTTTCCTTTACATTAAGTCTTGTCTTCAGCCTCATATTCCTTGACTGGCTCCCAATCGCTCTGATGATTAGGCAGTTAGCTATGAGTTACCTGCAGCAGCTCCAGTATTCATCTGAATAATGTGGTCAGAATCATGTTAACAGTGAAGCCTGTGTCTAAGGCTACTACAACAATTTTACCTTCCATTTCTGCATCTATGGTGGACTGTGATATAGCTGAGCTATTAATCTGGCTTGGACAACTCTTCCTGGATGCCATCCTTCTTGTTGTACCTCAATATCTTGATTAAGTTAACATGGTCCCTATTTCTATTGATGACTGACACATCAGGGAAATATGTCATTTTTTTCTAGTTTTCTGGATCTTGGTGTGTAGTTCACCTATTTTTATCTACCAGCTCTGTGATTGTTGGAGTTTAATATCACCAATCAGAGTTATTTGGTTGTGGCAGCTGGCTACTCTGCCAGAGATTTGAAAGGTGGTGGTCTGGATTACACCGTCACTACAGTCTCTTATTATTGTATCTGTTACAGTTGTTCCTATTAATTCCATAGTTGTTCCTATGATGATTATTCACTAGATTTTGTGATGTGTCATTTCCTGCTTCACGATAATTTCCAGTTCCACTGAATCCTCGATTATGATGTGCACCTGATACACCTGCCTCATCAGCAACCTGTGGTGTTCTTCCTTTCATGTCTTCAATACTATGTCAGTCAAATTGAGGATAGGCACAAACTCTTCAACATTTGATGGGTACATGTATCAAATTTTCACTTATCTCTATTGTTAACTTCATCAAGTAAAGTGGCGCAATGGTTAGCACACTGGTTTCACACTTGGGAGGATGCCGGTTCAAACCTGTGTCCAGCCATTCTGATTCAGGATTTCTTTGATTTTCCTAAATCACTTTAGACAAATGCCAGGATGGTTTCTTTGAAAGAGCATGGCCAACTTCCTTCCCCTTCCTTTCCTAATCCGATGGGACCAATGACCTTGCTGTTTGGTCCCCTCATGAAAATCATCCATTGGTCAATTCACCTTAAAAATTTACAGTATATCCCAATGTGACATCAGTTCATCCCATATTGAGCTTTGTTGATATACTTCTCAAAATATTTGCGTAGGTCACCTTGTCTGGAGTCAAAACATTTAGGACTGAAGACTACCTTCCTTAAACTTTCTTCTATTACACTGGACCAATACTTCTTTAAAAATGCCCATTCTAATTCATTGTGTGGTTAACATGACTGTGTGGCCTCTGCATCCTTGTGAATGTATCTGCTGACACAGCCTATATACTGGACTTCACTCCAAGAAAGTGATAGTGCACATCTAAAGGCTCATACAAAGACAATTGTATGTATACTTTTTTTGCCTGATAAAAATACCTGAAATTGCCAATGCTTTTCCAACTTTTCCTCCATCATCATAGCTGCATGGTCAGTCATCATTCCCTGCACAAACTGCATTTGAATAGAGAAGTTCACATCTAATTCTGATCTCTTATTTTGTGGATTCTCTGGCAACAGTGCATGTACATGCATCTAGTCAGAATTATTCACTATAGATTGGTCATCGTACAGTACATCTTTAACATCAGTAAGCTCTTTACTCAGGGATTCAGTGTGCTTGCAAGTGCCAGATTGCCAGTGCGAAAAATTATCTCCCAACTGAAAAACTATCCTTCTAGCATGATGTAATCACAGCTGCTGCCTGGACCTCTCCTTCTATTATATTACCGATTTGCTCATCTGCTCATATCTAATTTGGCAGTGAATTGATCTCTTTGTGGAGCAAATGGCTCATTAATCTTTATTTCTTCTTTCAGAGATGGTAACATGTTGTGACAACTGTTTTATGGTGTCCAAAATAGTTCCCTGATTGGGTCTTAACTCAGCTAACTCATTGGTTAAATGTATGACCACTTCAGATAAGTGCTGATGAGTTTTTTCCAAAGCAGATATCTCATTAGCTAAAGATATATTTTGGTCAATTTAATCTTGTTTCGTTGATATTACATCTTGTTTCTTTGACATTACTTCCTGCTTCTCAGTAAGTATGTCCATTTGATTGAAAACTGTGGCTAAAGCTCTGACAAAATCATCACTCTTACAAAATAATTCTGCTAAAGTATCAGCATTTGGTTTGTCTTGAGCAGCAGGCTCAGTATTTTCCATAACCTGCTGAACATTACTGTCATCTTTATTTCCTATTCTGACTTGGTGTTGTGTCATTACCATAACCAACAACACCATGGAAAAAATGAAAACTTCCTCCAATAGCAATTAAAACACACAAATTCAAGTTAGTTAAATTTTATAATAATTAATTTAAAATCTTTTAACTGAGAAAAAAATGTAGAAGCACATTCTATTTGCTGCATAATGAGCACAATTATCTGCTGAAAAAAAAAGAATGAAATACATTGCTTATAATTCAGCAGTATAACTGTCAGACATCAATCCACACCTGGCTTTCCTGGTCCTCCACTCATTGTGCAAGCCATGAAACATAAAAACATACAAGAGTTGTAATACATTTTTTATATGAGAGTACAAAGAACATCTTTGCTATAATTATCCTACTAACTGTACTTACTTAAATGTCCTGGAACTTAGTTGACAATAAAAAATATTGTTTTGAAGTTTATTTAAATGAAGTTTCCTTCAAGTGGCTAGTGTATAGCAGAGTGTGGTGCATTGCTCACTCGATTTAAATTTCAAATTAGTTAGTAGGAATAGTATGATTAAATTCATCTGTATCTACCCCCACAACATACTCTGCAAGTCACCGAATGGTGTATATAGGAGGTATTTGATACAACTAATTGAGCACCCTCTTCCTTCTTCCACTCACAAATGGCAAGTTGGAGGATTGACTTTCAGTATGTCTCTATATTAGCTCTAATTTTTAGAATTTTCTCATCATGGTCATTTCATGAGATGTATGTGGAAGGAATTAACATATTGTCTGACTTACCCTGGAAACTGCTCTCTCAAAATTTCAGTAGAAACCTACTCATCACTAACTGCAGGCTTTCTGTATCACTGCACCATTAACTACCAAAATGAAATATGCAACAAAATGTATTTTTGCAATGAAAAAAGTAATCATACAATAATAGAATACGTACTCGATCCTGAAAGTAGAGGATTAAATCTCATGCTTTAATGGTGGAGACATTTATTAGTACCTTTTTAGACCATAAATATCACTAAAACATTCTGAACAAGTAGAATGGCGATCTCAGTGCTGTAACTCTCTTCATGTGTTGCTCCTTGATCCTGCAGTGGTAACGTTTCTATCAGATCACTGAAGTTAAACACTGTCAGGCTGGGCTAATATTTGTATGGGTGACTATCCAATCTGCTGAGTGCAATTGGCAAGCATGGTGCATTCAACCTCAGTGAGGCAAACCGAGGAGTTACTTGATGGAGAAGTAGCAGCTCCAGTTTTGTAAACTGATATACGGCCGGAAGAGCAGTGTGCTGACCACATGCCCCTCCATATATGCACCCGGTGATGCCTGTGGGCTGAGGATGACACGGCAGCCAGTCAGTACCATTGGCCCTTCATGGCCTTTTCAGGTGGAGTTTGGTTTTTTTATAAACTAGAACAGGTAATGGATTCTGAGCAAAAGATGGTTAGCAGAGAAAACAATAAATATTGTGCACAAAAGACCACTGCCATGCAGACAACATCTGCTCTGGTGAACATAAAACTCATAACACAACAGGATGTACTATATCTGTAACCATTGTTGTAGTGGTTTGTTTGTTTTCTTATTCCAGTTAAGTGGCCAATGATGTCTTGATTGGTAACAGTCATTTTGAAGGTGTTCAGTCAGATTTAGTGGCAGTTGTTCAGATTTTAAACATCTGCGGTTTAATTGTGGAAGATCTACAAGGACTGGCAAGACTACATTTTCAACAATTTTTCTAAATTCACAGAGGGGGGCCTATTTTCTATGTATTTCTAGAGGTAACAAGTTCCATAACACCAGAAAGTTGTCTATAGTGAACTACTGTCTGAAAGAAGCTGCACAAATATTTAATCAGATGGTAACAGGATTTCTTGTGGCACAAGCTGCTTTATTAAATGTTCAAAAACATAAGCTTTTGCACTTTGCATATTGAAAAAAACCTAATATTCTATGATTTCTATATCAATGGGTCACAATTGAAGTTGATTAATTCATACAAATACTTGAATGTAACAAGTTGTAGGGGTATGAAATAGTTCTGTCACATAAGCTCATTCATAGGTGAAGCAGGTGGCAGATTGTGGTTCATTGGTAGAACACTAGGGCAATACAATCAGTCTAGAAAGCAGACTGTACGAAATATTTATGTGACCCATCCTAGAATATTACTCAATTATTTGGGACCCATGCAAAATTGGACAAAGAGGGGATATCGAATGTACACAGAGAAAGGCAACACAGATGGCCACATGTTTGTTTGATAAATCAGAGTTGCAAAGACAAAAGAATGGAATTGGCAGACACTTGAAGATATATGTGAATTTTTCTGTATAAACTTATGTAGGAAGATTTTAGAACCAACTTTAAGTGTTGAATTAAGGAACATGTTACAGTCCCCCAAATGTTGCTCCCACAAGGGTCACAGTCATAAGATTAGACTGTTACAGCACACTCACACAGATATTTAAGTAATCATTTTTCTTGCACTCCAGATGTGAATGGAATGCAAAAGAGCCCTAATAATTGGTACAATGGAATGTACCTTCCACCACACTTTCTCCATGATTTGTATGGTATAAATGTATGGATTTAGACAAGACATCTGCATGGTACAAAAAATTACAATTGACTCTAAATCATAAAAAGTGTGTCATCCACATGAGCACTAAAAATAATCTGCTAAATTTCAGTTACTTGATAAATCATACAAATCTAAAAGCTGTAATCTCTACTAAATGCTTAGGGATTACAAGTACAAATAACTCAAAATGGAATGATCCCATAGATAATATTGTGGGGAAAGCAAACTGAAGAATGTGATTTATTGGCAGAACACTTATAAAATGTAACAGTTCATTGAAGAGACTGCTTACACTATGCTTGTCCACCCTCTTCTGGAATACTGCTGTGTGGTGTGGGATCCGCATCACATAGAATTGATGGAGAACATCAAAAAAGTTCAAAGAAGGGCAGCTTTTTCTGTATTATCATGAAATAAGGGAGAGGGTGCATGTACAGAAAAATTTAAGTGTTTGTTTTTCCTGCATACTGTGTGAGAGTGGGACAGTAGAGAAGTAGCTTAAATGTAGTTTGATGAACCCTCTGTCAAGCACTTAATTGTGAATTGCAGAGTAATCATGTAGATATAGATGTAGATGAATAAAACTGCAAAAGTTCTGATAGTTAAACACATTCAAAACTCCATAAATACAACCAGTAAAAAATAATCCATATATGGATATGTGGTTAGATAATACCTTGGCAAACATACTTGAACATTATTAAAGATGACATAATCACAGTAAAGTATATCCTACAGGTCATTTGCATTTAACATAGTTTTTTTTTTTTTTTTTTTTTTTTTTTTTTTTTTTTTTTTTTTTTTCTGGTGCCAATCTTGACTACAAGCTTTTTATGCTATACATACTAATTTAGAAAGACAGACATATCTGATGATGATCACATAGATTTAAATTGGTCATAAAATAAATGGAAGTAAACTGTAACCAAGCAGCTTTTGGAAAAAAAAGAAAAGAACCTAAATGTGGCCTAACAGCATTTTCAAGCTGACTGCAGAACTCACTTATGAGACATGCTTAAAGGAACAGTGTGAACATTCCACCAGTATTAACTTTGTAAAATAGTTCCAGCATTACAGTCAACTCTATCTTGAGAATGCTGTAAGATGAGTTAACATGTGTATTGATCATTGTTGATAAGGTGCCACTTGAGTGTATACACCATCTGATCAAAAATATCTGGATACCTATTTATATATAAAAACAAAGATGAGGTGACTTACCGAACAAAAGCGCTGGCAGGTCGATAGATACACAAACAAACACAAACATACACACAAAATTCAAGCTTTCGCAACAAACTGTTGCCTCATCAGGAAAGAGGGAAGGAGAGGGGAAGACGAAAGGAAGTGGGTTTTAAGGGAGAGGGTAAGGAGTCATTCCAATCCCGGGAGCAGAAAGACTTACCTTAGGGGGAAAAAAGGACAGGTATACACTAGCACACACGCACATATCCATCCACACATACAGACACAAGCAGACATATTTAAAGACAAAGAGTTTGGGCAGAGATGTCAGTCGAGGCAGAAGTGTAGAGGCAAAGAAGTTGTTGAAAGACAGGTGAGGTATGAGTGGCGGCAACTTGAAATTAGCGGAGATTGAGGCCTGGCGGATGACGAGAAGAGAGGATATACTGAAGGGCAAGTTCCCATCTCCGGAGTTCGGATAGGTTGGTGTTGGTGGGAAGTATCCAGATAACTCGGACGGTGTAACACTGTGCCAAGATGTGCTGGCTGTGCACCAAGGCATGTTTAGCCACAGGGTGATCCTCATTACATGATGGAAGTTGTGCTGCCTTAGCATATTCAGTAACTTATTTACACTGGGTTTGTTACATGTTACATCAAAGCTTGAATTAAAGTCTCCCCCAATTACAGTTACATACTGTTTCCATTTCGTTATGTAGCAGAGTACACTGTCTAAATTATCTAAAAAAGTTTTATCATCTGAGTCAGGGGAATGGTAGATACATACTATGATAAGTTTCATTATATCGCATATGATCCCGGTAATTTCAAAGTGTTTCTCTACACATGCCCAACTAAGATCTAGTTCTCTACACTCTATTTCATTTGAAACATAGATAACAGTACCACCATTACGGTACTGAGATCTGCAAAAACTGTTTCCATATTTATAACCTTCTGGTACATAGTATTGTATTTGTTCTGGTTTAAGCCAATGTTCTGATAGACATAAGAAAGAATACTTATTCTGTGGCAATGACTCATCCAGAATTTCAACTTTATTTTCAAGACCCTGAATGTTTAAAAATCGGATGTTGTTGTGACTTATCTGTGAGTTAGCAGGCTGGTTTTTCACATTTTTATTTTCTTCTTGGCTTGAAACCATAAAAAATTATCACTGAGTGACACAGATGTATTTTTCCTTTGGCTCCTCCTTAAGCATTGCTGTGTTGCTGCTCCAGTCGTTGTTGGTTCTGTTACTGCTGCTGCTTCTGCTGATAATGATGGTGCTGCTGCTGTTTCACTTATTTCTGGTGTTTGTTGCTCCATAACTGCTGTGCCTTTCTGTGAATTATTAACATTTGGAGTGGTCACTTGCATTAATAAAATTTCACATTTGCCTTGGAGAGGTGTAGCTTCACTGATAGCAGATTTCACATTGGATTCTACAGGATACACACACTTCCTGTCCATGAGAGGTATGACTTTTCTATCATCACACTGCACATTTGAGATTTTATTTACAAGTTCTAAAATTTTGGTTACTATTACGTTTTTTCCAAGTACATTTAGATGGGAACCATGTGTTGTGTGAAATCTTTTCCCTAAATTGCTGATGTCCACAAATGTTACATTTTCAAACCGCTTGCAAATATTTTGCATCTCTTTATTTGCTGTTTCAATTTCTTTATTTACACAGGACCATTCTATCAAGTCGTAACGGTGTGGCACTGAAAAAACAATAACATTTGTTCCTCTCAGCTCATACAGTTTTCTTTTTAGCGCGATTAAGAGATCGTTTTTTTCGTTCCTAGCTATATCATTTGATCCCGCCAGGAAGATGGAAATGTCCTTTTTGCTCAATGAGGAAATTTTTTCTTGACTCATTGACGTAGCAGCACTGAATTTTGCTCCTGGTTTTATTGTACAGTTAAAACTAAACTTCTGACTACTTGTACGCCGAAATTCAGCGGCTGTATTTCGTCCTTGGCTGTCGGCATACAGTTCAATTTTACCGGTACTTGCTGTTCCGAGAGTGCCTGTTTCCTGCCTATCTTTGCAGTAAGCGAAGTCTTGTTTGGCACTATTTATTGTGTCTTTTTTGCTAACACATGTCGATATTGTCTCAGTAGAGCAGCTTAGCGGTGGAAGATTTTTCGTGAGCACTTTCGCATATGATCTTTTACTTAACTGCTGCTGAAATATTCCATGTTTTACCTTATTCACAAAGTCGTTTGGTTTTCCACATTGTACACTTGCACTGTTAACTTCACTTTCACAATCCGTAGTCGAAAGAGCTTGAAAGTAGTTTTCGTTCACTATATTTATGTTTCTTTCGCCGTTTTCTGTATCTTGTATTATCTGTTTGCGTCTTTTGTACTTCACTTCCGTCCAATTCTCCGACATATTCGTACTTTCATGGCGCGAGTTTTTCATGTTCCGTTCACTTTTTTCTTCTTTAAGTTTCTTGATATCCATCTTCAAGGAACTGATAATAAATTGTAAACTAGGGAATTTGAGCAAATATTTTGCCAAAGAAGATCAGGTCATTGTAGTAGGTGGAGTGTGAAACAGTCTGGCTAAGGACAATAATTACAGCATTAGGGATGACTTCATGAAATAGGAGTAGCAACTACACAAACAAATGTGAGTTTTGTGGAAGACCTACAGCACCATGACCAGCCCTTGGTTAACACTGCTGTGAGCCATGTGAACACTGAGTTAAGCAAGCTGCTGCTGCCTGAATTTAAATCTCATATGAGTACAATGCCTGTTGCTACAATTGGAATATGGGGATATACTAGGCACAGCCTGCACTTGCATAAGAGAGGCAAAGATAGGTTGGTGAAGCTTCTTGCAGAAAATGTATGGCAAGCCACCATCACTCAAAGCAAGATCCCTGTGGTTATTAGTGTCAGGGGGTACTTTTTTTGGTTAGAATCGGAAAGCAGGTACCATGATTTGAAAGAAGTCAGAATAACAGAAGAACCCAACAAAATGTTTACGTATGCATAGAAAAGTAAGGTTACCTTATTTCAACAAAATATTAGAGGACTGAGTAATAGGGTAGAAGAGATTCTTGTCTGTTTGGAAAATTACAGAGCTCTGAAAAGACAGACATCCTGTTCCTATCTGAGCACCACATAACCAAATGGTTAGGTAAGTTACCTGTAAGATATTACACACTAGCATCTTACTCTTGCAGAACCAACATGGGAAAAAGAGGAATTGTTACATATAAAAAGAAAGAACACAAGTTCAAAAATACAAAGGCAAGTATATTTTGTAGTGATGAGCACATAGAAGTGTGTGCATGTGAATTAATACTGAAAAACAGTTCACTTTTAATTGTAACTGTGTATAGATCCCCCTGAGACATTTGGAACTGTTTATGAGGAACCTGGATTCCTTACTAAGCCATCTGTCAGGAAGTAGGAAGGAGTTAATAGTTTGCAGTGACTTCAATGTATGAATGAAGGATTCTGATAAGAAAAATAATCTGGAAACGATTTTGAACCCTACAATTTGATCTCAGTAATTAACTTTCTAACACGGCTGGATAAAGACAGTAGAAACCTAATTGATAATAATTTCTTTGTTGAAGACCAAAGCAAGAAAATAACTGTCTACCAGTAAAAAATGCTGTCTCTGATCAGGATGTTTTGAACTGTGGAGATGCATTGGGAAATTGTTTCTGTCATAGACTCATGAGTAGAAAATGATGTGTTGTGGGCATAGTCTTAGAGAATAGTACTTGAATGCAGGCCATGGTAGTATGGTACATTAATATCACTTATAAAAGCCAGTATAAACTGAATGGTGCATGAGGTAGTGCTGTGGATGGAGATTTTCAAGTCATCTGTTGCTTGTAGAGGAATAGTTGACAACAGCTCAAAATCAGTCTTGATGTCTTAGTGCAGGGGACTGACATCAGAGCCCATATCCACAAGGAAGAATTGTTTTGTAGTTAGCTCTTAAATGAAGAGGTGTTGTCCATAGGTGCTGTAAAAGTGACATGAGCCTGTGCAACATGTGAGGGTGAAAGGTGACTGTGTTGTGTTGAACAGGCTGAAGTGCCTATTTCAGGCTGCAGAAAGCATTTGGGAACTCACATTGTTTTCATAATTTTTGAGCTGTCTGCCTAAAGGTAGTATGAAACCAGCAGAACAACAGTAGCTCTTGTTCCATGGTGGGGTAGGATGTTCATGGTGCAGTGTTTTGGGGCCGAAAGGTGAGGCATGATAACATTCTCAGGTTGCGTCAGGCTGTCTCAGCTGTTAGTGATTGGCATTGAAGATGCTAATGCCCACATGCTGCCTGGTGTGTCATCATCCTGGTTGTTTATTAATTGATGGTGATGGTTGATGGCGAACATACAGTCAGTTAGCATGAGTCATTTGCCATGAGGTTCAGACTCAAGCATAATCATCACTAGTTGTACTTGTGTTGATAGTTTAACCAACAATCATGTCCATAATACCATGTCTGGCGTGAGGGAATGGTCAATGTTGGCACAGAGACGTCACCAGAGGTGTAACAGAGTGCTGTTGAGTAGCTGTTGATCATACATAGCCTCCTCTGCTTGTTGTTTAGGGATATGTGAGAGGCACTGTAGGGGTGTAAACTTTGTTAAGTGGTAGGTATTGATGATGAGCTGGAGGTCTAATGATGTCAGTAAGGACAAGTCTTGAGTCATCAGCACACTTGGATTTCAACATTAATTTGTCCACACTGAGAGTGCTTCAAATCCTGTACTGCAATCCTTTTGTCACTGCAATCCAGAAGCAGTGGGCTGGTTGGAGTGTCATGTGGCAGCCACATTGTCATGACAAAAAATTGAAGAATTGTGCTTTTTGCACCTAAGATGAAGTCACTAATGTAGACAGATCACAGTACAGGCCAGTATTTATGACTACCATAAATAACAAATGTGGCAGACACATCTATGTAAACTTCGTTAGCCAACATAAATACACGCAACTGCCTTGGATCACAACTCAGATCACACTACTATTTCTCTCTGCACAACCCAAAGATTTCTCAGTTTATTTACCAGAACTGGGACCAAATACGGGTCTATCCCGATGAGTTCCACCTGACATTCATTGTACCACACTATGTAAAATTGGACGAGTTGGCTTTAACCTTTCATGGAAATAAAATAAATGAGTCTCGAGCAATACTTGTGTTGGAAGAATTATGGTATTGTAAACCAGGCTGTGAGGTGCTAATAATACAGTTTACAGACTATTACAGAAATTATGCGTACATGCCCAAGATGTTAGGAGTGCACACAGACACTTTGATTTCAGATTAGGACACTATAGACAAGTGTGGTATCTTAACATTTATCAGAGCCTCAATAAAATAGAATGTCCTTCTCAGATGCACAGTGAAGCAAAGATAGAAAATGGCCTCATGGTAAGGAATAAGGAAAGGAAATATTGAACAAATGTGTGCAAATAAGAATTGTATATTGCAAGTGTTGGCTAGATTGTATAATGTATTGGAATTTAACAGTATGGCACACACAGTACAGTCCACTGTTGGCAGCAATTTCAAAACTCTCAGAAACAGCAGGAAGTAGACTATGGTGACAATGTTGGAGTAATGGCAACAGGGTATGAAAGTAATGTTTCACAGGGTGAAATGGATGAAAGTTGGGATTTGCAGTTGTCGCCCATGCCATCATACCTATTTGGAGCTTTGCAGTCATCAGCTGTGGCTGGACCCGTTGATGGCCTCTGTAGGACATATTGTAAATGATCTTCTGTCTAATATACAGCAAGCAGAATTAGTTCTTTTTGCAGATGACATTAGTATTGCAGTCAATGCAGGTAGCAACAGAAGAAATGGTAAATGAAGTTCTTAAAAAGTATCATTGACTGGTTTTCTATGAATGGTTCCATATTTGATTTTTAAAAAATGCGTCATATTCAGTTCTGCACATCTAGGGGTACTACACAAATGGTGTGTGTAAAACATGGTGATGAAGTGATAAATAGAGAGGAAACTTCAAAATTCTTAGGTCTCCATACCAATCAGAATTTAAACTTCAAAAAGCACATTTTGGAACTCCTAAAACACCTTGGTTCAGCCACATTTGCACTTTGTCTTTAGCACAAAAAGTTGTACATATTGCTGCAACAGAGGTGACACACCAAGTCGCTACAACCGTTTATGTGGCACGTCAACTTTGCAGTGATAAAAAACACACTTAGAATTCACTTAGAAGGGTGAAACTTGATTTGTTTTATTCAGAAAACTCCAAATAATTGTATAATGAAAAAAACCAAAAAACGTTAATTTTGCCTTTTACATCATTCCGGCTCCTCTTAAGTGTTATGGATAATATCAGATTTTGGAGATGAAGATGTTAGAAAGTTTAATGGCTTTTCCTTTTTTTATTCACTAATGACTTAGAGCATGATATTCATGACTTGTCATTGAAGAAGAAAGTGTCAGTGCATAGAAGTGTGCAATAGGGATAATTTGTATTGTACACTCCAGAACCTTTTGAAAAAGGCTCTTTAAACAGTTATGTACATTGACAACAGCTTTGCAGTTTATGTTTGTAATGAACAATTGATCACTATTCCACAAAAAATTAACCTCCATAAATATAGTAGCAGAAGGAGAAACGTCTTGTACTATCTTTCACTCAGCCTCAGTATGGCACAGAAAGGAATGAGGTATTCAGCTATAAAGTATTTTCCCACTTATGCAGTTATGTAAAGAATTTAATTAGCTCACCAGACAAAGTGTTAGTCACCCCTTTAAAAGAACCACTGGTCACTCTGAAGTGATACAGGTGGTTCCAGGCAGTCATGTGATAACCTACTGCTGATGTAAGTCATGGCAGTGAAGTGGTGTGTATGTGCCAACAGTTGTGTGGAATTACTAAGATGTGCAGATGACTCAGTGTGGAGACATGAATGGCTGAAAACTACAATGAACACACTGTGACTGAAATTGCTGATTTGTTGGTGTGTCACAACAGACCGTCCAACAGCTCTACCAGGAGCAGTGGTCACTCACACCCATGTAACATAGCGTAAGAACAGTGTTAGTAAAATTGTTCTTAGCAGCGGCTGAAGATGATTGTCATGTTTATCAATGACAACAGGTTTGAAACACAACTGGTGTGGTATAATCTGACAAGTCATTATTTTGTCTCTCTTCAAATGAGACGAGGCACTGAATGCACTAACTGCCCAATTAGGTATTCTCAGGGCTACATCTATGCATTTATTCCTATTTTGTGTAATACTTAGGTTCATTATTACACCTTGACTGGCCTGCTAAATCACACATAGAAAATGTCTGGGACTACTTGGAACAGTGGCTAAAACATAGCAGTAAACATACTCACTATTTGGTAGCTCTGTGACAGGGGTGTACAGACTTGCTATAGCCCCAGGCTGCAAATCTCTCATTTTGACTACAAAAGGGCTGCAAAAGAAGAAAAAGAAAAGAGGTTATTACTCTGAACTGGGTTTCCCCTGAATCAGTGCCATCTAGACTGGTGTGGCACAAGACTAAGTTGTAGAAGGGTCCACCCTCTCCTTTATGGAAGGAATGAAAAATGAATAAAAAAAGAAAGAAAATGCCAGAACAAACAGTGAGAGGTGGCCTACCATCAGATCAATGGTGGTCTGTGGTATGTGCATCCATGCTCTACGGGATGTGATCCACAATAATGGGCACAAAAATCGGTGACCAGTAATGCAAAAGCTGAAATGTTGAATTTGGCTTCAAAATTCTATCACAAAGGGATGTCGAAATCATTCAGTGGGTGTTGTGCTGATAAGATGAATAACAAGGCAATCAGTATTAGTTGTGCTGAAAATGAGCTTAAATTGTTAACACTTAATAAGAATTCAGGGCCTGATGAAGCTGTCAAGTTATGTACACAATTTGAAAGTGAATTAGTTCAATCCTTGACAACAATTTACAGGGTGGGCCAATGATAGTCAGCTGACAATGAGCCCTGTTCTAATGATGATGATAATGAACTAAATTCCAATACAAAGTCAGTAAATACTGTTGATATTAAAGAAGTGGCATTATCAGAAGAAATTGTTGATGAAAATAGTGACGCCTTGAGTATGTTGAAGAAGAATGTGTGCAGGTGGTAAACAATGATGTTGATGAAGTTGAAAATCTTATTAAAGAAGAGTGTAAAGCTTATGTAATTAATAATAAGGTAAATGAGATGTAACCAGAAAAGGCCAACATAAGCAATGCTGTGATGTTGTGTCTACTGGAAAGGTAAAGATTTCTAAAGTAAACAAGATTGTTCTTAAATTTAACAATAGTAGATTGTTCCAGAATTTTTGAAGTTGATGACAGAGAAATTAGTGCACAGTAGGTAGCCTTTAATGTGAATGCAGTGCTCAATAGAATTGTATTTGTAAAATGTGGGATGTACAAAGATTTTGTTGGGTGGAGTGCTATATTTGCAACTGACCTGAATATAAAAGTAGAATTTCACCCAATGCCACCAGACTAAGTTGAAGAGGAGTGAGCCAGAGTAATTGTGAACCTGTGGTTAGATAGGAGGATCACTGCTTTAGGGAAAACACTACTTGACAAGTAGCACCTCCATAGCTGGGTGATTCCATACTTCTTTTACTGGATCACTTCCTTTTCCAGCTGTCCCATCAATAGACTGGAAGAAATAAGTATGGTAGTCATCATCTACTGTGTGTAATTCGCATCAAATCAAAAAGCTTTATATGTCAGGAAATGAATTTGTGCATCATAGCTGAGAGGATGGGATCCAATGACACATCAGCTTGAAATATGCAAAAAAGTATTATTTTACCTGTGGGTTAAGTAATAACAGAAATTGTGATGAAAAATAACAAATTTCTTTTGGCTAACAGTGATGTGAAGTTTGAGATAAGCTAAGGATATAAAGAATGTGGAATTCTGTTGTTCAAAGATTAAAGAAAATGTAAGTATGAAAAGCAATAGAAACAACAATATGTAAAGGATAGATTGCTATGTACCATAAAGATGACACATTGAGCTACAGACAGGCACAACAAAAAGACTGTTACACACAGTGTTTCAACCAAAGCCTTCTTCAGAAAAGAAAAGAAAGGAAAACACACATGCTTATGTGTGTGGACTCTGTCAAGTTTCTTGACATATGGCTTGAAGAAAATCTTAAGTGGGAGACTCACACAAATTATATCTCAAAAAAGCTATCAACTGTGTGTTACATTTTAAGGATACTCAAAAAATCAGTCACAAAATCTGTTCTCATACATGTATATTATGCTTACTTCCATTCTACATTACAGTATGGAATCATATTTTGGGGGCACTCACCTGGAGGTAGATATATTTTAAAAATGCAAAAAAAGGCAATACGCATAGTATGTAATCTAAGACATAACGAATCATGCAGACAACATTTCAAAACAAATGGCATTATGACACTGCCCTCTGCTTACATTTATAATATCGTCTCATTTGTCAAGCCATACCTGTTAAACAATGACTGCACACTAAAATTCAAACAAGATATTCATAACTATGCAACAAGGCAGCAATCTGACCTACATATGATTCAGTCTAGAACTACCTGCTACCAAAAAAGTGTTATAATGTTGGGATACAAATGTATAATAATTTACCAAATGAAATCAAAGCAACAAAGAACCCAAGAGCCTTCACACATAAGTTAAAAAATATATATCTTGGACCATTGCTTTTATGCAGTTGATCATTTTCTGAAAGGGGTTAAAATTGTAAACAATTTTATGATAAATGTTCAATTAGGTCTGAAAATTATATACTGTGCATGTCTATGAAATATACTGGATTATTATATACTGTGCATGTCCATGAAATACACTGGACTACTTTACTATTAAATTTGTATTGGCTGTTTGTATTTTACCATACAACATTTGTATTTACTGTTTTGTTAAAGATAGCTAACTTCCTCATCACAAAATAATGTAAAATTAATTTATTAAAAATTACTTGCAAATATGTTCTCTTGACCTGTCCAATATCGTATGTACAACCTTACAATTCTATGATTTGTATTAACTGTTTTGTTTAAGATAGATAATTTCCTTGCTACAAAATAATGTAAAAATCAATTTGTAAAAATAACTTGTAAATAGATCTCTTGACCTGTCCAATATCATATGCACAGCTGTACAATATTATGATTGCCTGGATCAATAAAAATACAATACAATACACAAAAGCAAGCACATTTCATGCATGCATGACCACCCTTTCTGGCTGCTGCTGACATGTGTTGACAAGGGGAATCCTAGAAAGTATTGGCCTATAATGATTCCACCCACCTCACCAAAAACTGTAGAAATGGCATTTGTGACATGGCAAATATCAATACAATAGTCAAACTCTTATCATATACACCCCAAAACATCATGATCAATGTCAGTGACTGCATTAATTATCCTTCCTTGCAATTCTTGTAAATTAAGTGGTAGTGGTGGCAGGAACACACAGTCTTCAACATAAAGTCATAAGAAGAGATCACTTGGAATTATGTCAGGTGACCATGTGGCCCATAGAAGAAGAGGAGAGTCATGATGTGTAGTATGTCCAATCCAACATTGAGGCAATTCAAGCTTGTGTAATCGTGAGTATCTGAAAGAAAAAGTGGTGGAGCATCATCTTGTTGCAAAATGAAGTCTCCACTGCCTTACTACCATTGCGACATAAGCCATTGCTGCAGCACATCCAGGTGCATGAAACCAGTCACAGTTTTCACCACAAACAACAAAGAAAAATGGTCCATAAACTTTTGAAGTGGACATGGTGCAAAAGGCATTATGTTTAGTTGAATCACAAATCAGTGGCATGATCTTGTATGGTCATTCTGTGCCCCAAACACATAAAATATGATTCACCTTTCCACGCACATGAAACAAAGCATTGTCACTGAAAACTAACTTCTATAAAATAATGTCTTCCTTCAGCAGCTGCTGCAAGTCATTGCAAAGCAAAGAGCATTCACTTGAAGAGATGTGTCTCACAATATGAAGATGAACAAGTGCTCAGAGGTCTTCAGGTTTGCATTTTAGAGTCCACATTAACTACACATTTTTGTTTATTTCGGTCCATGCTATCTCTACCGAAAGTTTGCCAGTAGAGTTGTACTTCACCCTCTCTATTATCAAAATGCATGTATACATGTATATTTAACATCTCCTCCCAAACCATTGGATCAATTTCAACCAAACTACCATTTTGTCAGGGAAGTATTGTTGGGGTAACAAACAGCTTCCATTGGGGTGAGGGTGGATGTGAAAATGAGGTGACATAGGATATGTACAGAGAGATAGGGGAAGTTGGACAGAGAAGAGGGAATGAGGAGATGGACAGAGGGAAGGAATAGGAGATGGACAGATGTAGGGGGGAGGAGGAGATGGACAGAGAGAGGGGAAGGATATGGACAGATGTAGGGGGGGGGGGAGGAGTAAATGGACAGAGAGAGGGGGAGGGAGGAGGTGAACAGAGAGAAGGGAGAGGCGAAGGTTGACATAGAGAGGAGATGGACAGAGGGAACTACAGTAGATGAATAGGTGTGGGGGAGAGGAGATTAACAGAGAGAGCAGGGGGAAGAGATTGACAGAGAGAGGGGAAGGAGATGGACAGAGATAGGGGGAAGAGTAACTGGATAGAGAGGGGGGAGGGAAGCAGATGGACAGTGAGAAGGGAGGGGAGGAGATGGACATGTGTGAGAAGGAGGAGGAAGAGGAGGATGTGAACAGAAAGAGGGGAAGGGACATGAGGAGATGCACTAGAGAAGGGGGAAGAGGATATGGAGAGAGGGGATGAGGAGATGGACAAAGAGAGAGAGAAGGAGAAGGGGGGGTGGAGGAGGAGATATGTGCAATATATGTGACATATGTGTATGCAAGTGAAGCTGTGGGTACAAAAGTAGTCTGTCAGAAACCTAGAAACCTGGTACAGACTTTTGCACCAGACTACAAGACACTTCTTTTATCTCTGGCAATGTTCGTCAAAGTGAAAAATGCTGAATTACACCATGGTTTGGAGCCCTCATTAAACTGTAGGTTCCTTGATATCTGGCTGTGTAAGTCACTCCAGAGGTCAGAGAAAGGCCAGAGCATACCACCTCCAATATGACCATGCCTAGTAAAACACTGTGGTGCTCAAACAATTCATCAGGTTGATGACAGCTTTGATGTTTACTTTTGTAAAACACCATACATAAATTTATATAGGAAAGAACAGTATACGTGGAAATTATTTTTACTTCTGCTGTTGTGGTTGTGAATTGCACATTTAATCCTAAATTCACTCTTTTTGCTAACAAAAAATATCTTTGGGAGGGGGGTGGGGGCTGGGGGGCCGGGGGAGTGGTTGTACATGAACTGTAAGAATCCATAGGTCCTTAAAGAGACTTACACAAAATGTTCGGCTATCAAATTCACACAATACTCTTACTGCACACTTCCACAGAATAAATAATTATCTGACATTAACTTCAGAGTACAGTAGCCTCCTGAGTGAAAGTATGGTATCAGTACCACCTGTAGGTAACAAAATGAGATATATTTTCTAGCACAAAGCAGGCAGAACTGACCTTTTTGGATAATTTATCCATGTACTGGTTCCTCTCAGTTGATTATCCATTTGAAAGCCTAGCATCTTCTCTCATGGATCCTCATCCAGAGTGTGCCCATTAACCTCTACTTGTACTATCATAAGACTTTTTATTTGGCAGGAATTCTTAATATGAGATTATGGATGAAGCTGTTTGCTGGTTCATTATTCCTGGCTGTTGCTGGTATAGATGTGTTTAAGCCATTTATCAGTATTCTTGTGACATCATTAAAGACCACAGTTTTCTAACAATCCTTCAATATACTGGGTAAATCATTCATGTTGGTCAAGAAAAGAAGTGAGCCAAACACAGAACCTTGTGGAACACAGCATTTAATGTTTCCTGACTCTTAATAATGTCCTATTCCTATTGCATCATTGTTAATGTAATGCTCTGTTCTGATGTTCAGAAAAGTCTCCATCCCCAGAAGGGTAATACCTTTTTAGACTGTACTGTTTTAGTATCCCTAGAAGAATTTTATCATCTACGTGATAAAGAACTTGGCAGGATCACAGAATTTGTCAACAGGATAGTTATTCCTGTTTAGTTACACTAAAGCTATTTTTTGAGATCATAAATCACTTTATCACTAAGAAACTCTTATGGAAGTCAAACAGAGAGAAAAGTTCATCCCAGAAAGATAGTTCAGGGTTATGTTGCAAGGTACCTCCAAAAGTTTTTTGAGAACATGGCAAGCAGAGTGATGGTCCCATTAACAGAGATCACTTGCTTATCTCCAGTTTTAGGGATGAATATTACTACTATGTATTTCAGTCTTTCAGGAAATATGCCTTGACTCATCAATTGGCTATAAAGGTAATTCAAATTGGATGCTACCTAAACAGTACAAGATTTTAGTACTTTGGTTTAAAGACCTCCATAACCAGAAGAGTTGCTAGTCTTCAGTGACATAATGATTTTTGTGATCTCCTATATCACTGATTACACAAAACTGGTGGCTACTGACGGAGTATGCAATGGCTCTCTAACTAAGTCTAATGAATTTATTTTCGATGCTCCATTTTTTCCCTTTTTTCAGTAATTGTCAGGACAAATCCATTGAATTTAGTGGCCAGTAATTTGAATCTAATGTAAATTGTTCTATTACTATGGTCATCAGGGAATAGTAACTTAATTTGCAGTATGAAATTTGTTTCTGACTTAATAATGCTCCAAACTGCCTTTGCTTTGTTCCTTGAATTTTGAGTTTTTGTGCATAACATATGATTTTTACATATCTGATGACACCTAACAAATTTTACAATACCATTTGTATTGCACCTTGAATGCTTGGATAGAGGTGCATTAAATAAAGGCCTTTCTTCATGGCACAAAATGCATTGATCTGTGACCTGTTCTAAGAAAAACTGAATTCATAGCGTTGTAAGCATATTTTCAGGAAAGCACTGATGTTCTTCCCACTATTCATCCTGTAAATTATCTTTGAATAGTGTAACTCAGACAACATTTATGATACTATGAAAGTGTACTTCTCTGTTCTTAACTAAATCTTATTGAAAGGGATGGTTTTTACTGTCATTTGACAATCATCATCAGGTAAAGCATTTGTTATGGGGCTCACTTATTTTCCATGAAAGACCATTGGATTTAGAAATACATTAGCATCCACTGTTGCCATGTCCTTTTCCTGTTGGGAATGTTATTATTGCAAGAGGTGATTACTGAAGAAGGTGAAAGTAGAATTGGTTCTGTATGAGAAGGTACTCTCCCAAGCCACTCTTTGCTAGTTTTCCTTGGAAGGATGGTAGTGACCTGTGTTCACCGATAGCTGCAGTAAAAGAATATTCAGATTAGTTATTTATTTCCATAAAAATACAAGTAGCATCTTGACACTTGGTTGGCATCATCTGCCAATGCCTGCTGAAGAATCACATCATAAGCTGCCTTCAGCCTGCTCAAGGTAGCTGACACTACATATTTTGTTCCAGCTTGCTGCTGCACTGGTGTTTCGCCGCTTGTGATGGCCCTGACACCAGCTGTATCAAAATGCCGCAGCAGTGAGTGATGGCAGCAAATGTATTGAACTTACACATGCTGACTTGGGAGGCCCTCTGTCCCCTCCTGCTCCCCACCCTTCTCTTTCATTTGTCATATCATGATGACAATTGCCATGTTGCTGTGAAGTTTGATGATATTGGCCTGCCATCTAGGTAGACCCTATTCAGTCCACTGGAATGTCAGGAATGCTGGTATCCTGATCCTGGAGGGAGGAAAACCCCCATGTCCTTCCAACTATGACAGAGACAGACTGTGGTTTGAACTCTGCAGTTGGTGATTATGGCAAGGTAGCCATCAACTGCAGTAGTGGCTGCTGTTGTCTGCAGTGTGCAGGAAATCTACAACAGACTTGTGCCAGATGTCACTTCAGTGCAATCAGGAAATCGAGGGCGAACATCATGCACACCAGCTAAACTGCTGGGATATTTATGGAGTGAAGTAATGACTGATGTTTACCTGACATCATTCATCATGACCACACAGGGCTTGCTATTATGAAGGTATTAGCAGTTTTCCTTCTGCTGTGTTTGCTTAATGAATTTGTTATAGTATGGAACTGGTTTGCTAAAGCTCTTGGTACTATTTACTGTATTCACCTTAGCCATTCTTTTATCACATTATGAAGGTGACTTGACCCTGTTAGGCTGCTCTGATCCACTACATTCTGTTGAAGTCTGCTGTCTGGCTCGTCAGAAATGCTGATGTTGTGTTTTACCCTGACTCATTCTCGGTGGTGAAATGTTTTCATTGTGGTCATCTTTGTTGACATTGTTATAATGAATTGAGATAGCTTTGCTCTGGGAATTTAAAAATTTTAGCCATCTTACTGCCCTATACAAGGCTGGTATGCAACATACTCCTCTTCTGTACATTAAAAAAAATCCATTACAAATTTTTAGGAGCAAATCTTAACCTTTAATATAAAAATCTTACTCCACCTATAATTCTTCCTCAACTAAACCTAGGCTACAATTTCTCTTATTTTTTCTGATACAACCCATTTCAGAGGGATCTCATGTATGGGCTTCAACTCTGCTTTCATTATTTAACTCCTCAGGAAAACGCAAAGTGCACAAACAGGTGCTAGTACTGCAGTTATACTAGTGGTTACTACACTAATGGTAACTGTTTCCTGCTTTCGCCCATAGTGATATTCCTGAACATGTCTTAACATTTGACCAGCAGCAATTTGCCTCTTTTCTGCATCAATCAATTTATTTATACTCTGTAGTACCAGTGTATAATTTAGAAAATATTCTAAATAGGTAAAATGCTGAAGAGATTTTCTGGCCAATACGAGGTGCATTTAAGTTCTAAGGCCTCCGATTTTTTTTCTCTGGACTGAAAAGAGATAGAAACATGTGCATTGTTTTAAAATGAGGCCGTGTTCATTGTCAATACATCCCAGAGATGGCAGCACCGTATGGCAGATGAAATTTTACCGCCGGCGGCGAGAATGAGAACTGTTTTAAATACTTAAAATGGCGACGTTTTCCTTACTTGAACAGCGTGCAATCATTCGTTTTCTGAATTTTCATGGTGTGAAACCAATTGAAATTCATCGACAGTTGAAGGAGACATGTGGTGATGGAGTTATGGATGTGTCGAAAGTGCGCTCGTGGGTGTAGCAGTTTAATGAAGGCAGAACATCATGTGACAACAAACCGAAACAACCTCGGGCTCACACAAGCCGGTCTGATGACATGATCGAGAAAGTGGAGAGAATTGTTTTGGGGGATCGCCGAATGACTGTTGAACAGATTGCCTCCAGAGTTGGCATTTCTGTGGGTTCTGTGCACACAATCCTGCATGACCACCTGAAAATGCGAAAAGTGTTATTCAGGTGGGAACCACGAATGCTGACGGACGACCACACGGCTGCCCGTGTGGCATGTTACCAAGCAATGTTGACGCACAACAACACCATGAATGGGACTTTCTTTTCGCCGGTTGTGACAATGGATGAGATGTGGATGCCATTTTTCAATCCAGAAACAAAGCGCCAGTCAGCTCAATGGAAGCACAGAGATTCACCGCCACCAAAAAAATTTCGGGTAACCGCCAGTGCTGAAAAAATGATGGTGTCCATGTTCTGGGACAGCGAGGGCGTAATCCTTACCCATTGCATTCCAAAGGGCAGTACGGTAACAGGTGCATCCTATGAAAATGTTTTGAAGAACAAATTCCTTCCTGCACTGCAACAAAAACGTCCGGGAAGGGCTGCGCGTGTGCTGTTTCACCAAGACAACGCACCCGCACATCGAGCTAATGTTACGCAACAGTTTCTTCGTGATAACAACTCTGAAGTGATTCCTCATGCTCCCTACTCACCTGACCTGGCTCCTAGTGACTTTTGGCTTTTTCCAACAATGAAAGACACTCTCCGTGGCCGCACACTCACCAGCCGTGCTGCTATTGCCTCAGCGATTTTCCAGTGGTCAAAACAGACTCCTAAAGAAGCCTTCGCCACTGCCATGGAATCATGGCGTCAGTGTTGTGAAAAATGTGTGCGTCTGCAGGGCGATTACGTCGAGAAGTAACGCCACTTTCATCGATTTCGGGTGAGTAGTTAATTAGAAAAAAAATCGGAGGCCTTAGAACTTGAATGCACCTCATATAATATTGGTTGTACACTAGTAATTACTGTAGTACCCATGATGGTAGCTGGTACATGAAAGTATACTCCTGTCAGTTCCATGATTAATATATCACTAAGCTGTAATTCTACTTTTGTCATTCCTGTAAAAGTCTTGTTTGTATAACAGTTCACTATTACCATTTTTGGCTTGTATACAGAATAAATCCAATGACTTCTGACTCACTGAAAATATGTCCATGGCTTGTTAACTACCTTCTTACACTCAGGTGAATTCATATTTCCAAAGAATAGTTGTACTTCATATGATCGTTTATCGTTTGTACTGCTCATGCAGACAAATAATAACAATCCATTAATACACTTACCCAGATCTTCTACTGATAGAACTATGCTCATTTTGCAATGTTTAGATACAAGTAATACTTCATTAACCAAATTTTTCCATCTGTTAATAAGACCCTATCCAATTGGATATGCATGAATTGTATAACACTCAAATTGTGACTTAAAGTTGGTTATGGGGAATTGTATATTAATTTATGTACATGCTTTATTAGAAGAAACTGTAACTATGGAAACATGATAGTAAAATGCTATACTGCTTTCATTTATGGAAATAAATTACTGCAGACCTGCGGGAATATCCTTTTTTGCTTGCAATAGCTCTTGCAAAAAATTTTCCAGTTCAGTAGTGTAATGCTTAATTGTTTATGCATAGCGTGGTGGATAGCCTCTTGAATTTTTTCCAATTCAGTTCCAGCATCACTTACAGTGTATGTTAATTCCCTCATCTACATCTACATCTACATCCATACTCCGCAAGCCACCTGATGGTGTGTGGTGGAGGGTACCAGGAGTACCTCTATCAGTTCTCCCTTCTATTCCAGTCTCGTATTGTTCATGGAAAGAAGGATTGTCGGTATGCCTCTGTGTGGGCTCTAATCTCTCTGGTTTTATCCTCATGGTCTCTTCGTGAGATATATGTAGGAGGGAGCAATATACTGCTTGACTCCTCGGTGAAGGTATGTTCTCGAAACTTCTACAAAAGCCCGTACCGAGCTACTGAGCACCTCTCCTGCAGAGTCTTCCACTGGAGTTTATCTATAATCTCCGTAACGCTTTTGTGATTACTAAATGATCCTGTAATGAAGTGCGCTGCTCTGTGTTGGATCTTCTCTATCTCTTCTATCAACCGTATCTGGTACGGATCCCACACTGCTGAGCAGTATTCAAGCAGTGGGGGAACAAGCGTACTGTAACCTACTTCCTTTGTTTTCAGATTGCATTTCCTTAGGATTCTTCCAATGAATCTCAGTCTGGCATCTGCTTTACCGACGATCAACTTTATATGATCACACCTAATGTGTACTCCCAGATAATTTATGGAATTAACTGCTTCCAGTTGCTGACCTGCTATATTGTAGCTAAATGATAAGGGATCTTTCTTTCTATGTATTCACAGCACATTACACTTGTCTACATTGAGATTCAATTGCCATTCCCTGCACCATGCGTCAATTCGCTGCAGATCCTCCTGCATTTCAGCACAATTTTCCATTGTTACAACCTCTCGATATACCACAGCATCATCCGCAAAAAGCCTCAGTGAACTTCCGATGTCATCCACAAGGTCATTTATGTATATTGTGAATAGCAATAGTCCTACGACACTCCCTGTGGCACACCTGAAATGACTCTTACTTCGGAAGACTTCTCTCCATTGAGAATGACATGCTGCGTTCTGTTATCTAGGAACTCTTCAGTCCAATAACACAATTGGTCTGATAGTCTGTATGCTCTTACTTTGCTCATTAAACAACTGTGGGGAAATGTGTCAAACACCATGTGGAAGTCAAAAACACGGCATCTACCTGGGAACCTGTGTCTATGGCCCTCTGAGTCTTGTGGACGAATAGCGCAAGCTGAGTTTCACATGATCGTCTTTTTTGAAACCCATGCTGATTCCTACAGAGTAGATTTCTAGTCTCCATAAAAGTCATTATACTCAAACATAATACGTGTTCCAAAATTCTACAACTGATCAACATTAGAGATATAGGTCTATAGTTCTGCACATCTGTTCGACGTCCCTTCTTGAAAATGGGGATGACCTGTGCCCTTTTCCAATCCTTTGGAATGCTATGCTCTTCTAGAGACCTACGGTACACTGCTGCAAGAAGGGGGGCAAGTTCCTTCACGTACTCTGTGTAAAATTGAACTGGTATCCCATCAGATCCAGCGACCTTTCCTCTTTTGAGTGATTTTAATTGTTTCTCTATCCCTCTGTCATCTGTTTTGATATCTACCATTTTGTCATCTGTGTGACAGTCTAGACAAGGAACTACAGTGCAGTCTTCCTCTGTGAAACAGCTTTGGAAAAAGACATTTAGTATTTTGACCTTTAGTCTGTCATCCTCTGTTTCAGTACCATTTTGGTCACAGAGTGTCTGGACATTTTGTTTTGATCCACCTACCACTTTGACATAAGACCAAAATTTCTTAGGATTTTCTGCCAAGTCAGTACGTAGAACTTTACTTTTGAATTCATTGAACGCCTCTCACATAGCCCTCCTCACACTACATTTCACTTCATGTAATTTTTGTTTGTCTGCAAGGCTTTGGGTATATTTATGTTTGCGGTGAAGTTCCCTTTGCTTCCACAGCAGTTTTCTAACTCGGTTGTTGTACCATGGTGGCTCTTTTCCATCTCTTACAATCTTGCTTGGCACATAATTTTACCTAGCTATACCTACTTTGCTGTCCAATATTTTTAGATGATTCTTTATTGTACCTAAATCCTTAATTACAGAAATCATTGTATCATTAGCATACTGCTGTAATTCTGTTGTTATTTTATACATTGTTTTCATTTTGTTTAACAAGCCTTGCTCCATACCCATAACATGCATCATATGCCAATCCGCTGTTGCTTCCGTATGTCTTGCTATTTTTTGCACTTAGCCTACAGTACTATTTAAACTTGATATATCATCACTATCTGCTGTGCCAAACGTGGTTTTGGGAAGTTTTGCCACCAGCATTCAGCCATCTCCTCTTCCTCCATGCAAGAGTGTATGGAATTGTACTTGTTACTTGCTGCAACTGCTCTTTCAGCTTATCATAGGAGAACTTAGGTTCATAATATCCATTTTGTATATCCCCTGTTATATTGCCCTGTTTTACTTCCTTCCATACTTCTAAGAACATATCTTGCAATCTTCTCACTTTGTTCCTTACCTCCTAGATGTCAAATGTCAGTCTCAGCAACCACCTGTGATTCATGAGGACTACATGCAGCTGATGCACAAACAATTATCCATTCTGTCAAGGATGATTGACAGTTTCTTCTGCTTCAATGATGAGCAAGATCATAACGCTAACTGTACACCACGTAGGTGTCATCCTCGCCATAACCTACAGGAAATTATTTAGATGTACTCCTTTTCTCCTTAGAGAAAAGTGGGAATACAGCAAATATACCTATATTCCTAAGTACATTACATGAAAAAGAAATCCACTATATCCCATGTATCTCTACATCCACAACTGCATATTCCTTGATCTCAACCCATTTGGCCTATTGTGCAGTATTTCTTTATTCTTTTGCTCCTTAATTCTAGTACGTGGCACCTCCACTGGTGCTCAAGGAAAGGAATCTATGGCCCCTCGAAAAGATGTAATTCTACTCATATGGACAACTGACATTTGTACTGGTAATTGTAATTTTACATTTACAGGTGACCTTACCTCAACCACCTGGTAAGGACCCTGAAACTTCATCAAAAACTTTTTTGTCTTGCCCCTGGGTTTGCAAGTAATACCCATTTTACCTATCCCATACTGTGGTAAATTCCTCTTACTTAACTCCACACACTCTTGAAATTTTTCGATGTACTGTTGAACATCAGTGCATCTTATTCTCCACCAGAACCTTTCTGTTACTCTTCTATCTGTTGTTCTCTTACCCCCAAGACCTGATGACGTATGATCATTTGTTTGCCATGGTACTTCTGTCCACAAAGCTGCTGGAACTTCAACATGCAGCCCACTCTTGGTTGATCTACACAAAACCACATCTTGTGTGACAAACTGTGGCTGTTTGAAATACACCTGACACTCTTTATCATTTGCTTGTGCTTCTCCAGATCTTTAGATCTTTTAGATCAAATCCAGAGACTTGTAATGCCACAATCATCCTGCTAATTCTATCTGCATTTGTGTGTTTAACACCCTATTTGTGAATCACATCATACTGAAATTCACTTAGGTTCAAAGCCCACCTTGTTAGATGACTTGAAGGATCATTTAGTCCTAGTAGCCATTTTAAAGCTGCATGATCAGTCATCACTGTGAACTTCTGTCCATACAGATAACATCTAAAATAAGAAATACCATTTACTAATGCTAACACTTTTTCAGTGGCAGAACAATTTTGTTCAGTCTTATTAAGCTGGTGTGTCCTTTCCCATCAATAATTTTCCCTAAAACACTTCCCAAAGCTGTACCACTTGCATCACATTATGATATGAATTATCTTGTGAAATCTGGGAAAATCAAAACATGATCTGAAGTTAATATATCTCTTAAATTTTGGAATGCTGTCTGACACTCAGGTGTCCAGCTAAACGAACATCTTTCCACAAAAATTTGCACCACTTCAACAAACCCCTTCATGAATTTTCTATAGTCGTTTTCAAATACAAGGAAAGATTGTAATTATTTAACTGTCTGAGGGGCCAGAAAGTCAGGTATTGCTCTGTAAGGTAGTTCTGTCCTTACTCCATGTTGACTAATTATATACTCCAGCCGGCCGGTGTGGCCGAGTGGTTATAGGCACTTCTGTCTGGAACGGCGCGACCGCTATGGTCGCAGGTTCGAATTCTGCCTCGGGCATGGCTGCATATGATGTCCTTAGGTTAGTTAGATTTAAGTAGTTCTAAGTTCTAGGGGACTGATGACGTCAGATGTTAAGTCCCATAGTGCTCAGAGCCATTTGAGCCATATACTCCAGATAGTTACTTGCGACTGCCTAAAGTGACACTCATCAGTGTTATGTGTAAGTCAAGCATTTCTCAATCTGTCAAATACCACCTCCAAACACTCTCTTCCAAGCTTTTTGTGAATATAATTATATCATTGAGATACAACCTGCATTTGTTTGGTTTTAAACCTCTGAGGAGTCCATCTAATAAACAGTGAATTATAGCTAGTGCATTTTTCAGCCCAAAAGGCAGCCTACAATACAGGCAGTGACCCAGGGTCATGGACAATGCTGTTTTAGGTCTATCTTCAGCGTGTACCTTGATTTGATGATGTCTACTTCTTAAATCTAGGGTTGAGAAGAACTTTCACAGACCCAAATTATGCAATGTATCAGTAATATTAGGGATCAGGTGTGTATCTGTTGCTGTTTTTTCAGTTAAGAACCTGTAATTGCAACAAAAGCAATATTGCTTTGTTCCACCTGGTGACTTCTTACCCGCTATCATGATACTGACCTCATAAATGCTGATTGACCATTTACTATACTGAAGGCTGTAAATGTGTAGGTACCCATCAATGTTTTCTAAACACTGGCTGATGTTTGCCTGTTAATATTCTATGTGAAATGATTGGTGTAGCAGGTAAAAATCTTTGTGGATTGGACAAATCTTAGTTTCATATTATCACTGATTTCATTAACAGCCTATCTTCATCCTGAAGGTGTTTAACTTTTCTTCACCATGCAGGAATGTCAACAGTTCACTCTGTTCTGCCTTGTACCCTAGAATCCTCAATATATCTTCCTCTTACAGAACATCTAACATGGCTATCAATAATCTATTTGGAAGTCTCACTTCATCTCCCCCAAAATTGTCCAATATTATTGGCACCATAACCTGACCATTAATAACCCTTGTACATATTATACACCTATGTACAAAACAATGTTGATCATCCAACATGTCATAACATTTTAGTGGTTCTACCAAACCCACTACACCCTGTGGAATATTACTATCTACTGATACCCAGTTTAGTTTTCCTATACCTGCTGGTACTCTGTCATGCTAACAACTTTTAATGCACTTAAACACAGTTTATTTGTTACCACCTTTGCAATGGTAGCATCTTGTGATGTAGAAATATTTGCAACTGTTGTACCCAATGGAAATAACTTACCATTGAGTTCAAGCATCCCTTGCCAAAGGTTGATTGTAGCATGATGCCTAACCAGAAAATCTAGCCCAAGTATTGCAGTGACACCTTATTCTACAGTTGGAAACATTTCCACTTGCTCATTAACCCTTGCATTTTCTATTTTAAACCTGAGCTGTGTTGCCCCAACTGAATCAACTGTATTGCCACATATGCATACGAACTATATCATGGCCCTTGTTGTCTGCTCTTATCCAAGGTCCAGATTGACAACCAATATGTGTGCCCTGTATCTATCAAAAATTCATACTGTTTCCCTTCCAAACAAGCCACCAACGAACAATCCATCTCTGCATGCAAATTGAATGTGCTTCTATTTAATGGGAATACTTCTCCATGTGAGGAAGATCCCCATTGTCATTTAACAATTTCTTTTTCCCATTATAGTTACTGTGTTTCTTTGACCTACATTCGTGTGCCTTATGACCAGTCTGTTGACAGTTAAAACATTGTTGTTGGTGATACTGTTCTTTAAAATGACACTTTCTCCACAGCAGTAACATTCTTTGTTCAACATAAACATATTTTGATCATTCTGAGACTTAGTAGCACTCTCTATCTCTTGTAGATAATTGGCTACCTGCAGTGTTGCTGCTACATCTTGCGGATTTTCCATTCCCACTCTGCAAGAAAATTCCAGAGAAATCCCCCTTAGCCACACATTCAGCACCCAGTCATCAGTCTCCCTCAATAAAACTGCATCAGCATCCGGTTTGTTAGTCAACTCACAAGTTTCAGCATTCAATTTGCATATCCTGCCCGAAATTGCTTCCACAGTTTCATTTAGCAATTGTCTCACATTACTTAATTTTTCTCAAAAGAAAGGAGCACTATTTTGTTTTCTGTACCATTGCTTTAAGCCATTTGCCAGCTCTATAAATGTGGTTGCTTTACTCCAAACCTCATGGTACATAATGTATGCCTTGGCCTCACCTAACTAGTGCAATTTGACCATCTGGAATGATGTTTGATCAGAACAGTTGCACAAGCTGGCTGTGAATAACATGTCCTGAATAAAAATAGGGACATCATTCAACGTTTTGCCAGAAAAAAGGAAATAAGACTAGCAGCTACAGCATCTATGGATGGGGAACATACTGTCAGTATTGATTTAACTTCACTTGGTTCTGACTGTGAAGGATCTTCCATTTGAATACATAACTGCTGTTCCATTAGCTCATTCCATTTTTTTAATAGTTCAACCTGTTCTGTGAGAGCTGATACCATGTCTGCTGTAACAGTTGCTCACATTTGTGGCATATTTGTGCAGTTTACTTTTCTATCACAGTAACCCTTACACACCTACACAATATACACTACAATGTCTATCAAAATTTACTTATTACTTCATCTCATCAACACCAATGACACTTAAAAAGCTCTCTTCTGCATGGCCATTCTGTAATTGAAATATGTTACAGGAATAAACCTATCACAAGGCGCTCTGTGCCTATACAGATTACAAATTTTACAATCTACCAACACAAAATACACTTTATTTCAATTCCCCTTAAATTCAGTTACTAGGTTTTGCCACAAGTAACTCTGAACTCGCTGTGCCTTATTCTGAACATGATCAGCACCAAAACATACCTGTGTGAGAAACAAAGCTTTCAACGACTCACCCAACGATTGTTGTAACTGCTGACGTGGCTCTGTATTAAATGCTTTGCACAGCCTTCTCGTGTAGATGCTGCTAGTGTCAGAAGCACGACCACTTCCTGACACCAATTTTGCAAGAGGTGACTAATGGAATGTCATGAGTAGAGTTGGTTCTGTGTTAGGAGACACTCTCTCAGTTTGCTCCTTGCCAGTTTTCCTTGGAAGGACGATAGTGACCTGTGGTCACCAGTAGGCACAGTGAAAGAAGATTCAGAATTAGATATTTACTTCCGCGAAAATACAGGAAGCATCTTGATTCATGATTGACATCATCTGTCAGTGCCCACTGAGGAATCACACCATAAGCGGCCTTCAGCCTGCTCAAGGCAGCTCATATTGTACACTTCATTCCAGCCTACTGCTCACTGGTGGTTTGCCACTTGCGACAGCACTGACACTGACTGTACTGTGACACCGCAGCAGTGAGTGACAGTGGCTTATGTACTGAACTTACAAATGCCAACTTCAGAGGTGCTCTGTCTCCTTCCACTTACCACCTTTCTTTGTCACCCATTGTACCAGAATGCTGGCTGCTGTATAGCGATGAGGTTAAAAAATATTGGCCTACCATCAAGATAGACCCTATTCAGTCCTCCAGAATGTCAGGAATGCTGGCGTTGTAGTGTTTTGAGAATTTTGGCATAAATTTTAGAACCACTCAGCCTTCTACCATCTCGAACATACGATATTTTAGACATGAGAGTGGGATGATATAATCCTACCTACAATGTGTTGAATGTTTGTGTGTGCAGGTTTAAAGTTCGTTGTGAGAAGATTGTACACACAGTGGTCTATGACTTACATGAAACACACACCACACCTTTCAGACAATCCTCACAAACAAGTGTGACTGATTCTTCACCACTTGCCATTTCCATAGGGTTGCTAAGATTTCCTTCGGGGACCTCAAGGGTGAAGGTGGGAACGTCCGTTCTGTAGGAGATGATTTAACGCCAAACCTCCTCCAACATCTCACACAAGTACCTGCAAGGTAGGGTTCCTGGGGAAGGGGGGCGGGAAGGGTTTCCTGTCTTTTGGGCTATCTTCTTTCTCTTCATCAATATTAGCAACCATTTCTATTTATTTGCTTTCTTACTTCTCATTTGAGGACCTATCTATTTTTTTTTCCTATTTCCATATTCACATACTTCTATCACAGAAGTCCTTCTTGGTTTTTGTGGTTTCCAATAACCTAATCTTATCTTCAGATAAGAAGGCTGAAGAATCATACTACATGAACACACATCCACATACACACAAAATTACATTTATTCACAAACATTAAAATTATAGACTAGAAACCTGTTGTGATGTGAGGTATTGTAGGGGAAAAATATGTGTAAATAAGAAAACTTATACATACAGGTATATAAACAATATGATGGTTCTACATCACCTGTTTATATAAAAATATATATAAAAACTATGACAATTCCATATTGCATATACATATATATAAGAACTATGAACTATGATGATTCTACATTGAGTGTACATAAGAAGGAGGCATGAGTAATGAAAGAGAACGCAAGCAAGATTGGAGTTAATCGTGATGTTTATTTAAGAAAAGTCAGTATAATAAATACTCTGAAAATTGATGAATAGTAGGACAGTAGGACTTGAATTATAGGTAGACATAGTATCTACCAAGAGCATAGAAGTTGAGAAGTAGAGGAGGACTCTAAGGATTAAATGATTTATTAAGAAGTGAATACGAAGTGTAGAGTAGATTTGTAGCTTTACCAGAAAATACTTAGTTATAGTGTACGTAGAAACATATACTAGGGTAGTGAACCATGAGGCCTAGTCAGTCAGGATAAGGGGGGTGTACCCGGCATTTACTAAGTATAAAGGACAGGCGTACCTATGTGGAGATAGGATGACCTGTGGCCTTAAAAATGGGAATGTTTTATAAAGGGACATACCTACCATAATGGAAAGAGGAAGTGCTCTCATAAGGTCAACCCACAAGCAAAGTATAAGTACTGATCCTAGGGCAAAGGGACAGTATTGTGACAGAAGTCACACATTTTATAGGAATTCTATACAAAACTAGCATTATTATGTTTCATATAAATAAATGAGTGTGAAAAGAACTCTCATTTTGCCTAGAGTTCCTCTAAACTACAGGCTACAAGCTAGTACAAAGAATGATAACAGAAAATAGAATACTCAAATGTCATGAACACCTGAAATTTACAATTGGAAATAAAGAAAAAGTCTCACGATCCCTAAATACTAGTGAAGCTTACTAAGTCATGAACAAATGCTCTTGTCTAAACAAAGTAGAGTAAGAAAGCGGTAGAAAGACTGTAAGCAGAAGCCTGTTTAAGAGAGTACAAAGAATTGTAATTGAAAAAAATGTATGTAAATATGTAGAAGAAAAGTATATGGTTATGAAATGTAAAATGTTATCATGTGAGATATTACAGTATGTACATAATGATTATGTATAAAATATCACGTGTTTGATCTGAGGTGGTGGATATGTAGTGTTTTGAGAATTTTGGCATACATTCTAGAACCACTTGGCCTCCTACCATCTTGAACACATGATATTTTAGATGTGAGAATGGGACGATAGTATCCTACCTACTGCTTGTCGCATGTTTGTGTGTGCAGGTTTTAAGTTTGTTGTGAGAAGACTGTAGACACGGAAGTCAAACGGCAGTAGATGTGGACCAGTATGTCAAGAATTGTATACCAAGTACTTGTCAGTCGATCCATGGAATTCATAGTGAAAGAGCAAAAAAGGACTATGGGACTTCTAGGTTATTCTGTGTTAATCATATCAGTGACCATTCAGTAACATGAACACTTGAGATTCGGAATTCTGGAAAAACTCTTATCTTGGATTTGCTGGAGGCAAGACATATTTTACAATTTGTTTGTAATAGAGTTATGGTTGTTAAGTCATCTCTTTTCTAAAATGTACTTAAATTTGTTTTCTAATGTGAGACAATACAAGTGAGTTACAAGAAGACAAATGTTTATATGCGAATTGTGAATTATGTTCATTAGGAAGCGGTGATGAATGGTTGCATTGATGAGCACTGTCACATATAGCCAAGATTAGATTAGTGGGTAAAGCGAAAACATATGCAAGGTTTTCTGAGGCCTTAAGGAAGGCAGGACAGTTTAAGCAGTTAAAGGAAGGCCTTTTACAAAGGTACAAAAAACAGAATAGCGCTCGGTACTTTAAAGAGAGGTTAAGTACAAGGTCAAAGAGACAGGGGGAGACGATGGAGAAATTTGTGGACAGGATAGGGGAAATTAATGAGTATACTTACGAGTTGGGTCAGAGCGATGAAGCAAATAGTGTTCTGTTGCAGGAGGCTGAGCAAAGGGCACTTGATGTATTTTTGAGAGGGTTACTGGCGCATATGTCACGGAAAGTGTGTGAAGGGACTCCGAAAGATTTGTATTCGGCCATTCAGCTGGCAATCCAATGTGAGGAAATAGACGTGGCAACAGGGGTACGTGAGAGGCAAACATTGTTTACAGCAGGTGTGAAATGTTTTAAGTGTGATCGTAGAGGACATGTGCAGAGGCAATGTACCTAGTCACCGAGGAATAAAGGAAGGGGTGGAAATCGGCAGCAGGAAGGATGGAGAAGTGGAGATAGGAGAGGTGGACAAGAGTTAAACGGCAGAGGGGGCCCAAGACCACCTAAGGGAGCTCCCCTTTAATATCAGTGCTACAACTACATATGCAGAGGTGGAATGTTCAGTCGTAGGATACACATGAACTAAAAAGTTTGAGATTTTGTTGGACACAGGGGCGCAAGTGTCAGTGGCTACTAGGAATACAATGGGACGACAGATGCTAGACCCACCATTTTATAGGTTGCGTGGAGTGGGTGATAAGGAGGTCACGCTTTTGGGGTCGGTGACAGTTGACTTTCGAATAGAGAAAGTCCGATTTAATGCATACATGGAGATAGCACCATGGGTAAGCGAGGACTACGACATGATCCTAGGAGTAGACTTCTTGCGTCAACATAATGTCAAAATTGACCTTGGACAACGAACTGTGGAACTTGGTGGAATGTTATTTCAGCTAGGGGAAACTGTTGTGAATGCAGAGCTGTCACGAGGTCATTCAACGTAATGAACAAACCAATTAAACCGCATACATTAGCATTAAGGCTTAATTCGCATGAGTGTGTGTCTAGTGCCACCGGAAAGTCGCTTTGGGTAAGTGTCGAGTCAAATCTACCTGTGGGTACAGTATGTGTTATTGAACCATTGGAAGGTAATGAATTTTTTGATCCATTGGATTGTTTTGTGAAACGTAGTGTTGTACGCGTACAGGAGGGGAACGACGGGCCAGTAGTTTCCATGAATGTGGATAATTCTAGTACTGTAGACGCGAATTTGAGGAAAGGAGTTTTAGAAGCAAAATTGGATGTGCCAGATGACGAAGACTAGTGTTCGAGAGGTAAGCGAAGCGATCAACTACTAACTGCCGATATAGCTGCATTGCGTGACAAAATTAAGCATTTGAAAGGAGAAGAAAGAGAGCGTATGGAAGAATTATTGTGGGAATTTAAGAATTTGTATTTTCCACAAAGGCCATTACCAGCAACTCCATTAGTACAACATAGGATACCAACAAGGAATGAAGCACCAGTTTACTGTAAACCATACAGAATACCGAGGTATTTGCAGCCGATTGTGGAGGATTTCATTGATCAGCAGCTTGCAGACGGTATTATAGAGCATAGTAATAGTTGCTGGGGAGTGGGCATTGTCGTTCTGCCAAAAAAATCTGCGGATGGAACTAAGAAATAAGGTTCTGTTGTGACTACCGATACCTCAATAATAAGACAGTAATGGACGCATACTCCATTTCAAACATATCGCAGACTTTGGATCACTTAGGACAGTGCCAGTACTTATCTACGATGGATTTGACAAGTGTTTATCATCAGTTAGAGGTGGCTCCAGAGGATCGTCCAAAAACTGCTTTCTCTACTCCTGGAGGCCATTATTAGTACATTAGAATGCCATTCGGTTTGAAAAACGCTCTGGCAACATTTCAGAGGTTGCTAGACAGTGTCTTGAGGGGTTTGAAACCACGGCAGTATCTGGCCTATTTGGATGACATTATAGTGTTTTCAAGTAGTATGGAGCAACATAGACAGCGATTAAGGGAAGTCTTTATGAGTTTAAGAGCAGCTCGTTTGACGCTGAGCCTGGAGAAGTGTCGTTTTGCATTAGAAGAAGTAAAATATTTGGGTCATATTATCAGTAAGGACGGAGTACGAACAGATCCGAGGTCGGTACAGGCTGTAAGGGATTTTCGGGAACCGAAAACAGTTAAGGAAGTGCAGTCATTCATCGGAATTTGCAATTTCTATCGAAAGTTCGTGAAGGATTTTGCAGATTTAGCACAGCCGTTGACGCCATTGTTACGGAAGGGTGTGAGATTTAAGTGGACAGAAGAGGGTCAGAATGCGTTTGACAAACTGAAAGAAGTGTTAACATCAAGTCCTGTTCTTGTGTTCCCAGATTTTGAAAAGGAGTTTATACTAGCATGCGATACATCGAATTAAGCATTAGGGTTTGTTCTTAGCCAGGAAATTGATGGGAAAGAACATCCTGTAGCCTATGCGACCAGGCAGTTGAATGCAGCAGAGATGAATTACTGAACAACTGAGAGGGAAATGCTTAGCGTAATGTATGGAATCACATATTTTAAATGTTATTTATATGGGAGAAGATTTCGGGTAGTGACAGATAATGCTCCATGGGGTTGAAGGATCCGTCTACTAGACTCGCTAGATGGGCTGTGAGGCTCAGTGAATTCGACTACGAGGTGGTGCACAAGCCTGGGAAGAAGTATGGTAATGCGGATGCACTGAGTAGGAAGATGGTAAAAGTAGAAGTCATAGGTTATGACCTAGCTGTATGGCAAGAAATACAGGTCGCGGACAACGATTGTAAACTGTATCGGACACAGCCACAATTTAATATGTACAACGGTCTTCTGTGCATGGAAACGAAGTTAGGGCCATGGGCAGTAGTGCCAGCGAAGTTAAGGGACGAGGTTTTAAAGGAAGCACATGATCACGTGTTATCTGGTCATGGAGGGTGTAGAGCGACGAATAGGAGAGTGGCGGAGAGGTATTGGTGGAGAGGTAGGAAAGTAGATGTGGACCAGTATGTCAAGAATTGTATACCATGTGCGGAGAGAGCAGGTTTGAGCCGGAAACAGATACAGCTACGAGTACAACGATTGCCGGAAGCGACATGTCCATTCTCTATGCTGGGGGTCGAAGTCTTAAGAGCTCTCAGGCGAACACCATCGGGGAACAGATTCGTTCTGACAGTAATAGACCATTTTTCGAGGTATGTGGAGATGGTGGCTATGCCAAATCAACAGGCAGCAATGGTCACGCAAGCGTTTGTAAACAACTGGATTTTGAAGTTTGGTGTACTGGAGACAGTAATTATTGACCAAGGGACCAACTTCATGTCGGATATAATGAAGGAACTGTGTGAATTGTTGAACATAAAGAAGTTGAGGACGAGCGCGTTGCATCCACACGCCATCGGAAGGACAGAACGGGTACACAGAACAATCGGGAAGATGCTGAGTTTTTATGTGGATTCTGATCACCATTAGTGGGACGAGTATTTGAAGCACATTGTATGTGCATACAATGCAAAAGTCCATACAAATACCGGTTTGTCTCCATATTAGGTAGTGTACGGGCGAAAAATGCTGTCACCGTTTGATTTGGTGAGGCTACAGAAAGGAAAGACCGATGAATCTGTACGTCAATTTGCAAGGGTACAAAAGGCGAATACAAAGGCTTTGGAAAGGCAGGAAGGCGCAGGATAATTCAGTCCAGCCCCTATATGCAGAAAGGGAAAACGATGAAGTTCCTCACGAGGTATCAAGGGCCATACCAAATTGTTGAAACCACATCCCCCGTTAATGTTAAGCTTCAGCTGCCAACTAGAACAATGGTAGTGCACATTGGGTGGTTACGGCCATTTAAGAGTTGTCCAGATGTGATTCCAGGCGAGTCACAGGAGGGAAAGAGGAAGAAAGAGAGAGTGAAGAGAGGTGATAAGCACAGAGAAAACCAGGAAAATAGAGTACAGCATGAAGTACCGTATGCTTTGCGAGCCAGAAATTAGTAGAGTATTTGTAGTTTTTTTTGTTTTCGTGTCATGTATCATTGGGTTTGTGTAGAGTAATTAGGCATTGCATTTTCATATGTTGTATGTATTTTCGAATGTAGCCTGCTGCAGACAGCAGTCCTTTTGAAGAGGGAGGAAGGGTGGTGGCGATTGGTCCCTGTCCTCAGATCACTGAAAGAAGGAGCGTTGGCGGTGATCATCTCTTTTTATCATTGGGGTGGACGCCTTACGGGTGCAGGAAGTTGTGGTGGTGTCGAGTCACCAGTGGGCGTTAAGGTTGGTATGGAACGCACGGGAAATGCGGATTGAAGTAAGGAGGCTTGAGGAAGTGTTCGAAGAGTTTAGTCAATGTGCAGAGGGTAAGGGAATGCTGAAGGAAGTTGCAGGGTAGTATAAGAAATTGCATGAGGCTTATAAGACGCTGCGGAAGCAGGTAGGTCGGATGGAGGAAGTGGTGCCACGGGTAAGACGGAAACGAGGATGGCTGAACGCAGGGGGAAAATTTTAAAGACAGTTTTTGGAACCGCAGACGAAAGCGATATAAAAGAACTGAACAACACGGTGGAAGCGGTGAGGCAACTCGCAGAGGAGAGTTAGGGCAACGGAAGCTTGGCATGCAACTCATATAGGGACATTGGAACGGGAAGCCCTGAATAACACACAGTTGCTCCGAGCATTAGCAGGGCAGGTAGTGGAATATGCTAAGGCGACGGAAGACTTAATAAACCGTAACCTGGGAACCCTACAGGGGCATCTAGAAGTATTAGATATCAAGGTGGTGTTAATCAGAATTTTCCAAGGAGTAGCTGACAGTGTGTGGGATGTGCAGGGAGTAATAACGAATCTGCAAGAAGCGCTGCATCACGCATTGCAAGGTCAGATAAGTACAGATTTTTTACCGCCGGACCAATATTTACGCGGGTTGCGCAAGGCGCAGAAGGAATTACCATCAGGGTTATATTTAATAATGGAGCCCAGCGAGCAAAATTTGCCGTTTTTCCACCATGTTGCAACAGTAAGGGTAACAACCGACGGCGCACGAGTGTATATTTTGGTCCAATTCCCGGTTATGGGGAAGAACGCGAGGTTTCAGTGTTACACGGTCCACCCATATCCAGTGAAGTGGGGAACGTTGAGCAACTTTGTGGAAGTGAAAACTAAAGAGGTATTGCTGATCTCGGCAACTAGAAACCAGTACGCCGAGATGGCAAGGTAAGAATTACGAAGCTGCCATAGAGGGATGGTAACGGTATGTCCAGCCAGGGTGGTAATTACCAATCCAGACACAAGCACGGTGCAGTTATTTTTAGCCAGGGGAAAGGAATGGACTGTCCAGGGGACATTGTGGAGCCAAAATTGATATTTCAACGGGTCGTGATGCATTGGATCTCCTCCAGCTACGAGAATTTGGTAGTAGTAGCAAATTGTTTTGAGTGGGGAGTATTTGCAGAAGCGAAACGTATAGAGCTCGAGGGGAGCGGAATTTTAATCAATGGTACTAAGTGTAACATAATAGGAACGATCTTCCACCTACCAGCATCAATTTCAGGAGTCATGCAATTGAATGTCACACAGCCACAGCTGTACTGGCCAGAAGCCACTTTAGAGTTTTTGCCAAGGCAGAATCTGACCTTGTTAAATCAAACTCTGGAGCCAGGTCTTTTGAGATCCGTAAACTAGTTGCTTTTAGAGCAATAGGGACGCATAACAGCCGAACAGCTTGTGCAATATGTCGCTCAGTATAGGGAAAGGCAATGGCAAATAACGATCATTTTTAGCACCTCTGTGCCAAATGTCTTCAAAGCCTTAATTCTGTTATGTGTTTTTTTTTTCTTACTGATCAGGCGGAGAGCTAATTCCAAGAGGGAACCAAGGGTAGTCCAAGTCCCAATGGATTGAATACCGAGGGTGTGAGACGAGTAGGTAAGGGGTTGATCGAGCAGTGGTCGTCCAGTAAGGAATTTTTACGTTCTGTTTCATGTCATGGTTTTAAGGGGCACTAGACCACATTTAAGTTTTCTAATAGTAAGGCAATATGCCATAGGTGCCGACCCAAACAAGTTAAGAGCTAGTTAAGGATTGACCAGGGGACCGGGTCTTTCCGAAGAGGGGAATAATGTAGCGGCACCACCGTTTAGGATAGGGGAAAGTTAGTTTTGTGCAAAATTCTGAGCACAAGTTACAGACAGGTGCAGGCCGGATTGCAGTGAGTTACGCATACCAACAGTTGCGAAGTAGAATAGAGGCTACAGGGCTGTCAAATTGCTGAAAGAGTATACGTAGTGGTTTTGCATGTCGCAAATCATAGGCAGATGGGGCCCACTGACCAACCTAGCGTTTTATGAGTATGTGAGGTGAAGCAGCACTTATGACAAAACAGAGGTGCACAGCCACGTATAAATAGCTGCAGGTTTCTAACGAGATTCATTCAAGAGTGGCAGCTCTCCTGGACGGTGGGGCATGTCACACCACCAGCTACATGTAGCAGCAGATGGGGCGCCAGCAGTCCAGTCCACGGCAGGTCGGTGGTTCGGCCCTCTGAGGCCAACGTGGGGTCTGAAGCCAACCAGCAGTGCGCCACTCCATGGCTCGCTACTGCGGGCAGTCGTCCTGGCTTCCAACACATGCCAGAGGCATCATGAGGTGAGGGCCAAATATTCAGACTCTGGATCGTGGGCGCTTGTTGTCGCCACGATCTTAACCACGCCGGCAAGAAGCACGCAGCTGGCTGCCTGCGGCTCACACCGAGCCGCGCTGAGTCAGCAGCGCCGCAGACCACTGAGTCAACTGCCAGCACCCTGACGACGCCGCAACTCCACTGCCGTACAAGGCCGACACACAGCAGTGCGTGCTTGGGTTGCTGAGGCAGCATTCTGCGCCAAGCCGTTTTGCAGACAGCAAAGTGGTGTCCTCAGCATTGCGGACCCATTGACACAGATCGAGAGGAACAGGGGCACTGTATTTGGAAACAAAAAAACACTTGGAAAGCTTGGACGAGTCTTAATACGCTGCCTTCTACCTCTTCCCGCTATATTTGGTGTTGCTTTTACATTCTGTGCCAGAAGTTGCCACTACAGTTCTCTTGCATGAATCTGTGACAATAGTTTGCAAAACCTAGAGACAATTGTTGTTCTTTTACATTTTGAATGAAAACACACACAATGCTGGTGTAATATTCTACAATCTTTATTATTTATTTCACAAATAGGTTTTCAGCTGTTACACCATCATCATATATGGGTGTAGGAAAGTCGTGAGCTGCTTCCAAGAGGCGTGGATCAGGTTTGACATCCACAGATTTTATTATGTTGCTCGGATATAGCACCAGAGACTGCAAATGAACAGTTCTCTAGTTTTAGGTCCAAATTAGTACTTTGTAAATGCAACAGTGTGCTTCTAAATCATTCTGTGTGTTTCTCCGTTGACCCTGAGAAGACAATGAAGCTGTCAAAGTACACCAAACGGATGAGGGATTTCAGGCCAACCAACAGTAAATCTATATCTACTGAAAAGTAGCAGCTGCATTTCTTAGCCTGAATGACATTCTGAGGAATTCACATAGCCCAGAAGGGATAACAAATGCCTTCTTGGGTATATCCTGGGAAACTATGGACATCTGATGATAACCCAACCATAAATGTAGCTAGTAAAATATTTGCTGTTTCCCAAGTGGTTAAGTGTTTTATTATTGTGCACAAATGAGTATGTGTTTGATGTTGTTAACACAATTTACTATTTTCATTTCAACGCAAAGGCGGTAATTTTATCCTCCACTGATGCTCTTTTCTTGGCACTATAACAGTGGGTGGTGCCTACAGGCTAGAGAAAGGCCAAATTATTCCCACATCTAACTGCTGTGTTGAATGCTTTCCTCTATGGCTCACTGTAGATGCTACAGTGTGTGATCAGGTTTCTGAGGTATCGACTGTGCATGTCCATTCGGAATTTCATGCTGTATTAGGACTGTGGCTGGTACAGGCTGTCTTTCCTCGAACAGCCAAGCAAATTCCTCTGATACCACATACAACAGTTTCCCGGCTGACTGACAAATTCATTTACTTCCCTCTCGGTTGGATTTGTAAATGTTGTGTGACTGTGTACACTTACAAGTTCAAGAACAATTTTATATGCTTCACGGACTGACTTCCATGTCTGCTAACACAATTGTGAGTCCTTGAATAGCCTGAAATTCTATTTCTTGTACAACGATCAGTTTCTTCAATGTGGAATTGTTACTTATTGCATTTCAAAATTATCTAAGCACTTTGGAGCACATGTTCCTCCATTAATGCTTTCGGCTCATCAAATACCTCTTTTAGCGTGCACTTGGAGGCAATGCAGCACTTAATTTCTGATGATCCGATAGACAGGGAAGATAGTTCATGTAGGCTCTTTGATCTCAATTGGTATCCGGATAATTCTCCCCATACCGACACGAATAATTTTAGAGGTGTACTCTTTCAATATTAAGATGCGCTGTGTGCCGATATTTGACAAATATGCTGCGAGTTTTGGATATGTTTTTATATCTGTGTGTTAAATGAAATTTAATTTTAAAGTTTGTAAGGTACCTTTCTACCATTACGATTCTGTAAGTTTTTATTTGGAAGTGATGTTGTTTGCTACTGTTATTGGTTCAGAATTTATTACCCGATTAATCAAAGGAATAGTTATTTAACCAGCCTATCTATGAAGTGTTTTAAGACTTGTTCTTCAGTGAACTATTATTAATAAATAACGGCATGCTGCCGTCATCAGATTGGTGAACTGAATCACTGAGTTGGACAGTTTGCTTTCGAAAGTCCATAACTCCCCGAAAGTGGTGCAGGAAATCATTCCCAAGCACCTGCAGATCAAAATTATATTTTACTTCACTGATCTCCATCCAAACATATCATGTTCCCAATGGGCTAACACCAGTAGTTTGTGTACAGATGCCTGCTGCCTCACTAACATGACAGTGAAGCAGCTTCAATGTCTGCTTATCCCCAGGGCCTCACCTGAGTGCCCCAGTCTACTAAGGTTTATCCCAGTTTTTCTTTTCACATTCGCTACCTCAGTTAACGTTTCATACCTTCAGTTGTCTCTACATTCTCGAAATAACCCGAGGCCTCTGCAATGCCTAGTCCACGAATGGTTACATTCGGCACTTAAACAACCAATCTCTCTACGGTGAGAACAGCACGACACATATCGACTATGTGTCCAGAGCGCCTCAAATACGTGCCATTTGTCTCCACAGTGAATACGCAGTAGGAGTCATTACCATGAAAAGAAGACAAAACGATTGGTCTCATATATCTCTTGTAAAGATGAGGGTAATGCTATCTTTGATTCTTCGCCAACTTGCAGGATTATTCCCTTAATGAATAAATCCACAGTCCTCACCTCTGCCTCTTCAAGAAACACTTCATTTCTCCCTTTGTCCGATCCCAGGCCATAAGTATGACATGAAATGTTTCGTATGTGGTCAGTGAAGGCTTCAAAGTCTTTCCCAGTCTACAGACTCTTTTTGATGGTGCCTCAGTCAGGTACCTCTTTCGCTAATACATCTCTCAGCATTACATAGATCTTCAACTCTAATGACATAGGCTCTTGTGTCTCCAGTCAACTTCAGACGTGCAACATACAACTGACACTTGTCAGACCAATAACATATTCGGCCAACAAACTGCACGTTTTGGAAAAATGTAGCAACATTTTCACTTCTCTTTACTGAGAATAGAGGTATGAAAGTAACAGCAAGAAAAAAAGTTTATTGCACTTGACCGTGATACAAGAGAAGAACTTTCAATGCGCCTAGCAGAATCGTCAAGAGCTGTCTGAACATTCAAGTATACTTTTCAATCAGACGGCAGTGCTCGTTGCCTGCAGCTCTTTCTGCTGTCCCATGTTCATAAAAGAAAGGGGTCTATCTGATCTTGTAGTGTTTTAAGTGGATCGCTGTGCCTGCCTCTGTATAACCATCATTTGCGAGCAGGTACTGGACATTTCGTGCACTAAAATTATTGACAGGAGAGGCACGGCAAAAATCCAAACTTAAATATGGGAGGATGTTATGAGTTATGTCATGGACTCAGCATCTGAGAAATGCATCAACATAAAATTATTGTTTCATTCCCTGACAGCTGTTGCAACTCCATCTGGGCAGGTCATCAGCTGTGATGCAGTGCTTTAGCGCACATAGATTAGCTGTCTTGAGGTTGAGTTGGCGTTGACATGACGAAACATTAACGTCTTGTGCGACGAGATCCAGACCCTCATGGCTGCTGCAGTCTGTGATGGTGCATGGTTTGGTTGGCTCTTTTGCCAGAGGCGCAGTAAGGCCATGGAATGTGCCAAGCAGTACGGCGACCAGTGTCTGAAAGTGGCAGTGGTGTGCTGCGTACCAACAGTGGATTCTAATTCCCACCAGACTCAACTAGCTTTTGATTCATGGCAAATGTTGCCACAAAAATTACAGCCTTCCTTATAGACCAAAAGGTGGAGTATTTGTACAGTGCAGTGGGTGCCGGCCAGGAGAGGTGACAATGTATGTGAAGGGAATTCACTTTAAATAAGAGATTTCTCATTTGCAAACATTTAATACAATTCTGGTAAGTAGAATTCAATCGGGCACAACAGTCAGAATGCGAGACCATTAACCCATGAAGGTGGTCATGGAAAGATGTGGTTTGGTCTCAGTGATAATGTGACATTAAGAAAGTTGGGACCAGAAAGAGCATACCGTCTAGTACCGATGCTCCAGCAGCAGCTTGCAGCCAACGAGTGATTTCTCTTCTGTAGTCCTCATGGCTGTTAAGAAGCAGCACTTAGAGGCTTGTTGGTCAGTCTTTTACAAGATCAAACAGTCTCTTCTGAGGTGGCGATCCTACCTGGCACACAGCCCACAACGAGTTGTTCTGGGACATCACAGATGAAAATTTAAGGGAGAAAAAAAATTGAAATAACAATATAAATTCGCGATACCCCTACACTGATTAGGCGAGCTGCACAAATAACTGGAGCAGTGAACTGCTTGCCTATATTTACGAGGTGACCTGGGGGATATTTGAAAGAATTTGCACCACTGCCGATGCAAATGCCAGATGACGTGTGGAACACCTCCTGTAGCAGGAGTGTGCAGTAAATTCTAACAAGTAATGTGCTGAGGTAGTAGTGTTGTATTTCTCGTCAGGCTAGGTCGTACTGCTAGCACAATAGACACAATTTATTCACTTTCATATGTTATTTTTTATTTACTTCCCTTACAGACTAACAGTTACAGCTATTATCAATAGTTTGTTTTTAGATTGGTTAGTAAACCCAAGTATGCACAGTGCAAAAAATCCGTTAACGTTTATTTCCCCCTTGGCAGCAGTTTAGGTACTGAAGTGTGGTAGTGTGGACCCAAAATGGATGGTCTATACTGACAGGTACAGTCCACTTCTAGTTACAGTTACGATTGAGCAGAAAACATCAGGTAGAGAATTATGTGATGTGTTTGTGGGAAGACTTAGACGCAGAATAAAAAACAACTGACACATTGAAGTGGATACTTATTAAGTAACCAGCTATCACAATATCTGTAACTTTACCAGAAACACCCTTTTACGATAAACACAGAGGTGAATGGTATGCCGTAATATATCCAGCCAGGGCAAATGAGCAAGTAAATAAACTTTTTATACCTTTTATTGCCTACTATAAAAGGCGAGGCAGTCTGTTGTAGAACTCAGTTCTTTCCAGACAAATTTCAGCTAGCTGTCAACTGGAGAAGTCAAGAGGGGAATAACCTTTTTGGCTTAGACGTCTGCAGAAATTTGCCATTTTTTACCATTTTTCATGTAACTGATTCCATGAATCTGAGAATTCCAAAAACAAAACGTAGCAGAAAGTACATTTCTTAAGCGTAACTTTGGGACAGTATTTGGCTGGATGAATGAGGGATACTTCTCAAAACCACTCCTAGATTGCCTGGCGTAGGCTAATCGAAGTTTAACAGCTTAGAAACGAGTCAAGACATTCGTTGTCTCCCCCGTTTGTCACATTATTATGTAGCGATTCTACTTTGGCCGAAAGGAGTATGATAAGGTCCCTATTCCTGAAGACGATATTACGAGGGGCGTTTGAAAAGTCGGTGCAAAAATAAAATCTACTTACATGTTTGGGGTAAACCTTTCTTATTTTTCGACATAGTCTCCTTTTAGACTTATACACTTCGTCCAACACTGTTCTACTATGTTTATCCCTTCCGAATAATAGGAATTGTTCATGTCTGCAAAACAGGTATTAGTTGCTGGAATCACCTCCTCGTTTGAATAAAATACTTGTCCCGCCAGCCATTTCTTCAAATTAGGGAACAAATAGTAGTTCGAGGGAGCCAAGTCTGGAGAATAGGGGGGATGTGAAACGAGTTGGAATCCAATAATTTTGTGACCACAACTGCTGAGGTGTGTGCTGGTGCATTGTTGTGATGCAAAAGGGACTTTTTTGTGGTCCAATCGCCGGCGTTTTTCTTGCAGATCGGTTTTCAAACGGTCCAGTAACGATGAATAATATGCACCTGTAATAGTTTTACCCTTTTCCAGATAGTCGATGAGAATTATCCCTTGCGAATCCAAAAAGGCAGTCGCCATAACTTTTCCGGCCGAAGGAATGGTCTTCGCCTCTTTTGGTGCAGATTCTCCCTTTGTAACCCATTGTTTAGATTGTTATTTGGTCTCAGAAGTATAGTAATGTATCCATATTTCATCCACAGTGACGAATCGACACTTAAAAGTCCTGAAGATTCTTCCTGAACAGCTGCAAACCATCCTTGCAACACTTCACACGATTCCGTTTTTGGTCAAGCTTGAGCAATCGCGTTTTGCGGATAGCTTTCTCATGTCCAAATGTTTATGCAAAATATTATGTACCTGTTCATTCGAGATGCCCACAGCACTAGTAATCTCACGCACCTTAACTATTCTGTCATCCATCACCATATCATGGATTTTATCAATGATTTCTGGAGTCGTAACCTCCACTGGGCGTCCAGAACGTTCAGCATTACTTGTGCTCACATTGCCACTCCGAAAAGTTTGAAGCCACTGAGATACTTTTAATTTGTTTTTTGGAAGTAATTATCCCAGGCAAAAGTTTTAAGTGCACACGTATGCGTGTGTATTCGTTTATTTTTTTACTTTTGTAATGTACAAGTTGACTTTCTAGTGTTGGGTTGGGTTGGGTTGTTTGGGGGAGGAGACCAGACAGCGAGGTCATCGGTCTCATAGGATTAGGAAAGGATGGGGAAGGATGTCGGCCGTGCCCTTTCTAAGGAACCATCCCGGCATTTGCCTGAAGCGATTTAGGGAAATCACGGAAAACCTAAATCAGGGTGGCCGGACACAGGATTGAACCGTCGTCCTCCCGAATGCGAGTCCAGTGTGCTAACCACTGCGCCACGTCGCTCGGTTCTAGTGTTCTTAAGAGCAAATTGGACTGGTTGAGATACCGTCCATTGTACAACTGGTTATGTCGCAGAGAGGTTCCCAGTTGCTAATATTTGGGAAGGTACTACCTATTTCGGTATTTGTCTTGCAAAGCAGGGAAACCTCCTGAAAATCTTGATCAGAACCAGGGTATTGGAGCTACTATTATTTTGTTTGCAGTATGTACTGCCACGGAACATTTAAAATTATTGAGCGATACTGTAGTGCACCTTCTGCAATTCCTCTGTGTGAAAGAAACGTACTATCATTGTGTTCGAGATTGCATTCTGAAGGAAGTGGGGGAGTATTAACCTCTGGCGCTAACAGTGGGAGGCATCGCATCAGATAAGCTACGTGAGACAAGTTATGTTACCGTTCTCGCAGAAACACCAACGGCCTCCGGCCCAAGGAATGCGGTCTGATGTTTCGCTGCACGATGGACGTCTTCATTTTACACCAAAATGCTTGGGATTCGAATCCACGGACATTGTAAGAACTTCAGTGTAGCTTTGTAACAGAGCCAATGATGCTCGGCTGCTATCGTCATGAATACTTTTGAAGTCATCTTCGCCAGGTGCGATGCTACATCGTAGCATGTGGCAGAGTCATTGTGGCTTCGCTGTCAGGGTCGACAACCGAGCTGTGGATGACGACAAAAGCAGTTCTCTCTGATATCCTACTCTCTGCTATGAGATTACTCCAGCCGCCATTAAAAATCAGAGGTCATTAGATTGCGTTAGGTTTTCCTATCGGTGCACAAGTCCTATCCCGAATCAGAGCTAGTCTAATTATCATTCAAATAATTCGAGTAAATTAAGTTTGACTAGATGAAATAGTTCACGGATGTCAGTGTCCAATGGACACAATATTTTGGCAAGCGATCACGTCGCCATCATGAATTACGCTAGGGGAAGCTGAAGTCAGTCTATACGATTTATGATCAGTTACTGGGATCAATTTCAACGGTCAAATAATCTCACTTGACAAATAATTTACATCTCCTTGTACTTGTAGCTTTAGGGCACTGTACATGGCGTAGAACTAGAACCAGCCTGTCACTTGGCTTTCCAGGCTGATGTAAGTCATAGCAGTGAGGTGCTGTGTGAGTGCCATTCGGTTGTATGGAATCAGCGCAGTGATGTGGGTGGATGTGGAAATGTGGCAGAATAACAGTAAAGAACTATCATGTTTGGTCGCTCCCATGACTACACCGTGAATAAAGTTGCCCTATTTACTGATGTATCAAAGCGTACTGTCCAATGGGCCAAGGCAGAATGGTGTCCCGCTCACAATAATGTGACACGTTTTCGTGAAACCAACAGTCGTAAAAAGAGTCTAAATCCAACAGGAATTGGGGCTTTCAGTGAATGTACACAACTGGCCATTAAAATTACTACACCAAGGAGAAATGCAGATGATAAACGGGTGTTCATTCGACAAATATATTATACTAGAACAGACATGTGATTACATTTTCACGCAATTTGGGTGCATAGATCCTGAGAAATCAGTACCCAGAACAACCAGCTCTGGCCGTAATAACGGCCTTGATACGCCTGGGCATTGAGTCAAACAGAGCTTGGATGGCGTGTACAGGTACAGCTGCCCATGCAGCTTCAACATGATACCACAGTTCATCAAGAGTAGTGACTAGTGGATTGTGACGAGCCAGTTGCTCGGCCACCATTGACGAGACATTTTCAATTGGTGAGAGATCTGGAGAATGTGCTGGCCAGGGCAGCAGTCGAACATTTTCTGTATTCAGAAAGGCCCGTACAGGAGCTGCAACATGCGGTCGTGCATTACCCTGCTGAAATGTAGGGTTTCGCAGCGATCGAATGAAGGGTAGAGCCACGGGTCGTAACACGTCTGAAATATAACCTCCACTGTTCAAAGTGCCGTCAATGCGAACAACAGGTGACCGAGACGTGTAACCAATGGCACCCCATACCATCACGCCGGGTGTTACGCCAGTATGGCGAAGAATACACGCTTCCAATGTGCGTTCACCGCGATGTCACCAAACACGGATGCGACCATCATGATGCTGTAAACAAAACCTGGAGTCATCCGAAAAATGACGTTTTACTATTCGCGCACCCAGGTTAGTCGTTGAGTACACCATCGCAGGCGCTCCTGTCTGTGATGCAACGTCAAGGGTAACCGCAGCCATGGTCTCCGAGCTGATAGTCCATGCTGATGCAAACGTCGTCGAACTGTTCGTGCAGATGGTTGTTGTCTTGCAGACGCCCCCATCTGTTGACGTGGCTGCACGATCCGTTACAGCCATACGGATAAGATGCCCGTCATCTTGACTGTTAGTGATACGAGGTCGTTGGGATCCAGCACAGCGTTCCGTATTACCCTCCTGAACCCACCGATTCCATATTCTGCTAACAGTCATTGGGTCTCGACCAACGCGATCAGCAATGTCGCGATACGATAAACCGCAATCGCGATAGGTTACAATCCGACCTTTATCAAAGTCGGAAACGTGATGGTACGCATTTCTGCTCCTTACACGAGGCATCACAACAACGTTTCACCAGGCAACGCCGGTCAACTGCTGTTTGTGTATGAGAAATCGGTTGGAAACTTTCCTCACGTCAGCACGTTGTAGGTGTCGGCACCGGCGCCAACCTTGTGTGAATGCTCTGAAAAGCTAATCGTTTGCATATCACAGCATCTTCTTCCTGTCGGTTAAATTTCGCGTCTGTAGCACGTCATCTTCGTGGTGTAGCAATTTTAATGGCCAGTAGTGTATATCCACCAGCTTATTCATGGGTCAAACACTGCGGAAACTGGGCGGTAACTGACTGCAAGTGTGTAGTGCGGCATAACGAGTCGTGATTTCGTTTCTTTTGAAGCGTACCAATATGTCAGTGAAGCGCTTAGCCCGCAGTGTGTGGAGAGTGAAGTTTAGGCCGGATGTGGTTCAGATGTATTTTGGAGTGTTTTTCGTAACTGGACAATCGTCAATCATTCAGAATTCTGTGCACATGAATCAGGATGTTTAAATGCCTCTCTGCATACTGTAGTTAATCTAATTTTCTCCGCACGATCTCCATGAGAGCGATACGCAAGGGGCTGTAGGTTATTCCTAGGGTCATAATTTAAAGTCGGTTCTTGAAACTTTGTACGCAGGCTTGCTCTGGATAGGTTGCGTCTATTTTCAAGAGTCTTCGTGTTTAGTTTCTTTAAGTAGCATCTCTGTGACACTTTCCCACGGGTCAGACAAATATGTGACTACTCGTGCTGCCCCTCTCTGTATACGTTCGACATGCCAAGTTAGTCTTATCTGATACGGGTACCACACAGTCGAGCAATATTCCAGGATGGACCGCACAAGTTATTTGTAAGCAATCTGCTTCGTAAACTGGTTACATTCCCACAATATTCTACCGACAAACCGAAGTCTGACACTTCCTGTACCCACGACTGAGCCTCTGTGTCATGTCACACCCTAATATTTGTATGAGTTGACTGATACCAACAGTGACTCACTGATATTATTGTTTTGTGAAGTGCACAATTTTACGCTTCTGAAGATTTAAAGAAGTTGCCAGTCTTTCCACCACTTTGAAGTCTGAGATTGCTATTAATATTGTCCTCAAGATCATTAAGATACAACATGAACAACAAGGGTCCCAACACACTTCTCTGGGGCACACCCGAAGTTACCTCTACATCTGTCGATGATTCTCCATCCAAGATAACTTGGTGCGCTCTTCCTACTACAAAATTCCCCTACCAGTCTCAAATTTTGACTGATACCCCATACGACCTTACTTTTGATAATAAGCGTAGATGTGGTACTGAGTCAAACGCTTTTCAGAAATACTGCATACACTCGGCTGCCTTGATCCAAAGCTTTCAGTGTGCCATGTGTAAAAAGTGCGAGTCCATGCTGATTGGTATGGAGGAGGTCATTCTGTTGGGATACTTTATTATGTTTGAGCTCAAAATATGTTCTAAGATTCTACAACAAATTGACATCACGGAAATTGGCCGGTAGTTTTGTGGAGCACTTCTGCTACCCTTCATGAAGACAGGTGTCACCTGTGCTTTCTTCCAGCTACAGCGGTCTAACATTAAAAAGGAAAACACTTCCTAACGTCCTGCAAAAGGACATTTATTTGATGACGAACTGGCTTCCGTGGCCTCAGGCCAGGTGGGAGCTGTATGTCGCAATGATAAACATGACGTGCGACTTACGCTTTGTACAGAAGATACAAAAACGACAAAATGCTTGCGTAGGGAAACATTACTTTTTTGTCACAAAAAAATAATTATATTAACTAAAAAAGGAGAGAAAACAAAGTTTTTATGAGGAGACATATTTAGCAACTGATGAGAAATAAGATGAACCTACAGTTTGAATCTAATATTTGTATCGAAAACTTAATTTAACGAAGGGAAGGATGGAGACTCAGTCTGATCATGTAATACGTGTCATGTGTTTGTTGATTTCCAGTAGATTCATCTTTCTGCTTTTCTTAACAGAATATAAAACTTCACGTTGTACATCATATGAATGGTTTTATGCTAAAAGATGATCACCAAGGGTAGTGCTGCCATACGTCGCGGATTCCGAGGACAGTCCGCGATTTTATGCTCGAAGACGGGTGTCCTGGACGAAGAGGAAAAGGTCCGCGAAAAAAGTGGCTAGTAAGTAAAAAAAATTTTTTTTTACGCAAGTTTTGCCACTGGCAACCGATCAAGTGTTTCATAACTCCTGCAGCCGTTGAAACCTGTGCTGATATTCCGTGTCACTTCAGAATCGCTCGGCTATTTTCAGAACAGACTGTGGAAGCAGTGCAATAATCGATTCTTTATGATTTTTTCAGTTTTCCGCAGTTGGTTTACAACGTCTCTGCTGTCGGTATCTGATATTCTTTGGTCGTGTAAAGTTAACATCCAGCTGTGCGAAGTGTTGTTATTGCACAGAATTTGAAATTTAAAATGTCAAAACGAAAAGTACATTTTGGAGAAGAATATATTGATGCGTTTACAAATATTAAACGTGGAAGAAACGAACATGAGGCTATTTGCAAAGTGTGTGGGTAAGTAAAATGCATTGTAGGTACGTAACAGTAAACGATGCCTATCATTTATAGAAAGCATACAAATGAGTATTATAATGGATCGGATTACTCAACTGTACGTGTTTAACCGAATTTTGTACTTGATGTTCGTCCTTGGATTATGGCAACCCTAACCAAAGATTGAATATTAGTTCCTTAATCTCCAAATTCTTTCATGTCCACGTAGCCTAATTGCCATAGCTCTGCCTGACTCACCAATAAATACTTTTACACACTGCTTGCAAGTGATTTTATATACATCACTCTGTGGCAAGGGTTGCAATTTATCTTTCACTCATCAGGCGCTGGAGCTTTGTTCAGTTTAAACGATTTCAACTCTTTCTCAACGCCACTGACAATATATATTTCACTTATCTTCTCAGTGGTACATGGGTTAAATTGGGACAACTCTCATCGGTTTTCCTTTGCAAGGGAACATTTTAAAACAAAGTTAAGCACTTCTGGGTTTGCTTTGCTACACTGAATTTCACTTCCTGTTTCATTCGTGATTGACTAGATGCTAATTTTGGCGCCACTAACAGTCTTTACATACGACCAGAATTTCTCTGGTTTTGTCAAAGATCATTTTACATTGTTCTGCTATGGTAGTCATTGAAGGCTTCACGCCTTGCTCTCTTGTCAGCCAAACACGTTTCACTCAGCATATCTCTACCTACAGATCTATGATCTGCGTTACACCTATTGTGCAGCAATTTTTGTTTATTCAGAAGTATTTTGCTCTTGCATAGCAACCTTATGTAAGGCAGCAAACGCTTAAAATTTTGTAAGTCCCAGAGCGAAGCTATCTCGCCTACATTACGGCAGCGATGACGCGAGGTGGGCGGGAACAGTAACATTTCACCACCGAGAGTGAACCGCTCTACTGGGTACATAACCACTCAATGCATGATCGACTATTTTTGAAACTTAAACCATTGTTCCTCTACGTGCTCCTGCACTGTGACTATTTGGAACAGCAGATAAAACTTGGCAATCAAAATTCCAGCAGGTCTGCGGGATATAATCATCAGTGTGTGGTCTCAGCACGGTGTGGCATATCTGAAATACATGAGGACAATCTTCATGCCGGCCGAAGTGGCCGTGCGGTTCTAGGCGCTGCAGACTGGAACCGCGAGACCGCTACGGTCGCAGGTTCGAATCCTGCCTCGTGCATGGATGTGTGTGATGTCCTTAGGTTAGTTAGGTTTAAGTATTTCTAAGTTCTAGGGGACTGATGACCTCAGCAGTTAAGTCCCATAGTGCTCAGAGTTATCTGAACCATTTTTTGAACAACTATGCCTACAACTGTGGTAAGCAAAGGCTAGCAGCACAGTGAATCTTGGCTCTTTTGCGTAATTGAGTTCCATAACACTAGTGAGATTTTGCCCTTTCAAGAAAATCAATATTTATTGTTTCAAATATGATTACGATTGTAGTTGTCTGAATGTTAGCCCTCCAGATTTGCCTGTTACTTTCTAAACCACTCATGTTAATGTGCCTATTGCATTAAATTGCTATATTTTATTGTAAGATCAACCGGTTAATCCCTAGGAATTCTTGTTGTAAAATTGTTGTTGTTACACTTAAGGTTTGGTAGGGGCTTGGGCCCACGCTCCCGTTGAGCTTCGTGTCTTGGTCTGAGGCTTTTCGTATGTTCCATGATTATTATGCATGATCTGTAGCAAAGATCAGTCCACAGTTCGGCCCTCTTGGCACAGTCAGATACAACGAAAGTTCAAAATACCTGGGAGTCACTCTGGACAGATCTTTAACATACAGAAAATACCTTTCCAACTTGTCTAAGAAGATATAAACACGAGTGAACCTTGTGAGAAAGCTGGCAGGTTGTACATGGGGAGCAACCACGTAAGTTCTCCGAGGAGCATCCCTTGCATTGGTATACTCTGCAGCAGAATACTGTCCACCAGTTTGGCTCCGAAGCACCCACGTAACAAAAGGAGACGTCCAACTGAACTCAGTTATGAGAGTAATTAGTGGTACAGTCCGGTCTACACCTACTTGCTGGCTACCAATGCTTTCAAACATTTGTCCACCAGACCTCCGTCAAAGGCTGCTCTTTACAACCTCTGTCAGCAGGTTTCTGAAAACAACTCGATCCCTCTCATGACGATTTGCTATCACTGCCCAGGAAACGCCTCAAATCTAGAAGACCAGCATATGAAATGGGAGTTCAAATGCTATCCACAGGATTCGACCAGGACGCAGAGTGGAAACATGAGTGGCAAGCTGCAAGAACCCGAAACCACGAACTTGTAGACAATCCAACAGTTCCAGTTCCAGGCTTCCACCAACTAAGGGAGGTGTGGGCGCAGTTAAATGGCTCAAATGGCTCTGAGCACTATGGGACTTAACTGCTGAGGTCATCAGTCCCCTAGAACTTAGAACTACTTAAACCTAACTAACCTAAGGACATCACACACATCCATGCCCGAGGCAGGATTCGAACCTGCGACCGTAGCGGTCGCGCGGTTCCAGACTGTAGCGCCTAGAACCGCTCGGCCACTCCGACCGGCGGGCGCAGTTAAACAGATATCGGACTGAAGAGGGTAGGTGCAAATACAACACGTACAAGTGCAGGTTTTTTAGTGACAGTGTGTGTGACTGGTGACACCCAAACAATGGGCCACATTGTGTATGAATCAGACGCTTCCCTGGTGGCATTGAGAAGCTCCATCAAGCATCCCACGAGGCACTCCGCTGGATCGAGTCCATCAACATCCGAGTGTAGTCTGATCCGTTTTAAAACTTTTGTACTGTATATAATTTCACATGTTCATTTTTATATATATTTCTTTGTTTTGCTACATGTGTATTACTGTAATTGATGCAAACGATAATAATAATAAACGATTTATATGTTTGCTTGTTTTATCTCGGGCTTCCGAACTGTTAGTAGCATTTGGAGGCGCTGCTCCGGGATGTTATTTGTTACCCGCCGGTCCGCGTTTGCTTTGTACGTGCAGGCTGGCGGCACGCTGCTTCCCGCCTCACCGTGGGCTCTCAGACGTTACGGCCTCCTGGCTTGCTACGGCATCCTTTATAAGCTGACTTTCTATCTCGTAGTAATCAGGCGTTAATCTACCCAGCACTGCCCGTTATTCTTCCATCTTATTCAGACCTGGCCTGCCGTACCTGCCGCTTCCGTGGTTTCCCTGTCTGAAGTTTGGTTTTTAACGTGGTAGATGTAATCCTCAACTGTTAAATGGTTTTTTGTTATTTTTCCACGCCAGTGTCTTGAATATGCCAAAGAGCCTTCTCTGAGTGAACAAATATGTTTTCGGAATTGTGATTTAACTTTGGCCTTTGTTATAAACAAAATTTATTTATTTATATTGAACCTATTGGTGTTCTGTTTACCTGTAAATCTGAATTGAAGAGTTTGCATTTTTAATGTATCTTTGAACAATGCTCCATATTGGTGGTAAGATGGAATAAGAGAATTCATTGGAAATGTGTTTTTGTCAGGCAGCTTAATTATAAGATTTATCTGTGCAATAAAATATTGTTGAGCTCTTGTGAAATACTAAATGACTTGTGATAAATGCCCTGCACCTTCCATGCCGGTTTAGTTGTTCCTTTATCCTCGGACGTCCACTGACATTTCAGTCATATTCCCTTGCATGGCGTGAAGTATTCTAGCGCAGTGTCTGCGTTGTACTGCACGCATGCATGTCTGAAGGAACATTGCTTCGGATTGTGTAGTACAATACAGACTGCACTACAATGTTACTGTGTTTTAAACACAGTAATCCTATTTTCACCCAGATGAATTGTACGGAAGACCACTAAATGGCGTATAGTATCTTGCCATAGCACCGTTAATTACAGAGATATCGAAGTCAACTTTGATTTATTGAAAAGCATCTGCACTAATACTACTGCTAGTATTACAGATCTCAAAGAGACGAATTCAACTGCGCTTCACCCTCCGAAATCCAGTACGTAGTTCCGCAGAAATTACAATACTTAGAACGTAGGATTTGCCTGTTTTGAACATCCAACCGCTTGCTGTCTTATGTGGAAGTTCGTGTAACCATCGGAACTGCCACATCAGGCTAATGAGTCGTTCCAAATCAGGTTTTAATTAAAAATTCGGGCAATCTGAGAAAAATTTAATTTAAATATGATACAAATCTGAAATCAAACGTGGCTACGTGGGGTTGGACTGACACAATCTGGAAGACAAAGGACATTGCATCTAATGTGATTTACCGGTTAACTACGGGAACAGTTCTGTTCTTGTTTTTTCCAGAACCTTGAAAGAAAGATAAATGTCACAAATTGAATGAATTTGCAAAACAGGAATTTCGGGTGTGAAGACTGTTAAATAATAACAACGCGTGAACAAAAAATTAACATGAATTTAACTTGGAGAGACACACTTTCATTGTAAAATTACATCAGTAACAGCAAAAAAGGAGTTGCAAAAGGAAGTGGTTTAAAAGTTCCATAAAATTCAGTTGATGTCAACAGTGTTCGAAATGTTAACCATCTAGTGCAAAACGTGTTCGCAGTCGCTGGTGCAAGGACCTTTGAACTTCACTGACAATGCTATGTTTTGAAACCTCCTGAGTCGTCGGAAATTGTGCAGAGACTTTATTTTTGAGATTACCCAAGAGAGAAAAATCCAGTGAATTCAAATGAAGCAAAACTGCAGACATCGCGGCAGTGAAACTCATCCGAAGTGACGTATTTCCTATTTGCGTTTGAAGTTATGAACTTCTGCATAAGACAGCAAAAAGAGATAAATACGAAGTCCTACATACTGCAGTTTCTCAGACACTACCTATCGAATTTCGGAGAGTTATAAAATAAATAAATAAAAAATAAAATATTAAGTATTAATTATGTATGATAGTGATTGGATGTAATTAATATTTGCTTATCTGGAACGTGGACGTTTAATTATTCGGTATCAGACGCTTGACAATGGCTTTTTCGTAAATGTAATGTTATTCGTAGTTGACCGTGAAATAAGACTCAAATAATCGGACTTCGTATTTAAATCGTTTCCAAAGACTGCTGCAGTAGGTGCGGACTCAAATCTAAATCTCAATATTAGAATAATTTGCCAGCCATGTCAATACGTCGTACAGAGGTGACTGTCTACTAAACATAAAAGTTTACACAGTTAGTTAAATCAGATATATTCAACGAATAAGCCTACAGTTAAATAATTCTACTTACTTTCATAAATATAAATTCTTTACAGAATCGAGTGCCTAGTAAGATTGCAACTCGCAGTGTTCTTATATAACATCAAATATGGCGGTGTGCCAGTCAATGAAATATACGTGCTTCCCGCACCACTTGTCCAAGACCTCTCCTTCTAAAGAAACATAAGAGTATCGTAATTGTGTTTTTGTTTTATCAGCGACACAGCGCTGCAGTTCTGTGCCATAGGCTTTATTTATTTGTCACAGATTAATTATTTAATTAAGATTTCGCGTTTCCGAGGAAACTCACGCACGGCATGCAAATGTGCCTTTATAGAGTGAAACGCCGCTGAATTGGTATCTTTGATATAAACAACACGAGCAGCAGAAATTACTACAAGCCAGTTGAAAATCGAGATTGCGTTATGCATCATTTAGTGAAGTCTTGTCTACAATTCACCTGGCCGAAAGCAAAAGTACAATATCTTTCACTGTTCCGCGAGTATTTGAGATGCATGGCTTACTGAATCACCCTGTTCACGTTTATTGCTAACTCCATTTTGTACTGTGCTGAGTTTTTTAATTCAGTGTGTAAATCCTGCTAGTTTCTTCTATCATGCTTATGGTGCGCACTGCTCATTCTACACTCCTGGAAATTGAAATAAGAACACCGTGAATTCATTGTCCCAGGAAGGGGAAACTTTATTGACACATTCCTGGGGTCAGATACATCACATGATCACACTGACAGAACCACAGGCACATAGACACAGGCAACAGAGCATGCACAATGTCGGCACTAGTACAGTGTATATCCACCTTTCGCAGCAATGCAGGCTGCTATTCTCCCATGGAGACGATCGTAGAGATGCTGGATGTAGTCCTGTGGAACGGCTTGCCATGCCATTTCCACCTGGCGCCTCAGTTGGACCAGCGTTCGTGCTGGACGTGCAGACCGCGTGAGACGACGCTTCATCCAGTCCCAAACATGCTCAATGGGGGACAGATCCGGAGATCTTGCTGGCCAGGGTAGTTGACTTACACCTTCTAGAGCACGTTGGGTGGCACGGGATACATGCGGACGTGCATTGTCCTGTTGGAACAGCAAGTTCCCTTGCCGGTCTAGGAATGGTAGAACGATGGGTTCGATGACGGTTTGGATGTACCGTGCACTATTCAGTGTCCCCTCGACGATCACCAGTGGTGTACGGCCAGTGTAGGAGATCGCTCCCCACACCATGATGGCGGGTGTTGGCCCTGTGTGCCTCGGTCGTATGCAGTCCTGATTGTGGCGCTCACCTGCACGGCGCCAAACACGCATACGACCATCATTGGCACCAAGGCAGAAGCGACATTCATCGCTGAAGACGACACGTCTCCATTCGTCCCTCCATTCACGCCTGTCGCGACACCACTGGAGGCGGGCTGCACGATGTTGGGGCGTGAGCGGAAGACGGCCTAACGGTGTGCGGGACCGTAGCCCAGCTTCATGGAGACGGTTGCGAATGGTCCTCGCCGATACCCCAGGAGCAACAGTGTCCCTAATTTGCTGGGAAGTGGCGGTGCGGTCCCCTACGGCACTGCGTAGGATGCTACGGTCTTGGTGTGCATCCGTGCGTCGCTGCGGTCCGGTCCCAGGTCGACGGGCACGTGCACCTTCCGCCGACCACTGGCGACAACATCGATGTACTGTGGAGACCTCACGCCCCACGTGTTGAGCAATTCGGCGGTACGTCCACCCGGCCTCCCGCATGCCCACTATACGCCCTCGCTCAAAGTCCGTCAACTGCACATACGGTTCACGTCCACGCTGTCGCGGCATGCTACCAGTGTTAAAGACTGCGATGGAGCTCCGTATGCCACGGCAAACTGGCTGACACTGACGGCGGCGGTGCACAAATGCTGCGCAGCTAGCGCCATTCGACGGCCAACACCGCGGTTCCTGGTGTGTCCGCTGTGCCGTGCGTGTGATCATTGCTTGTACAGCCCTCTCGCAGTGTCCGGGGCAAGTATGGTGGGTCTGACACACCGGTGTCAATGTGTTCTTTTTTCCATTTCCAGGAGTGTATATAAACTTTGACTTTTATTTGCAAGAAGCAGGTATGTGTTAGAATGTACATATACAGGGTGATTCAGCGGCCCTACCAATTTCGTTTTATGGCACAACACGCAATGTTACATCCGGCCTTCAAGAACCACGCGCGAGATTTTCGTATTCTCTCGCTAGCTACGAGTAAACTGCTCGTCCTAAAGAAAAAAATGAACAGATCCTATTCGTAGGAAACTTAATGTAGTTAAATTTTATGCTGAGATACGTTTTCGCTGGAGGCCACGGTTTTTGAGTTACTCAGGAAAAACGTACAAAATTGACCTTCAAACGCAGTTCCACCACCACACTCATCCCTCATTAGCCAGGATTTCAAGTACGTTGTTTGTGGCACTCCCTCCTACCACAAAAATTTCCGACTACACGAACTATTCCCCATATTCGACCTTTTCTCCGCTCTATAAATTTGATTATTACGCCACCAACATAGCCGGCTATTTCGTTGATATCGTTAATTTAAATGAGGAATGAAAGTAAAACACCTTTTGTAAAGGTTACGCCAAAACTAATTACATTGATAATCCGATCTAAACTTAACCCTTACAAGCGCTGTAGTTTCGTAGGCCTCAAGCGAAAATGCATCCCAGTACAGAATTTAACTACATTAAGACTCCTACAAAAATATTCTGTTCATTTTTCTGCAGGACTAATACACACATAAAAATTTTTTTGCATCACCGAGAGTTCCGGAACCTGTACAGAAAATTGGAATAGAGATCAACATAAACATCATTTCTGCCCATTTTGATTGCTCATGAAAACCACACATTGCATGTTGTACCACTAAACAGGGCGACCTCCAGAGGCGGTGGTCCAGATTGCTGTAAACATCGTTACCTCTAATACCCAGTAGCACGTCCTCTTGCAGTGATGCATGCCTTTATTCGTCGTGGCATACTATCCACAAGTTGAACAAGGCACTGAAGGACCGCGCGGAGTGGCCGCGCGGTTAGAGGCGGCATCTCACTGTGTGGCCACTCCCGCCGGAGGTTCGAGTCCTCCCTCGAGCGTGTGTGTGTGTGTTGTTCTTAGTATAAGTTAGTTCAAGTAGTGTGTAAGTCTAGGGACCGATGACCTCAGCAGTTTGGCCCAGATTGTCCCACTTCTCAACGGCGATTCGGCGTAGATCCCTCAGAGTGGTTGGTGGTTTCAGTCTATCCGAATAATTTTCGATAAGGTTCATGTCTGGAGAACATGCTGGCCATTCTAGTCGAGCTATGTCGTTATCCTGAAGGAAGTCATTCACAAGATGTGCACGATGGGGGCGCAAATTGTCATCAATGAAGACAAATGCTTCGCCAAAATGCCGCCGATATGGTTGCACTATAGGTCGGAGGATGGCATTCACGTATCGTACAGCCGTTACGGCGCCTTCCATGACCACCAGCGGCGTACGGCGTCCCCACATAACGCCACCCCAAAACAGGAGGGAACCTCCACCTTGCTGCACTCGCTGGGCAGTGTGTCTAAGGTGTTCAGCCTGACCCGGTTGCCTCCAATCACGTCTCCGACGATTCTCTGGTTGAAGGCATATCCGACACTCATTGATGAAGAGAACGTGATGCTGGTCCTGAACGGTCCATTCGGCATGCTGTTGGGCCCATCTGTACCGCGTTGCAAAGATGGACCTCGCCATGGACGTCGGGAGTGAAGTTACACGTCATGTAGCCTATTCCGCACAGTTTGAGTTGTAACACGACGTCCTGTGGCTGCACGAAAATCATTATTCACGTGGTAGCGTTGCTGTCAGGGGGTTCCACTGAGCCGTAATCCGTAGGTTGCGATAATCCACTGCAGTAGTAGCCCTTAGGCGACCTGACCGAGGCATGTCATCAACAGTTCCTGTCTCTCTGTATCTCCTCCATGTCCGAACAACATCGCTTTGGTTCACTCCGAGACGCCTGGACACTTCGCTTGTTGAGAGCCCTTCCTTGCACAAAGTAACAATGCGGACGCGATTGAACCGCGATACTGACCGTCCAGGCATGGCTGAACTACAGACGAGCCGTGTACCTCCTTCCTGATGGAATGACTGGAACTGATCGGCTATCGGACCCCCTCCGTCTAACGGGTCCTGATCGTGCATGGTTGTTTACATTTCTGGGCGGATTTCAAAAAAATGGTTCAAATGGCTCTGAGCACTATGCGACTTAACTCCTGAGGTCATCAGTCGCCTAGAACTTAGAACTAATTAAACCTAACTAACCTAAGGACATCACACACATCCATGCCCGAGGCAGGATTCGAACCTGCGACCGTAGCGGTCGCGCGGTTCCAGACTGTAGCGCCTAGAACCGCTCGGCCACTCTGGCCGGCTGGGCGGGTTTAGTGACATCTCTGAACAAAGGGACTGTGTCTGTGATTCAATATCCACAGTCAGTGTCTATCTTCAGGAGTTCTGGGACCCGAGGTGATGCAAAACGTTTTTTGACGCGTGTAGTTTGCGCGTATCGAGCGAGGGAATATGAAAATAGCGCACTAGATTCTCGAAGGCCATATAGAAAATGGCGGGTTGCATAAAACGATGCCGGCCAGAGTGGCCGAGCGGTTCTAGGCGCTCCAGTCTGGAACCTCGCGACCGCTACGGTCGCAGGTTCGAATCCTGTCTCGGTCATGGATGTGTGGGATGTCCTTAGTTTAGTTAGGTTTAAGTAGTTCTAAGTTCTAGGGGACTGATGACCTCAGCAGTTGAGTCCCATAGTGCTCAGAGCCATTTGAACCATAAAACGATGTCGGTAGGGGCAGCTGAATCACCGTGTATACTCCGCAACTGTTTAGTTCTGATTGGCGGGTTCCTGCACCTGCTGCTCTCTGCTCATATCCTGAGTACGAGACTTTGCATTGCAGCGAATGGTTCGCAGGAAGAACGATTGTTGGTAATTCTCTATATTAACTCGAACCTCTCTCATTTTACGCTCCTAGTCTTTTCTCGGCATATATTTAGATAGAAGCAATATATTATTTGATTCTTCTAGGAACATTCTCTCTCGGAACCACACTGTAATGCATAACGCTTCTTTTGCAGCATCTGCCTCCGAAGTTGGCTGAACAGCTCAGCGTCGCTTTCCCGCTTTCTATATGAACATTTTGTGGGGGTTGTCAGCGAGGAAAAGTTTGGTAAAGTTGTGAAATTGTGTATAAAGTTTGTTGCAAACCTCTAAATACTCTCATTCTCAAATGCTGGATAAGTGATGTGCGGGAATTCACGCGTCGTGGGCTGCACTGCTTTTTCAACCCGCCCCCTTGACAGGCGGGAGATTCTTATGCCCGTGGTGATTTTTCCAGACAGTAAATGATATGTGTACCAAGTTTGGTCGAAATTGGTCCAGTGGTTTAGGTGGAGATGAGGAACATACATATGTACCGGGTGATCAAAAAGTCAGTATAAATTTGAAAACTGAGTAAATCACGGAATAATGTAGATAGAGAGTTACAAATTGACACACTTGCTTGGAATGACATGGGGTTTTATTAGAACCAAAAAATACAAAAGTTCAAAAAATGTCCGACAGATGGCTCTTCATCTGATCAGAATAGCAATAATTAGCATAACAAAATAAGACAAAGCAAAGATGATGTTCTTTACAGGAAATGCTCAATATGTCCACCATCATTCCTCAACAATAGCTGTAGTCGAGGAATAATGTTGTGAACAGCACTTTAAAGCATCTCCGGAGTTATGCTGAGGCATTGGCGTCGGATTTTGTCTTTCAGCATCCCTAGAGATGTCGGTCGATCACGATACACTTGCGACTTCAGGTAACCCCAAAGCCAATAATCGCACGGTATGAGGTCTGGGGACCTGGGAGACCAAGCATGACGGAAGTGGCGGCTGAGCACACGATCATCACCAAACGACGCGCTCAAGAGATGTTTCACGCGTCTAGCAATATGACGTGGAGCGCCATCCTGCATTTTGTTTCTAATAAAACCCCATGTCATCCCAAGCATGTGTGTCAGTTTTTACCTCTGTGTCTACATTATTCCGTGGTTTATTAAGTTTTCAAATTTATACTGACTTTTTGATCACCCGGTACATCCATTTTCATAATTTGTATGGGTAAGGAAACGCAGGGAACTCAGCATGGATCCCTGTAGGATCCTACAGATCGTGGTATCCTAGTCAGAAGAAGCTAGTGTTCTATTTGTTTTGTTTAGAGGTGTCTTCTTGTTTCTATTATTTGAAAATGATTTGTGCAACATCCCTCTTTTCCCACTTACTTTCTTGAGTAAAATTTGGCGGTTCTCACAGTCGAATGCTTTGAGACTTCGCTGTTTACTTTTTTTTTTGTTACTGGACTCTAAAACTTCCACTCCTTAAATAATTCCGAGAGTCGAGTTGCATATACCATTCAACCTAATGGACACGACGGCTAAATTAATGAAATATGAATTTAATCAGAAAGATTCTAACAACTTTTCTTCTCTTTCACTATCTAAGAATGGAACATGAAGGGGAGGAGGAATAAATTCTGATATACGAGTACCACGCACCCCGTGCTATGGATATAGGAGTACAGATGCCATCTACATCTACATCTACATCCATACTCCGCAAGCCACCTGACGGTGTGTGACGGCGGGTACCTTCAGTACCTCTACCGGTTCTCCCTTCTATTCCAGTCTCGTATTGTTCGTGGAAAGAAGGGTTGTCGGTATGCCTCTGAGTGGACTTAATCTCTCTGATTTTATCCTCATGGCCTCCTCGCGAGATTTACGTAGGAGGAAGCAATATACTGCTTGACTCCTCGGTGAAGGTATGTTCTCGAAACTTCTACAAAAGCCCGTACCGAGCTACTGAGCGTCTCTCCTGCAGAGTCTTCCACTGGAGTTTATCTATCATCTCCGTAACGCTTTCGCGATTACTAAATGATCCTGTATGACTGTATGATTATATGATAGCGGAACAAACACTGGTAGCAGTTACTTCTGTAAAATATCTGGGAGTATGCGTGCGGAACGATATGAAGTGGAATGATCATATAAAATTAATTGTTGGTAAGGCGGGTACCAGGTTCAGATTCATTGGGAGAGTCCTTAGAAAATGTAGTCCATCAACAAAGGAGGTGGCTTACAAAACACTCGTTCGACCTATACTTGAGTATTGCTCATCAATGTGGGATCCGTACCAGATCGTGTTGACGGAGGAGATAGAGAAGATCCAAAGAAGAGCGGCGCGTTTCGTCACAGGGTTATTTGGTAACCGTGATAGCGTTACGGAGATGTTTAACAAACTCAAGTGGCAGACTCTGCAAGAGAGGCGCTCGGCATCGCGGTGGCTCGCCAGGTTTCGAGAGGGTGCGTTTCTGGATGAGGTATTGAATATATTGCTTCCCCCTACTTATACCTCCCGAGGAGATCACGAATGTAAAATTAGAGAGATTAGAGCGCGCACGGAGGCTTTCAGACAGTCGTTCTTCCCGCGAACCATACGCGACTGGAACAGGAAAGGGAGGTAATGACAGTGCCACGTAAAGTGCCCTCCGCCACACACCGTTGGGTGGCTTTCGGAGTATAAATGTAGATGTAGATGTAGATGTAACGAAGCGCGCTGCTCTCCATTGGATCTTCTCTCTCTCTTCTATGAACCCTATCTGCTACGGATCCCACACTGCTGAGCAGTATTCAAGCAGTGGGCGAACAAGCACACTGTAACCCACTTCCTTTGTTTTCGGATTGCATTTCCTTAGGATTCTTCCAATGAATCTCAGTCTGGCATCTGCTCTACCGACGATCAACTTTATATGATCATTCCATTTTAAATCACTCCTAATGCGTACTCCCAGATAATTTATAGAATTAACTGCTTCCAGTTGCTGACCTGCTATATTGTAGATAAATGATATGGGATCTTTCTTTCTATGTATTCGCAGTACATTACACTTGTCTACATTGAGATTTAATTGCCATTCCCTGGACCATGCGTCAATTTGCTGCAGATCCTCCTGCATTTCAGTACAATTTTCCATTGTTACGACCTCTCAATATACCACAGCATCATCCGCAAAAAGCCTCAGTGAACTTCCGATGTCATCCACAAGGTCATTTATGTATATTGTGAATAGCAACGATCCTACAACATTCCCCTGCGGCACACCTGAAATCACTCTTACTTCGGAAGACTTTTCTCCATTGAGAATGACATGCTGCGTTCTGTTATCTAGGAACTCTTCAATCCAATCACACAATTGGTCTGATAGTCCATGTGCTCTTACTTTGTTCATTAAACGACTGTGGGGAACTGTATCGAACGCCTTGCGGAAGTCAAGAAACACGGCATCCGCCTGGGAACCCGTGTCTATGGCCCTCTGAGTCTCGTGGACGAATAGCGCGAGCTGGGTTTCACACGATCGTCTTTTTCGAAACCCATGCTGATTCCTACGGAGTATATTTCTAGTTTCCAGAAAAGCCATTATACTTGAACATACTACGTGTTCCAAAATTCTACAACTGATCGACGTTAGAGATAGAGGTCTATAGTTCTGCACATCTGTTCGACGTCCCTTCTTGAAAACGGGGATGACCTGTGCCCTTTTCCAATCCTTTGGAATGCTATGCTCTTTTAGAGACCTACGGCACACCGCTGCAAGAAGGGGGGCATGTTCCTTCGCGTACTCTGTGTAAAATCGAACTGGTATCCCATCAGGTCCAGCGGCCTTTCCTCTTTTGAGCGATTTTAATTGTTTCTCTATCCCTCTGTCGTCTACTTCGATATCTACCATTTTGTCATCTGTGCGACAGTCTAGAGAAGGAACTACAGTGCAGTCTTCCTCTGTGAAACAGCTTTGGAAAAAGACATTTAGTATTTCGGCCTTTAGTCTGTCATTCTCTGTTTCAGTACCATTTTGGTCACAGAGTGTCTGCACATTTTGTTTTGATCCACCTACCACTTTGACATAAGACCAAAATTTCTTAGGATTTTCTGCCAAGTCAGTACATAGAACTTTACTTTAGAATTCATTGAATGCCCCTCGCATGGCCCTCCTCACATTACATTTCGCTTCGCGTAATTTTTGTTGCACGCATCTCGTGGTCGTGCGGTAGCGTTCTCGCTTCCCACGCCCGGGTTCCCGGGTTCGATTCCCGGCGGGGTCAGGGATTTTCTCTGCCTCGTGATGGCTGGGTGTTGTGTGATGTCCTTAGGTTAGTTAGGTTTAAGTAGTTCTAAGTTCTAGGGGACTGATGACCATAGATGTTAAGTCCCATAGTGCTCAGAGCCTCCTCCTCCTCCTCCTAATTTTTGTTTGTCTGGAAGGCGTTGGCTATGTTTATGTTTGCTTTACTCTTCAGACCTCTGCGAAATGCATGGTACATTTACATTAATACTACCCAAGCCTCCCGACGTTGTGTGGCAGTGGGTAGTTCTTTTACCACTAACTGGTCCCCCTCTTCCCTGCTCCACTCGCGAAGAGTGCGTGAGTAAAATGATTGTTGGTAAGCCTCTGTATTACCTCCTCTAATTTCTGGAATTTTCTCATCGCGATCATTTCGCGAGATGTATTTGGGAAGAAGTAATATGTTGCCTGGCTCTTCCCGAAAAGTGCACTCTCGAAATCTCTGTAGTAAACTTTTCCGTGATGAACAACGCCTCTCTTGTAACGTCTGCCATTTGAGTTTGTTGAGGGTTTCTGTAACGCTCCCGTGACGAAACTTGCCGCTATTTGTTGGATCTTCTCTATCTCTTCTATCAGTCATACCCGATAAGGATCCCAGACTGGCGAACAAATCGGTTGAACAAGCACCTTTTAACTCACTTCCGTCGTGGGTGAATTAAAATCGTTCAAATGGCTCTAACCACTATGGGACTTAACGTCTGAGGTCATCAGTCCCCTAGACTTAGAACTACTTAAACCTAACTAACCTAAGGACATCACACACATCCACGCCGGAGGCAGGATTCGAACCTGCGACTGTAGTAGCAGCGCGGTTCCGGACTGAAGCGCCTAAAACCGCTCGGCCACAGCGACCGGCGTGAGTGAGTTACATTTCCTTAATATTCTTCCTACGAAGCTCAGTCTGGCATCTGCTTTTCCCACTATTTGTTTTATGTCGTCATTCCACTTAATGTTGCTCTGAAAATTTTACAGTAGATATCGTTTCCAATTTGTCATCGATGGTGTAGTTATACACTAGTTGATTTCTTTTCCTATGTATGCTCCATATGTTACATTTATTTCTGCTCAGGGTCGACTGCCAGAGCCTGCACAACTCATCAGTCCTCTGCAGATCGATGACGTCTTCTGGAACTGCTACTTTCTTGTAGACAATCGCATCATCTGCCAACAGTCTTAAAGAGCTTCCGACACATTCAACCAGATCATTTTTATACACAGTAAATTGTGACTGTCCTATCACACTTCCTTGGGGTATTACCGAAATTACCATTAAATGTTTCGATTTTGATCCGTTAAGATTGACGTGTTGAGTTCTGTCTGTAAGTAAGTCTTAAATCCAGTCGCTAATCTGGTCAGATGCTCGGTAAGCTCTTTTTTTTTTTCAGCAAACGACAGTACGGAATTGTGTTAAATGCCAAATTCAAGTCGAGGAACACGGCACAAACCTGAGCGCCGTTGTCTACGCGTTATGGATCTCATGGAGGAACAGAACGAGCAGAGTTTCGCAAAGATCTCCATATTGATTTTTATAGCAATTTCTTTCTCCACATACATCATAATTCTTGAACGTAAAACTTGTTCCATAATTCTACAAAAGATTGACATCAACGATATAGGCCTATAATTACAGTATATGCATCCATCCTACGACCTGTCTTGAAAACGGGAATGACCTGCGTTTTTTCCCAGTCGCTAAGTACCCTTCGTTGCTCCAGCGAACTACGAAAAACTGCTACTAGAAGGGAAGCAAGTTCTTTCGCACAATCTTTGTAGAGTCTTACAGGTATCTCGTGTGATCCTGAAGCCTTTACACTGTTAAGTAATTGTAGTTACTTTTTATTTTCGCGATTAGTTATCTCAGTATCTGCCATTTCGACGCTCGTTCGATGGCTGAAAGGAGGGACCGTATTACGATCTTCCGCGGTGAAACAGTGTCGGAAGATCGAATTCAGTACGTCGGCCTTTTCTCTGTTATCTTCTGTTTCGGTGCCTGTATGGTCACTGAGTGAGTGAACAGATCATTTCTAACTGATTACTGGTTGCACGTAAGACCAAAATCCTCTTAGGTTTTTAGTCAGATCGGTTGACAAAATTTTACTTTCAAAGTCACTGAACGCTTCTCTCATTGCCCTCCTTATGCTTACCTACTTTCGCTTCGTTCAGTTTTTGTTTGTATACAAGGTTTGGACCTCTGTACTGAAGCTCTCTTTGTTTACGTGGAAAACAGGTATGGCTATTAAACCAAGGAGATCTTTCCCATCCTTTAATACTTGCTCGGAACATCTTGTCTGAGGCATACAGAACGATGCTTTTGAAAGTTTCCCGTTTCTGATCCACATCTTAGTCCTCAGCACTGAATATGTGATGTTAACTACTCAGACACTCTGCAGTTTGTACCCTGGTACTCTTGTTAAGCAAACATAATTTCCTCCCTTTCTTAACATTCCTTATAATACCCATAGTCACAGTTACTATCACAGCCTTATGATCACTGATACCTTCCCGTACGTTAACTGATTCGATACATTCAGGTTTGTTCGTTGCTACGAGGCTACGACGTTACTATCTTGAGTTGGTTCTCCAGTCATCTGTTCGAAGTAGTTTTCGATCAAGACATTCAGAATAATGTCACACGAATCCCTGTTTCCGGCACCCATTTTCGTAGCATGACTCTTCCTATCTATACCTAGCAATTTAAAGCCACCGCAATTACAACGGCATGGTCAGGAAAGTTATTAACGATATTCTGCAAGTCCTCTCTGCGGCGTTTTACCGCTACAGCTCTTGACCCGGACAGTCTACAAAAGCATCCGATTATCATTTTTAGCCGACCTCTGATGTTTCATTTCACCGAGATTAATTCGCATTCGGAAGCCGTCATAAACTCGCTAGATATTATGGAGTTCTTTGCTGAAATAAATACGCCACCACCATTAGTCGCCAATGGATGCGGCGTATTAATTGCAGTAATTACTACAAACATTTCAGTTTGAACTTAACGAGTTCGTTGCTATTCACTTCCGGTGCCAGCCAACTTTCTGTTCCTAATATTACCTAGGCATGCAATACTAATTCTGGGAGCTTTCCTTGGAAGCTCCTGCAGTTCACTAAAATCACATTAATCTTTTCTATACTTGATCTGCGACAATGAGCGTTTTCTGAGAACATTGTGGCTGATGTATTTTCGATTTTGAGAGGCAGCTCGTCTCTGATCCAAATGGAGAGATCCTCTAACCTAAAAAATCCACCATGTGCACGCCACATGTACTCTGCTACCCTAGTAGCCACTTCCTGTATGGAGCGCACGCCTGACCTATTAAGGGGAACGCGACAATACTCCACCCGATAGCGGAGGGAAAGTTCTCACTGCCGAATTGTTTGAGCCTCTGGTTTAGACCTTCCACCCTGCTCCAAATCAGAGGACTGCGATCGACCTTAGCCCACATCCCACGTGCGAACCTTGTTGCAAAGCCTTGTAGTTTCCACCGTGCCATAGCGTGGGTTAGCATTCTCAGCAGAATATGAAAACTGCTTTCTACTGCAAAATAAGGCTAATACCCTAGCATGAGAGTTACTTTAATGTTTGACATCATCAGCGGAAGATGGCAAACGTTTTGTTCTGCAGGATCAAGTTAATACCTTAGCACGGAGTCACCATAATCTTTGGCAGACATTGAAGGTGGGTAGATGGAAGCATAGCAACCTTCGTTTCTTTCCGATACAAATGTGTATTACTTCTGTTCAGTATGCTATTTCATTGAAATGTCACGCAGTTTCCACTGTGTGATAGCATGTTGGAGTATTATCATCAGAAGATGACAAACGTTTTGTACTGTAAAATTAAGGTAATGGACGGAGTGTCACGCAGTCTCCACTGAGCGATAGCATGAGATAACAAGTGTTCCGTGCTGCAAAATAAAGTTCATGCCCCTTATTTGTACAAATGTGTATCGCTACTGTTCAAAATGCTGTTTCATCGAAGTGTCGTAGGCTCACCTGTGAAACAGAAGATGACTAACATTTTTTTAACTGTAGGATAAAGTTAACACCATAGCATGACGATCACTGTAATGGTTGATAATGTCAGCAGAAAATGGCAAACCTTTTTTCCTGCAAAATAAAAGTTAATATTCTAGCATGGAGCAACTATAATGTCTGGCTGTCTTTGATATTGGTTTCAGAGACAAATTTTTCACAATGTTAGGCAAGGAAATAACATTTTTTACTTTGATATTTCTCATTAAAAAGTGGACTTTAAGCCGTAAGTCAGATCAGCTGTAATGCTAATGTGTGTTTTGCAGCGTCAAAAAGCCAATTTTTATATATTTAACGAATGTAATGCCTAGTATTGACGCGTGGTACAGAGATCAAACTACTCGTCTACTACTCTGTAATTTATCTGAGTAGAGTCAATAAGCAAGCGTGCATTTTTCTTAGTTGATCAGAGGTCTGTAATTTTATTTGCATATTACAATAAGCAACCTGTGTGTGTGTGTGTGTGTGAATGTGTTTTTATTTTGAAATCGTTATTTATTGAGATAAATAAATACATTTCAGTGGCAAAGTTTGTATTTTTGAGATATACTCCTTTCATTTCTCTCTTGTTCCACCATTGGTTTAAATGGCTCTGAGCACTACGGGACTTAACATCTGAGGTCATCACTCCCCTAGAACTTAGAACTACTTAAACCTAACTAGCCTAAGGACATCACACACATCCATGCCCGAGGCAGGATTCGAACCTGCGACCGTAGCGGTAGCGCGGTTCCAGACTGAAGCGCCTAGAACCGCGAGGCCACGCCGCCCGGTTGTTCGACAATTAACTTTGGCCATGTTTTATCCCTGTCTCGTTCCACCACCGTCCTTGGTTGTGTCGTGTAGTGTGTAAACATTTCACATTATAATGTTCTTCTTGTGTATTACAAAAATAGGCAGATTAAGTGTTACATTATAATACAGATCTCGCCAAAAATCTTCTTCCTTCCTTCCTAAAATTATGTTTGTTTAGTTCATTTGTCTTTCATCTACCGTATGTTGTGTGTCGGCCGCGCGGAATTAGCCGAGCGGTCTGGGGCGCTGCAACCATGAACTATGCGGCTGGTCCCGGCGGAGGTTCGAGTCCTCCTTCGGGCATGGGTGTGTGTGTTTGTCCTTAGGATGATTTAGGTTAAGTAGTGTGTAAGCTTAGGGAGTGATGACCTTAGCAGTTGAGTCCCGTAAGATTTCACACACATTTGAACATTTTGTTGCGTGTTTTTACATCATGTATTTTGATTAGAGTTTGGTATTATTTAGTAATTAATATAGAGTATCGAGTATTGCGCAGTCTCACATAGTGTAAAAACCGGCACAGAATGTCATGTATATGACGATCTTATACTTACTGAGATAATAACCATGAACAATATAACAAGCTATCCTGCTTGAAATGGGAACCAGTTAAAGTTGTCCCATTTACGGAAAAAGGCACATTTCCATCAGTGCGGACAACTTCAATTGGTTCCCATTTCATGCAGGATGGCATATTGCTTTGGTTACTATCTCAGAAAGTGTAAGATCATCATACACGTGGGATTCTGCGTGATTTAGAAGTTTATTATGGGAAATACATTCTGTAATAACTTTAGATAGTCTTAGCACCATAATTTCGAGTGATAAATATTGTAGCCTTCCTCAAAAGTCGTTATTCGTACTTAATCTCGAATAGGCCTGTAACATTTGTAATGAAAAGAATTAATTACTAGTCAGTATCATTTATTGTATTTTTCTAGTTCAGTATGTGACGCACTATCCTCTTCCCACCTAAAATAATGCTTTCTAAGGTGAAACATTAACAAAAACTAGTAAAAATGTGAGATGATGCAGTTTTTTCTATGAACTAGTAATAATATGGCATCAGATTGAAGTGCCAACACCTTTTACGTATTTTAGATGTGGAGATTGACAAACATCATAAAATAATCTTGATGCGGAAATATTAGATTTGCCTTACACCAAGTGTAGGCAAAAAATAGAATTCACTGCATTCTGCCAATAGCTGGCAATAATTCAGACTGCCTATTTGTTTGTGTGCTTGTCTGCTTTGCATAGTATTTAAATCAACATGTGTTTTCTGCAATTATAAAATTGGTCAAGTCAATTTTGCTGCATCGCCTTATTTAGGCCTTACATGAAGTGCCACGTATATTTTGTAACTATGTAGGCATGAAACTAGCGTTATGGCACTTAATTTGAGAGTTCATAATCATGTTTCGCGCACGTTTGTGTGCGCGTGTATGGAGAACAACATTGCGACACTTCACATAAACGTTGCGTTTCTTGTTTTGTCGACATATTTTTACATACATTTTAGATGTGGAAAGGAAACTGTGTGTCACTTGACAATTATCATAAATGAATTTAGACGTGGAAAATATTTAACTTGAGGGTTCGTTGTGCCTTACATGAAGCTTGGTACATAAACTGAAATTTGGACGTTTGGAAGTGCTGCTTTACGTGAATGTTCATGGCATAAACGTTGTGTGTGTATGAATGTGTTGTCTTGGTTTGTGACATAGTAGGTCGTTTCTCAAATGCCAGATAACATGTGTGGTTTTTCAAGAGACAGACAAGGGAAGGCGTTTTTTGTGATGTCTTAGGCGTTATAATATAGAGTTTACATACTACATGCACTTTTTCAGGTCACTTAAGTGCAAGGTGCACTGGAGTCAGCATAGATATACTACTTACTTGTAATAAATAGTATAAATGAACATTTGAAGATGGAGTTCAACATTACTGCATTTGTTTTCCTGCTCTAAGGTTCAGCTCCTGTGTCATCCATAAGTGTCTGGATTCAAATTTTCGTGACACTTACAGTCTTTTGTGTGACCAGAATTTATTTAGGTTTTTGAGATTTCCTAAGTTCCGAAACAATGGTCACTCAGGTTTCACGCACTGCCTCCTTGACACTCAACTGTGTGTCATTTCGCATTTCTCTATCTGTAGTCCTCCCCCCATAAACCATGGACCTTGACGTTGGTGGGGAGGCTTGCATGCCTCAGCAATACAGATAACCGTGCCGCAGGTGCAATCACAGTGGAGGGGTATCTGCTCAGAGGCCAGACAAACGTGTGGTTCCTGAAGAGGGGCAGCAGCCTTTACAATGGTTGCAGGGGCAACAGTCTGGACGACTGACTGATCTGGCCTTGTAGCATTAACCAAAACGGTCTTGTTGTGCTGGTACTGCGAACTACTGAAAGCAAGGGGAAACTACAGCCTTGTAGCATTAACCAAAACGGTCTTGTTGTGCTGGTACTGCGAACTACTGAAAGCAAGGGGAAACTACAGCCTTAATTTTTTCCGAGAGCATGCAGCTTTACTATATGGTTAAATGATGATGGCGTTCTCTTGGGTAAAATATTCCGGAGGTAAAATACTCCCCCATTCGTATCTCCGGGCGTGGACTACTCAGGAGGACATCGTTATCAGGAGAAACAAAACTGGTGTTCTGCGGATCGGAACGTGGAACGTCAGATCCATTAATCGGGCAGGTAGATTAGAAAATTTAAAAAGAGAAATGGGTAGATTGAAGTTAGATATACTGGGAATTGGTGAAGTTCGGTGGTAGGAGGAACAAGACTTTTGGTCAGGTGAATACAGGGTTATAAATACAAAATGAAATATGGGTAATGCAGGAGCAGGCTTAATAATGAATAGGAAAATAGGAATGCCGGTAAGCTACTAAAAACAGCATAGTGAACGCATTATTGTGGCCAAGATAGATACGAAGCCCACGCCTACTACAGTAGTAGAAGTTTATATGTCAACTAGCTCTGCAGATGATGAAGAGATTGATGAAATGTATGACGAGATACAATAAATTATTCAGATAGTGAAGGGAGAAGAAAATTAATACTCATGGGCGACTGGACCTCAATAGTAGGAAAAGGAAGACAAGAAAAAGTAGCAGGTGAATATGGAATGGGTAAGGAATGCAAGAGGAAGCCGCCTGGTAGAATTTTGCACAGCTAACACTCGGTTTAAGCATCATGACACAAGGTTGTATACGTGGGAGAGGCCTGTAGACACTGGAAGATTTCAGGTAGATTATATAATGGTAAGACAGAGATTTAGGAGCCAGGTTTTAAATTGTAAAACATTTACGGGGGAAGACGTGGACTCTGACCACAATCTATTGGTTATGAACTGTAGATTAAAACTGGAGAAACTGCAAAAAGGCGGGAATTTAAGAAGACGGGAGCTGGATAAACTGAAAGAACCAGAGGTTGTAGAGAATTTCAGAGAGAGCATTAGGGAACGATTGACAAGAACGGGGGAAAAAAATACAGTAGGAGAAAAATGGGTAGCTTTGAGAGATGAAATAGTGAAGGCAGCAGAGGATCAAGTAGGTAAAAAGACGAGGGCTAGTAGAAATCCTTGGGTAAGAAGAGATATTGAATTTAATTGATGAGAGGAGAAAATATAAAAACGCAGTAAATGAAGCAGGCAAAAAGGAATACAAACGTCTCAAAAATGAGATCGACAGGAAGAGCAAAATGGCTAAGCAGGGATGGCTAGAGGACAAATGTAAGGATGTAGAGGCATATATCACTAAGGGGTAAGATAGATACTGCCTACAGGAAAATTAAAGAGACCTTTGGAGAAAAGAGAACCACTTGTATAAATATCAAGAGTTCAGACAGAAAACCAGTTTTAAGCAAAGAAGGGAAAGCAGAAAGGTGGAAGGAGTATATAGAGCGTCTATATAAGGGCGATGTACTTGAGGGCAATATTGTGGAAATCGAAGAGACGTAGATGAAGATGAAATGGGAGACATGATACTACGTGAAGAGTTTGACAGAGCACTGAAAGACCTAAGTCGAAACAAGGCCCTGGGAGTAGACAACATTTCATTAGAACTACTGATAGCCTTGGGAGAGCCAGCTATGACAAAACTCTACCATCTAGTGAGAAAGATGTTTGAAACAGGCGAAATACCCTCAGAGCTCAGGAAGAATATAAGAATTTCGATCCCAAAGAAAGCAGGTGTTGACAGGTGTGAAAATTACCGAACTGTCAGTTTAATAAGTTGTTGTTGTTATCGTTGTCTTCAGTCCTGAGACTGGTTTGATGCAGCTCTCCATGCTACTCTATCCTGTGCAAGCTTCTTCATCTCCCAGTACTTACTGTAACCTACATCCTTCTGAATCTGCTTAGTGTATTCATCTCTTGGTCTCCCTCTACGATTTTTACCCTCCACGCTGCCCTCCAATGCTAAATTTGTGATCCCCTGATGCCTCAGAACATGTCCTACCAATCGGTCGCTTCTTCTTGTCAAGTTGTGCCACAAACTCCTCTTCTCTCCAATTCTATTCAATACCTCCTCATTAGTTATGTGGTCTACCCATCTAATCTCCAGCATTCTTCTGTAGCACCACATTTCGAAAGCTTCTATTCTCTTCTTGTCCAAACGATTTATCGTCCATGTTTATTTATAACCCTGTATTCACCAGACCAAAAGTCTTGTTCCTTCTGCCACCGAACTTCCCTAATTCCCACTATAACTTCAACCTATCCATTTCCCTTTTTAAAATTTCTAACCTACCTGCCCGATTAAGGGATCTGACATTCCACGCTCCATCCGTAGAACGCCAGTTTTCTTTCTCCTGTTAACGACGTCCTCCTGAGTAGTTCCCGCCCGGAGATCCGAATGGGGGACTGTTTTACCTCCGAAATTTTTTACCCAAGAGGACACCATCATCATTTAACCATACAGTAAAGCTGCATGCCCTCGGCAAAAATTAAGGCTGTAGTTTCCCCTTGCTTTCAGCCGTTCGCAGTACCAGCACAGCAAGGCCGTTTTGGTTAGTGTTGCAAGGCCAGATCAGTCAATCATCCAGACTGTTGCCCCTGCAACTACTGAAAAGGCTGCTGCCCCTCTTCAGGAACCACACGTTTGTCTGGCCTCTCAACAGATACCTCTCCGTTGTGGTTGCACCTACGGTACGGCCATCTGTATCGCTGAGGCATGTAAGCCTACGGCTGCAAAATACTGACACGAATTCTTTACAGACGAATGGAAAAACTGGTAGAAGCCGATTTTGGGGAAGATCAGTTTGGATTCCGTAGGAATGTTGGAATACAGGCAATACTCGCCCTACGACTTGTCTTTGAAGATAGATTAAGGAAAGGCAAACCTACGTTTCTGGCATTTGTAGACACAGAAAAAGCTTTTGACAAAGTTGACTGGAATACTCTCTTTCAAATTCTGAAGGTGGCAGGGGAAAATACAGGGAGCAAAAGGCTATTTACAATTTATACAGAAACCAGGTGTCAGTTATAAGAGTCGAGGGGCATGAAAGGGAAACAGTGGTTGGGAAGGGAGTGAGACAGAGCTGTAGCCTATCTCCGATGATATTCAATCCATATATTAAGCAAGCAGTAAAGAAAAATTTAGGGTAGGGCTTAAAATCCATGGAGAAGAAATAAAAACTTTGAGGTTTGCCAATGAGATTGTAAGAACCTGGAAGAGCAGTTGAACGGAATGGACCGTGTCTTGAAAGGAGCATATAAGATGAGCATTAACAAAATCAAAACGAGGATAATGGAATGTAGTCGAATTAAATCAGGTGATGCTGAGGGAATTAGATTAGGAAATGAGACACTTAAAGTAGTAAATGAGTTTTGCTATTTTGGGAGCAAAATAACTGGCGATGGTCGAAGTAGAGAGGATATAAAATGTAGACTGGCAATGGCAAGGAAAGCGTTCCTGAAGAAGAGAAATTTGTTAACATCGAGTACGTATTTAAGTGTCAGGAAGTATTTTCTGAAAGTATTTGTGTGGAGTGTAGCCATGTATGGAAGGGAAGCGGACGATAAATACTTTAGACAAGAAGAGAATAGAATCATTCGAATGTGGTGCTACAGAAGAATGCTGAAGATTAGATGGTTAGATCATGTAGCTAATGTGGAGGTATTGAATAGAATTAGGGAGAAGAGGCATTTGTGGCACATCATGAGTAGATCGGTTGGTAGGACATGTTCTGAAGCATCAAGGGATCACCAATTTAGTACTGGAGGGCAGCGTGGAGGGTAAAAATCGTAGAGGGAGACCAAGAGATGAATACACTAAGCAGATTCAGAAGGATGTCTGTTGCAGTAGGTACTGGGAGATGAAGAAGCTTGCACAGGGTAGAGTAGCATGGAGAGCTTCATCAAACCAGTCTCTGGACTGAAGACCACAACAACAACTATCTGTAGTCCTACGATTCGTTTTGTTCTTATTGTAAAATAATTGCTGCCTCTTTAGAATTTTCATCATAGAGACTGTATGCAGTGGAGACCCCCTCCCATGCCTAACTGTTCTAATAGGTACATATGTATTCAGTGTGTAATCAACTATCCTTCTGAACTTCAGCTGCAGAGATAAAGGTTTCAAGATTTTGATTGGAATTGACAGTACTGCCTCTTTATGCAACTTGTTCAACATGTAAATCTTTCTAAATTTTTTAGTTGCTTTTTGAAATGTATATCGATAATCAGTGTTGCTACCAACGTCTTGTGGTCACTGATACCAGTGTCAGTGTGGGCATCCTCAAAGATGTCAGGTCTATTTGCTGCCATTAAATGAGATCTTATATATGTGCAGCATGAGTGAGCTTCTAAACTATCCGTTCCTGTCAGTTTTCAGATGAAATATTTAGTATTGTTTCGTATGATGTCTCGTCTTGGCATTCCTCTCCACATGCAAAATATAGAACAACAGGCGGCCGCCTTGTAATTTACTGCCTAATCTAACTTAAACGTAAGATGTGAATTTAGAGAAAAAATCTTGTATTGTATGAGGAGCAGTACTTGGGTCAAAAGGATAACGGGCCAGCAGGTTAACCGCGATAGTACAGTTGCGTGGCCTCACTGCAGAAATAACCTGGACGGGACGAGTCTGTGGCCTGTGGCTTCGGAACAGGATCTGAATTGGATAACGAGGGCAGTGTGCTGACCGGGTGGCCATCTGGTGGCGGTCAGACGCGGCCAAGCAAGGTCACGGCTGCGTACGGCGGACAGATGGGGTTGCCTGTAAGCCGTTTGTCTGTGCCATTGAGAGGCCATTTGCCGTCGTATACCAGCAGCTGTGCTGAATCCAAAGAGTCTCAGTCATGGGGTATTCACCGCGTTAGCGAGTAATGAATTAGGTGCGTTATCTCCAACGAATGTACTTGCATTCGAGGAAGATCATATGTAAGAGCAGAGGCTCTAGAATCTGCATCGGAAAGTACTTTTAAATGCCACGAGCGGTAGGTACTTCAAGTACCACTAAGATTTCTCGTTTTTCCTGTTCAGTTTGCGAATAATGTGTGGCAAGAAACTATTGTTAAGTCTCCATATCGAGGTATTATATTTTCTGACTCTTCCTGGAACGAACGTTCTCGTAATTTTCACAGTAAACCTCTCCGGGATACGTAACTCTTCTGTTGTAGCGCCCAGCGCTGTAGTATGATAGCATCTCCGTAACGGCGGCCATACACGTAACTGCAATATTGTCTAGTATGTATAATCAAGCATGCACGAATTCCTTTTGCCTCCGCACAGTCCTTGCACTAGCATCACTTTTTGCTTTGAGTATGTGCAGCTCGAAAGACGACGATCTGTTCGTTTTTGCCGGCTTTGCCACTGTGATACATAAAGAAAGAAAGAAACAAAAGAGGAAACGTAATGTTTTGAATAAAGACTGGTTAATGAAACGACAAATGTATTCTCACATTCCAGAATGGATTTTCACTCTGCTACGGAGTGTGCACTGTTTTGAAACTTCCTGGCAAGCCTGAACTCACGAGATGTGGTCTCTCAGCGTGGTGTGCGTACTGTAAGACCTTCGGTACACACACCATCGGATTACTTAACTTGTCGCTCTAACGAAGTAGGCGAGTGTCAGCAATATGTCTCGTGGTCTTATCGTGGCGTGTTTATCTTCTGCCGTTAGGTCAGACGATAGAAATGCCACTTGCGCGCTTAGAGTAGCAGATTGACGGTGACCAGCTTTAAACAGAACTTGATTAATTTTCACACACATTTATTAAAATAATAACAAGCATAAAAATAACTTAACTTGGTTCTGGATGCTATTTACAATTGACAATCTGAAGTTCCTTTGGTCTGGGTACGTTAAACTTACTCACATATATCTGATACCTGACAAAGTGTCTATTCATTTATCTTCATGGCTGTGTACAGGAATATGGTAATCTTAATAGACGCAGACTGAAACTTGACTGCAGAGTAATGCAGACTGACTAATCGGAGGTCTGTACACTCGTTATAATACCTCGAGCGTTCAGGTATCACTGCGCGAGTGTGATCCGCGAGGAGAAAAGGTTCTACGTTAGCAGCAATCTCATTGGCTGCGTTACATATTAATATGCGGATCGGCGGAAGCAGAATGTGGTGCGTTTCTGACAGCGCCACCTCGTAGTGCGGAGACGGGCGAGCGCTGCGCCTGCGCTGTTGTGCTTAGTGGGGCGCGCTCTATTGGGAAAGTTGTGTACGGGCTGACTACGCAGAACTATGTACACAACACTCAGACAACACAAAAATCTTCGAACTTGTCCTCTAAGGTCAGTTGTGGTTGAATGCTTCTATACCCACCCTCTGCCCTCCTTAAATCGCCAACTCACCAATCTCTTGTTTGTCGGCTGCAGCTGTGACTGTATATCTGCTTTACGAGAAGATGTGTTAGGCGCATTATTTTCGCGAACGCAGGGATACCGTGCATTGTCTAATACCACAATACTTCCAACTGGAATATTTGGTATTAAGCGCTCTTGTAACCATATTATACAATCTTCACTGTTCATTTCGTTGCGATAATCTTCGATGTTGATCTCGAATCATAGATGAGCTCTGCACACACAATGACCCTCATTTCTCCTCCCGCATTAACAAACGTTGTTCTTTGTACCGAACTTTCATTTTTTCTCATACCTGGTAAGTCTATGCTGCCAACTTTACTGACCGTATAATGTGTATGCATCAGTGTTTCATCAGTGTACACAACGGGCTTTTTCGCATCTTTCTCATTTTCTCTCAAAGTCCAAAAAAAGCATGCACGCCATGCTACAGAAATGTTCGTCTATTTTTACATTTTTTTAAACGAAATCAATTTCCTTCAAAATTTTCCAGAAAGTGATTCGTATCCCTCTGAAATTAATGTCTGTATCATCCATCACCCAGCTGTAAAGCTTTCGAAGAGTGGGCATTTCTCTTTTAACGTCGTAATATTACTTTTCAGTTAACACTTATCAGAGACATCGAGACACTTCGCTTTCTTCCTCAGTCTCTTCTTCCTTGGTGTCACAATCTTCTGACCACTCCGTCTGACTTCCTTAACATCTTTCATACCATTACGCTCTGTCCTTACACTCTTTCAGCTCTCCAGAGCTCTTCGTAACGGTATTAGCAAACCTTTCCGGTTTTTTTTTTCTCTCGCCAGAACTGAACTACTTTATTGATAAAGAATTTTCCGTCTGAGCGCACTCTTCGATAACGTATATCTGCACGATCACCGTCCATTGCAGCAGGTGCTAAGAATACACAGCACTAGTAACGCACTATGACAATAGCGTGACTTCAATGCCGAGTCGTGTACTGTCGAATATTGTCGGACGCCTTCGCCCCGTCAGTATGTAAGTAAAGCTTAGTTCCGCGTTCCGCTGTCGGCAGTTGTAAAATGAACAGGAAATACTGGTAAACAATGTGGCATCCTTAGATTATACACGACTGCATTACAAAATATGGACTGGAGAACACTCAGTTTCTTCGTGGAATGAACAGAAAATGCAACGTCATGTACTTCGTAAGTCTTTTCTAATATCACTCACTCTTAGAAATCAAAAAAGAAAAAATACAAGAAACAGGTTTTAGCAGTCAGAAACAACAGAAAAAATTGTTCTTCCACTCAATCAAAAAAGGACTCCACATATTCAGTAACATATTTTTGAAACATTTCATCACCCAACACTTACAAGTACTATTGAAGTTGCGGCTCCACAAATTCAGTAACATATATTTGAAACATTTCATTACACAACACTTACAAGTACTACTGAAGTTCCTACATGCAATAGAAAAGAGTATGCCTGTATTTCACATATTCACACGAGTTCCACTTGCCACGGTCCATAACACAAAGCCATTGCAATATTGTCCATATTATTCTGCGTCAGATGACCGTTACCGTCTATCGCACGGTCCAAGTTAGGCTTCATCCGGTGGGTCCGCTGCTTCGTCCGAGCCGGCACGGTAGCTCAGCGTGTTCGGTCAGAGAGCTGGTTGGTCTCTGTAATAAAAAACTGAGTGGAAGGATCAACAAATGAGCTTTAACTAATTTCATGTAACGTCCGCAACGACCAAACATAACGATCAACAGGAAAAAACGAAGCGTGGTGAATAACGATACTGACAAGTGAAAAATGCCGGCACGGTAACTCAGCGTGTTCGGTCAGAGGGTTAGCTGCCCTCTGTAGTAAAACAAAAACTGAGTTAATGGATCAACGACGAACTGAAACGGGTGTCTTGCGACGTCCACCCCGAGCAGATACAGCGAACGAAGACGACCAAAATGATATTAAAAAGAAAAGCGGTCTAAGGTGCTGCAGTCATGGACTCTGCGGCTGGTCCCGGCGGACGTTCGAGTCCTCCCCCGGGCATGTGTGTGTGTGTGTTTGTCCTTAGGATAGTTTAGGTTAAGTAGTGTGTAAGCTTAGGGACTGATGACCTTAGCAGTTAAGTCCCATAAGATTTCACACACACTTGAACTTTTTTTTTTTTTTAACAGGAGACTGTTGCTGTTTCGTACCTTCGCAATCAAGATTTTGACGACTGTCGCAGTGTGAAAGAGGTTTTATAAGTTCATTCATTGTCATGGATGTTTTGCAAGATTGTGCTCCCATCGGTAGAAGATTTGCCGTGGCATTTGTTTTCTGCGTGTTCAGAATAGCTAGCTTCACTGTGTTTCAATTTTACTTTGGGTTCATTAATGCTTGTTGGCATCTCCATATTCTCTTACACATCCATAGACGCATTCCAAGGTTCCGGATCGCATACGTTATCAGTAACACTGATGGCAAGCCGGCCGCTGTGGCCGAGCGGTTCTAGGCGCTTCAGTCCGGAACCGCGCTGCTTCTACGGTCGCAGGTTCGAATCCTGCCCCAGACATGGCTGCGTGTGATGTCCTGAGGTTAGTTATGTTTAAGTAGTTCTAAGTCTAGGGGACTGATGACCTCACATGTTAAGTTCCATAGTGCTTAGAGCCATTTGAACCATTTGAACTGAAGGCAACCTCGCAAACTGACTGACTTTTATTGTCAGTATTATCGCTCACCAATTAGCTCCATTTCTCTTCGGCAACAGTTTCTACAACGTCCTCAATCCCGTTTTCAGGGCTTGATTCAGTCATACTGTGGTCAGTCTGCCCTAACACAACATTTATACCCTGAAGTGCCAATGAAGGCATGCGTATTCAAACACAGAGATATGTAAACAGGCAGAATACGGCGTTGGGGTCGGCAGCGCCTACATATGACAACAAGTGTCTGGCGCAGTTGTTAGATCGGTTACTGCTATTACAATGGCAGGATATCAAAATTTAAGTGAGTGTGAACGTATTATTATAGTCGGCGCACAAGCGATGGGATACTGCTTCTCCGAGGTAGCGATGAAGCGGGGAATTTCCCAAACGACCATTTCACAAGGGTACCGTGAATATCAAGAATCCGGTAAAATATCAAATCTCCGACGTCACTGCGACTGGAAAAAGATCCTGCAAGAACGGGACCAACGACGACTGAAGAGAATCGTTCAACGTGACAGAAATGCAACCCTTCCGCAAATTGCTGTAGATTGCAACGCTGGGCCATCAACAAGTGTCAGCGTGCGAACCATTCAACGAAACGTCATAGATATGGGATTTCGGAACCGAAGCCCCATGTGTGCCGTTGATGACTGCACGACACAAAGCTTTACGCCAACTTCGCCCCATCAACACCGACATTGGATTGTTGATGAGTGGAAACATGCTGCTTGGTCCGGACGTGTGTAGTTTCAAATACTATCGAGCGGATGGATGTCTACGGGTGTGGAGACACCCTTGTAAATACATGGACCCTGCATGTCAGCAGGCAGTATCCAAGGTGGTGTAGGTTCTGTAATGGTGTGGGGTGTGCGCAGATAAAGTGATATGGGACCCTTGATACGCCTAGATCCGACTCTGATAGGTGACACGTACGTAAACATCCTCTGTGATCACCTGCATCCATTCATGTCTATTGTGCTTTCCGACGGACTTGGGCAATTCCAACGAGACAATGCGACACCCGACACGTCCAGAATTGCTACAGAGTGGCCCCAGAAACTCTCCTCTGAGTTTAAACACTTCCGCTGGCCACCAAACTCCCCAGACGTGAAAGTTATTGAGCATATCTGGGATGCCTTGCAACGTGCTATTGAGAAGCGACCTCCAGCCGCTCGTACTCTTACGGATTTATGGACAGCCCTACAGGAATCATGGCGTCAGTTTCCTCCGGCACTACTTCTCACGTTAGTCGAGTCCATGCCACGTCGTGTTGCTGCACTTCTGCATGCTCATGGTGCCCCTACATGATATTAGGCAAGTGTAACAGTTTCTTTGGCTCTTCAGTGTATATGTAATACAGGACCTCAGAATTTTATCAGTCTTCAGCAACTGTGATTGTGTATATCTAAATAACGGGCATTGTTGTAATATTCGCTATTGTAGTGTTGGGCTGTTGGCTGTTAACAGCGCGTGGCATTGCGCAGTTGGATGTGAGCCAGCAGCAGTGGTGGATGTGGGGAGAGAGATGGCGGAATTTTGAGAGCGGACGATCTGGACGTGTGCCCATCAGAAAGAGTAAATTTGTAATATTGGATATCATGGACTGATATATATATTGTCACTTTTGAACACTATTGCCCGCATCTCGTGGTCGTGCGGTAGTGTTCTCGCTTCCCACGCCCGGGTTCCCGGGTTCGATTCCCGGCGGGCTCAGGGATTTTCTCTGCCTCATGATGGCTGGGTGTTGTGTGCTGTCCTTAGATTAGTTAGGTTTAAGTAGTTCTAAGTTCTAGGGGACTGATGACCATAGATGTTAAGTCCCATAATGCTCAGAGCCAGCCATTTGAACACTATTAAGGTAAATATATTGTTTGTTCTCTATCAAAATCTTTCATTTGCTATCTAGGCCTATCAGTAGTTAGTGCCTTCAGTAGTTTGAATCTTTTATTTAGCTGGCAGTAGTGGCGCTCGCTGTATTGCAGTGGTTCGAGTAACAAAGATTTTTGTGAGGTAAGTGATTCGTGAAACGTATAGGTTAATGTTAGTCAGGGCCATTCTTTTGTAGGGATTTTTGAAAGTCAGATTGTGTTGCGCTATAAATATATTGTGTCAGTTTAAGCACAGTCATGTATAATTTTTCTAAGGGGACGTTTCATATGGCGACCCTGCCAGGATACCTCACTGGAATCTTCTGATTTTTTCTTGTAGTTTGTGCAATTAGTGTAGCTATTGTTTATTGCTAGTGCATAATTATAGAGGGAATTTCCTTTGCAGTTGTAGTTTTTCATTGTTGTACAGTAAAACAGTTGTGGCATGCATGTAGATTTGCACCAAGTATTTCGCAGCTGCACTTTCAATTAACTAGATATTATTTTCAGTGCTATGGTAATGTTTTTTCTTATTTTGCTCTTCAAATTGTGCTTTTCTGTGTTATCGTATGAAATATTGCGACAATAATGGCATGTGAAAAACGTAATACTAGGCTCCAAAATAAACTAAGAAATGACAGTGAAGACGAAAGCAGTGTGTTAGCGCCACTGTGTAATGAATTAACTAATGTTCAAAGTAGTAATTTGGTAATTGTGCATAGGGAAATGGAGTGGGCTGCAAATAATGGTGTAGACAGTGAAACAATTAGTGAACAGGGAAGCATTATCGATCGATTGGTCAGCAACAGCTCGCCTCAGGAATCCGAAATGACAGGACACAATCTTGTAAATACTGTAGATTCAGGTTTTGGGTCCTCACCATTTTCTCAAATAAGTCGAGACACATTTTCTGCTTTTCAAAATGCGAATATTGCCGGTTCAAATGCACTGCCGAATAGCACTGAGGAACATGTTTCAGACACCAGTGCATTGTTATTACAGTTAATGCAACAAATGGGACAAAGGTTACAAAAGTTAGACACAACGCTTGAACAAAATCAGAAACAAATGGAACAAAATCTTGAAAAGTTAGACATGATGGAACAAAATCAGAGACAAACACAGCAACAGTTTCAAAAGTTAGACTCATTGGAACAAACGCTTGAACAAACACGTGAAGGTTTAACTGCTGAGTTACTTAAGTCGAATCGAAATGTCAAAAAGTCTGTAATGACGTAAAAACACAAATTTGTGAGCATTTTCAATCTATTTTTTCACGTCATGAAAATGCATTACAGAATCACAAAGCAGCCATAAAAGAACTGCAAACTATTGTTCATGAAAATCATGAGACCTTGCAAGCGAAAATTGACTCAGTTGCATCTACCGATTCGGTTACACAACTTGCAAAAACTCAAGAAAACTTAAAGGACACAGTAGATACTCTGAAAATTGGTTCAGAAGCCACATGGAGGAAATTAGTTCATTATCAGAGAAAGTAGTTGAACTTTCGGATCAGCTAAATCTATGAAGGTAGATGGTAATCTGAATGACACAAAACCGATAGTCTTTAATGACACAGAAGAGTGCAAACAAATTAGGAAATTCAAACAAAATCAGAATCAAATTAATACGCAACACCAAAGAGAAATCCGGGAAGTACAAAATCAGCTGACACAGGTAATACAAGAATTACGTATTTAAGAGGGCACTCGCACTTCAATACGGGAAGAGGGACATAGAAATACGGAACAGCCACAAAATAAAAACACGGGGTACTTCGGAATTTTGAGATGGAACCGCCGAAACGAAGTAACAATGGCCGATATGCGACTCGCCGACATGATGATTTTGACTATAAGCTGTTTATTACTACACGTAAATTCAAAGCATTTAAGAATTCCGGCAATGACATTCATCCACAAGCGTGGCTTCATCAATTCTTTTATTGTTTTCCTCCCAACTGGGCATTAGAGCACAGATTAGAATTTATGTGTGGCCATTTAGAGAATGAACCAGCTGTAAGAATGCGATTGGTCATTCACGATTGCCACAGTGAAGGAGAATTTTATCATGCCTTCCTCTCAGCATATTGGTCTCAAGCTACACAAGATCGAGTAAAACATAGCATCATAATGATGAATTATTTCGAACAATCAGAATTTTCCAGTCTTGTGAAGTATTTTGAAGACATGTTGCACAAGAATCAGTACCTGTCAAACGCATACAGCCCCTCAGAACTCATCCGCATTTGCTTAAGCAAATTGTCTGAACATTTACGACATATTATTTTGATGGGACGTTGCAAAGACGACATTGAATCTTTTCAGGGACTGTTACCAGAATTGGAAATCGACACTGGCAATCACGGGACGCGAAAACAGGAACACAACAATTACAGGTCACATCCGTCACAATTCCGCGAGGAAAGAAATAATAACTGGACACGACAAGGCTATTCTTACAACGCAAATCGTGACCAAAACAGACACCACCCATATGACAACCCCCCGAGTAGTAATAATTACAGAGAGAGATCGCATTTGCATAATAATGAATGTGACAGAGACAACCTTAGAAACAGACAATATGGGAACCAAAACAATTATTATCAAGTGAGACAGAATAACTTCAGACACAACGGTCCTCCACACAGTTGCGACTCAGGGAGAAGTTCTCCACCACGTGACCGACAAGAAATTAATTACATAAATTACCGACATGACGACAGACGATATAATCATTACGACAGACCTGAATTTCATCAGATTCAAAATGGTTCAAATGGCTCTGAGCACTATGGAACTTAACAGCTGTGGTCATCAGTTCCCTAGAACTTAGAACTACTTAAACCTAACTAACCTAAGGACATCACACATATCCATGCCCGAGACAGGATTCGAACCTGCGACCGTAGCAGACGCACGGTTCCCGACTGAGCGCCTAGAACCGCTAGACCACCGCGGCCAGCTGAATTTCATCAGAACTGGCGAGATTCAAACAGGGTTTGGCCCTCTCGACAAGGTGAATTTGTAGAAGTTAGGTCCCCTAATCCTAATAACGACGCGCGCCGACAAAGAGACAGACAATGACTCGCACCGCAGGCAGCCGCGTGCGCCGGCTGACTCAGAGAAAAATAACATAGATGCCAACCTTGAGAAAAATTCCAGTATTCTTTACCGACGTATACCGCATCATAATTGCGTTCAAGTTGAAACTCTGAATACTATGAAGAGTAACAGATTGCACCACATTTCACATGTAAAACCGTTTATTGAGAGATAATCTGCTTCTTAACTTAGTCTTTGCTTTAAAATTTTTCACTTTACATTACTAGTATGCTTTGTCAGACTTAGAATCTGTTAACATGCAACAATGTCTGAAGTTAAATATCCAGTCAAGAACCAAGAGAACTTACTTAAACAGAAATTACGAATGCATTGTTATAGTGAACAGACGACACAGTGTTGTTATGTGTACATTCTTGCTTGTTAGTTGCACGATTACGTAACGAGTATACGGCTTACATACTTAGAACATATACTGCTAATGAGATTTTAATGCAACATTTTGGTTTACTTGAAAAGATATTCTTAATTGAAGTACATTCTGTGAGATTAAAGATGACTTAGCATTTGGTTTCTTTGATAGCTACACGGTTATATCATGATGCTACTAATATGTGACACAATTTACATTGTTGCTTTTGCGGTGTATCTGTTTTATATCTGCACAGTTTTTCTGAATTCTTCTGGAAAGTAAAACATGTTTTAGTAGTAACTTTTGTGGTATAGCTACAATGAGACAGCCTTTTTCGTAGCACAACAATACGTTACAGTATAGTACTTTCTTGATCACGGTAATGTACGTAATAACTATGATATCTATATGCATAGCATTTCACTTTTGTTTATGATGAGGTAAGTACACTGACTTCTGCAAAACTTAGCTTTCGGAGGACGATAACTACGACACTTCCACAGAATTATCTTCCAGCAAGACGCACATTTAGCGCTAAAGGATACGTATTTGAGTGAGATCTGAGTTTCTCCTGGCGTATACAACTTTCAAATAACTTCCGGGAATTCAGCCAGCTGAAAGTGTTACCTGGCTGAATTCCCGGAAGTTATTTGAAACGTATTTGAGTGATTAATTTTGTACATAAAACATTTATTTTTAAAGATTTTTGAATTACAAAGATACTAAGGTTTTCCGTGATACATTTCATTCCATTTCTGTAATCTGTAACACCTGAGGGTATAATTACATTAATCCTCAGGGGGGTACACGCTTACTTCGTGTACCATGTGTGTAGCAACCACAAGGGGCCCTAGCTAATATGGTATTTGCTTATACAACTTTACAATCGGTACCATATTTCTCTAACACAGAATTACACAGCTATCTGATTATTTAACAGAGAAACAAATATTTTGTTTTTTTTGTTTTTTGTTTTTTTACTACGTCAGTGACACATGTTTACGCAATTACGCAGTTGGATAACTTCACACTTATGAAATTGTATTTTGTCTGTACTTTGTGAACTGTTCATATTTTTTTTCGGAACCATTGTGATACTATGAGAGCTTTGAATGATATATTTGGTATGGGATCGCGAGTTTTAAAGTACAATTGAGGTAGATGACACTATTGAAATGAGCAGAGAATATTTTTAGGTTTTGAAATTATTGCAGAAAGCTATGACGGTTTTGAGATTTGGCTGAGTTTTTATGATGTTATTATTATGATGACAATGTGTATTATGCTGTTGAGGTATTTTTATGATCAATAAGCTGATGCTATATGAGGAATTTGATTATGCTACATATTTATTATGATGAAATATTGAAGAAGTGTCGACGACTATGTATATGTATAATAAGGTTAGGAATAATGAGTGGTGGTTAGGGACTCTGACTTGTGAAAAAGGGTGTTGGAAACCAAGAATCGTACTTTAAGAGTTATGAAATGTGTGTAAATGCTTGAATGTATCACAATGCCGGTGAAAATTTTTTGGACACTGTTATATTTATAGGATTTTGTTTCTACAGATTTGTAATGCAAATATTTCGACCTGTGAAATTTTATTTGTGTCAAACTGTCACTGTAGCGGAAACTGATGTCGTAAATATTTCGGTAAGGAAGGTAGGTCACTGTAAGCACCCAGCTGCGTGACAGTCGCTTGGAAAAAAGCCGTTAGTGTGTGCCTTTCAGAGGCACAGGTGGAGAAAAAAAGAGGCCATTATCCTCGCTATTGACACTTCTTTGTAGAAAGCATCGCAAATACGACACGCCCAAACTTGAAAACATACCATTACACTGTGGAGCTCTTAATTTATGATATTTACTAATTGCCTAATGAAGTGATGAGAAACATTTTTACATCTATTGTCTTTCTAGTTGAGAGATTTTTTTACTGTCTTTGGAAACGCCATTTGGCTAGTGAATGACATTTCACACATTGCTTTGTATATATTTGCTCATTTCGTTTAATATCTAGTTTCTAGCTGCAGCAGCATTGGTTAAGATAAAATTTAATAGATGTACCAATATATGTATTTTATGCCTACAGATCCAGTAAATAATAATTTTATGATCTACTTCCAAAAAAATGAGGGAGCACAAAAAGACATTTCCACTTTACAGTAATTGCATACATAATTTTTGTCAGTGACTTGGTAACTTGTCTTCTAGAGTAAGTTATAGTGATGCATCACTCTAGTGTTAAGATCTGACATAGGTATTAGACATTTCATATCTTTACAGTAATATTTTTTCTTCTTGACCTTTGTCATGTTTAGTTCTAAGTTATTGCATTTGCTGCTGCTGTTTGCCAGGCATAGTGCTGCTGAATTTCACTTTGTATTACTCTGTTAAGCCATTTTTACTACCGGTTTATTTTTCTTGTTGCTGCACATTGGCTCATATTTGCTAATTTAAATATACTGCTGCTTGCTTTGCCAATTTGCATTTTTTTTGTCATTTCTGTCTGTGTTGATTGTTTTGTACTGTTGCCTCGTCACTTAGTTTATGCATCTGAGCTCAGTAGATTTAAGTTAGCTTAAGAGGAGGTAGACTATATAAGAGAGTGAGCTGCGTTGAATTGGAAGAAATGCAGTGAGAAGTTATACGAAAAAAGTACAGAAAGCAGGTATAGATAGGACTTTTTGGGAATAATGATGAACGAAGGGAGATCTCCAAGAAAGAAAAGTTTTGTTTGTAAAATACTGCAGTACCAAATGTTACACTGAAAACAAACCCTGTCCTTTCCTCCTGTGTTATTCTGCTATGTGTTTGTGTACTCTTGTGTATTTGTGTTTTTCCTGTCTTTATGTGTTTAGCTAATACGAGTTATGTTGTAGAATTTTTCTAATAATATGTTATTTTCTCTGTAAAGATATTTAGACATTATTTATTCTGTTTTGTTTTAATACTCATATGTGAAATTAATGTTTCGAAAACTATTCTTATTATTTTATATATTTACTTACGTCATAATTCCTGTAACACTGATGTATATGTTTATTTCTATTCTTTTGTAAAGCCAGTATTACTACAAATGTTATCTGTATTATTATGTTCCTTGATGATGTATTTTGTACGTTTGTTATTGTATTCTTATGTTATAAAATTGTAATTGACACCAGTTCATCAAATTAATTAACTTGTAAGTTATATTTCACTGCACACGTTTCTGTTGGTCATAGTATATGGACAATATGTGAGAAGTAGAGACAGACAGTGTTTGCATGTGTGTTAATAATTCAGCAAGGGACTGGTTAACAGCATTGCTGGTTCTAAAGACAATTCCAAAAACTTTGTGAGTGCACAAGTGGTGGTTTATGGACTTGCCATATTGTCCACAAGACTCTTCGATGGTGATTGTGCACCTGCAGAGTCGCAACAGATGGCTGCTGGCCCTCTCTACAAGGACTGCAGCGGGTCTGCGCCTTTGATGGCCCACCAATACCATCATTTCTACAAGGACTGCACTGGGTCTGCACCTCTGGTGGCCCACCAATACCGTAATCTCTACCAGGACTGCAGTGGGTCTGCTCTGTGATGACCTACCTACCAATATTCTTCAACTTCGACTGACTCTGCTGTGGGTTTGCTCTGTTGTGGCCCATTACCTATCTGCATGTCAAGAGTCAGCACTGTCTTTCCGTTGGAAGGACAACACTACTTCTTCAAGACTGCATGGAAATCCACTACTTCCATGTGCATTTCCTTTTCTGTCAGTCTTTGAGAAAAACACTGCAATTTTACTATGATAAACGATCAGGACTGTCTTAATGGACTGTGAGAAAATTTTAGCTTTTGATCAACATTGTATCAATAATTGCGTGCATTTGATTTCTTTGTTATTGTAATTATGATTATGAAAAACTTTTTCAAATCTGTATTGGCCACTGCCCAAAACAAGTTGTAAAATTTTTTGTGGAGAGCATGGGGGCTATGTAAGTAGGCTGTTTAGGTTTTTATATTGGTAATGGCACGTAGCGCACTGTATGAAAATCACTGGCTGTGCTGTGTGCAGTCTGTGGCTAGGTGGCATTGTTGTAATATTCGCTATTGTAGTGTTGGGCTGTTGGCTGATAACAGCGCGTAGCGTTGCGCAGTTGGAGGTGAGCCGGCAGCAGTGGTGGATGTGGGGAGAGAGATGGAGGAATTTTGAGAGCGGACGATCTGGATGTGTGTCCATCAGAAAGAGTAAATTTGTAATACTGGATATCATGGACTGCTATATATACACTCCTGGAAATGGAAAAAAGAACACATTGACACCGGTGTGTCAGACCCACCATACTTGCTCCGGACACTGAGAGAGGGCTGTACAAGCAATGATCACACGCACGGCACAGCGGACACACCAGGAACCGCGGTGTTGGCCGTCGAATGGCGCTAGCTGCGCAGCATTTGTGCACCGCCGCCGTCAGTGTCAGCCAGTTTGCCGTGGCATACGGAGCTCCATCGCAGTCTTTAACACTGGTAGCATGCCGCGACAGTGTGGACGTGAACCGTATGTGCAGTTGACGGACTTTGAGCGAGGGCGTATAGTGGGCATGCGGGAGGCCGGGTGGACGTACCGCCGAATTGCTCAACACGTGGGGCGTGAGGTCTCCACAGTACATCGATGTTGTCGCCAGTGGTCGGCGGAAGGTGCACGTGCCCGTCGACCTGGGACCAGACCGCAGCGACGCACGGATGCACGCCAAGACCATAGGATCCTACGCAGTGCCGTAGGGGACCGCACCGCCACTTCCCAGCAAATTGGGGACACTGTTGCTCCTGGGGTATCGGCGAGGACCATTCGCAACCGTGTCCATGAAGATGGGCTACGGTCCCGCACACCGTTAGCCCGTCTTCCGCTCACGCCCCAACATCGTGCAGCTCGCCTCCAGTGGTGTCGCGACAGGCGTGAATGGAGGGACGAATGGAGACGTGTCGTCTTCAGCGATGAGAGTCGCTTCTGCCTTGGTGCCAATGATGGTCGTATGCGTGTTTGGCGCCGTGCAGGTGAGCGCCACAATCAGGACTGTATACGACCGAGGCACACAGGGCCAACACCCGGCATCATGGTGTGGGGAGCGATCTCCTACACTGGCCGTACACCACTGGTGATCGTCGAGGGGACACTGAATAGTGCACGTTTGGGACTGGATGAAGCGTCGTCTCACGCGGTCTGCACGTCCAGCACGAACGCTGGTCCAACTGAGGCGCCAGGTGGAAATGGCATGGCAAGCCGTTCCACAGGACTACATCCAGCATCTATACGATCGTCTCCATGGGAGAATAGCAGCCTGCATTGCTGCGAAAGGTGGATATACACTGTACTAGTGCCGACATTGTGCATGCTCTGTTGCCTGTGTCTATGTGCCTGTGGTTCTGTCAGTGTGATCATGTGATGTATCTGACCCCAGGAATGTGTCAATAAAGTTTCCCCTTCCTGGGACAATGAATTCACGGTGTTCTTATTTCAATTTCCAGGAGTGTATTATGACTTTTGAACACTATTAAGGTAAATACATTGTTTGTTCCCTATGAAAATCTTTCATTTGCTAACTATGCCTATCAGTAGTTAGTGCCTTCAGTAGTTTGAATCTTTTATCTAGCTGGCAGTAGTGGCGCTCGCTGTATTGCAGTAGTTCGAGTAACGAAGATTTTTGTGAGGTAAGTGATTTACGAAACGTATAGGTTAATGTTAGTCAGGGCCATTCTTTTGTAGGGATTTTTGAAAGTCAGATTGCGTTGCGCTAAAAATATTGTGTGTCAGTTTAGTGTTGATCAGAATAAGTAAAGAGAGTAATGTCTGAGTACGTTCAATTTTGTTCAGCTGTTTGAAAATCAAATAATGTAAGAGGTTTATCAGCACAGTAATTCATTAATTTTTCTAAGGGGACGTTTCAAATGTTAATTTCGTCTGTGAAGTCTGTTGCTTCGTATTTTGTTAGAAGTATAAAACGTCGAAAATAGCTCATTGTCTTACCATGATACGCTTTTGGTTTAGTACTCTTAAAATAAGGCGAGCAGTTTGCAGTTGATATGCCCCATTGCGCTCGACTTTGTGCTGTTATGTCTGCTTGGCCAAGCCCGCACGTTTTTGACACACACTGTCAAGTATATTCACTTACAGATGCTTGCACAAGTTTAGATGTTCAAGCCTTAAGGTGGCTACACACGTAACTGCGTGCTTGAAAAGCAAGCATGCACAAGTAGGCAGACATCATCTTGCTGAAAAGCAGGCCCAGGGTGGCTTGCCATGATGGGCAACAAAATAGGGCGTAGAATATTGTCGCCGTACCGTTGTGCTGTAAGGGTGCCGCACATCACAACCAGAGGGGTTCTGCTACGAACAGAAATGGCACCCCACTCCATCACTCCTCGCCGTCGGGCCATTCGGCATGCGACAATCAATTTGGTATCTCTCTGCTGTCTGGGGTGTGTCCAGACACAAGCCTTGGGACAGGACAGAACTGTTTATTAATGCTTACTTTGGTAAGGGAGTGTTGCTGTCTTTCGTCACATTCGTTTTTGGTGTACTGGTGAAGTATATTTATCAGAAGAAAGGACATATTTTCGCAGCCACAAAAGTAACCTGCAGCTAGAAAAAGCAGTTCTGAAGGAAAACTGTTGTGGCAAAACAAATAAGAGAGATTATCGAAGATGTTTGGTGTAGTACAGTGCTCTGCAAAACTTATTGATGGGTTAGATGAAGTAAAGTCACATATTAACTACTTGGTGAAAATAAATGAAAGTACAGAAGTATGTGGCTAAAGGTCTCTCAGTCGTACTCAGAATGTTGGACGTCACATGCCATGAGGTCATCGTGACTACTTTCGAGAGTAGTAGGGCAAAGTTCGTACACCCCACATTGCATTGTTACCAAATTTATTCAAGACGGCGCATCCAACACGGCGGCGATAGATGTGCCAACGTCGCAATGACGTCATGGCGGGAAGTTCAAATTTTCGGCGGGAAAATAGGTCAATTGGACTACCTCCACTGACCTGAGTCGTCCAACCACCATCTCTTCATTGGAATTGGTGGGAAAAGGGCACAGCTTGTGCTGGGCTTCTAGATAGGATGGACATAAGTCTTTATTTTGCATGCAGTGTTTATTTAAGCAATTTGGGTTGTCATAGGCAGTAGCTCCATCCAGTGTGTTCACCATGAGGTCCGGAGTCCAACTGACCTACTACACACTACCGTCAACAGAGAGCACTGTCATCCCATGGTGGTCTGGGGGAAAAATGGGGGAAAAGTACTTAGTCTGTGTCCAGCTATTGGAGAGAGGAAGGAGTGTACTTTTATTTCTTTCTTCAGTGGGAAGTTGGAACAATTTATTTAGGGACAGATTCTCATAGTTTATTTATTACACTGATACAAAGCACTCGTAAATCACCGAAATAATGAAGTACATTGATGTACAGATACGCAAACTACTCGTAAATTGGCCGGCCTGTGTGGTCGAGCGGTTCTAGGCGCTTCAGTCTGGAACCGGTGGACCGCTACGGTCGCAGGTTCGAATCCTGCCTCGGGCATGGATGTGTGTGATGTCCTTGGGTTAGTTAGGTTTAAGTAGTTCTAAGATCTAGGGGACTGATGACCTTTGATGTTAAGTCCCATAGGGCTCAGAGCCAACTCGTAAATTGTCAAAATAATGCATGTATAATGAACTGCGAACCCACTCACTAATTGTAAACTTTCGAAATAATGCATTTCACAGTCTACAGACCTGCAAAGTATACTTAGCTCACCGAAATAATGCATGTATAACGATCTGCAAACACGCTCACAACACTTAAACAGCCGAAATGCTGCGGTGCACAAACTCTCTTTGCATGGAAAAACGCTTAATGTTGTTCACGTAACCTGCTGTTCTGGCCCAGGTCACTCACCCACCCACCCTCTTCCCTTAACTATTGTACCGCCAACACGACACAGATATTAAAAATTTATGCAAATTAACTACATCAACATCCTTCACATGTGTGGGGTACTTCTTTTATTACCCAACACTGTATTGGTGCGGAAAATCGATGGAATATAGTTTAAACAAAAGATCTCTACTAAGAAACACGTCCCACCACCCGACGCCTGACGCTGACAACTCCGCACGCGTGCTTTGCTGTGCCAGCCGGACGCGAACCACCGCCTTAGAGACAAATGCCGGGGTGCGAGACACCACTCCCATACTGCTGCTGCCTGGAGCCAGTAAGTGAAAGTTGCATCTATTTTCGGGTATACAATTAGAATTCTTCGAGTGTTATACTGACGTCTCACATCTATGTAAATAACAGCCAAGTCCTCCTCTGGATCTTTTGCAATGCTTTCCAGAATAACACAGGATGCTTTCTCCCTAGAAATCCTAATGTCCCTAGTGAGAGATGCATCTAGCTGCACACGCATTTACTGTGGCTAATGCACAGCTTTCAGAGCTGCGGCTCCAGCACCGTGCAAGAGACGTTTGCGTAGCGGCTCACCCTCGCAGGTGCGGCTAAACGGTTGTCAATGTTACACTGAAATCACATGCCTATGTAAATAAGAGCCATATCTGCCTCTCAGAAATCGTAAAGTGTTGCAGAAATAGTTAACAATCGCTTTTGTTGTAGGAGCTTTCATTATATCACAGCTTGTCTGTTTAGAAATACTCGCCCTACCAGGACCTGTTTACGAAAATAGTCCAGAATACCACTGAATGCATTCTTCGTGATGGTCCTAATGAGGCATCCTGTGCTATCCTTCATGGAAATTGTCAGTTCCTGCTTTCAGCATACATCTCAGAAATGGTAAACATTCTCACTGCTAAAAGTCTTCTTCGTGTATGTGCACACGTGGGAAAACACCATTAATCATACATTCTTGTTGTTTCGAAAGAGAGCACTGACTAAGCACAGATAGGAAAATCAGAACAATTACGCAAACAGAATTGGGAGCACTGTCCTGCTGAAGAGAGAAATGGCTGGAATTTTTGGGGTCCTACAGCTGCTGGAGATGTCCCAATGCCACAATGGTCGATGAGAGACAGCATCCTGCAGTAGATACCTTCATCCCATCTTGCTAGATCAAGTCCGTAGAGGCTCCTATGTCCGAGCACAATGGATGCCTTGTGAATGAATGGAGCACTCCAATTGGCTCTTACTGAATTTACCCACCAAATTACTGATACTGCCAGTGTGGGAACACTGTCTGCCTTTTTCTTTCTGAAGATGAGACTTTCAGTGGCAAAACTTCTCAGTGAAGAAATAAATAAAAGTACACTCCTTCCTCTCTCCAACAGCTGGACACAGAATGAGTCCTTTCCCCGCTATTTTCCCCCCAGACTGCCATGGGAAACGGCGCCCTCTGGTGGCAGTACTGTGTACTAGGTCATTTGGACTCCAGACCTCATGGTGAACACACTGGATGGAGCTACTGCCTATGACAACTCAAATTGTTTAAATAAACACTGCATGCAAAATAAATACTTACATTCATCCTATCTGGCAGCCCAGCACAGGATGAGTCCAAGGAAGAGGTGGTCGTTGGATGACTTATGTTAGTGGAGGTAGCCCAAGTGACCTTTCTTTCCTGCAATTTTCTTATTTTCATGGAGGAAACCCAATTGACCTTTTTTCCCACTAAAATTTGGACCTCCCACCATTTTCTGGGGGAAGGGGCGTGAGGGGAGATGGAGGGGAGTGGGTTAGGTTAGTGGAGGCAGCCCTATTGACCTATTTTCCCGCCGAAAATTTGAACTTCTCGCCATGATGTCAATTGCGACGATGCCACATCTATCACCACCATCTTGAATCCGCCATCTTGCATAAATTTGGCAACAACGCAACGTGTGGTGGCACGAAATTTTGTGCTAGTACTTTCGAGCAGTCATGGTGTACTATGGTGGTGTTGTTCATTGCAATATTGGCCGAATCCATTTGAATGATTTGACATAGGGGGGATGATCGGGAAACTGGAAGAAGGAGGGAGTGTGACAAGTGTTGACCAGGAATTTGGTATGACTCAGAGCATTGTTTCACCTGCATGTGGAGCCTTGCAAAGCAGGGGCACTACTCTCTGAAAGAGAGGAAGGGGTCGACGACGGCCAGCTACAGCAGCAGACGACTGCTACATTGTCCAACAGGCAAGAACGGACGCGCATGAAGCAGCAGGGCTGTTGCAATCAAATATAACAGGGCTGCAAGGCACGCAATCTCACGCTCCACAGTGGCACAGCGACTGCATGGGCTGGTCTCTGTGCACGGCGACCAGTGCGGCGTATTCCGTCGCTACCCGCAGCTGGGCAGCACAGTTTGCAATGGTGCTGGGACGGGGCCGTCGAGGAGTGCTGTTGTGTGCTCTTTTTGGATCAAAGCAGATTACGTCTGACAAGTGAAACTTCCCATCGCCCCCCCCCCCCCCCCGTCAGATTTAGTAGTAAGAGAGCCCAGTGGACAGCCCGCCAAAAACTAAATACAGTTCAAGCATGAAAACAGGATGAAGGTATACTGTACTGTGAAAGAAAGCAAAATAGAAACAGTGAACGGTTCAAGGACAAGAACTTTGAGCAGCTTGAAACAGCAGCGGCATCGTGGTCAAGTGGTCATGGTGTTGGACTGCCTAGTAGGTGAGCCGTTTCACCAACTTTTTTTACATTGTTCGCTGTATTCAAATTTGTGTCTGTGCCGTGGCGCAAATTCCGTTTGCCACAGCGAGGTGTAAAGAAGGGACCTACAATGACGGTTGATTCCGCACAACTACTCTATTAGTAGCCGAAACGAAGTGGCTTTCCAATGGGAACTGCAAACGTTTGATGACAATGCAACAATTCCACGGAATCCTCCAACGGAAAACACGTCTGGTGTGTCATACACGGAATTAATGACAATACGTGTGTCATATGGTGGGAATATCTTATTGACCCACCTAATTTGTACGCTTGATAAGTGAGTGAGATATGCTTCCTTGCCCGTTTTAGGTGTTCGTATGAAAGTTGGATGCAACCACTCCCAAGGAAATGATGAAAACAGTAGTTTGTCACATAGGCTGTAACAAATGAACGCATCAGTTTCACAATCACACAGTTTCTCTGTACTCTGCCAAAACATATGTTACTAAAATTTTTGAAGTTGCGTTCCGTTTTGAAAATTTGACTCTTGAATTCCCTCCGCCACACACCGTCATGTGGCTTGCGGAGTATGGATGTAGATGTTGTAACGTAGTTCACACCCATCTATCTGTTGTTTTCACTTCTGTGAGACGTCTACGTGGTTCCTCTACTGCTATTGCTATTTATAACATTTACTTGCGACGGTAACATATTATTAGCAAACGACTCATATTCTGTAACCAACTGCCACGACTACAGAAAGAGAACAAACATTTGAACGACTGGGTGAACATTTCATAATGTTGTGAAAAAAAAATAATAAAATTTAATGGCCTGAAAGAGTTTTGATTGTGGGTCGTTGGATTTACAGTCCACCACCTTGACCACTTTCTTTCTAACTGTGCTGGGGAGATTTCTTTTTCATTTTGTTCGATATATTTCGTTGCGTTTGGTCGGGGCGGAAGGCACAATACATCCGTTCAAGTTGATCCCTTTACTCAGTTTTTTTTTTTTTTTTTTTTTTTTTTTTTTAATTACAGAGGGCAAGCAGCCCTCTGACCGAACACGCTGAACTACCACGCCGGCCTTCACTGAACCACGACGTTCCAGCTTTCAACTTCCTCAATATTGCAGTCGTTAAACTTAGACTGTCCACTGTTTCAACTTGGACTGTCCACTGATTCTATTTTGCTTTTTCTAAAGTTCAGTGCATCTTCTTCCTGTTCTCATGCTTGATCTGTGTTCAGTTTTTTATGGGCTACCCACTGGGCAATCTTACTACTAAATCTGAGGGGCGTGCGATGGGGAATTTCTCTTGTGAGTAGTGACTTCGGACGGACCCCCATACAGTAAGAGGGAACACGTAATGCACCCAGGAACACTGTCGAACATAATCATTTTCGTGATCTAGGTGTTACGGAGTGGTAGGCATAATGGTTCATGGGCGGACTGACCTCCAAATCTTTGAGCACGTACTCTCGCCAGTCACTCTGTACACCTTCCCCAGGGGCGTCTTTTCAGGAGTGCAATCGGCCCTAACCTTCATTTTTAAGGTTGGACCATACCTAAAAGGAACTGCTACGGTATAGTACAGAAAGTAACTGAAAGAAGTACACAATGAGAGGAAGAGAAATTGCCTTTTTATTCGAAGGAATCAATCGGTAAAAACGGAACACTCATGGGATCGCTTTGTTGTTTGCGTACCTGTCCATCTGTTAAGACCCCTTCTTTTCAGCAACAGGTAGAAGTTTGAAGTTGAAATTTTTGTCAGATACTAAGGCTTCTAATCAATGCAGTCAGAACGTACGGCTATTTATGTCACATATTTTGATACTCGCAGACTGCAAAGAATTCTTATGCATTCCCCTCAGGGCGATGGGAACAAATAGGCATCTCACGTGTAGTTTAGTCTTAGAACAAATGAGATCAGTGACACGTGATATGTAGTGACACAGAGGAGGTATGAAGGAGAGAAATTTACAAGGGAAAGAGTTTATCATATGCACGTATATGCCTTACCCTCTCTCCGTCTTTTTTTTTCAGTTTGTCGTAACGCTCCAGGATTTACGTAACTGGATTACCCGGAGGTCAACCTGTTTTGAGTGCCGAAATTAGACATGCATCACATTGGGTGGGTAGACCCTGTTAAACAGTACTTTGTACAACAGCTGTGCCAATGGTTCCCGTCAGGTCAGCGAAGTTAAGCGCTGTCAAGCTTGGCTAGCACCTGAATAGGTGGCCGTCTGTATCTGGCGAGCGCTGTTGGCAAGTGGGGTGCACTCAGCCCTTGTGAGGCCATTTGAGGAGCTGCTTGACAGAAAAGTAGCGCCTACGGTCACGAAAACTAATAACGGCCGGGAAAAGCGGTGTGCTGACAACATGCCCCTCCATATCTGCATCCAGTGACGCCTAAGGGTGAGGCTGACACGGTGATCTGTCGGTACCACTGGGACTTTCGAGACCTGTTCGGCTATAGTTTAGCTCGTTACAACAGTTGTAACTCCACATGTAAGAACTGAGATGATTGTAATGTGTCCATGTTCCATCGTTCGATGCTAATAATAGCAGAAACACTGTCCGGTGTGTTTAGTCACCAATTACCATATTTTACTGATCACAAATACCAAATGCGCTTAAATTAGAACGTTCATTAAAGATGTGGAGGGAAGACAGTCATCACGTCTTGGATTATCAGGTTCTTACTTGAACCAAATATTTCCTCGAGCGCCACAGAGCCTCTCTTGAAATTTTTCTTGCCGGGGTAAAGCATCAACTCCCTTTACCTGGTTTCCCAACTCGTTTCTGGAAACAAGTAGCTCACCATTCCGTATATCCGCGGGATACAAGTGTTATAGCGTCCAAAGCCCAGCGAGTAATGGCTCCTATTTAACGGGGGGTGGCTGCCTCCGTTAAAATTAATGGAGCGTGGCGCATCGGTGGGGCGCTCTGACGGCGAGCCGCGGTACCTCGCTTCGCCAGCAGAAGGGCCGGGAAATCCCCACCCCTGTGGCGTGCTGTCGGTCCTCTTGGCCAAGTCTTGGAGGTGCTTATCGGATTGCGATTATTCAGCGGCCCGGCAGCCCGGCCCGTCCCTGCAAATAAGCTGGAAGAAAGTTGGCTGGGCCGCTGCTAGCGCCGCTGGCAGTGGTCTGCCAAACTACACAGACTTTCCGCCCTTCCTCTCTCATAACGCTAACTCGCATCTCACCACGCCGCAGACTAGTCGCGAGACACAAAAAAGGAGAGGAAATGGTAGGGGATGGAAGGAAAAAGAGAAGCTTTCTGCAAACAGGACTGCAGGGGCAGACCTACGTTTCATGTGGGTATTGACAACAAATTGTTTTAGATGACACGACTGTGTCCTTTTGGTGAAACATTGTAATTATTACACGAGTAGACTCACTTTTGTGCCCGTGTTTCACAATTTTTTATTTTATGTTAGCTGACTTTTCGTCACACACCCTTTTTCTAGTGTCACTGCTTCAAAGATGTTCTTCATGTCTTCTGGTGAACTATGAAACAAAGAATCCACTATCATCAAAGACATTAAGTATATGATAATTCGAAATACGCTCTAAGACAAAAAAGCAAAAAACGACGCACCACCAAGGAATTATCCGAGTGGGACGGAAATCGATAGATGTGATGTACAAACACAGACAAACAAATGATTATAATTTCATAAAAAATGGGTGATTTATTCAAGAGAAAGAACTGCACAATAACGCTTTTGTTCTACCTCTGGTCTTTATGCAAACAGTTACTCCGTTTGGCAATGACTGATAGAGTTGTTTGATGTGATGATGTCGTGCCAAATTCAGTCTAATTGGTGCGTTAGATGGCCGAGAAGTCCCGAGCTGGTTAGAGGACCCTGCCCATTATGCTCCAAACGTTTTCGATTCGGGAGAGATTCGGAGATCTCGCTGGCCAAGGCAATGTTTGGCAAGCACAAAGACAAGCAATAGAAACTTTCGCCATCTGCAGCTGGGCATTATCCTACTGAAATGTAAGCCCATAAGGGCTTGCTACGAAGGGTAACAAAACGGGACGAAGAATATCGTCGACGTACCGCTGTGCTCTAGGTGTGCAGCGGATGACAACGAAAGGGGTCCTGCTATGAAAAGAAGTAGCACACAAGGCCATTTACCCTATTTGTCGGGCCGTACGGCGGCCAACAGTCATGCTGGTATCAAAAATGGTTCAAATGACTCTAAGCACTATGGGACTTAACATCTGAGGTCATCAGTCCCCTAGACTTGGAACTACTTAAACCTAACTAACCTAAGGACATCACACACATCCATGCCCGAGGCAGGATTCGAACCTGCGACCGTAGCAGCAGTGCGGTTCCGGACTGAAGCGCCTAGGACCGCTCGGCCACAGCGCATGCTGGTATCTGACCGCTGTCCAAAGCGTGTAATATTGTGCCCTGCCCGGGACGTAATAACATACTATTTTCTTTTCCTATCGAAATGTCAAAAGTTAAAGATATAATTTAATCTTTGTGACAGTTAACTGCGCTGCAAGTCAGCGAATATGTATGCCCAGGATAATGAGAGCGGCGTAGCATTATCATCTGTATTTTGTCCTATTTAAGAATGCGCGCTCGTCTTTTCTTTCTCTCACTTTAGTCGCGCTCCTTTCCGACAGCATTTTACCCTATCAGACTCCTATTTTCTTCCATTTTTGTTCAAATGAACTGAAATTGTATTCCTATTAGGAATTTGTTTAGTTGTGCCATTACTATCAAACGGTTCAAATGGCTCTGAGCACTACGCGACTTAACTTCTGAGGGTATCAGTCTGCTAGAACTTAGAACTACTTAAACCTAACTAACCTAAGGACATCACACATATCCATGCCCGAGGCAAGATTCGAACCTGCGACCGTAGCTGTCGCCATTACTATCGCCAATTGCGATTACCGATATGAATTTACTATGAACACTTTTTTTTTTCTTTCGCTCCATAGCCGAGCTAAGATTAGTATAATTTCTACGCGTTTTGCTGAAATACGGTACAGTTCTTTATGTCCAAAACTGTGAGATTAAAGCTCGAGAGGTTAGATGTCCGTATAAAAAAAACTGATTTTGTGAAATAATAATTGTTTAATTTAGTATTTCTGCTTTCATTTCATAGTAACGATCATCTACCCCAACTTATAAAATGTTACAGATTTTGCTTTGCTACATTTTTTCTTACGTTGCCAAAGCGATACCCACGAAATTAAATTAAAACTGTTCTGAATTTTCTCGCGAGGCGAAGAGACAGCTAATCGTATCCCTGAGCTCATAGGAAAGCAAATTAAACGTTTTTCAACACGCCAAGAGTCTACCGATCTTCACTTCAAACAGCAAAAAAGGTAAAAATGATTAAGAAAGTGATTTGTGTGTGCGAGTGAAATATTTAAATTCGTATTACTTTTCATTTACTGCATTTCCTATTAATTAATTAATTATTTATTCGATTATCATTTATTTTATTTTATTATTATTATAAGCGTCTCCGGACACATCTTCGGCCTGGAATCTCATTGAATGGACCAAAATTGTCTTCAGTGATGAGTTCCGCTTCGAAGTGAGGCCCGACGACACGAGAAGACACGTCTGAAAATTTCCCGGTCAGAAGAGTGTTACCAAACTGATTGCCACCCGCCATGCGTCCTAACAGCCAGGAGTGATGGTCTGGGCCGACATTTCATTTCATAGTAGGACCTTGTTGGTCGCCATCGATGGCTCCCTTAGGACACAGGGATACGTCGGCGATATTCTACGCGCCGTTTTGTTGTCTTTCATGATAATGCACGCCCGCACGCGGTGAGAGTTTCTACTGCTTGACTGTATGCTTTCCAAATCCTACCTTGGCCTGCAAGGTCGCCGGATATCTCCCCAACTCGGAACGTCTGGAGCATTATGGGCAGGCCCCGATTCTGACGATTTAAAGAGATAATTGGACAGAATTTGGCACGATGTCCCTCAGCATCACGTCCAACAACTCTATAAATCAGTGCCAAGCCGAATAACTGCTTGTGTAAGGGACAGAGGCTGACCAACACGTTACTGACTTTCTCAATTTGTGAGGCTCTTTCCTTTCACCTTACAATATACAGGGAGTAAATTTTAAGTTGACAAACCAGAATAACTCGAAAAATAAGCTTCACACGAAAAAATGTGTAGAATCCAAAGTTGATTATTTTCGAGGCCTCATGACCACGAAACAAACAAAACTTATCCGAATCTGCGGAAAAAATTAATATTTGGGTTAACATTTGTGAAACTATAATTCTTCTCTCTCAAACCCCACCCTATGGGGAGAGAGAGAGGGTTTTAGTTTTAGTGCGTCAAAATTTACGAAGTAAATAAGTATTTTTTATTTATCCGTAATCATTTTTCACGCAAAAATGAACATGGATTTTATTGAATTACAGTGCCAACAACCAAGAATCAAAACAAATATTTAAGACAAAAGGTACGTAGTTTTTTATGCAGAATCTAATTCTGCAATAAAAAATGGGGGTCCCCATTTGAAATTTTAAAGCTGCCTCCTGCCCCACCCCCCATGGGGCTGGGGTGGCGGGCTAATTTTAGGACCAGCAGATGTCCCCCTCGAAAATGGTTAACTTTGGATTCTACACATTTTCTCGTGTGAAGCTTATTTTTCGAGTTATTCTAGTTTGTCAACTTAAAATTTACACCCTGTATAACAAATAACTAAACAAATCACTAAGTAATTATACGACACACTTATGATGAAATATCTAACATATTACTGAGTAAATATAAAAGTTCCTCGCAAGATAATTGCCAGCAGCGCCATATTTACTACACAAGAATAAGTGTAGGGTCTTTCAACAATTTTCGCAGTATGTAGGGAGAGAGGTTTTCGTACAAATTATACAACTGAAGGTCACAGGTTGGGTGGAGGACAGAGAGAGATCAACATGGTTTTTCCGTAGTTGTTCTGTCAGTATCCATAAGGAGCAAAAAGCAAAATACCGTACATTTGGTCGTTCAATTTCGGTTCTGGGAGGCTCTTTTGATGGATGAAGTATTAAGGATTTTGGGCCGGACAATACTGAAATCTTGCAAAAGGAGTACAAAAATCTGCCAGAACTAGTGAAGCAGTTGCTTTTTTCTGTTCATTTATACTTTAATTTTGCAAAATTTGTTTTGTAATACTTTAGTCAATACCTATTCAACTTTAAAGGGATATACTAACGTCGCATGCCAAGTTTTCCATAATTTAGTTAGTGATGCTGTTTGAATATTGCGTTCCAATTGAGACAGGTGTTTAGGTGTAGTTGCTATTTTTATTACATTTGGAGCTCTAAATCAGTCTCCTATGAGATTCCCAAATCTATCCTGGGACAGATTTGTGATATATTTTTCGTATTTTCTTAATTTTCTGTCCACTTAGACTTGTTTCGATCGATGTTTGATCATTCGACGACCTTCTCATTATGTGTGTCACAGTTTCATGTCTCATTTTCGGTGAGCGGCGTAATGCTAATTGACAATAGTCCATACGAAATACGAAAAGGCCATATGAAAGGCTATGGAGGCCTGGTTAGTCTCCAACCCAAACACACTTGTGAAGTAAACACAAGTATTCAGTGTTGTTGTTGTAGTCTTCAGTCCTGAGACTGCTTTGATGCAGCTCTCCATGCTACACTATCCTGTGCAAGCTTCTTCATCTCCCAGCACTTACTGCAACCTACATCCTTCTGAATCTGCTTAGTGTATTCATCTCTTGGTCTCCCTCCACGATTTTTACCCTCCACGTGCCCTCCAATGATAATTTTGTGACCCCTTGATGCCTCAGAACATGTCCTACCAAACCGGTCCCTTCTTCTTGTCAAGTTGTGCCACAAACACCTTTTCTCCACAATTGTATTCAATAACTCCTCATTAGTTATGTGACCTACCCATCTAATGTTCAGCATTCTTCCGTAGCACCACATTTCGAAAGCTTCTATTCTCTTCTTGTCCAAACTATTTATCGTCCATGTTTCACTTCCATAAATGGCTACACTCCATACAAATACTTTCAGAAGCGACTTCCTGACACTTAAATCTATACTCGATGTTAACAAATTTCACTTCTTCAGAAACGCTTTCCTTGCCATTGCCAGTCTACATTTTATTCTTCTCTACTTCGACCATCATCAGTTATTTTGCTCCTACTTTAAGTGTCTCATTTCCCAATCTAATTCCCTCAGCATCCTCCGACTTAATTCGACTACATTCCATTATCCTCGTTTTGCTTTTGTTGATGTTCATCTTATTTTCTCCTTTCAAGACACTGTCCATTCCGTTCAACTACTCTTCCAAATCCTTTGCTGTCTCTGACAGAATTACAATGTCATCGGCGAACCTCAAAGTTTTTATTTCTTCTCCATGGATTTTAATACCTACTCCGAATTTTTCTTTTGTTTCCTTTACTGCTTGCTCAATATACAGATTGAATAACATCGGGGAGAGGCTACAACCCTGTCTCACTCCCTTCCCAACCACTGCTTCCCTTACATGTCCCCCGACTCTTATAACTGCCATCTGGTTTCTGTACAAATTGTAAATAGCCTTTCGCTCCCTGTATTTTACCCCTACCACCTTTAGAATTTGAAAGAGAGTATTCCAGTCAATATTGTCAAAAGCTTTCTCTAAGTCTACAAATGCTAGGAACGTAGGTTTGCCTTTCCTTAATCTTTCTCCTAAGATGAGTCGTAAGGTCAGTATTGCCTCACGTGTTCCAATATTTGTACGGAATCCAAACTGATCTACTCCGAGGTCGGCTTGTACCGGTTTTTCCATTCGTCTGTAAAGAATTAGTGTTAGTATTTTGCAGCTGTGACTTATTAAACTGATAGTTCGGTAATTTTCACATCTATCAACACATGCTTTCTTTGGGATTGGAATTATTATATTCTTCTTGAAGTCTGAGGGTATTTCGCCTGTCTTATGCATCTTGCTCACCAGATGGTAGAGTTTTGTCAGGACTGGCTCTCCCAAGGCGGTCAGTAGTTCTAATGGAATGTTGTCTACTCCCGGGGCCTTGTTTCGACTCAGGTCTTTCAGTGTTCTGTCAAACTCTTCACGCAGTATCTCCCGTTTCGACTTCATGTACATTCTCGTCCAATAATATTGTGGTCAAGTACATCGCCCTTGTATAGACCCTCTGTATACTCCTTCCACCTTTCTGCTTTCCCTTCTTTGCTTAGAACTGGGTTTCCATCTGAGCTCTTGATATTCATACAAGTGGATCTCTTTTCTCCAAAGGTCTCTTTAATTTTCCTGTAGGCAGTATCTATCTTACCCCTCGTGAGATAAGCCTCTACATCCTTACATTTGTCCTCTAGCCATCCCTGCTTAGCCATTTTGCACTTCCTGTCGATCTCATTTTTGAGAGGTTTGTATTCCTTTTTGCCTGCTTCATTTACTGCATTTTTATATTTTCTCCTTTCATCAATTAAATTCAATATTTCTTCTGTCACCCATAGATTTCTACTAGCCCTCGTCTTTTTACCTACTTGATCATCTGCTGCCTTCACTATTTCATCCCTCAGAGCTACCCATCCTTCTTCTACTGTATTTATTTCCCCCATTCCTGTCAATTGTTCCCTTATGCTCTCCCTGAAACTCTGTACAACCTCTGGTTTAGTCAGTTTATCCAGGTCCCATCTCCTTGGATGCCCACCTTTTTGCAGTTTCTTCAGTTTTAATCTACAGTTCATAACCAATAGATTGTGGTCAGAGTCCACATCTGCCCCTGGAAATGTCTTATAATTTAAAACCTGATTCCTAAGTCTCTGTCTCAAGATTATATAATCTATCTGATACCTTCTAGTATCTCCAAGGATTCTTCCATGTATACAACCTTCTTTTATGGTTCTTGAACCAAGTGTTACCTATGATTAAGTTATGCTCTGTGCAAAATTCTACCAGACGGCTTCCTCTTTCATTTCTTACCCCCAATCCATATTCACCTACTATGTTTCCTTCTCTCCCTTTTCCTACTCTCGAATTCCAGTCACACATGACTATTAAACTTACGTCTCCCTTCACTACCTGAATAATTTCTTTTATCTCATTATACATTTCATCAATTTCTTCACCATCTGCAGAGCTAGTTGGCATATAAACTTGTACTACTGTAGTAGGCGTGGACTTCGTGTCTATCTTGGCCACAATAATGAGTTCACTGTGCTGTTTGTAGTAGCTTACCAACACTCCTATTTTTTTATTCATTAATATCTCATATTTATATTATATTTATATATTCATTAATATCTCATATTCATTAATATCTCCTGCATTACCCCTATTTGATTTTGTATTTATAACCCTGTATTCACCTGACCAAAATTCTTGTTCCTCCTGCCACCGAACTTCACTAATTCCCACTATATCTAACTTTAACCTATCCATTTCCCTTTTTAAATTTTCTAACCTACTTGCCCGATTAAGGGATCTGAAATTCCACGCTTCAATGCGTAGAACGCCAGTTTTCTTTCTTCTGATAACGACGTCCTCTTGAGTAGTCCCCGCCCGGAGATCCGAATGGGGGACTATTTTACCTCCGGAATATTTTACCCAAGAGGACGCCATCATCATTTAACAGTAAAGCTGCATGCACTCGGGAAGAATTACGGCCGTAGTTTCCCCTTGCTTTCAGCCGTTTGCAGTACCAGCACAGCAAGGCCGTTTTGGTTAGTGATACAAGGCCATATCAGTCAATCATCCAGACTGTTGCCCTTGCAACTACTGAAAAGGCTGCCGCCCCTCTTCAGGAACCACACGTTTGTGTGGCCTCTCAACAGATACCTCTCCGTTGTGGTTGCACCTACGGTACGGCCATGTGTATCGCTGAGGCACGCAAGCCTCCCCACCAACGGCAAGGTCCATGGTTCATGGAGGGGAAGTGTTCAGTATATTCTGAATATATAATATAAAGAAAGTATTCAGTATATTCTGTCAATCTGTTATTCCTGAAACTATCGGTGTTTTTAGAAAAACTATAGTGATCTTCCTGTTTCTGCGATTAATCAAAAACTTCATAGGAACACAATTAGCAGAGCCACAGGTGCCTGAAAATGAAATCAGAATTTGGTATCTCCAACTCAAATGGTCTGTCCAAGGGACTTCTCGTAATTAAATCTTTCATATCTTTTAGAACACGCAGTATATTGTTGGTAACATTAAGTCTCCGTTAAATGTCCCTATGGAAAACAAGCAAATGGTAGTAGAGCGACAAACGTATCATCATTAAAGATACAGATCAGCGTGTAACAATACCTACAAAATCTCATAATAAAAATGAATGGGACTCATGTTCTAGCAAGTATGAGACATAAGCTCCACTGGTGTCCACGAACAACGAGAGCAGCAGATGAAGACGGTGCATTATGTGCCACTCGTTGCGGCAGACCTGCCGCAATGCTGTTTACTAAATAAACCCCCCGGGACGAGATTAAGCGCTAGAAATAGTGGGCGAGGCACGGCTCTGTTTAGAATTATAGCCCGATATAGTCATACGAGGTGCGACAATAAAGTAATGAGACTGATGTGAAAAAAAAATGTTGCTTAAGGCTTTAGTCAAGTTTAGTGTTGTCTCCTTCAAAGTAATTCCCTTCTGATTGCACACACTTTTTCCAACGCTTCTGCCATTGATGGTAATATTTCTGGAACTCATCTTCTGTAATATCCTCCAAGACCCTCGTCACAGCTTTTGGGACATCTTGTGTTGTTAGAAAATGATGTCCCTTGACCGCCGTTTTGACTCTTGGAAATAGAAAAAAGTCGCATGGAGGGTTATCTGGTGAATAAGGTGGCTATGGTAGTGCTGAAATTTGTTTCGAGGTTAAAAATTGCTGTACTGACAGAGCAGCATGGGATGGAGCATTATCGTGATGCAGAATCCAATTATCAGCAATGTTGGCACGGACACGAAGAACTCTTTGACGAAGTCTTTCTAAAATTTCTTTGTAGCAATATTGGTTAACTGTTTCCCCAGGAGGCACCCACTCTTTATGAACAATTCCCTTGGAATCAAAGAAGCACACAAGCATGCATTTCACTTTTGACTTTGACATGTGAGCTTTTTTTGGTCTGGGTGATCCCTTTGAGCACCATTGCGAACTTAGGGGTTTTGTCTCTGGATCGTACTGAAAAAACCAAGTTTCATCACCAGTGATAACACGGCTCAACAATTCTGGATTGATTTCCATTTACTCTAACAGATCGGCTGGCACGTTTTTCAGTGTTTCTCGCTGTTGTGGTGTGAGATTTTTGGGGACCGTTTTGGCACAAATCTTTCTCATACCAAGATCTTCAGTTATTATTAGACGAACCGTTTCTTGATTGATGTTCAGTTCTTCTGCAATCATTTTCACGGATAATCTTCGATCAGATTGTACGAGTTCATGCAGCCTGGCCAAGTTGAAATCCGTCCGTGAGGTTGATGGTCGTCCACTGCGGTCTTCATCTTCACCATTCGTTCTGCCTTCACTAAACATTTTATGCTACACAAAACGAAATAATGACAATATTCATATGCAGTTAAGTTTGCTTGAATACATAATAGAATGGTAGCAGATTGCCCAAATTCCATTTGAAACATCAATGTATGCGCCAAATAACGCCTCATTACTTTAAACTAAACGTAAAATATTCACCAACGAAAAACTTGAGCTCTTTGACATAACCTCCTCTCCAAAACCCTTCTGAAGCTTACCATAAGTTGTCATCGCGTTTTCACCCAATTTAACGGAAAAAGAAATGGCATAACGTTGCGAGATATTATGTTGTTCCATTTCCGTGACGAGAGACACAAACACATGTTAACTTATTACAACACAACTCACAACTGAGCAGTTGCTTCGATGTGCCGCTTGGACTAGAAGCAGCTTATAGACCAAGGTCAAACATATTGTGCCTACGCGACCCTGCAGGGTTAACACATCTTGCAAAGAAAATCAGTCTCATTGCTTTATTGTCGCACCTCGTAGAGTCATCTACTTTCATGCTCAGCAGCTAAACTTGCTGCAAAAAATACACTCCTGGAAATGGAAAAAAGAACACATTGACACCGGTGTGTCAGACCCACCATACTTGCTCCGGACACTGCGAGAGGGCTGTACAAGCAATGATCACACGCACGGCACAGCGGACACACCAGGAACCGCGGTGTTGGCCGTCGAATGGCGCTAGCTGCGCAGCATTTGTGCACCGCCGCCGTCAGTGTCAGCCAGTTTGCCGTGGCATACGGAGCTCCATCGCAGTCTTTAACACTGGTAGCATGCCGCGACAGCGTGGACGTGAACCGTATGTGCAGTTGACGGACTTTGAGCGAGGGCGTATAGTGGGCATGCGGGAGGCCGGGTGGACGTACCGCCGAATTGCTCAACATGTGGGGCGTGAGGTCTCCACAGTACATCGATGTTGTCGCCAGTGGTCGGCGGAAGGTGCACGTGCCCGTCGACCTGGGACCGGACCGCAGCGACGCACGGATGCACGCCAATCAAGACCGTAGGATCCTACGCAGTGCCGTAGGGGACCGCACCGCCACTTCCCAGCAAATTAGGGACACTGTTGCTCCTGGGGTATCGGCGAGGACCATTCGCAACCGTCTCCATGAAGCTGGGCTACGGTCCCGCACACCGTTAGGCCGTCTTCCGCTCACGCCCCAACATCGTGCAGCCCGCCTCCAGTGGTGTCGCGACAGGCGTGAATGGAGGGACGAATGGAGACGTGTCGTCTTCAGCGATGAGAGTCGCTTCTGCCTTGGTGCCAATGATGGTCGTATGCGTGTTTGGCGCCGTGCAGGTGAGCACCACAATCAGGACTGCATACGACCGAGGCACACAGGGCCAACACCCGGCATCATGGTGTGGGGAGCGATCTCCTACACTGGCCGTACACCACTGGTGATCGTCGAGGGGACACTGAATAGTGCACGGTACATCCAAACCGTCATCGAACCCATCGTTCTACCATTCCTAGACCGGCACGGGAACTTGCTGTTCCAACAGGACAATGCATGTCCGCATGTATCCCGTGCCACCCAACGTGCTCTAGAAGGTGTAAGTCAACTACCCTGGCCAGCAAGATCTCCGGATCTGTCCCCCATTGAGCCTGTTTGGGACTGGATGAAGCGTCGTCTCACGCGGTCTGCACGTCCAGCACGAACGCTGGTCCAACTGAGGCGCCAGGTGGAAATGGCATGGCAAGCCGTTCCACAGGACTACATCCAGCATCTCTATGATCGTCTCCATGGGAGAATAGCAGCCTGCATTGCTGCGAAAGGTGGATATACACTGTACTAGTGCCGACATTGTGCATGCTCTGTTGCCTGTGTCTATGTGCCTGTGGTTCTGTCAGTGTGATCATGTGATGTATCTGACCCCAGGAATGTGTCAATAAAGTTTCCCCTTCCTGGGACAATGAATTCACGGTGTTCTTATTTCAATTTCCAGGAGTGTAGTTGTAACCTGCAATCCTTCAGTGTGATAATCCAAGCACTGGTATGTAATGTGAATTTTTAAATAAGAAACAAGTTGCAATAAAATATAATAATAATGTAATAATGAAAAAAAAAGAGCTATGTTCTACTGAATAACTTAGGTAGACGACTCCAAAGTATTCAGATTGAACGAACTGATGATTTATTCAGTCAGACAAGACAATGATATAGTTGAAATGGTAGTCCCACAATAATGCAATTAAGCAAAAAACGGAATAATAACAATACTCATATGCAGTTAAGAATACATAACATAATGGTAGCAGATTGCCCAAATATTATTTAAAACATCACTGTATGCGGAAAACAAAGTCTCATTAGATTAAACTAAACATAAAATATTCGCGATGGCGGTCAGCATACTAAAACTAGCGAAATCATGAATAGATTCTCGCACTGTGTCCAGCATTAATTCCAAAATGTAACCGAGGTAAGTTATAGTTCAGTGCTGTCTATCATCTAATGCTCGTGATATGTTGCTGTTCTAGCCAGCTCTTAGAGTTCAAGTCCCACTTGGCTCAGATTTTTCCAAAGTGTAAACGAATATTAAAGTATTCCTGCTACCGCTTCCTGTCAAAAATCTATCACTTTCCCAGTCTAAAACCGCATCAGCTCCCCAAAGCGTCACCTCAAGAACAGACCCACCACCAGGTGCAGAATGAACAGGAGTGACTGCTTGCTCTCGCTTTTAACCACCCAGGTTCCCCAACAAAATTTAGAAGGTACTTAAAACGCACATAATGGACCACTATTCAAAATACACGTAAGTTTCAAATGTGACATATACGCTGTAAATGAAAGGCCTTTCTCTCCCAGACCCTCTCTGACTATACAGATTATTCTATCAACTTGGTACGACAAACAGTTCCAGAGAAAAACACTCGGAAGAACACACAGACGGATAAAAAATAACAAAAATATTTTTTCGTGTTACATAATAACAAATTAACAATTTTAGTATATTTTTCTTTAGTTATTCTGTGAAACCTTGCTTCCTGTCAAATTTCATGATTGCAGGTGAATAGGAAGTGCCCTATAGGTTTTTATGAGTGAGTTTTAGAGTAGCAAAATATGTGACATACAGTAAATGGCCGAATCGTTTGACGGAATTGATTTAGAAGCTTAAAAGTTTTACAGTGCCAAGGGACCATAGATCATAATATGTGACATAAATTTGAACTTGGATCGCCAATTCGTTCCTGAGAAAAAGGGTTATTAAATCTCGGACATACGTACGTACATACATACAGACGGCGAACAAAGCAATCCTTTTTTCAGACTGATGCACGGAACATACAAAAAATAAAAAAGTAAAATAAAATCAAATCAAATATTTGTCAGTAAATTATTAACAATTTATGGTTTAAGACAGGACCCCATCCCAGTACTTCTACCGTTTGTTGCTTACTTTAATTGTGTTAACGATTTTATCGACGCAAAGAAACACATTCTATTTGTAGATAACACCAGCATTTTAATCATATCTATCAATAGAACGTCCATGGAAACAGGGATCAATGCTTCAGTATCTCGTTTTACTAGCTGTTTTCACAAAAATCGGTAATGATACGATAAAACTCCGTTAATATATTTCCACTCTTTACGTTTTTCCAAGCATCTGTATAATACCAGATCTTGACATTACAGTATTCAGCACATTGTCTCGAACTAAACTTCTAGGAGTATGACTAAAACGCAACTTAAAATGGGACTGTCACTTTCATAATCTTGCTATGTTCTTGAAAGTATCAACGAAAAATATTATTTATCGTTATTTCAAAGTTTATAAGGTATTCGAAACTACCTTATATGTCAATTCCGCCTGTACGCAAGACTTTTCGCAGTTCTGTTGAGTCATCACCAACCGCCCGCTGTAAATAAACAGTTTAATAGTTGTCAGTCGGAGAACATCACGCCAAAGAAAGCACATTGTGTTCTCTGGGAATTCCATGCGCGCAGCGGAGTGTACAGTGAATTGTACGAGAGCTGTGGGGCGTGAACTTCATCTCACGGACTGTCTGTGTTTCCCTTTATCTGATACATGGAAGCGCTTTAGTGCCCTATTTGCTCGATGAGTTCCAGAGCAGGTTGTAGCTTATGAAAAAAGTCTGTAGCATCAAATATATCAAACATTGCCTAAGAACGGTCGTGCTATTTTGGAGAGCCCTGAAAACAAACGCACCATACCGACAACAACAGAAAACGGCTTATTCTATTGTAATCAGTTGAATTCTACCGCTGACTTGCGTCTGTCTTTCTTTCCCATTTCCGCGTAACGGCCTTTCTTCCCCATTCCCGCAACCCGGCATTGTGAGTAAAAATGGATGCAGCCAACGGGCGCGTGTTCTTCATTCCTAAACGTCAGCAAGCAGCGAGTCAAATGCATTTTCCAACAGAGAATAACTCGTTATTACCACCGTTGATTCATAACCTAAAAACATAAAGTGCAAATAAGTTTTCACACTCGTGGCAGGAAACTCTGTTCTGTTCACCTTACAATGCTCGGGGTAATAAAGCACGTACTGACGCCACTGCTGCAAACATTAAAGGTGTTTTTACAAAAGGTCATCTCACTTCTTTCACGTGGCAGTGATCTGCAGTCAAAGAAAATATGCATTCGCATTTAGCGTTATTCGTATGTTAATACGAAGGTTGGAACTTTAATAGTGGCAACTATTTATTTACAGCTCGTACAAAATAGATACGTGTTTCAAAGTTTTACTGACCTTCAAAGTAGTCACCAGCATTGTGTATAACCTGTTGCCAGTGATGTGGAAGTCATAGGATACTCTTAGCAGTGCCAGTCGTGTTGACAGTTCGAGCGGTGCGGTCTATTGCCCGACGAATTTGTAGCAGTTCTGAAGCGAATGCCGTGAAGTGTTTCCTTCAGTTTAGAAATCGAGTTGAACTTACGAAGGCTTAAGTCAGGGGAGTGCAGTAGGTGGTATAGCACTTAGCAGCCCCATCAGTCAAACATATCAGTAGCAGCTTGCACAGTACGTGCTTGAGCATTGTCCTGCAAAATGATGGTCAGGTCCTGCAGAAAGTGTCATCACTTTTGTCTCTGTGCTGTTCAGTTTTGGAATACAACCTACTACCAGCTTAGAGACAGAAGTGATGACACATTCTGCAGGACCCAACCATCATTTTGCAGGACAATGCTCAAGCACGTACTGTGCAAGCTGCTACTGATTTGTTTAACTGATGGGGCTGCTAAGTGCTATAGCACCTACTGCACTCCCCTGACTTAGGCACTCATAAGTTCAACTCGATTTCTAAACTGAAGGAAACACTTCACGGCATTCCAAAACTGCTACAAATTCGTCGGGCAATAGACCGCGCCGCTCGCACTGTCAACACGACTGGCACTGCTAAGAGTATCCTACGACTTCACACCGCTGGCAAATGATTGTACACAATGCTGGTGACTACTTTGAAGGTCAGTAAAACTTTGAAACACGTGTCTGTTTTATACGAGCTGTAAATAAATAGTTGCCACTATTAAAGTTCCAACCCTCGTAATTTCCAACGCATAAAAACCAATTATCTGGTTTAATCTATAATATAGTATGCCAATCGCTACCAACACATAAAAAGCAATTACCTGGTTTAACCTATAGTGTAATTTTAGGTGTATCTTTGTAAATAGTTGAATCACAGTTTCATTTGAGCAGATGAATAAAACCCCGCAACAAGAATATAGTGAAGGATCACTTTGGTCATTAGCTACCATTGTGATATCGTATTTTACATAGCCCATTAGACTACCATGAAAACAAATCCATCATAATTACAGAGAAAACATCACGACTAGAAGAGTCCTTTGGATATCCCGAGCCCGTACATTATGCATCGTCAAGAAATACGTCTTTGAAACTTCGTGGAAAATTAAAACTGTGTGCCGCATCGAGACTCGAACTCGGGACCTCTGCCTTTCGCGGGCAAGTGCTCTACAGACTGAGCTACTCCTCAAAGCATTACTGACCCCAGTACCTTCCAAACTTCACATAAGCCGAAACTTCCTCACAGATTAAAACTGTGTGCCGGACAGAGAATCGAACTCGGGACCTTCGCCTTTCGCGGGCAAGTTCTCTACCATCCGAGCTAGCCAAGCACGACTCATGCCCCGTCCTCACAGCTTTACCTCTGCCAATATCTCGTCTCCTACCTTCCAAACTTGGGGAGAGCTTCTGTAAAGTTTGGAAGGTAGGAGACGAGATACTGGCAGAGGGAAAGCTGTGAGGACGGGGCGTGAGTCGTGCTTGGGTAGCTCGGATGGTAGAGCACTTGCCCGCGAAAGGCCAAGATTCCGAGTTCGAGTGTCGGTCCGGCACACAGTTTTAATCTGTCAGGAAGTTTCATATCAGCACACACTCCGCTGCAGAGTTAAAATCTCATTCTGTTCACATAAGTTGTCTTGCGAAGCTTGCAAGACTAGCACTCGTGGAAAAAAGGATAATGCAGGGATGTGGCTGTTCCAGAATGAATTTTCACTCAGCAGTGGAATGTGCGCTCATAACGTGGCGCAATTGCCCGCGAAAGGTAAAGGTCCCGAATTCGAGTCTCGGTCTGGCACAGAGTTTTAGCCCACCAAGAAGAGTCATATCAGCACACTCTCCGCTGCAGAGTGAAAATTCATTCTGAAATACATCTTTACTTATTGTTGTCATTACCGCTGTCAGTCACTTGGCATCCGCTGCTGGGCGAAGGCCTCCTGCATCTGCTCAGAAGAAACTCACAGGGCAAAGAAGCCGTCGTCACGATATTGTACCCCCATGAACTGGTTTGGTTGGGAAGGGTGTTACAAAGCCGTTGTATCCTCTCCTGAGCCAAGCCGCCCCACTGCTGTTGTACTCGGTCCTTGATATTGCTGGTACTGACAGTGGGATAGAGTTGACATCAGAGCTGGTCCCACACGTGTTCTGTCGGGGATGGATCTGGGGATCTTACTGGCCATGAGAATAACCCGGCCTCACGCTGACCGTTCGTAAAGACATCTGCCGAGTGTGGATGACCATTGTCCTGTTGAAAAATGGCACCACGGTCTTGTCACATGAGAGTAACAAATGAGGGCGCATGATGTCTGTGATGTACCACTGTGCCGTCAGACTTCCTTTAGTCGCTACCAGCTGTGATCTGAATTCGTACCCAGTAGCTCCTTACACCACGACGCCAGGAGAAACACCACTACGCCTCTCCAAAACATTCGAAGAATGGGACCTCTCCCCAGATTGCCGCTATACTCGTCAGCCATAATCACCCGAAGTACGGCAGTAAAGCGATTCATCGCTGAACACAAAGCGGCTCCATGCATCAGCAGTCCATGCTTCCTGATCACGGAACCACTCCAAACGCAGTTCTTTGAGTTGCGATATTAAAGATGGTCTATGCATGGGTTGGTAATTACCTAGTCTGACTGCTGCTAGCCTCCGAGCAGTGGTGCGGGGTGACATACGAGTACAATGTTCTAGGGAGCCGAGTACTGCACTGATGCTCATAACTTAAGGATAATGCTGATACATGGCGAGACAACGCGGTTTGCGGGTTTAAATCACCTTGGGGTATGACCATGTGGTGCATTTGACCTGCGGTTGTCACACGGTGGCGCTGGCAGCAGTCCACATACGCAGAGGTGTGTTGGTGCATGTCAGAGTACGGTGCAATGAGTAAGTGTGCAGACGTTTTCAGACATGCTAATGGTGACTGTGTGTTGAAAATGGCTCAAAGAACACATATTGATGATGTTATGAGGGGTAGAATACTAGGGCGACTGGAGTCTGGTCAAACACAGCAGGTCATAGCACGGGCCCTCCGTGTGCCACAAAGTGTGATCTCAAGATTATGGCAACGATTCCAGCAGACAGGAAACGTGTCCAGGCGCCACAGTACGGGACGTTCACAGTGTACAACACCACAAGAATACCGATATCTTACCATCAGTGCCCTCAAGACGGAGTACTGCAGGTAGCCTTGGTCGGGACCTTACCGCAGCCACTGGAACCGTTGTCTCCGGACACAGTCTACAGACGACTAAATAGACATGGTTTATTCGCCCGGAGACCTGGAGGGTGCATTCCACTAACCCCTGGTCATAGGAGAGCCCGTAAAGCATGGAGGACAGTACATGGTCATCGGAACAGTGGTCCCAGGTTATGTTCACGGAGGAGTCCAGGTATAGTCTGAACAGTGATTATCGCCGGGTTTTCATCTAGTGTGAACCAGAAACCAGATACCAACCCCTTAACGTCCTTGAAAGGGACCTGTATGGAGGTCATGGTGTGAGGTGGGATTATGATTGGTGCACGTACGCCCCTGCATGTCTTTGACAGAGGAACTGTAACAGGTCAGTTGTGTTGGGACGTCATTTTGCACCTGTATGTCCGCCTTTTCAGGGGTGCAGTGGGTCCCACTTTTCTCCTGATGAGTGGTAACGCACGGCCCCATCGAGCTGCCGTCGTGGGGGAGTTCGTTGAAAGAGAAGATATCAGGCGAATTGAGTGGCCTGCCTTTTCTCCAGACCTAAACCCCATCGAGCACGTCTGGGATGCTCTCGGTCGACGTATCGCTGTACGTATTCAAACCTCTGCGACACTTCAGAAGCTCCGACAGGCACTGGTGCGAGAATGGGAGGCTATACCCCCTGATCCAGAGTATCCCAACCCGTTGTGCCGCCTGTGTACGTGTGCATGGTGATCATATCCCATATTGATGTCGGGCTACATGCGCAGGAAACAGTGGCTTTTTGTATCACATGTGTTTCGGGACGGTTTTCTCAACTTATCACCAATATCGTGGACTTACAAAAAAAAATGGCTCTGAGCACTATGGGACTTAACTTCTGAGGTCATCAGTCCCCTAGAACTTAGAACTTAAACCTAACTAACCTAAGGACATCACACACATCCATGCCCGAGGCAGGATTCGAACCTGCGACCGTAGCGGTCGCGCGGTTCCAGACTGTAGCGCCTAGAACCGCTCGGCCACTCCGGCCGGCGTGTGGACTTACAGATCTGTGTCCTGTGTGTTCCGTATGTGCCTATGCTATTAGCGCCAGTTTTGTGTAGTGCCACATTGTGTGGCACGAAATTCTGCAATTATCCTTAATTTATGAGCATTGAGTGTATTTCTCGGGTGACAGCTCTGTGTATATTTTATCGTTCTGGATATATTTGGGTGACCTGCCTTAGCTGCCTCACTCTTTATACAATTCAACTTAAGCATACTATTGTGTATGTTTATGTTAGTGTGAAGGTGTATCGATCATGACAGTTGTAAGATATCTGAGTTTTTTCTAGTAACGCCAGTAAATGAAAAAGTGTACATCTATAGGTGACAGTGCACAGTGAAGACTACAAAGTACTTCTCTCGTCGTCAAATTACCCACGTCACTATATAATTGGACAACAGATTCATGACTAGGATCGTTTTGTACGCTGTAAGTGTGGTGTCACCGCCAGACACCACACTTGCTAGGTGGTAGCTTTAAATCGGCCGCGGTCCATTAGTACATGTCGGACCCGCGTGTCGCCACTGTGTGATCGCAGACCAAGCGCCACCACAAGGCAGGTCTCGAGATACGGACTAGCACTCGCCCCAGTTGTACGGACGACTTTGCTAGCGACTACACGGACGAAGCATAGCTCATTAGCAGAGGAGATAGTTAGAATATCCTTCAGCTAAGTCAATGGCTACGACCTAGCAAGGCGCCACTGGTAACATTGCATGTATCTAAAGAGTCTCACTTGTATCGCCACAATCTCCAGATGTACCAAAAGGATGGATTAAAGTTAAGTATTCCAGAAGCTACGTACTTTTCTTTATAGCATTCATTACGTATCCTGTTTCAGACCTCCCGCCATCCTGCTTTAACTTAGCGCGTGCCTTTCGGCTTCCTCTCATTGTGTCTAGGCTGTCTTGTCTAGACACAATAGTAAGAATGCTCTGTCTTGCTCTTACTGCAGTCATACGGCGTGCTACTCATAGCACGTCTGCATCTTCTCGTGGAGATCCTTGAGCTAGAGAGGGAGCTATTTCGAGCCTTCCAGATGTCGTTTTTGCTGGGCACTGGCCGATGGTCGCAACTGTGTGATAGGACAGTGTTTAGTGCACAGGAAATGGCCCGTCAGAGCCACGCAGCGAATGGAAGCTTCCTGCTGCGACGCTAGCCTGAGAGGAGCGCCGTTTCTGGGAAGTGCGGCGTGCCCGCGTTCCTGAGCCGGCACTGCAGTACGATCAGTGGGGCTGTCTGTGCCGGAGGCTGCCGAGGGCAGGTCGACCCGAGCTAACTGTTCTGCCCAACTGGTTTCCAGCTAGCGGCTCCGTCCCAACAGGGAGAGGGGCAGGCGCAGTGCTGCGCCCACGGCGAGTCGCGAGACGCGATATTAATACACAGTATGACTTCCCACTCGCACTTGTTACTGCAAGCAGATGCAAAGATGGCACCTGTGTGTTGTGTATTTTCTCGGTGTGGGTGCTCCTGAGTAGACCGCACGCGACATACTATCCTATCACAATTATAACGAGAAATCTGACATGCCAATTGACCTAAATGTATCTATCCACAATATTAATACTTTCGCTTGGTCATTTTCTTTTGTAACCATCTGTCTGTGATTCAAAACAAGTTTCTATTCGAGAAGAGTCTGACACGCTCGCGATTGTGTATGTATGTGTGTGTGTTTTTCTCTCAGTGTGGTATGTGTAGTCTTCATCGCCGGCCGGAGTGGCCGTGCGGTTCTAGGCGCTACAGTCTGGAGCCGAGCGACCGCTACGGTCGCAGGTTCGAATCCTACCTCGGGCATGGATGTGTGTGATGTCCATAGGTTAGTTAGGTTTAATTAGTTCTAAGTTCTAGGCGACTAATGACCTCAGAAGTTAAGTCGCATAGTGCTCAGAGCCATTTAGTCTTCATCACATCTACTGGGCGCCGTGTAAGTTCCTTTACACATGCAATTACATTGAGGTGACAAAAGTTATCGGATACCTCCTAATATCGTATCTGACCACCTTTTGCCCGGCGTACCGTGGATTCAAAAAGTCGTTCGAAGTACTCTACAGACATACTGGACTATGCTGCTTATACAGGGTGTCACGAAACATTCCTCACACACAAAGAGAGAAAATATGTTATGTGGACATGTGTCCGGAAACGCTTACTTTCCATGTTAGAGCTCATTTTATTGCTTCTCTTCAAGTCACATTAATCATGGAATGGAAACACACAGCAACAGAACGTACCAGCGTGACTTCAAACACTTTGTTATAGGAAATGTTCAAAATGTCCTCCGTTAGCGAGGATACATGCATCCACCCTCCGTCGCATGGAATCCCTGATGCGCTGATGGAGCCCTGGAGAATGACGTATTGTATCACAGCCGTCCACAATACGACCACGAAGAGTCTCTACATCTGGTACCGGGGTTGCGTAGACAAGAGCTTTCAAATGCCCCCATAAATGAAAGTCAAGAGGGTTGAGGTCAGGAGAGCGTGGAGGCCATGGAATTGGTCCGCCTCTACCAATCCATCGGTCACCGAATCTGTTGTTGAGAAGCGTACGAACACGTCGACTGAAATGTGCAGGAGCTCCATCGTGCATGAACCACATGTTGTGTCGTACTTGTAAAGGCACATGTTCTAGCAGCACAGGTAGAGTATCCCGTATGAAATCATGATAACGTGCTCCATTGAGCGTAGGTGGAAGAACATGGGGCCCAATCAAGACATCACAAACAATGCCTGCCCAAACGTTCACAGAAAATCTGTGTTGATGACGTGATTGCACAACTGAGTGTGGATTCTCGTCAGCCCACACATGGTGATTGGGAAAATTTACAATTTGTTCACGTTAGAATGAAGCCTCATCCGTAAAGAGGACATTTGCACTGAAATGAGGATTGACACATTGTTGGATGAACCATTCGCAGAAGTGTACCCGAGGAGGCCAATCAGCTGCTGATAGTGCCTGCACACGCTGTACGTGGTACGGAAACAACTGGTTCTCCCGTAGCACTCTCCATACAGTGACGTGGTCAACGTTACCTTGTATAGCAGCAACTTGTCTGACGCTGAAATTAGGGTTATCGTCAACTGCACGAAGAATTGCCTCGTCCATTGCAGGTGTCCTCGTCGTTCTAGGTCTTCCCCAGTCGCGAGTCATAGGCTGGAATGTTCTGTGCTCCCTAAGACGCCGATCAATTGCTTCGAACGTATTCCTGTCGGGACACCTTCGTTCTGCAAATCTGTCTCGATACAAACGTACCGCGCCACGGTTATTGCCCCGTGCTAATCCATACATCAAATGGGCATCTGCCAACTCCGCATTTGTTAACATTGCACTGATTGCTAAACCACGTTCGTTATTAACACTAACCTGTTGATGCTACGTACTGATGTGCTTGATGCTAGTACTGTAGAGCAATGAGTCGCATGTCAACACAAGCACCGAAGTCAACATTACCTTCCTTCAATTGGGCCAACTGGCGGTGAATCGAGGAAGTACAGTACATACTGACGAAACTAAAATGAGCTCTGACATGGAAATTAAGCGTTTCCGGACACATGTCCACATAACATCTTTTCTTTATTTGTGTGTGAGGAATGTTTCCTGAAAGTTTGGCCGTACCTTTTTGTAACACCCTGTATAGCGGAAGTGTTGTCGCTGCAGAATTTTATGCATGAACTGGCTTCCCGATCATGTCCCATAAATATTCGATGAGATTCATGTCGGGCGATCCACGTGGCCAAATCATTCTCTCGAATTGTCCAGGATGTACTTCACATCGGTCGCAAACAATTGTGGCTCGGTGACAGGGCGCACTGACATCCACAAAAATTCCATCGTTGTTTGGTAACATGAAATCCATAAATGGCTGCAACTGAACATAACCGTTTCCAGTCAATGATCGGTTGGAAGAGAGGACCCAGTCTATTCCATGTATGCACAGCCGATACCAATATGGACCCACCACCAGTTTGCACAGTGCCCTCTTGGTAATTTAGGTCCATGGATGCATGGCGTCTGCACCACACTCGAACCCTACCAACGGTTTTCCAGTCGTTCAGAGTCCAACCGATATTGTCGCGAGCCCAGGAGAGCGGTGCAGGCGATGTCGTGCTGTTAGCAAAGGCACTCGCGTCGGTCGTCTGCTGCCATAGCCCTTTAACGACAAGTTTCACCGTACTGTCGTAACAGATGCATACGTTGTAAATCCAACACTGATTTCTGCAGTTATTGCACGGAGTGTTGCTTGTCTGTTAGCACTGACAACTCTAAGCAAACGTCGCTGCTGTCTGTCGTATATACTACTTACGCTAGCAGTTTCGACACTACGTTAGTGTCATGCTAAGGCCCCTATCAAAGTGAGCGGTCACATCCAACCTTTGTTGCCTTAGGACACGTACCATGTATATTCACTTCTATCATGGATTTCTACTACAGAATGTGTGCACATCAGCAGTTGTTAGAGGGCTGGAGTGCTCCCATGGTCTAAATGGAAACACTTGACACCAGTGAATATACATGGTACCTGTCTTAATGCACTGATGCTCGAAACAGATCGCGTGATTAATGTATTTTATAAACAGTACAGCTTATTTCTACAACTTTATAAGCAGCCTCGCCTCATGTCCACTTCAGTGATGGATCATGTAGAGCGGGAGGCATCCAAAACACTTGCCAGGCTAAAAGCTTTCTTCTCCCACGTAATGGAAGGCTGACGACTTGGTGGCTGCTTACCCGTCACCTGTGATATATTTTCGTTATAGTGCTTCCGTTCATGGACACACACACGCACACACACACACACACACACACACACACACACACACACACACACACACATAAACACACACACACACACACACACACACACACACATACACTTGTCACTGAGTGCCCTTCCAAACTGAAGTCGCTGGTCTCTGCCATTATTCTTCACAAAACACGAAAAGCTGATCGATGAACTGGTTAACGACTATATTCTTCTCCCCGGGTAGTTACGTGACGGTTACGAGGCAGTCACGTTGCAATTCACGTGAGAAGCACTGTTGCTATACAAATAATCAGGACGGGAAGTTCAAATCTTGAATACCTTGTCGTCTAACACTTCTATACGCATTTAGTTCAGGTGTGAAGGGGCTTTTTGGCCACCCTTTGCATCGACGCTTTGGAAAGCATTGTGAAGTGTATGGCAGGGGGTACTTCCATTGTACACATGTATTAGAGGTTCTTCCTGTTCCATTCGCATGTGAAGTGCGGGAAGAATGTTTAAATGATTCTGTATGTTTGCTTTAATTGGTCAAATCTTGTCTTCGCGTTCGTTACAAATCTGATGCATAGGGCGATGTGGAATATTCCTAGATTTTTCGCTTAATACTGTGGTGTCACCGCCAGACACCACACCTGCTAGGTGGTAGCCTTTAAATCGGCCGCGGTCCGTTAGTATACGTCGGACCCGCGTGTCGCCACTATCAGTGATTGCAGACCGAGCGCCGCCACACGGCAGGTCTAGAGAGACTCCCTAGCATTCGCCCCAGTTGTACAGCCGACTTTGCTAGCGATGGTTCACTGACTACATACGCTCTCATTTGCCGAGACGACAGTTTAGCATAGCCTTCAGTTGCGTCATTTGCTACGACCTAGCAAGGCGCCATATTCAGTTACTATGTCTTCTGAACAGATAATATTGTGACTCATGTACCGTCAACAGCGACGTTCATCATTAATGGATTAAAGTTAAGTATCAACCTAATTACGTCCGCTTTCTGCAGTCTTAATACCTTGTCATGTTCCAGACCTCACGTCAGTATAGTTCTTCCCTCCTCACGCCAGCCTGCGTGAGCTAAAACGCGTGCATTTCGGCCTCCTCTAGTAACACGGTGTTGGCTCTCCAGCCAACACAACAAATACTGTTTCTTGAAACTTAGCAAGTAAGCTTTCTCGTGATGCTTGACATCTATCTTCAAGCGCCCACCGATTCAGGCTGTCCTCAACGCTCTCCCATAGGCCCAACACAGATGTAAGTATTCGCTCTTCCCTCCTTTGTATATGTTCAATATCCCATGTTACTCCTATTTGGGATGCGTCCTCCACACTTGAATACGATTCTAACGTTCTGTTTCGTAAGCAATTTCTTCTGTAAACTGGCTGTGTTTTACCAGTATCCTGCCAAATGAATCGAAGACTGTCACCTGCTTTACCTATAACTGAGCCTATGTGATTATTCCATTCCTGTTCCTACGAATTATTACACCCAGATATTTGTATGAGCTGAATGATTCCATCTGTAACTCTGCAGTCATATGTTACTATCTTTCGTTTCGTGAAATACAAAACTTGAGAATTCTGGACATTAAAAATGAGTAACAATCTTTGTAGCACTTCGAAAACTTATCAAGTTCTGATTGTATATTTTTGCATTGTTTCTGATGTAGAATTCATTAAAAACGGCATCATCTGCAAAAAATCTGAACTTACTGTTAATATTTCATTTCGTGATGAATTTTTCACTCTGCAGCGGAATGTACACTGATACGAAACTTGCTGGCAGATTAAAGGTGTGTGCTGGACCGAGACTCGAACTTGGGAAGAGAGCCTCTGTGAATTTAGGAAGGTAGGTGATGAGGTCCTGGCGGAAGTGCAGCTGTAGCGAGAGGTAGTACGTCGTGTTTGCGTAGCACAATCGGCGCTCAGCGTGTTCCGTCAGAGCGTTTGCTACCCTCTGTAACAAAGAACTGAGTGACGGATCAACTAAGACCCTAAACGGGCGTCATCGGACGTCCGCCCCGAACTAATTTAACGAACAATGTAGAAAAAATGAGAGCAACAACAAAAAAAAGTCGTTGGAGCCCTCGACAAGCAAAGGTCCCTAATTCGAGTCAAGGTCCGGGACACTGTTTTAATCTACCACTAAGTTTCATTTCATTTCATCGTATTTGTCATAATTTAGAATTAGTTTACAATCTCACTCGGTGAGGGTAGCAATAGTTTAGTATCCTTCGGCACATGGTGACGCAGAGACCCGTGGAACAAATGGCACTTTTGAGTGGTAAAAAAAAATTATTCAAATGGCTCTAAGCATTATGGGACTTAACACCTGAGGTCATCAGTCCCCTAGAACTTAGAACTACTTAAACCTAACTAACCTAAGGACATCACACACATCCATGCCCGAGGCAGGATTCGAACCTGCGACCGTAGCGGTCGTACGGTTCCAGACAGAAGCGCCTAGAACCGCTCGGCCACTCCGGCCGGCTTTTGAGTGGTCGGTAATGACCAAGTTTCCGTACTGTACAGTTGATTAGAACCATAGTCCAAAACACAGTGAGATCATTGTGGGTGTACCAAGTTGAATACCAAACCAGTGATAGCCCTACAACAAGCAACAGTGAAACGTTGTATGTAATGGCGCGGTGCGAAGGCATCAAGAGGTAACAGCAAAATGCTTGTTTCCAAACTGCGAGTGCCAGTTAAAGAGGAAAAATCCACCAGAGGGCGCAACCATGCAGAGTTCGCGGAGTATAACCTAGCCCCTACACAGAAACGATTCTCGCCCTGAGTGCTGGGGGATTTCATCCCGTTGTTACACAACGGGCGAGCTGCGTCAGTTCAGTATCACTGCTAGCCAACTAGCGCACTTCAAACATTCTCGTTGCTGTCTCTTTACTACACAGAACGGCACTACAGTCATCGTCCACCGTAGATGCGCCGAAAGCTCTTCATAATCATGCAAGCGTGACCGCACGCATTTCCATTAAAATAAAGTCTGGAGAGGCAAATGAGGAAGCAAAAATCTTACTAACAAGTGCTCTTGAGAGGATTGTGGAACCGCTAGATATTTCGATCGCACAATAAATAAAATAAAGAAGGAGGGGAAAAATAGACAAGTACCTCCAGAGACATCACTGTTTCAGAAAAGGACCATAAGAAAGAGAGGAAAATTTTATATTTATGTACCAAGCTATTCCCGGCCTCTCGTTGCCGTGGCTTAGTCTTGTTAAATGGGAACGAACGATAAAAGGAAGCACACGTTGCTAAAGTGAATAGGAATTAGACATATATCTAAATGTACATACCTCTTAATAACCTTCTCTCCTGTTTCTGTCCATCTCCTCCTCCCCCTCTCTTTGTCAGTTTCCTGTTCCTCCTTTGTTTCTCTTTCCATCACCCCCACCCCCACCCCCACCTTTGTCCATCTCAACCTTGGGCCTTCAATGTCCATTTCCTCCCGCCCTTCTGTCCATCTCCTATTCCGTCTTCTCTCTAATCTTGAGCCTTGTTTATTGTTACTGCAAATCCTGTAGTATTTCTAATCATAAGCCAATAAGATATAAAACAATTTTCCTATTTGCTAACGTTGTATCACAGACATATATATGACGTTTATTATAGTAACGTGTAAAAATTTGAAGTAAACCGGTGGAGTACTCTTTGTGATTTTTGGTAACAATATTCCCCCTATATACATTACATGTATATTTAGATATCAAAAATAAACACTCTATGTCTGTTCAAAAGTTCATCAGAGTATTTTGCAAAATTTGAAGTAAATCAAAGAACTTTTCGAGAGTTTTGATAATAACATTTCCCCTTTACATTTTACATATTTATTTACGTATTATATATATTAAAATAGGTGTGTAAAAACATGCGTGAATTCGAATGCAAAGTTGCCTCAAAATTTTAAAGCAATCGGTGAAAAGCTTTCGGAAATATAAGATTTTCAACAAACGAACATGAGGCTGTTGCTAATGACATATTCTCTTTATACACTGAAGAGCCAAAGAAACTGGTACATCTGCCTAATGTATAGGACCCCCGCGAGCACGCAGAAGCCAGACAACACGACGTGGCATGGACTCGACTAATGCCTGAAGCAGTGCTGGAGGGAACTGACACCATGAATCCTGCACTGCTGTCCATAAACCCGTAAGAGTACAAGGGGGGTGAAGATCTCTTCTGAACAGCACGTTGCAAGGCATCCCAGATATGCTCAATAATATTCATGTCTGCCGAGTTTGGTGGCCAGCGGAAGTGTTTAAACTCAGAAGAGTGTCCCTGGAGGCACTATGTAGCAATTCTGGACGTACAGGGTGTCGCATTGTCCTGCTGGAATTATCCATATACCTCGGAATGCACATGGACATAAATGGATGCAGGTGATCAGACAGGATGCTTAAGTAGGTGTCACTTGTCAGAGTAGTATCTAGATGTTTCAGCAGTCCCATAACACCCAGACTGCACACGCTCCACACCAATACAGTGCCTCCTCCAGCGTCCATGGATTCATGAGGTTGTCTCCATACCCGTATACGTTCATCCGTTCGATACAATTTGAAACAAATCTCGTCCGACCAGGCAACATGTTTCCTTTCATCAGCAGTCCAGTATCGGTGTTGGCGGGCTATGGCGAGGCGTAAAGCTTTGTGTCGTGCAGTCATCAAGGGTATGATGTTTTACCGGATTCCTGATATTCACGGTGCACTCGTGAAACGGGAAAATCCCCACTTCACCGCTGCCTCGGAGATGCTGTGTCCTATTCTCGTGCGCCGACTGTAACACCACATTCAAACTCACTTAAATCTTGACAACCTGCCATTGCAGCAGCACTAATCGATCTAACAACTGCGCCACACTCTTGTTTTATATAGGCGTTGCCGACCGCAGCACCATATTCTGCCTGTTTACATAACTCTGTATTTGAATACGCATGCCTTCACCAGTTTCTTTGGTGCTTCAGTGTATGAAGCATTTAATTATGAAAGCATTCTCACTTGTTTGTTAACACCTAAGGATTAAAAAGGGCTAGGCAGATTCACTGACACATCATTCCCCAGACCAATCCGCGAAGGATAGGAACTTGAAATTTGGAGAGAGAGCTGATATCATATTGCAGGCACCGTTTAAGGAGGGATTGTTCGAAATTCCTCTCCAGGTGAAACGAGAAGAAAGACTTTTTGAACATATATCGCTGTTAAGGCAATTTTGAAGCCAGAACTACGAAAACTGGTATTTAGTTTCTAAGAAATATAAAAAATACGTGTTTCAGGCTTTTTGGTTATTCATCCATTTAAGCCGTAAAACAGTGAGAGGAGATTTTTTAAAAAATAAATCATTAATAAACAACTAATAAAGCATTTTTAAAGCTACAGTTATGAGTACCAGAATCGTTTTTGGTCAGAAGTACATTCAGAAAAGGCCATGCTTCTATGGCCTTAATTAGCGTGAAAAGCTTAGAAGTTGTTCCAATTTATGAACAACACACAAGTTCGATTAAAGGAAAACAAAAAAATCTATGCAGACCGTAAAGTCTAAGTGAGAGAAGCAGCGGTCCCTAAGCTAGTTATTATATATACATTTAGGTACAATTGGCGCTGCAGTAGGTATACAAAAACACGCTCGTGTTCTAATGCAACGTTGTGTCAAAATTTCAAAGCAATCGGTGAACTTTCGGAGACACACGATTTTGAACAAATTTATATAGATATTGTCAGGGAACTGACTCGTAATTTACACGTGATACATATCCTTTATTTGACATTGCCAGTATCACAGAGGCGACATTGTTACAGTACATGGTTTACTCCTTTTTTGCTTTATGAGATTTCCTTCTACATCTACTACATTTATTTACATTTATACTCCGCAAGCCACCCAGCGGTGTGTGGCGGAGGGCACTTACGTGCCACTGTCATTACCTCCCTTTTCTGTTCCAGTCGCGTATGGTTCGCGGGAAGAACGACTGTCTGAAAGCCTCCGTGCGCGCTCGAATCTCTCTAATTTTACATTCGTGATCTTCTCGGGAGGTATAAGTAGGGGGAAGCAATATATTCGATACCTCATCCGGAAACGCACCCTCTCGAAGCCTGGACAGGAAGCTACACCGCGATGCAGAGCGCCTCTCTTGCAGAGTCTGCCACTTGAGTTTGCTAAACATCTCCGTAACGCTATCACGGCTACCAAATAACCCTGTGACGAAACGCGCCGCTCTTCTTTGGATCTTCTCTATCTCCTCCGTCAACCCGATCTGACACGGATCCCACACTGATGAGCAATACTCAAGTATAGGTCGAACGAGTGTTTTGTAAGCCACCTCCTTTGTTGATGGACTACATTTTCTAAGGACTCTCCCAATGAATCTCAACCTGGTACCCGCCTTACCAACAATTAATTTTATATGATCATTCCACTTCAGATCGTTCCGCACGCATACTCCCAGATATTTTACAGAAGTAACTGCTACGAGTGTTTGTTCCGCTATCATATAATCATACAATAGAGGATCCTTCTTTCTATGTATTTGCAATACATTACATTTGTCTATGTTAAGGGTCAGTTGCCACTCCCTGCACCAAGTGCCTATCCGCTGCAGATCTTCCTGCATTTCGCTACAATTTTCTAATGCTGCAACTTCTCTGTATACTACAGCATCATCCGCGAAAAGCCGCATGGAACTTCCGACACTATCTACTAGGTCATGTACATATATTGTGAAAAGCAATGGTCCCATAACACTCCCCTGTGGCACGCCAGAGGTTACTTTAAAGTCTGTAGACGTCTCTCCATTGATAACAACATGCTGTGTTCTGTTTGCTAAAAACTCTTCAATCCAGCCACACAGCTGGTCTGATATTCCGTAGGCTCTTACTTTGTTTATCAGGCGACCGTGCGGGACTGTATCGAACGCCTTCCGGAAGTCAAGGAAAATAGCATCTACCTGGAGCCTGTATCTAATATTTTCTGGGTATCATGAACAAATAAAGCGAGATGGGTCTCACACGATCGCTGTTTCCGGAATCCATGTTGATTCCTACAGGGTAGATTCTGGGTTTCCAAAAACGACATGATACTCGAGCAAAAAACATGTTCTAAAATTCTACAACAGATCGACGTTAGAGATATAGGTCTATGGTTTTGCGCATCTGCTCGACGACCCTTCTTGAAGACTGGGACTACCTGTGCTCTTTTCCAATCATTTGGAACCTTCCGTTCCTCTAGAGACTTGCGGTACACGGCTGTTAGAAGGGGGGCAAGTTCTTTCGCGTACTCTGTGTAGAATCGAATTGGTATCCCGTAAGGTCCAGTGGACTTTCCTTTGTTGAGTGATTCCAGTTGCTTTTATATTCCTTGGACACTTATTTCGATGTCAGCCATTTTTTCGTTTGTGCGAGGATTTAGAGAAGGAACTGCAGTGCGGTCTTCCTCTGTGAAACAGCTTTGAAAAAAGGTGTTTAGTATTTCAGCTTTACGCGTGTCATCCTCTGTTTCAATGCCATCATCATCCCGGAGTGCCTGGATATGCTGTTTCGAGCCACTTACTGATTTAACGTAAGACCAGAACTTCCTAGGACTTCCTAGAGACTTCAGAGTGCAGTCAGACATGTTTTGCTTTGGTTCATCCTTTGTTTACACGCCTTTTCTTTCTCCTTACTTTACTGAGGAACCACTGACTTCGAACCTCTACATTTGTCGAATATTAGTCGTACTGACATACCTGCTGTAGCTTTCAGGATGGCATGTGAGAAAAAGTGAGCTGGGTATTGCACGAATGATGTTATCGTATTCCACGGTGGTTGGCATGGAGGAGGTCATTCTGTGCGAGTTACATCATTATGTTTGAGCTCAGAATTTGTTCTAAGATTCTACAACAGATGGATGTGAATGGCACTGGACGGTACATTTATGGATCACTTCTGCCACTTTTCTAGTAGCCATATGTGACCTGTGATTTCTTCCAATTACTGAGCACAGTTTGTGAAGCGATATGCATTGACAATTAGGAACTGTAAGATTCTTCTTGCTCCTCTCAGTGGTTCATATCGCTCTAAGCACTATGGGACTTAACATCTGAGGTCATCAGCCTAAGGACATCACACACATCCATGCCCGAGGCAGGATTCGAACCTGCGACCGTAGCAGCCGCGAGGTTAATGACTGAAGCACCTAGAACCGCTTGACCACAGCGGCCGACTCTTCTCAGTGGCCAGGTTCCGTAAGGAATGTGTTCGCATACTGGAACGTTACCATCTGTCATCTCTGTGTTCGCTTGCAGCAGACCCAGCCACACGCGCGTAAGCTTCTCAGAGGGTAAAAATCACTCACCAACATGTGAAGTCATTTCTCATACACTAATCGCCATGAATAACACTAGATAACTGCTGTTCGAATTTCAGTATTATCAGAAATACTCAAAATTACCCAAAACCAAGATTTTGTGTCTCCACGTTCAAGCAACCTCCTCACCCGCTCACATCAGAGGGGGACTTGAACTGAACATTTCGTTACTAAACAGTTAAATAAACTGTTCATGTCCTCAATTTCACTTCAGCAACAATATGTTGTGATATTCCGTATACTCTTGTTTTCTTCATTACGTGGCAATGCGGAATTACTTCAAACGCCATCCGTAAATCATGGATACACCTTGGGCGTTTATGTATACCGTCGTCTGGTTGTGATGGACGAATAGAATGAACTGGGTTTCACATGATCGTTATTTGCGGAATTCATAGTGATCTCTGCAGAGGAAATTTTCATTCTCCAGAGAATTCATAATATGCGAGCATAAAATGTGTCCAAAAATTCTAGAACAGATTGACGTCAGTACCCATACAAAGCTGCGGAAATAACATATTCTGCTTCCAGTGTCTCATGTTCTGATCCAATTCTCTAGACATCGCCTATATAACTCCAGTACATTCCATTGCCCTTGTTTTACTTTTTTTGATATTCATCTCAAAATTTCTTCAAGAAACTATTGATTCTGTTCAACTGGTCTTCTACGCCATGTCCGACAAAATAACAGTGACATGGGAAACCTAAAAGCTTTTATTTTTTTCTTCTTGAATCTTAATCCGCTTTCCAAATTTCTCTTTGCTTTCCTTTACTTCTTACTCACCCAACTGAGTAGCATTAGCTACTGGCTAAGACTTTTGTTAGCGGCCTGGGGTGTTAAAACAAATGGGGTAATACTTTTATCAGTTTTCCTAAATATAGGGCTCACACACACAGCTAATGATACAGGCACGTGGGCTGCATGTTTACTGACCGTGTGCTTAGATAGTATGAGTACGTTTCTTCCCCTCGTCGTTACCTTACTACTGGTGCAACCACCAACTACAATTTAATACTGAAATTATTTATCTAATTAGTTGTAGATTTGGGGAGAATGCACATAATAGGGACTAGTTTACTGTTTTATTTAATAAGAAATTCTGCATGTTTTCTCGGATTGTACAAGTGCATTCTTGTATTTAAAATGTTTATTAAAAGCAGTTTCTCACTGTTTTATTTAATAAGAAGTGCTTTACGTTGTCTCGAGTCCTTGTTTCCGGAGACTAGTATGACCTGCCCCCCCCCCCCCCCCCCGCCCCGCCTCTCCCCCCCCCCTCCCGCAGTTCAGATCCTGGGCACGCCCTTGGCTCTGTTCATACACTGTTTTAGTCACACATCAGTAGTAAGCTGTACTTGGCAGTTCATCCATAGTAGTCTATTTTCGATGCATTAACACCTTTTGTTGTGCTGTTGTCACATTGTTCGTTTACTAGCAGCTCGATTATGCGAAAGCCACTGTTTGAGTATTTAGTTCTTCTTTTGATATTTGGCACAGTTACTTGGAACTAATATTAAGCAATATATTCTAAAGATGCTACCGATCTCTTTAAGCAGCGTACGCGTGATCATCTCACGACGCGGCTGACTTGTTATCATGGAACGACATACGAACGAAAATATCTCCACTCGTGGATTTTACTTGTGTGCTGTTTTTAAGTCTGTCCCAGTTAGAGTGGTCACTAAATCATGATCAGCCGGCCAGTGTGGCCGTGCGGTTCTAGGCGCTTCAGTCTGGAACAGCGTGACCGCTACGGTCGCAGGTTCGAATCCTGCCTCGGGCATGGATGTGTGTGATGTCCTTAGGTTAGTTAGGTTTAAGTAGTCCTACGTTCTAGGGGGACTGATGCCCACAGATGTTAAGTCCCATAGTGTTCAGAGCCATTTGAACCATTTTTTCAATAATGATCAAATTCGCGTTTGTTGACTCCGTAATCGTCGAGAAGCGGCTGACTGTTACTTCAACACCACGACACACAAATGCTGAAAGTACACTATTCATTGTAATTCGTATGCTGTTGTGTGCTGAGGGTATTTGATCGTTTTTAGCAACGCAAATGTTGGCGTTTTAATAGGCAACGCGTCAGACAGTACTCGTGGCGGCCACGCACGACAATCACACCCCGCGCTCTCAACAGAGTCAACTATAGATTCTGAAGCGGGCAGCCATACTACAGTGCGCTTACTCCCTGTCTGACTTCCTTCTGCACCACAGCTTCCCTTGCATGTCTTCCGACTCTTGTAACTGCACTCTGGCTTCTGAATAACTTTTAGATATCCTGCCACTCCTGTATTTAAATCCTGCCACCTTCAAAATTTCAAAGAATAAATAATGGGAGTGCCTTTCAGATCAGACATGAAGCTTCTTTTCGAACAGACAGTTCATTTAGCTCAAGGCTCAAATAAGTTAGCCCCGAACGCGAATCACTTGCCCAACGTAAAGTCCCGAGCGACTGGAAAAAAGCGCAGGTGACGCCTGTATATAAGAAGGGTAGAAGGACGGATAGAAGCCAACCTTGGGGAAGATCAGTTTGGATTCCGTAGAAATATTGGAACACGTGAGGCAATACTGACCCTACGGCTTATCATAGAAGCTAGATTAAGGAAAGGCAAACCTACGTTTCTAGCATTTGTAGACTTAGAGGAAGCTGTTGACAATGTTGACTGGAATACTCTCTTTCAAATTCTAAAGGTGGCAGGGGTAAAATACAGGGAGCGAAAGGCTATTTACAATTTGTACAGAAACCAGATGGCAGTTATAAGAGTCGAGGGACATGAAAGGGAAACAGTGGTTGGGAAGGGAGTGAGACAGGGTTGTAGCCTCTCTCCGTTGTTATTCAATCTGTATATTGAGCAAGCAGTAAAGGAAACAAAAGAAAAATTCGTAATAGGTATTAAAATACAGGGAGAAAAAATAAAAACTTTGAGGTTCGCCGATGACATTGTAATTCTGTCAGAGACAGTAAAAGACTTGGAAGAGCAGTTGAACGGGATGGATAGTGTCTTGAAGGGAGGATATAAGATGAACATCAACAAAAGCAAAACGAGGATAATGGAATGTAGTCGAATTAAGTCGGGTGACGTTGAGGGTATTAGATTAGGAAATGAGACACTTAAAGTAGTAGCTGAGTTTTGCTATTTGGGGAGCAAAATAACTGATGAGGGTAGAAGTAGAGAGGATATAAAATGTAGACTGGCAATGGCAAAGAAAGCGTTTCTGAAGAAGAGAAATTTGTTAACATCGAGTATTGATTTAAGTGTTAGGAAGTCGTTTCTGGAAGTGAAACATGGACGATAAATAGTTTAGACAAGAAGAGAATAGAATCTTTCGAAATGTGGTGCTACAGAAGAATGCTGAAGATTAGATGGGTAGATCACATGACTAATGAGGAGGTGTTGAATAGGATTGGGGAGAAGAGAAGTTTGTGGCACAACTTGACTAGAAGATGGGATCGGTTGATAGGACATGTTCTGAGGCCTCAAGGGATCACCAATTTAGTATTGGAGGGCAGCGTGGAGGGTAAAAATCGTAGAGGGAGACCAAGAGATGAATACACCAAGGAGATTCAGAAGGATGTAGGTTGCAGTAGGTACTGGGAGATGAAAAAACTTGCACAAGATAGAGTAGCATGGAGAGCTGCATCAAACCAGTCTCAGGACTGAAGACCACAACAACAACAGAAGGACGGATCCTCAAAATTACCGACCAATATCCTTAACATCGGTTTGTTGCGGGATTCTCGAACATATTCTCAGTTCGAATGTAATGAATTTCCTTGAGACAGAGAAGTTGCTGTCCATGCATCAGCACGGCTTTAGAAAGCATCGCTCCTGCGAAACGCAACTCGCCCTTTTTTCACATGATATCTTGCGAACCATGGATGAAGGGTATCAGACGGATGCCATATTCCTTGACTTCCGGAAAGCGTTTGACTCGGTGCCCCACAGCAGACTCCTAAGGTACGAGCTTGTGGGATTGGTTCCCAGATACGTGAGTGGCTCGAAAACTTCTTAAATAATAGAACCCAGTACGTTGTCCTCGATGGTGAGTGTTCATCGGAGGTGAGGGTATCATCTGGAGTGCCCCAGGGAAGTGTGGTAGGTCCGCTGTTGTTTTCTATCTACATAAATGAGCTTTTGGATAGGGTGGATACCAATGTGCGGCTGTGGTGTACGGGAAGGTGTCGTCGTTGAGTGACTGTAGGAGGACACAAGATGACTTGGACAGGATTTGTGATTGGTGTAAAGAATGGCAGCTAACTCTAAATATAGATAAATGAAAATTAATTCAGATGAATAGGTAAAAGAATCCTGAAACGTTTGAATACTCCATTAGTAGTGTAGCGCTTGACACAGTCACGTCGATTAAATATTTGGGCGTAACATTGCAGAGCGATATGAATTGGGACAAGCATGTAATGGCAGTTGTGGGGAAGGCGGATAGTCGTCTTCGGTTCATTGTTGGAACTTTGGGAAGATGTGGTTCATCTGTAAAGGAGACCGCTTATAAAACACTAATACGTCCTATTCTTGAGTACTGCTCGAGCGTTTGGAATCCCTATCAGGTCGGATTGAGGGAGGACATAGAAGCAATTCAAAGGCGGGCTGCTAGATTTGTTACTGGTAGGTTTGATCATCACGCGAGTGTTACGGAAATGCTTCAAGAACTCGGGTGGGAGTCTCTGGAGGAATGGAGGCGTTCTTTTCTTGAATCGCTACTGAGGAAATTTAGAAAACCAGCATTTGAGGCTGACTGCAGTACAATTTTACTGCCGCCAACTTATATTTCGCGGAAAGACCACAAAGATAAGATAAGAGAGATTAGGGCTCGTACAGAGGCATAGAGACAGTCATTTTTCCCTCGTTCTGTTTGGGAGTGGAACAGGGAGAGAAGATGCTAGTTGTGGTACGAGGTACCCTCCACCCCGCACCGCATGGTGGATTGCGGAGTATGTATGTAGATGCAGATGTAGACCGAGATGACCCGATGGTGAAGACATTGGACTCCCATCCCGCAGAACGGCAGTTCAAATCCCCGTAGGGCCACCCAAAGTCCGATTTTTCTTGGTCATCTTAAATCGCAAGTCAGATGCCGGAGTGGTTTCTACGAAAAAGACCCGTGTGATCTCCTCTATCAATCGGATGTTAGGATCCGTTTCGAAAGACCTCATAGCAACCGGGACGTTAAACCGTAACCTTCGTTCCTTCATGTACAATGGCGGAACGAACTCACTAATTGACGGTTGAGTATAGCAGATCTTGTTGTATACTGATCACGTCAGGAGAGAAGAAAAAGATCGCGCCCTTCAGCTTCGACAGAACGTCACGGTTTGTGTGAGAACACAAGGCTGGCGGCCGCAAGAAGCGACGACTCGGCAGGCTGGGCTGCTGCGTGCAGGCTCGCGCGGCACGCACGCAAGAACCGCCCGGACGAGGCGCACTCCCTGTGCTGGGCGCGCAACAAAACGACCGGCAGGTGCTGAGCAAAAAGCTCCGAACACGCGAGGAGCCTCAGTCCTGTACCTCTAGCAACAAAAGAAATCGCGAGAAACAAGGCAGTGCTGGTGGTGAACTCCAACAAAACGTTCAAGATTGTCGGGATGCAGCATCGAACCGTAATTCATGCGTTGTTGTTGTTGTGGTCTGCAGTCCAAAGACTGGTTTGATGCAGCTCTCCATGCTACCCTATCCTGTGCAAGCTTCTTCATCTCCCAGTACCTACTGCAAACTACATCCTTCTGAATCTGTTTAGTGTATTCATCTCTTGGTCTCCCTCTTCGATTTTCACCCTCCACGCTGCCCTCCAATACTAAATTGGTGATCCCTTGATGCCTCAGAATATGCCCTACCAACCTATCCATTCTTCTAGTCAAGTTTCTCTTCTATTCAATACTTCCTTGTTAGTTATGTGATCTACCCATCTAAACTTCAGAATTCTTCTGTAGCACCACATTTCGAAAGCTTCTCTTCTTGTCTAAATTATTTATCGTCCACGTTTCACTTCCATACATGGCTACACTCCATACAAATACTTTCAGAAACGACTTCCTGACACTTAAATCTACACTCGATGTTAACAAATTTTTCTTCTTCAGAAACGCTTTCCTTGCCACTGCCAGTCTACATTTTATATACTCTCTACTTCGACCATCATCAGTTATTTTGCTCCCCAAATAGCAAAACTCATCTACTACTTTAAGTGTATCATTTCCTAATCTAATTCCCGCAGCATCACCCGATTTACTTCGACTAGATACCATTATCCTCGTTTTGCTTTTGTTGATGTTCATCTTATATCCTCCTTTCAAGACACTGTCCATTCCTTTCAGTTGCTCTTCCAGGTCCTTTGCTGTCTCTGATAGAATTACAACGTCATCGGCGAACCTCAAAGTTTTTATTTCTTCTCCATGGATTTTAATTCCTACTCCGAACTTTTATTTTGTTTCCTTTACTACTTGCTCAATATACAGATTGAATAACATCGGGGATAGGCTAAAACCCTGTCTCACTCCCTTCCCAACCACTGCTTCCCTTCCATGCCCCTCGACTCTTATAATTGCCATCTGGTTTCTGTACAAATTGTAAATAGCCTTTCGCTCCCTTTATTTTACCACTGCCACCTTCAGAATTTAAAGAGAGTATTCCAGTCAACATTGTCAAAAGCTTTCTCTAAGTCTACAAATGCTATAGCTGTAGGTTTGCCTTTCCTTAATCTATTTTCTAAGTTAAGTCGTAGGGTGTTCCAACATTTCTACGGAATCCAAACTGATCATCCCCGAGGTCAGCTTCTAAAACATGTGTATTATTCGCCAAGTGGACGACGATTCACACTTCTTTGAAGCGCATTTTTATTCATTAAATCTTATTTTTGGCATCCCGAAGTACTGAAGCTCTATATTTCGGACAACAGAATCGTTTAGAAGCGACTGTTAGAAGTTGGTTTCTGTTTTGTGCATAAAAAATGCGGTGGCACTTTTCTGCTGGAGCAGTAATATTCATCTAGCAACTAACAGCTGAACCTAAAAACATCAACTAACGTTAAAAGCTTCCGAAGAGAGCAGTTTTCCCACTCAGTGGCCGGCCGGTGTGGCCGAGCGGTTCCAGGCCTTCAGTCTGGAACCGCGCGACCGCTACGGTCGCAGGTTCGAATCCTGCCTCGGGCATGGATGTGTGAGATGTCCTTAGGTTAGTTAGGTTTAAGTAGTTCTAAGGGACTGATGACCTTAGATGTTAAGTCTCATAGTGCTCAGAGCCATTTGAACCCGCTCAGTAATAAACAGAAATACTTACAGAAGCAGTAATACACTCCTGGAAATGGAAAAAAGAACACATTGACACCGGTGTGTCAGACCCACCATACTTGCTCCGGACACTGCGAGAGGGCTGTACAAGCAATGATCACACGCACGGCACAGCGGACACACCAGGAACCGCGGTGTTGGCCGTCGAATGGCGCTAGCTGCGCAGCATTTGTGCACCGCTGCCGTCAGTGTCAGCCAGTTTGCCGTGGCATACGGAGCTCCATCGCAGTCTTTAACACTGGTAGCATGCCGCGACAGCGTGGGCGTGAACCGTATGTGCAGTTGACGGACTTTGAGCGAGGGCGTATAGTGGGCATGCGGGAGGCCGGGTGGATGTACCGCCGAATTGCTCAACACGTGGGGCGTGAGGTCTCCACAGTAATCGATGTTGTCGCCAGTGGTCGGCGGAAGGTGCACGTGCCCGTCGACCTGGGACCGGACCGCAGCGACGCACGGATGCACGCCAAGACCGTAGGATCCTACGCAGTGCCGTAGAGGACCGCACCGCCACTTCCCAGCAAATTAGGGACACTGTTGCTCGTGGGGTATCGGCGAGGACCATTCGCAACCGTCTCCATGAAGCTGAGCTACGGTCCCGCACACCGTTAGGCCGTCTTCTGCTCACGCCCCAACTTCGTGCAGCCCGCTTCCAGTGGTGTCGCGACAGCCGTGAATGGAGGGACGAATGGAGACGTGTCGTCTTCAGCGATGAGAGTCGCTTCTGCCTTGGTGCCAATGATGCTCGTATGCGTGTTTGGCGCCGTGCAGGTGAGCGCCACAATCAGGACTGCATACGACCGAGGCACACAGGGCCAACACCCGGCATCATGGTGTGGGGAGCGATCTCCTACACTGGCCGTACACAACTGGTGATCGTCGAGGGGACACTGAATAGTGCACGGTACATCCAAACCGTCATCGAACCCATCGTTCTACCATTCCTAGACCGGCAAGGGAACTTGCTGTTCCAACAGGACAATGCACGTCCGCATGTATCCCGTGCCACCCAACGTGCTCTAGAAGGTGTAAGTCAACTACCCTGGCAAGGAAGATCTCCGGATCTGTCCCCCATTGAGCATGTTTGGGACTGGATGAAGCGTCGTCTCACGCGGTCTGCACGTCCAGCACGAACGCTGGTCCAACTGAGGCGCCAGGTGGAAATGGCATGGCAAGCCGTTCCACAGGACTACATCCAGCATCTCTACGATCGTCTCCATGGGAGAATAGCAGCCTGCATTGCTGCGAAAGGTGGATATACACTGTACTAGTGCCGACATTGTGCATGCTCTGTTGCCTGTGTCTATGTGCCTGTGGTTCTGTCAGTGCGATCATGTGATGTATGTGACCCCAGGAATGTGTCAATAAAGTTTCCCCTTCCTGGGACAATGAATTCACGGTGTTCTTATTTCAATTTCCAGGAGTGTATTTCAAGGTATGCTTCACTTTAACTGACGTCGGTGAATATGGCCGTGAGCTCAGTAAAGTTGGTATCCTCCCTCAGGGGCAGAGGGGTGAATAGCGCGGCCAGAAGATGTGAGAGGGGGAATATTTTATTGTCTTCTAATACTGAGAGCTCGTGGGGGTCTGTGCCTTCTACCGATCAGCTGGAATGCTATAAGCTTCAAACGGAAGTTACATGGTTTGATAAATGCAGATAATGCAGATTGTCGAGTTAGTCATCTTCAAATGCGGTACATATTTTTAGCAAGGAATATAAAATCAATTTAAGATTATAATAAAATGCAAGAGTAGAAGAAAAATGGTATTCAGAACATCTAGTAAACATTTGCAACCCTTGTCTCATATTGTATTATGTAATTAAATACACGGTCCAGTCACATTAATATGACCACCGCATATGTTCGACGTCAATGTGCAATAACCACTCAAAGACGGTAGCACCAGCAGTACCATAAAGCATACACCGTAAGGCTTGTCGGGGGGACGCGGATAAGAGTGCAGTCTTCGTCGTAATGAGGAGACGGAGCGATTTATCAGACATCCAAAAGGACGTGATCATTATCCATGGGTGGAGCCATTTCGGAAACGGCTAAGTTCCTAAAATCTTCGAGCCCGCCCTACTTAAAATACACTACTGGCCATTAAAATTACTACACCAAGAAGATGACTCGCTACAGACGCGAAATTTACCCGACAGGAAGAAGATGCTGTCATATGCAAATGATTAGCTTTTCAGACCATTCACACAAGGTTGGCGCCGGTGGTGACACCTACAATGTGCTGACATGAGGAAAGTTTCCAACCGATTTCTCATACACAAACAGCAGTTGACCGGCGTTGCCTGGGGAAAAGTTGTTGTGATGCCTCGTGTAAGGAGGAGAAATGCGTACCATCACGTTTCCGACTTTAATAAAGGTCGGACTGTAGCCTATCGCGGTTGCGGTTTATCGTATCGCGACATTGCTGCTCGCGTTGGTCGAGATCCAATGACTGTTAGCAGAATATTGAATCGGTGAGTTCAGGGGGGTAATACGGAACACCGTGCTGGATCCCAACGGTCTCGTATCACTAGCAGTCAAGATGACAGGCATCTTATCCGCATGGCTGTAACGGATCGTGCAGCCACGTCAACAGATGGGGACGTTTGCAAGACAACAACCATCTGCACGAACAGTTCGACGACGTTTGCAGCAGCACGGACTATAAGCTCGGAGACCATGGCTGCGGTTACCCTTGACGCTGCATCACAGACGGGAGCCCCTGCGATGGTGTACTCAACGACGAACCTGGGTGCGCGAATGGCAAAACGTCATTTTTTAGGATGAATCCAGGTTCTGTTTACAGCATCATGATGGTCGTATCCGTGTTTGGCGACATCGTGGTGAACGCACATTGGAAGCGTGTATTCGTCGCCATAGTGACGTATCACCCGGCGCGATGGTATGTGGTGCCGCTGGCTACACGTCTCGGTCACCTCTCGATCGCATTGACGGCACCTTGAACAGTGGGCGCTACATTTCAGATGTGTTACGACCTGTGGCTCTACCCTTCATTCGATCCCTGCGAAACTGTACATTTTAGCAGGATAATGCACGACCGCATATTGCAGGCCCTGTACGGGCCTTTCTGGATACAGAAAATGTTCGACTGCTGCCTTGGCCAGCACATTCTCCAGATCTCTCACCAACTGAAAACGTCCGGTCAATGGTAGCCGAGCAACTGGCTCGTCACAATACGCCAGTCACTACTATTGATTAACTGTGGTATCGTGTTGAAGCTGCATGGGCAGCTGTACCTGTACACGCTATCCAAGCTCTGTTTGACTCAATGCCTAGGCGTATCAAGGCCGTTATTACGGCCAGAGGTGGTTGTTCTGGGTACTAATTTCTCAGGAAGTATGCACCCAAATTGCGTGAAAATGTAATCACATGTCAGTTCTAGCACAATATATTTGTCCAATGAATACCCGTTTATCATCTGCATTTCTTCTTAGTGTAGAAATTTTAATTGCCAGTAGTGTATGTGTAGCAAGGAATATAAAATCAAATTAGGATTATAATAAAATGCAAGAGTAGAAGAAAGATGGTGTTCAGAACATCTAGTAAACATTTGCAACCCGTTCAAATGGTTCAAATGGCTCTGAGCACTGTGGGACTTAACTTCTGAGGTCATCAGTCTCCTAGAACTTAGAACTACTTAAACCTAACTAATCTAAGGACATTACACACATCTGTGCCCGGATTCAAACCTGCCACCGTATCGGTCGCGCGGTTCCAGACTGTAGCACCTAGAACCGCTCGGCCACTCCGGCCGGCATTTGCAACCCGTGTCTCATATTGTATCATGTAATTAAATAAACGGTCCAGTCACATTAATGTGACCACCGCATATGTTCTACGTCAACGTGCAATAACCACCCAAAGACGGTAGCAATAGCAGCACCATAAAGCATACACCGTAAGGCTCTTCAGGGGGACGCGAATAAGAGTGCAGTCTTTGTGGTAATGAACAGACGGAGCGATTTATCTGACGTCCAAAAGGACGTGATCATTAGCCAAGGCCGGCTGGAGTGGCCGAGCGGTTCTAGGCGTTACAGTCTGGAGCTGCGCGACCGCTGCGACGGCTGGTTCGAATCATGCCTCGGGCATGGATGTGTGTGATGTCCTCAGGCTAGTTTTGGTTTAAGTAGTTCTAAGTTCTAGGGGACTGATGACCTCAGAAGTTAAGTCCCATAGTGTTCAGAGCCATTTGAACCATTAGCCAAGGATGGAGCCATTTCCGAAACGGTTAATTTCCTAAACTATTCGCTCCCGCCCTACTTAAAATACATCCGGCATGGCAGAATGGCGGTGTCAAAAACCGGCGCCGAGACAACTGGTGCACCACGGGCCAGAGATGACAGGCGTGAACCGCGGTTGCGAAGGATGTGTGCTGGCGAAAAGACGCGTAACTGTCGAGTAACTAACAGCCCAGACGAAACAAGGGCTACCAACAGTGTCTTCTCAACGACCATTTAGCAAACGTTGCTGCATATGAGCCTCCGTAGTAGGCGCCTGGTTCATGCACCCATGCTGAATGCCTTTCACTGCTGACGAAGGCTGGAATTTACACGCCAATACCGCAACCAGACGTCTATTGGGTGGTGACAAGTTGCGTTTTCAGATGAATCACTTCTTGCGCTACAACGGACAGATGGCTACAGCTTTGTACGGCCCTGCAACAATCGTCAGAAGGGTCGATGCCGGAGGAGGAAGCGTTGCTTTCGTGGTATTCCCTGAGTGATTTCGTCGTTTTGGAAGGCACAATGCATCAACACAAGTATGCATCTATTCTTGGGGCTCATGCCAGCCACCACATGCAGTTTGTTTTTCGTCGGTACGATGGCATCTACCAACAGGACAATGCAACGAGTCATACAGCTCACAGTGTGCGTGCGTGGTTCCAAGAACACCAGGTTTACTGTACTACTCTGGCCACCGAACTCCCTGGATTTAAACCCAATCGAGAATCTGAGGGGCAGGTGACTGCAGAATGGCCTCCCCATTCTTGTCGGTATCTTCCAGAACTTCACTGACTCTCTTGCTCAGTGTCTCGCGATGCAGGCTTTTGACAGATGGTCACATTAATTTGACTGGACAGTGTGTAACTACAGTTTTTCTCTGGCTTTTTAGGCTGATCTTGCCGCAGTGGTAACACCGGTTCCCGTCAGATCACCGAAGTTAAGCGCTGTCGGGCTGGGCTAGCACTTGGATGGGTGACCATCCTGTCTGCCGAGCGCTGTTGGCAAGCGGGGTGCACACAGCCCTTGTGAGGCAAACTGAGGAGCTGCTTGATTGAGAATTAACGCCTCCGGTCTCCTAAAGTGACATGCGGCCGGGAGAGCGCTGTGCTGACCACATGCCCCTCCATATCCTCATCCAGTGACGCCTGTGGGCTGAAGATGACCCGGTGGCCAGTCGGTACCGTTGGGCCTTCCAATGCCTGTTCGGACGGAGTTTGGTTTCGTTTTTAGGCTGATATATTTAGTACAGATTTTGACTGTGAAAAAATCTTCCTAAGCTTCAGCCTAGGTCTTGGTGGATTGTGTCCATGTATTGAGTGTAACGCATTTTCAACTTCCTTCCTTTCTGCGTTTGCGGTTACTTCCCGGCATGTCGAAGGAGCAGTGCCTGCTGTGCAGTGTAATTTATCAATGAGTTGGTTTCAGATACACAGTAATTATACTTGATGTACTTCTTCCGTATGGGTAAGTTTATACCACACTGGACAGGCATATTCACCAGCCGAGAAACAAGAGTGCAACAGCAGAAGTACGTAACACCTAGGGTTAGGCACCCCAATTACAACCAACAGGTTTCCAGATGACGTTGTTTCGGGCTGACACATTATGTCTGGTATTAAGGCAATAGGTACGCGATGTATAGTACGCTTTCGGTTGATTGAAAATGCCGAATGATCGAAAATTCAATCGCAATAAGTAAAAATTTTGACAACCAGATTCGGTAATTATCGTGTATGCTCTATACTAACTGAGTAAGTTGGAAGCAACAGAAAAAAAAGTGGAAAAGAATAGTGTACGATGGGTAATAACAGATTACTTGTGGACATTTAAAACTGGTACCCAAGAGGTATGTGAAGACAACCTAAACTGCAGACGTAAGGACGTGTTTGTAGACCGCACTCAGTCACCTCCGTCGCTGGAAGCGGGTAGTCTAAAATAGCCTCTCATCACATCGCGGCGTGGGGGCGACGGCCGAGGCCTGTGGCGTGTCTTCCAGTCTGTCTCAATTAGCGGTGTGATGGAGCGCGCGGACCGTTACGAACCGCGGGAAGCCTCTCTGCGCATGCGCAGCAATCCTGCGGGGTCACGCCGCAGGGAACTCCGGGAGACGCAGAGGGGACATTCCGTCTCCAGCAGTGCGCGGAGACAACTGCGTGCTCCTGCGTGTTTTCTGCATTGTAATGTGGATGTACTCCAAGGTCGCGCGTTTTCGCTTATGTTCTCCCTGGTTATATTTCAAATAAAGACGGTTTAGCAAATTGATATTGCCCTGTCGTTTCTGTCTTATCCGCAGTCAAAATGCCCGCTAGCCACGCGAACGACTCGAGTTAGATTCGACGCTCTCGAATGACTTTCCTTTTGTCGGAGAACTGGAACAGGGTCTTCAACGTCATGATGACAACGGAGGAGTTACCTGAAGGACAGATTGATGTCTGGGGAAAGCCGATATTAATTGTCAGGAATACAGTTTGTTAAGCAAATGTCCCTCTGTACTGAGGTCCAATGACACTGGTCGTTATTCGAACACACAAGAGTCTTTGAGTTGGTCTTTTCAGGATGTTACTGGCGTCGTCATGGTAAGCTCTCTTTTTTCCATGATAGCTTTCAGGAACGAGCACTGACTTCTTAAATTTTGAAACCTACGATGTTCTGGAGATATACCAATTCATTATGTGATTCTGTGGTGAAGAGACTCTTGTAGAATTGCTGCATCATTTCTGCTCCATCTATAGGAATATTACGTATCACGTGGAACACGAAAAGGATGGATATCTGTTACTTTGAGATGTACTATATAGTTCGAGGGAAAGATGAGCTCCTAGAGTATCCAACCTACATGAAGCCACTCAGAGGTTTTTTAGGCAACTGTGGTTTAGGGTAGCGTCTTTGATTAGAAATCAAAACGTATCGGTCCCGGGTTCGAAACCCGCCACCGTTTAAATTTTCGTTAATAATCACCATTGGTAGGCGAAGACTTCCGACGTAAGAAGTCACCCCCATTCTGCCAACGACCTGGTCAAAGAGGGCAGAGGAGCGGACAGATGTTCAGGTCACTCTCTTGTCCTTGGGGTGGGAAACTGCCCCAAAAGACGGGAGAATCAGCAATGATCAACGGCATGAGGATGCAGATGGTAATGGAAGGCACTGCATTAAAGACACACAACGTGTATCCACAGGACATGTGGCCTGATCTCCCCATTGGACAAAGGTTCCGGAATAGTCCCCCATTCACATTTCCAGGAGGTGTCTGCCAAGGGGGAGGTGGCTATGAGAAAAAGATTCAGTAACCAATGAAGGGATAACGTTTTACGAATCGGAGTGTGGAATGTCAGAAACTTGAACGTGGTAGGAAAGCTAGAAAATCTGAAAAGGGAAAGCCGGCCGCTGTGGCCGAGCGGTTCTAGGCGCTTCAATCCGGAACCGCACCGCTGCTACGGTCTCAGGTTCGAATCCTGCCTCGGGCATAGATGTGTGTGATGTCCTTAGGTTAGTTAGGTTCAGATAGTTCTAAGTCTAGGGCACTGATGACCTCAGATGTTAAGTCCCATAGTGCTTAGAGCCATTTGAACCATTTTGAAAAGGGAAATGCAAAGGCTCAAGGTAGATATCATGGGAGTCAGTGAAGTGAAATGGAAAGAAGACAAAAATTTCTGGTTAGATAAGTATGGGGTGATATCAACAGCAGCAGAAAACGGTGTAACGGGGAGAAGGATTCGTTATGAATAGGGAGGTAGGGCAGAGAGTTTGTTAATGTGAAAAGTTCATTGATATTGCTGTCCCTATCAGAATCGATAGCGAACCAACAGCGACAATGACAGTTCAGTTATACAAGCCGAGGTCGCAATCAGAAGATGAGAGAAAAAAGAAAGCATCAAACCAATTGTATCTAACTATTGCCATCCTTTAAAACTTAGAAACTGCTGCGTAGTCGAGGTAGCTAACGCACGCCTTTGTAATGTTACTCGAGTCAATGGCAGCCCATTCGAATACTGGAGCTTGAATAAATCTTCACAGATTGAGTTTAGCAGGCAAGAGGAAGCAGATCTGGTGACACAAACTTTCTGATCGCCAGATTTTGCTTCATTTTCCTGGACTAAATTACAAAACTACACTCAGTGTGTCATAGGGTGTTGATGGTGATCGTCGGATCGTGGCGTTAATCTCGGCGGCCCCATTGGTGCTGTTCGAGATTAGTAGACTGTCTACTGCTACCGAGTTTTACGGTCTCCATTCTCTCTTCATCATACAACACACACACATTCAGAAGGTACACTCAAGGGACAAGTCTCACACACCGCTGGGAGGTGTCGTAAGCTAGTGCCTGGGTAACTACGCTACTGGCCATTAAAATTGCTACACCAAGAAGAAATGCAGATGATAAACGGGTTTTCATTGGACAAATATATTGTACTAGAACTGACATGTGATTACATTTTCACGCAGTTTGGGTGAATAGATCCTGAGAAATCAGTACCCAGAACAACCACCTCTGACCGTAATAACGGCTGAGCATTGAGTCAAACAGAGCTTGGATGGCGTGTACAGGTAAAGCTGCCCATTCAGACTCAACACGATACCACAGTTCATCAAGAGTAGTGCCTGGCGTATTGTGACGAGCCAGTTTCTCTGCCACCATTAACCAGACGTTTTCAATTGGTGAGAGATCTGGAGAATGTGCTGGCCAGGGCAGCAGTCGAACATTTTCTGTATCCAGAAAGGCCCGTACAGAACCTGCAACATGCAGTCGTGCATTATCGTGCTGAAATGTAGGGTTTCGCAGATATCGAATGAAGGGTAGAGCCACGGGTCGTAGCACATGTGAAATGTAACGTCCACTGTTCAGAGTGCCGTCAATGCGAACAAGAGGTGACCGAGACGTGTAATCAATGGCACCCCATATCATCACGCCAGGTGATACGCCAGTATGGCGATGACGAATACACGCTTCCAATGTGCGTTCACCGTGATGTCGCCAAACACGGATGCGACCATCATGATGCTGTAAACAGAATCAGGATTCATCCTAAAAAACGACGTTTTGCCATTCGTGCACCCAGGTTCGTCGTTGAGAACACCATCGCAGGCGCTGCTGTCTGTGTTGCAGCGTCAAGGGTAACCGCAGCCATGGTCTCCGAGCTGATAGTCCATGCTGCTGCAAACTTCGTCGAACTGTTCGTGCAGACGGTTGTTCTCTTGCAAACGACCCTATCTGTTGACTCAGGGATCGAGACGTAGCTGCACGATCCGTTACAGCCATGCGGGTAAGATGCTTGTCATCTCGACGGCTAGTGATACGAGGCCGTTGGGACCCAGCATGGCGTTCCGTATTACCCTCCTGAACCCACCGATTCCATATTCTGCTAGCAGTCATTGGACCTCGACCAACTCGAGCAGCGATGTCGCGATACGATAAACCGCAATGGCGATAGGCTACAATCCGACTTTTATCAAAGTCGGAAACGCGATGGTACGTATTTCTCCTCCTTACACGAGGCATCACAACAACGCTTCACCAGGCAACGCCGGTCAACTGCTGTTTGTGTATGAGAAATCGGTTGGAAACTTTCCTCATGTCAGCACGTTGTAGGTGTCGCCACCGGCGCCAACCTTGTGTGAATGGTCTGAAAAGCTAATCATTTGCATATCACAGCATCTTCTTCCTGTCGGCTAAATTTCACATCTGCAGCACGTCATCTTCGTGGTGTAGCAATTTTAATGGCCAGTAGTGTAAGATGGTTGAAGCTTGCTAGTGAATGACAAGGTATTGGGACCCACATCCGGTCCGATACACAGCTATTATACCGAACTTTTCAATCTTCGTCTTTGTATTCCGAAGCCTGCCCCCAGTTTAAACGGCAACTCGCCTGACACAGAGACAACGAGGAACGTATGGGTGTTCACCGGCCTGTGCATTGCCCCACAGCAGGCGCTCTGTACTCCGCAAGCCTCCTTACGATGTGCGGCGGATGGTTCGTCTACATCTACATCTGCAGAGACACTCCTCAAGCCACCGTACGGTGCGTGGCGGAGGGTACCATGTTCCCTCCCGTGTTCCACTCACAAATACAGGGCTATTACAAATGATTGAAGCGATTTCATAAATTCACTGTAGCTCCATTCATTGACATACGGTCACGACACGCTACAGATACGTAGAAAAACTCATAAAGTTTTGTTCGGTTGAAGCCGCACTTCAGGTTTCTGCCGCCAGAGCTCTCGAGAGCTCAGTGAGACAAATTGGCGACAGGAGCCGAGAAAGCGTATGTCGTGCTTGAAATGCACTCACATCAGTCAGTCATAACAGTGCAACGACACTTCAGGACGAAGTTCAACAAAGATCCACCAACTGCTAACTCCATTCGGTGATGGTATGCGCAGTTTAAAGCTTCTGGATGCCTCTGTAAGGGGAAATCAACGGGTCGGTCTGCAGTGAGCGAAGAAACGGTTGAACGCGTGCGGGCAAGTTTCACGCGTAGCCCGCGGAAGTCGACAAATAAAGCAAGCAGGGAGCTAAACGTACCACAGCCGACGGTTTGGAAAATCTTACGGAAAAGGCTAAAGCAGAAGCCTTACCGTTTACAATTGCTACAAGCCCTGACACCCGATGACAAAGTCAAACGCTTTGAATTTTCGGTGCGGTTGCAACAGCTCATGGAAGAGGATGCGTTCAGTGCGAAACTTGTTTTCAGTGATGAAGCAACATTTTTTCTTAATGGTGAAGTGAACAGACACAATGTGCGAATCTGGGCGGTAGAGAATCCTCACGCATTCGTGCAGCAAATTCGCAATTCACCGAAAGTTTACGTGTTTTGTGGAATCTCACGGTTTAAAGTTTACGGCCCCTTTTTCTTCTGCGAAGAAAACGTTACAGGACACGTGTATCTGGACATGCTGGAAAATTGGCTCATGCCACAACTGGAGACCGACAGCGCCGACTTCATCTTTCAACAGGATGGTGCTCCACCGCACTTCCATCATGATGTTCGGCATTTCTTAAACAGGAGATTGGAAAACCGATGGATCGGTCGTGGTGGAGATCATGATCAGCAATTCATGTCATGGCCTCCACGCTCTCCCGACTTAACCCCATACGATTTCTTTCTGTGGGGTTATGTGAAAGATACAGTGTTGAAACCTCCTCTACCAAGAAACGTGCCAGAACTGCGAGCTCGCATCAACGATGCTTTCGAACTCATTGATGGGGACATGCTGCGCCGAGTGTGGGAGGAACTTGATTATCGGCTTGATGTCTGCCGAATCACTAAAGGGGCACATATCGAACATTTGTGAACGCCTAAAAAAACTTTTTGAGTTTTTGTATGTGTGTGCAAAGCATTGTGAAAATATCTCAAATAATAAAGTTGTTGTAGAGCTGTGAAATCGCTTCAATCATTTGTAATAACCCTGTAGAGCGAGGGAAAAACGCTATCTGTATGCCTCCGTATGAGCTCTAATTTCTCGTATCTTACCTTCTCGGTCCTTACTCGCAGTGTATGTTGGCGGCAGTAGAATTATTCGGCAATCAGCTTCAAATTTCGGTTTTCTAAATTTTGTCGCTAATTTTCCTCGAAAAGAACGTTGCCTTCCGTCCAGAGATTTCCATTTGAGTTCCCGAAGATCCCCGTAACACTTACTTGTCGTTCGAACCTACTGGTAACAAATCTAGCAGCCCGCCTCTGAGCTGCTTCGATGTCTTCCTTCAATACCACTCGGTATGGACCCCAAATGCTCGATCAGTACTCAAGAATAGGTAGCACCAGCGTCCTATATGCCGTTTTCTTAACATGTGAACTACACTTTCTTAAAATTTCCCCACTAAACCGAAGTCGACCATTCGCCTTCCCTACCACAGTACCCACATGTTCGTTCCATTTCATATCGCTTTGCGACGTTACGCCCAGATATTAAACGACTTGTCTGCGTCAAGCAGGACGCTGCTAATACTGTATCCGAAAATTACAGGTTTGTTCTTCCTACCCATCCGCAGTAACTTACATTTTTCCACATTTAGAGCTAGCTGCCATTAATCACAGTAATTAGAAATTTTGTCTAAGTCATCACGTATCTTCCTATAGTCATTCAACTTCCACACCTTTCCGTACACCACAGCATCATCAGCAAACAACCGCAGATTGCTGCCCACTCAGTCCACCGAATCATTTATGTGCATAGAGAATAACATCGCTCCTATCATTCTTCCCTGGGGCACTCCTGATGTTACCCCTGTCTCTGATGAACACTCGCCGTCGAGGACAACATACTGGTTCTATTACTCAAGAAAACTTCGAGCCAGTTACATATCTGTGAAGTTACTCCGTGTACTCGTACCTTCATTAACAGCCTGCTATGGGATACCTTGTGCAATGCTTTCCGGAAGTCTAGAAATATGGAATCAGCCTGTTGCCTTTCATTCAACGTTCGCAAGACGTAGTTCTTGTAGTACAAGTATCATTTCCCCCTTCACTATTCTAACTTGGAAGAACAGTTACCGTATTCCACCGTATGAGCTCTACGATTTTCTCTTCATGGTCATTTCGAGAAACGTATTTGAAAGGAAGTAAAACTTCTCCGAGTCTACATACAACGTCCACTCTCGGAATTTTAACAGTAATCCCTCAACGCTTCCTTTCCATAACGACTACCTTTTTGGTTTGTTGAGCAACACTCATGATCTCGCGCTTACTGAGAGATGCAGTGACGAAACACGAGCTCTTCGACGGATAGTCTCTATCTCTTCTAATAATACAAACAGGTAAGTGTCTAAGAGTGACGATTCGGGCGGACGGCGGTTTAAATCCACGTCTGGCCATCCAGATTTAGGTTTTCCGTAATTTGCCCAAACCGTTGCAGGAGTGAAACAATGCGAGCTTGTGCTCCGCCTCTAGTGACATCGATGTTGACGCGACGTTGAACCCTAATCTTCCTTTTTTTTGTAAAACTAACGAGCAATACTCAAGCATTCGCCGAAGAGTGTTCTGTATGTAACTTCCTTCGTGAATGAATTACAATTCCTTAACATTCTTCAAGCGATTTCCAGCTCGGTATCAGCGTTTCCTACAACTATACTGCGCAACAGAATTAAATGATCAGTTTCTCGAAAGCACGTAATTCACATCCATTGCCAATCTTAAGTTTGAAATTTGCTCAAACGTACGTGGAACCTTCCTCCGTAATGACAAAAGGGTGGCGCCCTGCTACGTCGGCCTCGGACTCGACGGCGCTTCAAACAGCAATAGGTCGAAAAACGGCCACAGTTCAGAAGTTCACGTGACGTGTAACGTTGGTTAATGATGCCTCATTGGCACCAAATTTCACCAAAACTCTGCTCAAAGTTACCGTGGACGTATTATACGATCGGAAGGTCGTTGCATCCACTTTCACTCATATTTCACCCCTTCTTTTGACGTCCATGTGATGGAGGTCAGAACTGGGACTCCCAGCTTTGTAACCACGCTGTTTTCCTATTAGTGGCGGAGGAAAACAATCCCAGACACACCGCCGCTCAGAATCGACACGAAAAGGCCGCAGAGAGTGGTGTAAAGGGCATCAATGAAACCACCCATTTCCCTAGGGCGTTGAATCCTACACATTTCGCAATCGAAAACGACAGTTCGCTGTGCGATGAGCAACGGGAGACGTTCTTAACACCCTCTGAGTCTGTTGACACTCTCGAACGTTGCAGCTCTTCTCTATGGACATTGTGGGGCTGCATCCCTATCGAAGGTTGTGGCTCCCGCTTGGAGTGCAGCGCGACTGAAATTTTTGCTCTGGTGTACAGGGTGGAACCACTAGCTACCGTTCAAAATCATGCTACGAAATGTGAACATGATCCAAAGCAGCGAAGGAGCTTATACTTTTACAGCCCTCCTATTTTGTGTCCTCCTATGACGTGATCTAGAGGAGGGGGGGAAGGGGTGGCTGGGGCGGGGGTGTTCGTGGCATTGACACATGCAGACGCTTGCAGACTAGCAACCCCTTCGATGCTCTCCGATTACAAATGACCCACAATCAGGTGCAAGAGCAGAAGTGTAGCCTGCCTGCAGGCGCCTGGAACTCTCGTCACAGGTTCTGATTGTACAGGACCACTTTTTAGATGCTCTAGTAAAGGCGGCACCAAGTATTTTGCCAAACTGGGGGAGGGGGTCAGGGTGTCTTGGAAGGACCGTTTGCCGTTTTATTCACGGATGTGTCAGTTTCGCACCCCCCCCCCCCCCCGCCCTTCCCATGATCAGTCCAAAGACGGATGCGAAATAGGAGGGATGTAAATCCAGAAGCACCCTTTGCTGCTTCGGATCACGTTCAGTTTCACCGAATCTACACCTTCATCTACATATATACTCCGCTAGCCACCAAGCGGTGTGTGGCGGAGGGCACAATTCGCGGCAAAGTCATATCCCCCCCCCCCCCCCTCTCTGTTCCACTCGCGGTTCGCGCGAGGGAAAAACGACTGTCTGAACGCCTCAGTACGAGCTCTTATTTCCCTTATCTTGGAATGATGATCATTACGCGATTTGAAAGTTGGTGGTAATAATATATGCTCTACATCCTCGGTTAAGATTGGATTTCGGAATTTAGTGAGCAGCCCCTTCTGTTTAGCGCGTCGTCTAGCTGCAAGTGTGTCCCACTTCAAACTTTCTATGAGATCTGTAGCGCTCTCGCGATGGCTAAATGTACCAGTCACGAATCTTGCCGCTCTTCTTTGGACCTTCTCAATCTCTTGGATCAGACCCAACTGGTAAGGGTCCGATACAGAAGTACAATACTCTAAGACTGGACGAACTAACGTATTGTAAGCTATTTCCTTTGTTGAAGGTGTTGAACGATCCCTATTGGCTCCAACCTGCACATAAGAACAAAAACTGAGGTCGCTCTGTGTTCCGAAGGGGTCAGATTACGTTTAATGGGGAAGCAGCCCCACAACGGCCTTAGAGAAGGGCTGAAACGTCCGAGGGTGTCAGCAGTGTCAAAGGTTGTCACGAACGTATTACTGTCGCTCATCGCACTGTGAACTGTCGTTTTCGACAGCGAAATGTGCGGGAACCAATGCCCCAGGGAAAGGTGTGGTTTGATTGACGCCGCTTATGCCACCAGCTATGGCCTTTTCTTGTCGATTCTGAGTGGCGGTGTGTCTGGAAATTTATAAGAAAACCGCGTGATTTCTGTTGTTACCAGACTAAGCTACTTTCGTCCGGCCATTACTGTGGATTCTTGGGCGGCGAGGTTGCACATAGATATTGTAACTAACGAAGTATTAGTTTACTTTCTTACCTTAAAAACTAAAAGATTTACTTAATTTCGTCATAGTTTCTTGCCACAGGACTGCTTCATAATGTACAACTGTCATTGATTATGAAAGTATCACTTGATGCACTTGTTAACGAACTGTTCTCTTGCAGAACAAAATGCAACATTTACGAAAACAGATTTCATCAGAAACACTTGGCAACTCATTGGTACTACAGATACTACAGAGATGAGGTCACGACCTGGGGAGAGCTCTTCCATGCTCGGCTCTATATTGACCTGCGTACAAAGGTGGTGCAGTGCTGAGAGGGGTGATGTTGTCTTCAGGAGCGCCTCGCGTACGTCATTTAGGATTGTAGCCAGCCCTCGATAACGATATATGTTGCCGATATTGGTGTGGCAGCGTGAGCTATGGACGATACCACAATTTCAGCGCTGGGTGTTGCGGATCTGGCCCCATCGCAGAGCGATAAATGTGAGGAAGAGGACGACCATTCGATCATATGGCATGTTCACGGTGGCATTACGCAGAACTGTGATAAAATTTGGTGTGTGACGTCGTATACCCATTGTTGGTGTTTTCAGTGACTGTAATCGAAAAATTGTGGATCTCATCGCCCATTTATGTGCAATACTTTATGTTTATTTTCGTTCAGGGCCAACTGGTAGTCACTGCACCAACTATCGCATCTGCGCAAATCTTCGTGGGTTTCGCAATAGTCTTCCAGCGTTACCCTACAGGCAATAGCATGATCCACCAGTAGCCTCACAGAGCTTCCAGTGTTGTACGCCAGATCGTTTATATACACGGTGATTCAGCCAAGCTTCTCACCTCAAATATTTCGTGAAGCGTTTAAATTTTCGTTATTTCTGTTTTCACACAAAGGAATTGTGAAAAATTCCTCGCTCTGTGACATACATTGAAGAGCAATCTGGTACACCTGCCTAATATCGTGTATGGGCCCAGCGAGCGCAGAAGTACCGCAACACGACGTGGCATGACTAGTGATGGAGAGAACTAACACCATGAATCCTGCAGCGCTGTCCATAAATCCGGAGGAGTACGAGGAGGTGGAGATTTCTTCTGAACAGACGTTGCAAGGCAGCCCAGATATGCTCAATAATGTTCATGTCTGTGGAGTTTGGTGGCCAGCGGGAGTGTTTGAACTCACATGAGTGTTCCTTGAGTCACTCAGTAACAGTTCTGGACGTGTGGCGTGTCGCATTGTCCTGCTGGAATTCCCCATCCGTTGGAATGCACAATGGAGATGAATGGATGCAGGTGTTCAGACAGGATGCTTACGTATGTGTCACTTTCAGAGACGTATTTAGACGTATCAGAGGTCCCATATCACTTCAACTGCACATGCCCCACACCGTTACAGAGCCTCCACCAGCCTGAACAGTCCCCTGCTGATATGCAGCGTCCATGGATTCATGAGGTTGTCTCCATACCCGTACACGTCCTTCCGCTCGATACAATTTGAAACGAGACTCGTCCGACCAGGCAGCATGTTTCCAGTCATCAACAGTACAGTCTCGGTGTTGACGGGCCCAGGTGAGGGGTAAAGTTTTCTGTTGTGCAATCATGAAGAGCACATGAGTGGGCCTTCGGCTCCTAAAGCCCATATCGATGATGTTTCGTTGAATGGTTCGCATGCCGACATTTGTTGATGGCCCAGCATTGAAATCTGCAGCAATTTGCGGAAGGGTTGCACTTCTGCCACGTTGAACGATTTCCTTCAGTAGTCGTTAGTCCCGTTCTTGCAGGATGTTTTTCCGGGCGAGCTTTGGTGTTTTACCGGATTCCTGATATTCACGGTACTTTCGTGAAATGGGGAATATCCCCACTTCATCGTTACCTCGGAGCTGCTGTCCCATCGATCGTGCTCCAACTGTAACACCACGTTCGAACTCACTTAAATCTTGATAACCTGGCTTTATAGCAGCAGTAATCAGTCTGAGCCAGACACTTATATAGGCGTTGCCGACCGCAGTGTCGTATTTCGCCTGTTTACTTATTTCTGTATTTGAATACGCATGCCTATACCAGTTTCTTTGACGCTTCGGTGTATAATCTCTTTTCATAGATATATTAATTACGGAGACACAGGTATAAATTTCGCTGTTTCAAGTGGAACTATACTAAGTTCTGCGGCAGGCGTCGTAGTTCTAAATGAGACGCATTCAACGGCGTTTCATTGTTCAAAATCAGATTATTACTAACATAGTAATTACAGTATTAAATACGTAGGGATTATCTGTTTGAGAATGAAACCATTTGTTGTCTCATGCAGAAGCTTGTGTTTTCATGCACAATGATAGTGTACGTCACGTCGGATAAGAAGGAAGCAGTGTTGTACCACTGTAGTACGAGTATAAAAGGGACACAGAGGGAAATGTAGCTTTCGTTTTCTTTGTGCCGTTCATGTGTGCCGAGAACTGGTTAGGGCGAAAAATAAAAAGTGTTTCACAAACCGACACAAACTAGATGTGCTACTTCTTTACGAAGAATTAGCTTACCTGAATCCACCTGCATACTGGAAACAGAAACGACCCCATATCAGTCGCTAGGGATACTCGCTAAATAACATTTGTCGACTTTGTCCCGTTTTAAACTATTTGTTGAGTTCTTTCTGCATTTTATGGAGTTGCAAAATAGGAGGTAGTAGGTTAATAGGGTTCTGGGTGCAATTTTGATATCAAATTGATATGCAAATTAATTAAATTGATCAGTTAACTACTCCCCCCCCCCCCATCCCAAACACACCCACCCCTACCCCAGATGGCGTCACATGTTTTCGTCAGCCTGCGCATGGGTCTCAGGCCTTACCCCTCTCCACCCCTCCTCATCACCCCACTTACGCTATTGGCGGGAATTTCTGATTTTGGCGGGAATTTCTTTGCAGCAGGGCTGTGCAGACCTCACAATCTGCCTCCCCACCCGGGAACTGGCGGGAAAATAAAAATGGCGGTGCCCTTCCTGGGACTCGAACCCTGGTCATTCTGGATGGAAATCCCAAGTGCACCCCACAGCACAAGGACACTGTCCAGATGCAGGAGAGGAAGGTTAGGTTAGTGTACTTTATTCATTTTGGTTGGGAAACTGAAGTAAAGATCGGCCCTAATCACGTAGTTAATCATGTAAGTAAGAAACGAGGGATGATTTCCATTCAGCTACCTAGTTTCAACAATTTTTCAAGGTCATGCAACTACCCACATCCCGTACAAGCGGATCATCGTAAGTAGCTGTCTTTTTCTTTCTGATTTTTGGTAGAGTGGAAACAACAACTCTTTCTTTGTTTTTGCTTGGTGTGGTTTTAATAACATCCGCCTTAATTTTTATCTTATAATTTAAATCTGCAGTGGACTCTTCTAATTCTTTCTCCAACCAGTAATTTGATAGGTACAGAGAAGGAATGTTCTCGAATTCCAAAATATATCTCATTCTTTCCTATAAACTATGTCTTTAATGGCTTTAACAACTATTTCTGTTTCCTCCATCAGTTCTTCTAGACGACAGAATTCGGCGATTTTAATTTTGCCTCTTATTTCTTGCATAATACTGCTGTTATAACACTCCACGTCTTCCTAGGTGTACGGTACCAGCTCTTCTGCCTCACACTTTTTGGGTAATTTCCGTGTAGAACTTTATGTTTACAACTTTTGCAAATGAGTGGCCATGAAATGCCGTTATGCGTCGGTTTCAGGCTCTGCAAACGGTTGTTCTGTTGCTAAATGCACAACACCCCATTCAACACACTTAGATACAACGTAACCATTCCTTTTGAGCAGACCCGTGTGAGAACTGAGATTTATAAAAAGGTTTTACGCGTGTCCTTTAATGTAGTATACGTGCTCCAATCCATCCTTTTCAGCCAGGATAACAACATAAGGCCACTTTCCGCCACACACTGTGTTTAAAGCAGTATGTAAGCCTCGCCTGTATATTTGCAATAGCTTCTTCCTTTTCCAATTGCAGTTTATATTCTTCCCTTATAGCAATTGTCTTCGCCGTATACTCCAGGTTTCGTTTTTTTGGCTTGGATCTCTTCCATTTTCAGTTTTCTTTTTCGCACACGCACCAAATTTCCTGCACTTAATGCTGTAATTTCTTTAATGGGGAATGGCTAAAAACTATTCGACACATTGGTTCTTTTCCCAGTCCTAATTCGTCGATATCTATATCTGATGGTATTGTGGAGAACATTGTTCTAGACTGTAAAAAATAAGCTTCTCCTGCTTTCACATAGCACTTATAGTGTCTTTGTTGGAGTCAGGGTTAAGAATCTCCACGTAGTTCACATGTAGGTAATTAAAACTGTACGCAGACACAGCATAACTTATAAGCTTTTCTCGGTTTTGAGAGTTCGGCAGACTTACTTGCACACGTCAGTTTTCAGGTGTCCTTACTACCCTGTAGAAAAATTGCAGAACGTTGTTAAACACCACAAAGCAATTTTTCTCTAAATTATTAATTAGCTGACACCTCTAGGACGCAGTTGGCACAGAGTGAAGTGGAGCACATCGTAAATACTGCTTGTCGGTGTCTAACACACTTAAATAACCTTGAACTGGGTCGAACACACGATCCATTCTGTACTTGCTTATTGTAGGCTCCAGCCTGGTAATGCCATGCTCCTTAGCCAAAGAAGACAGCAAAGTTTCCTGTAGTTGCGTGTCTGGACACTTTATAAAATCTATTGGATGGTTACCAATAACTTTGTTTACTCCTGGACTTGTGATTTGACATAAAAATTTGTTATATACCTTAACTCTACAGTTGGAGCTCATTCACGTTAAACGGCCTATTCCAGTGTCTTATCGTTGTCCACAATGACATTGCTGCTTGCCTAGCGGTCTCCTTCCACACAGAAGTCGTGGGTTGAAATTAGGTAGCTGCACAATCGTCTGCAACTTGCTGCTGGAATATTCCAGGCATCTCTTCCATTAGAACATCTAATTTAACGTCGGATAATTGCACTTTATATGTTATAGCCACAGGATTTTTATATTTCTTCGAAATGATTCCCAGTGCTTCCTTGCCAATTTTATCCAATATTCCTCTTGCTGTCACGCTGTAGCTTCCTCGTAGGAGAATTGGTAGCTTCGCCTTGACACCATGGCTTGCAATGACGAACTGGGAGAATTTACTACGTAGATAATAGTTAAAATAGCCACACATCTCTTTCTTTAACATTACAGATCGTCCCTTCTCTAGCTGCTCCTGACAGTCCACATGACCACAGATTTTAACTACGATAATGTTATCGCAAAACGGTTCTCTCGTAGGAGTAAGCACATTTAAATTCTTCTTGCTAAGGAACGTACCATTTTCGGTGTAATTTATGTTGCCAATGTCAGAAACAAGACTGTCCAGGTTCTACAATAGCAACCATAAACCAAAGCTTTTGTCGGTTGGTCTCGTCCTCTTTCCTAATAGCTGAGGCATGTTAAGCACATTGGAGGAATCCATGTTGACACTTTCAACTACCACAGAAGACTGATCGATTGCGATTTGTTTTCTTTATTGTTATTTTATACAAAGGTGGGCTGTCAGCAGCATAGTACGCTGCTCTTCAGCCGCCAGTGGTACAATAAATAACATAAAGTAGGTACAGATAATACGATAAAAATGGTGGGTAAAAACTGTAGACACGAGAAACAAGATACACGAAGCCGTTCACGCTGGACAAGAAAAAACACTAAAACATGTTGACACGGCGCACAAAACAAGGACAACTGCGATGGCACAGGTGAACGGTGATAGCGTTGTGACAGCGAAAGAACATTAGACACAAACACGAAGGCACACACACTAGACACTGATGGCGATGATCTCAGGCGCGCGAATGTCCACTGAGCGTGTACGAGTCTGGGGACCTGCCAAGAAAGGAGGTGGGGGGGGGGGGGAGAGGGAGAGGGGAGAGCAGTGATGCCAAGGGCAGGGGAGATAGGGGGGAGGAAGGAAGGAAGGGGGAGGGGAAGCCCGTGGGAAGAGGGGTGGAGGAAGGGGGGATGGGCGGAAAAGGATCAGTTGCGACTGTCAAGCATCCTTTTATACTCTAAAGACACAAGATGGCTGCACTTCCGCTCACGTGATCTTCCGGTCATACATTCTAAATTTGATTGTACTTGCAATCCAATTGCAAACTCCTAGCCGAACTGCGTTATTTTGTGTGCAAGGTGTCCGAGGGAGGGAGGGCGACTGACCGCTATGTTTGTGCACTGTTGCTGTACACTACTGTACACTGTGTAAGACAGGAACGTACCCTTTCGTCCCTACTGTTCAATCTGTACATCGAAGAAGCAATGACGGAAGTAAAAGAAAGGCTCAAGAGTCGAATTAAAATTGAAGGTGAAAGGATATCAGTGATACGATTTGCTGATGAGATTGCTGTCCTGAGTGAAAGTGAAGAAGAATTTCATGATCTCCTGAATGGAATGAACAGTCTAATGAGTAGAGAATATGGATTGATGGATTGAGACTAAGTCGGAGAAAGGCGAAAGTAACGATAAGTAGCAGAAATGAGAACAACGAGAAACTTAACATAAGGACTGATGGTCGCGAAGTATGTGAAGTTAAGGAATTCTGCTGCCTAGGGAGCAACATAACCAATGACGGCCAGAGCAAGGAGGATTTCAAAAGCAGACTAGCAGTGAGGAAAAGGGCATTCCTGGCCAAGAGAAGTCTACTAGTGTCAAACAAAAGCCTTAATTTGAGGAAGAAATTTCTGTGAATGTACGTTTAGAGCACAGCAGTGTATAGTAGTGAAACATGGTCTGTGGGAAAACCGGAACAGAAGAGAATCAAAGCTTGAGATGTGGTGCTACAGACGAATGTTGAAAATTAGGCGGACAGATAAGGTAAGGAACGGGGAGGTTCTGCGGAGAATTAGAGAGGAAAGGAATATGTGGAAAACACGGACAAGGAGAAGGGACAAAATTGTGGGACATCTATTAAGACATCAGGGAATAACTTCCGTGGTACTAGAGGTAGCTGTAGAGGGCAAAAACTGTAGAGGAAGACAGAGATTAGAATACATCCAGCAAATAATTGAGGACGTAGGCTGCAAGTGCTCTTCTGAGATGAAGAAGTTGGCACAGGAGAGGAATTCGTGGTGGGCTGCATCAAACCATTGAGAAGGCTGATGGCACACACAAAAAAAAGCCGACGGTACTGTGGCGCCGGGATGTTTTTTTCAGGTATTGATAAAATTGTATGGCTAAGACTCGTATTTGTCAGTGTCAAGGGACATCAGAAACCATCCACATACGAGGGTGCGCTGAAAAGTAATACCTCACAATATTTCACGTGAAAACTGTTAAAACTTTTGAAATAAATCAAACTTTATTAACATTCTAGTCCGCCCCCGGTAGCTGAGCGGTCAGAGCGACAGAATGTCAATCCTAAGAGATCTCCTCCGCTCAGGGACTGGGTGTTGTGTTGTCCTAATCATCATCATTTCATACCCATCGACGCGCAAGTCGCCGAAGTGGCGTCAAATCGAAAGACTTGCACCCGGCGAGCGGTCTACCCGACGGGAGGCAATACTCACACGACATTAACATTTACATTAACATTCTACATCTTTATCCTTCATGTCTAAGTATTTATTTCTCAACATAGTTACCTTGGCGACGAAAACATTTCTCCCAACGAGAGACCAGTGTGTTGATGTCGTCACCGTAGAATGTTTGACTCTGTTGACGGAGCCACAACCTCGCCTCTGCTTGCACTGCTTCATAATTATCAGAGTGAAGTCTTTATGTTTTGGAACGAATGAAAATCGCATGGGGCCGAGTCGGGACTGTATAGAATTTGATCTATAACAGCGAACCCAAGGAGTCGAAAATGTTTCAAATAGCTCTAAGCACTATGGGACTTAACATCTGAGGTCATTAGTCCTCTAGACATAGAATTACTTAAACCTAACTAACCTAAGGACATCTCAAACATCCATGCCCGAGGCGGGATACGAACCTGCGACCGTAGCAGCAGCGTGGTTCCGGACTGAAGCGCCTAGAACCACATGGTCACATCGGCCGGCCCAAGGAGTCGGATTGTTGCAGACGTCACAGCGCTCTTGTGTGGTCTTGCATTGTCATGCTGAAGTAAAGAATGCTCCATGTGTCGAAGAATCCTTCGAATTTGTGCTTTCAGTTTTCTGAGGGTCTCGCAGTACCTTGCAGAGGTTGTGGTGATACCTTCAGGCATGAATTACACACTAACCACACGTTGAACATCCCAGAACACTGTGGTCATGACTTTGCCTGATGAAGACATGCTCTTGAACGTTTTTGGTGTTGGTGATCATTTGTGGCGGATCTCCATTGATGCTCTCTTGTTTTCGGAGTCAAAATGGTGAACACAGCTTTCATCATCTGTCATAGTATTGTTAATGAATCCATCACTCTCATGCTCAAAATGCAGAGGATATTGTTGGCGGATGTGTAACATCCTTTGTGTCATGTCAGGAGTGAACGTTCGAGACACTTACCGTGCATACAATTTTCTGTACCACAATTATGCAATGATGACCTGAACACGCTCTAGTGTTTTACTAGACTCACCTGAGAATTGTGTCCGAGTTAGCCGAAAAAAATTTTTTTTTGATGAGTTCATCAGCTCGATGCCGACGAGTCACGTTGGTTGCCGTACGTGGTCGTCCATTCCGAGCTGTCACAAACGTTGCAGTTAGCGCCACCGATTCCTTTATTACGAGCACCAACACCCCAACGTCGTGCATTACTGATATCGATGCTATCATCACAATACAAACTTTCACTCTCCTGTGGTTTTCAGTTGTACTCACATTTGCTGCGGTCAGAAACTAGATCACAGCACGCTATCTCTTACGCTCTTACGCCGTTATTTTTATGTTACACGCCGCCATGACCGAGAAAGGTGGCGCATTGGTTAGCACATTGGACTCGCGTTATCGGTGCCGGCGGTTCAAATCCATCTCCGGCCATTCTGATTCAAGTTTTCCGTGATGCCCCAAATCGCTTCAGGCAAATGCTGGGATGGTCCTTTCTACATCTATCTGCATCTACGTGGATACTCTGCAAATCACATTTAAGTGCCTGGCAGAGGGTTCATCGAACCACCTTCACAATACTCTATTATACCAACCTCGTATAGCACCCGGAAAGAATGAACACCTATTTCTTTCCGTACGAGCTCTGATTTCCCTTACTTTATCGTGGTGATCGTTCCTCCCTATGTAGGTCGGTGTCAACAAAATATTTTCGCATTCCGAGGAGAAAGTTGGTGATTGGAATTTCGTGAGAAGATTCCATCGCAACGAAAAACGCCTTTCTTTTAATGATGTCCAGTCCAAATCCTGTATCACTTCTGTGACACTCTCTCCCATATTTCGCGATAATGCAAAACGTGCTGCCTTTCTTTGTACTTTTTCGATGTACTCCGTCAGTCCTATCTGGTAAGGATCCCACACCGCGCAGCAGTATTCTAAGAGAGGACGGACAAGCGTAGTGTAGGCAGTCTCCTTAATAGATCTGTTACATTTTCTAGGTGTCCTGCCAATAAAACGCAGTCTTTGGTTAGCCTTACCCACAATATTTTTCTGTGTGTTCCTTCCAATTTAAGTTGTTCGTAATTGTAATATCTAGGTATTTAGTTGAATTTACGGCTTTTAGATTAGACTGATTTATCGTGTAACCGAAGTTTAACCAGTTCCTTTTAGCACTCATGTGGATGACCTCATACTTTTCGTTATTTGGTGTCAAATGGTTCAAATGGCTCTGAGCACTATGGGACTTAACATCTGAGGAAATCAGTCCCCTAGACTTAGAACTACTTAAACCTAACTAACCTGAGGGCATCACACACATCCATGCCCGAGGCAGGATTCGAAGCTGCGACCGTAGCGGCCGCGCGGTTCCAGACTGTAGCGCCTAGAACCGCTCGGCCACTCCGGCCGGCATTTAGGGTCAACTGCCACTTTTAGCTCTATTCAGATATCTTCTCTAAATCGTTTTGCAGTTCGTTTTGGTCTTCTGATGACTTTATTAGTCGATAAACGACAGCGTCATCTGCAAACAAACGAAGACGGTTGCTCAGATTGTCTCCCAAATCGTTTATATAGATAAGGAACAGCAAAGGGACTATAACACTACCTTGGGGAACGCGAGAAATTTCTTCTGTTTTACCCTTTGAAACGGCACGGCCGATTTTCTTCTTCATCCTCCTCTAATCCGAGTTTGTGTTCCGTCTCTAATGACCTCGTTGTCGACGTTAAACACTAATATCCCCCTCCTCCACGCCGCCATTTTACAAGCTACAATTCGGAGTCTAGCGGCAGAAGTTTGCAGCTTGCGCCAGCGAAGCAGGAAAGTCGATCGAGTAATGTGTCATGCAATTTCTCAACCGATACTGAGAACAGAATTAAAAATTCGGAGGCATTACTTTTCAGCATGCCCACGTACATCAACTGACAAAATTCTATTAGCGTTCTGTTTTTCTAAGATTTCCACGGGTGATGAATTTACCTGTTTCTTGGTATTGCTGTGTGCTGGCTAGTCGTCATCATCAAATAATTATTAATTTTTAACTAAAGCTCACAACTCCAGCCGAACCATGATCTTAACCTTACATAAATAAAAGGTTGCCAGTTTCTTATTCATTGGTACCAGTGAAGAGTGAACATTTCCCTTTAGAATTTATAATAAAATATAAGGGCCTGGCATATTACTATTATGAAAGCCTTTCCCAGTAAGTCACGGCAAATAAAAATACTGATTGTTATGCAATTCCGTGACGGGCGAGAGAAACGTTGAAAGACGGCAAACCTGAGCAAAAAATATAGATAAATGAAATCAATGATTACTGTCCAAAGACGTAAAGTACATATTCACGCAATTATCTAGTTATGACCTATTAATACCGTCAGGCACGATTCATGAAGCCAATAATGCGACAGCCGACGCTATTGTTAGAAGGTAATTGACCGATCAACCTAATATGATTCTTACGTAAAAATCACTCATAACGAATGAAATGAAATGAGCGGCAACTCGGTCCAAAGGTGGTTCTGCTTAGCGATATTGAGTAGGTGAGGAGAGAACACGTGATGTATTCGGTCGTTGTACTCGTACACATGAACAATTCGTCACCAAGTCCGCAGCTCGTGGTCGTGCGGTAGCGTTCTCGCTTCCCGCGCCCGGGTTCGATTCCCGGCGGGGTCAGGGATTTTCTCTGCCTCGTGATGACTGGATGTTGTGCGCTGTCCTTAAGTTAGTTAGGTTTAAGTAGTTCTAAGTTCTAGGGGACTGATGACCATAGATGTTAAGTCCCATAGTGCTCAGAGCCATTTGAACCAATTCGTCACCAAGCCTTTCTTTACGGCCTCTGAAAAGAAAGATATTCATAAGACGTTACGGTTATTATCACGGGATATGATCAGATCTGATACTACAATTAAATTCAGGTTATACATTTCCAAAAAATATCTTACATTTAATCTAATGCTGCGGTACATAGGAACATGTGCTCCTACCCTGCAACAGCCAGACGTAAAAAGACACCACAGAATGGCGACAATAAATAAATTACTGTTTTATTTATTTGACAACAAAAGATATATAGAGTTCGTTTCCGTTTGGCCTCTTTTTCGAGAATCGCTGACCAAACACTTTTTATTAAGAATTTAATTACAAAACGTATTTTTTACAAAAACATAAATTCGCCACATATCGCAATACTAATATGTTTCTACTGGCATATTTTCATCTCACACCTTAGACGGTTATGGCGTTTCACAAGGGCACTGCATGTATGTATTTCATGGCTAGCATAAATAAGGCGCCAAAAGAAACTGGTATATACAAGCGTATTCTAATACAGAGATATATAAACAGAGAGAGTACGGCGCTGCTGTTGGCAACGCCTATATAAGGCAACAAGTGTCTGGCGCAGTTGCTAGATCGGTTACGGTTGATGTCAGGTTATCAAAATTTAGGTGAGTTTGAACGTAGTGCTATAGTCGGCGCACGAGCGATGGGAGACAGTATCTCCAAGGTAGCTATGACGTGGGAATATTCCCGTATGACCATTTTCGTGAATATCAGGAATCCGGTAAAACATCAAATCTCCGACATCGCTGTGGCCAGTAAAAGATCCTGCAAGAATGGGACCAACGACGACTGAAGCGAATAGTTCAACGTGACAGAAGTGCAACCCTTCCGCATATTGCTGCAGATTTAAGGTATACGCCTCGCCTGGGCCCGTCAAACCCGAGATTGGACAGGTGATCTCTGGAAACATGTTGCCTGGTCGGACGAGTCTCGTTTCAAATTGTATCGAGCGGATGGAAGAGTACGCGTATGGAGAAAACTTCGTGAATCCATGGACCTTCATGTCAGCAGGGGACTGTTCAAGCTGCTGGAGGCTCTATAATGGTGTGGGGTGTGTGCAGTTGGAGTGATACGGGACCCCTGATACATCTAGATACGACTCTGAAAGGTGACACGTACGTAAGCACATGTCTGATCAGCTGCATCCTCTCATATCCATTGTGCATTCCGAAGAACTTGGGCATTTCCAGTAGGACAACGCGACACCCCAAACGTCCAGAATTGCTACAGTGTTGCACCAGAAACACTCTTCTGAGTTCAAACACTTCCGCTGGCCACCAAACTCCACAGACATGAACATTATTGAGCAACTCTGGGATGCCTTGCAACGTGCTGTTCAGAAGATATCTTACGGATTTATGGACAGCTCTGCACGATTCATGGTATCAATTCCCTCTAGCACTACTTCAGACATTAGTCGAGTAGAAGTCGTCATACTGTGGCACTTCTGCGTGCTCGCGGGGGCCCTACACGGTATTGGACAGGTGTACCAGTTTCTTTGGTTCTTCAGTGTATAACGCTCTACGAGGATCCAAAGAAGAGCGGCGCGTTTCGTTACAGTGTTATTTGGTAAGCGTGATAGCGTTACGGAAATGTTTAGCAAGCTCAAGTGGCATCGCAGTGTAGCTTGCTGTCCAGGTTTCGAGAGGGTGCGTTTCTGGATGAGGTATCGAATATATTGCTGCCCCCTACTTATACCTCCCGATGAGATCACGAATGTAAAGCAGTCGTTCTTCCCGCTAACCATACGTGGCTGGAACAGGAAAGGGAGGTAATGACAGTGGCACGTAAAGTGCCCTCCGCCACACACCGTTGGGTGGCTTGCGCAGTATAAATATAGATGTAGATGTAGGGCTGTATGTTCAAACTCGCCAACTCATCTTCAACCTCACAGAGGGCCGTCCATCCAGAAACTCGCACACGTCGAGCAAAGAAGCAGAAAAGATTCCTGTGTTAAGGGTTTGGCGTGGTGTTTGTGTTTTCGGCCCGCAGCGTTTCTTCCTTATTTGTTCTCCCAGTGAAGCAGACAACGGCCGCGGCAGCGTCCCGTTAGCCCCTTAAGACAAACCGTAACAAGAGCACGGCGCACCTCATGCGGTGGAAGCAGCCGGCCGGAAAACGCGACACGCCGCAGCGTCCAGCTATCGTCGTTCCGTGACTCGCAACCATAACGGACTGTTGTTATCGACTGCGGTTAAAGATTTCGGTTTTGTCTGATAAGATTTCGTGAGCGCACGAATCACGTTGGCCGTGTGGTATAGTTCTCGGAATTGTCGTAATGACCTGAAACTTTGTACCGTAGGTGTAAGTAAGCAACCTAACCATTAACTTATGTAAACTTGTACGAAGCGAGAGTGTAGCCCAAAGAGGTGACTGGTTGCACCCACGTTAGTTGCAGAATGTGATCGGCATATTTTTCCTAAATGGTGTGTGAAAAACGGTTCCGGCCGCAGAGGCCGAGGGGTTCTAGGCGCTTCAGTCCGGAACCGCGCTGCTGCTATGGTCGAAGGTTCGAATCCTGACTCGGGCGTGGATGTGTATGATGTCCTTAGGTTAGTTAGGTTTAAGTAGTTCTGAGTCTACGGGACTGATGACCTCAGATGTCAAGTCCCATAGTGCTTAGAGCCATTTGAACCACTTTGATGAACGGTGTACCTGGTAGCTCTAACAAGGGAACTGTGCCTTCTGCCATCGTCGATTTCGTCTAGATTTATAGCAGAGCTTGGTCAGAAAAGAAAGTGACAGAAATGGAAGCTCCAGATGGCCAAGCGCTTAGAAAAAATAGCATTTCTGATGCAAGTCGGACGTAGTTTGAGCCATTTATGCTAGCGTAGGCTCCAGGAGGCGGTTGTCGCAGTGGAAAGAGCACGGTAATCCAAGGGTCGTGGGATCAAATCCATCCGTGGAGACTTTTATTTTCAATTTTTTTGGTTACTTACACTGCTAATAAACCGGAATAATGCTCAGTATATTGTATTTATTAATATTTTCACAAAAATCATGCAAAATAAAGGCAAACGAAGATTTTGACTTGCAAATAAATTTCCAGCAAGAGATTGTAAGCTGTACACGAGAACTTCGCATATAAAATTAGCTCCTTTTATTATTTCACGAAGCGTTCATTAACAAATCTGTCACAGTTTCAGTACATATATTTCGGCGACCAATTTCGACCGACTGGTTCATTATGGAGCCAGGCCTACTGAGACTGCACTGAAAGTGCCCGATGTTAAAGTCATCCGTCTTAAATTTTCCAATACATGCGCCATACACTGACGGTAGATAAATTTCACAATCTACATATACTCAGTATTCAAGATGCTACTCCAGACGGGTGTAAAATGAATGTGCACAACGGAAAATACTAAACGCCGAAATGAAGATTTGGCCCTGTCTGACTACACCCTGAAACAGATCTTAGGATCGCTTAATGGTAATATTACTTCTTCCTTGTTGCTCTGTAACATATAAATTACATAAATGAATGATTAAGGGAACTAGTAGCTACAAAATGATAAATGCTGATAATGCTTATACATTTATTTATTGTAGATTAAAACTCCATTTATATATTACAAATGTTTATATATCAATGTCCAATGGACATGAAGAGACACAAATGAATTTCCCAATATTACTGATCAATTGCCCAAATCGGCCCCTTTTTTATTGCTACGCGATCTTATATAAATAACGTGAGATGACTGACATCATCTACGTACCAAACACTAGAAGACAATACTTTCTAAGATGATCTAGAGTGGTGTGCAACCTCAGTGGAAATAAAACTTACGTGATCACAGCTACTTAGCTTTATAGCCCTAATAAGCTGAAGCAGTTAGCAATATCACCGTATGTACTGCGTCCGGTGCGTCGGAGTGATGGTTCTTATATATGTCTGCAATGATGGATGGAAGAACTCCAGCCACAAAATAAAAAACTCTCAAACACTAGGATGGAAGAAGGCGGCCCTCTCACTAGTATGATCTAATACTATCTTCTCCTCTCCGTGTTCTACAGACAAGAAATGCGAGCTCCAAGCCACAAGGACGGAATTCAGATAATGTCTCTAAGTGAGTATAGACAGAGGATGTGCTCTCAATCACTGAACACCCAGCAATGACTCCCTACCCGGAGGCGAAGTCCAGAATCGTATAAGTTCGCAACAGTACAGTACCTAACCGTTCTAACTATAAAATTTCCAGAGAGCAAAGACAGCAAGTCCGTCTGTACCAACAAAAGCTGATACTGAGCGACAGTCAAACACGGGCGCTCTAAATGGAAGACTACTTTCTCTCCACCACCGGCTTCCCAGCAAAACTTGGCTCCCCTCCCTCGTAACTGCACAAAGCGAATCCTATTCTCTAAACCACGGAATATTCTCCCTCTCTACAGATTCTTTCGAACGCTGACCAATCACAGTTTAGTTTTTTGTCGTCCAGCGCGGAAAGTTTGCGAGGAAATACCTATCCCTGTTAATTAGGAATACATACAATCGTATGCTTCTCAGAGTAAATATCCTTGGAAACAACCCAGCCTGCGTGATTTCCGAAGTAATGCTTCCTTGTTCCTCTCTGCTGTGTCCAAGATTTTCAGAGTTTCCGAAGTATTATCCGGTTATCTATCCGGCCCCTTTACAAAATAGGCCGGCCACCGCGGTATTGTGCTTCAGCTCTCAGGTGCCCTGACCATCTGTCTTGGCTACTTCCTGCGTCAAGCGGGCTTTTCCGCCCTGGGCTTGAGTTACGCCTGCTGTTTCATTTCCACTGGCGTTCGAACCTCTACTAGTATAGGCAATCATTCATTACGCCGTTTTGATAATAAAGACACTCCATTACCTTTCATGCAATAAGCGTTAGCAACTATTTACAAGGTGTATGTGACAATGTCAGTCTTCTTTAAATATTCATTTATATGATGAACACCCTATCAAATGATACCTAATTCAGGTTGTAAATCACTGCTACGTATGTAGATTAGTGCTTGTAAGGTGCGAAATTACAGCCACCTTACAACTATACAAGTCAAAACTCAGTATACAAGTTGTACATACCATAAATTTGGAGGAAATCGGTGATGTTGTTGGAGTACTTATGATGTGCAGTGCCGTAATCAGCCGATGCTGAGCACACAGATCACAATCATTGGTACTAGCCTTTTTGGGGGAATGCTTCATGAACTGTTTGTCAGGTCACTGCTCACACCCAGTGTATCAGTTTGTGTCCTGATATATGTTTTGTGTTATCTAATTATTGAGTGTAAGGGGTACCTGGGTTTTGAGTTTTCGTGTAACATAAAAGTGCAAATGATAACGAGGGGAAAAGCCAAGACAACGGCAGAATATAATCAGAATGTTTCTCGGGAGAACATGGGTGATAGTAGGGAAAGCTCTACCGATGAGCGTGTCGAACGCGAGTTGCAACTTCCTGAAACTGCGTCTCATGACTGGTTTAGTCCGCTAAATAGCAAGGATGTTGATTCAGGCAGTGATACTGAGGGCTCGGGGGACGCAGTGAGTACAGGATTAATCCATAAGTATGGAAGATCCAGCCTAAGAAGCCAGAGTGTGTTGGAACAAAACGGTGTCCGACGATTATCAAACGATTCATTCACAAGTGATCCGACGGGGGCGCGGAGACGGTACTTGTCTAGATATCTAAGGGTTCCTCAGAACAGAGGAGAAGCATTTTCAACCACAAAAGGACGAGGGTCAAAATGCGGCTACTCTCAGAAACATTACGGACCTGTTGCAACAGATGCAAACGGTGAACTTAGAGCAGAGCGCCAGCCTTAATGCCGAAATTAAAAAGGCGAATACGGAGCTGAACTACAGGCTCACAGAAGTTCATAGGGAAGTAAAAGAGGAGGTAAAGATTCTCGGCGTAAAAATAGAGAAAGAGATAGCCATCATCAAACGAACGGCAATTGAAGCCAAATTAATTGCGAAAGGTGCAAGGAAAATAGCGAGAGAAACTTGGGACTCCACGCAAAGCACGGCAAAAGTAGGAAAGGTCATGTTATCAAGGCTACAAAACCGGATAAAAGGTGTTGAAGAAAAGCAACAAGAGCAACCGGACATAGGGCCTAACGAGATGCTGAAAGAGGAGGTGGCGATATTAAAAAGAAATTTAGAGGACGAGGTAAAACGTCTCATTACAGAGACATTAGGAAAGAAAAGGGTGTAATTACTGCGTCGACTGAACGGTCACTTGCCGGAACACAGATAACCGCTTCACGGTGTGACAAAGTTGACACTATAAGCAACGGGAGCCACGCCTTGATTCACAGCTCTGAGGCAACGACCGAGGCAAACACGGACAGCGCGCAGCTGTCCAGTGAGCACAACTGCTGTCAGTTGATTGCATGTACCGAACAACTGTCGAACATACAGAGGGGGAGATATGACGATAGCGTGTCGGAACGAATTAGTCCACGTCCCGAAGTTCATACGATTCGTAAATGATAACTGGAATGATGACCGGTTTGACTACAAGCATTTTGTATCAGTCCGAAAGTTCCATCACTACAAGGACGAAGGTAATAGCTTGCATCCAAAAACTTTTATGGGACAATTCGAGCTATCTTTGCCCCCACACTGGCCATTGATGTACCAGCTGGATTTTGTGTGCTCCCATATGGAGGGCGCGACCGCTGAGTACATGAGAAATGTAGCGAAGACGAGCGTCTCGTTCGAAGAATTCAAAAATGCCTTCTTGGGCAAGTATTGGTCTAAAGAAACCCAAGAAAGGATCGAACAAGAAATTATGATGTCCAGAGATATGGAAGGGGAAGGGTACCGGAGTCCGGTCAAATTTTTTTAAAATATGACAAAAAGGAACCAGTACCTACACAACCCATGTAGCGGTGCGGAATCATCAGATTATGCTACATGAAACTTCCCACCTCGTATCAACAATCACTTGCTGGTCGTTGTGGTAGCGATACTGAGGTATTTAAGGGTATTTTGCGCGAACTGGAATTCGCATTTCAAGAGAAACAGGCGCGGGAGAAACGCGGACAGCGTGAACAAAATAACAACCGTCGCAATAATGGACCTCAGTGGGATAGTAGGCCAGTGCCGAACTACAACGGCCACAATCAAGATAAGAGTAATGGAAACTCGAAAAGAAGGTACACGGAAGAAGAGCGACACTCTCCAGTGCAACATAATAAATTACAAACGACTTGGGGCGGTAACCAGCAATCGGGAAGGAACAGGAATAATGGTTACCAAAGTAACAACCAGGAAGAGGTCGAAGTCCGCCCTCCGAAGCCTGGTCCATCCCACCTTAACGGGCAGGATTACGAATGACTAGAGCAGAGCGCGGACGTAGTAAACATAGGCTTAGAATAAGGATTTTGTTAAAGTGTCTTGTTTGTTTGTGTATACACTGATCTTAGTGGTAGAATGTCTCGTTTATATGTGCCTATATTTTGTGTTTTATTATTAATAATGATATCTCGCCTCTCGCTGCTGTGAAAGTGAAGCACTAGATTATTTTGTAAAAACACATGATTAAAGAATGGAATACAAGTATTTCTGGGCGTACCCCTAGAAAAAGATAACTTAGGAACTCTGTAAATTACAGAAAATTTCCCGTAATTGTATCTCCGTCATTGGAGAACATATTGAAGGTGGCCAGTCCCGTAGGTCGTTACGAGGACGCACCGACGCATCTCGTATGCCCCTGAATACTTAAGGGGTGGACAGCTATGCGCAGTTGCGTGAATTAGCGCACCCATTATATGTTAAAATGAACCGGATGCAATCATCTACAGAGCGAACAGCAGCATTGATACGCCAGAAATACTTGTTGATACCAAGATAGTGTAACAACTGCGAGTGTGAGCAGTGAGCTATATTTGTGTTGTGCCATTATGACATTGCTAATCCGAAACATGTTCACAGGCCTTATAAAACCATTCGTGACAAAAGGAGAAAACGGGAAGAAAATAGAGAAGAAGTGTCGCAATAGAACACGATAAAGGACGCTATCCAAACTTCCAACAAAAAATCTTGGTAAGACTGACACATGTCTAAGTTTGTTGTGTTTTATACATGTTCGCAGGCAGAATAAGAGGGACGTCTGCCACATAGGGAACTCAGAAGAAAAAACAAGATTAGAGATAAAAAGTAGTAAATAGTAGATATGTAGTCAGGTTGACCAACACCGTGTTAGTCGTAGGAATTGGTAGTTAGAAATGGTGATGGGGTCCTGTCCAAATAATCTTGATTCCCTATTCCTTGATTGTGTGTGTGTGTGAACGACTGTGAAGCAAGTTGTTTTGTACATTTTAATGTTTATGTATAAAAAAAGTTCAGTTACATTTCTATTTTAATTGATCCTGAAGTTGATTTACAAACAAGTAAAATTATTCAATTTGTAATGAAATAAGTTCATTGTCTTCAAGCAAGTAAAAAAAAAATGTATGGTACTGATGGTTAAACATGAGCACTTTCTGTGTACTAAAATTAGTTGTCTTAGTGTGTTAAGGTGGCGTAACTGAGCAAGAGGGAGTTGAAGCTACGACACCTGGCACACCACACACGAGCTGACAAGGAACGAGGACGACAGCAATGAGGGGAGCACACAGCTGACGATGATGATGGCATGCAGACCACGCCCTGAATCGACGGGGCCGGTGGTCAACTCAGCAGCCAAGGAGAGGTGAGATCCAGCACCTCTGTGTACAACAAAGAGGTCGGTCCTGGTCTCTGTACATGGTGCGGATCGGGGGCAGCAATGAAGAGGTCCAAGAAGGTTGCTATATTTGTTGCTCGCCACTTCAGGTGGAGCGACAGCCCAGCTGACCTTTTGTGCCTAAGGACACCAACTTTGAGGGCCTGAGCAAAAAATAGGCTCTTGTTTTATCACGGTCCCTCTCTTGCCCTAAAACGTCTATAAAAGGAGCAATGACCAGTGGCTGAGCCGCGAGAGGTCACCGATCATAGATGCATCGATGGGATCTTGTGCCTGTCGGACAAGATGTCAACAACGAGCTCTTAGGTGAGAGCCATCCTGCCTCAAGAAGATGCGGGGGCCTGTGGCGCCATCTCCGTAATCGACGTTGCTCTCTTCTCAGCCATTAGCCATCCCTCAACTTGCTAGTCAGAACTAATGTCACTTCGGTTCCTGCAAGAAACTTGTGCCGTGTGTGTGAGTGTGTCAGTGTGGATTCAAAAGAATAACATGCGCCACAATGAACATACTCATTTGTTCTGTTTATGAATTATGTTATAAGAAGGTTATGATTTTATAAATGTGCCATCTGTTAAAACGTCACAGACACTGGACTGGGCCAGACCTTGTTGAATTGTGTAGAGATGACACTTACACCATGCACAATATAAACGTCCAGAGACAGTGAGACAAAAAAAAACAAACTTTATTGATAAAATGTCAAACGGGTGTTCACATATAATTGAATGAGAGCAACCACTATCAACTTCACAAAATGTTACACAAACATTGTTCATGTATGTTTTTAGTAATTTAAGCCGAGTAGGGATGGATAACTGAGAGTGAATGGACCTTAAGTTACAATTGCAAGTCTTGCCATTCAAATGACAAGCACAGAGGTGCTTAAACATGTGTATTTGCCCTTTGTGACGTGTGTCCTAGTAATATAATTGTAGTTTTCTTTTAAGTACTCTGACCAATAATTGTCTCAGGAATTGGCAGAGATTAAAGTAAAATTAGACTAAATAATGACCACATCTTTAACAGTAAATCCAGTCATTGAAGGCAGGTATCCTAGGAATGAGTGGGAGTTTGCATCAGAGAGGAGGCAGTGGTAATCAATCACCCGTAACTAACCACGCAAACAGATTAAAATAACAGTTACAGAGATATTAATTTTGTACCACAGGTGGTAACACCATAGGAGTCATCACCTGTACTACAAAATTGATTTGAAGAGTGGGGCTATGTAAGATGGCAATAAATCAGGTTAAGAGCAACAGCATGAAATATGCCGGCCTCTGATGGGAACATAGGACCAAGGAATTTGAAGTACTCTCCTGGGAGTCAGAATTCCGGAAAAATTGGTGTTTGTGCAGACGCTAACCTTGATGGGTGGCCTGGGAGGAGCGAAATAGCAGAAGTTGAAAGGAAGGGAAATTTTGTGGGAATTTGTTCACTTCCCAGAGCAGGCATTGGTCGGCGCTGGGAAGCGACACATGATTAACGTGACTTGCGCTGCAATTGGCGTAAGTGATTTTGCTGGAGGGGAAACCGAGGCGAAGGGCGGACTGTGAGAAGTCTCCGTAGAGGTCTTCCATTCCCAGCTTGCCTACAGTGCGGACGTGGCATTCTTTACTCAGCTTGCCTGGGAAAGAGTGAGCATCTCTTTAGTTTAGGACCTAGCAAATTGAGCGGTTGAGCTTGGAGATAGGAAGTTTTGGTTCAGCTATATACTGAGCAAGATAGCTAGGAGTGAATAGACGTGCGCAGCCTTGCAGCACCACGAGGTCGGCTGACATCTGCACAATGACACTGCTCCGCCATGCTGTATTTGGTGATATCGCGCTATCTCCGGCCACTGATTAATTGGTTGGATCATGTCGGCAAAGTTTCCACGAGGGTTTCATGAGCCGTGTATTGTAGAATTCTTCTCACACTTTGCATTTCGCCTGGGTCAGTCGATAGGAATTACTTTTGAGTTATCACGCTTTACTCCACGCAAACTCAATTTGTTACCACTGCCTGATAGGAGAGTCTTGTAATGTGATGATTGAAGGTCGGGAGTTAAAATAAATTTGTGCTAATCGACTGCATCTGTTTTCAATCAAGTAGTTGAAATCCCAAATCACTTTCTAATTAATTTTAGGTTCAACATTTGCATCTGGTGTTCAATAGCTGAATATAACATCAATGTGCACCCCTTTTTAATTAAAAGTGATCAACTCTGAATAAATTAATGTCAACACTGCCACCGCAGTTCAATCAGGAATCACAGGGCCAGATTACTTTTTTGCGTTATCCGATATTGCGGCAGTTTTTGCACTCTCTGTTGATCTGTTAGTCAATTAGTTGGGGTGTACACATGCCAAAACCAGCTAAGTGACAGGTGGGGTGTTACAAAACTTTGAGTTTGTCTATGACATTGTAATTCTGTCAGAGCCGGCCAAGGAATTGGAAGAGCAGTTGAATTGATTGGATGTTGTCTTGAAAAGACGTGGTAAGGTGAACACCAACGAAAGTAATACAAGAGTAGGGGAATATATTCGAATGAAATCACGTGGTGCTGAAGGAATTAGAGTAGGAAACGAGACAATAAAAATAATAGATGAATTTTGGTTCAAAAAAATGGCTCTGAGCACTATGGGACTCAACTGCTGTGGTCATCAGTCCCCTAGAACCTAGAACTACTTAAACCTAACTAACCTAAGGACAGCACACACATCCATGCCCGAAGCAGGATTCGAACCTGCGACCGCAGCAGTCGCATGGTTCCGGACTACGCGCCTAGAACCGCGAGACCACCGCGGCCGGCGATGAATTTTGCTGCTTGGTCAGGAACATAAATAACTGTAGTCGAAGAGGAGAGGATGTAAAATGCAGACTGTTTTCAGAATGAAAAACAATTTTGGAAAAAAATGGGTTTGTTGACATCCAACACAAATTTAAGTTTCGGGAAATCTATTGTAAAGGTATTTATCTAAAGTGTAGCATAGTACAGAAATGATATTTGAAGGCTGTAAACAATTCAGGAAGGAATAGACTGGAGGCTTTTGATATGTGATGCTTCACAAGAATGCTGAAGATTATGTGTCAAGATCGAATAACAAATGAGGAGGTGTTTGATCGAATTGAAGAAGAAACGATATTTATGGCGCCACTTTTCTAAAAGAAGGGATCGTCTGATACAATATACGTTGATGCTTGAGGGAACCGTCAGTTTGGTAAATGGATAGAAGTAGGAGAGGGGAGGTGAATAATTGTAGGAGGCCAAAGGATAGCACAGTAAACAGATTCAAAAAAATGTTCAAATTGTGTGAATTTCTAAGGGACCAAACTGCTGAGCTCATCGGTTCCTAGACTTACACACTACGAAAACTAACTTAAACAGACTTATACTAAGAACAACACACATCCATGCCCGAAGAAGGACTCGAACCTCCGGCGGGAGGGGCCGTGCAATCCGTGACACGGCGCGTCCAACCGCACAACTCCGTGCGGCCCAGATTCAGATGTAGGTTACAGTAGATATTCCAAGATGAAGAGGCTGGCACAGTATGGAGTAGTGTGGAGAGCAGCATCAAACTGGTGTATGATGCACTACCCTTGATTCAGTCTCGTAGATACTGCATAAAACAAAAATTGTTGTGCAGAAATGTATCTGTAGGTTCAAGAGATAATGTATCAAACATATATATATATATATATATATATATATATATATATATATATATATATATATATATAGGGATGTTCACTTAACTTTGAGGAGGCCTCAGTGTCCAGCGGCGAAAAGATGTGCAATATCTTGTATGAGATTCGGGTCCTTAAATGACACAGCTTTTTCTATTAAAATTGTTGTTTATTTATCCTTTCACAAAATCTAAAATATAACATCAAAATATAAAAACTGTAGTTCTTATTATTATCCGCCCCCATCACACTCTTCTAGATGCTGACTCATACGAAATTAAAAACAGTATACATATGCCCGAAAATAGTCTGGCACCAGACAAACATAAAACGTGTAATTGTTCTGGAACACTCCAGAACATACCATAAGTCAATACATATACGAGTATATCAAGAGCTCCAATGGAAAACCAGTCTTAAGCAAAGCAAAGCAAGTTTCAGAACATATCGAAGCATAAACGAGGAGCTATATTAGCAGAAAAATTATATCGTTTAGTTCGTTAACTGAGCGGAAGTTCCGATAGGACTGGACTCATTAGAAGTCTTCGGACTGAAGACCGCAGCAACAATATATTGTTTCCAGTGATTTTATCGCCAATAGCATACTCGAAAATCATTGAATTTCTTTCCCTATTTATGTTTAGCACGTTACATTTATTTATGTTCAAGGTCAACTTCCAGTTCCTGCACCATTCATTGATCATCTATAGGTCTCTCTACATTTCGCTACAGTCTCCTGGTGTTGCAACCTCCGTGCAGACAAAAAAAAGGGTTCAAATGGTTCTGAGCACTATGGGACTTAACATCTGAGGTCATCAGTCCCGTAGAACTTCGAACTACTTAAACCTAACTAACCTAAGGACATCACACACATCCATGCCCGAGGCAGGATTCGAACCTGCGACCGTAGCGGTCACGCGGTTCCAGACTGAAGCGCCTAGAACCGCACGTCCACCAGGGCCGGCCCGTGTAGACAACTGCATCGTCTGCGAACAACTTCACGAAACTCCCGGCTTTATCCACTATATCGTTTATATTTATTGTACACAGTAGTGGCCCTATAACACTCTCTTGAGGTACTTCCGAAATAACCTTCACAGTCACGCAAATGTTCACGGGATACCTTCGTTGTGTAAAATATCATTTATGTTCTTAACGTATGACTTGTGAATAACTGTGAACTTATGTTCTATTTTTAACATGAGAATATTATTCTGTATGCAAGGTAATGCTATGGCCAGCTAAGGACATATCTTATGTAGGTAAAATGTTGTCAAATCTGAGGAGCTATTGTTACTTGAACAAAAGACTATGAGTTGCCATGTCGAGAACAGGACTCGCGCGCGAGTGTTATAGACGCACTGTGTGAGCATTGATTAATTGAAAACTGCACCCGTGAGTTTGAACTGTGTGAGAGATAGAAGCTAATAAGTGAAAATCCATGATAGGAACTGTGAACTGTGTTAATTAGATGCTGAAGTATATCGGATTGTGATGTCCTTCGGGGCTGCATTAAGGAGTGACTAAGATTTGAAGCAATCCACTGAAGTTCAAACAGGTAGAAGTTGGTCGATAGTGTGGGCTGTTTGAGGATTTTACTTGTAGTGTACGTGGAATAAAACAAAATAAAATAGCCATGGAGCGGGGTATATTAACCGAATTTTGCTCCAACTGACCATCAGACTCCTGTCCTGGCATCCGTCCTTGGCTGTCAAGACTTTCATGATGTCACGAACTGTCGAGCAGTGGACTCCCAGGGCAAAACCCATCACGCCGAATTTACGGGTATTAAATATTGGAGGTATGCCATTACCATGATCGTCTATTGTGTTTTGGTGTAGTGGCGATCGCAGATTTTATTGCAGCATCAGTGAGGTTACGTCACGGAATTATAAGGGGAGATTGCACTACAGTCTTACGCTGTATGGTGCGCTGCCATGTTAGACGCACCAAAACATTAGCAGAGTACTATTTACTATTGCTTCTTGTCTTTAATTTTCTTCTTGTAGACCTACTGTCCGCGCAAACTGAGTTGACACTCGGTGCGGTGGCTTTTCCCTATACGGTATACCCCATCAGGTGCCGTGTGGAGTATTAACTTCGCTTGCGTGAACAGTACATGCGAAAGTTATTTTAAATAGAAAATGTTGCAGTGCTTTCGTGAATAATACAGCGTAAAGAGAGCATTTTCTGACGTTTCTCTGGTATTAAATTCACATTTGATCCAGTAATACGACGCATTTCCCCTCGTTATGTAACTTCCTTTTCTTATACGTTTCGAATTACTAGGAAGAGAAGTATGTAGTACGGAAAGACTTCTTTCGTAATCCAGCATTTTCCTTACTACGGGCAGACGGAACTGATCCTCGGTCTCTGTCATCTTACTGAAATTGCTGAGATCACATTTGGCTACTTTTGAAGTAGGATTGTTAGGAAAATCACTGCAGTAAAACTAAACATCACACCCAAAATTCATGCTTATAAAAGAACGAGTCCACACCGAATGACATGTGATTCTTTTGCACATTAGACTATTATCAGAATGAAACTTCCTGCCAGATTAAAACTGTGTGCCGGACCGAGACTCGAACTAGGGAACTTTGCCTTTCGCGGACAAGTGCTCTACCAACAGAGCACTTGCCCGCGAAAGGCAAAGTTCCCGAGTTCGAGTCTCGGTCCGGCCCACAGTTTTAATCTGCCAGGAAGTATCATATCAGCGCACACTTCGCTGTAGAGTGAAAATTTCATTCTAGAAACATCCCCCAGGCTGTGGCTAAGACATGTCTCCGCTATATCCTTTCTTCCAGGAGCGCTAGTTCTGCAAGGTTCGGAGGAGAGCTTCTGTGAAGTTTGGAAGGTAGGAGACGAGGTACTGGCGGAATTAAAACTGTGGGGACGAGGCGTGAGTCGTGCTTGGGTAGCTCAGTTGGTAGAGCACTTTCCCGCGAAAGGCAAAGTTCTCGAGTTCAAGTCTCGGTCCGGCACACAGTTTTAATCTGCCAGGAAGTTTCATATCAGCGCACACTCCGCTACAGAGTGAAAATTTCATTCTATTATCAGAATGATCAATAAACCTGTAAATGATACAAGCTGACAGTTCCGTTCAAGACATTTTCATGAGAAGCTAATAATTGGGGCAACCAACATGGTGGACGTTGGCTCCAAGTTTGTGACGTCATGCCAACTCCCCTTTTTATACCTCCATGGGTTACGTCATCTTCTCTGACATCTCTCTCGTATTTGACGAAATTCGGCGGTGACAAGAAAAGATGCACAGTTACTGAGAACTTTGTACGTAAGGTAAGTTTTTAACTGACAACTTGGGAAAAACATTTGACAAACCAATCAGTCTGAATAGCACTGCGATATCGTTTATTATTTCACTCAGATAGCTGAAAAGAAACAGAAAACAGTTAATGTTAATCAAACTAAACGTCATACGGAATTACACCGAAGCACCAAAGAAACTGGTATAGGCACGCCTATTCAAATAAAGAGATTGTGGCGGTACGCCACATAACGTGAAAAAATAATATTGAAGAACTTTGCAAATATAACAAAACTGACGTCGTAACGAAATAAATGTTATCGCAGAAAAATCATGAAGACTATGTAATCAACTAATATGGTCTGTGACTGTTATTTTAATCTCTGTTTCTTTTGAAAAAAGATGTAGACACTTCCCTCTTGTTTTTTGGTTATGTAAGAAGCCATTTTGTGACGAGGCACGAAAACGTGTAAGTTTCATGTAATATTTAGTCTAAATATAATCAAATATCACTTAAAAGTGTCGCTAATGTTTTATTGTAACAGATCCTATACTCATGAAGTGAGTGACTTAAATAATTTATGCAAATTTTATAGGGAAACATTGGTGCAGAGGTCAACGCCATTGTTCTAAATGATAATGACTCAGAGTCGTAATAAATATTTTAATATTTGCTAATTTTGACACATAATAAAAATAAAAGTAAATGTAGGAGATTTCTCTTGATTAGCGGTCCTTCTTTTAAAGCGGTAATAGTAGTCAAAAGTTTTTCTAATAATGTACGATATTCATTTAATGTGATTTCAGTAGATTTTTTTTTCTCTCCGCGTAACGGATATTACGAGAATCCCATCACTATTGACTATTCACTGAAATATAAGGCACAATTAACAAACAGCTACTGTAGCTGTATATCTGGTATATTATCTGATGGTGGTGTCTTTTTTTTATTTAAAAACAGCTTGTCGGGCAAACTAAGTGCGAAAAGTACCATAACTGAATCCAAGGCGTAAATAATTTTCCAGTTGTGAAGCAGGCAGAATAATATTAACTCCAACTTTACATAACATATTAAAAAACCAACAATACAATCATAAAAAGAACTACCACAAGATATGTAAACAGAATACGGCGCTGTGGCCGACAACGCCTATATAAGACAACTACTGTCTTTCGCAGTAGTTAGATCGCTTATGGTGCTACAATGGTAGGTTATCAAAATTTAAGTGAGTTTGAACGTGGCGCACGAGCGATGGGAGACAGCATCTCAGAGGTAGCGATGAAGTGGGGATTTTCCCGTACGACCATTTCACGAGAATACCATGAATATCAGGAATCCGGTAAAACAAATCTCCGACATAGCTGCGACCGGAAAAAGATCCAGCACGAACGGGACCAACGACGACTGAAGATAATAGTTCAACGTGACAGAAGTGCAACCCTTCCGCAAATTGTTGCATATTTCAATGCTGGGCCATCAACAAGTATCAGCTTGAGAACCATTTAATGAAACAACATCGATATGGGCCGAAGGCTCACTCGTGTACCCTTGATGACTGCACGACACGAAGCTTTACGCCTCGCCCGTCAACACTGCGATTGGACTGTTGATGACTGGAAACATGTTGCATGGTCGGACGAGTCTCGTTTCAAATTGTATCGAGCGGATAGACGCGCGCGGGTATGGAGACAACATCATCAATCCGTGGACCCCGCATGTCAGCAGGGGACTGTGCAAGCTGGTGGAAGCTCTGTAATGGTGTGGGGCGTATGCTGTTGGAGTGATATGAGACCCCTGACACGTTTAGATACGATCTGACTCATGAGACGTCCGCAAGCATCCTGTCTGTTCACCTACATCCATTCATGTCCGTTGTGCATTCCGACCGACTTGGACAATTTCAGCAGGACAATGCGACACCCCACACGTCAAGAATTGTTATAGAGTGGCTCCAGGAACTCTCTTCTGAGTTTAAACACTTCCGCTGGCCGCCAAACTCCCCAGACATGAACATCATTGAGCATATCTAGGATGCCTTGCAACTTGCTGTTCAGAAGAGATCTCCACCCCTTCGTACTCTTACATATTTATGGACAGCCCTGCAGGATTCATGGTGTCAATTCCCTCCAGCACTACTTCAGATATTAGTCGAGTCCATGCCGCGTCGTGTTGCGGCACTTCTGTGTGCTCACCAGGGGCCCTACACGATATTAGGTAGGTGTGTACCAGTTTCTTTGGCTCTTCAGTGCTATCAGGAGTCGTTCACAATCAAACCTAACAACCACGTACTAGCTGCTTAATAGCTCACAATACTATTCTTAATTTACCTGTTATTTTAAAGCTATGATCGCTCTGACAGATATAAAGTGGAATCTAGCATTTGGGTGGAAAATCTACTTAGTTGGTGACAACAGCATTTTTGACTGTAGCTAATATACTGTTCTGTGCGGCACATTTTGTCCGAGAGCACGATGGATGGAGCAGTCTTTACTTCAGTTTTGGCAGTCTTTACTTCAGTTTTCATAACTAGAGAGTGCAGCAAATATGCTGCCCTACGGAAAGTGAACAGCTAGAAGGGGAGGAGGAAACGAAATGAAACTTCATGAGTTAGGAGGGTATGTTATTTGAGTGATTAGATAATCTAGTCAAACTTTCAAAGAACTTGACAGTATGACCCCACGTATTAGTATGACGTGATACCTCCTTCCCTCTGGATGCACGTACGTATTTGGTTGTGAAAGGTATCAATGAAGCCATTGTATCCTCTCCTGAGTCAAGATGGCACACAGCTATTATAACTTGTCCTTGACATTGTGGATACTGGTACTGAGGCAGGTGACTTTCGAAATGGTCCCACATATATTCTGTCGGGACAGATCTGGGGATCTTGCGGGCCATGTTTGTAGAGAGGCGTACTAAGTGTGGACGAGCAAATGGTACCAAGATACTGTCACATGAGAGGCAACACATGAGGACGCAGCATATCCGTGACGTATCGTTATGCTGTCAGAGCTCCCTCAGTCACTACCAACTGTACCTAAAGTCATGCTGTAAGTGGGCTGCTCCTGTGTTGGCAGCGCTGTGTAGCGCTTTGCATTGGATCTCTGACTGCGCTTTCTTTGTAAGAGACTGTGTGGCTGGTTGGGCTCGTTGTTGGAAGTCAATCGCCAGTAGTGTTGGGCAGTTGAAAGTTAGTCGCCAGCAGTGATGGAAGTATTTTTGGGCAGTTGGAGGTGAACAACCAGCAGTGATGGATGTTAAATGTGAGAAGTTAGCTTTGATGGAGGGTAGAAGCCTGAAGTGTTAGCGTAGGCTAACAATCTGGAAGTATCCGACTTGGAGATTGAAAATTATTCATGATTATATATCTTTGTATTGGATGTCAATGACAATTGATATTCGTGTTTGAACTGGATGTCACATTATTAAGGTAAAAAAATACAGTATTTGGTTTGCAACAAAATCTTTCCTTTGCTAACCACATGTCTAATAGTAGTTAGTGGCTTTAATGGTTAGAATCTTTTATTTAGCTGGCAGTATTGACGCTCGCTGTATTGCGGTAGTTCGGTTAATGAAGAATTTTGTGAGATAAGTACTTAATGAAATGTATAGGTTATTGTTAGGATTTATTTTTAGTCAGGGCCATTCTTTTGTGTTAATTATTTGAAGTAGGTTGTAATTTTTTTTGAGCAGTCAGATTACGTTGCGCTAGAACATTGTACGTCAGTGTTAACATGATAAGAAAAAGTAAAGAGAAGGTAGGCTAAGTACGTTCAGTTTTACTCAGCTGTTTCACAAGCAAATAACGTAGAAGTTTCATCTTCTCAGTCATTCAGCAATTTAAGTACAGACACACACATTTAAATAAAGAAGTTTCAATGCCTTATGGCTTCCCACACAGTGGCGCCGGAGGTAAAATGGACGTGCCCGTTCCAAAATACTGGAATAATGAGACCGACCGCCAGGTTGCCCCCATACTTGCCGACGATGGTAATGCGGAGGTAGTGCACAACCACGATTCGTCGTCGAACACAATGAGACGCCATTTGTCAGCACTCCATACTTCCCGGTCACCATCCGCACTAAACGCAGCCGTTTGTGTTGTGGTGCTAATGGCAGCCCACGCATGGAATGATAATTCCTTGGTCCAGTTGCTTCTAGTCTCCGATCAGAGCTGCAGGATGACGCAGAATGTTTCAGCGAGTCCTTTTCTTCTTCTGGGATAGCAAGCGCGGATGTGAAGGGATTACGACATGCTGGTGCACAGTACGGCGATCCAATATTCTGGTGGTCAGATCTAGTCTACCGGAACCCTTACGACATGCATGCATGCCCTCACGGTACCACGCAGTCTAACATCGGGCCACTGTAACATCCGAATGATCCACAACACCGAATATCGCACGATTAGACGAATCGGCCAAGTGGAGACCCTAAATGAGGAAATAAGGCCCCTTTTGAACTCTGTTAAACACTAATAACGCTGTCTCATACGAGTGTGTCACATTTCTGTGTCTTCCTCAGTGATTACTCAACACCTGTCGACGACGAAAAATCTGCAAAAAAGTATTGATAGATTTGGTTTAGGGACACATTACTACTTTCAACAAGATAATGACACGAAGCATACAGCGAAAACTGTCCGTCTGTGGTTGTTGTACCATACGCTGATGTTCTCAGGCTTCCGATACAGAGCGCAGACCTTAGTCCAATTGAATGTCTTTGGAGTACACTTGAAAGAATGATCAGAAAACACGAAATAAGAAGTAACACTGCTCTGAAACAAAGTCTACAACAAAAATGGCAAAATTTTATCTCAGAGACTACCAAAAAGTGATTCATTCCACGCCAAAGAGGTTAACAGAAGTGATACATAGAAGAGGAATGCCTACAAACATCGTCATTATTTTTATGTACATTGTTATTTTATTTTTATGTATCAATACTTTTTTCCCCACTGTATGAAGCCAGCTGGTACATAATTTTTATTTACTGTCTGCAGAAGGCTAATTTAGTTAATCCTTTTATATAAACAGATTAGGATGTAAACCCATACTGTTAGTTTACCAAATAACATCTTTGGTTGTGATCTTTAATACTAATAAATAAAGTTATTATACATGAAAAACGGTGTATGAATACTTTTTCCATGCTGTGTACGTTTATTTCAGAAATGCGATGTCTAGTTAAGAAAAAAATAAAGGAACCAAGTCTTCCGAAGTAAGAGTGATTTCAGGTGTGCCGCAGGGGAGTGTCGTAGGACCGTTGCTATTCACAATATACATAAATGACCTTGTGGATAACATTGGAAGTTCACGGAGGCTTTTTGCGGATGATGCTGTAGTATATCGAGAGGTTGTAACAATGGAAAATTGTACTGAAATGCAGGAGGATCTGCAACGAATTGACGCATGGTGCAGGGAATGGCAATTGAATGCAATGTAGACAAGTGTAATGTGCTGCGAATACATAAAAAGAAAGACCCTTTATCATTTAGCTACAATATAGTAGGACAGCAACTGGAAGCAGTTAATTCCATGAATTATCTGGGAGTAGGCATTAGGTGTGATTTAAAATGGAATGACCATATAAAATTAATCGTCAGTAAAGGAGATGCCAGACTGAGATTCATTGGAAGAATGCTAAGGATATGCAGTCCGAAAACAAAGGAAGTAGGTTACAGTACACTTGTTCGCCCACTGCTTGAATACTGCTCACTAGTGTGGGACCCGTACCAGATAGGGTTGATAGAAGAGATAGAGAAGATCCAACGGAGAGCAGCGCGCTTCGCGAAAGCGTTACGGAGATGATAGATAAACTCCAGTGGAAGACTCTGCAAGAGAGACGCTCTGCAGCTCTGTACGGGCTTTTGTTGAAGTTTCGAGAACATACCTTCGCCGAGGAGTCAAGCAGTATGTTGCTCCCTCCTACGTATATCTCGCGAAGAGATCGTGAGGATGAAATCAGAGAGATTAGAGCCCACACAGAGGCATACCGACAATCCTTCTTTCAGCGAACAATACGAGACTGGAATAGAAGGGAGAACCGATAGAGGTACTCAAGATACCCTCCGCCACACACCGTCAGGTGGTTTGCGGAGTATGGATGTAGATGTAGATGTAGAACGTAGTCTGGTGCACCAATCCCAACATGTCTGGTGCTACCTTTTTGTCGTTGCTTTACCCCTACATTGTAATTTTAGTTTTATATATGAATACTTTTTTCCCTACTGTATGACGCCAGCTGTTACAGAATTTTTATTTACTGTTTGCAGAAGGGTAATTTAGTTAATCCTTTTATATGTACAGATTAGGAGGTAAACCCATACTGTTGGTTTACCAAATAACATCTCTGGTTGTGATCTTTAGTACTAATAAATAAAGTTATTATACATGAAAAACGGCGTATGAATACTTTTTCCATGACTGTGTACGTTTATTTCAGAAATGCGATGTCTAGTTAAGAAAAAAATAAAAGAACCAAGTACAACGAGGTCTGGTGCACAAATCCCAACATGCCCGGTGCTACTTTTTGTCGTTGGTTTACCCCTAACAGATTCTGAGATACAGATTTGATAGATGCATAATTCAGTCTGAAACAGGGAGTGACTTATGAAAAGCCGTGTCCTATCGACAAGGCCTACTGAATGAGGAAGTGCCACGTCTGTGGTTAGCAGCCGCAGCGTGTAATTCCAGCGTCGAAACGATTCATTTTGCTGTTCTTGTATTTCATTGTATTCCACTCTAAAAGTTCGATTTTTTGCGCTGAACCGAATCGCTCCGCCATAAAGCAACATTAAGCACCTGGAAAATCGGGGCTCGCGTAGTGGGCAGGAAACTGTGGCTGCGGTTACCGCAGCTGTTCGTGAGGACCGCACAATATTCGCGGGACGTGCAGTGCGCATGCGTGGCCCAGCTCAGCGCCGTAAACGTTACCGTACGAAAAACAGCACCCAGGCTATTCTGCGTTTCAGACTCGACACCGGAACACGTATGCCGGCGGTCCAAGCCACGGAGCACCTCCTGTCTGCTGGAAAAGGAAGATTAGGGTTTAACGTCCCGTCGATGTCCAGGTCATTCGAACCGGAGCACAAGTTCGGGTTGGGAAAGAATGGGGAAGGAAATTTCCCATGTTTTGAGAGGAACATTAAGAAATTTAGAGAAACCACAGAAAACCGAAACCAGCATGGCCGGATGGGGATTTGGCCGGCCGGAGTGACCGAGCGGTTCTAGGCGCTTCGGTCTGGAACCGCGCGACCGCTACGGTCGCATGTTCGAATGCTGCCTCGGGCATAGATGTGTGTGATGTCCTTAGGTTGGTTAGGTTTAAGTAGTTCTGTGTTCTAGGGGGCTGATGACCACAGATGTCAAGTCCCATAGTGCTCAGAGCCATTTGAATCATTTTTGATGGGGATTTGAAAGCCACTGCCGCTTCCTCTCACAAATCATAAAGATCATAAGGAGACAAAACACCGTTCCCTGGAACAAACTGCTGGAGCAAACATGCTGCTGATGGTTCGGATACTGTAGTAAAAAATGTGTATCCATCTGCAGTTGGGAATAATGGCCCGAAACCAATCGCAGCAGTAAAATAAGGCTTCTGAAAAGTCAGTTGTGATTCATTGATAAGTTTTGGCGTTTCTTGAAGTAGAAAATTTTATTATGATTTAAGTCCAAAAAGCTGCTTCTTTTTTTGAAATGTTTATTTAACAACGACAGGCCTGTTTCAGCACTATTTCATCACCAGGCGATCTGAAAGTAATCGTTCTATAATATATACTATTTTCTAGGGCAGACGGTAGCCTACTTGTCGTATATGAGATTGACAACCATACATTTATGGAATTCTTAACTTACGTATAACATCGCTGGTTCGTCACTTAAGCGTTTTTCTTACGTCTTTTAAAGTTATTTTATGACGTAGCTTTCATAGGCTATATTTGTTGAAAGTTATAGCCTGAATTTTATTTGTTGTGTGTGACAGTTTTTTGTTTGACGTTTAACCAACGACGTTATAAGTTTACATCAGAGCAATTACCTATCGATTTCCCTTAGTTACCGTGTTGTTTATTTTTATCTGCGAATGTGTGATTGGTTTCGCTTAGCTTATGTCTTTGGTTGTTTATCCGTTTTCATGCTCGATGATTTGAATAAAGTTTTCTACATAGTGTTTATATTTTAGATGTAATTGCTCGTTGAGTATTTGTTGTGGATATTTGTGTGCATGTGTGTAGAGTTCGACTTCTTCCAGAATATTGAGTAACCGACCTTTAGGTGTTATATGCAAAATTTGGATTGCTTTTTCTACATTGTCTGTGGTATGTTGTTCTGCCTGTAGGTAAGTTAAGAATTCCATAAATGTATGGTTGTCAATCTCATATATGACAAATAGGCTACTGTCTGTCCTAGAAAATAGTATATAATAAAACCATTACTTTCAGATCGCCTGATGATGGCAACAGTGCTGAAACAGGCCTGTCGTGATTAAATAACCATCTGAAAAAAAAGAAGCAGCTTTTTGGACTTAACTCATAATGTCTTTTACACGACTTATATCGAGCTGGGGGCCATTGGAAACAAAATTACAAAATTTTATATTTTTTAACGTTTATTGCAAGTTGGCGATCTTTACACCACTCCGATATGTTGCGAAGAACTGCATGAATATTGGAGCAACTTTTCTCAGACAATACTTCATTACAGATATTTGCATAATCTGAAAAACAGTCCGATGTTGTTGCCTGTCAGGCCACTAAGCAACAACAGGTCCCAAAACATTTCCATTGACCACGCCTGAAGTTATTTCCACGTCTATCGATGATTCACCATTCGAGATGACACGCTGCTTCATCACTACCGAGAAACCCTCAGTCCAGTCACAAATTTCGTTTGATAACCCATGTGACTGTGTTTTCGTCAATAAGCGTCGGCGTATGACTGAGTCAAATGCTGTACGGGACCCAAGAAATATTGTATCTACCTGACTGCTTTGATCCGTGGCTTTCATGAAGCCAAGAGAGAAAAGCGTATGTTTCGCGTGTTGATTTTCGCATCGTCCGCCCCCAGTAGCTGATTGGTGGCCGGCACGGTAGCTCAGCGTGTTCGGTCGGCGAGCTGGTTGGCTTCTGTAATAATAATTAAAAAAACTGAGTGGAAGGATCAACAAACGAACTTGAACGAATGTCATGTGACGTCTGCAACGACCAAACACAACGATCAACAACGAACAAAACGAAAAAAAAAAAAAGGTGGTCAGCGCGACAGAATGTCAATCCGAAGGGCCCGGGTTCGATTCCCGGCTGGATCGGAGATTTTCTCCGCTAAGGGACTGGGTGTTGTGTTGTCCTAATCATCATCATTTCATCCCCAACGACGCGCAAGTAGCCGAAGTGGCGTCAAATCGAAAGACTTGCACCCGCCGAACGGCCTGCCCGACGGGAGGCCCTAGTCACACGACATTTACATTTTCGCATCAATTTGTTTTTGGATTCCATAGTGCTTTACAGTGGATGAGGTCACACTGTCCGCCGTGCCCCATTTAGTTTGAGGCAAGAATACGTTAAAAGAGTCTACAACATATGAATGTCATTGTTATTTGAGGGTAGTTTTGCATAAGTAGCGATCAAAATGTTTCCACTCGAAGGCGGTACAGGCCATAATAGGTATGTCAATAAGGCAAAATCGCCGTGAACATTGAGACAACCATCATATCGAAAATACTTGTTTGGTAAAACACCGTGTCCTGCTATGTGAAGAAGTGCGTAACTGCTTGCTGCACATCTCCATCCGACAGGAACCGTCGACCCTTTAAGGCTCTTTTTAAGGAACAGAAGGAGAGATATTCCCATGGGAGAGATCAGGACTCTAGGGCGGTTGGTCGAAAGTCTGCCACTTGAGGCTGACCTCCCAGATCGAGCGTCGTCTTTCATCGAATAGCTACCACCAAGGAACTTGTCACACCATTCCTCAACTGTGATTTTCGACAGACATGCTGCCCCATAGATATTCTTCGCAATCCGACGCATGTCCACCGGTGTGTATCCGTCCGAAGCCAAGAGAATAATAACAGCACGTTGGTCCTGTTGGGGCGGATTTCATAATAATGTCATCGTAGTTCACGTTTCCGTATTTACCGCACGCATATCAGAAAGACATGACTGCCACACTAATCCGTTTCCTGTGTCTCGGTGCTGATACACCGTTATCGGAGTCGCGATACGTTGCATACGCTGCAGTAACGCCCTCAAACTTCTATTATACACTCCTGGAAATGGAAAAAAGAACACATTGACACCGGTGTGTCAGACCCACCATACTTGCTCCGGACACTGCGAGAGGGCTGTACAAGCAATGATCACACGCACGGCACAGCGGACACACCAGGAACCGCGGTGTTGGCCGTCGAATGGCGCTAGCTGCGCAGCATTTGTGCACCGCCGCCGTCAGTGTCAGCCAGTTTGCCGTGGCATACGGAGCTCCATCGCAGTCTTTAACACTGGTAGCATGCCGCGACAGCGTGGACGTGAACCGTATGTGCAGTTGACGGACTTTGAGCGAGGGCGTATAGTGGGCATGCGGGAGGCCGGGTGGACGTACCGCCGAATTGCTCAACACGTGGGGCGTGAGGTCTCCACAGTACATCGATGTTGTCGCCAGTGGTCGGCGGAAGGTGCACGTGCCCGTCGACCTGGGACCGGACCGCAGCGACGCACGGATGCACGCCAAGACCGTAGGATCCTACGCAGTGCCGTAGGGGACCGCACCGCCACTTCCCAGCAAATTAGGGACACTGTTGCTCCTGGGGTATCGGCGAGGACCATTCGCAACCGTCTCCATGAAGCTGGGCTACGGTCCCGCACACCGTTAGGCCGTCTTCCGCTCACGCCCCAACATCGTGCAGCCCGCCTTCAGTGGTGTCGCGACAGGCGTGAATGGAGGGACGAATGGAGACGTGTCGTCTTCAGCGATGAGAGTCGCTTCTGCCTTGGTGCCAATGATGGTCGTATGCGTGTTTGGCGCCGTGCAGGTGAGCGCCACAAGCAGGACTGCATATGACCGAGGCACACAGGGCCAACACCCGGCATCATGGTGTGGGGAGCGATCTCCTACACTGGCCGTACACCACTGGTGATCGCCGAGGGGACACTGAATAGTGCACGGTACATCCAAACCGTCATCGAACCCATCGTTCTACCATTCCTAGACCGGCAAGGGAACTTGCTGTTCCAATAGGACAAAGCACGTCCGCATGTATTCCGTGCCACCCAACGTGCTCTAGAAGGTGTACGTCAACTACCCTGGCCAGCAAGATCTCTGGATCTGTCCCCCATTGAGCATGTTTGGGACTGGATGAAGCGTCGTCTCACGCGGTCTGCACGTCCAGCACGAACGCTGGTCCAACTGAGGCGCCAGGTGGAAATTGCATGGCAAGCCGTTCCACAGGACTACATCCAGCATCTCTACGATCGTCTCCATGGGAGAATAGCAGCCTGCATTGCTGCGAAAGGTGGATATACACTGTACTAGTGCCGACATTGTGCATGCTCTGTTGCCTGTGTGTATGTGCCTGTGGTTCTGTCAGTGTGATCATGTGATGTATCTGACCCCAGGAATGTGTCAATAAAGTTTCCCCTTCCTGGGACAATGAATTCACGGTGTTCTTATTTCAATTTCCAGGAGTGTATTTGTATACATATGTAGCCCGGGCTTTCTTCCAAACACAAGCCACAATTTCTTTGTTTGAAGGGTATCCGATGCACTATTGTTAAGTGGGAGACTGATTCAGTTGCAAGTTCAACATAATATCTGATAGGGATACCATCGGGATCCAGCGCTTCCTTTTAATTTTACTGATTTCACATCCTTCTCAACTCTACTGGTACTAATACTTACTCCCTAACAAAAAATATGAAACATCCAGTAGGGAAGGAGGAAACGAAACGGAACTTCACAGGTGAGAGAATATGTGACATCATTTCAGTGAATAGAGAAGCGTATCAGACTGAGAAACACGTTGGCAATATGAGCCCACTTGTCAGCACGGGGTCGCATCCCCTCTGGCCTGAGGGGAAGCACGGCTTCGGTTGGGAAGGGTGTCATAAAGGCATTTTATCTTCTCCTCCCGTGGTCTCAGAGGAAAAGTCTTCCATTAGTAGTCAAGACATACTCGGTCCTAAATTCGAAACCCGCCACCGCTTAAATCTTGATTAATAATCAGCATTGGCGGTCGAAGACTTCCGGAATAAGGCTTCGCCCTCATTCTGATAACGGTCTTGTCAAAGGGCGCGGTGAAGCGAACAGAGATTCAGGGCACTCTCTTGTCCTTGGGGTGGGAAACTGCCCCTAAAGGTGGAATAATCAGCAATGATCAACGGCATGAAGACGCAGATGGCAGTGGAAACCACTGGATGAATGACACATAACGTGTATCTACAGGACATGTGGCCTGTAACTGAAAAAGTGTCATGATGATCTCTCCATTGGCAAAATATTCCGGAATAGTCCCCCAATCGGATCTCTGGAAGGGGACTGCCATAGGGGAGGTGACCACGAGAAAAAGACTGAATAGCAACGAAAGGATAACGTTTTACGAGTCGGGGTGGGTTTGAAGGTGGTAGGGAAGCTAGAAAATCTGAAAAGGCACATGAAAAGGCTCAATCTAGATATAGTAGGGGTCAGTAAGTGAAATGGAAAGAAGACAAAGATTTCTGAACGGATGAGTAAAGGGTGATATCAACAGCAGCAGAAAATAGTATAACGGGCATAGGATCCGTTATGAATAGGAAGGTAGGACAGAGAGTGAGCTACTGTGGACAGTTCAGCGATAGCGTCGTTCTGATCAGACTGGACGCAAACCAGCACCGACAAGGATAGTTCAAGTATACATGCCGACGTCGCAAGCTCAAGATGAAGAGATAGATCAAGTATATGAGGGTATTGAAAGGGTAATACAATATGCAATGGAAGATGAAAATCTAAGAGTCATGGGGGACTGGAATTCAAATTGTAAGGGAAGGAATAGGAAAAGATTATAGGAGAATATAAGCTTAGGACAAGAAATGAGAGACGAGAAAGACTAATTCTGTAATAAATTTCAGGTAGTAATAGCGAATACTCTGTTCAAGAATCGCAAGAGGAGGAGATATACTTGGAAAAGACCGGGTGATACGGGAATATTTCAGTTCGATTACATCATGGTCAGTTAGAGGTTCCGAAATCATATTTTGGATTGTAAAGCGTACCCAGGAGCAGATATAGATTCAGATCACAATGTAGTAGAAATGAAGAGTAGGTTGAAGTTTAAGAGATTAATCAGAAAGAATCAATACGCAAAGAAGTGGGATACGGAAGTACTAAGGAATGAAAACAGACGCTTGATGTTCTCTAAGACTATAGTAACACCAATAAGGAATAGCTCAGTAGGCGATACAGTTGAAGAGAAATGGACATCTCTGAAAAGAGCGATCACAGAAGTTGGGAAGAGAAACACAAGTACAAATAAGGTAACTGCGAAGAAATCATGGGTAACAGAAGAAATACTGTAGATGTTCGACGATAGAAGAAAGTACAAAAATATTCAGGGAAATTAAGGAATACAGAAATACAAGTCACTGAGGAATGATATAAATAAAAAGTCCAGGGAAGCTAAGACGGAATGACTGCATGAAAAATGTCGGAAGGACTGACTGAGCATGTAGAAAAGTCACAACAATCGTTGGTGACATTAAAAGCAAGGGTGGTAACATTAAGAGTGCAATGGGAATTCCACTGCTGGATGCAGAGGAGAGAGCAGATGGATGAAAAGAGTACATTGTAAGGATCTGTGAGGAGGATGACTTGTCTGATGTGATTGAAGAAGAAACAGAAGTCGATAGAGAAGAGATAGGTGATCCAGTATTAGAATCAGAATTTAAAAGAGCATTGGAAGATTTAAAATCAAATAAGACATAAGGGATAGATAACATTTCATCAGAATTTTTAAATCATTGGAGGACGTGGCAACAAAACGACTATTCACGTTAGTGTGTAGAATGTATGAGTCTGGCGACATAACATCTGACTTTCGGAAAAATATCATCCACACATTTCGGAAGACGGCAAGAGCTGACAGTTGCGAGAATTATCGCACAATCAGCTTAACAGCTTATGCATCCAAGTTGCTGACAAGAATAATATACAGAAGAATGGAAAAGAAAATTGAGGATGTGTTAGATGACAGTCAGTTTAGCTTTAGGAAAGGTAAAGGCACCAGAGAGGCAATTCTGACGTTGCGGTTGATAATGGGAGCAAGACTAAAGAAAAATGAAGGCACGTTCATAGGATTTGTCGACTCGCAAAAAGCCTTCGACAGTGTAAAATGGTGCAAGATGTTCGAAATTCTGAGAAAAACAGGCGTAAGCTACAGTGAGAGAAAGTAATATACAATACGTGCAAGAGCCAAGAGGGAATAATAAGAGTGGACGGCCAATAACGAAGTGCTCGGATTAAAAAGGGTGTAAGACAGGGATGTTGCCTTTCGCCCCTACTGTTGAATCTGTACATCGAAGAACCAATCATGGAAATAAAAGAAAGGTTCAAGAGTGGAATTAAAATTCAAGGTGAAGGGATATCAATGGTACGACTCGCTGATGACATTGCTATCCTGAGTGAAAGTGAAGAAGAATTACATGATCTTCTGAATGGAATGGTCTAATGAGTACAGAATATGGATTGAGAGTAAATCGAAGAAATTCGAATGTAATGAGAAGTACCAGAAATGAGAACAGCGAGAAACTTAACATCAGGATTGACGGTCACGAAGTAGACGAAGTTAAGGAATTCTTCTACCTAGGCAGCAAAGTAGCCAATGAAGGACGGAGCAAGGAGGACATCAACAGCAGACTAGCACTGGCAAAAAGGGCATTCCTGGCCAAGAGAAGTCTACTAGTATCACACATAGACCTTAATTTGAGGGAGAAATTTATGAGAATGTACGTCTGGAGTACAGCATTGTATAGTAGTGAAACATGGACTGTGGGAAAACCGGGACAGAAGAGAATCGAAGCATTTGAGATGTGGTACTACAGACGAATGTTGAAAATTAGGTGGACTGATAAGGTAAGGAACGAGGAGGTTCTGCGGAGAATCGGGGAGGAAAAGAATATGTGGAAAACACTGACAGGGAGAAGGGGCAGAATGGTAGGACATCTGCTAAGACATCAGGGAATAACTTCCGTGGTACTAGAGATAGCTGTAGAGAGCAAAAACTGTTGAGGAAGACGGAGATTGGAGTACATCCAGCAAATAATTGAGGACATTAGTTGTAAGTGCTACTGTGAGATGAAGAGGTCGGCACAGGAGAGGAATTGATAGTGGGTCGCATCAAACCAGAAGACTGATGACTCAGAAAGAAAACTCCTCTCCTGAGGCAAGCTGGCACAAAACTGTCGTAACTGGTTATCGGTACCGTGAATTCTGGTACTGGGACTGAGATGACGTCCGAGTTAGCCCAGGCAAATCTGGCGATCTTGTTGGCCACTTGAGTACCTCAACGTCACGTACACAATTCATAGAGACTCGAACCTCGTGTAAACGAACATTGTCCTACTGAAATATGGCATCACTGTGCTGTGGCATGAGAGATAACACATAAGGATGCGGGATGCCCGTGAGGTAACGTGGAGCCATTGGTGTTCCATCAGCCACTATTAGCAATGACCTGAAGTCGTACCTGATGGCTTCCCACACCATTCAATACCACTGTGCCTCTCCAAAACATCGGTAGGATGAGACGTCTCCTCAGGTCACCGCAGTATTCGCCGACAATGGTCATTAGGGGAAGTGCAGAATAGCGACTTTTCTCTGAACACAGTGCGGACATGTGTCCGAAAACGCATACTTTCCATTTTAGAGCTCATTTTACTGCTTCTCTTAAAATCACATTAATCATGGAATGAAAACACACAGCAACAGAACGTATCAGCGTGACTTCAAACACTTTGTTACAGGAAATGTTCAAAATGTCCTCCGTTAGCGAGGATACGTGCATCTACCCTCCGTCGCATGGAATCCCTGATGCGCTGATGCAGCCCTGGAGAATGGCCTATTGTGTCACAGCCGTCCACAATACGAGCACGAAGAGTCTCTACATTTGGTACCGGGGTTTGCGTAGACAAGAGCTTTCAAATGCCCCCATAAATGAAAGTCAAGAGGGTTGAGGTCAGGAGAGCGTGGAGGCCATGGAATTGGTCCGCCTCTACCAATCCATCGGTCACCGAAACTGTTGTTGAGAAGCGTACGAACACTTCGACTGAAATGTGCAGGAGCTCCATCGTGCATCAACCACATGTTGCGTCGTACTTGTAAAGGCACATGTTTTAGCAGCACAGGTAGAGTATCCCGTATGAAATCATGATAACGTGCTCCATTGAGCGTAGGTGGAAGAACAAACTAAAATGAGCTCTAACATGGAAATTAAGCGTTTCCGGACACATGTCCACATAACATCTTTTCTTTATTTGTGTGTGAGGAATGTTTCCTGAAAGTTTGGCCGTACCTTTTTGTAACACCCTGTATACGCTACCAGGCGTGGTAACAACACTGCACACGAACAACACTAATGCACTCTGCTAGTCTTTCTATCTGTCACAGAGAATTGCAAGTCTTATCACTTACGTACTCGCCGATGGTGAATACATGCACAAAGTTACATTAACATCTCACCATGTCGTCTGGATGCTTAGTTTTTTGGTCAGCTAGCGTATATCTCTCATACAGGTAATGGTGCGAGAAAGGTGGTACAATACTGCTGTACTGTATGTTCCTTTGCAAACGTATATCTGAAATCAGAGTCCTTCAGTTTGGGTCTTGCTTTACTACAGTCAATTTCGGTTCAAAATGGTTCAAATGGCTCTAAGCACTATGGGACTTAACATCTGAGGTCATCAGTCCCCTAGACTTAGAACTACTTAAACCTAACTAACCTAATGACATCACACACATTCGAACCTGCGACCGTAGCAGCAGCGCGGATCCGGACTGAAGCGCCTAGAACCGCTCGGCCATCAATTTCGGTTCCTGCGTCATCCGTGAGTATCTAGATACTAACTTTAGAGCCATTAGCAGCTCTCACAAACGTCCAGAATTTCTCTAGGTTTCGTGATAGGTATTTCAATAAAATTCTGGTACGATACGATATTGCGGTGACTGTGTTGTCAAGAGGAATGCTTGCGTGTCCGAAAGAACATTACGTCGTCCTTCTTAACAACACAGGTATTTACCGATACCAGGAAGCGATTTTCAGTCAGAATATCCTCTCCTACGGGGGAGTTACAAAATGTGTGTACGAGTACAGATTGTGACGCAGGAACGAAGGCATATGGAAGCTTGGGTCTGGTGGTGAATCGCTTACGGATATCCAAAGTGGTTCGAGTCCCGGTCTGGCATAAATTTTTAGTGTCGTCATTCCTTTATAGAGCTGATAGTTTCGTATTTGCAACTGCAAATACCTTTCGTGTATTTCATAGATTTTGCAACGGTAGTCGTTGAAGGCTTTACACATTGCCCCTTTGGTAGCGATACGTGTTTCACTTGGCATCTTTCTGTCTATAGCCCTATGTTTTGTTTTATACCTGTTGGGCAGTAGTCATGCTGATGTACTGAAGTTTAAATGTTAACCAGTGTTCATTCTCCCGTGTTCAAGGCGGCAACCGGAAGTTGACGCATCCTTCCGGCCTTGTGGTGAGTCAGGAGGTCGCCAACAGCCGAATCGGAGCGATCTGGTGGGAGTGACCTTGAGATTCGCAAGCCTCTGCGCCTCCCGGGGCGTCGGAAGGCGCCGATTTCCATTCCACTCCCACTTGTCCGACTAGCATCCTCTGCGCCTGGAGCGGAGCGGGTACGACCAGACTTGCAAAATTACATGCTTTAAACCGTCGTAATACCTTACCGCGTGAAATGAGAACGTTAAACTGTCCCACCACGGGCGGCGTTTCTCACGGTTTTATGCTAACGCGTGTTACTTTACTACTACGGTATTTTGTTGACCCGCATCCGTCGCTGAGGTCATTAACACACGGCAGCGCGCAGTTCGGAGGTAACCAGTCGAATCGTGGTGACAGAAGAAATATTCATATGTTGACATTCAGCTCACTGATAGCCTGATCATACCTATGAAACGTGTCTCAAGGTGTGAGGCCATGCGGAACTGTTGACAATGAAGCGTCCGTCGGATGTAGACTCTAACAAGGGGACCGCGCCTGCTCGTCATTATCGATTCCCTAAAAAATTATGGTATATGCAGGACCTAACCAGAAACGAAAGTAACTGAAGTGGGCCGATGGTCAAGCGTTCAGAAAAAAAATAGCATTTTGGTGCCGGTCGCTCGTGGCATGAGCCGTTTATGTTAGCGTAGCCTCCGGGCGACGGATAGCGCGACGAGAAGTGTACATCACGCTAACCTGAAGGTCGTGGGGTCGAGTTCTTATACCAAACCCTCTTTCAATTTCATATTTTTACGTTACTTGCTGCAAAAAACCGAAATAACACTCAGTTTATTGTATTTATTGAAATTTTCGTAAAAGGACTGAAAAAGAGACTCAAATATTGAACCTAGGTTTCAAAAAATGTGAATCCGTACGTAACAAAATATACGAAAGTCGTAATTACTTCATCAAAATCTGGGAAAATTATAACAACCTTAAACATTTTTTGACTGGTTTTGTGAAGCTCTGTGTACAGGAGAACAAATTTATTCTGTTAAGCGACTCGTGGCGAGGACTAACAAATCCACAATTCAGACTGAAATTTTCGCTCTGCAGCGGAGTGTGCGCTGATGTGAAAGTTCCCCGCAGATTAAACCGTGTGCCGGACCGAGAAGAGATACTGGTGGAACTAAAGCTGTGAGGAGGGGGTGTGAGTCGTGCTTGGGTACCTCAGCTGGTAGAGCACTTGCCCGCGAATCCTGAGTTCGCTTCTCGATACGGCATGTAGTTTTAATCTGCAAGGAAGTTTCAAAATCACAGTTCCAAGAAGAGATTTTTCCAGCTGGTACTCCGCTGGTGCAACCCCGTGATATCTTGTTTTATCGGCAGGTAAAGAATTTGATTTAAAAAAAGCTTCAGAGTTACTCTTATCTCATAGAGGGAGGAAAACAATCACACGCCGAGAATACATTCCATTGTACACTCGAGTGTAACAGTAGCTCTAAATACGACCACTATCTCTATTAGTTTGCTTTCTGAAAAAACATTATTCTAACCAAATGGTAACTGTGTGGCCTACATCATTTATGGGTGGTTAATTTAGTTCCCGATATTATTATTACTGTTATTATATGTTATGTTAACTCCGTAATTCGCAAACTTGCCATCAGGCAGACAATTTAACCAAAGGGTCACAAGTGTCTAATAAAGGGCGTGTAATGCGACACGTGCGGTTCAAGCCGTAGACGAGTTTGAGCCAAGACATTTCGACGCAGAGGAACCGCATGTGAGCCCGAACATCTTTGGGATGTTAGCTCGCAAACTGCAAAAATGCGGCGCTAATAACGTGTGCAAGACTCCGAGAAAATTACTGCTTGCCCCGGTTTTACGATGGACATCACCCCAGTACGTGTAAATCATCAACCGTAAGATAACAAAAATTATCTAATTCTATACGCGAAGTTCTCGTGCACGCCCTACAATCCCTTCCTGAAATTTTTTTGCGAACCCGCATTTCCTTTGCCTCTCCTTTTCAAGTCTTTTATGAAAATATTAATAAATATTAAATAAATGTTAGTAAATACAGTATATTTCGATTGAAATGCAGTGTGACATAAAAATAAAGGAAGTTTCCACTGGGGACTGGACCCGACGACCTACATATTACCGTCCCGTAGTCTTTCCGCTGCGCAAGCCGCTGTCTGCAAACTACCCTGGCACAAATGGCCCATGGCTCACACTACCTACGCCACAAATGCGATTTTTTTCCGTAAACGCTTGGGCATTTGGAGCTTCCAGTTCTGTCTGTTTCATTTCTGGCCAAGCCATGTGTATACCTTAAATTTGGAGGAAATCGGTGCTGAAGAGTATGCGCGGTCCCCTTGTAAACTCGGTGGCCCTGTTTGCGCAATTGAAATATGCAAGGCTAGAGCGATCATCCCACTGTTCGTCTACAGTAGTTGATAGTTGATACGGAAGATCCACGCTGCACGCTTTTGATACCGGAAACGCGTATTCTTGTGTAATCTCCTATACCTTGCGACCAATTCGTTTTCGACTTATTATCACCCCACGTTCAAAATCGGTTGACTAGTGGTGTGTCGTATTCACCAGTGCAGTCTTGCCAATGTTACAACACTATTAATGTCTAAGGCTACGTTTATACTACAACTTAGGGTGAAAGCTTACGTGTGTGGTATGTGCTTCATGGTGCATAGGCAAACTTTCATGTGGCTGTTCGGGAGTACGTATCACGAATCTTTTGTTGAGCTGTAAGCACATGAGACGTACACTGCCTGAAGATTACTAAGGGACAGAGGCATTTCTGGACATGAATAGCCACAGGCAATCATAGACGACATGAAAGACAGCAAATACGTAGTAGAGGTGGACTGGCATGTGGTACAGATTTCACCACAAGCGAAAGCAGAGTGAGAAGAATAAATAACATTCATGTTTGACACAGCTCAGACTCCCAACATAAAGGTCGATATCGGACTCACAGTAAGGAAGATGCCCTCCTCGGACACTAATGCACATTTTGCACCTGTTACCAAACTGCTGAGGATTCCTTGGTGGATACTGTCCCACTCCTCTCTCAAGGCGGTTTTCAGTTCTTGCACGGTTCGGGGAAGGGGCATTCGTTGAGAAACATATCTTCCAAGAGCATCCCAGACCTACTCTATAGGGTTTAAATCCGGGTAGTACGCGGGCCATTCCATACGTTTAGTGTGTCCGGCACCTCAGCCGTCCTGTGTGGGCAAGCATTGTCGTTAATAACAGAACTCGGGGCCTGCTGCAACCCTAACAGACGGAGAGGGTCCAGAATAATCTCGCTGCAATATCTCTGTGTTGTAACGTACTTTGCGCAAATATCAGAGTATGTAGCAGTGTTCGGCTACTGTACATAATTCCTGCGTACACCACAACGCCTAGGCCAGACCGATGACATTCATCTATATTCTGTGCTGTGTAACGTGTTCCCCTCTCTCACCACCCTAACTAGTGATCAGGATACTTGCGACAGTGAAGCGAGATTCGTCGGAAAACATCACTTTGGACCGCTGTTGCTGACCCCTACGAAGATGCTCCCTACACCAACGAACTCTTTCTCGACGATGGCGTGGCTGAAGTGGGATGCATTTCACAACCTTATGGACATACAAACAAGCGTGATGTAATCGCCACGAAATGGTTCCGGCAGAGACACGTGTACCGTTAGCGGTTGCAACGTCTGCTGCGATTTGCCTTCGTGTGAGACGTCCATTCCTTTTCGCCACTAGGGCTGCTTACCGATCCTCTTGCGATGTGGTGGTCCGCCTATGACCACTGGCCCACTTTCGCACAGCATTTCCTCCTTCAGCGGCCTTTTTAATCACGAGATGACACTTTTGGTCACACCCATTACTGCCGCCCTAATGGCACGGCTTCGAGCCGCCCAACTGCTCGTCCACGTTCGAACGCATTCATATGCTGTCATGCAGACATGTTGCCGTACCACACAGAATGTCACACTAATCGGTTCCACAACCGTCCTCATCAAACTCTACTGCATGAACTGTCGAATGCAACACGTCCCGCCCTCTACATTTCCTTTTACTATCATTGGTTGGATGTTCTGTAGCAGTTGTCAGCCGTTTCGTAACAATCGGCAGTTGTTCCTTAGCAGGTGTCAGTTATCCTTAGCAACTGCCAAGCAGCTTATATAAGGGGCATTCAAATGAAAACGAGACAGACTGAAGTAAAGTAAATAAATTGATTATTACTTCAAAAGTAATCGCCGTAACTGTTAATGCGTTGACTCCATCGCAAGACAAGACCGTCCATGCCTTCACGGAAAAATGCGGTTACCTACGGAACCGTTCTTATACCCAGGTGTGCGCCGTCCGACGCTAATTGACGGCTGCGAATGTCTTTCTTCAGTTTAAAAAAAATATGGAAATCGCATCAGGAGAAACTCCGCCTACTAGAGACAAAGACAAACAACTGTACTGTGGCGTCATAGCCAAGCGGTGATCGTAATATAAAGTAGCCAAAGCCAAACGAATTGTGTGATTCGTAAAATTAGCGATTTTTGATGCCAGCGTGATGTTGCTTAACAGAGAAAACACATATAGTTGATTAAGCGGAAATGGGGCAAAAACAATTAACAATGCATAATTGCGATTAATTTGGTGCATAGCATACACAGCAGGATTAGCATAATTTGTAAACAACGCTGCTCACGTCTAAGAAAAAAATGCGTTACTTTCGTGGGTGTTAATTTTTAGAAACATGGAGCATTTTTAAAACCACAATAGTTTTTTGATAAAATAAATACACATTTCGAAGCAATATTTTTATAGTAAAACACAGGCATGCACATGACAGCAAGTTGTATTCGCACAATTTTCTGTTACCAGTGCTACTTCAAGAACGAATTCAGTGACTAGGAATTTGTTTAATGAAACTCCTGTTGAACAGAACTCCACTTCCAAATGATTATCAATCATAATATACATCAAGTAATGAGACTGCATAGACAGATCAATATACATAAAAATAAATAACTCTCCTTACACTACTTTCACTGCTTCCTTCTGTAAAGATGTTAAATTAACCTTTCAATTCATGAACGCTGTTCTTAAATATTCATTGTGGCTCGCTACAATAATCTTGGTGTTTCCCTACAATGTGCTGCCTCCAATGAACTTCTTTTCAGGTTTCAGGTTTCCCAATCGCTAAAAGTGGAACCTTCAATGATCACTTTGTAGACCTTTTGTCTGTCTGTCCGACTGTTAAAACTCTTTTTCTAAGCATGGGTAGATGTATTAAGTTAAAATTTATGTCAGATGCTAAGGTCTATGATCCCTTGATGGAGTAACCTGATTAAGATTCTTAGTTAAAGCATTCAAAAGATACGGCCATAGAAGATATTTTTATGTTCGCAAACTCACTCATCAGAATCTATAGGGTACTTCACGTTGATCTAGAATGATGAAATTTGACAAGAAGTGAGGTTTCACACAACTAAAGGAAAAAAAATTGGAAAAATGTTTATATGTAATTACATTAGATTACAATTTTCTTTTGTCCTGCTCGAAAGTCTTGGAATTCTCGGGATCGATATCTTGGCAGAATCGATATCGATAACAGGCAGAAGTCGTCGAGATTCTCGATTCCCGGGATGGATGAACTGTCTGTGTACATCACTAATTCTGTATGGAACGCAAGCCCTACTCGCACTTTTCAGAATTTATGTCTTCTGGTCCCGCTCTGGACTGTCCTGCAGTTGAACATAGTTAGTCACGGTAGATCGATAAAGCGCATGACACTGCATTCGAATCAAGCTGTGGCTTTGAAAGGGAAGCAGTGAAGATTTTTCCGTCTTTCGCAATAATTCCCAGATAATGTCGCTAGCTCTGAAATGTCTATGACACCTGCAAAAGGAACCCTGAAATTTAGCAATCATAATATACTCAAGCCAGGTGATCTGGTAAAAAGTAATATAACCTACTATAATATAAAACATGCATTAGTAAATTACAATCAAAACAAATGTACGTGTTAATCTTACCTCTGAATAATTATTAACTGTGAAATCCTGCCTTGGAATGGAGCGGAGCCATTTCTGTTTCATTTTATCGTCTTTTTAGGAGACTTGAACACTTGAACGTCGCTTTCTGTTGCGAATTTGCCGTTACCTTTCGGTACGCAACACTTCAAGAACAATAATGTAGATGAACTGCATAAACGTATATTATGTTGCATTAAACTCTCACGAACACAACTTTGTGTTAATATGATTTCTGCGCACCTAAGTAACAATCTCGTAACAACGACACAGCAGAACCAGCTTTACTTATACTCAACACGTTGTTGGTACAACACAAGACATCTGTTGACTTTCGCCGCTGATGTCACAACTTCTTGGCTGCACGGTCTGGATTGTATGGAGGATGTGTAAGTGCTTCCAGAGAAACTTCTAAAGTGTACTTGAAACATCCTTGGCAATACGTGAGTGGGCCCGTCTTGCAGATCCTCCATACATGGCCGATCTCTCCCCATGCGATTTCCATGTTTTTGGAGCCCTGAAGGAAGTTATTCGTGGCCATTGATTTGCTTCGGACGAAGAGTTGCACGCCTGAGTAGAATCATCGTTCCATACACAACCGCAAACATCTTTTCAAGAAGACATTGACCGTCTTGTCTCACAAGGGGTAAATGTATTACAGTTATGGGGTTATTTTTTATATAATGTTTAATTTACTTACTTGTTTTCTCTCTGTTCCGTTTTTATTTAACTGCCTCTTATACATAAAATAAAATTTTTTATTGTTACACTACTGGCCATTAAAATTGCTACACCATGAAGATGACGTGCTACAGACGCGAAATTTAACCTACAGGAAGAAGATATGCAAATGATTAGCTTTTCAGAGCATACACACGAGGTTGACGCCGGTGGTGACACCTACAACGTGCTGACATGAGGAAAGTTTCCAATCGATTTCTCATACACAAATAGCACTTGACCGGCGTTTCCTGGTGAAACGTTGTTCTGATGCCTCGTGTAAGGAGGAGAAATGCGTACCATCACGTTTCCGACTTTGATAAAGGTCGGATTGTAGCCTATCGCGATTGCGGTTTATCGTATCGCGACATTGCTGCTCGTCTTGGTCGAGATCCAATGACTGTTAGCAGAATATGGAATCGGTGGGTTCAGGAGGGTAATACGGAACGCCATGCTGCATCCCAACGGCCTCGTATCACTAGCAGTCGAGATGACGGGCATCTTATCCGTATGGCTGTAACGGATCGTGCAGCCACGTCTCGATCCCTGAGTCAACAGATAGGGACGTTTACAAGACAACAACCATATGCACGGACAGTTCGACGACGTTTGCAGCAGCATGGACTATCAGCTCGGAGACCATGGCTGCGGTTACCCTTGACGCTGCATCACAGACAGGAGCGCCTGTGATGGTGTACTCAACGACGAACCTGGGTGCACGAATGGCAAAACGTCATTTTTTCGGATGAATCCGGATTCTGTTTACAGCATCATGATGGTTGCATCCGTGGTTGGCGACATCGCGGTGAACGCACATTGGAAGCGTGTATTCGTCATCGCCATACTGGTGTATCACCCGGTGTGGTGATTTGGGGGTGCCATTGGTTACACGTCTCGGTCACCTCTTGTTCGCATTGACGGCACTTTGAACAGTGGACGTTACATTTCTGATGTGTTACGACCCGTCTCTCTACCCTTCATTCGATGCCTGCGAAACCCTACATTTCAGCAGGATAATGCACGACCGCATGTTGCAGGTCCTGTACGGGCCTTTCTGGATACAGAAAATGTTCGAGTGCTGCCCTGGCCAGCACATTCTCCAGATCCCTCACCAATTGAAAACGTCTGGTCAATGCTGGCCGAGCAACTGGCTCGCCACAATAGGCCAGTCACTACTCTTGATGAACTGTGGTATCGTGTTGAAGCTGCATGGGCGGTTGTACCTGTAGACGCCATCCAAGCTCTGTTTGACTCAATGCCCAGGCGTATCAAGGCCGTTATTACGGCCAGAGGTGGTTGTTCTGGGTACTGATTTCTCAGGATCTATGCACCCAAATTGCGTGAAAATGTAATCAGATGTCAGTTCTAGTATAATATATTTGTCCAATGAATACACGTTTATCATCTGCATTTCTTCTTGGTGTAGCAATTTTAATGGCCAATATTGTATTAATTGTTGACGTGGCATTAAAACAAGACATCAAGAGAAGCCAAGGATTCGTTTGTCATCAAGGCTCAGTTGGAAGCGGCACTGAAGACAATTCTGCTCCAGCCAAAGAGATTCCAGGACGAAGACCTGTCTGGAGACGCACCAGACAGCGGTGGGGTATCAACCCAATATTCGCTCGCCATATGGACCCACAACCAGGCGTTATCGCCTTGGTTGTCAGATCTTTTCATAGCAGGACATCTTTAGTTGTCGTCCGTGGCACCCTCACAGCTAGGCTGTACGTCGATGATATTGTACGCCCCGTTTTGCTGTCCTTAATGGCAAGCAATCCTGGCCTTACATTTCGAGAAGATAAAGACCGGCCGCACACGGTGAGCTACTGCTTGTCATCGCGCTTGCCAAAGCATATCTTGGCCACGTAAGTTGCCAGAGATCTCTCCAATTGTGAACGTTTGCAGAGTTATGGGCAGGACTCTCCGCCAGCTCGAGATTTTGACCATCTGACACTCCAGTTGGCAGAAGTTGGCACGATATCATTCCGGGATACATTCAGCAAGTCTGTCAATCAATGCCAAGTCGAATAATTGTTTGCATAAAGGCCAGAAGGGGACCAACGAGTTACTATTTGCTCAATTTGTCAAGTTCTTTCTCTTGAATAAATCTGTTACTGTAATTTGTCTGCCTGAACACATACATCTCATTTAATGATTTTCGTCCCATTCGGATAATTGCTTCGTGGTGGGTCTCCTTTTTTTCCCCTTTTTGTTCTTATAGTGTATATCCACGAAGGTTGTGGGTTTCGGAATTTCCAAATGTATAGCCACGCAGAGATATAAATTATGTGAAATACATGCATTTGAAATGCAACTACAAAATGCAAAACACCAATTTTAGTTTGCGTTTGAAATGGTTCCTTTTTTAAAAAGAATTTTCTGTTTTATTTCAAATACTTAAAATATACATATTTTGTATCTGTATTGTGCAAAATGCTTCTCTCAAATTTTTTTGTTCCGTACTTTGTAGTTTTCATTCATTTAATGAGCCATTTGTTTAACCAAAGTAATGCCACGATGGGTACAGATGACACAATTAGTGTCAAAGGTATACCTGTAAGTGAATGTAACCACGAGCCTAAATTTTAGAAAAGGCAGTAAGACTTGATTACACATTACGTATTTACGTATTTACTATTATTGTTTGTCTAATGTAAAACATACCAAAATCATCTGATAATGTTTTGTTATCTCAAAAGGAAGAGAAGGAAGTAGGGAGCGATGTCAATATCACATTTTTCAGTGATTACGAGTTTACTCACAATAAACACTAAGAGAATTGATTTAATTTGACAGTGGCAGCTATACCTTTGTACACGGTATCTACATCTATGGAGTACTTGAAAAACCGCTTTTCCTTTTCGTTTGTAGGATGCGTTTCCATAGTTTTTTTCGGCCACCTGTTGTTGTACTACCAATGTTTATCAAATACTACACTGTTAGCACAGACCGCAAATTGACCGTAATAATTGGTTCCTAAGTGATATCATGTCACCTATATCAACTGTAGACAATGAATCTACTGTAGAAAGAAGTAATTTGCCCCACCAAAAGTTATGTACCGGAAACGTGTAATACACAAATTGCAGAAAAATACACAGAATACGTAGAGAATACAAAAGAAGCTTTGAAAAAGCACTGCTGCTTATATTCAGTCATCATCGAAAAGAAGCTATGTGGCTGTAACAGTTCGCTGGGTTGATGTGAAACATTTGAATGGAAAAGTTTAGCTCTGGCTTTCAGTGGTTTTAAGGGAACATACAGATACGATAATGCAGCTGAAGAGATTGTGGACATTCATTCTGAATTTGATTTAAAGCTGGAAAAAATCATGAAAACTATTACCGACAATGGATCAAATATGGTCAAAGCTTTTAAAATACGTGGAAAAGTTTCGCATACAGGAACAAATAAAAAAGACTCAGCTCACATTCAAAATATTGCAGTTGTGCGTGATAATGTAGATGATGATGATTATGTGTTAAGACTTAGAGAATTTCCAGAGACATCTGAAAATTTTGAAGAGTTTGCAACTGCCTAACCATGAGAGGTGCGCCATACACGCACATTACATTTAATAGCGAAAAGATATATGGATAAGGCCAGACCTTAAAATAATTCATACGAAAAACTTTATGATACAGCCATGTCAAAATGAAAAGCATTTTGGAATCTGTGTTCAGGGTATCCTAAAGCTTGTGAAATCTATTTAGAATCAACTGGAAAATACTCTACTTATCCATGCACAACATGATGCAATTCATACTACAATTATATTCAAGATCTACTCATAGTCACGGATAATCCAACTGAAACTTTATGGAAACTCAGAGTAGCTTCCTTTGAAGAAAGTGAAATGTAGTTTTTTAATGAGCACATCAGATGTTACAGTCCTATTGCTGACAACGTTAGAAGCTTGGAAGCGGACAGAGATACTTGATATGGATATTCTCTGCCAGAACTAATGAGAATACCGGCCGGTATGGGCGAGCGGTTCTAGGCACTTTAGTCTGGAACCCCGCGACCGCTACGGTCACAGGTTCGAATCCTGCCTCGGGCATGGATGTGTGTTATGTCCTTATCTTAGTTAGGTTTAAGTTGTTCTAAGTTCTAGGGGACTGATGACCTCAGATGTTAAGTCCCATAGTTCTCAGAGCCATTTGAACCATTTTCAACTAATGAGAATGCAAAGAATGCTAACCAGCTTGCAAGTGGACAGCCCTGTCGTGTGCTGAAATAGTTATTAAAGAAAGTCTTAATAGGCGTTTTGAGAGATGTTTTCATAATGAAATGGGCAGGCAATATCTTGAAGAACTGTTTATTTCAGAAGTACAGAGGATGAAATAAGAAGAAAAATATGGGAAGAACTTGCAACATTCTCATAAAAAAGGATGGGTTGAATCTTATTACATGTGGGTTGAGGACGCTGATTCTTCTGTAGCCAGTGATAGTGCACACATTCCAATAGATCTGGAAACACTGCAATATTTAAATGATAATGGCAACAGTTTAGAGTCCTTGTACCTGTCAAACTGTAAAAAAAAACTTTTCTTTAAAGTAATACTTTCTTACCAAGTTCTGCATCTGCTGAACGACTATTTTTCTTTGGTGAAAGGATAATGAGGCTATATAGGCGGAACATCAAATATGAAAGATCTGAACAATTATTGGGGCTCAGATCAGTGAAACAAATTATGTTTAAAATGTTCACTAATTAGAGGTATTTCATTTGAACAAAGGTATTTTGAAAATACGAATTTATCATCTTTTATCGAAAAACTTTTATTTAAACCCATTTCGTATTTACATTTTAAATAGAAAAAATAACAAAGTATTTGTGTTTTGAATTTAAATACACACATCAAAAAAAGTTTTGCATCACCTCGGTTCCGAGAGTTCCGGAACATGTACAGAAAATTGCAACAGATATCAACATAAACATCATTTCTACTCTTTTTATTGTTCATGAAAACGACGCATTGCATGTAGCACCATACAGCGAGACCTTCACAGGTGGTGGTCCAGATTGCTGTACACACCGGTATCTTTAATACCCAGTAGCACGTCCTCTTGCATTGATGCATGCTTGTATTCGTCTTGGCATACTATCCACAAGTTCATCAGGGCACTGTCGGTCCAGATTGTACCACTGCTCAACGGCGATTTGGCGTAGATCCCTCCGAGTGGTTGGTGGGTCACATCGTCCATAAACAGCCCTTTTCAATTTATCCTAGGCATGTTCGGTAAGGTTCATGTCTGGAGCACATGTTGGCCACTCTAGTCGAGCGATGTCGTTATCCTGATGGAAGTCGTTCACAAGATGTGCGTTATGGGGGCGCGAATTGTCATCCATGAAGACGAATGCCTCGCCAATATGCTGCCGATATGGTTGCACTATCGGTCGGAGGATGGCATTCACATATCGTACAGTCGTTATGACGCCTCTCGTGACCACGATCAGCGTACGTCGGCCCCTCATAATGCTACCCCAAAACAGCAGTGAACCTCCACCTTGCTGCACTCGCTGGACAGTGTGTCTAAGGCGTTCAGCCTGACCGGGTTGCCTCCAAACACGTCTCCGACGATTGTCTGGTTGAAGGCATATGGCCGGCCGTGGTGGTCTTGCGGTTCTAGGCGCGCAGTCCGGAACCGCGTGACTGCTACGGTCGCTGCCTCGGGCATGGATGTGTGTGCTGTCCTTAGGTTAGTTAGCTTTAAGTAGTTCTAAGTTCTAGGGGACTGATGACCACAGATGTTAAGTCCCATAGTGCTCAGAGCCATTTGAACCATTTGAAGGCATGTGCGTCACTCACCGGTGAAGAGAACGTGATGCCAATCCTGAGCGGTCCATTCGGCATGTTGTTGGGCCCATCTTTACCGTGCTGCATGGTGTCGTGGTTGCAAAGATGGACCTTGCCATGGACGTTGGGAGTGAAATTGAGCATGATGCAACCTATTGCGCACAGTTTGAGATGTAACACGACGTCCTGTGACTGCACGAAAAGCATTATTCAACATGGTGGCGTTGCTGTCAGGGTTCCTCCGAGCCATAAACCGTAGGTAGCGGTCATCCACTGCAGTAGTAGCCCTTGGGCAGCCTGAGCGAGGCATGTCATCGACAGTGCCTGTCTCTCTGTATCTCCTCCATGTCTGAACAAAATTGCTTTGGTTCGCTCTGAGACGCCTGGACACTTCCCTTGTTGAGAACCCTTCCTGGCACAAAGTAACAATGCGGAGGCGACTGAAGCGCGGTATTTAGCATCTGGGTATGAACTACAGACAACACGAGCCGTGTATCTACTTCCTGGTGGAATGACTTGAACTGATCGGCTGTCGGACCCCCTCCGTCTAATAGGCGCTGCTCATGCATGGTTGTTTACAGCTTTGGGCGGGTTTAGTGACATCTTTGTACAGTCAAAGGGCCTGTGTCAGTGATACAGTACCCACAGTCAACGTCTATCTTTAGGAGTTCTGGCAACTGGGGTGATGCAAAACTTTTTTTGGTGTGTGTTGCTTTTAATAAACTGTTTTCCACATCTCTGTAACCATGATAGCTCATTTACGTCAGATCATATTGACACTAGACTTACATTATTACGCAGTATGGTCCCACATAATAGAATAACACCGTGCCACACAAAAAAATGTTCATCTTGTTCTCACATTCTCGTACCACCTAAGAACTGGACACTGAATATACAGACTTTTTAATTCGAAGTTATCCAAACAACCAGCTGCTGAAATATTTTCCCTCTAAACATCATTTATTTTACGTCAGTGAAGTATAATGGGAACAAAATTGTACATACAATGCGCCGTGATCTTGTGACTGTTCCTGTGGAACGAAAGACGGTCAGGAAAGACAAATACAAGAGTTGTAGCCGTCAGGAATGCAGCACGTCAACGACCCCAGAGCGGTGTGGGTAGTCCCACCAGAATCTGCAGATGCAATCTTTCCCACAGCCGAAATTACCGCCAGCGTTCTCATTAGCCGTAAAGGAAGCAATCCGTTTAAAGAACACACACACACTAGGCTTACGGGGTAACGGCAGACAAATTACTTCGAAGCACAATTGTGCGGATGGACGGTAGCAGAAAACTTGCTCTCTCTGTATCACTCGGAATGAAATAAAAGAGAAACATGCGTTGATGAGAATTTAAACATGAGATGCGGAAACTATCTATTAATACTGCCGCCGTGGGTGCCGGAAAATAACTCTCTGAGGAGAAGTGAAGTTCGACAAAAGTGTCGCATAGATATCGTTTTCTGCCCCGTCATCTGTTGACGTAGTTAAATGTTAAATTCTTTGTAAGAACTCTACCATCAAATAAAGTTTCATTCTTCTAGTATTATGAGTGTAATATCCCACCACACCAGCGTTACATTGTGTGAAAATTATTTAAATCAATGAACTCTGGGAGGTTGCACGGGGCCTCAAAACATTTTTTTTTTTTCTGTTGTCGTAATTGCCTGTGAGTATTATCTAATCCGGTAGATGGAGTATTCGCTCTTCAGTTGCAATGACTAATTTGTTATTAACGGTTCCTGTTATAACGGTAGAGAGCATACTCCACTCTTTAAATATAATAGCTGTTTCACATTCACATTTAGCTGGACGTCTTGATCCAGCACAGTACTTATTTCCTAATGGAGTGATACACTTGGAGTGATACACTGATATGGTTGGTGCTTACTACATAGCGAAGGGGTCTTCAACAACCACAATTCGCATGTGTGGAGTGAGTATAACCCACTTACCACATTTATCCGCGCACATCAAGTGCGGTTCTACGCGAATGTTTGGGAAGGTGTTGTTTGTTTAATTGGGCCACATCTCCTACTTAGGTCATTAGAAGGCAGTCACTGTTACAATTTTTTCGCCATTGCCAGGATTGCTGGACGACTTGCCACTCGATACAGGACAGCGCATGTGATAGCAGCATGACCGAATGCCGGGACGTTTCAGTCGTCCCGTGTGTCTATTCTTGAACCGACTGTTTCCAGAAAAGTGGAACGGCAGAGGTGATCCTGAACCATGGCCTACTCGATTCCTTGATTTGACCCCTCTGGGCTTTTTTGTATGGGGAGAGTTGTGCAACCTTGTTCACGAAACTCTCGAAGATCCAGTAGGGATACTAGCTGCAGCAAGAGAAATTAAGGACACTCCTGTAGGCTTTGACTGTGTTGGAGCATGACCTGTCGGTGTAACCGTTGTCTACAAGTCAATGGAGGCATTTTTGAAGTAACTGTGCTGTGTTAATATTGTTGTCTCATGGTAACAAAGAATTAAACATTGTTTGTATTACTTTTGTCTACTATGAGTAAGATTTGACGTCGTCGTACAGTGGCGTTCACAGGAAAACATTTTACAAAGATTGTTTTCAGTGTCCCATGTAACCTCACTGAGTTTGTTGGTTTGATTAATTTTCATCTAGAGAAAAGGCCTTCTGCTTGTTTAAAAGTCCTCACAGGAAAATATGACGTTAGAGAAAAATATTTGTCTTGGTGTAGTAGTATCTGTGTAGCAGATAATTCGGCGTGACGACTACAGGGGCGCCGGCCGGAGTGGCCGAGCGGTTAAAGGCGCTCCAGTCTGGAACCGCACGACCGCTACGGTCGCAGGTTCGAATCCTGCCTCGGGCATGGATGTGTGTGATGCCCTTAGGTTAGTTAGGTTTAAGTAGTTCTAAGTTCTAGGGGACTTATGACCACAGCAGTTGAGTCCCATAGTGCTCAGAGCCATTTGAACCATTTTTGACTACAGGGGCGGCGGTAAACATGTCACAACCAGAGACCCTATACAGCGTCTTCGGAAATTCCCGTTACAAACTTCGAGGACTTGTAGAGGGGAGCAAGTAGAGAATATTTTGAACATGAATCCATGTACGGAAACGTCATCCAACGATGCTGCACAGCATCGAAGTTATAGGCGCCGGCGCCTGTAAATGCATGATGAGGTCGATGATGTTTGTTTTGTGGGGCACTCAACTGTGCGGTCATCAGCGTCCGTACAAAGTCCCAATTTCTTACACAGTTCATTTTTTTACACAGTCCAATCTAGCCACTGTCACGAATGATGATGATGATGAAATGATGAGGACAACACAAACATCCAGTCCCCGGCCACAGAAAAATCACCATCCCAGTCGGGAATCGAACCCGCTAGCCACTAGACCACGAGCTGCTGACTGTAAATGTGTGTATATACAGAGTGATTGCTTATGTCGTTACAAACTTTCTAGGATGACGGAGGCGAATAAATGTATCAATCGAAGGTAAGGGCTCCTGGTTCGGAAACGAAAGAATTGGAAGTTACAAGAGAAAATCGTTCTGATATCTTTGATAGTGGAATACATTTGCTGCTATTCTCGTTGCTAAGAACGTAGGGTATGCAGCTTTCAGAGGACCAAAACAAGAAACAATATCCAGTAAACACGGGCTCTAAAATGCATAACAACGTTGTCCAATGACACTGGGTGTCGTATGAAAGACGTTATGAGCAACATGTACCCGGAATGACCCAGCCACACATTGTAAGAACAAAATGGCAATTTTCTGCGGAAACACCGCAGTAAATGCGCCTTAAGATTCTTAGATAAAACACCCGGTACATATCTGGCTAAGTGGATAGTATGAGACGACCTGTAGTGTGATGGTATATCTTTATGTAAACAATAACGGAACACAGAGTGAAATTGCTTGCGCAACCCATGCGTGGACGTGTGGACAGAAATACTAGGTGTTTTAAAAAGATGTCAGATATTCCTACAGAAGGTAGTACTGATAAAATACACTCCTGGAAATTGAAATAAGAACACCGTGAATTCATTGTCCCAGGAAGGGGAAACTTTATTGACACATTCCTGGGGTCAGATACATCACATGATCACACTGACAGAACCACAGGCACATAGACACAGGCAACAGAGCATGCACAATGTCGGCACTAGTACAGTGTATATCCACCTTTCGCAGCAATGCAGGCTGCTATTCTCCCATGGAGACGATCGTAGAGATGCTGGATGTAGTCCTGTGGAACGGCTTGCCATGCCATTTCCACCTGGCGCCTCAGTTGGACCAGCGTTCGTGCTGGACGTGCAGACCGCGTGAGACGACGCTTCATCCAGTCCCAAACATGCTCAATGGGGGACAGATCCGGAGATCTTGCTGGCCAGGGTAGTTGACTTACACCTTCTAGAGCACGTTGGGTGGCACGGGATACATGCGGACGTGCATTGTCCTGTTGGAACAGCAAGTTCCCTTGCCAGTCTAGTAATGGTAGAACGATGGGTTCGATGACGGTTTGGATGTACCGTGCACTATTCAGTGTCCCCTCGACGATCACCAGTGGTGTACGGCCAGTGTAGGAGATCGCTCCCCACACCATGATGCCGGGTGTTGGCCCTGTGTGCCTCGGTCGTATGCAGTCCTCATTGTGGCGCTCACCCGCACGGCGCCAAACACGCATACGACCATCATTGGCACCAAGGCAGAAGCGACTCTCATCGCTGAAGACGACACGTCTCCATTCGTCCCTCCATTCACGCCTGTCGCGACACCACTGGAGGCGGGCTGCACGATGTTGGGGCGCGAGCGGAAGACGGCCTAACGGTGTGCGGGACCGTAGCCCAGCTTCATCGAGACGGTTGCGAATGGTCCTCGCCGATACCCCAGGAGCAACAGTGTCCCTAATTTGCTGGGAAGTGGCGGTGCGGTCCCCTACGGCACTGCGTAGGATCCTACGGTCTTGGCGTGCATCCGTGCGTCGCTGCGGTCCGGTCCCAGGTCGACGGGCACGTGCACCTTCCGCCGACCACTGGCGACAACATCGATGTACTGTGGAGACCTCACGCCCCACGTGTTGAGCAATTCGGTGGTACGTCCACCCGGCCTCCCGCATGCCCACTATACGCCCTCGCTCAGAGTCCGTCAACTGCACATACGGTTCACGTCCACACTGTCGCGGCATGCTACCAGTGTTAAAGACTGCGATGGAGCTCCGTATGCCACGGCAAACTGGCTGACACTGACGGCGGCGGTGCACAAATGCTGCGCAGCTAGCGCCATTCGACGGCCAACACCGCGGTTCCTGGTGTGTCCGCTGTGCCGTGCGTGTGATCATTGCATGTACAGCCCTCTCGCAGTGTCCGGAGCAAGTATGGTGGGTCTGACACACCGGTGTCAATGTGTTCTTTTTTCCATTTCCAGGAGTGTATAAAAGACTGTTTCCGTTATGATACGTTCGGAAAGCCACGTCTATTGAGATAAGGGCCAATCTCTTCTCATTCCCATCTGTATATTATGTAGAGGTAGACACTATAGGCAGAACTGACAGTAGTTACCACGCATCAGCGCATCCTTCAACCATTCTTCGCAGTGAATTACGCACTCTTTCAGCGTCATTTAGCTCCAGTCGGATTGCGACACTTGCATGGGTCACAAGCTCCTGTAACATCTGCATATTGTCAACGGATTGGGCATTGTATTTCGAATTGAGCACAATACGTCTTAATCTTCGTCAACACTTGAGATTTCTCCCTTTACAACTTTTTTCGGATTGTGATAACTATTTCTGGATAAATAGGCTGATTTTTCATTAACTTGTCCCTTTTTCTTTTCGTGGTTTACTTCCTTCGATGCGTATTCTTCCTAGCATGTCCACGTAATTTCTTCTTCGGCAGGAAGTTTCTGCTTCTCTAACTTGGCTATGCTAAAGTTTCACTTTAGTGGTCTATATTTCACTTTAAATAACTACTAACGGCTGATAAAATTGATGATTTAAGAAGGTCAGTATAAAAGCTGCATTATTTTCGCGCAAAGTTTAATACGACAATTTCGGAAACTAAAACGAAGCTTAATTACATCTGCATACATACTCCGCAAATCACCGTACGGTGCATGAGGGAGGGTACTCTGTGCCATTACTAGTCATTTCCTTTCCTGTTCCAATCGCTATCAGAGCGAGAAAAAATGACTGTGTATATGCCTCTGTATCAGCCCAAATATCTCGGATCTTATCTTCGTGGTCCTTACGCGAAATGTGTGTTGGCGTCAGTAGAATCGTTCTACAGTCAACTTCAAATACCAGTTTTCTAAATTTTCTCAAAGTTTCCCTTGGAAAGAACGTTGTCTTCCCTCCAGGGGTTCCCATTTGAGCTCCCGAAGCATCTCTCTAATACTTGCGTACTTTCGAACCGACCGGTAACAAATCTAGCATGCTGTCGCTGATGCGCTTCGGTGTCTTCCTTTAGTCAGACCTGCCACGGATCCCAATCGCTCGAGTAGTACTCAAGAATAGAGGGCACTAGAGATGGGTCGAACTCGTTCATTCCCGTGAACTACTTCATTCATTTCACTCTTTGCCGTGAAGCGTTCAAATGAAGCAGATCATTCATGAAGTACGGAAGCCTGGCGAAGTTGCCCAGTTCGCCGCTCAGCCGCGGCTACGCTCGCTTCGCCTCTCTCGTACAATAAAGCTTCGTAATACTTCATAATTTTACCAACAGATGGCAGAACTATGCAGTAACTTGCACGCAACGTTTTACACTCTTACAGCGTCTGAGCTAACTTAAATAGAGCATGGTCGAAGGGGACAAAGGAAAGATAAACACAGAAGCCTGTCACATATAAAGAAGGTATTACATTTAATCTTGCTCGACATTCTCTCATGAAGCGCCCAAAAAAAGTCTTTATCTGCCAAGTGAAACATTATTTGTTGTATTCATGGACTGAAAACTAGGGCTACCAACGAAATGCTGTCCAATTTTATGTTCATTTTAAAATTTAATCCAAAATAGAATGAGTATGTTTACCACTGTCACAAAGTCTATATATCTACGTTAAGTAATGATTAAGAAGTTTTCCTGTAGATTTTATTTTTGTTGAGAATAATAACCCTCCAGATTCAAAACGTAAGCTGTCACCTGTAGTCATTGGTACGATTTCAGGTAAAATCCCTCTTTCAGTGTTATTAACAAACCTTTTATTTTCATGTTGGCTGTGCGTGCTCACACAGCCAGCCTCTTCATTTGTATCTGTAATATTCATTTGTCTGCAAGCGCTGCCAACGGTAGGCTACCGGTAGACTGAACTGCACAAATAGTCACGGGTAATGATGTCAGCACTGCAGGAAGCAGCTGACGCTGCCTTCCCCTCGCCCCTCACCGCCGCAACCCCTCGCAAACGTATCGTTTCCCACAAATGCCGCGCGATTCGTCGACAGGCAGTAGAGGGGGGACGGAAGTGAAGGGAGAATGAGTGACGTAGCGCCGATGTAATGGGATGAGGGAGAGGGGAAGAGAGTGAGTGAACTAGAAAAAAGTTTGGTGTGTGTTATCTGTGAAGAGTTTGAAGTACCAGTTCATTGAAATTGAGTGGTTAGTTCACACTTCACTGGAGTGAAGAGTTCATTTGAACGACTCATTCGCGAGCTCCCCATCACTAGAGGGCACTAGCGCGCCGTGTGCGGTGTCCTTTACAGCTGAACCACACTTTCCCAAAATTCTGGCAATAAGTCGACCATTCGCCTTTTCTACCACAATCATCACATGCTCGTTCCATTTCATATCGCTTTGCAACGCTACAGCCAGATACCTAAACGACGTGATTATGTCAAACAGGACACTATTAATGTTGTATCCGCACATTACTGGTTTGCAACTGGAAGAAATGTCTTAAGTGGTAACATTTCAGTCAATAATTAAACAATAAAACAGGAAACAGACTTAACGTATTTTGTTGGACACGTGTCGCAGTTCAAAAAAGCGGGAGACGCAGAGAAGAATGTATCGAAGTATAATAAACTAAATGAAATGTAGGAAAGAAACTTTCGTGAATGTATAAGAAAAGAGTCACAAATCAGATTTCACAAAGTCATATCGAAACCCCTTCTTCCGTGTGGAGCTTATTGTTGGGTTCTTCGTCAAAATGATGAACCTGCGGCCGGCCGGCGTGGCCGAACGGTTCTAGGCGCTTCAGTCTGGAACCGCGCGACCGCTAGGGTCGCAGGTTCGAATCCTGCTTCGGGCATGGATGTGTGTGCTGTCCTTAGGTTAGTTAGTTTTAAGTAGTTCTAGGCGACTGATGACCTCAGATGTTACGTCCCATGGTGCTCAGAGCCATTTGATTTGATGAACCTGTAGCGTAACTCTTAGGAGTAGAGTGAGAAGTGAAAATACAAAAAAAAAGGGTGATAGGAAGAAAAAATAACTGACGAGATCCAAAGAATGCAAATTAAGTGGCACCGTCATGTTAGCAGATTGCCACATAAAGCGCTGCAATTTCTATCCAGATGAAGGAAAAGTTTAGGGAGATCATATCGTCAATGAATTGGGCAAGCATGTGTGGTCTCAGAAAATGAACCTAGTCTATACTGCTGCTGATGGTGAGTATGATGATTCTTTTCTCTTCGTCCGGAGCTCGTGGTGTAGTGGCTGGCGTCGCTGCCTCTGGATCAAGCGGTCCCGGGTTAGATTCCCGGCTGGGTCGGAGATTTTCTCATGTCGGGGACTGGGTGTTTGTGTTGTCATCATTATTCTGGAAGCACCGAGACTGAAAATGGAAATATTTGGAACTTATACGGGGGCTGATGACCACAATGTTGAGTGCCCCACAAACCAACATCATCGCCGGCCGAAGTGGCCGTGCGGTTAAAGGCGCTGCAGTCTGGAACCGCAAGACCGCTACGGTCGCAGGTTCGAATCCTGCCTCGGGCATGGATGTTTGTGATGTCCTTAGGTTAGTTAGGTTTAACTAGTTCTAAGTTCTAGGGGACTAATGACCTCATCAGTTGAGCCCCATAGTGCTCAGAGCCAAACCAACATCATCATCATCATCATCATCATCATCATCATCACCATCATCCTTTTCACTTCTTCACGTCTTGGGGCATTCAAAGAGAATGCTCTTGACGCAGAAGGGTCTCCGATTTCCGATCTCAGATCGTTCCAGGTCGTCTCTGAAATCGAAACCAGCCATTCCCGTATTTGAAGCTAACTATACTAACTCATTGAAAAGTTACTGCAGTATTCACTCAGTTATGGTTGATATGAAAATGACCTTCTTTACCATTAGATAGAAAGAATAATGTGATTGTGCTGTTTATATTCGCATTAGGCTTCGAGTAGAACCGTAATTTCTGAGGAACTAAACTCCATTTTTAAACGCCAAGTTAAAAGGCTTCTTTGTAGAACTCTCCTTTTATTCTTGAAGTACTTTCTCCGTAACGTGTTTTTTATTTTAAATTTCTCCACAATTTCCGACATTTATTGACAATATTTAATATTTTAATTTTTAAAGTTTCTATCAGCATCCTGTGAATTATTTAGGTACTCTGTCCACAAGCGAGGAGATTTGGCTAACATGATTTCATGGAATCTGAGGTAAAAATCAGAAAATAGTAATCACAATTACAACATAATATCGGAGACGTATCATAAGTTGAATAGGTAGGTCCAAGTGGAAAGATGGTAATACTGTCTTCCCAACAGCTGTAAGTATACAAAGACCACTTCCTTCTGGAACTCAAAGCCGCCCCGCGTAAACCGCAGAGCTTACAAATTTGACTGCAGTTGCGTCATTCTACTAAATGATTGACATGATAACTGGCAGCAGCAGTAGCGGGTGACTAATTCTTGTACCCGGTACATTTGTGGCCTCGTCATATTTCTGGCCACATCACGTCATGGGATCTACAGTTACGTCAGGTGTGGCGGGATAAGTGCAGGGACTAGCACATTCTCTATCTGTTGCGCCGTCTGCTCAAATACTGCAACACTTCTTTCTTTCCCACAGCAGTACTCTCGTCTGAGCGCTACTGGTAAAAACGTATTGCCACATGCTTGTCCCACTGCATGTGAAACGACCAAGGCCGAACTCCCCCTCTGATCACTCTGATGCTATTCACTGGTAGTTTCCCCAGATTACTTCAGGCAGTTGTGAACCACTTCTGATTATAACAACATGCAACAACCCTGTCAATCGAGGCCAAAGCGAATAAATACTTGCAGAAGGGCCAGAGGTGGACCAACGCGCTATTGACTTTTTCAATTTAGGAAGCTCTTTTTCTTGAGTAAGTCATCCAATTATTCCGAAACTGTAATCATTTGTTTGTCTGTACATGAACATCACATCCCGTCCAATTTATATACGTCCTTCGTAATGAATCTTTTTTTTGTTTTTTGTCTTAAAGTGTAATTAACTCTTCCTTCCAATATTTCTAATTTATCTATCTTGCAATTCAGTATCAGTCGTTCATATGTATATAGGAAACCTGGCTTCACAACTGCACTGCCGTGCTTTAATTCAAAGTTGTTGGGTAAACAGTCTTTGTTTCGAACTTTCATTTGATACCTAAATCTTTTTCAGTCTTGCATAGGCTTTCATCTACAGATGATATACCTAAAATGGCTTCCAAATATTTGAATGGTGTTTCTGTTACTACGGATTTTGAAGAACTTTTTTTAGTTTGTTACTTTTTCGACTTCTTGCCACATCCTCAAAGTATTGATTTGCGTGATTATATTTCTATCCTGTTGTAACCAAATATGAAATTAAATTCTCCAAAGACTTCCTCACAGAAGAGCAATCGGTATCGTTGTGCAAGAACGCAAATGACGCTGTGCAGGAGAGCCTCACAGAAAACCAGATGTCATCAGTAGGCAGGAACACTGAATGCAGGAGAAAGAGAAGAAGCCTATGAAATAATTGAAGATGGCAGTGAAGACGGAAACGAGGAATACTGCTTGACGTGGACGGAAGTCAAAGTCCTTGCATAAGGCCGAGTTAGATGGAAACGATTTGTAGCTGTCCTATATTATATGGAGGAACAAAAGGAGGATATTGTAACTATTATTATTTTAGGCACATTGGACCTTCTCTGGACCACACTTCGGTTGTTTTTTCAGTTCATTGATGTCCTTGCATGAAATGAGAGCAGTTATCAAAAATAAAACTTAAGTTGTATTCATGTGTATTATGTACACTGCTTTCTATTTACATATAAGCGTGGCAACGAATGTGCGAACATTATAAGGATTATGTAAGTTCAGTTTACTTTTGTGTGTCACGATATGAAAGATTTTCAGCCCGAAATAGGGCTATGTGCAATGCTGCCTTGCTTCTTTACTATGATTCATCGAGGGTACCTTCATTGGGACAGTAATGACAAGTCAGGAAATGTTCTATATCTTGCTATTCCCCGCAATCACATGTCACCATATTCATCTACAAGGCTCCCTTTAAATAGATTTACCTCCGCTATGCTCTTTCTGAAGTGGTTCAGCCTCCTGCAAATCTTCCAGTCTTTCTCGCCGCTGGGTGTCTCCCGCATCAGAGGATAGTCGTTTGGGAGCTCTTTATGTTCTTTGTTCAAGTATCTCGCTTAGTTTAAGCGTTCCAGGTCCACACGAATAGTCAAATAAGGAGTGGCGTTTATCGAAGTTACGTTAAGCTTCTTAGTGTATTCGTGACCAATTCTTCGGGAGTTGGGGTCTGAAAATACGGTCGGTTAATATGATTTATCGAGCGGCGTGGGGTTTAAACAACCGTTTTTAGTCGGCATGTGCCATTGAAGATTAAGTTGGCCTTCAGCAAAATAAAGATATGGATTATGCCAGGCAAGCGTATTCTGCTGTGGAGAATTACAGTGTCTACGCTATGGTTCTCAGTACCTTTAGTCTGTCTCCACATTTTCTGTTCGAAAATTCTCTCAGTTTATTATTTCTTGCTGTGACTTTATGTCCAGTCATCTCGCAGTGATTTTTGTACGTCTACGACCAGTCTAGTGCGACACCCAGGTACATCGGTTTGGGTGTGTCTTCCAGGCTGATGCTCTTCCAGGTTTCATTTAGCATTCGGTTTGCTTGTATAGGAAGAATGATGTCATACTATTGTTTATATCGTTTTCAATACTCCCACTCTCGCCTTTCCGACGTTGGAGAATCTGTTAACTTAAGAAAAGAGATCTGTGGAGTCCTACGAATGATACAGAATGAGTGATTGTTCCCCTCCAAAGCGGCCAAGGAATGTCCTACCTATGAACTTGGTCAATTTAATAGTGTGTGATCTGTGAACGCCTTCACCTACGATTAATTGTGCCAAGGAAAATGAAACAATCTCTAAATTTCTTTAGACATGTACAAAGTGCTATCCAACAGCGTGACATCGAGACTCCATTATATCCTTAATGGAAACTGTCTGTCTGGTGGGGCTGAAGCACTAGGTTTCGCAAGTCACGCTAATGTCTCCTCCAAATTACCACTCCATCTCTGCTCCATTGTTTTTGCGGAGGTCAGGCTTTTTGTTGCTCGGTAAAAAGCGTTGGCGTTCCGTTGTTCGTGAGGCCAGGACAAAACATCTGGAGCGGACGCCTGGGTCGTTGACCCTATGCTGTGAGGACAGTTCTGATTTCTGAGCACACGTGTTGGAGCGCCTGTGCGCTCTCACAATTTAGTTTTAATGGTAATGAAAGCTTTTATTTATAAAGAATGAGGTACTGAATTTCCACACTATGGTCGCATTGAGGACGTTCCTTTGAAAAGAACACTATTTATTTTCTTCTTCGTATTAGCTCTGTTCGATATTTCACTCTGTTGCTACAGACGGCATTGTCAATGGGTCATTGAACTCTAATCTATACTCCATTTTTCTGTGTGCAGAACTTACCATTAATACCTGCACTGTCGATGACGACCTCCCACTGATGAGGTAGTTTTTCATTCCATGTTCCTAAAATCTTCCGCTTGGAATTGCAAAATGTGTAAACCCGAGACTGAAAATTAGCTTCGTTTTCAGTTTCCTCTCACAGATTGGTAGACATAAATCTGGAAAGATGTCAGTCACATGAAGGGACACGGGGTAGCTGGCCAGCCAAATTTCTGGACACCTTCGTGGTCATGTTACAACACTCATTTTATTAAATGTAAATTAATAACTGCTATTCTTTTCCCAGTATTAACTGAACGTGATCGTGTGAGTAAAAGTTAAAGCCACCGGGCTGTTCGCTTCCAAACTAGCACTGTATCAAAAGAGAAACTAAAGCTGTAAATGAGATTCGAACCTAGGTTCGTTAAACAGTATGAATAGTACGTAATCTGATAAACAAAAACGATCGCCGGTATAAATAGGACAAACAATTTCAGAATAGCTGTGAATACCTTTTTTCTTTGTTTGGCTATCATAATTCAGAAATAAAATGTAAACTTTTCACACTGGAATTCAGCTACTTAATAAACAAATTTTCTCTTTGATCTAAATTAATCATTCACTGACGAAAACAGTTTGTAGTATACGGAGACCCTAGGACTGTGATATCATTCAACAAGACTTTTAGTTGCACTTTTCATACACAGAAACGCAGAGAACATATTTTACATTTTGTATCAATAATTTAAGTGTAAGTAATTTCAGACCAGCATGAAAATTTGAACCATCTATTTTATGCAGATCACATTGAGCTATTTATGAGCTGGAGTACCATTTAAACTGATTCGATAATTTGATGCATGTGTTTGAACACTTTCACTGTTAACGTCAGCATGAATCCAAATAATTAACTTGCACATTTAATGATATTCGAAAACTTTAAGTATCAGGAATAGTGCCCTAACACTGACAGGTCAGTGATGATCTCATTACAGATGAACATTGAATTTTACAAATATACTGTCGCACTGCAGTGAAATGACTGATTCATGCACTGTTACAAGTCTAAATAATCTTTACGCTGCCTGTTGGTGACGAATTGATGATCTGCTGTGGTGATGATGCTGGAAAGTATTACGCAATCGTGGCTCTTTGTATTAATACTGTGTTAAATTTCTTCTTTTCACTGGCAGACTTCTTAGGGCATTCCACACTATGTCAAACAGCAATATGGCTGTAGCAGATCCATCTGAGAACATATTATGACAGGGTGGGAATAATTTTGACACACTTTCCGCTCCAGAATGTTCATACTTCGGCAGGTAGCGACAGACTCCATGAAATTCTCTTAGTGAACTAACTCTGCGCTCTTACACCTTTTGCTACCATACACAGAGAGATTTCGCTTCTCCTTCTCCTCCTTAACCATTACAGTTCTAACTACCGATTCCCTATGCATGAAGCAGCGAAATGATAAACTGCTATTATATTTGAGATATAAAGGAAGTATACCTCGTAAGTTGAAAGAAGACCATAATAATAATAATAATACACCAGTATTTACTTAGCTGGAACAGAAGCGTTTTTGTTACACCATGAACGACATAAAGTGTTGGTGTTTCAATGTTGAAACAGCGAAATATGGTGCAGGGGCCAACTAGTTTATTCTATATACACTCCTGGAAATGGAAAAAAAAAACACATTGACACCGGTGTGTCAGACCCACCATACTTGCTCCGGACACTGCGAGAGGGCTGTACAAGCAATGATCACACGCACGGCACAGCGGACACACCAGGAACCGCGGTGTTGGCCGTCGAATGGCGCTAGCTGCGCAGCATTTGTGCACCGCCGCCGTCAGTGTCAGCCAGTTTGCCGTGGCATACGGAGCTCCATCGCGGTCTTTAACACTTGTAGCATGCCGCGACAGCGTGGACGTGAACCGTATGTGCAGTTGACGGACTTTGAGCGAGGGCGTATAGTGGGCATGCGGGAGGCCGGGTGGACGTACCGCCGAATTGCTCAACACGTGGGGCGTGAGGTCTCCACAGTAAAATGGCTCTGAGCACTATGGGACTTAACATCTTAGGTCATCAGTCCCCTAGAACTTAGAACTACTTAAACCTAACTAACCTAAGGACAGCACACAACACCCAGCCATCACGAGGCAGAGAAAATCCCTGACCCCGCCGGGAATCGAACCCGGGAACCCGGGCGTGGGAAGCGAGAACGCTACCGCACAACCACGAGATGCGGGCAGGTCTCCACAGTACATCGATGTTGTCGCCAGTGGTCGGCGGAAGGTGCACGTGCCCGTCGACCTGGGACCGGACCGCAGCGACGCACGGATGCATGCCAAGACCGTAGGATCCTACGCAGTGCCGTAGGGGACCGCACCGCCACTTCCCAGCAAATTAGGGACACTGTTGCTCCTGGGGTATCGGCGAGGACCATTCGCAACCGTCTCCATGAAGCTGGGCTACGGTCCCGCACACCGTTAGGCCGTCTTCCGCTCGCGCCCCAACATCGTGCAGCCCGCCTCCAGTGGTGTCGCGACAGGCGTGAATGGAGGGACGAATGGAGACGTGTCGTCTTCAGCGATGAGAGTCGCTTCTGCCTTGGTGCCAATGATGGTCGTATGCGTGTTTGGCGCCGTCCAGGTGAGCGCCACAATCAGGACTGCATACGACCGAGGCACACAGGGCCAACACCCGGCATCATGGTGTGGGGAGCGATCTCCTACACTGGCCGTACACCACTGGTGATCGTCGAGGGGACACTGAATAGTGCACGGTACATCCAAACCGTCATCGAACCCATCGTTCTACCATTCCTAGACCGGCAAGGGAACTTGCTGTTCCAACAGGACAATGCACGTCCGCATGTATCCCGTGCCACCCAACGTGCTCTAGAAGGTGTAAGTCAACTACCCTGGCCAGCAAGATCTCCGGATCTGTCCCCCATTGAGCATGTTTGGGACTGGATGAAGCGTCGTCTCACGCGGTCTGCACGTCCAGCACGAACGCTGGTCCAACTGAGGCGCCAGGTGGAAATGGCATGGCAAGCCGTTCCACAGGACTACATCCAGCATCTCTACGATCGTCTCCATGGGAGAATAGCAGCCTGCAATGCTGCGAAAGGTGGATATACACTGTACTAGTGCCGACATTGTGCATGCTCTGTTGCCTGTGTCTATGTGCCTGTGGTTCTGTCAGTGTGATCATGTGGTGTATCTGACCCCAGGAATGTGTCAATAAAGTTTCCCCTTCCTGGGACAATGAATTCACGGTGTTCTTATTTCAATTTCCAGGAGTGTATTTTCATCTGACTGGTGTATTACAGAAATACTTTTTGCTAGAATTTAACTTAAAGGGATAGAATTTTGAGAACCTCTCAAAAAACTTCTTATTTTGATCAGTTCTTCTCTACATGTGGGCCTACATATACTCAGTAAAGTCCTTTGTCATTTCCAGTAGCTCTCTTTTCTCGAAAAACTGCTGAAAATATGAATATAAAAGTAGTACCAAAACGAAGCTCTACAAACACTTCGAGACTTTAAGAGCTCATGTTAAATTTCATGTAATTAATGTGGAGGAGATTAAGGCTGAGATAAAGAATTTGCTGAAATCTTCATAGAAACTCTAAAAAAGATATTACGTTACATTTAATTACTGTTAACATTGTAATACTGTCAACTCTTATCATTATTGATCTTAAATAAAAAGTACGTCTTTGACGTCTGTCTACGTCCCAGAGGCCCCACTCTGCGGGTTTCACGGAGTGCGATTAATGTAACGTAGCTCGCATTCGGGAGGAGCAGAGTTGAAATCCCTGGCGGCCATCCGAATACATGTTTTCCCTAAATACGTTAAAGTGAATACCTGGATGGTTCTTTTCAAAAGGCCATGGCTGTCTTCATTCCCCATTCCTGTTCCACACGAGCCAGCTCCAGTAACTTCGGCGATAAGACGTTAAACCGCAGTGCTACTCTCCTCTCGAGATGTTAACGGTGTATTGGAGTTCATTACTTGCTTGTAATAGTTGTTGTTGTTGTGGTCTTCAGTCCTGAGACTGGTTTGATGCAGCTCTCCATGCTACTCAATCCCGTGCAAGCTTCTTCATCTCCCAGTACCTACTGCAGCCTACATCCTTCCGAATCTGCTTAGTGTATTCATCTCTTGGTCTCCCTCTACGATTTTTACCCTCCACGCTGCCCTCCAGTACCAAAATGGTGATCCCTTGATGCCTTAGATCATGTCCTGCCAACCGATCCCTTCTTCTAGTCAAGTTGTGCCACAAACTCCTCTTCTCCCCGATTCTATTCAATACCTCCTCATTAGTTATGTGATCTACCCATCTAATCTTCAGCATTCTTCTGTAGCACCACATTTCGAAAGCTTCTATTCTCTTCTTATCTAAACTATTTAACGTCCACGTTTCACTTCCATACATGGCTACACTCCATACAAATAGCTTGTAATAGTACGCCGGCCGCGGTGGTCTCGCTGTTCTAGGCACGCAGTCCGGAACCACGCGACTGCTACGGTCGCAGGTTCGAATCCTGCCTCGGGCATGGATGTGTGTGATGTCCTTAGGTTAGTTAGGTTTAAGTAGTTCTAAGTTCTAGGGGACTGATGACCACAGCTGTTAAGTCCCATAGTGCTCAGAGCCATTTGAACCATTTTTGTAATAGTACATGATACATATTTTTCAGTTGGTGTCTCAAAATGTCTGAACTGTGTAATAAATATCAGCAGGTATTGTTACATTAAACGATACCATTTTCTGTTGTATTTCATAGTCTGTAGTGGGATATAAGCTTTCGCACGTAATATTACATCTTTGTCAGAGACTGACCACTCCTTGCTTCACGTTTACGTAATGTCACTAGTGACAGTCTTCGATAGGAACGGTTAACGCTGTACGAGAGCCAACTAATAAGCAGCAAACAGTTGCACAAACGGCCACCGGCTTATACGTTTGTATTTATCCACTTCAAATGTACCATATCCAATCATTCGAGTTTTTAAAATCCGCATGATATGCAAATTTATTGTTTTTACTACCTCAGCAACTTGAATAAGTACGTCTTAGCAGTTAAGAGTCTTTGGAGTGTGAATGTGTTACTGGGAAAGTGTTAATTCATGGTGTTATGTTTAAATACCGTTTTGTGTGTGCCAGATAAATAAACTTCCGACAAAAACGTAACTAAAGGCGTCAATGAAATGATTTAAACACACAATTCACTGAAGGTATTCACTGAAATGAGTGACTCTTCCTGTACAGAGTTAAATTTCGGTATATAAACTCAATAGCACACCCATCAAATAATCCTCATCGCACTTCAGATTAATTTACATGTAATTGTAATGCACCTAATGATGGCAGTATGTTGTGGAAACGTGTCGTGCGAGTAAATATTAGTAAAAAGAGTCTGAACAGTAAAAATTATTTCACTTAATCAAAAGTACTAGACACACTAAAATAACAGACCATTCACGGATATATATATATATATATATATATATATATATATATATATATATATATATATATATATATATATCTCAGAATGGTCTGTTGTTTAAGCTGACTCACAGCTATTCTGCCAAATCATGAATTTGCAAAAATATTGTGAAACTGTTGAACATCGTCTCCTAAAAATAATCAGCGCGTGTCTCTCCTAAGAATTGTCAGGCACATTTCTCCTGATGTTCCGGCAGATATCTGCAATTTTGTTTTTGCAACGTGCATCTGGATTCATCTCAGACAAACCCCGCTCACCACGTCTTTCCTACGACGCCCAGCGTCGGCGGAATACGTCTGTTTGTTTCCCATTTCACATAAAATTATTTTTAAATGCCCATTCTATAGAGCGCTACCAGATCAGTCTAGTGCGATATTCGTTTTGTCGATATTTATTTACAGGCACAGGCTGCATGACGACAGCAGTCAGCGCGGCCAAGGCGGTGCTGTAGCTGCTGGAGTAACGTCAATCGTATCGCTAAAACAAATATCGCACTAGACTCATTTGCGATTGTCTGTAGAATGGGCACGTAAAATTCCACTTTAGAAACCCTTTGTTTGTAACGGGAAACAACCAGCCGCTTTCCATCGACGCTGAGCGTCGCATGAAAGGCGTGACGAGCAGTATTTGTTTGGGCTGACTCCAGCTACACGTTGCAAAAACGACATTGCAAATATCCACCAGAATATCAGAAGAAATGCACCTGACGATCCTTAGGAGAGACACCCTCTGTGTAATAAAAGTACGTGTAGTGTGTTTCTGCAAGTCCCCAAATGTTCGCAAGCGAATTTCGCATCCCGTGGGGGTGATGTGTGGTAACTGTCCATTCCCCATCCTTGAAGAAGGTATTGATTTGGAACTGCATGGCCTACTTATGAAGACTGTTTCTTATGTGAAGGCTTCGAAGCAGATGGGAATCAAGTGTTGAAGTGGCAGAGACTCGCCAAAATGTTTCTTTTAGAATACTAGACAATGCTGAAGAATGTTATAGAATGGTCTAGAAGATTAGAGAATGTTATACACTATTGGTCATTAAAATTGCTACACTAAGAAGAAATGCAGATGATAAACGGGTATTCATTGGACAGGTATATTATACTAGAACTGACATGTGATTACATTTTCACGCAATTTGGGTGCATAGATCCTGAGAAATCAGTACCCAGAACAACCACCTCTGGCCGTAATAACGGCCTTGATATGCCTGGGCATTGAGTCAAACAGAGCTTGGATGGCGTGTACTGGTACAGCTGTCCATGCAACTTCAACACGATACCACAGTTCATCAAGAGTAGTGAACGGCGTATTGTGACGAGCCAGTTGCTCGGCCACCATTGGCCAGACGTTTTCAATTGGTGAGAGATCTGGAGAATGTGCTGGCCAGGGCAGCAGTCGAACATTTTCTGTATCCAGAAAGGCCCGTACGCGACCTGCAACATGCGGTCGTGCATTATCCTGCTGAAATGTAGGGTTTCGCAGGGATCGAATGAAGGGTAGAGCCACGGGTCGTAACACATCCGCAATGCAGCGTCCACTGTTAAAAGTGCCGTCAATGCGAGCAAGAGGTGACCGAGACGTGTAACCAATGGCACCCCATACCACACCATCACGCCAGTATGGCGATGACGAATACACGCTTCCAATGAGCGTTCACCGCGATGTCGCCAAACACGGATGCGACCATCATGATGCTGTAAACAGAACCTGGGTTCATCCGAAAAAATGACGTTTTGCCATACGTGCACCCAGGTCCGCCGTTGAGTTCACCATCGCAGGCGCTCCTGTCTGTGTTGCAGCGTCAAGGGTAAACGCAGCCATGATCTCCGAGCTGATAGTCCATGCTGCTGCAAACGTCGTCGAACTGTTAGTGCAGATGGTTGTTGTCTTGCGAACGTCCCCATCTGTTGACTCAGGGATCGAGACGTGGCTGCACGATCCGTTACAGCCATGCGGATAAGGTGCCTGTCATCTCAATGCTAGTGATACGAGGCCGTTGGGATCCACCACGACGTTCCATATTACCCTCCTGAACCCACCGATTCCATACTCTGCTAACAGTCATTGGATCACGACCAACGCGAGCAGCAATGTCGCGATACTATAAACCGCAATCGCGATAGGCTACAATCCGACCTTTATCAAAGTCGGAAATGTGATGGTACGCATTTCTCCTCCTTACACGAGACATCACAACAACGTTTCACCAGGCAACGCCGGTCAACTGCTGTTTGTGTATGAGAAATCGGTTGGAAACTTTTGCTCATGTCAGCACGTTGCAGGTGTCGCCTCCGGCGCCAACCTTGTGTGAATGCTCTGAAAAGCTAATCATTTGCATATCACAGCATCTTCTTCCTGTCGGTTAAATTTCGCGCCTGTAGCACGTCATCTTCGTGGTGTAGCACTTTTAACGGCCAGTAGTGTAGGATTTCCAGAAAGTTCATACATATTCTCAAATGTTCCAGAATGTACCAGAGTTTTCGAGAATGTTCAATAATGTTCCGGTATGTTCTAGAATGTTCCATTATCAAGCTGTGGTAAGGAAACGTTCCGTCTCAGAAGGTTATATGTATGCGATGGCGAGACGCATGCGTCATCATATCTTTGGGAATCGATTGAGCGGATCAATGAAAAATAAAAGTGATAGAAAATGAAATAAATTTAAGTAAAAGTGAATTACTTAAAGTAGTGAACAGTGTGTTAAATCTTCACAATAAAGGATGGCAGCCAAAAACAGTTGCAGGATAGAACTTTTTTTTATTAAAATTCTTGACCAAGGTTTCGGTACATATAAATATACCTTCATCATAAGTACATTTCCTGAATAGAAAGACACATTCATTAGAAAAGCCATATCAACGAAACTGAGAAACAGAAGCTTAAATAACGGTGAAATTGCTAAAGTAATACAGGCACACAATCTTTAGTACTTACTAAAATTACATCATGCACTGGAGAATAATGAAACAATTATGCCAAAAGGCGTCGTCAGTAATTAAAATATCATCTCCATTTGTACGACATGTGTAATGGGTACAGGATCAAAGCGAACAGTTTAACAATGTTACTTCGCCTATGAACTGTTGAGACACGAGTGTGAAGGCACTAAGGTAGATTGTTTCGCCGAGAGAGGGCACTTGCATGTGCCAGACTCGCGCATATTACAATCCATAAATACATACATAAGCGCATCAAAATTATTAAAGGTTGTGTTAATTCAAACTTTGTCTTAATAAATAAAGCGTATCACGCCAATTAAAGACATTTATGTAAACTATAAATATAGAACCAAATTTATCTGTGTCCTAGTGTCAAACGGATAAAGCTTGCGCTTGGAACATCTAACGAGAGAGGGCACTACTGTAATGCGCGAGAGTCTCACGTAATGTAGGCAGTGAAATACATACTAGCGAAACAACCAAAATGTTATAATAAAACGAAACCATCTGTCTGTATGAATAAAACATAGTAGTCATTTAACCACACATACACATTGAAATTCATAATTAACAAACATCACAATATGTAGATCCCAACAAGATAGGAAAAGCGCATTTCACCGGCATCAACAAGCAAGAAAATAACTCCTAGTCAGCCAGACTATATTACATTAAGGCAATGAGGGGTTTGAAACTGTCTAAAAAATTTTTGTTTCGAAGCTGCACCTGTTCATTAAGAACAAAACCATCTTTTAGAGACAGATGCTTGAAAATCTCTAATTCTTCGAGCAAGTCTAGTTTGTCACCTTTATCAGCTTCATGAAGCAGCTCTACGTCGTCCAGTTCTCTTGGCGTGTGCTGTAAGAGCCATAGATGTTCAGCAAAAGTGGAATTATATACGTTTTCCCCATTTTTACCTAACTTGTGTTCTTTATACCTAACTTTAATGGGTCTACCTGTCTGCCCTATGTAATAGTTTGGGCAGCCGTTACAAGTAATTTTGTATACACCAGACTTACTGCTGAGTTCTTCTCGTGCTCCAATATTATGAATTACTCTACGTTTGAGGCTATTATTTACGGAAAAAGCAACTCTATAACCGTATTGTTTCTGTAAAAGTCTTTTAATCTTATATGAAACGTTCCCTAAAAATGGAATAGAAATAAAGTTATTACTCTCATAGTTCTTTGCCCTGTTATCTCCTAAAGTAGAAAATTTTACAGCTGTTTTTTTCTTAGCAATTTGATCAATTAATTTAGGGTCGTATCCATTGTTAGTGGCTATTGATTTTAATAAAAATATTTCATTTTCAAAACAATTCTGTGCTAAAGGTGTGCTCACAGCGCGATGAACTGCAGAATGAAAAAAGGCGATCTTGTGAGTTTGAGGATGACAGGAATCTGCTGGAATAATATTATCAGAAAAAGTTTCTTTACGGAAAATGTCGAAGCTAATGGTGTTACCCGATAACTTAAGTTTCAAATCAAGAAAATTGAGTTCTCTCTCGTTATTTTGTATCTCTTTTGTAAATTTCATTTTCTCGTGGAAACTGTTGAAAACATGAAACAGTTGTTGTAGATCTTGGTCACAACCTTGAAATAGTATGAGTATATCATCAACATAACGAGCATAAAAAGAAATCTTATTGCCTAACGTAGGGTTGTTTTTGAAGAAAGTTTCTTCTAGTGCATTCATAAAGATGTCAGCAAAGATGCCAGCTAACGGGCAACCCACGGCTAAGCCGAATGGTTGCTCATACATTTTACCATTAAACTGAAAGTAATTGTAATCTAGTACAACCTGCAGTAGTGACATAAGTTCCGACAACTGTAGCTCACTTAAAGTTTTATGTTGTCGAATGTTACCTTCATTATTGAAGTTTTATGTTGTCGAATGTTACCTTCATTATTGAAGGTAACATTCGACAACATAAAACTTTAAGTGAGCTACAGTTGTCGGAACTTATGTCACTACTGCAGGTTGTACTAGATTACAATTACTTTCAGTTTAATGGTAAAATGTATGAGCAACCATTCGGCTTAGCCATGGGTTGCCCGTTAGCTGGCATCTTTGCTGACATCTTTATGAATGCACTAGAAGAAACTTTCTTCAAAAACAACCCTACGTTAGGCAATAAGATTTCTTTTTATGCTCGTTATGTTGATGATATACTCATACTATTTCAAGGTTGTGACCAAGATCTACAACAACTGTTTCATGTTTTCAACAGTTTCCACGAGAAAATGAAATTTACAAAAGAGATACAAAATAACGAGAGAGAACTCAATTTTCTTGATTTGAAACTTAAGTTATCGGGTAACACCATTAGCTTCGACATTTTCCGTAAAGAAACTTTTTCTGATAATATTATTCCAGCAGATTCCTGTCATCCTCAAACTCACAAGATCGCCTTTTTTCATTCTGCAGTTCATCGCGCTGTGAGCACACCTTTAGCACAGAATTGTTTTGAAAATGAAATATTTTTATTAAAATCAATAGCCACTAACAATGGATACGACCCTAAATTAATTGACCAAATTGCTAAGAAAAAAACAGCTGTAAAATTTTCTACTTTAGGAGATAACAGGGCAAAGAACTATGAGAGTAATAACTTTATTTCTATTCCATTTTTAGGGAACGTTTCATATAAGATTAAAAGACTTTTACAGAAACAATACGGTTATAGAGTTGCTTTTTCCGTAAATAATAGCCTCAAACGTAGAGTAATTCATAATATTGGAGCACGAGAAGAACTCAGCAGTAAGTCTGGTGTATACAAAATTACTTGTAACGGCTGCCCAAACTATTACATAGGGCAGACAGGTAGACCCATTAAAGTTAGGTATAAAGAACACAAGTTAGGTAAAAATGGGGAAAACGTATATAATTCCACTTTTGCTGAACATCTATGGCTCTTACAGCACACGCCAAGAGAACTGGACGACGTAGAGCTGCTTCATGAAGCTGATAAAGGTGACAAACTAGACTTGCTCGAAGAATTAGAGATTTTCAAGCATCTGTCTCTAAAAGATGGTTTTGTTCTTAATGAACAGGTGCAGCTTCGAAACAAAAATTTTTTAGACAGTTTCAAACCCCTCATTGCCTTAATGTAATATAGTCTGGCTGACTAGGAGTTATTTTCTTGCTTGTTGATGCCGGTGAAATGCGCTTTTCCTATCTTGTTGGGATCTACATATTGTGATGTTTGTTAATTATGAATTTCAATGTGTATGTGTGGTTAAATGACTACTATGTTTTATTCATACAGACAGATGGTTTCGTTTTATTATAACATTTTGGTTGTTTCGCTAGTATGTATTTCACTGCCTACATTACGTGAGACTCTCGCGCATTACAGTAGTGCCCTCTCTCGTTAGATGTTCCAAGCGCAAGCTTTATCCGTTTGACACTAGGACACAGATAAATTTGGTTCTATATTTATAGTTTACATAAATGTCTTTAATTGGCGTGATACGCTTTATTTATTAAGACAAAGTTTGAATTAACACAACCTTTAATAATTTTGATGCGCTTATGTATGTATTTATGGATTGTAATATGCGCGAGTCTGGCACATGCAAGTGCCCTCTCTCGGCGAAACAATCTACCTTAGTGCCTTCACACTCGTGTCTCAACAGTTCATAGGCGAAGTAACATTGTTAAACTGTTCGCTTTGATCCTGTACCCATTACACATGTCGTACAAATGGAGATGATATTTTAATTACTGACGACGCCTTTTGGCATAATTGTTTCATTATTCTCCAGTGCATGATGTAATTTTAGTAAGTACTAAAGATTGTGTGCCTGTATTACTTTAGCAATTTCACCGTTATTTAAGCTTCTGTTTCTCAGTTTCGTTGATATGGCTTTTCTAATGAATGTGTCTTTCTATTCAGGAAATGTACTTATGATGAAGGTATATTTATATGTACCGAAACCTTGGTCAAGAATTTTAATAAAAAAAAGTTCTATCCTGCAACTGTTTTTGGCTGCCATCCTTTATTGTGAAGAATTTTAACAGTTGCTGCTGCAGCCATGTTTAAAATCTTGAAGTGTGTTAAATGGTGTTTTAGTGTGTTAAGTAATACTAACAATGAACACGATGTTGAAACGTGAAAGAGGGTGTCCTGCCGATGGTGACTTGAACAGAAGGATACAGAAAGAACAGCCAAGAATTGGAACAGATTAGGATTGAGAAGCAGGCAGAAGGAAAGAGTAGACTATGAAAACTTAACAGATGTACAACGAGATGGAATTAGAGAAGAGGATCGAGGGAGACACTCTGCGGGAAGACGTAGAGAAACTACGCAAGGAACAAGATTATGAAATGAATTAAGTAGAATTACAATGAGTGAAAGTCGCGAAAGACTACGATCGTAAGTGCATGAACAAAACACTTGTATACGAGAAGTGCAAGCAAAAGGAGTAGAGTGGCAGATGAAGCATTCCGCTATGAATATGTGATAACGAGTAGAGCTGGTACCACTGTGGTGAAGCAGGTAGTTTCAGAAGCCAAAAGGATAGAAAAAGTAATACTTAAGAAGTTATTGAGCCTCAAACAAATGCAGAAATTCAAGAGTATTCTAGCTCACTTGAAACTTGCTGTTATTGTCGCTATATAGGACAAACACGGTACAATCTGGGGACCAGATATGCAGAAAACTTGAAACCTGTGAAGAACGACAGCTCTCAGTCCACATTCGTATACCGTTTAATGGATGGGAACCACTACCCATCGCATATTGAAATAGATCGTCATATTGTGGACTTCAGAAATGGCCTGCTCTGGAAATCCACGCATATTATAAAAATGGATGAATGCATAATATGTATGTATGTACATGTAGACCGTGGTAATAGACCGTGGTCTAGGGGGGGGGGGGGCAACGGCCTTGCCACAGTGGATACACCGGTTCCCGTGAGATCACCGAAGTTAAGCGCAGTCGGGCGTGGCCGGCACTTGGATGGCTGACCATCCAGCCGCAATGCGCTGTTGCCATGGGAAAAAAAGGGGGTAGCGTCTTTGATTCATAATCAAAATGTCCCGGGTTCGATCCCCGCCACTGCCTAAATTTTGATAAATAATCAGCATTGGCGGCCGAAGACTTCCGGCATAAGAAGTCAGCCTCATTCTGCCAACGGCCTTGTCAAAGAGGACGGAGGAGCGGATAGAGGTTCAGGGCACCCTCTTGTCCTAGGGGTGGGAAATTGCCCCTAAAGGCGGAAGAATCAGCAATGATCAACGACATGAGGATGCAGAAGGCAATGGAAACCACTGCATTAAAGACACGTAACGTGTATCCGCAGGACATGTGGCCTGTAATTGAAGAAGTGTCATGATGATCTCTCCATTGGCAAAAGATTCCGGAATAGTCCCCCATTCGGATCTCCGGGAGGGGACTGCCAAGGGGGAGGTTACCATGAGAAAAAGATTGAATAATCAACGAAAGGATAGCGTTCTGCGAGTCGGGGCGTGGAATGTCAGAAGCTTGAACGTGGTAGGGTAACTAGAAAATCTGAAAAAGGAAATGCAAGGGCTCAATCTAGATATAGTAGGGGTCAGTGAAGTGAAGTGGAAGGAAGACAAGGATTTCTGGTCAGATGAGTATCGGGTAATATCAACAGCAGCAGAAAATGGTATAACAGGTGTAGGATTCGTTATGAATAGGAAGGTAGGGCAGAGGGTGTGTTACTGTGAACAGTTCAGTGACCGGGTTGTTCTAATCAGAATCGACAGCAGAGCAACACCGACAACGATAGTTCAGGTATACATGCCGACGTCGCAAGCTGAAGATGAACAGATAGAGAAAGTGTATGAGGATATTGAAAGGGTAATGCAGTATGTAAAGGGGGACGAAAATCTAATAGTCATGGGCGACTGGAATGCAGTTGTAGGGGAAGGAATAGAAGAAAAGGTTACAGGAGAATATGGGCTTGGGACAAGGAGTGAAAGAGGAGAAATACTAATTGAGTTCTGTAACAAGTTTCAGCTAGTAATAGCGAATACCCTGTTCAAGAATCACAAGAGGAGGAGGTATACTTGGAAAAGGCCGGGAGATACGGGAAGATTTCAATTAGATTACATCGTGGTCAGACAGAGATTCCTAAATCAGATACTGGATTGTAAGGCGTACCCAGGAGCAGATATAGACTCGGATCACAATATAGTAGTGATGAAGAGTAGGCTGAAGTTCAAGACATTAGTCAGGAAGAATCAATACGCAAAGAAGTGGGATACGGATGTACTAAGGAATGACGAGATACGTTTTAAGTTCTCTAACGCTATAGATAAAGCAATAAGGAATAGCGCAGTAGGCAGTACAGTTGAAGAGGAATGGACATCTCTAAAAAGGGCCATCACAGAAGTTGGGAAGGAAAACATGCGTACAAAGAAGGTAGCTGCGAAGAAACCATGGGTAACAGAAGAAACACTTCAGTTGATTGATGAAAGGAGGAAGTACAAACATGTTCCGGGAAAATCAGGAATACAGAAATACAAGTCACTGAGGAATGAAATAAATAGGAAGTGCAGGGAAGCTAAGATGAAATGGCTGCAGGAAAAATGTGAAGACATCGAAAAAGATATGATTGTCGGAAGGATAGACTCAGCATACAGGAAAGTCAAAACAACCTTTGGTGACATTAAAAGCAACGGTGGTAACATTAAGAGTGCAACGGGAATTCCACTGTTAAATGCAGAGGAGAGGGCAGATAGGTAGAAAGAGTACATTGAAAGCCTCTATGAGGGTGAAGATTTGTCTGATGTGATAGAAGAAGAAACAGGAGTCGATTTAGAAGAGATAGGGGATCCAGTATTAGAATCGGAATTTAAAAGAGCTTTGGAGGACTTACGGTCAAATAAGGCAGAAGGGATAGATAACATTCCATCAGAATTTCTAAAATCATTGGGGGAAGTGGCAACAAAACGACTATTCACGTTGGTGTGTAGAATATATGAATCTGGCGATATACCATCTGACTTTCGGAAAAGCATCATCCACACAATTCCGAAGACGGCAAGAGCTGACAAGTGCGAGAATTATCGCACAATCAGCTTAACAGCTCGTGCATCGAAGCTGCTTACAAGAATAATATACAGAAGAATGGAAAAGAACATTGAGAATGCGCTAGGTGACGATCAGTTTGGCTTTAGGAAAAGTAAAGGGACGAGAGAGGCAATTCTGACGTTACGGCTAATAATGGAAGCAAGGCTAAAGAAAAATCAAGACACTTTCATAGGATTTGTCGACCTGGAAAAAGCGTTCGACAATATAAAACGGTGCAAGCTGTTCGAGATTCTGAAAAAAGTAGGGGTAAGCTATAGGGAGAGACGGGTCATATACAATATGTACAACAACCAAGAGGGAATAATAAGAGTGGACGATCAAGAACGAAGTGCTCGTATTAAGAAGGGTGTAAGACAAGGCTGTAGCTTTTCGCCCCTACTCTTCAATCTGTACATCGAGGAAGCAATGATGGGAAAAAAAGAAAGGTTCAGGAGTGGATTTAAAATACAATGTGAAAGGATGTCAATGATACGATTCGCCGATGACATTGCTATCCTGAGTGAAAGTGAAGAAGAATGAAATGATCTGCTGAACGGAATGAACAGTCTAATGAGTACACAGTATGGTTTGAGAGTAAATCGGAGAAAGACGAAGGTAATGAGAAGTAGTAGAAATGAGAACAACGAGAAATTTAACATCAGGATTGATGGTCACGAAGTCAATGAAGTTAAGGAATTCTGCTACCTAGGCAGTAAAATAATCAATGACGGACGGAGCAAGGAGGACATCAAAAGCAGACTCGCTATGGCAAAAAAGGCATTTCTGGCCAAGAGAAGTCTACTAATATCAAATACCGGCCTTAATTTGAGGAAGAAATTTCTGAGGATGTACGTCTGGAGTACAGCATTGTATGGTAGTGAAACATGGACTGTGGGGAAACCGGAACAGAAGAGAATCGAAGCATTTGAGATGTGATGCTATAGACGAATGTTGAAAATTAGGTGGACTGATAAGGTAAGGAATGAGGAGGTTCTACGCAGAATCGGAGAGGAAAGGAATATGTGGAAAACACTGATAAGGTGAAGGGACAGGATGGTAGGACATCTGCTAAGACATGAGGGAATGACTTCCATGGTACTAGAGGGAGCTGTAGAGGGCAAAAACTGTAGGGGAAGACAGAGATTGGAATACGTCAAGCAAATAATTGAGGACGTAGGTTGCAAGTGCTACTCTGAGATGAAGAGGTTAGCACAGGAAAGGAATTCGCGGCGGGCCACATCAAACCAGTCAGTAGACTGATGACCAAAAAAAAAAAAAAAAAATGTACGTGTGTGTGTTCCACATCTCCTCCTCAACCGCTGGACCGATATCAACCAGACTTGGTGCACATACCACTTACTATCTGGAAAGAATCGCTGTGGGGGTAAAAATCACCTACCTATCAAAGAGGTGGGGGTAGGGGTTGAGTGAGAAAGCACCGTAGCTTGCGACGAGCGAATACCCTTACTTTAGTCATCCAGTATTTGACACTGAAAGTACTTAGTGACTTGCAGTAAACTTAACCCATAGTTTAAAACCCTTGGGAGACTTTTTGTTGCTGACAACACCCACAAAATAATGAAAGAAAAGAACTATCGCTTACCACATTTTCACTGTTTCTGCTGCATGCATGATGGCATTTTAATTTAATTCTTCTTAACCACTAGTTGCATTCGCGACACATTTTGCTGACTAATTCACATATACCACTGAATGTACCAGCAAAATTATCTCATTGCACGATACTTAGTTCAGAAGATATGACGTCATAAACATGTATACGAGAAGAGCTGCCGTATCATGTTTGGTGTTTTAATTTATTACTTCTTTAGTGCTAACTCCATTCAAATACATTTCGCAGACACTACCCACATATGCTACTGGATGCACCTGCAACATTATATCACTGGACGAAACAGCTCAGGAGATACGACGCCAGAAACATTAAGCTGCATGAAAATGAAACTGCACACCGAAATTCGCTAGGGATACAGGTGAAATACGTATAGAAACACGCGTGAAATGTGTTAAATACATTTGACATGAGCGTAGGCGCGCAAAGTCACGGGAAGAAAGCTGGTCCTAAGCCCCTGGGGAGGAGGACAAAGAGAGAGGGAGGAGGGGATAGATTAGAGGGAGGGAGGAGGTGCAGAGGGCAAGGCGCAGATGGGTCGAGAGAGAGATAGGAGGAGATAGACAGAGATAGGGGCAGATGGAAAGAGATTGGGGGGAGGGGTAGAGGAGGAATTGGGCAGAGAGAGGGGCGAAGGGGGAGATGGACAGAAAGGGGGTGAAGGGGGGCTGAACAGAGAGAGAGAAGGAGGAGATGGACTAATAGGAGATTCAAATATATACATACTCGGGCAAAGCTGGGTACTCAGCTATTTAATATATAAAATGTAAGTGTGGCTTATCCATGCATGCCGCTGTAACTCCGCAACCCATACCTGCAGCCTCTTGGGAGTTATATGCTCATCATTGTGGGATCCGTACCAGGTCGGGTTGACAGAGGAGATGGAGAAGATCCAAAGAAGAGCGGCGCATTTCGTCACAAGGTTATTTGGTAAGCGTGATAGCGTTTAGCAAACTCAAGAGGCAGACTCTCCAAGAGAGGCGCTCTGCATAGCGGTGTAGCTTGCTGTCCAGGTTTCGAGAGGGTGCGTTTCTGGATGAGGCATAGAAAATATTGCTTCCCCCTACTTATACCTCCAGAGGAGATCACGAATGAAAAATTGGTGAGGTTCGAGCACGCACGGAGGCTTTCCGGCAGTCGTTCTTCCCACGAACCATACGCGACTGGAGCAGGAAAGGGAGGTAATGACAGTGGCACGTAAAGTGCCTTCCGCCACACACCGTTGGGTGTCTTGCGGAGTATAAATGTAGATGTAGATGTAGACCGAGTGCTTCATTTCAGATAAGAGCACTCTTGAATAGTTAAGTAGAGTTAAGAGTACTTAAGAGTATACTTGAGCATTAGAGAGTATTTTTAAGGAAAACATACCAACATTTTAAAGTCTTTTTTAATGTTCGTTGTTTACCATGTTCGCGAATTTTCGCGAGTTCTCTGGAACGTTCTCAGAAAACAAATGAAAATAAAGCCCAAGCGAAGAGGGAGTTCTTCAGCTAGTGTAGATAAAACGGTCTCTCTTTCTCAAATACGTATATGCAGATTTACAGAGTCTATTTGTGACGGTCGTTGACGTAGGTGTTTGGTGTGGCAGCAGAGAACGAGCAGCTGGGTTTGCGGGAGCGACCCTCGGCGTGCCCCCTATCTCGGCGCGCCACCACAGATTACAGCCGCATTCCTGATGTGCACTGTTTTGTTTCCTGTCCTCTTCCCCCTCTCGCTCTCCGGCAGGCTGCTTAAAGACGAGTCACGACAAAAGAGTTGAAGGTGCGCCTTGCAGAGCGTCGCTTCGGCATGTGTATTCCGGGAGGAACTTACTAACTCATTGAAACTTGCACCGTAATATTAATATCATTCCGATTATATTAGAATAAGTGCTTCTTGTTCCATAGATCCATGCTGAGGAGATTATGATGGGTGTAGAAAATGTCTTAAATATCAAGAACGCATAATATATATGTACAAAGAAAAGGGATATCTTAACGTCCCTTCCACAGATCCTATGTGAAATGGTCCTAGTGGATGTGGAATAAATCAAAAAATCTTAAATATATTTTCATATATGAGGCAATAAACTTATCACACACCATGTAAATTTTCAGTCCACTGAGGTCCTTATGATAAGAATGAGGCTGTTGTAGTCACGCATCATCGAGGTTTACAACACGTATTTGCATTGGTCACGTTACTATACTGCGGATGTGCAGAACTGAGATTTATACACAGCAATCATATTATTTCACGTTATTAATAATATATCAATCTGATCTAAGAAATTCATCTGTGAAGTAGGAGTTGGCCACCAATAATTCCTTAACCCTCCGCTTAAACTGAACTTTACTAGCAGCTAAACTTTTTATAGTTACCGACAAGTTACTGAAAATATGTGTTCCTGAGTAATACATACCTTTCTGCAGCAAAGCAAGTGACTTTAAATGCTTGTGAAGATTATGATTACTTCTAGTATTGATTCCACGAATTGAGCTGTTGGTATCAAAAAGTGATATATTATTTGTGACAAATTTCATTAAGGAATAAAGTCATTGGCAAGCAGTAGTTAGCATCCCCAATTCCTTGAACATGCCTCTGCAGGACGTCGTAAGTTCACAAAACAAAGAATTTGTATTACATGCTTTTCGACTCTGAAATTTTTATCTTGGCCTGATGAGTTGTCCCAAAAAATGATACTGTGGATAGACAGTAGGCGCAGTATGCTACCTTTTAATCTTTTTATCAGATACTGTGACAACATTCCCATTCTAACTGAAGATTTGTTTCGGAGCTTCAGCGTTTTCGTCCCATGCTCCTCCCAGTTGAATTATTGTGAAGCTGTAATCCCAAGAATTTAAGAATCTCAACCGCTTCTATTTGCTTGTAGTAATTTTTGAGACGTAGTAATATTTGAGACGTATACGGGAGATACATTTTACAGCTTCCGAAATGTATACAGCGTATTTTCAAAGTTTAGTGACAGTGAATTAGCTAGGCACCATAGATTAATGTCCGTGAAACTTGCTCTAACGTATGTTTCTAAAATCATACTTGACTTGCCATTTATTGCAACTTCTGTGCATTGATTCGACATATCGCTCTCGGTGAATGTTGGACTGCGTTTATATGACTCTGGGTTTTGGTAGATTTGATACTAATGGCATGAAAGGAAAACCAAATTCGCATTATGAAGTTGTAATTTGATTTCCTTCCGCGTACGATATTGTATCCAAACCATCTATCTGCTCCCACATATACCTCACAGATCTTCTGTGTAATACTGATCGAAATAATAGTGGCTGCTTTTTACTTGCGTTTTCGCATCATTTCGGAACTGGATCGCCCAAAAAATTAGACATTTAGAATTTCATGATTTACAAAAAGTATAAAAGAAAAATATTTATGAAAGCTACACTCTAATGTATTATGGCACTTTCTTTTGAGGACCCCATTACAATTGGAGTCCCACATATTGGTCGGACGTCGGACAGATTTTTCCGTTGACGTGTGATTTAACAAAACATGATTTCGGAATTTCAATTTTAATTTTCATCGCTTTTTTTTTGGTTCCATGTGCCTGTCCCAGTCTTAGGTAATCACTTTTCTCCACTGGAGAAATACTTCTGACTTGCGTGAACCCATATTTTTTATTTTTTACTTGTGTTGAAAAAAGCATTTTCGACTCTTCGTAATCTAGCCACATGCAAATGTGTTTTGAAAATTATTTGAAGTAGGACAGGAATTTAATCAATCAATCTTTTTTAGTTTTATTGATATTTATTTATTTTATTATAAGTTAATAAGTAAAGTTGAACGACTATGGTTCGCAGTATCATGTGCTAGGCCTACATTTATACAGGGTGAACCACAACTCCACTGAACAAATTTCGCAGGTCGTTCTGGGGTATTTAAATAACTTGCATAAGAAATATGACGTCAAAATTCCTAAACCTAGATGACATGGTATTGAAACCAAGTACCATTCTTCACCTATTTGGGATAGCAAATGGGACGTGATACTAGCAAAGAATTTGAAATAAAGTTGGCCAGAATTGTACACACACTGTAGGAAAAAAATCTCAACACCAAAAATAATAAATGTAATGAAATACCGAGAATATATTTGTCTTGGTAACATATTTAAATGATAAGCTTTGCAAGATCAAAGGTGCAAATGTGAAATGCTGATACATTAATAACCGATGTATCCGCCAATACGTTGGATGCAAGCATGCGGAGGTACATGCATTGTGTTGTGCAAGTGCCGGATGTCAGTTTGTGGGTTGAAATTCCATACCTGTTGCACTTGATCGGCCAATCCAGGGACGGTTAATGCTGGCTGTGAGTGACTCTGGGGTTGTTGTCCGGTGATGTCCCATATGTGCTCGATGAGAGACAGATTTCATGATAGAGCAGGCCAAGCCAACATTTCGACATGTGGGCGAGCGTTATCATGTTGGAAAACACCCGCTGGAGCGCTGTTAATGAATGGCAGTACGACAGGTCGAAGCACCAGACTGACGTACAGATTTGCAGTCAGCGTTGATGGGATAAGCACGAGAAAGCTGCTGCTGTCATACGAAATCGCACCCCAGGCCGCAACTCCAGGGGCAGGTCCAGTATGTCTAGTACGCAGACAGGTTGGTTGCAGGCTCTTGGCTGGCCTCCTTCTAACCAACACACGACATAACTGGCACTGATGCAGAACCAGCTTTCATCATAAAGCACAACAGACCTCCACCCTGCCCTCCAATGAGGTCTTGGTTGCCACCACTGAAGTCGCAAACGGTGGTAGTTTGGGGTCAGTGGAATGCACACTATAGGATGGGCGGCGTGAAGCAAGTACTGCAACAACTGGTACAAACACATGCAAAAGATGAAGTACAAAAGACTTCCGAAGCATGCTTTAGATTATAAAACATACGGGAGCGGTAATATCGGAAGAACTATCAAGAGATTGACAGAATTTGTCAAGAGAGAACACGCTTAAAACCGTGATCCAAATAGTGTAAAAGAAGTCAAAATTAATTTAATTATTTTTCGGTCATTTTTATGTCACATTATGCAGGCTGTTCCATTTATTTTGACCACTTCAAATAAATTTCTATTCAGAAACAAAATTTTAAAAAATTATCAAGCAAATGTTCTTTAGTAAAAAAATGGTTCAAATGGCTCTGAGCAGTATGGGACTCAACTTCTGAGGTCATCAATCCCCTAGAACTTAGAACTACTTAAACCTAACTGACCTAAGGACATCACACACATCCATGCCCGAGGCAGGATTCGAACCTGCGACCTAGCGGTCTCGCGGTTCCAGACTGTAGCGCCTAGAACCGCACGGCCACACCGGTCGGCGTTCTTTAGCAACCAGGTGGACATTAACCAGCATGATCGCCTTTCTAGTAACTGTGTTCGTTACGAAGATATGACCAGCAGTACATCTTTTTCCGGGCGCGAAGGAGCGCCTGGTCCCCGGCACAAACCCGCCCGGCGGACTTGGGTCGAGGTCCAGTGAACCGGCCAGCCCGTAGATGATTTTTAGGCGGTTTTCCATGTGCCTCGGCGAATGCGGGCTGGTTCCCCTTATTCCGCCTCAGTTACACTATGTCGGCGATTGCTGCGCACACAAGTTCTCCACGTACGCGTACACTACCATTACTCTACCACGCAAACATAGGGGTTACACTTGTTTGGTGTGAGACGTTCCCCCGGGGGGTCCACCGGGGCCGAACCGCACAGTAACACTGGGTTCGGTGTGGGGTGGCGGAGGGGTGAAGTGGACTGCGGTAGTCGTCGTGGGATTGTGGACCACTGCGGCTGCGGCAGGGACGGAGCCTCTCCGTCGTTTCTAGGTCGCCGGTTAACATACATACATACATCTTTTTTAAATAGCACTGTCTATTATTTTTAGTAGGTAATCCAGTTCTTGCCCTCAAGATCTGTTCAACAACGTATTCCGGTAAATATGGCGTTATTAAAAACGTAACATAAAATTGACTTTGGCTCTTCTGTACTATCATACATTGCAGTTATCTGGAGTAGCGTAATATTTCTGTTGCCGGAGTTGACAGTAAACAATCGAAAACACAAGGAAAATGCATACCGGTAATGACAGATCTGTTAATTTACATTTAACATAGATGAATAGCATTTCTACTTCCTCTTCGTTGGTGTACGTTGAACACTCACAAACGTTCAATGGGTGAATATAAGGCTGGTGTGCATTTTCTGTGCGTTTCAATTTTTCTTTTTTATGTCAGCCCCTGCAAGGTTCCGAATACCTGATTACATCTATTGCACCGCCATTCTTAGTACATACGGCTCTATGGGAATTGACCGACTGTTGCGTCATCCAAGAGCCAATGGCGTCATGTGGACGCGATATGGAAGGGTGGGTCGAGCATACTGCGCTTTCAGCTTTAGCAGACCAGGTGCCGTTGCCACTCGGTCCTCAGCTGGTATCACGAGGCTGAATGCACCCCGTTCCAGTCCTGTCAGCAAGGAAACGTACCTGACAGCACTGGGAATCGAATTCGGTACTCAAACAACCGTTATGCTTGTATTGTAAGGCGGATTCCAGCAGGTTGGTGAGTACACAGTGACTTGACACAATTGAAACCGAAAGACATGAATGAAAATAGTCCTTATAGAATAAATAAATAGGCATTTCTTTTTCTCCTCTTTCTTTCCTTTCGCCTTTCTCCCGCACCTACAGTGGGTAGCTGTGGTTTGGCATGGTTAGTTTAAAAGGTGGCCGGATGCCTTCTTGTCGCCGCCCCGTTTCCCACCAGGAGGGAAGACGTGCACCCCAACTTGCTGCGAGTAATGTTATCCATGTGAAAGTGTGTGAACGTTTTCTAAATATTTGAGAATTGTGTAACGGAGACAGACATGGGTATATGGCAGTCGGATGTGGGACACAGCTTCAGAACCACGCCAGGCTGACCGGCACACCGAGCTTCGTAGTTAATTCGCTAGGCAGGTTACATCCTTAGCCGTCGCACACGCCCGAATCCCAGGAGCAGGGTGTTAACAAGTGCAGCTGCCTGCGCAGCCATAAATAAATAGTTATTAAATACAAATAAATAAATCTACATAATAAACAATAACTCACATGGCTTTAAAAAGTAAGAGTGAATCATTGATCTATTCGTCATTATTACAGAAACTATTAAAATGCGTTTTTGTAAATTATTTCTGAAATGCGCTGAATGTTCTTTACTCCTTAAGACGACCACCTGATGCCTAGTTTAAGTCGATGTAATACATTTATTACGCAATGAAGATCCTCTCTCTTTACAGTTACGTGGTTAGAATCTAGGCTTTTATCACTGATGTTTACGTGTGCAGTTTCAGAGTCAGGTTTCTAAATATTTTGAAATGGTACTACTCGATTCTCTATGCATAATCATTTCGCAATGTTTATTAATAGTTTTTTTGAAGTCTGAACGATTGATTTGTGAATCATCTTACAACAGGCGATGCGTATTTGGATAGGAAACACATAATAGTATCTCTCTGTTACACTAGTTGCCACCAATTCTTAAAACGTAACACTGTTTCCTCAACATATCACCCCGCTTGTTTTCTTATCTCAAATGATCGTGATGTACGCGCATTCGGAGTACCTGAACACATATGCGGTTCGATTGGAAACTTCCTTGCACACAGACATCAACAGGTCGCAGGAATCGTTAGAAGAGAATGCAATGCGTTGTGTTCCTCAGTGTAGTGCCACAGGATGGCTAATGTTAATGACAGACACTGAAAGCTATATTAAAAAAAAAAAAAAAAAAGTCAAACTCCATGAGAGCAGGCCTCGGGAGGCCCAACGATACTAACCGACCGCCGTGTCATCCTCAGCCTCTAGGCATTCCCGGATGCTAATATGAAGGGGCGTGAGATCAGTACATCGCTGTGCCGGCCGTTGTCAGTTTACGAGACCGGAGCCGCTACTTCTCGATCAAGAAGCACCTCGATTTGTCTTACAAGGGTTGAGCGCACCTCGCTTGCCAACAGCGCTCGGCAGACTGGACGGTCACCCATACAAGTTCTAGTGAAGCCCGAGCGCTGTGGACGCAAATTAACGAACACCTAGAGATTTGTAAAATAGGTATAATGCAGAAACACGAGAAGAAGCTCAGCAATCTTTTTTGACTGCTTTCTAATGAAAAATGCCCTCAGAATATGTGGCGTCACCGCCAGACACCACACTTGCTAGGTGGTAGCCTTTAAATCGGCCGCGGTCCGTTATTATACGTCGGACCCGCGTGTCGGCACTATCAGTGATTGCAGACCGAGCGCCGCCACACGGCAGGTCTAGAGAGACTTTCTAGCACTCGCCCCAGTGGTACAACCGACTTTGCTAGCGATGGTTCACTGACAAAATACGCTCTCATTTGCCGAGACGATAGTTAGCATAGCCTTCAGCTACGTCATTTGCTACGACCTAGCAAGGCGCCATATTCAGTTACTATTGATATTGTGAATCATGTACCGTCAAGAGCGACGTTCATCATGAATGGATTAAAGTTAAGCATTCCACCAGCTACGTCCGTTTTTCTAAATTCTAATTTCCTTGTCATGTTCCAGACCTCACGCCAGCCTGCGTGAGCTAAAACGCGTGCATTTCGGCCTCCTTTAGTAAACGGTGTTGGCTCTCTTGCCAACCACAACAGAATACATTTCAAAAAAGCAGTCACGTCTTTCATGAAAGAATTTTAAATAAAACCAACATCGTCTTTACTCAGAATGAAAAAGTCCTGTTAGGAAAAGGACTAAAATACAATGTCAGGCCTAACCTGTCAGACAGAAATGTCAAAGAAAATATGCTTGTTGTTTTAAAAATCGGTCTCGATTATAACAAGATAGATAATGCTTCTCAAGCCAGAATTGCGTATGGTGTAACCCGCATGCTAGAGAAAAATACAGCTACTTTGCCTAATGCTACGCATAACGACAGAATTGTAGAAACTTCCATTAATAATCAACTTAAAACAGCACATGCTTTAATAAGTAAATCCGATAAAGGTTATTGTCTAGTCATTGCTTATATTTCTGAGTATATTTCTAAAACTGAAAATTTCTTCAGTGAAAACAACATATCGGAGCTGCGTGCTCATCCGACTCCTAAATTACAGAAAGAAGTGAGGTCAGCCATTAACAATGCAAAATTTCTTATAAAACCTTTCAAAAAGAAACTACTCATCTATATGAACCCTCAGTCCCCTAAACGTCGGTCCCAGTTCAAAATTCATAAACCTAATCATCCAGTACGTCCAATCTCCAATAGCATGAATAGCGGATATCACGATTTGGCCCGATTTATACACGAAACTTTGAAAAAATCTTTCGTTCTCGAAACTAATTGTTCCGTTCCTAACAGCCACGTTTTGGTCCAAAATATTAAAAACTTTGTATGCAGTTCAGACACCAAGCTCTTTTCCTTAGATATTAAAAATCTTTATACCAATGTCCTGGTACATGAGACGCTCATCATTGTGGAAGAAAATTTACGTCAATTTAAAAAAGATGCCCCCATGAACCATGGACCTTGCCATGGTGGGGAGGCTTGCGTGCCTCAACGATACAGATAGCCGTACCGTAGGTGCAACCACAACGGACGGGTGTCTATTGAGAGGCCACACAAACGTGTGGTTCCTGAAGAGGGGCAGCAGCCTTTCCAGAAGTTGCAGGGGCAACAGTCTGGATGATTGACTGGTCTGGCCCTGTAACACTAACCAAAACGGCCTTGCTGTGCTGGTACTGCGAACGGCTGAAAGCAAGGGGAAACTACAGCCGTAATTTTTCCCGAGGGCATGCAGCTTTACTGTATGATTAAATGGTGATAGCGTCCTCTTGGGTAAAATATTCCGGAGGTAAAATAGTCCCCCATTCGGATCTCCGGGTGGGGACTACTCAAGAGGACGACGTTACCAGGAGAAAGAAAACTGGCGTTCTATGGATCGGAGCGTGGAATGTCAGATCCCTTAATCGGGCAGGTAGGTTAGAAAATTAAAAAAGGGAAATGGATAGGTTAAAGTTAGATATAGTGGGAATTAGTGAAGTTCGGTGGCAGGAGGAACAAGACTTTTGGTCAGGTGAATACAGGGTTATAAATACAAAATCAAATAGGTGTAATGCAGGAGTAGGTTTAACAATGAATAAAAAAAATAGGAGTGCGGGTAAGCTACTACAAACATCATAGTGAACGTATTATAGTGGCCAAGATAGACAGGAAGCCCATGCCTACTACAATAGTACAAGTTTATATGCCAACTAGCTCTGCAGATGACTAAGAAATTGAAGAAATGTACGATGAGATAAAAGAAATTATTCAGGTAGTGAAGGGAGACGAAAATTTAATAGTCATGGGTGACTGGAATTCGACAGTAGGAAAAGGGAGAGAAGGAAACATAGTAGGTGAATATGGATTGGGGCCAAGAAATGAAAGAGGAAGCCGCCTGGTAGAATTTTGCACAGAGCATAACTTAATCATAGCTAACACTTGGTTCAAGAATCATGAAAGAAGGTTGTATACATGGAAGAACCCTGGAGATACTAGAAGGTTTCAGATAGATTATATAATGGTAAGACAGAGATTTAGGAACCAGGTTTTAAATTGTAAGACATTTCCAGGGGCAGATGTGGACTCTGACCACAATCTATTGGTTATGAACTGTAGATTAAAACTGAAGAAACTGCAAAAATGTGGGAATTTAAGGAGATGGGACATGGATAAACTAAAAGAACCAGAGGTTGTACAGAGTTTCAGGGAGAGCATAAGGAAACAATTGACAGGAATGGGGGAAGGAAATACAGTAGAAGAAGAATGGGTAGCTTTGAGGAATGAAATAGCGAAGGCAGCAGAGGATCAAGTAGGTAAAAAGACGAGGGCTAGTAGAAATCCTTGGGTAACAGAAGAGATACTCAATTTAATTGAGGAAAGGAGAAAATACAAAAATGCAGTAAGTGATGCAGGCAAAAAGGAATACAAACGTCTCAAGAATTAGATCGACAGGAAGTGCAAAATGACTAAGCAGGGATGGCTAGAGGACAAATGTAAGGATGTAGAGGCCTATCTCACTAGGGGTAAGATAGATACTGCCTACAGGAAAATTAAAGAGATCTTTGGAGAAAAGAGAACCACTTGCATGAATATCAAAAGCTCAGATGGAAACCCAGTTCCAAGCAAAGAAGGAAAAGCAGAAAGGTGGAAGGAGTATATAGAGAGTCTATACAGGGGCGATGTTCTTGAGGACAATATTATGGAAATGGAAGAGGATGTAGTTGAAGATGAAATGGGAGATATGATACTACGTGAGGAGTTTGACAGAGCACTGAAAGACCTAAGTCGAAACAAGGCCCCGGGAGTAGACAACATTCCATTAGAACTACTGATAGCCTTGGGAGAGCCAGTCCTGACAAAACTCTACCATTTGGTGAGCAAATGTATGAGACAGGCGAAATTCCCTCTGACTTCAAGACGAATATAATACACTCCTGGAAATTGAAATAAGAACACCGTGAATTCATTGTCCCAGGAAGGGGAAACTTTATTGACACATTCCTGGGGTCAGATACATCACATGATCACACTGACAGAACCACAGGCACATAGACACAGGCAACAGAGCATGCACAATGTCGGCACTAGTACAGTGTATATCCACCTTTCGCAGCAATGCAGGCTGCTATTCTCCCATGGAGACGATCGTAGAGATGCTGGATGTAGTCCTGTGGAACGGCTTGCCATGCCATTTCCACCTGGCGCCTCAGTTGGACCAGCGTTCGTGCTGGACGTGCAGACCGCGTGAGACGACGCTTCATCCAGTCCCAAACATGCTCAATGGGGGACAGATCCGGAGATCTTGCTGGCCAGGGTAGTTGACTTACACCTTCTAGAGCACGTTGGGTGGCACGGGATACATGCGGACGTGCATTGTCCTGTTGGAACAGCAAGTTCCCTTGCCGGTCTAGGAATGGTAGAACGATGGGTTCGATGACGCTTTGGATGTACCGTGCACTATTCAGTGTCCCCTCGACGATCACCAGTGGTGTACGGCCAGTGTAGGAGATCGCTCCCCACACCATGATGCCGGGTGTTGGCCCTGTGTGCCTCGGTCGTATGCAGTCCTGATTGTGGCGCTCACCTGCACGGCGCCAAACACGCATACGACCATCATTGGCACCAAGGCAGAAGCGACTCTCATCGCTGAAGACGACACGTCTCCATTCGTCCCTCCATTCACGCCTCTCGCGACACCACTGGAGGCGGGCTGCACGATGTTGGGGCGTGAGCGGAAGACGGCCTAACGGTGTGCGGGACCGTAGCCCAGCTTCATGGAGACGGTTGCGAATGGTCCTCGCCGATATCCCAGGAGCAACAGTGTCCCTAATTTGCTGGGAAGTGGCGGTGCGGTCCCCTACGGCACTGCGTAGGATCCTAAGGTCTTGGCGTGCATCCGTGCGTCGCTGCGGTCCGGTCACAGCTCGACGGGCACGTGCACCTTCCGCCGACCACTGGCGACAACATCGATGTACTGTGGAGGCCTCACGCCCCACGTGTTGAGCAATTCGGCGGTACGTCCACCCGGCCTCCCGCATGCCCACTATACGCCCTCGCTCAAAGTCCGTCAACTGCACATACGGTTCACGTCCACGCTGTCGCGGCATGCTACCAGTGTTAAAGACTGCGATGGAGCTCCGTATGCCACGGCAAACTGGCTGACACTGACGGCGGCGGTGCACAAATGCTGCGCAGCTAGCGCCATTCGACGGCCAACACCGCGGTTCCTGGTGTGTCCGCTGTGCCGTGCGTGTGATCATTGCTTGTACAGCCCTCTCGCAGTGTCCGGAGCAAGTATGGTGGGTCTGACACACCGGTGTCAATGTGTTCTTTTTTCCATTTCCAGGAGTGTAATTCAAATACCAAAGAAAGCAGGTGTTGACAGATGTGAAAATTACCGAACTATCAGTTTAATAAGTCACAGCTGCAAAATACTAACGCGAATCCTTTACAGACGAATGGAAAAACTGGTAGAAGCCGACCTCGGGGAAGATCAGTTTGGATTCCGCAGAAATGTTGGAACACGTGAGGCAATACTATCTACATCTATCTACATCTATACTCCGCGAGCCACCTTACGGTGTGTGGCGGAGGGTACTTATTGTACCACTATCTGATCCCCCCTTCCCTGTTCCATTCACGAATTGTGCGTGGGAAGAACGACTGCGTGTAAGTCTCCGTATTTGCTCTAATTTCTCGGATCTTTTCGTTGTGATCATTACGCGAGATATATGTGGGCGGTAGTAATATGTTGCCCATCTCTTCCCGGAATGTGCTCTCTCGTAATTTCGATAATAAACCTCTCCGTATTGCGTAACGCCTTTCTTGAAGTGTCCGCCACTGGAGCTTGTTCAGCATCTCCGTAACGCTCTCGCGCTGACTAAATGTCCCCATGACGAATTGCGCTGCTTTTCGCTGGATCATGTCTATCTCTTCTATTAATCCAACCTGGTAAGGGTCCCATACTGATGAGCAATACTCAAGAATCGGACGAACAAGCGTTTTGTAAGCTACTTCTTTCGTCGATGAGTCACATTTTCTTAGAATTCTTCCTATGAATCTCAACCTGGCGCCTGCTTTTCCCACTATTTGTTTTATGTGATCATTCCACTTCAGATCGCTCCGGATAGTAACTCCTAAGTATTTTACGGTCGTTACCGCTTCCAATGATTTACCACCTATGGCATAATCGTACTGGAATGGATTTCTGCCCCTATGTATGCGCATTATATTACATTTATCTACGTTTAGGGAAAGCTGCCAGCTGTCGCACCATGCATTAATCGTCTGCAGGTCCTCCTGGAGTACGTACGAGTCTTCTGATGTTGCTACTTTCTTGTAGACAACCGTGTCATCTGCAAATAGCCTCACGGAGCTACCGATGTTGTCAACTAAGTCATTTATGTATATTGTAAACAATAAAGGTCCTATCACGCTTCCCTGCGGTACTCCCGAAATTACCTCTACATCTGCAGATTTTGAACCGTTAAGAATGACATGTTGTGTTCTTTCTTCTAGGAAATCCTGAATCCAATCACAAACCTGGTCCGATATTCCGTAAGCTCGTACTTTTTTCACTAAACGTAAGTGCGGAACCGTATCAAATGCCTTCCTGAAGTCCAGGAATACGGCATCAATCTGCTCGCCAGTGTCTACGGCACTGTGAATTTCTTGGGCAAATAGGGCGAGCTGAGTTTCACATGATCTCTGTTTGCGGAATCCATGTTGGTTATGATGAAGGAGATTTGTATTATCTAAGAACGTCATAATACGAGAACACAAAACATGTTCCATTATTCTACAACAGATTGACGTAAGCGAAATAGGCCTATAATTATTCGCATCTGATTTATGACCCTTCTTGAAAATGGGAACGACCTGCGCTTTCTTCCAGTCGCTAGGTACTTTACGTTCTTCCAGCGATCTACGATAAATTGCTGATAGAAAGGGGGCAAGTTCTTTAGCATAATCACTGTAGAATCTTAAGGGTATCTCGTCTGGTCCGGATGCTTTTCCGCTACTAAGTGATAGCAGTTGTTTTTCAATTCCGATATCGTTTATTTCAATATTTTCCATTTTGGCGTCCGTGCGACGGCTGAAGTCAGGGACCGTGTTACGATTTTCCGTAGTGAAACAGTTTCGGAACACTGAATTCAGTATTTCTGCCTTTCTTCGGTCGTCCTCTGTTTCGGTGTCATCGTGGTCAACGAGTGACTGAATAGGGGATTTAGATCCGCTTACCGATTTTACATATGACCAAAACTTTTTAGGGTTCTTGTTTAGATTGTTTGCCAATGTTTTATGTTCGAATTCGTTGAATGCTTCTCTCATTGCTCTCTTTACGCTCTTTTTCGCTTCGTTCAGCTTTTCCTTATCAGCTATGATTCGACTACTCTTAAACCTATGATGAAGCTTTCTTTGTTTCCGTAGTACCTTTCGTACATGATTGTTATACCACGGTGGATCTTTCCCCTCGCTTTGGACCTTAGTCGGTACGAACTTATCTAAGGCGTACTGGACGATGTTTCTGAATTTTTTCCATTTTTGTTCCACATCCTCTTCCTCAGAAATGAACGTTTGATGGTGGTCACTCAGATATTCTGCGATTTGTGCCCTATCACTCTTGTTAAGCAAATATATTTTCCTTCCTTTCTGACCCTACGACTTATCTTAGAAGAAAGTTTAAGGAAAGGCAAACCTACATTTCTAGCATTTGTAGACTTAGAGAAAGCTTTTGACGATGTTGACTGGGATACCCTCTTTCAAATTCTGAAGGTGGCAGGGGTAAGATACAGGGAGCGAAAGCCTATTTACAATTTGTACAGAAACCAAATGGCAATTATAAGAGTCGAGGGACATGAAAGGGAAGCAGTGGTTGGGAAGGGAGTGAGACAGGGTTGTAGCCTCTCCCCGATGCTATTAAATCTGTATATTGAGCAAGCAGTAAAGGAAACAAAAGAAAAGTTCGGAGTAGGTATTAAAATCCATGGAGAAGAAATAAAAACTTTGAGGTTCGCCTATGACATTGTAATTCTGTCAGAGAGAGCAAAGGACCTGGAAGAGCAGTTGAACGGAATGGACAGTGTCTTGAATGGAGGATATAAGATGAACATCAACAAAAGCAAAACGAGGATAATAGAATGTAGTCGAATTAAGTCGAGTGATGCCGAGGGAATTAGATTTGGAAATGTGACACTTAAAGTAATAAAGGAGTTTTGCTATTTGGGTGGCAAAATAACTGATGATGGTCGAAGTAGAGAGGAGTAGACTGGCAATGGCAAGGAAAGCGTTTCTGAAGAAGAGAAATTTGTTAATATCGAGTATAGATTTAAGTGTCAGGAAGTCGTTTCTGAAAGTACTTGTATGGAGGGTAGCCATGTATGGAAGTGAAACATGGACGATAAATAGTTTAGACAAGAAGAGAATAGAAGCTTTCGAAATGTGGTGCTACAGAAGAATGCTGAAGATTAGATGGGTAGATCACATAACTAATGAGGAGGTATTGAATAGAATTGGGGAGAAGGTGAGTTTGTGGCACAACTTGACTAGAAGAAGGGATCGGTTGGTAGGACATGTTCTGAGGCATCAAGGGACCACCAATTTAGTACTGGAGGGCAGCGTGGAGGGTAAAATCGTAGAGGGAGACCAAGAGATGAATACACTAAGCAGATTCAGAAGGTTGTAGGCTGCAGTAGGTACTGGGAGATGAAGAAGCTTGCCCAGGATAGAGTAGCATGGAGAGCTGCATCAAACCAGTCTCAGGACCGAAGACCACAACAACAACAACAACAACCACTATCAGATGAAGAGATTACCGATTTTATGAATCTCATTAATGTCGTTGTCAAGTACAACTACTTTGAATTCAACGGACAACTGTACCAGCAGTCTGACGGGCTCGCTATGGGCAACCCTTTTCCGGCTTCCTTGCCGACATCTTTATCAATTCCTTGGAAAAAAAAAAGCTGTTCACTAGGTATCCTTTCTTACATAAGATACGTTGATGATATTCTAGTCATCTATAACGGACCCGCCGATAGAACTGATATTTAAACTTTTTAACGACCTCCACGAAAAAAATTCTTTCACTATTGAACTCGAAAGCGAAAACCGCCAAGTACATTATCTAGACTTGACGCTTCCAATAGAAGACAATAACATAACTTCCAATATTTTTCGAAAAGAAACGTGTACTGACCAAATCGTGCCTGCTTCCTCTTTTCATCTACAGTCTCAAAAAATGGCCTTTTTCACTCTGCCGTCCACCGAGCCACCTCTATACCACTTTCAACAGAAAAGTTTAATGAGTAGATTAATTTACTTAAAACCGTAGCAGTCAATAATGAATATACGCCTAACATAGTGGACGATATCCGAAAAAAGAAAACTGCAATAACTACCACGCTCAACACCTCATGCACTGAAATTAATCCAAAAAAACGTTTTTCTAATCCTTTCGTAGGACCCATTTCCTATCAGATTCAGCGCATGCTTCGCAACAAATACAACTGCAATGTTGCCTTCTCTACTAATAATAATCTGAAGAGAAACTTCATTCATAATTTAAAATCCATTCGCTCCCCCTACAGAAATTTCTGGCATTTATAAAATCATCTGTGATACCTGCTCCTCCTATTATATAGGGCAAACTGGACGTGCTTTCACCATCAGATATAAAGAACATCTTTTGAGAAAGAACGGCACCAGTCCCGTAAATTCATCCTTTGCCGATCATCTCTTAATTACTGAACACGTGCCTAAAGCCATAGTCGATAGCAATATTCTGTATAGGGCGAAAAGAAGGGCGTAGGTTAGATGTTTTAGAGGAATTGGAGATTTTCAAACATCTCTCTCGTCATGATGGCCTCATTCTAAACGAACAGCTGCAGCTACGAAATTAAAACTTTTTCGACTGTGTAAAGCCATTGCTTGATCTTTCAGATTTCCTCATGCAGTTTGCCAAAATGTTGTTTTCCTGTTACATCTTTGCTGTTTTCTTGTATGTCATAACTGACGTTTTTTTTACGTTACAAAATGTACTCTGTTTAAAGCAGATGAATATGTAACTTCATCCTATTATTATTAGTGCTTACGTTATGCCTGAATCAGCTTCATCACAATTTCATGTGTCTAATTTTGAATATACAGTAGCCTAGTTGTATCTGCGGCTACTAGATGGCGCTCGTAGCAACACCGTGTTTACTTGCCCACACTTTCTAACGTGGGCACATCAGTCTTGTTGCAACCCTTGTTCACGCAAGTACGAGCAGCCCTTAGCGGCTCGTCATCTTATTTACAACTATTCGTGACGTCGCCTTTCCGGCTTAGATTTTTTTTAGATGTGACTTGTAAGTACTGCATCTCTTTCCAATCAGTACAAACTTTAATTTTATTAATGTATTATATACCTAATATGTTTTAGAACAGTTAATTTAATTCTGAAGACGACGCTCATAGTAGCGTCGAAAACTGGTCAATTTTGACTTAATATTTGTGACCGAGGGCTTATTTGTTCTAATATAATTCTGACACGGTCACTGAACATTAGCAGCTATGTTCAAAGTTTTATGCTTTAGATGTTTTAGCTCGGCGTCCAGGTATTCCGGCATACAACCTGGAGCACTTCCGAAGATGTCCAACGTAGCTTTGGACGGAACGTCAGGGATAGAAGAGTTCCATGTACCACGACCATAGAACCCGGAAGAATTCTCGGCAGCTATTATGAAATGCAAAAATGCTTGGAGATAATTAGCAATCGGAGAAAGGATTGGTACCTGATCCTCTATATAAATAAATGTAATGTAATGCATGTAAATAGACTTAAAGATCAGATATCGTTTGACTGAGCCACGGTAATCAGTCACTGGAATGTGTATCAGCTTACAAGTCTCTAGGAGTTTCTGGCCGGAGCGATTTAAAACTGGAACGACCACGTAAACATAGTCTTAGAAAAAGTAGAACACAGGCTCGGATTTCTTTAAAGAAGTACAACTCATCCACAAGACATATCTTCTACCAAACCCTCTTACAACCAATTTTTGTTCGTCAATGAGCCCCTACCAAGTTTGATTAACGGCATAAATGACATTCAAAGATGACCTCTGCACTACTTCACGAGTTAGTTTAGTCTGCGTGAAAGCGTCACGTAAGTACGTAACAAATAGCTGTGGGAGGTGCGACAAGTATAGCGGAAGGCCTTACTCACAATATTCCAAGAACATACGTTCCGAATGTAGTCAATTAACATACTACGCTACTGGTCATTAAAACTGCTACACCAGGAAGATGAAGTGCTACAGACGCGAAATTTAACCGACAGGAAGAAGATGCTGTGATATGCCAATGATTAGCTTTTCAGAGTATTCACACAAGATTGGCGCCGGTGGCGCCACCTACAACGTGCTGACATGAGGAAAGTTTCCAACCTATTTCTCATACACAAACAGCACTTGACCGGAGAAACGTTGAAACGTTGTTGTGATGCCTCGTGTAAGGAGGAGAAATGCGTACCATCACGTTTCCGACTTTGATAAAGGTCGGATTATAGCCTATCGCGATTGCGGTTTATCGTATCTCGACATTGCTGCTCGAGTTGGTAGAGATCCAATGACTGTTAGCAGAATATGGAATCGGTGGGTTCAGGAGGGTAATACGGAACGCCGTGCTGGATCCCAACGGCCCCGTATCACTAGCAGTCGAGATGACAGGCATCTTATCCGCATGGCTGTAACGGATCGTGCAGCCACGTCTCGATCACTGAGTCAACAGATGGGGACGTTTGCAAGACAACAACCATCTGCACGAACAGTTCGACGACGTTTGCAGCAGTATGGACTATAAGCTCGGAGACCATGGCTGCGGTTACACTTGACGCTGCATCACAGACAGGAGCGCCTGCGATGGTGTACTCAACGACGAACCTGGGTGCACGAATAGCAATACGTCATTTTTTCGGATGAATCCAGGTTCTGTTTACAGCATCATGATGGTCGCATCCGTGTTTGGCAACATCGCGGTGAACGCACATTGGAAGCGTGTATTCGTCATCGCCATACTGACGTATCACCCGGAGGGATGGTATGGGATGCCATTGGTTACACGTCTCGGTCACCTCTTCTTCGCATTGACGTCACTTTGAACAGTGAACGTTACATTTCAGATGTTTTACGACCCGTGGCTCTACCCTTCATTCGATCCCTGTGAAACCCTACATTTCAGCAGGATAATGCACGACCGGATGTTGCAGGTCGCGTACGGGACTTTCTGGATCCAGAAAATGTTCGACTGCTGCCCTGGCCAGTCTATTCTCCAGATCCCTCACCAACTGAAAACGTCTGGTCAATGGTGGCCGAGCAACTGGCTCATCACAATACACCAGTCGCTACTCCTGATGAACTGTTGTATCGTGTTGAAGCTGCATGGGGCTGTACCTGTACACGTCATCCAAGCTCTGTTTGACTCAATGCCCAGGCGTATCAAGGCCGTTATTACGGCCAGAAGTGGTTGTTCTGGGTACTGATTTCTCAGGATCTATGCACCCAAATTGCGTGAAAATGTAATCAGATGTCAGTTATAGTATATTTGTCCAATGAATACCCGATTATCATCTGCATTTCTTATTGGTGCAGCAATTTTAATGGCCAGTAGTGTACTTCCCCCAATATCCAATACCTGATCAAAAATATCCGGGCACCTCTATGTAATGCGGAATGGCCAATAACAGATGCTACGAGAAGCAGACCCGTCAGAATGAAAGGAGGCGGGAAGTATTTTCTTGTCAGTAAAGAAGCAGTAACAGCAGGATGGGTCGTTCTGGAGGTCTCAGTGACTTCGGACGTGGACTATCCACTGGATGTCACCTGAGTAACAGATCCATAAGGGACACTTCAACCCTTTTAAAGCTGCCCATCTTGACTGTTGGTGACATGAATGTGAAGTGGAAACTTTAAGGAACAACTAGAGCTAAACCAAGGCCAGTCAGGGCTGACTGATGGACAAGGACCGATGAGCATTACAGTGTTTGGCTGTAAAATGTCACATGAAATCAGCAGAAGGGATCACTCGTGAGTGAAAAGAATAGAGTACAATGAGAGCGACGCAACTGGACAGTACATTACTGGAAATGAGTGATCTGGAGCGATGAATTACGCTATGCCCTGTGTCAATCCGATGAAAGAATCGGTGTATGGCGAATGTCTGGAGAACTTTACCTACCGACAGTGGAGTACAGAGGATGTGGTGTTACGGTACAGGTGTGTTTTTCGTGGTTAGGACGCGCTCCTCTTATTGAGCATAATAAAACGCTAGATTTGGAAGGAAACGGACACAATTTACAGCACTGTGTCGTCCTTACAGTAGAGGAACAGGTAGGAGATGACGATTCTTTGTATCAGCATTACAGAGCGCCTTGTCACAAACAATATCTGTGACGCAATGATTTGTGGCCAATAGAATCCATTAAAAGAACCAGCGTGACAAGAGTCCCTATCTGAACTCATTAGAACACCTTTGGGATGAATTATACCGTTAACTTCACTCCAGGCCCTGGCGTCCAAATTCACCACCATTTGCTGTTTCGGCTCTTGATGAAGAACTGGCTGCCATTCCTCCACAGACATTCATATACCTCATTGAAAGTGTCTCCAGCAGAGTTTAAGCCGTGAAGAGTGGAAACACTCCAAATTAATGTCCTCTAGTAGGCGTCGGGATAATACTGGTCAGATAAAGTACTTCTAGCGTGATGACCACGACGCTGAAGATAAACGAAGTGCGACTCACACAGAAGAGTGACGGCAATCTTCATTCCGTGTACTATCTGCGAACAGAATAAGAAGCTAAGAAAATGGATTCGGAACAATATGTACCCTCCGCGACACACCGTATGGAGATAATCGTTAAATGCTCACACTGTTCTATTCTCGCTACCATTCACACCCGAGCACAGGAAGCTGATGATGTATGTGCGCACCCATTATTAAAAACTATATTAAACTAAGTAGGTTTGCAAAACTAAGCATTCAGTGTGTTTGTAAATGGGAGTTTACAGTCAAGATGTATAGCCACTTTAGCCTTATGGCAATGACGTATGGACTTTTAATGTGAGAACCATAAAAAAGTCGAGTGTTGGTCAGAGAGCAGTAGAGAGATTATGTTGAAGATCTAAAGTTGAAATATTGGTCAGAGAACAGACTGGAATAGAAGATTTAATTATGAGGTATGGGTGGGACATGTGACCTCGTGAATTGATGGTCGATGAACCAAGAAGGTTCTTTGCTGAATTTCACGAGACAATAAAAGAGACGAAGACCTTTGGAAGAGTATGCACGCAGCTGAATTCTACAGGTCATTTGAAGAAGCAAGAGTACATAGCTGAATTCTACAAATCATTTGAAGAAGCTAGAGACGATATTAAAAACGTCATTCCACAAAACTTCAAGCAACTGGAGGAAACACCAACATCCTTCACTTAAATTAACAGAATTCTAAAAATTCTAAAAAATAAAAGCTCATGTGCTGTTAATGGAATTTCAAATAGAATTCTGAAAATTTGTCGTAATTTAATAATTATTGTCCATAGTGATATATGCGATGGATCACTGACACAAGGAATTTTTCGAGGCAGGTTAAATTAGGCAATTGTTAAACCTTTTCACAAGAACGATGACAAGACAAAGATTTATCGTCCAGTTTCCTCACTGACATCTTTCTCAAAATATTCTAAAAGTAATGTACTCAAAAGTAGTCTCACACTTAAGTGGAAACAATTTACATAGCATATCGCAGTTTTGATTCCAGAAGGCTTGCTGGACTGAAAAATAATAATAATAATAATAAAATATCGCCAGCTGATTTTTATTAATTTTCTTATTAAGGTGTTTGACTGTATAGATCATTATATTCTCTCAGAAATACTCAGGTTTTATGGATTTGAAGCTGGTTTGAATCATACTTGACAAACAGAATCCGAAATGTTGTGCTGAATAATCCAAACAATGTCGGAAGGACAGACAACTTTAGTGAGTGGTGAGAAATGACAAAAGGAATCTCACAAGGTTCAATTTTGGGTCCACTCCATTTCCTTATATATATGAATGACTTTCCATTTAATATTCAACAAGCACAATTGGTACTCTGTGAAAGGAAAAAATATAGTGTAGTCTGGTGTTTCGATTTCAATAAAATAATTTAAAAATCGGTATTACGCGGATTTTTGACAGTGTCGGAAATGGACCTTTTTTATGGATACTTGCAAGCAGTGCTGTTTTTCTGGGGGAACGTTGGGGGATGCGTACCCCTGAACTTTTTCGTCGACAAAGTAATTTTTTTACGATGTTGAGAACTTGGAAGAGTGCCAAAGATTTACTTCACGGATGTAAATTTTTTATTTCATTTTTTTCGTGTTGGTAATTGCAGTGCAAACGATATCAGTGCAGTTTTTGGTGGGAAAAGCGATGTCATTGACTGTTTCAAGCATTTCGAAGCTGCGGCCGATACCATTTTTTTTTTTTTTTTTTGTAGCTCGATATGTTGATAACGTCATGGCTAAAAGCAGACGGGTGGTATCCCATGCTTCAGTTATAAGTAATTTTCGCTGCATTATATCCAATGTCGGAGTACCCTCAAACTATTTTTTTTTTTTAAAAAGCACTGCTTACAAGTCGCCATTCATCTTCCAAAATATAAAAAATACTCCATACCTCACGCCCCTACACACTATCGCGTGGACGCCCTTGTAGTTGCATGAGCAGAGTGAAAAATACGTTGATTAATGCGAAAACAAATCATGTTTACATGTTCTTAAACCTGACTCGTTCCACACTATTTCGATAAAAGAATCGTTCAAATGATCCATAGAACAGGAAGTAATTAACACCTGTACAAACCACTTTGAAATACATGGCAGATAGTACTTCCCACTTTACCATTAGGTTTTCATCCCGTTTCATCTCGTATGAAAACCGTAAAGCACGAGTACTTAAATACCTGTGTACGCTCTGTAATTCGTCTTATCTTGTCTTCGCAGTCCATACCGAGCAGTGCACAACGTGTTGTAGTATATTCCCAGATTCTTCACTTGAAATCTGGAAAGTAGGCTTTCACCAGATAGTTAGCTTCTGCCAGTTGTATTTAAGCATCCCAATGACGTTTTCCCGTTTGTCAAAAAAGCCTGTGTCACTGTATATTCCTTGTTACTCCTGTTTGTCACGGGTCCCACACATTTGAGCACTGTTTCAGGCTGGGTCACAGGAGTGCTTTCTAAGCAATTTCCTTTGTAGACTCGTTGCGTTTTCCCAATAACCTACCAATGAACCGAAGTCTGCCACCTGCTTTAATTCAGACCCATGCTACAAGCGCTACAGACTGAGTACTATCGCACGTAGGAACATAGCATAAACACTTGTATTCTGAAGTTTTTGCTTTTAATTGCTTTCTGGTCATCCTGGATTAGATTTTCCATAGTTCTGGAATCATTTCAAATCAATTCAGTGCCACAAATAAATCCTTGTAGTTGTCGAAATTCTCCTTTTGCGAATAATTTCTTGGTGGTCGACAAATGAAACACCAACAAAACTTAGTCACACCTTATGTCATGTTGGGATATGAAAACATAGTTATCGCTCCCTCGTCTTTGAGATATTAAGAATGTACTCAGTTTAGAAACCAACATGTAAATGAAAGTCATTCCACAGGCTGAATAAAACCAAGGATTTTTTTTTGTCATTATGCGGTATGCGAACTGGTGCTAGCAAAGTACAAGTCATAGCTAAAACAAGCACTGATTTTATCAACTGAGTGACTTTTGTTTTAAATATTACGCATGTAGTTCTATAATTAACGTAATTTCTGCGAAATTCCTAACGGTTATCGTTTTAACAGTCAACCAAGTGAAAAGTAACGAAATTTGAAACATTGTACTTAGTGTTCTTTTGCGTATACTTTCCTATATCGACATAATTATATTTTCTTCAATTGATTCTCCCGGTACGCTACAGTATACGTCACGTAGTTTACCTTTTCCAATGGACTGGAAGACCAGATACCAGTTTGGCAGAAGACAAGATATCAGTTTGGTAGGAGGAATTTACTTTTGGGACTACCCGTCAAGAATTCATGCGAAACTTTTTTAATGCTTCTGTAAGAAATGGTGACCAAGTTTATCAATCACGTCCAGGTTTTACAGAAAATAAACATTTACTTTTTAGAGCATTAACAAAATCAGTACAAATACTGTAACAATACCGAGATATAAAGTAGAATATACACACATCAAAAAAGTTCTGCGTCACCTCGGTTCCGAGAGTTCCGGAACCTGTACAGAAAATTGGAATACAGATCAACATAAACATCATTTCCGCCCTTTATATTGCTCATGAAAATCACACATTGCATGTTGTACCACCATACAGCCAGACCTTCAGATGTGTTCGTCCACATTGCTGTACACACCGGTACCTCTAATACCCAGCAGCTCGTCCTCTTGCATTGATGCATTCCTGTATTCGTCGTGGCATACTATCCACAAGTTCATCAAGGCACTGTTGGTCCAGATTGTCCCACTCCTGAACGGCGATTCGGCGTAGATCCCTCAGAGTGGTTGGTGGGTCACGTCGTTCACAAACAGCCCTTTTCAATCCATCCCAGGCATGTTCGATAGGGTTCATGTCTGGAGAACATGTTGGCCACACTAGTCGAGCGATGTCGTTATCCTGTAGGAAGTCATTCACAAGATGTGCACGATGGGGGCGCGAATTGTCGTCCATGAAGACGAATGCCTCGCCAATATGCTGCCGATATAGTTGCACTATCGGTCGGAGGATGGAATTCACGTATCGAACTGCCGTTACGGCGCCTTCTATGACCACCAGCGACGTTCTGGTACGTCGGTCCCACATAATGCCACCCCGAAACAGCAGGGAACCTACACCTTGCTGCACTCGCTGGATAGTGTGTCTAAGGCGTTCAGCCTGACCGAGTTACCTCCAAACACGTCTCCGACGATTGTCTGGTTGAAGGCATATGCGACACTCATCAGTGAAGAGAACTTGATGCCAGTCCTGAGCGGTCCATTAGGCATGTTGTTGGACCCATCTGTACCGCGATGCATGGTGTCGTGGTTGCAAAGATGGGCTTCGTCATGGACGTTGGGAGTGAAGTTGCGCATCATGCAGCCTATTCCACACAGTTTGAGTCATAACAGGGCGTCCTGTGGCTGCACGAAAAGCATTATTCAACATGGTGGCGCTGCTGTCAGGGTTCTTCCAAGCCATAATCCATAGGTAGTAGTCACCCACTGCAGTAGTAGCCCTCGGGCAGCGTGAGCGAGGCATGTCATCGACAGTTCCTGTCTCTCTGTATCTCCTCCATTGCTTTGGTTCACACCAAGAGGCCTGGACACTTCCCTTGTTGAGAGCCCTTTCTGGCACAAAGTAATAATGCAGATGCGATCGAACCGCGGTATTGACCGTCTAGGCGTGGTTGAACTATAGACAACACGAGCTATGTACCTTCTTTCTGGTGGAATGACTGGAACTGATCGGCTGTCGGACCCCATCCATCTAACAGGTGCTGCTCATGCATGGTTGTTTACGTCTTTGGACGGGTTTAGTGACATCTCTGAACAGTCAAAGGGACTGTGTCTGTGATACAATATCCACAGTCAACGTCTCTCTTCAGGAGTTCTGGGAATCGGGGTGAGGCAAAACTTTTTTTGATGGTGTATTACAAAACGTTGATTGCTGAGGAAACTTGCAGTGAGACAGATAATATTAGCACTAAGCTATGTAATCTGTGTTAGAGAATAGATACAGGCTCTTATCTGATGAAGTGTCTCTTGAGGGGTCATGTCTGGAAAATTTGACTCGTGGGTTTGGAGCCAAGACGTTCAACAGATTACTCAGGTTAGTAGCAGTGAGTACTAAAGCAAAATGAACAAGGACCTATGATGGTAATAATATAAATACTTCTAGTCATGATGTTTCTCATAGATTTTTATACAAAATAAACTAAAAATGTTGGTTCATATGGAATGAAAGTGTGTGTTTCAGTACCTGAAACTTGTCATAACTATTTTCTTTACAGCCATATCGATAAAAGTACAAACAATATGTGTCTTGTACTTCATCTTCTGATGCAGATGACGCTTCTTCCGTGTTTCTCTGAATTGGAGCATTCTTCTTATTTTCTTTAGGGGATTAATGCAGAAGAAAACTTTAAAAAATAATGCTACAGCACTCGCTTCAATTTCCTTTCGATATCAAAAGGTTAACTGTAGAAACACTGAGGCGAAAAATATATATCACATAGTTCCGTGTGGCCATTTGACTTAATGTTCTTTCTTTTCAAGCCAAGAGTACAAAATTTCTTCGTACTTCATGAGTGGTAATGAATCTTACCAGTAATGAGAGTGTGTAAAAAGAAATTATGAAGTTCCTAGCATCAACGGATAAAAAGAGAAGACTATGTACCTAACCTTTCACGAGCATCCGTAGGTATTTTTACGAGACAGACACTAATACTTCTTCTCGAGAACGATATCACGTCTTAGCTTCACTCTGTAATTCATTCACTTGATCTAGAAAAATATTTTTGCATAATACTCGCCCGCATCTCGTGGTTGTGCGGTAGTGTTCTCACTTCCCACGCCCGGGTTCCCGGGTTCGATTCCCGGCGGGGTCAGGGATTTTCTCTGCCTCGTGATGGCTGGGTGTTGTGTGCTGTCCTTAGGTTAGTTAGGTTTAAGTAGTTCTAAGTTCGAGGGGACTGATGACCATAGATGTTAAGTCCCATAGTGCTCAGAGCCATTTGAACCATAATACTCGTATCTTCAAAACAACCACACCTGTGGAATGAAACATGACTTCCTTTCACATATTTGTCTTCAGAACACAACGCTGAACAAGACACTACCAATCTAATCAAGAATCATGCTATAATAAACAAGAAATAATTTTTCTTCCATAAGATGGAATACATTCGTCAGCTAATCGAAATGTGATAATACGCATTCTACTGTCTATCATCTATGGTCAGAGATCGTTACAGTGTAGTTACACCTCCGAACGAAATCGTGATTTTTGTGCAGTACACCATCTAAAACTCTAATAGCGTTCGTACGGAATTTTGAGCATCCGAAATTCGGAAATCTATCTCTTCCGGTAAGGTAGCTTATTTGAAATTGATGTCAAATTTTCAAGCAATTTGTCAATACCTTACATAAGCTGTTTTACGGATGCATGAAGTCACACAATAATCGTGTGATGTTAACATCTTGAATTGTGCTGGAATTCACGAATTTGTCCTCGGCGTACGTCTCATTTTGTGTAGGTAGTACGGTGTTTTGGGTACTAGCTTCTAATAAGCCGTAGTGAGCCCTGAATTTTTATTCCGGACGCTTATACGGAACAGAGTAAAAATTAACTCTGCTGTTAGCGTTACCTAGTCTGATCGTCAGGGCAAGAGTTGCAATATACTTTTCGATTTTGTTCTTTCCTGGTCTTTATGAGTGGGTATAAAACTTCTGTCACCATTTTCTTATGGCATCTGTGACTTTATCTGTAATTAGTAACCTTTTGTTGTGGATTTCTTTCTTTTTTTATAATCAAATCCAATTTTAGAAACTTGGCACTGAATCTTTCCGAAACATTTTCCTGTCCTATTTATCATTCTTTTTTTTAAAACTGTGATCAGTCACCAATGATCCATACTTTCCGGCGAGTATAGCGATTTTATTTTTACAACTATGTTTTAATGAGGTAATTTTGTCTCTCGTGATATCCATATTTTAATATATCTCTTCTAGATCTGTTGGTATGCTCTTTTTAGTGTTGGAACTCTTCTTTGTTTAGTTAATTTATTTAGCCCCTTGTACATACTTCACTTATATTTTCTGGATTTCACAGATTAAAAAGTTTATTGTAACTGCATCTTACTAACTTAGTGTTATTTGAGAGGGTTCGTCTTGTGATTGAACTGCTTGTTGACTGTTAATGGAGAGGACTGCAAAGTCATCAGCAACTGCTCGTCAGTTAAACCAACATGACACCGGTCAATCCTCATACATTTTCTTCCACGTTGCCATTTCGTAATTACTTTTCTCAGAATAAAAGTGAAAAGTGACGAGAAAGAGCCACTAATTGCCTGACCCATGTCTTAATTCCGACAGGTCCCAAAAGTTCTCTAAAAAATGGAACTTTTGATCTTGTTTCTGTCAGGAATGGCTTAGTAGTATTCTATTAAAATGTTGATAACTACTAAATATAATACACGATTCATAGTGATATCGTTGTGCCATTGTAATTACATTTAATGCACAGGACGCAACATACAATATTTATTGCAAACATAGTCAACTTAATTGGCATGCAGTAATGAATGAGAGGTCTTCTCAGAACGGACAACAATACAGTCTGAAGCGTAGTTAGTTGGGATGTACTCATGTTATATGAAGAAAGTGCAGCTGACGAAACAATTATTAGTCAGTGTTCTCTCACTGTGTAAGGATAATGCTCGCTTCCCCACCGAGAAAAATGTAAAATTCTCTTCAATTATAGCTATGAAATTAAATTACTTCTCTAAATTCATTAATGTTTACTTCTAAACTAACATTTCAGGGAATGTACCAAAACATGAAAATAGAAACATGACATATTAGATATTTAACTAAATATATTGCCTTATTTTTACAATCTTCTGGATTTTATTCTAGCAAATTGTTCAGTTACATGAGTAAAAGTTACATTTATCTTTCTTTAAACGGATGAAATTACGGGTTTACTCAACCTTTCATAGCTCATTGTCCGTCTCTGATAGGTCTTTGTTAGCTTTAACTTGGAAAAACTTCCCTCACAAGTAGCATTTGACACACTGATTGTTGAAAAATTCTTAATCCCACAACAGTGTTAATTAAAGTTAGTTGCATCTTCCACTTAATTATTTAGCTTAGTAACTCTAAAGTTGTCCCTGCAAAAAATATTTTCTTCTGAATCAACTCCTTTAAATAAAGAAATGTGGCGTCTAATACGAGGTACTTCAGCAATCACAACTGAAGCCTTCAATTCGGAAAATTTTTCACATAGATTCTATTTGTTTCGAATAATGCGTTCATCTTTTTATGTATCCAATAGCATTTTAATTTGAAAGAATGCAAATAGCTCATGAAACATATCCATCCACAACGTAGGGTTTTTAAATTCTAATGTTAGCTTGTTTACTGCCTCAAGCTGTTCCCAACCAAAAGTGTAAAATAATAATTGTTGAATAAACATCAACATAGGACATCAATTATGACGTGCATTATATTTAAGCCCTGAAACATCGTGGCTTATTTTGTGATAATTTTTTAAGCCTTTAAAAATTTTGCGCCCGGGACATCCGTCTCCCTCCCCTCATATTGTTCGCCCCTGGATATCGTACCTAATATACTGAAATATACTGATGTGGGTGGTCTGGAATTGTTAGCAACATGACGGACGATAAGGTTATACATCAGAACTCCAGCGGCACTAACGCCTCCGCGTGAGTTTTGAGCAAATGCACAGCTCTACCTCGAGCCCGTGTGTTACTAATTCATTGAAATTACTGAGAGAACCGAAATTTTTGCTTCTCCTCAAGCAGAGCTGTCTCCAGCTGTGAGGCAGACGGGAGAGGTGCTATAGTAGCCGGAACACGTCTTCCAAGCGAATCGACGCTAGTCACGGCGTTCGGTAAAAGTGCTCCCATTGCAGTCTGTCGCACACCAGCTCAGCTCATTATCTTTACACGCAAGTATCAGTAAGTTAAATGGCACCCCCCACATGGCAGAGCAAAAGATGGGAGTGCGTGCACCCTATTTTTGCCTACACGTACGTCTACGTCTATATCTCGCAAGCCACCTTAGGGCACACGGCGAAGGGAGTTCTGAGGAGTACTATCAGTTCTTCCCTTTCCTACCCAATCGCATCCAGCGAGCGGGCGCCGCGGTAACACACTGGGCTCGAATTCGGGAGGATGATGTTTAGATCCACGCGCGGTCTTCCAGATTTGGTCCCTACAGGTAAATGTCTGGATGGTTTCATTTCCATCCTGTCTTTCCTCAATTCGAATTTGTGTTTGGGCTCCCTTCCCGTCGTCATGACGTTAAACGTTAATCTCCATCTCCCTTCCTCTTTTTCCAGTCGAGGATGAAGCGTGGGATCAACAGTTATCGGCAACTCCTCGTATTAACAGGCATTTATCTGATTTTATTTCTGTGGTAATTTCGCTAGAATTAATGCAATGTTTAACTCTTTTTCGTAACTATATTCTTAGAATTTCAACAGTAAACTTCTCCATGATGCATAACATTTTGCATGTAGCTCGAACTGATAGAGTTTGATGAACATTTCCAAGGCTCTCTCACCCTAACTAAACGAAAGTATTCTACATTTACCTCTACATCTCTATGACTACTCTGCAGTCCACATCTAAGTGCATGGCAGAGGGTTCTTCGAACCACCTTCAGACTATTTCACTACCATTCCACTCTCTGATAGTGCGTGGGAAAATTAACACTTAAATTCTTCTATACGATCTCCGATTTCTCTTATTTCATTACGATGATCATTTCTCTCTATGTAGGTTGGCTACAAGAAAATATTTTCACACTCAGAGGAGAAAGTTGGTGACTGAAATTTCGAGAAAAGATCTCCTCGCAATGGAAAACGCTTTTGTTTTAATGTTTGCCATCCCAATATGCTCACCATATCCGTGACTACTTTCCGATGTCCTCCGTCAGTCTTATCTGATAAGGATCTCATAAATCGCAGCAGTACTCTGGCAGAGGACGAACAAGTGTATTGTATGCAGTCTCTTCAGTAGAACTGATCCATCTTCTAAGAGTTCTGTCAATAAGACAAAGTCTTAGGTTTGCCTTCTCCACAACATTATAGTTCCAGTTTAAGTTGTTCGTAACTGTAATTCCTAGCTATTTCGTCGAATTGACAGCCTTTAAATTTGTATGAGTATGGTGTAACCGAAATTTAATGGATTTCTTTTCGTACTCATCAGAATGAACTCCCATTTTTCCTTATTCAGAGACTATTACCACCTTTCGCACCACACAGATATCATGTCTAAGTCTTTTGCAATTGGGTTTGATCTTCTGATGACTTAAGTAGACAGTAAATGACAACATCATCTGCAAACAATATAAGAGGGCTGCTCAGGATGTCTCCTAAGTAGTTTATGTAGATCAGGAACGGCAGAGGGCCTGTAATACTTCCTTGGGGATGCTAGATACCTCATCTGTTTTACTCGACGATTTTCCGTCGATTACTACGTACTATGGCCCTCCTGACAGGAAATCACGAATCTACATCTCTACATCTACATCCATACTCCGCAAGCCACCTGACGGTGTGTGGCGGAGGGTACCATGAGTACCTCTAGCGGTTCTCCATTCTATTCCAGTCTCGTATTGTTCGTGGAAAGAAGGATTGTCGGTATGCCTCTGTGTGGGCTCTAATCTCTCTGATTTTATCCTCATGGTCTCTTCGCGAGATATACGTAGGAGGGAGCAATATACTGCTTGACTCCTAGGTGAAGGTATGTTCTGGAAACTTCAACAAAAGCCCGTACCGAGCTACTGAGCGTCTCTCCTGCAGAGTCTTCCACTGGAGTTTATCTAACGAAGCGCGCTGCTCTCCGTTGGAATCCAGTTGCACAACTGAAGCGACACTGCATAGGCACGCTATTTGATTAGAAGTCTCTTTATAAAACGAAGTGCTTTTCAATAGACCATCTCTGTCCTCTCTGTTAATTCTCCATAGTAAATCTCCCAGACTGACGAAAAATCCTCAGGGATCGATCAAACGATCATTTTGTGCTACCTCTTTCATGGGTAATTTTCCTATGTATTTAAAGATTGCGACTGTTTCCAATGCTTTATCGCGAATGCATAATCGAAAAATAATGGAATTTTCCGCCTTTTAATTTACAATAATTACATATGTAATGTTAAGGGTCAAGTGCCAGATCCTGTATATAGTGTCTTCCTGCATTTCGTTCCAATTTTCTGGAGTTGTAACTTCTCTGTGAGCCACCGCGTCATATCCTAACATTCGCACAGAGCTTCCGACGTTTTCCTCCAAGTCATTTACATACGTCTTGCGCAGCGTGGGCCACCGTTCTTTTTACTAGGAAGCCTTCAGTCCTATCATAAAACTGTTCCGATATTCCACGAGCCCGTAATTTGTTCAGTGCGGAATCTGTTCGTCCGTACGTCCGCCAATAGTAATTCCAGCCCATACCATCAGTCTCACACTATGTTACTTGACGTTGCGATCGCGTCTGACACGGGTGTCCACTGTATAAGCCCTTTGTGCAGGGATTCCCTGCCATCACATGTGAGCCTCCCCCTTCGATCTTTCACGTATGTGCTTTGAATGACACCTCCATAATACGCCAAATCTAGCTTGGTGTCCCTCAAGGGTCTGTATTGGGTCCGCTTCTGTACACTTTTTTCACATTAGCTCTACTACAGGTCCGGAAGTTCAGATGGCACTATGTGCTGATAACACGGCACTTTACTCTAACCCTGTGTCGCTCACATTGTCTTACGCAAACTTCAACTAGGCTGTAGAAGACCTCATTGAATAGGCATCGAAGTTGAGGCCTGTGTTCAATGCTGTGAAAATGCAAGCAATCATCGTCATGTGGTGTAGACTGCCTGTAGCACTACCACCATTACACGTCCACGGCAGCCCCAAAACAAGGGACACAAGAGCTTGCTACCTGCCACGCTGGACAGGTGCGTAACATGGCACAAACACATCTGCGAGCTACACTGCAAAGTACTGAGTAGGTTGACAGACCTCTACCCAGAGCTAAATATGAGATTAAAACTGTCGCTAGCGATCGGTCTCGTCATTAACAAAAGCTTAACAAGACCGCTACTGACGCTGAATGAGTAAATACCACTGATACCCATATTAGCAAACTTGAGGGTATACAAAAAGGGCCCTTCGGTTGACGCTTCATAGTCCCTGCCTCAAGTCAACAGTTCCAGGTCCTCACTGGTGTGCAGCCACCGCGAGAAAAGGTCAAGGACACAGTGCGCCCGTTCTACGCCAAGAACGAGGATGCCACAATAACAACATTCGTACTCTGGGCAGTCAACCCCACTAGTGGCGTGGGGTCCGATAGTGACGTGGGGTCCGATAGGCCAATCTACTGCAGCAGAGAATTCTACCGCTAATCCAGGCCACTCCCAGGGAGGCAGCAGGAAGATGTACTTCACATCTTTGGTACAAAGACAAACGACATCACAGGTGAGTATGTAGATAATTCTCCCAGAGTAAAAAAGGGTATTCGAAACGGGGCAAAAAGTATGCCCTAAAAGAAAAAAGGAGCGACGACGAATATGAAGAAAATTTTTAGCTTATTTAATTATCAGAGCTTGCAGCAGGGTGTAAAATAACGATAAATTTTCAGTAACTAACAATAAGCTCATTGAAGGGAGGACACAGATTCAAGGATGTGTGGCACGAATTACTTCATTAACAGAAGCTATTTGTGAATACCCACTCCATAAACTTGATTACCGTACATCCAAATTATAAACAGCACCTTACCATACAACAAAAATATAATCCTATTTACATCTAACGGATCTACTTTCTATTTCCTGTTGTATAAATTTACATGTGTCAATGTTATGTATTTGGGTAAGTGTCTGGGCATAGTCATCTTGTGGTGCAGTTCTTCTTGTTGTGTCCGAGCTTGCTACGAAAATGGGATGAGAAGTTCCGCATTATGCAAGACACCTTCTTCTGTTTTGTTTCACACATACATGTTTCAGCACTTTTGTGCCATCATCAGTGTGTTTAATTTTTATTTTTAACTTACATGATGTTATTGTCCATTTATTTTGGTAGCTATTCTGCTATACAATATACAACTTGTCATAGTTTTGAAGTTGTGGTGCGTTCTCCTATGTTGTTGGCGAAGTAAATAGGCTTGCTTCGTGACCTATGGTCGCTTGGCACTGCACTTTTACGATTTCTCAAAACATAGACGGAGTTTTCGCTGTCACCTAAACATCTTCTTCCCTCCATGGATTCCTATTTGGCCTACCTTGTGAGTGAAATACGACTACTGAAAAAAAACAAAATTACTCGCCATGCAAACTGACTCTCATGATAAATTTAATTACTTAGCTTATCAAATTGATATCAATGGTGTACCACCTGGTGGGTGGATGAGATGGCTAAGGCACCACTGAACGATTCTTGGCAAGCATTTCTTTTTTATTTTTTCGTTGCGTCGTGGACCTCTATGATGTTGAGTCTTCCTAATTTTCCGGATAAGAAACACCACTGTAACTGTTCATACCGTCTTTTATACTACGTCGTGTTGCAGGAGCAGGCTTTGTTTGGCGCTGACCTTATACATCGTACACGGTTGGCGGAGCTACGACAACATGTCCCCATTTTCCACCGAGTGGTCAAAACATGGTACTATAGCAGCTCACTCTGTTACTACACAGGTAGCAGAATGTGGTAGATATAGCTCCCTCCGACTTCTGGATAAAATTGCTAAAATTGATTTCGTTATCAACCGCCGTGTGTACTACAGTACATCACCACATATTAATTATGTATTTACCATCCCAACCGTCCACTGGGTACACTGTCAATTACCACATAGTGATTGACTGTCACCACTCGGTTGAGGAGGAGGGAGCGTTGGTGGAACACAGGGTATCTGCTACTTGACGCTGTGGAACATGGGATTAAATGTAGAAGTTATCACCTTAATAAAGTTGTTTGGAAGTGCTCCTAATTGCTACAGATTCGTCCTATTTCCATATGCTGCGATGGCCTCCTCATGTGTTTATTTTTATATTTTTGTTTTGTTTTTTTATTCACCAATAAGATGACAGTACACCTTTCTATTTGTGCTACCTGATGCGTGTTGTGAACAGCAAGTTCCAGCGATGGTCAACACTGGAATAGTAATAGTGTACATGACTGCAAAATGAAGGAACAATGCTTTTTGAAATGGAGCACTGAGACATCCGCTACCCTGTCGATGGGGAAGATGAGATTAACTGTACAGGTCGTCACCTTTGAACAGCTGTTAGAAGCACTCTACAATACCGCAAACTCTTCCAATTTCCATAGGTTGCGATGTGTTCCACATTTTTATCAATGAGAAACATTGCCTCTGTGTTTTACTCGTATTTCTACCAGCCTGTGTTGTGGTAGCTGTACAGTTACACGCCATGCGATGTTCAGCTTCCTGTGAGGGCCAGAGGATTGAAATGTGTTAATGTCGGTTTAGCAGCATCTGACACGGATCTCTGTCATGGTAAAAGTATACGGCTGTGTACACTGATTGGGTGTGTTACTACCAAAAAAAACAATGTATTAAACTACTTATGAAAGAAAATATAGCGACCCTCTAGTGTGACTGATAGTCTGTCGGTTATGGTCCTCCTACAGTACAAGTGATGAAACTTTACACCAGTCTGCAGAAGCGATTTCGATCACGAACGATCTGCTCCAACGAATCAATACCTGTATATTTCTCGCCACATTTGGTCGGTGCCGGAAAGCAGATTGCATTTGTTTCATGATTCCAAATCGCAGGCAGCATTTCTACCCGAAAGCATAATGCTATGAGCGACTCGTGTGTGTGCCTGTAGACTCAAGACCGCTTCCTATGCAGGGTGACGGTAACGGTTTTGCTATGATCGTGTTTTTAATAGTGCAGTCTTTACGCGAAATGTATGGTGTGGGTTGTAGTATCCCTCTGCGGTCAGCTTCAAATGTCTGCTCTCAGTAGCGTTCCTCGAAAAGAACATCGTCTTCCCTCCACGGATTCCTATTTGGCCTACCTGGTGAGTGAAATCCGACTACTGGAAAAAATAAAATTACTCGCCATGCAAACTGACTCTCATGATCAATTTAATTACTTAACCTATTAAATTTATATCAATGATGTGCCACCTGGTGGGTGGATGAGATGGCTAAGGCACCACTGAAAGATTCTTGACAAGCATTTCTTTTTTCTTTTTTCGTTGCATCGATATCTTTTAACGAAATTTCAATCTCCCACCTACACAGGACGTCACAGGCTCTCAAGATTTGTTTCATAAATGCTAGTACGATATAGCATTGTATTAGTGAAACGGGACCTGCCACAGTGTGCAAAACAGCTACGTCCTCAAGAATTATAGCTTATTGTTGTCGAATATAAAACTAATGTGTATTTTTTCCAACATGTGAGCCAATGGTGTGAAAGATTGTCTGAAATGTTTGTTTATTTACAGACATTGAACGCGAGAGACACACTCAGGTCGTGTAATTTTTTCAACAAGCTGAAAGAAATTGGTTAATGTAGATTTTTTCCCTTTGGAGTTTAAATTCTCGCTTTTTATTTACTCCAATGACGGTTTCGAGATAAAGAGGACATACTGCGGTGATCGGTAATTTTCGCAGCAAAATAGTAGAAGTTTTTTTTCCTGATTTTACAGAGGGTGGACATGTCGCTCCTGATCATTTGTGATCGGTGGCGGTGCACCTCATAGGACATCACAAAATAACGAGATGTGAATTGTATCCTGCAGTCCAACATAAAAACTATACCGATTTTGCTCATAAAACTAAAAGAAAATGGACTCTGCTTATTTTAGTGAAAAGAGGACATTTACTATCGTCGCGATAATATTTTCCAAAAAAATGGCTCTAAGCGCTATGGGACTTAGCATCTGAGGTCATCAGTTCCCTAGACTTAGAACTACTTAAACCTAAATAACCTAAGGACATCACACACATCCATGCCCGAGGCACGATTCGAACCTGCGGCTGAAGCACCAGCGCGGTTCGGGACTGAAGCGCTTAGAACCGTTCGACCACAGCGGCCGGCTTATGTTTTCCTTTTTTAATAGTTGCTTCATTATAGGAAGTCACGTTGATGTTAAATAGTCCAGTGCTTGGATGGACATGGTGGCCGAGTTCCCTAAGAGGTCATATCTGGCCCTTTAGACAAACAACCGTCGGCCTGGATAGCACTCATTTATCACGGTTTTGTTCTGAGGGATGCCGGTGTCGCTCTTTGTGCAGAAGACACTGCGGTGTGAGGCTACGTTGCCTTTAGGCAGAACTGGCTTCCTGTTTCGCAAGCAGCCGACTTTTCAAAAAGCCATCTGGAGTGTTCTCTGGACGGATGGGGTTGTGCTACTAAATTTTCCTTTTGTGTTGTCTAGGACCGTCGACTCAAGGCACGCCACATATCGCGAGTGACCGCAGAGGGCCTGGTGAGGCCAGCAGTTGTAGAGGGGTGGCAGTGGGGGCGCAGTAAAACTACAAGATGCTCAGGGGAGCAGCTGGCCATTTGAAAAATCCTGTGTCCTCGCCGTAGGTGGATGGAGGGAGGCAGGGGTTGGGAGGGGGAGGCGTGAGGTAGGGTGGAAGGGCCTCAGTTTTCGGCAGTTTGTACGTCGAGGAGAATGCACGTTCAACTACTGCCTCCTCTGCAGTCCTTTAGTGCGACGATTTTCCCCAGTACATGTGTTGCATTATGACCCGTTCATTACGAGTGCTGGTTTTTCACTAAAATTTCGAAGTGTAATTAGAAGAGTGACGCATTTTTTCCAACAGTTGTGATAGCGTATATTGGCTTCGATTACCTGAGCTGTAGGGTGGTTTTTGAGCTGGCATCTGTAGCGAACTCTGGTGTCAAACAGCGATAGATGCTGTATGCTTACAGGTAATACGCTTTTTGCTTTTTAAACTCCTCTCTGCCCAACACCAGCATCTCGTCAGTTGAACATATTTCCAGCCAAAAAGAAGATAGTACGGTACCTTATATCCCAGCCTTTTTTCCCACCAGCTTGTAGGTGAAAGCTGGTACTGCAAAATTTTTTCCCAGCAGGATAACACCAGTTGTATGGTATCGTCAATTTTTGAACTGTATTGCGATTTTAGGCCGTCCTTGTGTAGTGCTATGCATATAGCTGTGTAAGTGGGCCCAATCTTTATGATTAATTACGTAATTAGGATCGATCTTCACGCCAACTTCCCGAGCAAAATAAATAAACTACACTAACCTAACCTTCCTCTCCCGCATCTAAACAGTTTCCATGTGTTGGGTGGTACACCTGAGCTTTCCATCCAGCAGAATCAGGGTTTGAGTCCCAGAAAGAGCACCACCATTTTTTGCGCCTCTGGTGGCATAATTTTGTTGGGGGGGGGGGGGGGGGGGGGGAACATTTTGGCTTTCTGTCCAGGAGGAACAAGGTTCGAGTCCCGGAAAGGGTACCGCCAATTTTAATTTCCCACCAATTCCCGGGTGGGGGATGGGTGTGCACATCAGCACAGCCCTGGGATAAGGAAATTCCCGCCAAAATTTGAAATCCACGCCCAAATTAAAAATTCCCGCCATTAGGGTAGGTTGGGGGCGGGGGAGGGGGTGAGGCTTGGGCCCACATGCAGGCTGAGAAAAACACGTGACGTCATCCAGGGGTGGGGGGTGTGCGTGGTCGGGGACGGGAGTGGCCGAGGCGGGAGAGGTGATTAATTGATCAATTTAATTAATTTGCATATCGATTTGATGTGAAAACTGGAGTCTTGCCGCCAACTCCCTGCTACTGGTGAGGCATCTGGTTTGCTACGAGTGAGAGGTGCCCATTTGCGGAGGTTTATTTTTGGAAAAAGGCCGTCTGTCTATAGCAACACTTCTTGCTGAATATACATTTGGAGCATTCTTCAACAAACGGCGGATTTTTCACCGACCTTTCAATTTCGCCTTCGAGTTTGCGGAAGTCATCATAAAGAGTTGCGTTGCGTTTTACAATTATGTTCAGCCTCTAGAGTCTAGACGATGTCAAATGCGAAGAAATACTGCAGTGTGGTGGTTTTAAAGAAACAATATCTGCCTCTGTTACAAATTTCAGATCGAATGCGTCGAAAACGATTCGTAATAATTTGAAGGAGTACTTCGTCAGCAGTACTGGAGAATGCAAATGGTAGTATTCTCTAATTTAATCAAAAAATTATGCAGATCAAGGAAGAAAATTTGTAGCTTGTTGTCGTCGCTTAGCATGGAAATAAATGTAGTAGCTTGTTCCAGTTACACTTGTTTGTACTGTATATAACTTGCTTAAGATTAACGAAAAATCTTATTAGTACTTAACTGTTGGTTTCTTCTTCTGCACTGTCAATGTGTCAAAATACATGTTAAATAACTTACACATTTAATTTCATGCTTCAGCTTCTTTAACTTGTTTACATAAACAGGTATGAATTAGTCAACCAGTACCGGGTTGCTTTGTGCTTCCACAGTCAAACTCTCTAGTCGAATATAGTCACTGTGTTCTCCACCATCAGACATGCAGAGAAAATTTTTACCCTACGCCACAGTAATGATAAACAGTGGGCAATGAGCAGGAACAAGAAAGCTACTGACTTGATAAAGTGTACCGAAACTGAGTGCTGTAGGAATACCGAGCGTCGCATTCGGGAGGACGACGGTTCAATCCCGCGTCCGGCTATCCTGATTTAGGTTTTCCGTGATTTCCCTAAATCACTCCAGGTAAATGCCGGGATGGTTCCTCTGAAAGGGCACGGCCGACTTCCTTCCCCATCCTTCCCTAATCCGATGAGACCGATGACCTCGATGTCTGGTCTGCTTCCCCAAAACAACCAACCAACCAACCAATACCGAGCGGAGATACTTCTGCCTTGTCAGGATGGTGTTGTGGAATCTGTCGAGCAGGGGTGGCCAAGATTTCGGCTCGCGGGGTATGTCCGTGCCCAAATACCAAGGCACTCAGCCTCGATTTACATTTCCCTCACCACCACGCCGCGCTGTCTGAGCGCGAGGAGTTTAAATGACAGTAAGTCGTACTGCATACAACTTGGTTTTATATTTCACATTTCCCAACGACATAGATCAGAAATAAAACAAGTTTTCAGTATTAATTGTTTATTTTGGCGCACTGAAGACATAATATAATTGTTGTCTGGTCCAAACTGTCGGCATGCGGATACACGAAGACAATTTCACAGAGTTTCGCACTCAAGTTGCCACGTAATAGTGAGTTATTTAGTTTCATTAACGAAAAAAGGTCTTTCTCAGAAATACGACAGTGGAAATATTGTAGAACTTTTGCAACCTCATTGTAGAAACTTGTAAAATCTACCTGAGAAAGGCAATGTAGACGTCCTGGACAGTTATCGTAAAAAGATTTGTAATTAACACTGGAATTATCTTGCAGGTCAATCAGCTACACCTCCACATGCACAGGGACGCTTTCAACTGAAATGGCAAACGGTCTCGAAAACAGATGTAAGATTGACAGTGTTCTCCAAACCTTTATGAAACTATCGTTGTAACTCTTGCAAGGCCACAATGAACACTTTAAACCTCGCGCTTTCTTTAACGGCAGTGAGCTTAGGAAACTGGATTGTCTTTGTCAGAAAGTGTCCCTTCTGCAACGCGATTTTCTTTTTAAATGCATCCCGACCAAATTTAAAAAAACAATTACCTTGCAATGTTTTACTTTGGTTGCAGTCAAGTCCACTTAAATGCGAAGTCTGCAGTCCATTCTGGATGTTCTAATTTTCGTTCCTGCACTCCTTTTTCCTTCATAAATTTAACAACAGCGAGATTTAAATGGAAAAAATCGTTCCAGACTTGCCCCTTGACTTAACCAACGCACTTTGCATTAATCTATAAAGTCTCCGTACTCTTCGTTCATTTCCACTGAAAAGCAATGCTCTGAAAATGGAATAATGCGTGCGACTTCAGAGATTTTTAGTATTCGTACCAACTATTTCTTCAAGTGCTCCATTCCTGCACATGTAGTACAAAATGCTTCCTGATGCACAATATAATGAATCCCGTCTGTCGGTCGCTGTAGTGTTTGGCTCTTTCATTGAAATCTAAAAGTTTAAATTCTTTATGCATGGTACTATAATGTCGTTTCATAGCAAATTCGCACTGTTCCGTGTACTTCTGAGAAGCATCGGGCAAAGTCGAGTGACAGGCCAGGCCTCGGCCAGCACGCGACCTGCACACACTGCACGCGAGAGGTTTCGCACGCCGTGGTTCAAAAATGATTCTGAGCACTATGGGACTTTAGTTCTGAGGTCATCAGTACCCCAGAACTTAGAACTACTTAAACCTAACTAACCTAAGGACATCACACACATCCATGCCCGAGGCAGGATTCGAACCTGCGACCGTAGCGGTCGCGTGGTTCCACACTGTAGCGCCTAGAACCGCTCGGCCACTCCGGCCGCGCACGCCGTGGATGGCGCTGTCGTAGAGCGTCTTTCAGCTGTAATAAAACAAGTTAATACTTGTTCATTCAGATTTATATTTCTGTGCCTTTATTTCGGCTGACGCCTCGTGCCAGTGACATAGAGGAATTCCCCCTGACTCCTGTTGTCTGGTCACCTTGCAAGGCTGCTGCTCCAGCAACTGGCCAAAGTCTCGCAGACTACCGTCATGCAAGCGAAGCCGTAGCGTGAGATTATCCCCTTGAGTGCATCCTCAGTCCTACTATATAAGACGACGATGATACGCAGTGAACCAAAGGGATGTAATACACTCTCGGAAGGCATATAGTCAGCTGATCCTGGCCACAACAGACAGGTAGGCCCTGGCACCTAGGAGTACCTGCAGCGATAATCAGGAACAGAGGCACCCAGCAGTGACGATGATATTAATGTGAAAAGCACAGCAAGATGAACTGGTTTTTGAAGACCCTCAGTCTCCCCATCAGTAATATGGTAGGCGAGCAATGCAAAGTCCCCGAAGAGCGACAGGTTGTAGTTACTTGGATGTTGCCATCTCTAGAACAGCAAGCAGCGTGTTCACGAGAACTGCTGGATCATCTAATACCTAGAAGTTGCTACACTGCAATAATCATTGAATCGAGTACTTCGGTATGAACGCGATCGATCCTAATGAGCAACTGCTTTCAGAGCTGGAGAGCTGTGGTATTTATGGAGACGGACGGGAGGCAGTCACGTGAGGTTCTGCTGATTATGACCAAATGTGACCCGTTTCTTTACCCCTGGCCAACGGTGCTCATCCCACTGTGTTTCCTTAACAGCTTTTTACATGCTCTTAACTGCACTTTTCAAGTCTCCGATAGGTGTTATTGAGGCCGAGGTGTAGCTTATTGCTCCATGTAACGAGATCTGACGAATATCTCTCTCTCGCTCTCTCTCTCTCTATCTCTCTCTCTCTCAGTGGACATTCTAGTGAATGCATAGCTTGTATCTGGTGATCGGTGCTGAAGGAGAAATAAGTGCTCAAGTTCGTGACCGACTAGCAGTGTTGACTGTTTCTTTCTAAAACATAGCTACAGTACGTCACCACCTTGCTTGGTGTCACCTGCGATGTGCTAGCGTCAACCTAGAGAAAAATTTTAATTTATTGCCCTTTCCTATTCTGGGGCATGACAGCAAAAAGGGCGCACAATCCCATTTGACTCGAAACAGTGACGATTCATTTGAAAAGCTGACCGATGCCTACAGCGAGCCGAAGATGAAGCTCTGCACCTCTCGTGTAAAAGGATACTTGATGCCAGGTGTAAAGCAAATCGCTTCAGTTCTTTGCACCTGCATATGTGGCCTCTTGTGTGAATCTACATCTACATCTACATCTACATCCATACTCCGCGAGCCACCTAACGGTGTGTGGCAGAGGGTACTTTGAGTACCCCTATCGGTTCTCCCTTCTATTCCAGTCTCGTATTGTTCTTGGAAAGAAAGATTGTCGTTGTGTGGGCTCTAATCTCCCTGATTTTATCTTCATGGTCTTTCCGCTAGATATACGTAGGAGGGAGCAATATACAGCTTGACTCCTCGGTGAAGGTATGTTCTCGAAACTTCAACAAAAGCCCGTACCGAGCTACTGAGCGTCTCTCCTGCAGAGTCTTCCACTGGAGTTTATCTATCATCTCCGTAACGCTTTCCCGATTACTAAATGATCCTGTAACGAAGCGCGCTGCTCTCAGTTGGATCTTCTCTATCTCTTCTATCAACCCTATCTGGTAAGGATCCCACACCGGTGAGCAGTGTACTGTAACCTACTTCCCTTGTTTTCGGATTGCATTTCCTAGAGATTCTTCCAATGAATCTTAGTCTGGCATCTGCTTTACCGACGATCAACTTTATATGATCATTCCATTTTAAATCACTCCTAATGCCTACTCCCAGATAATTTATGGAATTAACTGTTTCCAGTTGCTGACCTGCTATATTGTAGCTAAATGATAAAGGTTCTTTCTTTCTATGTATCCGCAGCACATTGCACTTGTCTACATTGAGACTCAATTGCCATTCCCTGCACCATGCGTCAATTCGTTGCAGATCCTCCTGCATTTCATTACAATTTTCCATTGTAACAACCTCTCGATATACCACAGCATCATCCGCAAAAAGCCTCAGTGAACTTCCGGTGTTATCTACAACATCATTTACGTATATTGTGAATAGCAACGGTCCTACGACTCTCCCCTGCGGCACACCAGAAATCACTCTTACTTCTGAAGACTTCTCTCCATTGAGAATGACATGCTGCGTTCTGTTATCTAGGAACTCTTCAATCCAATCACACAATTGGTCTGATAGTCCATATGCTCTTACTTTGTTCATTAAACGACTGTGGGGAACTGTATCGAACCCCTTGCGGAAGTCAAGAAACACGGCACCTACCTGGGAACCCGTGTCTATGGCCCTCTGAGTCTCGTGGATCTGGTGGATAATTCCTCGCTTACTGAAATAAAGGCTTTTCACAAAAGAAGAGAGGTATAGAAAAATGGTGTGGATGAAAGCGCCATATTTGTTCCAGACATGGCGGAGACGTGGTCGCCCGACGACGAGCAAGGCTTCGGCATCGGCGGTCCAGACAAGGACGCGCTGACGGCGGAGCAGCAGCGGGCGCTGGACGACCTCAGGGTGCGGACCGCCAGGGACAACCAGGAGTACCTGCACGACCACCCCGAGGTAACACACATCAGCCACATTATCTCGTAGCTCGACTGTATCCCTAATTTTCTGAGGGTTGGTTTGGTGGACAGATTTGGGGATAGGGGTAGACGAAGTAGGGGCACAAGCCTACTGACTGATGTGATTACGACGATTTTCTCTCTTACCACAATCCCCTCCCAACGGGAAAGGGGGGCGGGGGGGCTGGCCAGTCGTCTACTTCCATGGGGATGTCATGATGTGATGCCCGATGTCCGACATCGTATTCGTGTGTCAAACAGAAGAAGCACTGGATACGAAACGCTTGTGCGAAGGCCCATTATGTGTTGCAGTTCTGGAACAGAGAGTTGTGTATGATTTTCTGCAGGAGGCGTGTCACCTCTACATGGCCTAACCTGATTTACATGTTCGCTGCACTGGATAGTGCCCTATAATTCAACTTTGAGCATGACTCAATGTAGCTGGGAGCCATCGGTGACGACCCCAGAAGAAGGTGAGCATCCAGGCAGGATCTAAAGGAACAGAGTCGGCGAGCCTGACAAGGGAGTGGTGTGTCTGTCTGGTGGCCGTTGGTGGCACAAACACAAAAGAAAAGTAAGTGAACTCTGCGGACGTAAACTGAGGTCCAAAAATGGTTCAAATGGCTCTGAGCACTGTGGGACTTAACATCTGAGGTCATCAGTCCCCTAGAACTTAGAACTACTTAAACCTAACTAACCTAAGGACATCACACACATCCATACCCGAGGCAGAATTCGAACCTGCGACCGTAGCGGTCGCGCGGTTCCAGACTGAAGTGCCTAGAACCGCTCGGCCACACCGGCCGGCAAACTGAGGTCCATTGGCAGAGAAAACAGACTGAGGGAGACCCTCCAAGCTGAAAATGCGTGGGGGTAGTTACGTAGTACAGGCAACATATGTGGAAGTCATCTTGGTGACAAAGAGGAAACTACTTTCGGCATCAACTGCCTTGAGCTACGGGGTTCCAAAAAGGGGTCAGCAAAGTACACTTTTCGCCATGAAGAAGAGGTAGTTGGCAAGAAAAAGTAACGCCTCGCTGGGGCAGATTCCTTGCTCTGATACGTAGACCAATATGTGACCATATTTGTTATGCCCGACTCCATATCTCACCAGTTGACAAGTTGGCGTGCCAGCCTCTTCATAACTGCCTTGCCCCAGTGTCCCACATGAAGCAGGTCAGGGAATTGACACTGCAGCGTGCGGAAGACGATGACTCTTATCCATTCGTCCATTGTGTCCTTGTAGTAGGACGATCCCCTATAGAGTGGAGAGCTCCTGCCACTGAAACAGATCCGGTTGAGTTAAGGACTTCTTATTAGAGTGCCAGCCCTGCTGGATATGATGTAGCACTTTTCCCAGCACCTGGTCTTCCACTGTGTCACACTAGACAAGATTAGCATCCAAGGGGAGGTTGGTAGCCACCTATTCTGCTTCTGAGTCCACGTAGAAACATACTTCAGGGTCTGCGTCGAAATCAGGGCCCTGACCAGGAGGCAGACGTGGCAACAAGTCAGCATTAACGTGGCGCTTTGTGGACCTTTATTTAATATCAGAAACGTAGCTGGAAAGGCACAACACTTAGCATTGGAGGTGACGCGCCATCTTAGTCCAGACAGCAGCGGGGGATTTGAACAATGGCAGCAGAGGCTCGTCGTCTGTTAGAAGTGTGCAAGTTAATTCGAACATTATGAATTACCTTGAAGAGAATGGTCTATTGACACATAGTCAACATGGATTTAGAAAACATCGTTCCTGTGAAACACAACTAGCTCTTTATTCACAGGAAGTGTTGACTATTACCGACAAGGGATTTCAAACTGATTCCGTACTTCTAGATTTCCGAAAAGCTTTTGACTTCATACCTCACAAGCGACTTGTAACAAAATTGTGTGAGTGTAGAATATCGTCTCAGCTATGTGACTGGATTCGTGATTTCCTGTCAGAGAGGTCATGGTTCGTAGAAACTGACGGAAGGTCATCGAATAAAACAGAAGTGATTTATGGCATTCCCCAAAGTAGTGTTACAGGTCTTCTGCTGATCCTCATCTTTATAAACGATTTAGGAGATAATTTGAGCACCTTTCTTAGGTTGTCTGTAGACGATACTGTCCGCTAAAGTCATCGGAAAATGAAAACCGATTGCAAAACGGTTTGGAAAAGACATATTTATGCTGCGAAAATTAGCAATTGACCATAAATAATGAAAAATGTGAACTCACCTGCATGAGAGCTAAGAGAAATCCGTTAAACTTTGGCTACACAATACATCAATCAAATCCAGAGGCCGTAAATTCAACTAAACATATAGGAATTATAATTACTGACAACCTAAATTGGAAAGAACAGTTAGAACATGTTGTGGGGAAGGCGAACCAAAGACTGTGTTTTATTGGCAGCAAACTTAGAAGACGCAACAGATCTAGTAAAGGGACTTTATACATTACGCTTCTCTGTCTTCTTTTGGAGTACTACTGTGTGTTGTAGTATCCTTACTGGATAGGATTAACGGAGTACATTGAGAAACTTCAAACAAGTATAACACGTTTTGTATTATCGAGAAATGGGAGAAGACTGTAACGGACATTATACAGGATTTAGGGTTGAAATCATTAAAACAAAGGCGATTTTCGTTGCGAAGATATTTTATTGACGCCGACCTACATAGGGAGAAACGAACATTATAATAAAAGAAGAGAAACCAGAACTCACAAGGAAAGATACAGGACTTCTTTCTCCCGCGCGCTGTTCGAGACTGCAATAACAGAGAATTAGTGTGAAGGTGGTTCGATGAACCCTCTGCCAGGCACCTACGTGTGACTTGCAGAGTAACCATGTATATGTAGATGTAGATGCATGAAATGGCAAGGGCTTCTTTTGCGATTTGGCTGTAGTTTCTTTGAGCTGTATGCAGAGAGACGACACTAAGGCGCTAGGATTTTCCACGCCACCAACCACATGAAACAACACTGCATCCATTCCATAGTCCAGTGCATCGATGCATCAGCGGCCAGGATGAGAGGCTTCACGGTATCACAGACAGTCAAGCATCTGGGCCGTAACAGCGCCTTCTCTAAGCCCTGAAAGGCTTTATAACAGCTAAGTGTCAACTTCCGTGGGATGATTTCGTGGGGGAGTTACTGCAGTTGTTCAGCCAGAGCTGTGGCATGTGTATGAAGTCACAATAGTAGTTGAGTTGTCCAAGAATGGATTTCAACTGAGATATATCATTAGGTTCTGGCGGTTTCTGAATGGTCACAACGTATTGAGGAGTCATGTGAATTCCAGAGCCACTGAAGATGGTCCAGATATTCCACTTGATGCACAAAAAATTCCACATTTATCCTCGAATTTTAAATTTGCGTGGTTAAAGATGGAGAACAATGTATCTGCATTTTTTACAAGTTCCGCGGCATCTTTGCCGGCCACCAGAATGTCATCGACAGAGTTTGCTCCTCTGGGAACGTCCCGAATTAAATGCTAGAAGACAGAGCAGTGATTCTCAAACGGAGGTAATTACCCCCTGTGGGGTAAAATGTAGTTTTCTGAGGGGTAAAAACAAACGAGTTAAATCGTGTTTCGGTGATGAAACTATGGTGATAGTCATTCAAAAATAATTTAATGACTATTTCATGAGAGACCATAATACTGCTTACATAAGTTACCAATGATTATATATATATATATATATATATATATATATATATATATATATATATTCAAATACTAACATTAACGCGTGATACCATATGATGGAGATTACGACTTGTGAAACGAATGTATCAACAACATCTTCCTCACATTGTCCTACCATTAACGTATATTCTGTACGTAGTACCACGCACCTATGATGGCGACATGTACTTCACAGATGCTTAAATATCTCATGAAAATGCCTTCTGCAAGGTTGTAGGTAGTTGCCACGATAAACCAGAAATTGCTTCATTATTCACTTCTAATGGCTAGCACACTGCTGTAGAGTCTATACTACATTACTATTACTATTATTATTTAGTGGCAGTGGTCAGACACAAAGTACTGGCAGCCTGAAGTCTTTAGATTTCTACCAGTTCAGAAGTAAGGAGTCCAGAAATCAACTGACAAACAAAAAGTGGGCCTCTGTGTAGTGCACATACACTATGTGATCAAAAGTATCCGGACACCTGGCTGAAAGTGACTTACAAGCTTGTGACGCCCTCCACCGGTAATGCTGGAATTCAGTATGATGTTGGCCCACCCTTAGCCTTGATGACAGCTTCCACTCTCGCAGGCATACGTTCAATCAGGTGCTGGGAGGTTTCGTGGGGAATGGCAGCCCTTTCTTCACTGAGTGCTCCACTGAGAAGAGGTATCGATGTCGGTCGGTGAGGCCTGGCACGAAGTCAGCATTCCAAAACGTCCCAAAGGTGTTTTATAGGATTTATGTCAGGACTCTGTGCCAGTCCATTACAGGGATGTTACTGTCGTGTAACCATACCGCCACAGGCCGTGCATTATGAACAGGTGCTCGATCGTGCTGAAAGATGCAGTCGCTATCCCCGAATTGCTCTCAACAGTGGGAAGCAAGAAGATGCTTAAAACATCAATGTAGGGCTGTGCTGTGATAGTGCCGCGCAAAACAACAAGGGGTGCAAGCCCCCTCCATGAAAAACACGACCACACCGTAACACCACCGCCTCCGGATTTTACTGTTGGGATTACACACGCTGGCAGATGACGTGCACCGGGCATTCCCCATACCCACACCCTACCATCGGATCGCCACACTGTGTGCCGTGATTCGTCAAGCCACACAACGTTTTTACGCTGTTCAATCGTCCAACGTTTACGCTCCTTGCAGTAAGCGAGGCGTCGTTTGGCTTTTACCGGCGTGATATATGGCTTATGAGCAGCCGCTCGACCATGAAATCCAAGTTTTCTCACCTCCCGCCTAACTGTCATAGTACTTGCAGTGGACCTTGATGCAGTTTGGAATTCCTGTGTGTTGGTCTGGATAGATGTCTGCCTATTACACATCACTTATATAGTATTGACAGCATATGTGGAAGTCATCTTGGTGACAAAGAGGAAGACTAACAGCAACTGCATTAGTGAAGTAACTTCATAAGCGTAGACTGCCGTTAAAGTCACAACAAAAATGGTTTCATTTGCAGTGGTGTCGTGAACAGGAAGCATTAACTGCTGACGAATGGTGTCACGTTGTGTTCAGGGATGAATCACAGTTCTGTACTAACTCGGATGGCCATCGTCGATGACTATGGTGGTGACCTGAAGAAGTCTCACTCTTCCAGTGTTTTGGAGAAGCACAGCGGTGTTACCGCTGGTGACGGGGTATGGGCAGCCATAGGGTATGACTTCAGGTTATGGCTGACAGTGACTGAGGGAACTTTGAGCGCACAGTGGTTCGTCACGGACATATTATGTCCTTATGTGTTAAGTCTCATGCGACCTCATCGTGATGCCGTTTTTAGGGTTCTGTTCCTCGGTCGGTAAAAACGGAACCATTATAGGATCACTTTGTTGTCCGTCTGTCTGTCTCTCTGTCCGGCTGTTAAAAACCCTTTTACCCATGAACGGGAGGATGTATCAAGTCGAAATATATGTCAAAGGTCCACTGTCCCTTGCCAATATAAAAAATTAAAGCTTCTAAGTCAATTCAATCAAAAGATACAGGCATTTATGTCACAAATATTGCTATCGAATCCTCATTTATCAAAACCTATAAGGTATTTCCCGTTGGACTAGAATCATGAAATTTAGCAAGAAGCAAGGTTTCGCAGTGCAACCGAAGGGGAAAGCCCCAAAATTGTTAATTTGTTATTACACACATCAAAAAAATTTTGCATCACCACGGTTCCGAGAGTTCCGGAACGTGTACACAAAACTGGAATGGAGATCAACATAATGTAACGGAACTGAAATGATGGTGGGCTGACAGTAATTTGGAGCCCGCGCGTCGGAAACGGGCGCGCTGGTGTGAGACTGCCAGGGAGTGCACCCTGATGCCATCTATTGGCGAAACTGGGAATTAGCGCTGCCTGTCAGACAATGCACTAAGCTCTCGGAGTCAAATGTATTCTTTTTCTTGGTAATTATAAGTTATTACTGTATGATTTAATGTTATAAAGCGCTAGTAGTAAATTATTATGACTGGTATGAACTCCAGGGTAATAAATATAAATATTCTTAAATACTAAATGATTTCGGTGAAAAGGTGGTAGGGGAACGCCCCCACTCTTGGTGATACGAGCGTAGCTAGAGGTAGCTGGAGACACAGGGACTGAACAATGGAATGGCCTGGGGAGTGTTGACGTGACCGGACGTGCATAACTGTGCTCACGCAAAAGTGATTGTGCAACAGCGAAGAGGAGAATATCGTCGCCGTTTGTGGAGTAGAACGCGACGAATGGTTGTCGAAGCCGTCTCTATGCCACTGGGGCTGATTGTAAGAGTTCCTGCGCCCAGATATTATGGCGGACGTGCAGTAGCTTATACGAGTGCTACAGCTCGTAGTTCCAGCCGCCATTGAGGGCATGAGGCGTGAAGAGCTGCGTTAGCCACATGCATCTCACCACCAGCACCGACACGTCTACCCAAGGCAAGACTGCTTGCAATTGTTAAGTCGAACTTTGTATACATGTAAAAGGAGAATACCAGTTTTCTTTTGTGCAAGTGCAGAGGACAGAATATAGTAATGAGTAAAATTACGACGCATGTTGTTCATTGTAAAGTGTAGTAACCTGAAACATAGTGTAGTGAAATCAGACTGAGGCCACCATCGCCTCTTTCATTTACAATTCTTTTGGTTGTAGAATACTTTAGCGTTTAAGAATCTTGAAAAGAGCAATGGTCACACCAGAATGAGTCGCCTATTTATAGTTACTTAAATTTTTCTGAGTAACCTTTCAAGTAAAGTCACTTAACTAATTCTATAGCAATTGTCCAAAGAGTAATATCCCAAAATCATTAAATAAGTTGAAGGGTAGAAGTTTGTTAACCTAAGTTGCTTAAATTGTCTTGGTGGTAATTACCAAGCCAACTCACAGAAATTGAGAGAGTATTTGCTTTGTAGAATCACCTAGAATGATCAGAAATAGTGATATTCAGAATTAAGTTTAAATTCAACTCAAGCCGTTTCACTTTGAAACGAGCCAAAAAATTGATTTATTCTTTTGCTCCTTCAGAGCTGGCGACCGTAGTTATAAGTATTTTCAGGAGGATTCGACGGTAAGTCTGCTGCTCTCGTCGTGCTGATAGGATTATCCACTGCTGCTAGCAGTGGTGATTGGGTACATAAGCTCACTACCAAGTTAAGTGGGTCAGGTAGGCAGTGTTACCGTGTGAACTGTAGGGCACTGTAGGCCGTGGATCGAACCCGTTCAATCATCACAGCTCTTTGGGAAATAGTCCGGTTAGGAGTGTACTAATCCAATAGGTAAATACTGGCGAGTAACGGTCAAAAATGTATACGCAAGTGAATTTAGCAAGGTCCAGGTAGCACCTAGTTAATGTGGTGCAATGGCGAGGGTAGGAGTGGAGTAAAGGTGAGCTGAGCTTGTGGCAGCTGTGCTGTATTCAAAGATTAACAACGTGAATTCACTATTACCTCTTACCATTAGGACTGAGCTATTTACGGTTAAAATACGTAGCAGTAAGCGCAAAGGCGTGACAGCTACAAGTCCGTATTGGCTTTATACATACGGAATTAGGAAGCGGGTCATTCCGTCAGTGGAGGGGGTTAAAACAACCGAGTCAGTTGAGAACATACCCCATTTACTGATGGAAAGATTCGGCGGTTCGGTCGCAATAAACATAAAAAAAATGGTTCAAATGGCTCTGAGCACTAGGGGACTCAACTGCTGAGGTCATTAGTCCCCTAGAACTTAGAACTAGTTAAACCTAACTAACCTAAGGACATCACAAACATCCATGCCCGAGGCAGGATTTGAACCTGCGACCGTAGCGGTCTTGCGGTTCCAGACTGCAGCGCCTTTAACCGCACGGCCACTTCGGCTGGCCATAAACATCATTTCCGCCCTTTTTATTGCTCGTGAAAACCATACATTGCATGTTGTACCACCATACAGCCAGACCTTCAGATGTGTTCGTCCACATTGCTGTACACACCGGTACCTCTAATACCCAGTAGCTCGTCCTCTTGCATTGATGCATTCCTGTATTCGTCGTGGCATACTATTCACAAGTTCATCAAGGCACTGTTGGTCCAGATTGTCCCACTCCTCAACAGCGATCCGGCGTGGATCCCTCAGAGCAGCTGGTGGGTCACGTCGTCCATAAACAGTCCTTTTCAATATATTCCAGGCATGTTCGATAAAGCTCATGTCTGGAGAACATGCTGGCCATTCTAGTCGAGCGATGTCGTTATCCTGAAGGAAGTCATTCACAAGATGTGCACGATGGGGGTGAACTACAGACAACACGAGCCATGTACCTCCTTCCTGATGGAATGTCTGGAACTGATCGGCTGTCGAACCCCCTCCGTCTAATAGGCGCTGCTCATGCATAGTTGTTTACATCTTTGGGCGGGTTTAGTGACTACCCTGAACAGTCAAAGGGACTCTGTCTGTGATACAATATCCACAGTCAACATCTATCTTCAGGAGCTCTGGGAATTGGGGTGATGCAAAACTTCTTTTGATGTGTGTATATTACTCGAAAAAGATATTTGTCATTTGTTGTCCGTCTGTTAAGACCCCAATTTCTGAGGAACAGGTAGACGTATCAAGTTGAAATTTTTGTCACATACTGAGGAGTATGGTTCCTTGGCGGTGTAATAAATGAATAAATGTAAGCTTCTAAGTCAATGCAATAATATGATATGGCCATTTATGTCACATATTTTGATGCTCGCAGATTGTATAAATAAACATACATTATTAATTGCAGTTACTCATACTCCATGACATAGGTATTAGTATTAGTTTCTTATTGCGACTACATTAAAATGAGCACAATGAGGGCTATATAGTCCTAGGACAATTATCGAAACTGAGATATACAAGGGTTGTTCCGAAAGTAATGTGTCCTACCTTTTTTTTTTTTTTTTTTTTTTTTTTTTGAACTTTGGATGTCCGCGCCTAATGTCGTAGGTGCAGTGCTAATGCTTGAACCTTCCTCCTTCATTTGCACGTGGTTCCGTTGTTATGCGGTAGTTGGCGCCAGCAGATGGTCGTTCCAAAATGGAGTCTGATAATGACGCGCGTATAAAACAGCGATCTGTGATTGAATTCCTCACTGCTGAGCAAACTGTGCCGATTGACATTCATCGACGCTTGCTAAGGGTTTATGGATATTATTCAATACATGTGAGCAATGTGAGGCGATAAGTACGGCATTTTCAAGTTGATGAAAAGGGTGTGCATGAAAAGCCACGGGCCGATCGACCCTGCACAGTTGTCATCCCTCGCAATGAAGAACGTCTGCTCAACTCATCTGTGCTGATCAGCGGATAACGACCAGAGAACTGTGTACAAGCTGAATGTCGGCTGCAGTGCCTTGGGAACAATGTTGGAACATCTTGGTTATCGTAAAGTCTGTGTGAGATGTGTCCCACAAATGCTTACTAACTCATCGAATGGAAGTTTGTCGGGACCTGCTGGACCAATTTGAAGCAGGAGGTCACCATTTTCTGAATATCATTGTCACTGCAGATGAGACACGGTGTCACCATTACGAGCCAGAATCCAAAAGACAGTCCATGGAATGGCGACATGCAAATTCTCTGTCAAAGAAGAAATTCAGGACACAGCTGTCTGTAGGCAAAGTGATGTGCACAGTCTTTTGGGATAGCCAGGGTGTGGTTCTTTTGGATGTCCTGGAGCCTGGAGAAACTGTTGGTTTAGCTCACTACAAGACGACATTGACTAAACTGAAAGCCCGAATTTCCAGGTAAGGCCAGAGAAGAAGACAAACTTTCATCTGCAACATGATAACTCCAGGCCACACACCAGTTTCGCGACCGCGCAACTCACTGCAAAATTTGGCTGGACTGTCTTACCACATCCACCGTACAGTCCCGATTTGGCGCCTTCAGACTTCCATCTCTTTGGGCCTCTGACAGTTGGACTACGTGGCGAACATTTTCAAAACTCGGATGCTGTTGTCAGAGCTGTAAGGAAGTGGTTAGCCTCAGCTCCTTCCGATTCTTACAAGCGCTGCGTGCAGGTTCTGGCTCTCCGTTGGCAAAAGTGCAAAATGAATGGTGGTGACAATGTGGACACATGAGTCTTTAGCTGAAATATTGCTCCATTTAGCCGTGCTGTTGTGATTTATGTATCTACTGTTGTTTCCATGAATTGAAATAGGAGGCATTACTTTCGGAACGAGCCTCGTGTAAATCTTATCTGCAGCTGAAAATGTCTCGAAATCTGTGTACACTCCAGGGATTGAGCGGTAGCGCACTCCTTCACTACCCAATTTATCTAATAGTTATATCATAAACACATGGCCATACAATCACAAAAAATAGCCCTACGATATCAACTCTCTGTTACTCTGTGTATGAATATTTTGAACACATAAAGAGGCTCTTTCTGAAGTGAAATGTTGAATTAGATCTTTGAGGTGAAAAGTAACTATTCTTCCTTTAATGTGTTTTGATTTGCACCCATAACAGCAACAGTTATTCCCTATTGTTCTTACTAATAAATAAATGTATAAAAAAGAGCAGATAGGTGTAATATTTACACAGATGTTGTTTGTTTAAGTTTTGAGATATTCAGCATGGATATTAGTATGCACCATTTGTCAGAAAAGTGTGGTTTATTTAACTCAACATGTTTCTGGTTAAATTGTCTCATTATGAAGCAAGGGAAACACAAATCAGTACTTCACATTGTTACACATACTAACAGACATCTAATGGATATGCCAGCACCGGTTCTCCCTCCAACGTTCCCTCAAATGCTTACGCTGCAGTCGACCCAGTAGACAGTTTATATTCGTCTCATTGTGTGCAATAGCTCCAAAAGTATTCGTACGGCCACAGCGCAAAGAATATAAGAAGCATAATCATAAAAATATAGCTAAAGAATGAACAATAACTCTTTTCTTACATCGATTAATATCTACATTTAGAAATAAAACGTTATTGGGCTTCATATGTTGCTTACTTTGCGAACAAATCCATGTGATTTAAAATCATTCCACACTTGATGTTAAACCAGTATTCATCTAGTAAAAAGATCCTAGGAATGGTGCCGCATTGAAACACACCCTTCTCCCTTTCCTTATGCAGTTCTGTTTCATCCATTGTAGTGGATAGTTCGGCTGGATAGTTCGTCCTGCAGTTCTGTCCGAGATGAAAAAACGACAGTCGGTTAGAGAAGTCGAGAAAAATCCAAAACTAAGCGCTCTAAGACTTGCTACTGCTTCAAATGCACAGAGGAATCTCTGGTTCAGCACAGACTTCACGAAATGGGCTTTATGAAATTGGGTGTGTAGGCCGAATAACCTGCAGAAAACCATATATCACTAAAATCAACAGAAGGAATCAGGTTGCACATGCAAGAGAACATAAATCCGATGGTTATGATTTCTGGAAGAAGGATGTATATACTGACGAGACTTCATTTCAGCTGTTTAAGTCAAATGGGCGAGCAACAGTGTGGAGAAGAACGAATAGTGATCTTGAATAGAGGAATATAACAGCCACATTTAAACATGGTTCAGGCTCACTACTTGTCTGTGGGTGCATTAGTACAAATGCTGTGGGGGATTTGTGTTTTATTGATGGAATTGTGGACCACAAGGTTTACATAAACATTCCTAAAAGCATCTCTTTATAGAAGTCTGAATAATATGGGTCTTTCTGGGGACTATGTTTTCACACAAGATAATGATCTAGAACATACAGTTCTAGATGCAAGGCTGTGGTTGTCATGAAGCACTCTGGCACCACTGGAATCCCCAGGCATTAATCCAGTTAAAAATTTGTGGAACGTAGACGACAAAAATATGGAGAATAATCAGATATTCAACAGAAACGATCTAAAGAAAGCTCTACTAGAGAAATGGCGTAAAATTACAATTCGAACAACAGAATCTCTCGTGAAATTCGTGCTAAGGAAAATGCGAGAGATTATAAGAGAAACGGTGGGTCTGCACAGTACTAACTGTGGCATTCTACGTTCAGAGTGTCATTTTCAGTACTGCAGATAAATAATTATTTTCCATCCTAAATTGCCCATCTCTACTTTTGAATGTTTATCTATGTTTATATAAATACCATGTAGTTATACTTAACGTGTAGCTAGTATGGAGGTCCAGTGTGGGCTGTAATTATCGTATGGCAGCAAAACATGGTAGATATGCTAATGAGTTAATGTGCAACCGGTTAACGATGGAAAAAAAGTACTTCTGATTGTGGTCGCCAGGTAAAAATATGGCGCTGTGCATTGTTTTTATGACAGTATGACATCCACGCAGTCATCTGACGAGCCGTAACGTGAGTGAACAGTATGGCACTCGAGAAGAGAGACAGTGCGCCGTTAGTGAAACACTTTTATGTGAACAGCACCAATTACAGCGCTGAAGGAGTTATGGACCACAAGGTTTACACGAACATTGCTGTTGAAATGTCTGAGGAGAGGCCCGATTTCATTAATTAGTTTAAAGAAGATGAAAATGAAGTTCAAAATCACGGGTGAACTTGGTGTAGCACCTGGAAGGGAAAGGCGGCCTATCCCGGTTTAAGTTATTGACGCGGTTGTTGTTGCTGTAACTGACGATGCGGCACGTGCCCCGGGTAGCGCTGATGCTCCTTCAGTGTCACGAGACTTGTCCATCCCGTGGTCAACAGTACAGAAATTTTTGCGGTCTATTTCACACTCGAACCTCTACGAGATCCATACGGTGCAGCAACTGAAACTTCATATTCTGTAGCAATGTCACGAATTTGCTGTTCGGGCTCTGGCACAGATCGAAGTTGACATGTGGCCGAGCAACATTCTGTGGAGTGACGAGGCACATTTTACACCACAAAGTGCAGTGAATACACAGAACTGTTGAATTTGAGGTACTGTTAATATGCGTGTTGGCACGAAGAGCCACTGCACTCGCCGTACGTGACTGTGTAGCGTGGATTCATAAGCACCTTTATTCTCGGTCCGGTCTTCTCTGAAATTAATACACCCACATGGCCTGTAAGCTGTACTATGACGTCTGGACGTTATCGAACCTCCTTGTATAGTATGTGATTCCTGCTTTGGAAGAGCTCAGCTGCGTGAAAAGCACTGTTTTCATGCAAAATGGGGCAACACCTTATGTCACTCAAAAATGGTTCAAATGGCTCTGAGCACTATGGGACTTAACATCTATGGTCATCAGTCCCCTAGAACTTGGAACTACTTAAACCTAACTAACCTAAGGACATCACACAACACCCAGCCATCACGAGGCAGAGAAAATCCCTGACCCCGCCGGGAATCGAACCCGGGAACCCGGGCGTGGGAAGCGAGAACGCTAACGCACGACCACGAGATGCGTCATGCCGCTCGCCCACTGAAAGATCTGCTTAATGTAACCTTCAAAAATTGGTCAAGTGGCTCTGAGCAGTATGGGACTTAACATCTGAAATCATCAGTCCCCTAGACTTAGAACTACTTAAACCTAAGGACATCACACACATCCATGCCCGAGGCAGGATTCGAACCTGCAACAGTAGCGGTCGCGCGGTTCCAGACTGAAGCGCCTAGAACTGCTCGGCCACAGCAGCCGGTAAGGTAACCTTCGACGAACGTGTTGTCTCCAGAGGTTTTCCTGATGCATGGGCTGCATAATCACCTGATCTGAATCTATGCGACTTATGGCTTCGGGAATATCTAAAAGAACGCGTTTACCTTGGACCAGTCAGTCTCTATCTGAGCTAAAGGCCAGTATGCAGCAACACGTTCCTCAGATTTCACTGGAACTGCTGCGAGCAACTGTTGATCACGTCTTTTACAGATGCAGCATCTCGTCGACGACTCAATTGCTCATACTGAACAAATGGTGTAAGCGCCGGTTTATAATAAAATTAACATTACGTTTTTCACACTTATTGGAACGTTTCTGTCCACGTATGCAAACATTTCCGCGTGTCTTTCCTGCATTCACAATGCTAGAAGCGCTAGATTTGCACCTGGTGGCAAAATTGCGTAAATTGGTTCCGTATTAATTCATTAGAACATCTACCAAATTTCACTGCCATAGATAATGACTGACTACACAGTATCTTCGTAAGTAGCTGCACTTTAATTACGAGGGCTTTTCCGGAAGTAAAGTTCAATTGGGCGCGCAGTGGATACCACACCGAAAATCCGATGAAGCTTTGCACAGATGTGATGGGAAGTGTTTCTAGTATGCCCGCCGATCGCATCTAGTCGCTCATTTCAGTTCTGAGCGCACAGTGAGCACTTAAAGATGCCTAGACAAATGGTGTCTCACGCCAAGTATGAAGGCCTGGTGAGAGTTTTCGCCTGATGTTATCCAGCCTACGTAACATTACTTTCATGTGTTTCCTCCTTCATTACAGTTATTCTGGGCCGCACTCTACAGGGGCAATGAAGATGCTGCTGCAGCGTTTTCAGTGATAAGTATTGGTTAAAAACAGTCTTGGTTGCAATTTTTTTTTCTCTGTGGCGCATTATGCTTGCTACCTGAGCCCCCATCTTACTGTTACTCGCTCCTGTGAACGGGAACGCGTTATGCAGATCTTGGTGGCTCTCGCGTCCATCTACAAAAAAAGATAACCTGAAGATGCCTAAATAAGGCGAAACGCGTCGTTGAAAAAAAACCTAAAATTGCAACCAAGACTGTTCTTAACCAATACTGTTAAGCACTGGTTTGCTGTTATGCCACATACGGATTGGAAGAATTTCAGTGAGAAGTGCTTGATCGCCCACAGCAAAGCCCGCAGTTGTCTCCCCTGTTGAGTGTCATTTCTGCCCACAGGAACCGCTGGCTATGAAGACAAAACTTTGGCGCGGACAACGAGCTGTAGACCAGCATAGAGAATTGGTGAAAGGCAGAAGTGGTAACGGGTATTAGAAAGTTAGTACAACGGTATGACAAATGCCTAAGTCTGAGTAACGACTTTCCATTTCATGACCGATCGGACCTTACATTCCAAATTGGTCTCGTATAACTACCCAGTAGAAATCCGTGTTCCTTTATTGCATTGTTCTTTTTACTGATTAATAAGGAATTCCATGTCTCTGCTTACTTCATTCTGCCAATCTTCCACTACCTATACACCCTTAAATATAAACTCATGTTGTTAGATAAATACCGGGTGATCAAGAAGTCAGTGTAAATGTGAAAACTTAATAAACCACGGAATAATGTAGATAGAGAGGTAAAAATTGACACACATGCTTGGAATGACATGGGGTTTTATTAGAACAAAAAAAAAAAAACAAAGTTCACAAAATGTCCGACAGATGGCGCTGGGCATCAAAACGTCCGTGACTGCGCATGACAATCGTGTATAAAAGGAGCTGTAATGAGAGAGAGAATCCGCATTCGAGGGTTGGATTCCCTCTATTCTTCATCGAAGAGTTTCACTGCCTGGGCTACTCTCAGGGTGCGCCTTCGACGTGGAAGATCCTTGCCGTGTCGTCTGTTTGCCGCCGCCGCCGCCGCCTGCAGGGGCTCGTCGCCTGTCGCCCCCGCCTGGTCGCCGCCTGCCGGTGCCCGCCGCCGCCGCCTGCCGGTGCTCGCCGCTGCCGCCGCCGGTTCCTGCCGGTGCTCGCCGCCGCCGCCGCCGCCGCCGCCGCCGCCGCCGCCATCGCCATCCGGTGCCGCCTGGTCGCCACCATCGCCGCCGTCCTGACCCTGGTCTACGGCCGTCTACGTCTTCATCCGTCTTCGTCTTTGTCTGTCCCCGGTTTCTGTCCTCTCCTCTTCGTTCTGTTCGTTCTTGTTTCTCTCTCCCGTCATGTCCGCCCCCACCACCACTGTCACTACTACCACCACCGCCATTGTCTATACCTCCCCTTCCGCCGCCTCCACCACTATAACTTGGTGTGCCCAGTCCCACCTCCCTCCTTCCATTCCACCTCTCCTCACTGTCCCTTCACCCTCTATCTTTGTCGCCCCCTCTCCCGCTTCTTCCTCCCGCTCCTCTCGTTCTGATCCCTTCCCCCCACTCCCCCAGCCTGTCACTGCAGCTCCAGCTCGGGTGGTGGCCCGTCGGGCCACTGCCCACGCCCAGCTCTCCCCGTCACCTTCGCCATCGCCGCCGCCTCTGCCGCCGTCATCGTCATCGTCGCCTTCACCGTCACCGTCACCATCTCCGGCGCCGACTCCGGCCCCGGGACCTGCCCCTCCCCGCCATATTCCCGTTGTTCCCATCCCCCACACCTCCTCCACCGCCGTCAAGCGCCCCGGTGGCACCCCTGCTTCCTCTGCTTCCAAAAAGGCTGCACCTCGTCCTCCTTCCCCCACCCTTGATGCCATGGAAGTCTCCCCGCCTGTCCCTGCCCCCTCATCCTCCTCCTCTCTCCCTTCCTCCTACCGCTACCTCCTCTCCCGTCCTGATCCCTCTCTCCTTGAAGCCCGGAACCTCACCCTCTTCCTTCGCCAGCATTGTCCTGGTGCCCCCATCTCCCTCCTCACTCCTCGCCGAGATTCTGTTCTCATCTCCTCCCCCAGCCCAACCCTCCATACTGACATCCTCTCCCGTCTCCCCATCACCCGTTTTGGTCCCAACGCCTCCCTTACCCCTGCTCCTTCTCCATCTCCTACCCGCCAACCCCAACCCCCGCGTCGCCCGCCGACCCTCACCGCCGTGATCACGCGGCTCAGTCCGTCGATCACGGAGGAGGAGGTGTTGGCGGAGCTCCAGGCCCATCCCACGCTGGAGGTGCGGGCGGTCCGCCGCATTTTCAACTCGGCCGGCCCCACCCGCCTTATGCGGGTTTTCTCTGAGGACGCCCCCTCCATTGACCGTCTCCTGAAGGAGGGTGCCCTCCTCTTCCACCAGCGGTACAAGGTCGACCCTTCCCGTTCCCCTCCTCAATCCCTGCGCTGCCAGAGGTGTCTGCGCTATAATGCGCACCCCACAGCTGAGTGCCGCGAGGCCCCCACCTGCCCGCATTGTCGGCAGGCGCACTTCCTCCGGCAGTGCCCTAACCTCCAATCCCCTCCCTCCTGTAATACCTGCAATCTCCCTCATCCCACCTACTCCCAAAAGTGTAAAGCCCGACCCCCTCCAACCACTCCTGAACTCACCGTACCTGTCCGTCCTCTGGACGCCCCCACCCCCCCTGGCAATTCCCTTCGTCCCCCACCCACCGCTGAGGACATCATCAGGTTCCTCACCATCGTCCTCCAGAATGTTCATCCCTTTCAGCGCCCTCACACCCTCCAGCAGATCTCCCTTGCTGCCCGTTCCATCTTCCAACTCAAGATGTACGCCACCTACTCCAACAACCAGGCCCATTTCACCTTCTCCCGTCTTGACACCCTCGTTTAAATCCCAGTCATGGCGCGACAGCAACGTATCCTTTTCAACAACATACGCTCCCTTCCTGCCAACAAAAACCTGTTCCTGCACACCCTTGCCACCCACCGCGTGGATGCCTTCCTCCTCAATGAAACCTTCCTGCAACCCCAACACACAGTCCACACTTCGCCATACCTCCTCCACCGCTCCGATAATCCCCTCCCGATTGCGCGTTGCGGAGTTGCCATTGGTCACCACCGCCAGATCCCCGTTCGGCTCCAACCTCTCCTTCCCGACCCCACCGAACACCTGATCCTTAGTCTCTTCTTCCCCGGCCTTACCGTTACCTGCGCCACCATCTATGTCCGCCCCAACGCTCCTATTCCCTTCGACTTCCTCTCCCACGTCGATCGTACCTTTTCCTCCTACGTGATCGCCGCCGACCTCAACATCCATAGTCGTTCCGCTGCCCAGTTACGGCGATGGCATCGGTTCCTCTCCACCCTTCAAGGTGACCTCGTCCCCATCCCCCGGCATACCCGTCCTGAATCCAACTCCACTCCTGATGTTATCCTCTCCTCCCCCAACCTCCTTGGCCGCATCACGGTGGATGTCCTGGAGCCTATTGGTAGCGACCATCTCCCTGTCCTCCTCACCGTTTCAGACGGTCGTCGCCCTCGCCCCGACCCTCGTACTGACCCTCCCCCTAAGTATGTCCACGACTATTCCCGAGCCGACTGGAATGCCTACCGGGATACCCTTTCCACCCAGGTCGATAGCCACCCTCTCACCTACCACCACCCTGACGATGTCACCCATGCCGCCTCCTTTCTCCAGCGGACCTTGTCTGAGGCCGTGGAGGCCCACGTTCCTACTGTCGCCATCCATCCCCACCGTCCTACCTTACCCCCACAGGCCGTTCTCCTCCTCCGTGAATCCCGTCGTCTCTACCGTGCCTTCCTCCGCACGCGTGACCCGGACACACTACGCCGCCACCGGCAACTCCAGCGACACGTTCGTAATTTGCTCGCGGCTAAGAAACGCCGGGACTGGCGACAGACATGCACCCGTTTAAATGCAACCCTACCAATCAACTCGTCCAAGTTCTGGTCGGCCTTCTGTCGCCTTACCGGAACTAAACCCTCCCCCTATTATCCTCTTCTCCATGATGATCACCCTTTCCCTGACTCCCTTAGTAAGGCCAATCACTTTGCCTCCTACCTCTCCGATGTATTTTCCGTCCCCGATGATCCCCAGTTCGATTACTCCCTCTTCCCAGATATCCGCGATCGAACTGACACCTCTTCCCCTCCCCTCGCTCCTGGCTTCCAGTACTTGGACAACATTACACACACGGAACTCAATGCCCCTATCACTACACAGGATCTCATTGATACACTCCGCACAAAACGCAACACCGCTCCTGGTCACGATCGTGCCACCTACCGTCACCTTCGTGAAGCTCCTGTCTCTTTCCTCTCCACCCTGGCCAGGCTCTACAATGTAGTCCTGTCCACCGGTTACTACCCCGACCTGTGGAAAACCTCCCGTATCCTCATGTTCCTTAAACCTGGCAAACCGCCGTCCGCCGTCTCCTCCTACCGTCCCATCAGCCTTACCTCGGTCTTCAGCAAGGTCCTAGAATCTATCCTCACCCGCCGCATCCACCGGCATCTCCGCCAGCACCGCCTCCTTCCCGTCACCCAGTGTGGCTTTCGGCCATCCTTCTCTTCCGACGATCTTCTCCTTCACCTCACTCATCTCCTTTCCGAACAGCTTAATTCCCGTCGCTCCGCCATCTTCCTCTCACTTGACCTCGAACGCGCTTATGACCATGTCTGGCATTCCGGTCTCCTCTTCAAGCTCCAAACCTTCGCCCTTCCCATTAACTACGTCCGTCTGATCGGCTCCTTTCTCTCCCGCCGTCCTTCCTATGTCACCATCCATAACACCGATTCCTACACCTTTTTCCCCTCCGCCGGTGTGCCCCAAGGCTCCGTCCTCTCCCCCCTTCTGTACCTTTTGTACACAGCGGACATGCCGCCGCCGTCGCCCCCTGTCCACCTCCTCCAGTTTGCCGATGACACCGCCTTCCTCGCCCTTGCCCCCACCCTGCAACGCTCCCAACGCCTTCTCCAATCCCATCTTGACCGGTTCACCGCTTGGTGCAACCAGTGGTTGCTCAAGGTCAATCCCTCCAAAACCCAGGCGATCATTGTAGGCAAAACCACCCCTTCCTTCCGCCTCCTTGATTTCTATCTCACCGTCTATGGCCGTCCTATCGCCCTCACTCCCACCCTTAAGTACCTTGGCGTCACCCTCGACCGTCGCCTCTCCTGGACTCCCCATCTCCAGACAATCCAAGCCAAGGCACGTTCCCGACTCAGTCTCCTCAAGCTCCTTTCCGGCCGCACGTGGGGTCTGGACCCCTCCACAATCCTCCACACCTATAAATCCCTCATCCGCCCTATCCTTTGTTACGCCCATCCAGCCTGGATCTCCGCCCCCCCTACCTTTTATAAATCCCTCCAAATCCTTGAACGCCATGCTCTCCGCCTTGCCTATCGCATCCGTCTCCCCTCCCCCACGCGGATCCTGTATGATCTCATCCCCTTCCCCCACCTCCTCCTTTTCCTTGAAAGGATACGCATCCTGTACACCTCACGTAAACTTGATCCCCCTCACCCGCTCGTTTCCCCGCTCCTCTCCCACCCCCGCCCGCTGCCGCGCCTGTATTCGCACGTCCCACCCGGTCTCCATCTCTCCACCCTCCATACCCTCTCCCAAGGTGGCTTCCGCCAGCTCCCTCTCCCTGATGATGTCCTCGTCCCCTCCATCTACCCCTCCTATCAACTTTGACCCTGCCCCACCCCCCACTTCCCGTGTCCTTTCCTTTCGGCACCCTCCCTCCCTTCTCTTCTCTTCCCTTCTTTTTCCATCTCCCTGTCCCCTCCCTTCCCCCTCTTCCCCTGGGCTTCCTCTCCCCCTTCCTCCCTCCCCCCTATCTCCCCTGCCCGTGGCATCTCTGCTCTCCCCTCTCGCTCTCCCACTCCCCTTCCTCCTCCTCCTTCTCTCTTGGCAGGTCCCCGGACTCGCACACGTATAGTGAACATTCGCGCGCCGGAGATCGTCGCCTTTTGTGCTTCGTGTGTGTGACGTCATATAGTGTTTTTGGTGTCCGCCGTCCCACTCCTACGTTCACTTGTGCCGTCGGACTCACCAGTGTTTTGTGCGCCGTGCCAACGTGTTTTCAGTGTTGTTATCGTCACATGTGAACGACTCCGTGTTTTTTATGTCTCTGTGACCTCTCTCTTTTGCCCGTCACTTTGTTCATTGTCATTCACCATGTTTTATACTCTTGTAAAACGCTATGGCTGAAGAGCGGCGTAGTGTGCCGCTGCCAGCCTACCTGAATTGTACAGGTTTTAAAATAACAATAAAGTAAAAAAAAAAAAAAAAAAAAAAAAGAGAGAGAATCAGATGCGCCAGCAGTCGCAGTATGTTGACGTTACCTGAAAAGGCGCTTTTAGTGAAGCTTTGTTATCAGAATGGGGAATGTGCTAGTTCAGCGTTACGATCCTATCGCCATAGGAAGGGGATTCGAACGGGTAAAGGTCCGTTGACAAATGCAGCTGTGGCGAGAATGATTTCGAAGCCACGGGTTGTTTAGACGATAGACCCCGTAGTGGCCGACCGAGCACAAGACGTAATGCTGCTGAGACAGTCCAGGAAGAAATGGAGACTGTATCGGGTTCGTCTATGCACGGGAAAGTCAGCGCTCGTGCAGTCGCACGTCGCACCGGCATTCCATACGCTACTGCAGGTGTCTCCAAATTACGGCCCGCGGACCGAAACCGGCCCGCGAGGGCCGGCAAACCGGCCCGCGTTAGCTGGCCGGACGACCCCGGTATCCGGCCCGCCAAATGTTTGAGGTGGTACCTATACTGCCAACAATTGAGTTTCGAGGCCTATCGCGACCAATACACTGCGACATTGTCGAAGCTCTATCTTTACAAAGCGGAAGGTCATGGTTAAACTTGTGGCTATCCACAATAAACAGACAGACCTTTCTCCGTGCAATAGTGAAAAAAAAAAGAACGGTTAACTGACTAGTTTGGCGAAAACATTTTAGGTAAAAAAATTCTTTGCATTTTATTCTACTCAAGAGTCTGGTGCAAGTCTTTCAAATGGACGCCACTACGGCGACTAGCCTTAGTAATCAATCATTATGGAAGATGCTTCTTAAGCGAGGTTTCACTTTCTTTTGAATACGTTGTAAAATACTTACAGAATGTGCAGTGACATACTTTTTTGTCGGTGAAATTCGCCAGAATAAAATACGCCAGAATTTCGGTCAGGAACGTCCACCAATCAAAATTATGTAATTAAATAAGAATCGTAGTTCGTTTTAGTGCTAGCTATTCACATAACCTTAGATTTTTGCGATTTCATCTTTCCTTTAGCCTTACATTACGGTGATAATGGAGTGCTAGGGTGCTTTAATCCCACTAGGTAGATCTTGGCCCTTATGACTTCGTGGAGTAGTCAATGTGGCCCGCGGAATAAAAAGTTTGGAGACCCCTGCACTACTGTTTGGTTGGCACTTAGGCGTACCCTCCGATGCTATCCGTACAAAATCCATCGGCATTATGAACTATTACCTGTCGATTTAGTGAAGCGGAGGGCATTTGCGGCGTGGGCGTTTCAAAAGATGGCGGAAGATGACGATTGGTTGAGTAACGTGTTGTGGACCGACGAAGCTCATTTCACGCTCCGAGGGTCTGTCAGCGCCCACAACTGGAGAATTTCGGATACCGAAAATCCTAGAACTGTCGTGGAAACTCCATTGCACGACGAGAAAGTCACGGTATGGGTTGGAATTACCACATCTACCGTTATCGGGCCTTTTTTCTGCGAGGAAATGCCTGATTCTGCTTTTGTAACTGCTACCGTGACGGGTGAGAGGTACGCCGATATGTTACAGAATCGCATCATCCACAGCCTGGCTGATATACACTCTTCTGGAACGTACGATGTTTATGCAGGATGGCGCTCCACCCCATATTGCTAGACGCGTGAAAGATCTCTTACGCGCGTCGTCTGGTGATGATCGTGTACTCAGCCGCCACTTTCGTCATGCTTGGCTTCCCAGGTCCCCAGACCTCAATCCGTGCGATTATTGGCTTTGGGGTTACCTGAGGTCGCAAGTGTATCGTGATCTACCGACATCTCTAGGGATGCTGAAAGACAACATCCGACGCCAATGCCTCGCCATAACTCCGGACATGCTTTACAGTGCTGTTCACAACATTACTACTCGACTACAGCTATTGTTGAGGAATGGAGGTGGACATATTGAGCATTTCCTGTAAAGAACATCATCTTTGCTTTGTCTTACTTTGTTATGCTAATTATTGCTATTCTGATCAGATGAAGCGCCATCTGTCGGACATTTTTTGAACTTTTGTATTTTTTTGGTTCTAGTAAAACCTTATGTCATTCCAAGGATGTGTGTCAGTATGTACCTCTCTATCTACATTATTCCGTGATTTATTCGGTTTTCAAATTTATACTGACTTTTTGATCACCCGGTACTTTTTGGAGAATGTGTAGGGATCATTCTCCTGCGCATCCAAGGTGTTTGTCTGGTACAGGTGAAGGGGATGCTGTCGCTGCTGATAAGGGAGACGCTGCTTCAGGAGCGAGACGTACGCACCGTGGCCGGAGAGCTGTTCCGCAACGAGAGGCTTGCGGTGGCCGCCGTGAGGCGCATGCTGGGCATGACGCACAAGCAGCTGCCGCAGAGGAAGCGCTTCTCCGTGAGTCAAACTTGCCGCTCTGCCCGTCTCTGACATTTTAACTTTTTACTGTACTTACGGCAAGTGCAACACTATTAAGCACCTGTCCGGTATTTATCAGATTTTGCGGGGCATTCATCGGACAATGGGTACTAAATGATTAAACATCCACTCCCTTTATAACTGTTGTCCTTTATCAATATGACTATGACAAGTTACCCTACAGGCACGAATGCATTCATGTATTCTTACTGACACACAGCGAAACAGCCTCACAAGGGAACCTCCCCATCGCACCCCCCTCAGATTTAGTTATAAGTTGGCACAGCGGATAGGCCTTGAAAAACTGAACACAGATCAATCGAGAAAACAGGAAGAAGTTGTGTGGAACTATGAAAAAAATAAGCAAAATATACAAACTGAGTTGCCCATGTGCAAGATAGGTAACATCAAGGAGAGTGTGAGATGAGGAGCGCCGTGGTCCCGTGGTTAGTGTGAGCAGCTGTGGAACGAGAGGTCCTTGGTTCTTCCCTAGAGTAAAAAGTTTACTTTCTTTATTTTCGCAAAGTTATGATCTATCCGTTCGCTCATTGACGTCTCTGTTCACTGTAATAAGTTTAGTGTCTGTGTTTTGCGACCGCACTGCAAAACCGTGCGATTAGTAGACGAAAGGACGTGCCTCTCCAATGGGAACCGAAAACATTTGATCGCAAGGTCATAGGTCAACCGATTCCTCCACAGGAAAGCACCTCTGATATTTTCTATACGACACTGGTGACGGCATGTGCGTCACATGAGAGGAATATGTTGTCGACCCACCTGACTTGTATAATTAGCGAATGGTAAAAAGATTCTTCTACCTTGCCTGATTTAGGTTTTCATGTGGATGTGGTAATCACTCCCAAAAAAGTGATGAAAACATAAGGGTTTGTCACATAAACTGAAAATAAAGAAAGTAAACTTTTCACTCGAGGGAAGACTTGAACCAAGGACCTCTCGTTCCCCAGCTGCGCACGCTAACCACGGGAACACGGCGCTCCTCAGCTAACACTATCCTTGATGTTGCTTATGTTGCCCATGGACTACTCAGTTCGTATATTTTGCTTATTTTTTTCATAGTTCCACACAACTTCTTCCTGTTTTCTCGATTGATCTGTGTTCAGTTTTTCAAGGCCTGTCCACTGTGCCAACTTATAACTAAATCTGGCGGGAATGCGATGGGGAGGTTCCCTTGTCAGAATGTCATCTTGAGGAATTTCTTGCCGTGTGTGAAAGGTGTTATGTTAGTTCACGAAGACTGCTGGCTAGAGGCTGATACGAAACGATATATCTTGCTCATAAAATACCAAAGGTGCTATGCAGGTAATAAATCTGGGGACTGGACAGGCCAGTCAAGCATCTATACATTTCTCAAAGCGTTTCTGATTGGAGCTGGAGTGTGGGATTTTGCATTATCTCCCTTGAATATGCCACTTGGCGCCCTTGTCGTGAAGGGCATAACCATTGGATTTACCATTCTTGCCACGTACTGGAGAGCATTCACACTCCTTTCAACAGATCGCAAATTTGTCTCACAGTCATGTCCATTAGTTCCCAGGAACTGGGCTAAATCACTGCTTCCTGTGGCCTACCACCAGACACGTTGGTGCAGATCTGATCACCACAAAGAGAATAGACTGCGCACGACAGAATGCCACTTAATGTTCCAATTGACTCTGGCTCTACACCTCTGTTGTCTGTGGTATAGTGCTAGGGGTAAATACACAATGCTCATTCATGTTCTGAACTTAGCTTCCAGCAGTTTGCTCCCGACAGTTGGTGGTGACAACCTGTAACCTCTGCTCGTAGTTTATCTGTTTTCATGGGTCTAAGGATCTGAGTCAGTCAGACAATCCTATGATCTTATTGTGGCGTAATCCTAAATCCTACAATACAGTTTCCTCGTGGTGTAGCCTTTCTGGAAAGACTAGTGCCTACTCATCTTGCCACACTGCTGTTTGTGATGCTCCTATGTCCCGTATGACAATGATCTACATCCATACTCCGCAAGCCACCTGACGGTGTGTGGCGGAGGGTACCTTGAGTACCTCTATCGGTTCTCCCTTCTATTCCAGTCTCGTTCGTGGAAAGAAGGATTGTCGGTATGCTTCTGTGTGGGCTCTAATCTCTCTGATTTTATCCTCATGGTCTCTTCGCGAGATATACGTAGGAGGGAGCAATATACTGCTTGACTCTTCGGTGAAGGTATGTTCTCGAAACTTCAACAAAAGCCCGTACCGAGCTACTGATCGTCTCTCCTGCAGAGTCTTCCACTGGAGTTTATCTATCATCTCCGTAACGCTTTCGCGATTACTAAATGATCCTGTAACGAAGCGCGCTGCTCTCCGTTGGATCTTCTCTGTCAACCCTATCTGGTACGGATCCCACACTGCTGAGCAATCTTCAAGCAGTGGGCGAACAAGCGTACTGTAACCTACTTCCTTTGTTTTCGGATTGCATTTCCTAGAGATTCTCCCAATGAATCTCAGTCTGGCATCTGCTTTACCAACGATTAACTTTATATGATCATTCCATTTTAAATCACTCCTAATGCCTACTCCCAGATAATTTATGGAATTAACTACTTCCAGTTGCTGACCTGCTATTTTGTAGCTAAATGATAGGGGATCTATCTTTCTATGTATTCAGAGCACATTACACTTGTCTACATTGAGATTGAATTGCCATTCCCTGCACCATGCGTCAATTCACTGCAGATCCTCCTGCATTTCAGTACAATTTTCCATTGTAACCTCTCGATATACCACAGCATCTTCCGCAAAAAGCCTCAGTGAACTTCCGATGTCATCCACAAGGTCATTTATGTATATTGTGAATAGCAAGGGTCCTACGACACTCCCCTGCGGCACAATGATACAACCTTACTCAAAGTCAACAAGATGCAAAGCCTATATCCTTTAATTTGAAGACACATTCGCATGAATCCCACTTGTAGTCACAACTGAGAGCGAAAAGAACAGCCATCATAGAAGAACTGATACAAATCATAAAAGTAATCACCAAGACAAGATACTTTTAGTTTAACAGTTCACTTATTTACAAAAGGAAGGCCTCCCAATGGGACCAAAGTATCATACACACTTCAAATATCCTAACGATTCACACTGAAATTAGAATTTTTGCCGAATAATAGAAACAAAAAATATACAGCATTTTACTGACACAGCTGCATAGATGAAGTAGATTAGCCAGAAGAACATATAAACAGTTTGCACAGACAGATAAATAGCATACACTACAGAGATCAGTTCACTACGGAAGTAGAAAGAGAAGAAACAATATACTACCACTACCTCAGAATCACAAAGTCTAACAACAGACACCGTTTCAATATTTCAGAAAGGAAACAACTACAGACATATTAACATACAAGAAATCAAGCCACCCATATTCTAAAACAAAAACTAAATAAAAAAAATTAATGTTGGCAGCTCATGGTCTTGTGTTTAGTATTGATAGGTTCAATTTCCAGATGGTTGGAGATGTTTTTCACTCAGGACTGGCTGTATATGTTGTTCTCTTCATCATTTCATAATGTGCAAGTCCCGAAGTGGTGTCGAATAACTAGAACTTACACCACTCAGCGAAACTCCACAGGATGGCACTCAGCCAAAACTGCCCTACTCACCTTATTTTTTCAAAAAATGGCAACCACCAGACATATGCTATACAGACTGCGCACAACACCTCTAAGCAAAAAGAACTATCAACACAAACTAAACATGATCATCAAAATAGCACAAAGCAATGCATACAGCAGCAAGACTATACTGTTGCTCAGTGGAATAATTTTATACTGTAGGCTTAACATTTTTATGAAATTCTGCCAGGCATGCTCGTAACGGAGTAGGTTAGCACTGGGCTGATGTGCCAATAAGCGTATAAACAAGGTGTACCGCCAATGCAACAGACCACAGAAGGGAGCAGGCAACAACGTAAGTACTGCAGTGTTACCTAACAAGCCACTGTAATACTGCGTAACTTCACAGCCCAGTCGCCACTACAAAATCAAACATAGACAAAAGAGAAGCCTGCTCAGCGACCCACAATAATTACTAAATTAGCACAGCGAGGCAAGGATCGCTGACAGGCCTGATAAATGAGGACAAATTCGCTTTTACACCCAGTCACAACATTACAGGCGCAGGCTCAGCCTTTCAGGAACCCTCAAGCTTTCAGAGCTCAAGAACTTATTCTGTCATGCTGCCAGTACGCGTGTGTCGCTAGAACCAGAGGGAATGAGTCGAGTTTCAGTGAAACCACAGTACTTGGATCAGTGATGGCCAGTCCACTACCTGCTTCCTGGTTTCAACGCTGACAGTGTGAGGTGGTTAGCCTGATGGATACAACAGCTGTGCTCTGCCACTGAGTTATGACAGATTGGAAGCCTGGTGTGCTGCCAGCCCTCCTCCACAAATGGGTCAGCACAAATGATCTGCCACCTGCCATTTTTGCATTCTTTGCATTTACCAGGCAAGGTGTGTCCTTGCAACCTGTGAGTGTCTGCTTCAGTTTTGACCGATCCATGGTGGATGTCAAGGACCTCACCTTCACAACAACTGGCTTCCTGAACCACAGATGGCAATATTCACCTGAGAGAAGGATGGACTGAGTTTGATAGCGTTAAGTCGGTTAGCCCCACTGGGCCATCGGAGAGCACCTGGCTGGGAAGCACCTTCCTCACCCCACAGCCACAGCAAGCATAGCACAAGGTCATGGCACTGACCTGTGGTGGCAACATCACAACTGCCTGGCGGGGCATCAGCACTTCTTTGTGGCACATGCCTGCCACCTGGCCACTCACTGCAGCACTGAAGACGCCTATATCTTGGTACACTCTGCACTACAAGTAAATGTTGTTACAGATACTGTAGTATCACTGACACCTCCAGCCTTGCGCTGGACACTCACCCTCACTCTATGCTTGAACTCCTAACTGCAATGTGATCCCAGCATGTGGGTCAGAATGGTACATGGATTACACACTACCATTAAATGCAAATAGAAACAGAAGACAGTGCGGTTAAAAACAATCCAGATATACCAAATCGTAACACTACCACACAATGCATACTCACACCAGAAAACTCATACCTCAACACACACACAAAATGGCACATTGTAACATAACACAACCAACTAATACACATGGTTAGTAACCTCTTCAAAAACCAAATTGGTATATTCTTCAAGATAAATATACAATACAAAAGTAATTAAATAATGAGATGGAATATAAAGATAAATACAACAATTCAGAGATATATGAATTAACATGTAACAACTGCAACTCTATATATATATTCAGACAACTACAAGAAACGTTGAAGAAAAGAACATATAATGGCACTAAAGTGTGAATGCACAACCTCCACATGTATGGAATATCTAATAAAAGAAAATCACCACTACACTTTGATTAAAAAAAAAACAGATATTGCATCCTTTTGCTGTAGCAATTAAAGAAAGGGAATGTCAATCTACAGGAAGAATATTTCACACAGAAGGCTGTATATAAAAGAAAATATGTGCTAAATTCCAGAAAAAGCAAGAGCAAGCGGACAGAATTCTCAATAATTATTCATAATTTACCATAAACACACAAAACAACCCCCGCCCTCCCCCGCACCCCCCCCCCCCCACACACACACACACATGGACACACTGCGCCCTTCACCCATCCTTCACCAAGCAAAAGAAACTAGTGGTAGCAGGCACTTTCGACAAAGCACAAGGGAGTGCAGCACCACCATGATAATCACTACCAGGTGCCAGCAAGTTGGCTCCACAAGGTGTGGGACGAGAGGTTTTCAAAGGCAGAGAGCCTGCCAAGAAATGATTACAGGTTAGCTTTAAAAATTGCTTTCCTACCTGTCAGACATTTTATGTTATTGGGTAAATGATCAAAGACTTTTGTCGCTGCATGTTGAACTCCCCTCTTCCTGAGCCACTGGCAACTTTAATAATGGGAAATAACGGTTATCTCCCCAGATAGTATTGCAGGTACATACCTCTGTTCTTCTTAAATTGTGATGGATTATGTATGACGAATTTGATTGGTGAATAGATGTATTGTCATTGAGCAATTAATGATTAGCCCCTTGCAGAGGTATGTATACGATATCCATTGGTGACCACCACGTATTATTCTTTCTGCTCGCATTTGTGCGATAAGTACTTTCCTTCTATGTGGTGAGTAGCCGCAAAATATTATTCTGTAAGACATTATTACATGGATATAAGCAAAATATGACAGGAGGTTAATTTGTCTGTTTCCAAGATTAGCAATTATACAAAGAGCAAAAGTAGCTAAACTTAATTGTTCGAGAAGTGTAATAATAGGCTTATTCCAGTTAAGTTTTCATCGGTATGTAGAACAAAAAATTTGCACTACACTAACTTATTTACTGTCTGCTCATGTGCTACATCAATTTTGGGTGTGACTTTTTGTTGAACAGAAATGAATATAGTATATTTTTTCGAAATTTGGTGATAGTCCACTTTCTGATAAACACTTAATAATTCTTTTGAAAAACACCTTTTACAGTGTCTTCTATTGCTTTCTCTCTAATAGCGTTTATAGTATCATCTGCAAAAAGTACAAATTTTACTTGTTGAGCATTGAGTGGAAGGTCATCCACATACATCAGGAATAAGAGTGGACTCAAAATTCCTGTGGGACTCTCTTTGTGATTTCTCCACAGATACTAAAATTTTATACACTTCCAATATTGTTTAAAATATTCAGCACAATGTTTTGAATTCTGCTTGTTAAGTACGATTCGAACCAACTGTGTGTAAAGCCCTCAGTTCTGTAAAAACTGAGTTTTTTTCTAAGAGAGTAACATGATTTACACAATCAAACACCTTCGAAGGATCACAAAAACTGGCAATATTTTATATTTTAAGGCTTGTACTACTTGATGAGTGAATGTATAAACAGCATTCTCATTTGAGCAACCCTTCTGGAACACAAACTGATACACTAGTAAGCTATTTCTACTTAAGTGCAAGACTACTCTCGAGTACATTAACTGTTTGAATATTTTGGAGCTGGAACGATAATCAGTAATTAAAACTTCCGGGCTAAGAGGCCGTGGTCCAATAATAGAAATACTTCTCCCTGACGTTTCGTTGCCAGCTGCGGGCAACATCATTACTAAAGACTCCGGCCGTGAAAGCCTACACGCTATGATTGGAACGATAATGTTTGTCTTTTTTTATGTTTCTTATGAAAAGGTTTAACAATTTCATATTTTAACCTCTCTGGAAAAGTTCTCTGTGCCAAGGATAAGTTACACACATCACTAGGGACAATAGTTATTAAGCTGAAAATTTTTTTCGGAATTCTGTATGAAATTCCATGAACGCCTCATTAAGTTTTCTTTTTAGAATTCTGTTAATTTCAGTGAAGGATGTTGGTGCTACTCCTAGTTATTTAGGAAGTTTTGTGGAATTACATTTTTAGTATAGTCTCTTGTTTCTTCAATTGAATCATTTAATCTTATTTTTGCTGCTGTATTTTGAAAGTGATTCTTGAACGTAGAATTAACTAGTGAATTATCAGCCACGACATTGTCATTTAGTTTAATTGTTATGGTATCTTATAATGTGACTGGTTGTCCTGCCTCCTATTTGACAATATCCCATATAGTTTTAATATCCCATATAGTTTAATCCCATATAGTTTTATCACGTTGAAGAAGGTGTAAGTAGATGAATGACGAACACTAACTTCACGTAACGAAGGTTTATTCAGCAGTTGCACATACAAGAGCGCGGAGCGAACTGCCTCTGGCCTGAACACATACAGTATATATACAGCTACAGAACATTCCATTATAATGATTCTTGCCATTTGTGGATACTTCTAGAATGTAATCGAATCGAATATAGAAATTAAAATTTCACAGTTCAGGTCAGTCGTGAACTCACGACCCTCCACGCAACAGTCTAGTATCATAACCACTACATACTGCAACTGTGCCACTCAGCTTCTTCTGCGACATTGCTCCCTCCTTAAGAGAACAGTTTCTCCTCCTAGGCTGTTTAGGTTTTTTTTTATTGGTAACGCGACCTCTGTATGAAAATCACTGGCTGTGCTGTGTGCAGTCTGTGGCTGCTTTGCATTGTTGTAATACTCGCCATTGTAGTGTTGGGCAGCTGGGCTGTTAACAGAGCGTAGCGTTGCGCAGTTGGAGGTGAGCCGCCAGCAGTGGTGGATGTGGGGAGAGAGATGGCGGAGATTTGTAATTTGTCATGAACTGCTATATATATTATGACTCTTGAGGTAAATACTTAAACTGACACACAATCAATGTATTTACCTCAATAGTCATAATATATATAGCAGTTCATGACAAATTACAAAACTCCGCCATCTCTCTCCCCACATCCACCACTGCTGGCGGCTCACCTTGAGGTAAATACTTAAACTGACACACAATCAATGTATTTACCTCAATAGTCATAATATATATAGCAGTTCATGACAAATTACAAAACTCCGCCATCTCTCTCCCCACATCCACCACTGCTGGCGGCTCACCTCCAACTGCGCAACGCTACGCGCTGTTAACAGCCCAGCTGCCCAACACTACAATGGCGAGTATTACAACAACGCAAAGCAGCCACAGACTGCACACAGCACAGCCAGTGATTTTCATACAGTGGTGGCGTTACCAATAAAAAAACCTAAACAGCCTACTTACTACAATCTCTCTCACAAGATTCGATTGAAAAACTTCCCCTCGATCCGTAATTAACGATCTTGGGTCACCGTGTTTTGATACAATGTCTTCTACGATGAATATGGCTACCTCAAATGCTTCGGCTGTTTTAATGGCTTTTGAAATGGCATAGCATGTCAGATAATTAATGCAAACAATAATCCATCTATTGCCACTAGCAGACGTTGGAAATCGTCCTAGGAGGTCAATCGCAACACGTTGGAAAGGCGTTTCGGCTGGTGGAATTGGTATGAGTCGGCCAGGTGGTTTCTGAGGAACTGCCTTTCTCCTCTGGCACTCTAGACAGTGCGACACATAGTGATGGACATTCCTAAATAAAACTGGCCAGAAAAATCTCTTGCGGATCCTATCATATGTCTTAATAAATCCTAAATGTCCGGCCTCAGGTGTGTCATGGAATTTCTGTAGAACATCTAAGCGCATGTGTTTAGGAATCACTGGTAGCCACCTCTTTCCAAACGGATCAAAGTTTTTCTTCCAAAGTAATCCAAGAAACTACCTTAAATAGTCCTCTCACATCCTCTGACCTATTTAAGGCAAGCATAATTTCAGACATCTTGGTGTCCTCCTCCTGCTCAGCAGAGAGATCCTGGAGTGCAGTGAGACAGTCACTATCTTCATCAAAGTCTTGATGGTCTTGCACAGGGATTCTTGAGAAACATTCGGCATCTTGGTGTTTTCTTCCACTTTTGTTCACTATGGTAACGTCATACTCTTGAAGACGCAGTGCCCACCTCGCGAGTCATCCTTTTGGATCCTTAATACCTGTCAACCAACAAAGTGAATGATGATCTGTAATAACTGTAACATCTTCCATAGAGGTACTGTCGAAATTTTCACGCGGCCCAGATCACAGCAAGACATTCTCTTTCTGTAGTTGAGTAGTTTCTCTTGGCTTTTGTAAGTGTCCTAGAGGCATAGGCTATAACCTTCTCTTTTCCATCCGAAATCTGCACCAGAACAGCATCGATCCCATACCCACTGGCATCTGTGTGCAGTTCTGCAGGTGCTCTCTTATCATACAGACCAAGTACAAGGTCAGTCGTCAGAGCTTTTCGCAGTACATCGAAAGAATCTTGTTGAGCACCACCCCAGATAAATTTAGCATCGGCTTTTAACAACTCTTGGAGTGGCCTGGTTTTAATACGTAAGTCTTTGATAAAATGACGGTAATAAGAACACAATCCGAGGAAGCTTAGGAAGCTTCTCATATCTCTAATACTTTTAGGAATAGGAAATTTCGTTATAGATCTCACCTCTTCTGGGTCTGGACGCACACCTTCGTTTGACACAAGGTGTCCAAGTATTTTGATTTCTTTTGCTCCAAAGAGACACTTTCTTGGATGAAGTTTCAGTCTGGCTTGTTGGAGACACTTAAGAACGGCCCCCAGTCTTTTTATGTGTTCATCAAATGTCTCTGGGAACACTATAATGTCATCTAAATAACAAAGACACATCGTCCACTTCAAATGACTTAGAAGATTATCCATCATCCGTTCAAAAGTTGCTGGTGCATTACACAAACCAAACAGCATTACCTTAAACTCATACAGGCACTCAGGGGTGATGAATGCAGTTTTCTCACGATCAGCCTCATCTACTTCGATTTGCCAGTATCCCGAGTACATATACATGGTTGAGAAAAACTTATCCCCCTTCAGACAATCTAGTGTATCGTCAATTCGTGGAAGAGGGTAAACGTTCTTTTTAGTTATCTTATTAAGCTTCCTTCAATCAACACAAATGCGCCAACTGATGAGAACCACTGGTGACGACCATGGGCTCTGCGAAGGCTGAATGATGTCATTCTTCATCATTTTCTCTACCTCGTCGCGAATTATTCGACGTTCCGTTGCTGACACATGATAAGCTCTCTGGCTTATTGGTTGATGTTCTCCAGTGCTAATCCGGTGCTTCACCGCCGATTTGTCTAATTTGCTCTTTACCTGTGAATTGAAGCATTCAGAGAACTCTTGAAGAATGGCAAGTAGCTTCTTTACACTCTTGTAAGATGATGAATGCTAAAGACTGTGTATGGCCACTTATACCCACACGAATGACACATCTTGCTGTGGGTTTTACGTGTTTTCCATTAGCCCCCTTCAGCAGAAATGTTTTGTTGTTGACGGATACGGTTTTCTGCAACTGGGGACGGCACTTCTCTGAAATGACTGAATATGATGCCCTAGAGTCCACAGGAGCTTGGGCTGGTTGGCCTTCCATGACGATATCGACGTAGTTTCCTATCATTTTTGTAGTGATCGACAGCGGAGGATTTTTCTGTTCGGCGGCCTCACCTCCAAGGAAAGATGCACCCTTTAGTTTTCCAGGTTGCGGCTGCTAGGTGATCGGCTGGAGCTTCTAAACGGCGATGGAGACCTTAATCGGCACGTTGGGGAGCGTCCTCTCCAGCGGCTAGCTTGTGGCGATGGTGACGTACTTCGTCCTGCACACACATCTTCTTGTTCATCTTCATCGTCCCTGAGTTGGCATCGGCTAAGATCGGTCGGCTGTCTTCTGGCGCGGGCGTCATCAAATATCCGCCGCCTTTCTCGACAATAGCGCACCACATATCCCAGTCGTCTGCAGTGGAAACATACTGGTTGGTTATCCTCGGTCCTCCAGATGTCAGTTTCCTTGGTGCCCAAACAGGTTCCTCATGCGGCATTGTAGGAACGTAACTTCACCTAGGTCTCGACTTTTTTACCGTTTTAAAGGGAGGTGAAGGACGAGAGATTGGGTTCAATGTCTGTTCCACTTCCACCTTTATGACGCTGCTGCTACGGTCGCAGGTTCGAATCCTGTCTCGGGTATGGATGTGTGTGATGTCCTTAGGTTAGTTATGTTTAAGTAGTTCTAAGTCTATGGGACTGATGACCTCAGATGTTAAGTCCCATAGTGCTTAGAGCCATTTAAACCATCTTCCTCCATAACAGACATCGATGCGACGTCTGGAAGCCGTTCAGACTTCTTGCGTGTAATTCTTTTTTGATGCATTGTCTCGATATACTGGCACCATTTTCTGAAGTCGTCTGCTGTCGAAACCTCCTTCAGGAGTAGGGCTTGATACATGTCCTCAGCAACACCCTTCATGAGATGTCTAACTTTATCTTCCTCCTTCATTCTAGAATCCACTACTTTACACAGCTCCAAGACGTCTTGAATGTAGGATGCTGTCGTTTCTCCTGGATGCTGTGCTCTGCACTTTAATTTTTCTTCATGCTTGCACTTCTGTCTGTAACTTGCCTCTAGCCTAAAAAAGGCGTCGCTCTGATTGCAGTAATAACAGGGCTTTTGTCTCTTTTACTTGTGCGCCTCGCCCCCCCCCCCCCCCCCTTACACTTTCTCAAGGATGTTCAGCTAATCTATCTCCTCCCCCTCCTGGTTCTCTACTGACAACACAATTTTTCCCACCACCTTTTGCACTGGCGGGTCCCCCTTTCGCGACATCTAGAGGTCGATTCCGGATTACATAGGCGAGTCTGGAAACTTTCCATCTGATACTTTATATTTGGAGTGGTACAGAGCTCAGCTGCAAGTGGCATCTGTGGCAACGTCAAGACGAGGGGAGTTGCAGTTGTTCAAAGTGCCATGCCCATTTTTCTGTGTTAATGGGTAACAAACTTTACAGAATCAGGACAGACAAGAGGTATTTATTATCTGGAGCTCTTAATTCATCACATTTATAGTATAAAATGTATCTCATTCTGAGTATAGTAAATGTTCACGTCTTTGAAATAATGCATTCTTTTTCTGGCAGGAAGAAGAGGACGAAATTCTGAGCGCGCACGCATTGCAACGAGAAGTTACTTTCGCTGAAGACATGCCCCACAAATACGGCTTGCCTGTGAGTATTACCCTGCCACGGCAATTAGAACTGTCGGCTAATCTACGAACAGCCAATTTTCTTTAACCTTTTATCTATTATTTGCTTCGACGGTAAGGTCAGTTCCATAAGGAGAACTGAGCACAACTTCAGCAACATGAAAATCATTTCATGAGTTCCAAAGTAAAATTTTGCCAGAAGAAAAATACTAAGAATTTACGCAAAGTCAGCGCAGCAAATGGATTATCACCATCATCAGCAATTCGACACCTGCTGTTGGACAAAGGTCTCTGCTAGACTTTTTCTATGCAATTCCCAGGCATGAGCTATACACATGCTTATTGCTTCTCCATGTTTTCTGATGTCACCTGTCCACCTACCATTAGGACGTACTCGCACCTTCCCGGATGTCTTGGCATCCGCGAAACAACTTGCTTAGTCCAGCTTCCGTTCACTTCCCGGGTACGTCTCACCCACCTCTATTTCACGTTCATTGCTGCCCTAATTACGTCTTCTCCTCTAGTCTGCTTTCTTAAAACTCCTAGTCATTCACAACATGTACATTTCCATTTCTCGCTGCGTAGCAGCTAGTTTTTTTGGCGTTTCTTTCATGAAAAGTCTACGTATCACAACCACAAGTCAAAACTGGCAAAGAAACTGTTTTAAAACTTCCATTTTCATACACATCTGAAGCTTCGTTTGGCAAACCCTATTCTGTTTACCAGTCACTCTCCATGTTTTAAAACTTCCCTTTTCATACGTATCTGAAGCTTGGTTTGGCGAACCCTATTTTGTTTACCAACAACTCTCCCTAATCGGTTTACTCCTCCGTTCACTTCTTTCGCTGTCCATCAAGTCGGTGTCTTCAGCTGGCGTAAATCAGAAAACTAATTAACTGATTCAGTTGTGTTATGGAACCTCCATGTTTACTCTTTTTTCCAGTTCTGAATTTATCTTTACCTTGATGATTTCTAATGTAAGATGTGCCCATTGTCTATATTTTTGGTTTATTAACGTATGTTGAATCAGCACCTTGGTTCTCAAGAGGTGTTTACAGGGGAGAACGTTGTATAATAAGGACAGTGTACCTAGGAACATATGATGTTCCCTGATCAAGGTTTAAATCTAGAGACCGATTTTAGAATCACGTGAAGGAACGCGCGCTAGAGACTGCCATATGATGGTTCCGGCATTTTCTGCTGTTTCTCTTGTTGTGAGACATGAGACTGTGTTTTGTGTAGGACTTGTAAATGGTTTGAGTTGTAAATATTTAAGTGCTGTATAATACATCAACGCTATTTGGAAGATACTTTTAATTTTTCAGTTCCATAATTTTATGTTATGGTGACCAAAATTCTATATACAGGGTGTGCATCAAGTCCCTTTACAACTTCAAAATTTTATTACAACAGCAGTTGTTGAAATATTTTAACAACATTTCTTTTATTGTAATCAGTGTTTATAAAATTTTTTTGACTGTTTTTAATAGACCTCTATATCGACGCCTTAAGCTGCACGAAGCTCATCAAGGCGGTACTCGTTTTCTTGCCATGTTCGCAGTAGCATAGCGTCATCAGTGGTGGCAATGGCTTTACGAATCCTTTGCTTCAAGTCAGCAATGTCGTGTATCTGAGTTTGATACATGATATCTTTTATGTATCCCTATAAAATAAAGTCCAAGGGAATGATATCTGGCAAATGCGGTGGCCAAGGAATCGGTCCATCCCTCGCCATCCATCTGCCTGGAAATGTTTCACTGAGAAACCGACGAACATGCAGCCCCCAATGTAGTCGTGCACCATCTTGCTAAAAAATAATGGTTGTAAGTCAATCAATTGTGGTGCTACATATTCGGTCAGAAGGTAGAGGTAAACATCTGCAGTAATTGCTGACTCGTTGAAGAAAAATAGATCAATTATTCGGTTGCACTTGATTCCACACGACATATTCACTTTTGGGCTATCCTGGTGAAGCTTCCTAGTCACATGTGGGAGTTCAGATCCCCAGATTCTCACATTGTGTCTGTTTAATGTCCCAGAAACATGAAAAGTTGCCCCGTCACTGAAACAAACTCGCTGGAGGAATGCTTCATCCTCCAAAAGGCGGTCCAGCATGTTGAGTGCAACCTCTGTCCGTTTTGGCTTGTCATTTGGCTCAAGTGTCTGTGACAGTTGCATTGGTCGCCCGCTTCTCCCTTTATCCAAAACTGTCCCCTTCTCCATAAATTTTTTGTGCCATGCACGGATTGAAGAGAGCGATGGTGGATCTCTTCCATACTTCGTTCTGAAGTTTCGTTGAGTCTGAACATCCGATTTTGTCTCAATAAACCAGGATTCACATTATGCCTTCTCTTAAGGAGTTGCCATTTTATAGAGGTTCAGTTCCTTCCATCAACAGAGTATCAGAAACACAAAAAATTAGTATATATAAAAATTTCAGTAAACAGTGATTACAATAAAAGAAATTTTGTAAAAATATTTCAACAACTGCCGTTGTAATAAAATTCTGAAGTTGTAAAGGGACTTAATGGACACCCTGTATTGCTTAAACTACTTATACTCCTAACATGTGGACAGTACAGCCAGGAACCAACTTGTACCTTCAAATGGAAGACGATTCTCTACCAAGGGACATATGATATTTGCTACTGAATTAAGTTTCTTTAATTTTTTAACGATTTCACTTATCTTGAAAATGGAAATTTGTGTTAGTTTCCACTCGCTCCTATTTTAAAATGAATTTAAGTTGTAAAAGGTTTTCGGTAATACTTCCGCCTGATTTGATTTCGCTTGCTGGTTACTGGTGTGCAGTAGAGTAATAAGGTAACAGATAGATAATTATTAAATACATTATTGAAAAGATTCACAATTGTAACGCTTTTAAATTTGGACAGAATATTTGTCAAATGAAACTATATTGTCCAGAGGCCTTTTCAAGTCTCAAACATCTATGATGTATATACGCAGACCGAACCAGTGAATAAAAATTGGTACCAAGGCTGAGATTCGAAACGGGGTATCCTGTTCACTAGGCAGATGCTCTAACCACTATGCCACACTTGCACAGTGTCTTTGCACAACTGCATGGACTGCCCTAGCACGTCTCCCTTCTCGATCCAAATTCCCATTCACGCCTCATCCCACTTGGTACTCCCTCTAAACTCGAACAGCATTGCACAGGCACTCCAACTGTATTAGTATAGCACCTGATCACCGAAAGAATTGGGGGATCCTGCCTGAAACCCAGGCATAAGTGCTTTAATCAAAAGACATTGTATACTTCCAGAGACCTTTTCAAGTCTCATACATCTATGTTGTATACATGCAGACTGAAGCGACAAATGAAAATTTGTACCAAAGCACTTGCCTAGCGAACAGCAGGCCCTGGTTTAGATTCTGGCATATCACAAATTTTCATTGATCCCTTCAGTCTGCATATATACATCGCAGATGTTTGAGACTTGTAAAGTTCTGTCGAAGTATATAGTTTCATTTGATTAAAACACATATGCTAGGGTTTCAGGCAGGACTCCTAATTCCTTCGATGCCGAGGTGCTATTCCAATAAAGTTGGAGAGTCTCTGCGACACTGTTCGAGTTTACAGGTAATGCCAAGTAGGCTTAGGCGTGAATAGGAATCTGCATTGATGAGGCACGCATGCTAGGGTCGTCCGTGCAGTTGTACAACGGGACTGCGCCAGGGTGGCGTAGTGGTAGGTGCATCTCCCTAGTATGCAGGAGGCTCCGGTTCAAATCCTAGCCTTCGTAAAAATTTGCATTCATCGCTCCAGTCTGCATGCATACACCACAGAACTTTGTTCCGGTAACAGACCATGTTGTAGCTTGTAACATATTTTCGCGTTAGGATAAGCCATACATTTCCGAGGTACTTTTTATAATTTTATGAAATAACTGCAGCACACATCAAGTGAACACTATCAACTAAAAAAGCAATAAGAAAACACATTATAGGTGGAAGTCTGAAAAGTGTACCAAAGTACAACACCCTCCTTTACCAGGACTGCAGACATGTACCTTCTAACTAACTAACAATTAATTTGCTATCTTTATTTTTTCAAGCCCCCCACGAACCATGGACCTTGCCGCTGGTGGGGAGGCTTGCGTGCCTCAACGATACATATAGCCGTACCATAGGTGCAACCACAACGCAGGGGTATCTGTTGAGAGGCCAGAAAACGTGTGGTTCCTGAAGAGGGCAGCAGCCTTTTCAGTAGTTGCAAGGGCAACAGTCTGGATGATTGACTGATCTGGCCTTGTAACACTAACCAAAACGGCCTTGCTGTTTTGGTACTGCGAACGGCTGAAAGCATGGGAAAACTACAGCCGTAATTTTTCCCAAAGGCCTGCAGCTTCACTGTATGATTAAATGATGATGGCGTCCTCTTGAGTAAAACATTCCGGAGGTAAAATAGTCCCCCATTCGGATCTCGGGGCAGGGACTACTCAAGAGGACATCGTTATCAGGAGAAAGAAAACTGGCATTCTACGGATCGGAGCGTGGAATGTCAGATCCCTTAATCGGGAAGGTAGGTTAGAAAATTTAAAAATGGAAATGGATAAGTTAAAGATAGATATAGTGGGAATTAGTGAAGTTTGGTGGCAGGAGGAACAAGGCTTTTGGTCAGGTGAATACATGGTTGTTGTTGTTGTTGTTCAGTCCTGTCAGTCCTGAGCCTGGTTTGATGCAGCTCTCCATGCTACTCTATCCTGTGCAAGATTCTTCATCTCCCAGTACTTACTGCAACCTACATCCTTCTCAATCTGCTTAGTGTATCCAACTCTTGGTCTCCCTCTACGATTTTTACCCACCACGCTGCCCTCCAATGCTAAATTTGTGATCCCTTGATGCCTCAGAACATGTCCTACCAACCGGTCCCTTCTTCTAGTCACGTTGTGCCACAAACTCCCCTTCTCTCCAGTTCTATTCAATACCTCCTCATTAGATACGTGATCTACCCATCTAATCTTCAACATTCTTCTGTAGCACCACATTTCAAAATCTTCTATTCTCTTCTTGTCCAAACTATTTATCGTCCATGTTTCACTTCCATACATGGCTACACTCCATACAAATACTTTCAGAAACGACTTCCTGACACTTAAATCTATACTCGATGTTAACAAATTTCTCTTCTTCAGAAACGCTGTCCTTGCCATTGCCAGTCTACATTTCATATCCTCTCTACTTCGACAATCATCAGTTATTTTGCCACCCAAATAGCAAAACTCCTTTACTACTTTAAGTGCCTCATTTCCTAATCTAATTCCCTCAGCATCACCCGACTTAATTCGACTACATTCCATTATCCTCGTTTTGATTTTTTTTATGTTCATCTTATATCCTCCTTTCAAGACACTGTCCATTCCGTTCAGCTGCTCTTCCAAGTCCTTTGCTGTCTCTGACAGAATTACAATGTCATCGGCGAACCTCAAAGTTTTTATTTCTTCTCCATGGATTTTAATACCTACTCCGAATTTTTCTTTTGTTTCCTTTACTGCTTGCCCAATATAAAGATTGAATAACATCGGGGACAGGCTACAACCCTGTCTCACTCCGTTCCCAACCGCTGCTTCCCTTTCGTGCCCCTCGACTCTTATAACTGCCATCTGGTTTCTGTACAAATTGTAAATAGTCTTTCGCTCCCTGTATTTTACCCCTGCCACCTTCAGAATTTGAAAGAGAGTATTAGAGTCGACATTGTCAAAAGCTTTCTCTAAGTCTACAAATGCTAGAAAAGTAGCATTGCCTTTCCTTGATCTATTTTCTAAGTTAAGTCGTAGGGTCAGTATTGCCTCACGTGTTCCAACATTTCTGTGGAATCCAAACTGATCTTCCCCGAGGTCGGCTTCTACCAGTTTTTCCATTCGTCTGTAAAGAATTCGTGTTAGTATTTTGCAGCAGTGACTTATTAATCTGATAGTTCGGTAATTTTCACATCTGTCAACACCTGCTTTCTTTGGGATTGGATTTATTATATTCTTCTTGAAGTCTGACAGAATTTCGCCTGTCTCATACATCTTGCTCACCAGATGGTAGAGTTTTGTCAGGACTGGCTCTCCCAAGGCCGTCAGTAGTTCCAATGGAATGTTGTCTACTCCCGGGGCCTTGTTTTGACTCAGGTCTTTCAGTGCTCTGTCAAACTATTCACGCAGTATCGTATCTCCCATTTCATCCTCATCCACATCTTCTTCTATTTCCATAATATTGTGCTCAAGTACATCGCCCTTGTATAGACCCTCTATATACTCCTTCCACCTTTCTGCTTTCCCTTCTTTGCTTAGTACTGGGTTTCCATCTGAGCTCTTGATATTCATACAAGCGGTTCTCCTTTCTCCAAAGGTCTCTTTAATTTTCCTGTAGGCAGTATCTATCTTACCCCTTGTGAGATAAGCATCTACATCCTTACATTTGTCCTCTAGCCATCGCTGATTAGCCATTTTGCACTTCCTGTCAATCTCATTTTTGAGACGTTGTATTCCTTTTTGCCTGCTTCATTTTCTGTGTTTTTATATTTTCTCCTTTCATCAATTAAATTCAATATTTCTTCTGTTACCCAAGGATTTCAACTAGCCCTTGTCTTTTTACCTACGTGATCCTCTGACGCCTTCACTACTTCATCCCTCAGAGCTACCCATTCTTCTTCTGCTGTATTTCTTTCCCCCATTCCTGTCAATTGTTCCCTGATGCTCTCCCTGAAACTCTGTACAACCTCTGGTTCTTTCAGTTTATCCAGGTCCCATCTCCTTAAATTCCCACCTTTTTGCAGTTTCTTCAGTTTTAATCTGCAGTTCATAACCAATAGATTGTGGTCAGAGTCCACATCTGCCCCTGGAAATGTCTTACAATTTAAAAACTGGTTCCTAAATCTCTGTCTTACCATTATAAAATTTATCTGAAACATTTTAGTATCTCCAGGGTTCTTCCATGTATACAACCTTCTTTCATGATTCTTGAACCAAGTGTTAGCTATGATTAAGTTATGCTCTGTGCAAAATTCTACCAGGTGGCTTCCTCTTTCATGTCTACCCTCGTAAACAAATTTGAGAAAAGTTTCAGATCCTGATTGAAAGTTCAGAAGTTTGGCAAAGGACGTCGCTCTTCTTGCCGGAAGTAAGGAAAAGCTGTAAGTCATATTGAAAGGTGTGGTCAATATAATTAGCACATACTGCTGCGTAAGGATAAACAGGGCAAAGATGCAGCCGATTAAGTTCTGTAGAAAGAATAACGTCTTACTTAGTATCAATATTGCGAACGACACCATAGTGGGAGAGGTGAAATAATTCTTTCATCTAGGAAGGTAGATTACACACGATAGCCGAAACGGGAAGGTGTGGAAAGGAGATTACCACATATGTGAATATAGCATGAAAAGCCCTAGGGTTTCCGGCCGGGTGGCGGTGTCGAAATGCCCCTGCATTTTGAAGAGTGTCATACTCATCACCTTCTGGCGAAGTGTCGAGATACTGCGGGTGACGTAGTACACTGTGTGCAAAACTTATGGACGAAAGTAACGTTCGCATGATGTGTCACTGCCAATTAACACAATTCGATAAAACTTTGACCATTCATAAAGAGACCCGCTACAGCATAGTACAGAAGGCAATTAAAAGAAATCTGAAATAAGACGTGTGGAAATGACATTTTTATTCAAAGATAATAATCGCACTGACGTCACTGCGGTTCATGATTATCACCAGGACATTACAAAGATGGGACATGAGTCTTAATACGGTGTGTGTTTACCACAGAATGCAGTGCCTGCTCCGTAACGTGTCCCTATGCAGATCACAAGGTTGGTAAGTACACTAATGGCCATTAAAATTGCTACACCGAGAGGAAATGCAGATGATAAACGGGTATTCATTGGACAAATATATTAAACTAGAACTGACATGTGATGACATTTTCACGCAATTTGAGCGCATAGATCCTGAGAAATCAGTACCCAGAACAACCACCTCTGGCCGTAATAACGGCCTTGATACGCCTGGGCATTGAGTCGAACAGTGCTTGGATGTTGTGTACAGGTACAGATGCCCATGCAGCTTCAACACGATACCACAGTTCATCAAGAGTAGTGACTGGCCTATTGTGAAGAGCCAGTTGCTCGGCCACCATTGACCAGACGTTTTCAATTGGTGAGAGATCTGGAGAATGTGCTGGCCAGGGCAGCAGTCGAACATTTTCTGTATGCAGGAAGGCCCGTACAGGACCTGCAATATGCGTTCGTGCATTATCCTGCTGAAATGAAGTGTTTCGCACGGATCGAATGAAGGGTAGAGCCACGGGTCGTAACACATCTGAAATGTAGCGTCCTCTGTTCAAAGTGGCGTCAATGTAAACAAGAGGTGACCGAGACGTGTAACCAATGGCACCCCATGCCATCACACCGGGTGATACGCCAGTATGGCGATGACGAATACACGCTTCCAAAGTGCGTTCACCGCGATGTCGCCAAACACGGATGCGACCATCATGATGCTGTAAACAGAACCTGGATTCATCCGAAAAAATGACTTTTTGCGATGTGTGCACCCAGGTTCGTCGTTGAGTACACCATCGCAGGGGCTCCTGTCTGTGATGCAGCGTCAAGTGTAACCGCAGCCATGGTCTCCGAGCTGATAGACCATGGTGCTGCAAACGTCGACGAACGGTTCTTGAAGATGGTTGTTGTCTTGAAAACGTCCCCATCTGTTGACTCAGTGATCGAGACGTGGCTGCACGATCCGTTACAACCATGCGGCTAAAATGCCTGTCATCTCGACTGCTAATGATACGAGGCCGCTGCGATCCAGCACGGCGTTCCGAATTACCCTCCTGAACACACCGATTCCATATTCTGCTAACAGTTATTGGATCTCGACCAACGCGAGCAGCAATGTCGCGATACGATAAACCGCAATTGTGATAGGCTACAATCCGACCTTTATCTAAGTCGGAAACGTGATGGTACGCATTTCTCCTCCTTACACGAGGCATCACAACAACGTTTCACCAGGCAACGCCGGTCAACTGCTTTTTGTGTATGAGAAATCGGTTGGAAACTTTCCTCATGTCAGCACGTTATAGGTGTCGCCACCGGCGCCAACCTAGTGTGAACGCTCTGAAAAGCATTACATTTGCATATCACAGCATCTTCTTCCTGTCGGTTAAATTTCGCGTCTGTAGCACGTCATCTTCGTGGTGTAGCAATTTTAATGGCCAGTAGTGTAGTTCTTGTTGTAGGGCGTTCCATTCCTGCACCAGCGCCGTTGATTTCTAAGCCATAAGTTCATGCAAACGTAATCAACAATATAACATAGGAATCAGCTTAATTTTTCGAGTAACTCCTCGACAGAATAGAAGGAGTGACCCACGAGGAAAAATTACCTACACTGTATCCGTCTAACATTTGAGAATGAGAGCACTTAGTAACGTCCAACAACTTTTCCGTATATTTTCATAGCTTTACGAAATTTTTTCTCGCTAACTCCCTTCATAGAAATTCATAGTAAAAACAACTCATAAAAGAAAATTCATTAACTTGCATTTTAGCACTATAATTCCGTGCTAATTCTACGGCGATCGGAAAGTTTCCATTTGAGGGCGTTGCTGCAGCGTACATGCAACGCAACGTAACTCCGATGCGTGTATACAAGCACCGACGTCTAGAGCAAGGGATTAGTATGGGATTCGTGCCTTGTCGACCTGTGTGCGTTAAATGCGTAAACACGAACCATCCAACAGCAGGACACGGTGCTTTACCAAGCGGATATCTTCAACCTGGTGCGTCGGTGTATTGTCTCAATGCTCACGGCTATTTTTCCTGGTCGTGTATGTTACAAAATAATCAATTGGTTTTGAATTTTTGATTAGTGTATGGGAGAATAACGCGAAACGAATAATACCAACATAATTAGGTTTTTGTGTCTTCAACCTTGAGGGTTTTACATGCATAACGTCAAATATTACACATATCAACTCATTTGTAAAGTAATTAGATATTTGAAGCTGGTTTACGCGGATGAGGTTAATTCCTTAAAGAGTCAGGGAGTGAGGGGTTAGGGTATAATACTAGAAAGAGAAATGTTACGTTATCGATCACTCAGCCATACTGTTGCATAGAAAGAAGTGCGATGTCTACCCATAAAAATCATTGACCAGTTGCTCGGTGAACTGAAGAATCTACTAGATAATGATTTTAACTTCAAACACAAGCTTAAATCATAACTGCTTAACAACTCTTTCTACTCCATGTAAGAATCTCTGATTGTGTAATAATATAATGTGCGCGCGCACGTGTGTAACTGACAATAGTTAAGTACAAATTACTGCGTGTAAAAGAAATTGAAGGTAACTTAAGATTCATGCAAAAGACACTCCGACAAATGGTTGGCGTTTTGCCATAAGTTTAACTGAAAAAGTGTATTATAATTTGTAAACTAACTCGTTCCGTATCGCAGCAAGAAAGAGCAGTTGCTATCCATGGAGCCTCCACATAACTAATCAGCTGATGCGTTGCTGACAGGAGGAAGGTGTGTCCCCACACGGCCCTGAAACGCCGCGTATCAAACGTCGAGACACGCCTGCTCCTTGGATTGTAAGTATATGCACTCAGCGTGCTTTTTGTTGTATGGAAACGTTATTGTGAGAACATACTTTCATCTATATTCAGTTTCAGTGTAACTGTCCTTACAAGGCTCACTGCTTACCTGGCAACGACTGTCTAAGGCTGCTAGTGTACTTGCAATGTGTTCGATTCACTTACATCTTAGAAGAAAGGTTGCAGATTATTGACTCAAAAAAGGTTAAATCTATAAAATAAAGAAAATAACTGCTCTAGTAATTAATGAGAGAAAAGGGCTAAAGAAGTGGGTGACAGATGAATGACAAAACATCTAGGACGATACCAGTGTAAGAAGATTGTGTTTTACTCAGCCTGACGTCAGGAAACGTGCGAAAATCCGTCATCTAATTGCGCCGAAAGGATTGTGTCATATTGAAGCGTGATTTATTTTCAAAGAATATTCTTAAGAATTTATTTCATTTACTAGCGATTCATCAAGAACATGAACACATTTAATCACACTATGTAAGCATGGAAGTAGTTGCCAGGGAGTAACTGATGAAATCATAACCAAATTCCTTTTAACAAGTGGGAATTTTATTCACTTTAATAGCGCCTAAAAGCATTTTTTAAAAGAAACAGATTTAAAATTATAATCAGAAAGCACCCTCTAAATATCAAAGTTACCATTTATTCAGACGCAGAAAGAAACAAGTTTTGACTGTATGAGCTTGCGGACAGAGAACCTGGCCGCCCCTTTTGGACACGGCCATAGTTACGACCACTCACAACAGCCTCTGAAAGACTACACTGGTGCAAATCTGCAACACACCAGGTTACTTCAAACTAAGAGTTTTAATAGTTTACACAAGCACACAAACTATGCACCCCTGTAGGAGGGATGGAAATGGTACAAAACACTAACAATTAAAATATTAACCTTGCCACCGAAGGTGCAACTTGATTTTAACTTGTAAGAGAAGTCTTACGGTGAAAGGGTTGCAACTTAATATACTAAAATGATCATTTAAATAAAAGCCCATGAAATGCAGTCTGATATAAAATTCTACAAGGTTGGCCAAACAATAGTTGAAATGCTCTACAGTACATAGATACCGCCTCTCAAGATCATAGGCAATAATATCAAAGTTTCCAAAGATCAAAACATATTTCAGGTATTAGGCCGTTGCACCCCAAGCAATAAATTCGTTAACACACAAAATCCGTCAAACGTGACAGAGGCAGCTACTACCGTGCGGTAGATTGATAGGGAGATTACCGAACAACCCGAACCGCAGGTTGCTCTAACCCGCCCCTACTGCACAAGGGAAAAACGGACCACCCAATTTATAAACAACCACCTTCCCGCGGGTGGGCAAACGGAGAAGAATGGTGGGACGAGCACAAAGCAAAACGGCTGGTGACCTCACCAAGAAAACAAGTAGAATTTAACAATAGTAAATCAAACAACATATCACCAATCACTTAACTTGTAATAAACTGCGATTTCTCGAGAAGACCTGGCGCGGCACCCCCAAATCGCTCTCCCGAACCGTCCGCTGCCAGCCGCTTCAACTGACGCAGGAAGGCGCGCCGGCCTCCCGTCTCACGGCGTCGCAGCTCGCACCGGCCAGACTGATGTCGTGGGTTGACTCCTGTTGCTCTCGTGTCGACCGCGAAATCACTACCCCTCGCTATACGCCGCGGCCCACTGGACTCACATGGCAACCTCACATGCGCCGACGTTCAAGACGGACAAGTCATCTTGTGTCTCAGTGCGCGACCGACCAACCGATCGATCCAACCGCCAGTGACCATTGCCTGAGCAAACTCGAGCAGACTGGCGGCCTAACGCGCAGACTCACATGCAGGAAGTAAGCCCCTACCGGGCGACCACTCGCTGAGTTCTCTTACTGGCGGAGTGGAAAGACTCTTATTTTGCCGGCTTTAAAGGTTGACCCGAACGACAGACATACAGACAGACACTAACTGCATAACAAATGCGGACGAGAGACAGACTAGCCAGTTGGGGACGAGAGACTGACCCAGACTGACCCTCAGTGGCGAGCTCATAGCGCCACTTAAATGCACGTGAACAGGCAACCTTTCCCTTTCCCACCAGAGGGAGACACCAAAGCTACGATTGCCACAGCGGCGCCACCGCCAGAAGCTGAGGGCGACTGCTTCACACTACGCGCTGCGGCGCGCTCTTCAAAACAGCAATTTTTACCACGGTTCACATATGCTGATGGTCCATGGACTGTGCCCATTTACATTTGCAGATTTCTTAAAAAGGAGCGACGACATTCGAACTTCAGAATATGTTGGAACAACTCAGCGTGGAATTTTCCTGTCCCTTAATCAAAGAGTTCAGTCGATGAAGAGACGGTTTATTTAAGAGATTATCGTTTCTACCGTATGACACTAGATGATCAACAGCATTGCGTTACTGAAGACCTTGCCATTTTCTCAAGGAGATAAAGCCGAGCCGACCGTTGTGACCGAGCGGTTCTAGGCGCTTCAGTCGGGAATCGCGCTGCTGCTATGGTCGCAGGTTCGAATCCTGCCTCGGGCAGGGCTGTGTGTGCTGTCCTTAGGTTAGTTAGGTTTAAGTAGTTCTAAGTCTAGGGGACTGATGACCTCAGACGTTAAGTCCCATAGTGCTCAGAGCCATCTGAACCATTTTTGATAAAGCCGATTCTCTAGCTTTGACACATTGATGTCAATGGTTGATTCCGTAACCGCGAAGTTCTCACTGCGTACCAAGAATTTCGAGTCCTGATTTTATGAAGTGTCTCAGCTATTACTGCTGGAGTGCATTTCAAGGCCAGAATCTATGCAAATTTCGGCCACTAACAGAGAAACAGAAGCTAGCACGTCACTAAGTTTCGAGTGCCAGCCAACGGAGAGACAAGTCACATTTTCAGTGGACGACACCCTCCGTGCCAATAAACCTGACACAATGACGCAGGCCGCATTTTCTGAGTCAAAAAACGAATGCTGTGATCCAGATCTGGGGTCACGGACTCCAGTTAGTGGAATGCCCATCGTTATACGAAAGAAATATCATAACAGAATTATGAACAAAAGTACCTGACACTATCACATTGATTTCTTCATTTCTCATTATTATCGGTAGCGTCTTTTTATTACTACTGCACTTATGTAAGTTACTTACCTGTATGTCTCTCGCACCCATCAGTCTCATCCTTATTTCCTTCATCTCCACTTTCTTTCTTTTATTCCTAGAGCACCTTCTTTCCACATAACCTATCTGATCAAAAGCATCTGGACACTTCTGTGTTGGCAGTAGAAAAGCTGTAACAGCCGAAAGGTCGGTGGAGAGAGCTCAGTGAGTCCGAACGTGGACTAGTCACTGCTAGTCATACGAATAACAGATCCATCAGGGAGATTCAACCATTTTAGAGCTGCAAAATTCGACTGTTGGTGACGTGATTGTGAGATGGAAACGCGAACGACCAGTCACTGATAAATCAAGTCATACCTGATGTACTGACGGACAGGGCGTGAAATCAGCGGAAGGAATCACTCGTGAGTTTCAAAGTGCTTCCAGCAGTCCAGGTAGCACAATGACTGTACTTAGGGACTAAAGAATGCTACAATGGTCGGGGGGGGGGGGGGGGGGGGCTCATTAGCCACACATTTCTGTACTAAGTGTTAAGCGACGCTTGAGGTGGCGTAAAGAGCGATGTCACTGGACGAAGGATGACTGGAAACGAGCGATTTGGAGTGATGAATCACGCCACTCCCTGTAGGATTGGGATAGAAAGTTACACTTATGACATACAATCCACACTGAAGTACGGAGGAAATGATGCTAGACACTGAAGAACCAAAGAAACTGGTGCACCTGCCTAATGTCGTGTTGGTCCCCGCGAACACGCAGAACTGCCGCAGCACGACGTCGCATGGACTCGACTAATGTCTGAAGTAGTGATGGAGGGAACTGACACCATGAATCCTGCAGGGCTGTCGATAAATCCGTAAGAGTACAAGGCGGGCGAGATCGCTTCTGAACAGCACGTTGCAAGGCATCCAAGATGTGTTCAGTAGTGTTCACGTCTGGGAAGTTTGGTGGCCAGCGGAAGTGTTTAAACTCAGAAGAGTGTTCCTGGACCCACTCTGTAGCAATTCTGGACGTATGGAGTGACGCATTGTCCTGCTGGAATTACCCAAGTCCGTCGTGAATGCACAATGGACGTGAATGGACGCAGGTGCTCAGACGGGATGCTTATGTACATGTCACCTGTCAGAGTCGTATCTAGATGTATCAGGCGTCCCATATCGTTCCAACTGTACACGCCCCACGCCATTACACAGCCAGTCCCCTGTTGACATGCAGGATTTATAGATTCATGAGGTTGTCTCCATACCTATACACGCCCATCCGCTCGATACAATTTGAAACGAGACTCGCCCGACCAGGCAACACGTTTCCAGTCATCAACAGTCCGATGTCGATGTTTACGGGCCCGGGCGAGGTGTAAAGCTTTGTGTCGTGCAGTCATCAAGGGTACACGAGTGGCCCTTCGACTCCGAAAGCCCATATCGATGATGTTTCGTTGAATGGTTCGCACGCTGACGCTTGTTGATGGCCCAACATTAAAATCTGGAGCAGTATGAGGAAGGGTTGCACTTCTGTCACGTTGAACGATTATCTATAGTTGTCGATGGTCTCGTTCCTATAGGATGTCGGGGATTTGATATTTTACCGGATTCCTGATATGCACGGTATACTCGTGAAATGCTCGTACGTGAAAAATCCTCACTTCATCGCTACCATCGCTCGTGCTTAAACTATAACACCACGTTCAAACTCACTTAAATCTTGATAACCTGCCATTGTAGCAGCAGTAGCCGGTCTAACAACTGCACCAGACGCTTGTCTGATATAGGCGTTGCCAATCGCAGCACCGTATTCTACCCGTTTACATATCTCTGTATTGAATACTTATTCCTATACCAGTTTCTTTTGCGCTTCAGTATAATATAGGAATGCTTTTCGTGGTTAGCGTGTGGCCCCCTTATTGCTCTTAAGAAAACGCTAAATGCGGAATGTGAACAAAATTTACAGCATTGTGTATTGCGAACTGTAGAGGGACAGTTCGAAGGTGATGACTGTTTGCATCAATATGACAATGCATCATTTCGTAAAGAAACATCTGTGAGGCAACGGTTTGTGGTCGATAAGATTCCTGAAATGGACTGGACAGCACAGGGTCCCAACCTGAACCCAATGAGACACCTTTGGGATGAGCTGAACGTCGATTTCGCTCCACACCCCAGCGTCCAACATCACTACTTGTCCTAGTTTCGATTCTTCAGGAAGCATGGGCTGCCATTCCTCCAAAGACGCTCAAACATTTCATTCAAAGCGTCGCCAGCATAGTCCAAGGTGTCATAAAAGCGAAGCGTGGACACATCCCATATTAATGTTCATTAACAGGTGTCTGGATGCTTTTGATCAGGTAGTATAAATATTGTAAATACTTAATTAATATGGTTTGCGTTTCAGGGCTTTATGGCAAATTATTGACAAAATTTCAAAGAGTAAGATTCTAAATGTGGTGCAGTGGAACACAGTAATAATGGTAACTGTAAAAAATGTCCGGCAGTCACTTCTAGGATGCAAGTCATTAGTGAAAGTAGCTACTGATAAACGAAAAAGAATAAAGAGAGGACTGATACCACACAGTGTAGACACTGCTGCTCTGGCTGTGAAATTACAGCCTTGTCTATGCCCACTCTACACTGACACCAGAGCGTTAATTGTCCAAATCTAGGGATATATCAAAGTATCATTCTTATCGCGTACTATTGCAGGTGCACAATTCCCTTTCGTCTCTGACCACAATCGAAACCTACGGCCGAAAAATCATGCTAACAATTTGGAATTAAAGCGTGATTGTTTATGAATGCTCCGTATTGGTTTACTGCAGCGCTCAAGTGGAAAAAAGGGCGACGGCCTCGCTGCAGTGCATACACCGGTACCCGTCAGATCACCGAAGTTAAGCGCTGTCGGGCGTGGCCAGCAGTTGGATAGGTGACCGTCCGGGCCGCCATGCGCTGTTGCCATTTTTCCGGGTGAACTCGGCCTCGTGATGCCAATTCAGGAGTTACTCGACCGAATAGTAGCGGCTCTGGTCAAAGAAAACCATCATGACGACTGGGAGAGCAGTGTGCTGACCACACGCCTCTCCTATCCGCATCCTCCGCTGATGATGACACGGCGGTCGGATGGTACCGATGGGCCACTTGTGGCCTGAAGACGGAGTGCTTTTTCACATGGGCAGAAGCTATGTATTCACTGCAGCAATGTTTATTGTAATAGTACAGTGCCAGTAAATGATCTAGTTACACATTCACTATTCTAGAAAAATTCTAGGATGGAGAGAACTCCTGCTAACTGGACACTGCTCGTTAAATGGATCTATTTGAATACAGCGACGAGATGCAGGAATGAATGGATCGATCACATTACGAATGTGATCCACCGCGACGACGAAAGCTTTCAGAACACCCAAGGACACAGTCCGTCCTATGATGGAGTGACGAGTGTCGTTCCACAACCAAGGGAGACAGCGACCCTGCGTCGATTCAAATGACGAGCAATTGCCGAGAAACTCGCGGGCCTTCCAGATAGCCCGAGCAAAATACCGCCACCAAATCACCTCCGGGAGCGAGAATAGATCGTATCGTGAGCTCGCCACTAAACTTCCAAAAGGTCTCCAGTAGAGTGGCAGAACATCAGGAAGATTTCTGAGTCAAGTGAGAAGTGCCAGTTTAGTGGCCACGTGACAGACCATTTGGACATAGCCCAGACAATATACACTCCTGGAAATGGAAAAAAGAACACATTGACACCGGTATGTCAGACCCACCATACTTGCTCCGGACACTGCGAGAGGGATGTACAAGCAATGATCACACGCACGGCACAGCGGACACACCAGGAACCGCGGTGTTGGCCGTCGAATGGCGCTAGCTGCGCAGCATTTGTGCACCGCCGCCGTCAGTGTCAGCCAGTTTGCCGTGGCATACGGAGCTCCATCGCAGTCTTTAACACTGGTAGCATGCCGCGACAGCGTGGACGTGAACCGTATGTGCAGTTGACGGACTTTGAGCGAGGGCGTATAGTGGGCATGCGGGAGGCCGGGTGGACGTACCGCCGAATTGCTCAACACGTGGGGCGTGAGGTCTCCACAGTACATCGATGTTGTCGCCAGTGGTCGGCGGAAGGTGCACGTGCCCGTCGACCTGGGACCGGACCGCAGCGACGCACGGATGCACGCCAAGACCGTAGGATCCTACGCAGTGCCGTAGGGGACCGCACCGCCACTTCCCAGCAAATTAGGGACACTGTTGCTCCTGGGGTATCGGCGAGGACCATTCGCAACCGTCTCCATGAAGCTGGGCTACGGTCCCGCACACCGTTAGGCCGTCTTCCGCTCACGCCCCAACATGGTGCAGCCCGCCTCTAGTGGTGTCGCGACAGGCGTGAATGGAGGGACGAATGGAGACGTGTCGTCTTCAGCATTGAAAGATGCAATCGCATCCCCGAATTGCTTTTCAACAGTGGGTTGCAAGAAGGTGCTTAAAACATCAATGTAGACCTGTGCTGTGATAGTGCCACGCAAAACGACAAGGGGTGCAAGCCCCTCCATGCAAAACACGACCACACCATAACACCACCGCTTCCGAATTTTACTGTTAGCACTACACGCGCTGGCAGATGACGTTCACCGGGCATTCGCCATATCTACACCCTGCCATCGAATCGCCACATTGTGTACCGTGATTCGTCACTCCACACAACGTTTTTCCTCTGTTCAGTCGTCCAATGTTTATGGTCCTTACACCAAGCAAGGTATCGTTTGACATTTACTAGCGTGATGTGTGGTTTATGAGCAGCCACTGGACCATGAAATCCATGTTTTATCACCTCCCGCCTAACTGTCATAGTACTTGTAGTGGATCCTGATGCAGTTTGGAATGCCTGTGTGATGGTCTGGATAGATGTCTGCCTATTACACATTACGACCCTCTTCAACTGTCGGCGGTCTCTGTCAGTCAACAGACGACGTCGTGCCTATACGCTTTTGTACGCGTCCTTTCACGTTTCCCCTTCATTATCACATTGGAAACAGTGCACCTAGGGATGTTTAGGAGTGTGGAAATCTCGCGTACGGGCTATGACGCAAAAAAAAAAAAAAAAAAAAAATGGCTCTGAGCACTATGGGACTCAACTGCTGAGGTCATTAGTCCCCTAGAACTTAGAACTAGTTAAACCTAACTAACCTAAGGACATCACAGACATCCATGCCCGAGGCAGGATTCGAACCTGCGACCGTAGCGGTCTTGCGGTTCCAGACTGCAGCGCCTTTAACCGCACGGCCACTTCGGCCGGCACTATGACGCAAGTGACATCCAATCATCTGACCACGTTCGAAGTCTGTGTGTTCGGTGGAGTGCCCCATTCTGCTCTCTCGCGATGTCTAATGACTCCTGAGGTCGCTGATATGGAGTACCTGGCAGTAGATGGCAGCACAATGCACCTAATATAAAAAAACGTACGATTTGGGGGGGTGTCCGGATATCTTTGATAACATAGTGTATGTAAACAGGTAGAATACAGCGCTGCGGTCGGCAACGCCTATATAAGACAACACGTGTCTGGCACAGTTGTTAGAATGGGTACTGCTGCTGCAATGACAGGTTATCAAGATTCAAGTGAGTCTGAACGTGGTGTTATACTCGGCGCACGAGTGATGGGACACAGCATCTCCAGGGTAGCGATGAAGTGGGAATTTTCCCATACGACCATTTCACGAGTGTACCGTGAATATCAGGAATCCGGTATAACATCAAATACACTACTGCGACCGGAAAAAGATCTAGCAAGAACGGGACCAACGACGACTGAAGAGAATCGTTCAACGTGACAGAAGTGCAATCCTTCCACAGTTTGCTGCAGATTTCGATGCTGAGCCATCAACAAGGGTCAGCATGCGAAGCATTCAGCGAAACATCTTCGATATGGGCTTTGGGAGCCGAAGGTCCACTCATATACCCATGACGACTGCACGACATAAAGCTTTACGGCTCTCCTGGGCCCCGTCAACACCAACATTGCACTGTTGATGACTAGAAACATGTTGCTTGGTCGGACAAGTCTTGTTTCAAATTGTATCGAGCGAATTGACTTATACAGATATGCCGCGCAGGATTAGCCGAGCGGTCTCAGGCGCTGCAGTCATGGACTGTGCGGCTGGTCCAGGCGGAGGTTCGAGTCCTCCCTCGGGCATGGGTGTGTGTGTTTGTCCTTAGGATGATTTATGTTAAGTAGTGTGTAAGCTTAGGGACTGATGACCTTAGCAGTTAAGTCCCATAAGATTTCACACACATTTGAACATTTGTACAGGTATGGAAACGACCTCATGAATCCATGGATGGTGGATGTCAGCAGGAGACTGTTCAAGCTGGGGAGGCTCTGTAATGGCATGGGGCGTGTGCAGTAAGAGTGATATGGGACCCCTGATATGTCTAATCTGACAGGTGACACGTACATAAGCATTCTGTCTGATCACCTGCATCCATTCATATCCATTGTGCATTCCGACGGACTTGGGAAATTCCAGGAGGACAGTGCGACACCGCAGACGTAGGTCCTGGAACACTCTTCTGAGTTTAAACACTTTCGCTGGCCACCAAACTCCCCAGACATGAACATTATTGAACACATCTGGGATGCCTTGTCATCTGCTGTTCAGAAGAGACCTCGCCCCCCTCCCCGCGACCCCTCGTACTCTTACGGATTTATGGACAGCCCTGCTGTATTCATGGTGTCAGTTCCTTCCAGTACTACTTCAGACATTAGTCGAGTCCATGCCACGTCGTGTTCTACATCTACATCTACATTTATACTCCACAAGCCACCAAAGGGTGTGTGGCGGAGGGCACTTTACGTGCCATTGTCATTACCTCCCTTTCCTGTTCCAGGCGCGTATGGTTCGCGGGAAGAACGACTGTCTGAAAGCCTCCGTGCGCGCTCTAATCTCTCTAATTTTACATTCGTGATCTCCTCGGGAGGTCTAAGTAGGGGGAAGTAATATGTTCAATACCTCATCCAGAAACGCACCTTTTCGAAACCTGGACAGCAAGCTACACCGCAATGCAGAGCGCCTCTCTTGCAGAGTCTGCCACTTGAGTTTGTTAAACATCTCCGTAACGCTATCACGGTTACCAAATAACCCTACGACGAAACGCGCCGCTCTTCTTTGGATCTTCTCTATCCCTTCCGTCAACCCGATCTGGTACGGATCCCACACTGATGAGCAATACTCAAGTATAGGTCGAACGAGTGTTTTGTAAGCCACCTCCTTTGTTGATGGACTACATTTTCTAAGGACTCTCCCAATGAATCTCTACCTGGTACCCGCCTTACCAACAATTAATTTTATATGATCATTCCACTTTAAATCGTTCTGCACGCATACTCCCAGATATTTTACAGAAGTAACTGCTACCAGTGTTTGTTCCGTTAGCATATAATCATACAATAAAGGATCCTTCTTTCTATGTATTCCCAATACATTACATTTGTCTACGTTAAGGGTCAGTAGCCACTCCCTGCACCAAGTGCCTATCCGCTGCAGATCTTCCTGCATTTCGCTACAATTTTCTAATGCTGCAACTTCTCTGTATACTATAGCATCATCCGCGAAAAGCCGCATGGAACTTCCGACACTATCTACTAGGTCATTTATATATATTGTGAAAAGCAATGGTCGCATAACACTCCCCTGTGGCACGCCAGAGGTTACTTTAACGTCTGTAGACGTCTCTCCATTGATAACAACATGCTGTGTTCTGTTTGCTAAAAACTCCTCAATCCACCCACACAACTGGTCTGATATTCCGTAGGCTCTTACTTTGTTTATCAGGCGACAGTGCGGAACCGTATCGAACGCCTTCCGAAAGTCAAGAAAAATAGCATCTACCTGGGAGCCTGTATCTAATATTTTCTTGGTCTCATGAACAAATAAAGCGAGTTGGGTCTCACACGATCGCTGTTTCCGGAATCCATGTTGATTCCTGCATAGTAGATTCTGGGTTTCCAAAAACGACATGATACTCGAGCAAAAAACATGTTCTAAAATTCTACAACAGATCGACGTCAGAGATATAGGTCTATAGTTTTGCGCATCTGCTCGACGATCCTTCTTGAAGACTGGGACTACCTGTGCTCTTTTCCAATCATATGGAACCTTCCGTTCCTCTAGAGACTTGCGGTACACGGCTGTTAGAAGGGGAGCAAGCTCTTTCGCGTACTCTGTGTAGAATCGAATTGGTATCCCGTCAGATCCAGTCGACTTTCCTCTGTTGAGTGATTCCAGTTGCTTTTCTATTCCTTGGACACTTATTTCGATGTCAGCCATTTTTTCGTTTGTGCGAGGATTTAGAGAAGGAACTGCAGCGCGGTCTTCCTCTGTGAAACAGCTTTGGAAAAAGGTGTTCAGTATTTCAGCTTTACGCGTGTCATCCTCTGTTTCAATGCCATCATCATCCCGGAGTGTCTGGATGTGCTGTTTCGAGCCACTTACTGATTTAACGTAAGACCAGAACTTCCTAGGATTTTCTGTCAAGACGGTACATAGAATTTTACTTTCGAATTCACTGAACGCTTCACGCATAGCCCTCCTTACGCTAACTTTGACATCGTTTAGCTTCTGTTTGGCTGAGAGGTTTTGACTGCGTTTAGACGTGGAGTGAAGCTCTCTTTGCTTTCACAGTACTTTCCTAACTTTGTTGGTGTACCACAGTGGGTTTTTCCCGTCCCTCACAGTTTTACTCGGCACGTACCTGTCTAAAACGCATTTTACGATTGCCTTGAACTTTTTCCATAAACACTCAACCTTGTCAGTGTCGGAACAGAAATTTTCGCTTTGCTCTGTTACGTAGTCTGAAATCTGCCTTCTATTACTCTTGCTAAACAGATAAACCTTTCTCCCTTTTTTTATATTCCTATTAACTTCCATATTCAGGGATGCTGCAACGGCCTTATGATCACTGATTCCCTGTTCTGCACATACAGAGTCGAAAAGTTCGGGTCTGTTTGTTATCAGTAGGTCCAAGATGTTATCTCCACGAGTCGGTTCTCTGTTTAATTGCTCGAGGTAATTTTCGGATAGTGCACTCAGTATAATGTCACTCGATGCTCTGTCCCTACCACTCGTCCTAAACATCTGAGTGTCCCAGTCTATATCTGGTAAATTGAAATCTCCACCTAAGACTATAACATGCTGAGAAAATTTATGTGAAATACATTCCAAATTTTCTCTCAGTTGTTCTGACACTAATGCTGCTGAGTCGGGAGGTCGATAAAAGGAGCCAATTATTAACCTAGCTCGGTTGTTGAGTGTAACCTCCACCCATAATAATTCACAGGAACTATCCACTTCTACTTCACTACAGGATAAACTACTACCAACAGCGACGAACACTCCACCACCGGTTTCATGCAATCTATCCTTTCTAAACACCGTCTGTACCTTTGTAAAAAATTCGGCAGAATTTATCTCTGACTTCAGCCAGCTTTCTGTACCTATAACGATTTCAGCTTCGGTGCTTTCTATCAGCGCTTGAAGTTCCGGTACTTTGCCAACGCAGCTTCGACAGTTTACAATTACAATACCGGTTGCTGCTTGGTCCCCGCATGTCCTGACTTTGTCCCGCACCCGTTGAGGCTGTTGCCCTTTCTGTACTTGCCCAAGGCCATCTAACCTAAAAAACCGCCCAGCCCACGCCACACAACCCCTGCTACCCGTGTAGCCGCTTGTTGCGTGTAGTGGACTCCTGACCTATCCAGCGGAACCCGAAGCCCCACCATCCTATGGCGCAAGTCGAGGAATCTGCAGCCCACACGGTCGCAGAACCGTCTCAGCCTCTGATTCAGACCCTCCACTCGGCTCTGTACCAAAGGTCCACAGTCAGTCCTGTCGACGATGCTGCAGATGGTGAGCTCTGCTTTCATCCCGCTAGCGAGACTGGCACTCTTCACCAAATCAGATAGCCGCCGGAAGCCAGAGAGGATTTCCTCCGATCCATAGCGACACACATCATTGGTGCCGACATGAGCGACTACCTGCAGATGGGTGCACCCTGTACCCTTCATGGCATCCGGAAGGACGCTTTCCACATCTGGAATGACTCCCCCCGGTATGCACACGGAGTGCACATTGGTTTTCTTCCCCTCTCTTGCTGCCATATCCCTATGGAGCCCCATTACGCGCCTGACGTTGGAGCTCCCAACCACCAGTAAGCCCACCCTCTGCGACCGCCCGGATCTTGCAGACTGAGGGGCAACCTCTGGAACAGGACAAGCAGCCATGTCAGGCCGAAGATCAGTATCAGCCTGAGACAGAGCCTGAAACCGGTTCGTCAGACAAACTGGAGAGGCCTTCCGTTCAGCCCTCCAGAATGTCTTTGGCCCCCTGCTACACCTTGAGACGACCTCCCACTCTACCACAGGTGAGGGATCAGCCTCAATGCGGGCAGTATCCCGGGCAACCACAGTCGTAGTCCGATCGGGGGATGCGTGGGACGAGCTGGCCGTCCCCGACAAACCCCCATCCGGACCCTCACATTGATGCCCATTGGCAACAGCCTCAAGCTGTGTGACCGAAGCCAACACTGCCTGAAGCTGGGAGCGAAGGGATGCCAACTCAGCCTGCATCCGAACACAGCAGTTGCAGTCCCTATCGATGCTAAAAACTGTTGTGCAAAGAACGTCTGAACTAATCTACAGAGAGCGCAAACAAATCGACACAAAATTTAAACGGTTATTAAAATACAAGATTGCCTAGTAAATGCAGTAATGCTGCTACTTGCGCACTGCTGACACACTGCTCGGCGGCGGAAGGAGACTACGCGATTTTACACTATTCAGGTACTAAAACGCGATGCTACAACTCTCAAATACTATAATACGCCCGAAATTTATGAATTAAACAATGCAAGTACCAAAAACACGCAAAGAAATTAAGAATTAAACTATGTAACAAATGAGTGAGCTAGGAGTATACGACTTGCTGCTGCAGCTGCTTATCCAACGGCGGCAGGGAGCACTTCTGCGTGCTCGCGGGGACCCTACACGATATTAGGCAGATGTACCAGTTTCTTTGGATCTTCAGTGTGTGTCACTGGTTTTTATACATAGTAGCAAGCCTAGACGACAGTTCTACTGTTCTCACTTCTTGAGGAGATTGACAAGCTTCTATAACTTTTCAATTTTATTGGATCAGTTTCAGTAAAACGCTTTAATAACAAATGCTTATCTTCAGAAGACATCCCCGTGAATGTGTGAGACGATAATACATAATATAATTGCAGAACACACTCAGTGATAAACTATTCTTTACATCGAAAAATAGTACTGCTGTTTCCGTATCTTCTTATAATTTTTGTACTGAAAAATTGTTCTACAGAGAAATATTCTCAGCCGAACAAGACAGTCAAATATCACCAGTTACATTTAACTCTGAACTTTAGTACACTGTTCTGAGTAACGACACTTGCTCACGGATGGATACGAACTACGATGGGCTGCTATCAGAATGGGCGAGGAGCGCTGCCCTCTTACGTAAGTAGACTTCCAGCAGCGGCGGAGTACGGAAGTTGTTGTGGCTGTGTCCTTCACGACGTCTCTCATTCGTGGCTGCGTCTTGCAGCGACTGTCTTCAGCGTGTGATTACATCGTGAGGTACCAGCTTTACCATGGGACCTCACTCCTCGGACGACATTACGCTGGTAACACATGTATACGTTACATAACAGCTTCTACTTGTTTAAACAATTTGCTTGTTGACGAACATGAAATGTTCATCCAGTGGGTATTTTGTACCATAGGCGAGAAGTGTACATGAGCTAGGGGGCACAATGGTCAGATACAGCACTCGCATTCAGGAGGACAGCAGTTCAAATACCGATCCAGTCACTGATATTAAAAGTGTTCCGCCGATTCGCTACAGAGTTTAAAGCAAATGCCGATGTTGTCACTCGAGAAGGACACATCCAGTTTCATTCCTTAGGCTTCCTTTACCTGAAGCTTAGGTTCTGTCTGTAACGACATCGCTGTCGACGGGACGTCAAATTCTTATTCTACTTCCTTTCTTTCTTTAATGAGAAATGTTTTTGGTGTGCTCGACCGTCCCTCAGTCACAGAAAAAATGCAAGACTACATTTTAATATTATTTTGTTCAACTGGATAAAAATATAATTTGAATGCACGAGAAATGTATTATTAACACTTTTATGCTGTATGATTAACAAAGGATGAACAAAAGAAGAACAGAAAATCTCATTCTGGAAACATCCCCTAGGCTGTGGCTAAGCCATGTCTCCGCTATATCCTTTCTTTCAGGAGTGCTAGTTCTGCAAGGTTCGCAGGAGAGCTTCTGTCAAGTTTGGAAGGTAGGAGACGAGGTACTGGCAGAAGTAAAGCTGTGAGTACCGGGCGTGAGTCGTGCTTCGGTAGCTCAGATGGACGTCCGCCCCTCGTGGTCTCGCGGTAGCGTTCTCGCTTCCCGAGCATGGGGTCCCGGGTTCGATTCCCGGCGGGGTCAGGGATTTTTCCTGCCTCGAGATGACTGGGTGTTGTTGTGACGTCTTCATCATCATCATTCATCCCCATTACGGTCGGAGGAAAGCAGCGGCAAACCACCTCCATTAGGACCTTGCCTAGTATGGCATCGTTCCCCTACGCTCTGTAAAGAAGCATGGGATTTCATTTCCATTAAAAAAAAATGCCGGCACGGTAGCTCAGCGTGTTCGGTCAGAGGTTTAGCTCTGTAATAAGCAACTGAGTTAATGGATCATAGACGAACTGATACGGGTGTCTTGCGACGTCCGCCCCGAGCAAAATGCAACGAACGAATACGAACAAAAATGAGAGCACTTGCCCGCGAAAGGCAAAGGTCCCGAGTTCGAGTCTCGGTCGGGCACACAGTTTTAATCTGCCCGGAAGTTTCATATCAGCGCACACTCCGCTGCACAGTGAAAATCTCATTCTAGAAAATTAATAATTTGTCAAAATTACGGGAAAATTAGGAAACACCAATAACACTGACTCATTCTTGGCTACAAAGCGAAAGTTGATAGGTCACATTCCCGCGAATTTTGTTTATTTGTTTGTTTATTTATTTATTTTTTACTTCTCGAATAACAGTTAAGATCAAAAATGAAGAACCAGATTTTGCCGCGAATACTCTGAAGTTACTATACAAAAAAAAAATGGCTCTGAGCACTATGGGACTCAACTGCTGAGGTCATTAGTCCCCTAGAACTTAGAACTAGTTAAACCTAACTAACCTAAGGACATCACAAACATCCATGCCCGAGGCAGGATTCGAACCTGCGACCGTAGCGGTCTTGCGGTTCCAGACTGCAGCGCCTTTAACCGCACGGCCACTTCGGCCGGCCGTTACTATACAGTTATTTTAGAAGTTGTATGCTTATGAGGAATGCGTTCTGTTTTTATTTTCAGTCTGAAAAAGAGACGGCTCATGTGATAGTCCAAACGGCCGTAGTCATATATCTCCCAAGTAATTCCGAAGCAAAAATTTGCTTTTCAGAAATTACTTTTTACTCTACAAAGCCGAACATATGCAACTGAGTGATCTTAATGTTCGTCTAAAGAAGTATAGTCCAAGATGTCTCTTTACTTAGAATTTTCCAGATCTGAGTTTTAATTTACTAGGTAACACTACCTAACCTAAGCGACAATGTCATAAGTCTAAATTTACAAGTAGTGTTTTGGTGCATCTGCGTTGTGTTATGGCGCCCCTTCAAACTGAAATGTTTGTCTTCTTTACCTTAAACAACTGAGAATTTTTGTTGTAAATACTCATGGATGCGACCTCAACTTCCATTATCCTACAGCGACTTTTGTATACGTAATTAGACAACTGCATCCTAACAAATTCCTGAAAATTATTAGTAGTGGATTTTTAATTTTTTTATATAAAAGATCAGTGGCTGAACTACATACGTTTCAGTTTTGTCATCATAATAATGTATCTTGTGGTAATTTAGTGGTTACCTTTCCGGCCCAATGTTGGATTACGAAATTGTGTAGTGTTTCTGTTTTTTGTCGGGTCAACGTTGAGTGGCAAGTTGTGTAGTGACACTCCCGTAGTTGCAGTTAACAAGAAAGCAATTACCTACTACACGTCAGAATCACCTCGCCTAGGCTATAGATTTGATGTTATTGATGTCCGTTACTACATTACATGTGTTCTTCCAGGCTGGGAGCCAATCTGCCCTCGAGGAAAACGTGAGTCGATGTCAGCTGTTCTGGAGCTGGTCAGCCAAGTTAGAAGGTGTGGCTGGTCGCAGTGCGCAATTCGCAGAGATCGTCAGCATATTAGGGACCTTTCGAAGTCTGCAGGTGCCTCCAAGGACCGTTAGTTGGCGAAGATCGTTCGCAGACATCTCATACAACTGTGCAGATTAGCGATGAACGATACTGGACGGATAATACGTTTAAAATAACTTATTGTATGTGCAGCCTTTTTAAATTTTTCTGTCTTCCCTCTTCAGTGCCTTTTTGAGCGCCAGGTTGCGTTTGTTTTGTGCCATTATTCAGACTTTACATGTTGTTCTACCAACAGGGGAAACTATTACTGCTCGTTCATTCTTCTTACTTATTTCCAGTTTACAGGTGATTCGCTTCCGCCTCCATACTTCGTTGGGCTTTTCACAAAAAGAGCAGTTGTAAGGGGACAAAGAATAGAGAAAACTGGCATTGGCTTCAGTATGTCAGGCATCGAAAAAGTAACTTGACGGACGATGATTTTATGGTTGCCATGTTGAAGGCAGCTACAATACTTCCTGCTTAATTGTAAGCAATTGCAAGAGTATGAAGAATGTAGCAGATGTTTTGGAAATTGGGTCCAGAAAGTTTTGGAGTACGCCACGTACCCAGCGATGAGCGTTGGTGCACGATGATATATATATTTTTTAATCCAAGGTCAAAGAATATGTAGCGATCGTATGTTGGCTGCCTTTCTTATAGTAGGTCTGCGTGATAAAGAAGGCATTGCAAACATGCAGGACATAAAGAGATATTTTAGAAGGCAGTACCTTGCCAGTCTCTTCTCTCTGGACTTAGCTGTTGCCCTCTCCTTTAGGTATTCTTTTTATTGTTGGACGAGACGGAAGTTTAAGCACTGTATCGCAGCGAACCATTACAGGAGTACTGGCTGATTTTGAGCGTTGTTGATCCATCTTCTTTATTGCCGAGAAGGGTAGCACATGGTTCTTTCATGGCCTAAGGAGTAACACTGCTAAAATAACGTGCTGTTCAGGACGCAAAACTGTTACTGATGTAAAGGTGCAAAAAATTTAATGTATTGAACTTTTTTGAATTTGTACCCAGATTTTGGCACCACCACAATTTCTGTGCGTTAGGGGACTGTCAGTTTCTTCTATACAGAAGCCCAGCCACGTATTTATCAACATTCATTACATTACAAAATTTTGTACATATCTGTACGTTCAGAGACCGTGAATAGTTACAATTGAAAGAAAATAGCCCTCAGTCACTATTTTTAACGAATTAACCGGGTTGGCCGGCCGGGGTGGCCGAGCGGTTCTAGGCGCTACAGTCTGGAACCGCGAGCCCGCTACGGTCGCAGGTTCGAATCCTGCCTCGGGCATGGATGTGTGTGATGTCCTTAGGTTAGTTAGGTTTAAGTAGTTCTACGTTCTAAGGGACTGATGACCTCAGAAGTTAAGTCCCATAGTGCTCAGAGCCATTTGAACCATTTTTTAACCGGGTTAAATTCTGAGGAAGACATTCCTAGCAGTGTTGAAACCCTGTTAATTCGTTAAAAATACTGACCGAGGGCTGTTTTCTTTCAATTGTTCATTACATTACTTTATGAAGCTACAATGAGGTTGCTCCACTCAGCACTAGATAGCAGTAAAATAAAATATTAGCGCCAAAAGTTCTCAAAATAACAATGACACATGGTAGTAAATATCTACGTGTTATTCTCAAAATTTAAAAATAATAGTGCAGTGTCATTGCACTACCCGAAACTTGCAACAGCAACACGCCACTTGCAGTTCATCATCAAGATGCTGGAGAAGTAACAAGTATACTGTGGTTTGAGGTGTTTCTCCATTTCCATCATTCAAGGTACATTTATAGTTCACCAACACTTCTCTTGAAGGACAACTCTGTAGATGAGTGATTGGTTAAGGTACCTGGATTGACAAGTAGACCTCTTGGCTAATGGGTCTACAAACAAGGTTCCTTCAGACAATGCATATCCGTAAGAGCCTTAGACACTGATCTTGGGAAGCTGAAAGATGGTATTTGCACCTGTTTGCTTAAGTCCTCATGTGATCCCATTTTGGTTGTGAATTCCAGGCGTATGGATCAACAAGAGCTACACATTCAAAGATAATCAACACACTGTCCGCTGTAAGCGGATCAGGCAGATCAGAGGACCTGCAAGACAATGACGCCCATATGATAGCTTTACAACCTAGACCTGCGGTATGGAGTGTTTTTATATTTTGGAACAAGAATGGCGACTTTTAAGTAGCCATGAAAAATTTCCAGTTCCTGCGTAATACCAATTTTTAAATTATTTTATTGAAGGAAAAACACCTGACTATATTATTTTCCTTCTCCTGAGAGCTGGCGATTGGGGCGTGCCCGGTCCCCCCCCATCGCCACCAGATATGGGCGCCCTTGCTACAAGATAAGGTTCCTATTGCCTGCATCTGTACATAGCGACCCTTCGTTGTGCGACAGGCATACAGTCTCTTATCTAATTCACACTCACTTGTATTTCATACGGTTTATGACCCACAAACCGTAATGACTTTGACCGACAGCTCATAAACAAAACCAAATGGGATATGTGCAAACCGAGAGCTGGTGATGTGCGCTGCGTTTCAGTATCCCCGCAGGGATTGAGCAGTCTAGACCCATAGACACTAAAGAACCCCAGGTAATTCTACTACTTCTGTATTACAAAAAGGGTAGATCTGTTTATTACACGATTAAATTATAGTTTCATAAAATCTGCTGACAATATCAGGATTGTATGCCGATATAGACTGATGGGTTCAAGCAAGGGAACAACTTTATTTTCTATTTGGTTTGCCTTGATCATGTCCTCAACGGAAGGAAGGAAGGTTAATCTTCAACGTCCGGTGGACAAGCTAGGAATGAGGAAGGATGGATAACGAAACTGGCTGAATCCTTCTCAAAGGAAGTATCATGTCCTCAATACTCGCTTACTGAAAGAATTCAGTGTCTGTTTGAGAAAGCACTGCTGGAACAGATGAGACATGTTGGAGGTAAAAAAATGTTCCTTACATGATCCTATTGCCCAAGTACTCCTCCAGCCATCCAGCGCATGTGTCCACTGGAGAAATCAGTCCAGTCCATCCAGGACACCTGGCTCCATATACAACATACTGAAGTGTTATTTTAATACGTAACAGAACATGAGGGACTTTGGGGCAATGGACTGGTAGTTTCAACAGTGAAGCGGGGTTTCCTACTACCTATTTCAGAAGAGCAGGAAAATTCCTTACATCCCATGTTCTGACTGCTGTAGGATTGTTTGATGTCGTCGTTCGGGCTAAGGGCACATGAGAGCGTGGTCATTACTGCTTGACGCGCAGGATCATGTGTCATTTGGAGGACAATTTAATGTCAATAAGTTGCAGTGGCATACCTGCTTCCAGCCTCTAAAACAAAAACGAAGTTCTCGTGAGACGCTCCTGGACTGAAGGTCGCCCTCTGATTAACAGATTCCTTCTTCAACGGGAAAGCCCACCAGTACGCATAGCTTGTAGTGCATATGCCAATATGTACATCTACTACTGGAAGACCACACTATGTTTTCTTATGAAGGGTAGTCCACAGCCTGGCTAGGGTCTTGAATTCTGTTATTGATGATGGAACTAAAGCCGTCAAGTGTCTTATCAAGTTATATACGACTCACCATCCCCTACCTACAATCTTAGGAAGGAATACATAGTTCAGTACTCTGACTGGCTGTAACGATTCTCATCATATTTCATCACCTTTTTCTACTTGTGTGCCATTTATTATCATTCTTTTATTACTGTTCTTCTCTCTGTATTTTCCGATCCTATTTAGAGTATTGTGTAATTTATATCTTGTTATCCAATAATTCCTAGTATGTGGGCGATAATAAGCAGGCTGTCACTGAACCTAATCAAAAATTCCAAATGTACAGGGTGTCCCAGAAGGAATTGTCAATATTCAGGGATATGACAGGAACGATCATTCGAAGCAAAAAGACTAGTAAGTAGGGGCTGCAAAATGCATGCCTCAAGAGCTATGAGCAGTTCTTCATCTTCGATTTTGTGAAAGAAATCACTTCTACTGCAAGCTCTTTGCTTTCGATATTTTTAGAGGTGGTGGTATGGATCAAAACAAGGAAAAATGTACCGTTAACATTGCACCAAAGAGCATATCACAAGAGCCATTAGCATTTGCTCATCTCCGCTACTGCGAAACATTTCTTCTACTTAACGGGTGCTCATAACTCTTTAGATATTCATTTTAGAGTCAATTTTTACTAAACCTTTTTGCTTCGAATGATCGTCCCTGTCATATCGCTGAATATGAGACACCCTGTATATACAGGGTGTTACAAAAAGGTACGGCCAAACTTTCAGGAAACATTCCTCACACACAAATAAAGAAAAGATGTTATGTGGACATGTGTCCGGAAACGCTTAATTTCAATGTTAGAGCTCATTTTAGTTTCGTCAGTATGTACTGTACTTCCTCGATTCACCGTCAGTTGGCCCAATTGAAGGAAGGTAATGTTGACTCCGGTGCTTGTGTTGACATGCGACTCATTGCTCTACAGTACTAGCATCAAGCACATCAGTACGTAGCATCAACAGGTTAGTGATCATCACGAACGTGGTTTTGCAGTCAGTGCAATGTTTACAAATGCGGAGTTGGCAGATGCCCATTTGATATATGGATTAGCACGAGGCAATAGCCGTGGCGCGGTACGTTTGAATCGAGACAGATTTCCAGAACGAAGGTGTCCCGACAGGAAGACTTTCGAAGCAATTGATCGGCGTCTTAGGGAGCACGGAACATTCCAGCTTATGACTCGCGACTGGGGAAGACCTAGAACGACGAGGACACCTGCAATGGACGAGGCAATTCTTCGTGCAGTTGACGATAACCCTAATGTCAGCGAAGTTGCTGCTGTACAAGGTAACGTTGACCACGTCGCTGTATGGAGAGTGCTACCGGAGAACCAGTTGTTTCCGTACCATGTACAGCGTGTGCAGGCACTATCAGCAGCTGATTGGCCTCCACGGGTACACTTTTGCGAATGGTTCATCCAACACTGTGTCAATCCTCATTTCAGTGCAAATGTTCTCTTTACGAATGAGGCTTCATGCCAACGTGATCAAATTGTAAATTTTCACAATCAACATGTGTGGGCTGACGAGAATCTGTACGCAGTTGTTCAATCACGTCATCAACATAGATTTTCTGTGAACGTTTGGGCAGGCATTGTTGGTGATGTCTTGATTGGGCCCCATGTTCTTCCACCTACGCTCAATGGAGCACGTTACCATGATTTCATACGGGATACTCTACCTGTGCTGCTAGAACATGTGCCTTTACAAGTACGACACAACATGTGGCTCATGCACGATGGAGCTCCTGCACATTTCAGTCGAAGTGTTCGTACGCTTCTCAACAACAGATTCGGTGACCGATGGATTGGTAGAGGCGGACCAATTCCATGGCCTCCACGCTCTCCTGATTCAACCCTCTTGACTTTCATTTATGGGGGCATTTGAAAGCTCTTGTCTACGCAAGCCCGGTACCAAATGTAGAGACTCTTCGTGCTCGTATTGTGGACGGCTGTGATACAATACGCCATTCTCCAGGGCTGCATCAACGCATCAGGGATTCCATGCGACGGAGGGTGGATGCATTATCCTCGCTAACGGAGGACATTTTGAACATTTCCTGTAACAAAGTGTTTGAAGTCACGCTGGTACGTTCTGTTGCTGTGTGTTTCCATTCCATGATTAATGTGATCTGAAGAGAAGTAATAAAATGAGCTCTAACATGGAAAGTAAGCGTTTCCGGACACATGTCCACATAAAATATTTTCTTTCTTTGTGTGTGAGGAATGTTTCTGAAAGTTTGGCCGCACCTTTTTGTAACACCCTGTATACATACTATATGCGGAGCGGTCACTAAGTCTGAAAAGATTTTAAGGATGTTGCAGTGTAGTTTGTGCTGAGAAATAATTGTTACGAAAATATTCGATGCGTCGGGCCATTTCCGAGTTAATTAGCATTTAAGTCAGCCAATTAGGACGTTTCGCGCGAAAATCCAAGCGGCGCGCCAGAGACGGCGTCGCCAAACGTGTTCTCCGATTGTGTGTGTGAATTCCTAAGGGACCAAACTGCTTAGGTCATCGGTCCCTAGACTTACACACTACTTAAACTAACTAATGCTAAGAACAACACACAAACCCATGCCCGAGGGAGGACTCGAACCTCCGACGGGAGGGGTTGCGCAGTCCGTGACATGACGCCTCAAACCACGAGGCCACTCGGCGCGGCTGTTCTCCGATAGGTTTCCGAAAACCGAATTAGCCGCGACAGCAGCTAGAACACCTACTTGGGGATCATCAATTGTTGCAGGTCGTGGTTGACGTTTCACATGTGGCTGAACACTTCCTGTTTCCTTAAATAACGTAATGTAACCGAGCAGCATACATAGCACACGCCCGTTGGGCATTTTGATCACAATAGCTATACATCAACACGATATCGACCTTTTCCGCAATTGGTAAATGGTCCATTTTAACCCGGGTAATGTATCACGAAGCAAATACCGGCCGCACTGGCGGAATGCTACGTGATACCACGTACTTATACGTTTGTCACTATTACAGCGCCATCTGTCACAAAGCGAAAAAAGGGGTCCAACTAAAACATTCATATTTCTTTAGGTACTACACGAATATGTAATAAAAAGTCCGGCCGAAGTGGCCGAGCGGTTAAAGGCGCTACAGTTTGGAACCGCACGACCACTACGGTCGCAGGTTCGAATCCTGCCTCGGGCATGGATGTGTGTGATGTCCTTAGGTTAGTTAGGTTTAAGTAGTTCTAAGTTCTAGGGGACTTATGACCACAGCAGTTGAGTCCCATAGTGCTCAGAGCCCTTTTTTGTAATAAAAAATGGGGGTTCCTATTTTAAAAAAACGCAGTTGATATCCGTTTTGACCCAAGGCAGCGCCATCTAGCGGGCCAACCATAGCGCCATCTGGTTTCCCCCTTCAAGCTAGACGATTTTCGTTCTTTGTAGTTTTTTCGTTAGATGCTTATTTCGTGAGGTATTTGACCCGGTCACTGTCAATGGACCACCCTGTATACGCTGTAATGTTTGTGAGGGTTAGTTACCTTCGAGATCGGATATCGTGAGTTGATGTTAGTCAAGAATGCCTTTAAGGTGACAAAGACGCCATTATGAACACGTCACTGAGTTCGAACGAGATCGTGTAATAGGGCTACGAGAAGCTAGATGTTCCTTCTGCGATATTGCACAAAGACTTGGCAGGAATGTCGCCACTGTACATGACTTCTGGCAGCGGTGGTCAAGAGAATGTACGGTCGCAAGAAGGCCGGGCTACGGACGGCCGTGTGGCACTATCGAAAGGGAGGACCGTCATGTTCAGCGTATGGCTCTGGCGCATCGTACTGCATCTGGAGCAGCAATCTGAGCAGCTGTTAGCACCACGATGACACAACGAAATAACACAGATCTGTTATTTCAGGGACGTCTCCGAACCAGACGCCATGTAGGAGACATGCCACTGACCCCAAACCACCGCAATTTGTGGATTAAGTGGTGTCAAGTGAGAGCTTTTGGGGGGGGGGGGGGGAAGGGGGGGGAGTCTGTTGGGTTTTCTGATGAAAGGTGGTTCTACCTCACTGCCAGTGATGGCCACATGTTGATTAGGAGGAGGCCAGGTAAGGGCCTGCAACCAACCTACCTACATGCTAGACACACTGGATCTACATGTGGAGCTATGATCCGGGGTGCGATTTCGTATGACAGCAGGGGAACTCTCGTGGTTATAGCACACATCCTGACTGCCAATCTATACGTCAGTCTGTTGATTCGATCTGTTGTGCTGCCGTTCATGACCAGCAATCCTGGGGGTGTTGTCCAACAGGATAACGCTCGCCCACATACCTCTGCTATAACCCAACATGCTGTACAGACATATTGCGTTGGCCTGCTCGATCATCACATCGATCCGCAATCGAAAAGATACGGTACTTCATCGCACGACAACTCCAGCATCACCCACAAACAGCATTAACCGTCCCTGTATTGACCAAGTGCAACAGGCATGCAACTCCATCCCACAAACTCACATGAGGTAGCTGTACAACACAAACTATGCACATGTGCATTCTTACATTCAACATTTGCACTTGCTTACTGCGCGCTTACAGTAACCTGTCATCTTGCAATGTTAATCACGTTAATAGTTTAGCTAGATAAATGTATTACCGAAATTTCATTACTCTATATTAATTGTTTTTTGGTGTTGCGATTTTTCCGTCATTGTGTATACGTCGGACTAATTTCAGTTTCCTACCCTCTGTCAACGTGTCAAGTACGGTTTGACAACCAACTATCATCACCACTCAGTATTCGAAATTCAACGAGACAAGGAAATTCGTTGACGCCAATACTATTCAACTTGGCCTTGAAAAGTAAGTCGTGTCACTGATCAAATCAGAGAGATGGAGATGGTGGGAGCCGACAGAATCCTGGTATTTGCGAACAATGTTTGATTCCTGGTGACACCCTGGAACAAGTACGCAGCGAAACTTCCCAATTTCTCCACAATGCGAAGAAAATTGGGCTGGCGGTGAATCAGGATAAAATAAATGTCTCGTTGCATCACGCCATTAAGCTGTCGGTCCTTCCATCCATTGTTGTCGACAAGAATACCATTGAATGACTTAAGGGGGGTAGGACGTCAAACGGGCAGACTTGTAGCAGGAGAGGCACCACTGGACATTTTAATTTCCACTGTCTATACTTTTACAAATAAATTCATAAAACTTTGTCAGCATGACCAGGAAAGATTCAGAATTCACACTCATAGGAGTGGAACTTCGAAAACCTAACGAAATGATTTTTTTTACACGAGAAATTTCATCACTTTTTTCACTTACTAATGGCAGTATTTGTTGCTATAGGTGCACTTTTCTTCATAAGTAAGAGAGATTCTTCGATGAATTTTGCACAGCATACAAACCATACTTAAAGGTGTATGAAACTCTAGAATTTTCCAAATCTATTAAAACCTGTGTTAAAATTGAGGTAATTAACTAAAAAAATTGTGTTTTTTCTAAACATGAAGTTTAAAATATAACAGTTCATTCGTTTTTTCAAAAATTAAATAAATTCTAGAGTTTCATACACCTGTGAGTATGGTTTGTATGCTGTGCAAAATTCATCGAAGAATCTCTCTATCTTATGAAGTAAAGTGTACCTATAGCAACAAATGCAGCCATTAGTAAGTGAAAAAGTGATGAAATTTCGCACGTCAAAAAAAAAAAAAAAAATTATTTTGTTATGTTTTCGAACTTCCACTGCAATGAGTGTGATCCTGAATCCTTCCTGTGTTGCTGACAAAGTTTTATGAATATATTTGTAAAATTATAGACACTGGAAAATGTCCTGTGATGCCTCTCCTGCTCCAAGTCGGCCCGTTTGACGTCCTACCCCCCTTAAGGAATTCAAGTAACTGATTTCCATACTGACTAATAAAAGTGAAGTGGCAACAGAAGCGTGTCAACGAATAATAAACGCTAGTCCTATGTTCTTTAGTCTAAACAATTTATTCAAGTCACGACTGATATCACAGAAGAATAAGCTCCAGCTGTACGTGACGCTATTACGGACACTAATTTTGTATGTTTGTGAACCTGGGCAGCTTCTTCGACAACTGAAGAAGGAATCTATGCCTTCGAGAGGAAAGTACTTTCTTCGACAACTGAAGAAGGAATCTATGCCTTCGAGAGGAAAGTACTTTCTTCGACAACTGAAGAAGGAATCTATGCCTTCGAGAGGAAAGTACTTCGAAAGACCTACAGACTCGTCTATAATATCATGGAAGGTACATGGGAACGATTAACGAAAGAAAACCTGTACGAGCGGTTTGGAAACCCACACATAGGCCGAATATTAGGGCTTCAGTGTTTTGGCCACGTCATTGGAACTGATAGATCCGTCCCATACCGTGTCCTCCATCCTCAACCTGGTGCAAAACGCCCGAGCGAGCGTCCAAGGATGCGATAGAAGTTTTAAGTACTAACAATCCCTTAAGAAGTGGTGCCGATAGCGGTAGAAAATGAATCTAGAAGTCGCCAACGACAGACTACCATCTGCAGTAGATATCTCCTCTATTGCACCTACTGACCTCATTTTTATTGTGCTTTTTGTAATGTGTTATAATTTTTTACACAGTACTGTTCTTTCTGCTCTTGTGGTGTAAGTATTTCTATTATTTTTCTACTGTAGGCCTGAAATGCCCGTCAATGCAAAAAACTGATGGTGATTATGAAAACTGTTTAACACGAATGTGCTGTTTGATACAGATGAATTATGTGCTACACTCTTCACCGGTTAACATGATTGCATAAATACGAGGGTTATTCCAAAAGTAAGGTCCGGTTATAAAAAAAAAAATCAAAACTAAAATGTTTTTTCAAAACAATTGTTTTATTTACATTCCTTACATCTTTATCTATTTTTCTACATAACTTCCATACTTATTTAAACATTTGTCACATCGTTCAACAAGCTTTTGAATGCCCATGTTATAGAAATCGGCCGCCTGTGACGATAACCAGTCCTTAACTGCTTCTTTCACTTCATCATCTGTGTCGAAGCGCTTGCCGCCGAGAAACTCCTTTAAGTAACGGAACAGGTGGAAATCACTTGGCGCCAGGTCCGGACTGTAAGGAGGATGGTCCATCTGTTCCCATCCAAATTTCTTGATCAGAGCTTGCGTTTCATTTGCAGTGTGGGGTCTGGCATTGTCATGCAACAACAAGATTCCAGACGACAAAAGACCACGTCGCTTATTCTGGATTGCACGTCGAAGTTTAGTCAGGGTAGCGCAGTAGGCGGCTTTATTAATCGTTGTTCCTCTCTCCATAAAGTCGACTAACAATACTCCACGTCTATCCCAGAACACAGTCGCCATAACCTTACGTGTTGAGATTGTCTGCTTTGCCTTGACCTTGACTGGCGATGACGTGTGACGCCATTGCATTGACTGACGTTTAGACTCTGGAGTGATGTGAGAAACCCATGTCTCATCCCCTGTGACAACATTGTCTAAAAGACTGTCACCTTCCTTATGATATCGCTCCAAAAAATCAAGAGCAAAAGCCATTCTTTTCATTCGTTGGGGCTCAGTAAGCAGCCTGGGAACCCAACGGGCACACAATTTGTGAAACTTCAAATGTTCAGACACAATTCTGTACAAAGTTGTTCTACTCACATTCGGAAAATGCATGTCTACGTCTGTAATAGTGAATCGGCGATCTTCACGAATTTTTTTGTCAACCGCATTGACCAAATCGTCTGAAATCACTGATGGTCGGCCACACCGTGGTTCATCGTGCACATTATCCCGTCCTTCATTAAAAGCTCGCACCCACTTGCGCACTTTACTGTCGCTCATTATGTTAGGACCGTACACTTCAGTAATCTGCCGATGGATTTCCGCCGCTGAATTGTTTCTTGCAGACAAAAACCGTATCACTGCCCTTACTTCACAATCGGCGGGCTGATCAATTGTCTTAAACATTGTAAAGTGACACTGTGAACTACACTCAGCAACAGTAACAAAGCGAATGGCGGCGTTTGACGCGCAAGGCTTGCCGGGAGTCGGCGCGCATGCGTGTTTTGTCATTGGCGCCAAATTTCAATAGTTACGGCGAATCGGACCTTACTTTTGGAATAACCCTCGTAGATAAATAAATAGAGAGTTGTTTACTGATCGTGAACCTATTTGTGCGTGTGCTTGCCTGCAACAGGAAATGGAGTTCCTGACACGCATGATGGACGAAATATTAAACACTTCAGTGGAAACACGGCGTCGCCCCTCATCCGCGCGTTGGTGGGTGAGCATCACGACTGTTTAAGCCTTGGTCTGAAATTTAAGTCTTATCCATCTTACAGTTCGTTCCGTGAAATTTGGCGAGAACTGCTGGATGCCGCCAGTGCTGTGCAGCGCTCTGCTTAATCGATGACTTTCTGTGTTCTTATCGAGTGAAGATAATCGAACTAATATCAATAAGGCGAGCTTCTACGACGTTCAAGTGCACCATGCATGGACTGGCTGGGTCTCAGTGTATTTTTGGAAGTATTCACCTAACGATGGTCAAAAGTCTCTGCGCCGGAACATTATGGCAGCAAGTTAACGGCATGCGGCAGTTCTTCCGTAATTTCATGAAATATTTATTTGTGTGACACGTTCGTAACAGCCGTTTCCGTTATCTCAAGTATACTGCTGGCCATAAAAATTACATCATCATAAAGACAGCATGCAACAAACGTCATATTGACAGGAGAGTTGCTGTATATGCAAATGATAGCATTTTAGCGCAACTGCGCAATACTGATAGCAGTAACACTATCTACATTCTCCACGTAAGGAAAGTTTATGCAGCGGGTTTGTCATTTGTAAATTGCATTCAGTGTTAGTTGTTTGCGATTGGGAAACGAATGTAGGCAGACTGCATTCGTCATCTTGATACGGGCTCAGTGGGGAACCACTGGGTACGTAATACGATCACATTTGTTTCCCATAGCCGGTAATTTGGACATCGGCAGCTGCATTTCTGACATGTTAAGGCTGACGGCCGTGCCCTACCTTCGAAGTCTCTGCAGTTTTATCTTTCAACAAGACGGCAGGAGACTACGCGTTACCCGTGCCGTACTTGCCTACCTGGACGCAGAGGGTGTTCGATTGTTGCCTTGGCCACCACGTTTTCCAAATTCTAACCCACTGAAAACATCTGGTCATGAGTCACTGAGAAACTGGCACACCGTCATTCGCCAGTCTCTGTGACAGATGAACTCTAGCATACAGCTGAAGTTACGTGGAATGCCGTACCCCCATCTGTCATCTGAGCTCATTTCGACTCGGTGCCCAGCTGAAGATCAGTTATTGCTGCCAAGGTGGATGGTGTGTGTAACAAATTTCGCGCATTGTACAGGGTGAAGCAGAAATGATGCGACAAACTTCGAGCGGTCGTAGAGGGTGTCTTGAGGAGCGAATAGGATAGGAACCCGTGTCCAGAAACGTCACCCAACGACGCTACAAGGTGTCGAACCTATGGGCGCCGGCGCCTGTCACTAGACCATCCCTCCAGTAGTAAAAGTGACTTTGTACGTTGAGTGACCATACGTGGAACCCCACGGAACGTTGTTCATTATTCAGTGATCGCGATTGGTTGCTACTGTCGCCAGTGGAGAAGACGGACCTAACTGCTGCGTGAAAATGCCTTGTCTCATATGAGTGCGATGCTCTCTTGCCCCAGTGGATGACGGTTTCGAACACTTGTTTCCATACTCAGTTAATTTTTCTCCTGGTACACTCCAAAATGTCGCACGTTTTTCGGTGTACATGAGAAAAATAAACACCAGATGGAAACCCGTGTCCGAAATCGTCACTCACCGAGGCATCGCATTCATAGGAAACAAGGCATGTCTATGCGGCAGCTAGCTCCATCTTTACCACTAGCGATCATGGCGATCAGTCACAATCACTAAATAACCGATACGATCCACCAGTGTACAATGACTAGTTTGCTGCCGAAGGGGTGGCCCGGCGGCGGGCGCCGGCGCCTTAACTTCGACTCCCTGTAGCGTCGTTGGATGACGTTTCCTGACACGGTTCCCTCTCCTCGATTAGTTCCCCAAGACGCCCTCTACAACCTCTCCATGTTCGTCTCAACGTCTCTGGGAGACTCTGTATGCCTCCAAAATCACTTACAAATTTACACTACCGGCCATTAAAATTGCTACACAAAGAAGAAATGCAGATGATAAACGGGTATTCATTGGACAAATATATTATACTAGAACTGACATGTGATTACATTTTCACGCAATATGGGTGTATAGATCCTGAGGAATCAGTACCCAGAACAACCACGGCGTAATAACGGCCTTGATACGCTTCGGCATTGAGTCAAACAGAGCTTGGATGGCGTGTGCAGGTACAGCTGCCCATGCAGCTTCAACACGATACCACAGTTCATCAAGAGTAGTGACTGGCGTATTGTGACGAGCCAGTTGTTCGGCAACCATTGACCAGACGTTTTCAATTGGTGAGAGATCTGGAGAATGTGCTGGCCAGGGCAGCAATCGAACATTTTCTGTATCCAGAAAGGCCCGTACAGGACCTGCAACATGCGGTCGTACATTATCCTGCTGAAATCCAAGGTTTCGCAGGGATCGAATGAAGGGTAGAGCCACGGGTCGTAACACATCTGAAATGTAACCTCCACTGTTCAAAGTGCCGTCAATGCGAACAAGTGGCGACCGAGACGTGTAACCAATGGCACCCCATACCATCAAGCCGGGTGATACGCCAGTATGGCGATGACGAATACACGCTTCCAATGTGCGTTCACTGCGACGTCGCCTAACATGGATGCGACCATCATGATGCTGTAAACAGAACCTGGATTCATCCGAAAAAATGACGTTTTGCCATTCGTACACCCAGATTCGTCGTTGAGTACACCATCGCAGGCGCTCCTGTCTGTGATGCAGCGTCAAGGGTAACCGCAGCCATGGTCTCCGAGCTGATAGTCCATGCTGCTGCAAACGTCGTCGAACTGTTCGTGCAGATGGTTGTTGTCTTGCAAACTTCCCCCATCTGTTGACTCAGAGATCGAGACGTGGCTGCACGATCCGTTACGGCCATGTGGATAAGATGCCTGTCATCTCGACTGCTTGTGATACGAGGCCGTTGGGATCCAGCACGGCGTTCCGTATTACCTTCCTGAACCCACCGATTCCATATTCTGCTAACAGTCATTGGATTTCGGCCAACGCGAGCAGCAATGTCGCGATCCGATAAACCACAATCGCGATAGGCTACAATCCGACCTTTATCAAAATCGGAAACGTGATTAGGTACGCATTTCTCCTCCTTACACGAGGCATCACAGCAACGTTTCACCAGGCAACGCCGGTCAACTGCTGTTTGTGTATGAGAAATCGATTGGAAACTTTCCTCATGTCAGCACGTTGTAGGTGTCGCCACCGGCGCCAACCTTGTGTGAATGCTCTGTAAAGCTAACAATTTGCATATCACAGCATTTTCTTACTGTCGGTTAAATTTCGCGTCTGTAGCACGTCATATTCGTGGTGTAGCAATTTTATTGGCCAGTAGTGTAATAATGTATTTAATAATGTATTGTTTCATTTGACTGCATATACACAATAAGCCAAATTTCCTTATATGTTACACTTCTTGGTGATGTACTTTTACTGGCTGGCGTATGCTTTCGAAGATATTTGCTTTCAATGTTGTTTGCTCTGCCAGGAGATTTCGATTTTAAGTATTTTTTTTTACTGCTTCTTTATTTTCTGCCCAATATAATAGCATTTACTGATATCTGATTAACAGTCAGCATGCCCATGTGTATGTTGGTTTGGTTCTCAGGTGGAAGGAGCCGACACCAGCCCAGAAGATGGAACATCGCAGGAACGGGGGCGCCGAGTTCCCCCTTCTACAACTTGGTTGGTGAGCAAACTCTCAATGCTTGCAGTTATAATAACCATTTATATTGTCACAAATACTTTTTTTCAGACTGTTTCATATCCTTCTAGCTGATTTCGTTTTCAACAAAACTTGTTTGTTCGTTGCCTACCATGATGTCATTTACTACTGTACAACTGAACCGGTACTCGAATAAAAGAAATTTGCGACTGAGAGATTGTAGTGGCTGTGGGCAGTGCTGGTGGCACGCAGTCAGCCACACTTGACAAGGCCCTGCATCTGCAGGCGACCCAGAGAACACGCTACGCTCGAGAAAGACAGCTATCCTGTACCACGCGACTCTCTGAAATGCAAGGGTTGGCTGAAAAGTAATGCCTCCACCTTCGTAATTCTTCAACAGTTGGCAGCATTGGTATGCAGCAGGTACTGGCTTGTTTCGTAGCCTCTTCTCTACAGCTCCAGTTGGCGGGAAGCCTCAGCATTGAACTGTTAAGTTGTTACAGTGGTAAGTATGGAACCCTGCGCAGACGGTCGGTCAATGCGATTTAAGCAACGTGCAGTCACTGAATTCTTGATAGCAGAAGTCACTCCAAAGGAGATTCGTCATAGAATGAAAGTTATTTGTGGCGATAGTGTTGATGTAAGTACTATGCGTCGTTGGGCAAGTAAGTTTAAAGATGTTGAGATGGGAACATCTGATCTGCGTGACAAACAAAGAGTTGGACGTCCTGTGATAGCAACCGCTGAGTTTCACAAGCAAAATGTTGACAGATTAATTCAGGACGATCGTCGTATCACTTAGAGAAATCGCAAGCACAATCGGCATTTCACAAGAACGTGTTGCTCGCATTATTGCTTTGCTTGGCTATCGGAAGATCTGTGAACGATGGGTACCCTGGATGCTGACTCCTGAAATGAAAGTGCACAGACTTGAAATTTGCCAGGAACTCCTCGCGCGTTACGAGAATGAAGGTGACGCCTTTCTCCATTCTGCTTTCATTCTCTGATGAATCTCCTTTGGGGTGACACCTTCTGCTGTCAACAATTCAATGACTGCACGTTGCTTAAATCGCATTGACCGACCGTCTGCGCAGGGTTCCATACTGTAACAACTTAACCGTTCAATGCTGAGGCTTCCCGCCAACTGGAGCTGTAGAGAAGAGGCTACGAAAGAGCTACAAAGGTTGAGGCATCACTTTTCAGTCAACCCTTGCATCAATCACGAAGTTAGTTTAATCGAAGTACAGTCATGATTGGCCTAGAAATGGAATTCTTTTTCTCTTTGGGCAATGTGTTCTTTGTATGTAACAAGTTAATTCACGAGCATAATTACTGTTTTCGTTCGCCTCAGTGTTGAATTAATCTACACCTGTACTCTGTAAGCCACTTTACAATGTCTTGAGGATGGTACTTCACGTATTACAGTTTTTTACCATGCCCTCCGTTCCTGTTACGTTCATGACGTGCAGGAAGGACTACTGTCGAAAGTCTCTGTATGTGTGATACCGAATTTCTCAGATTTACCTGACAAGCACATCTGAAAACATGTGCACTGCACAAAAAAGTTAAACGGTCACTTTTTCGAAAACTTTTCAATCACTCCGCCGCTCAAAATCGAAAAGAAGTAGCCTCTAAACCGCCCCTTCCCTCAGAGCCTTCTTTTACACACATTTCAGCGATCGAAAACGACAGTTTGCAGTATGACATGCAACAGAACGACATTTTTGACAAACTTTGACACTACTGGCACCCCCCCCCCCCCCCCCCGCAACCCCGCCCTCCCCCCTCCCCCTCCCCTCCCTCAGAAGGCTCACGCCTTCTCTAATAACCTTCAAACTTTGGACATGGTCATAATGGGATGCAACATCTCCACATGGATGAATAAAACGGCAAAGGGTCCCTCTAAGCGTCCCAGTTCGGTAACAACTTCGGTGCTACCAATGCTCTTTTGGAAAGCCCTTTAAAAATGTACCTATACAGACACAGCCCTTGACCAATTCCTAGGTGCTGGAGGGCAGGCAACACATTTGTCACCACTCAGGTCACTCGTGCCTGCAAGCAGGAAAGCAGGAACTAGAGCAGCAGTGTAGCGACACTCAGATATAATGTGATGCAGGGGTTGCCTGCCTGCAGGCGCCGAAGATTTGGTCAAAGTTTGTCTCTGTACAGGTACATTTCTAAAGTTCTCAACAAAGGTGCACAGCTGGCGCTGGGAGTGTTGCCAAACTGGGGTTCTTAGAGGGACCCTCTACCATTTTATTCATGCCTGTGTTACTTTCACATGATCCTGCGATCATGCCACTGTATGACATGAAACAGAAGGGCTGAACAGCCTCTGCTGCTTCAGATCGTTCCAATTTCATCGAATGTTTTTGAACAGTCCCTACTGATTCCATCCTGTATCTCTCTCTTTGCAAGCATTAATCCCGACTTGCAGGGTCCTCTGTTTTGCTAAATCTCCTCCATTTCTCCCTGTCGTTGACATCTTCTGGTCTTAAGCCAACAACGTGCATGTCTCCTCTGATGTTGTCAGTCCATCTCTTTGCCAGCCTTCCTCGTGCTCTTGTTCCTCCTGGGTTGATGTGGAGCATTGTTTCTGCGACTGAGTTGTCTTGCTTTCTCATGACATGGCCATACTAGCGGAGACGGGTTTCCCTCACTTTATCAGTGATCAGCGCGATACCAAACCTTTGCCAGACGTGTGTATTTTTTACCTGGTCACATCGTGTCAGCCCCATGGACCTTTCAAGCATTTTCATCTCCATGGTGTGTAACATTTTCTCCTGTGGAGATGAAGATGCTTCGATTGTCCGTGGGGCTCACATGATAAAAAATATAGACGTCCGTTAAAGGTTTGGTGTCGCGCCGATCACCGACAAAGTGAGGGAAGCCAACCTCCACTGGTACGGCCACGAGATGAGAAAGCAAGACAACTCAGTCCACCCTGTTTACCAGATCAAAAATTGCGGTTGTGCTACGCTCCACAGGGGTCAAATAACTTTCAAAGCAGTCGCATCCCCACAATATACTTAGAGAATGGGTGAATTGTTGAGGTTGTTGCCAGTGTCAAAGGTTGTCAAGAACGTCTTTCTGTTGCATAACGCAGTACAAACTGTCGTTTTAGACCACAAAATATGTGTAAATGATCTGTATAAAAGAATGTTACAAGTGAAGGGGTGGTTTCGCTCAGCCCTTTGTGCCAGTTCCTGAGATACTTTCGTCTTGATTCTTAAATATGCATATATTCAAGTAGGTACTTTTTCTCATGTTCAGCTACATTGTTCAGATATTCGGTATTTTACTGTTAACATTTCTTCAGTTGTATATTCTCCTTTCCTAGCACTGTTATGTCACTGTCAACTATGTTCCTCTGCCACTGTGTCCCTCTTTTTCTCTCACACTAGCATTGTCTCCCTCGCTCTTTCTACACCACAACTAATTCCATTATCTCTATCTCTTTCCTGCTATCACTGTCTCCTCCTCTCTCAGAGTAAAAAAGCGCCAATACTTCCGCATACCAATATTTTGTGACAACTTTTAAAAATGATGATGAAGGTAGAATGAGGCAAGTGGTACTCCACTTTTCAGTCACAGTCTTTTAATAAAGAGGAGCATACTCGCCTTTTTGTGCTCCGATAGGAGCATTTTTCCTCTATTTTTCTTTTCTCTGCTACAACACTGTATGTCACTCATATGAAAAGAACTTGATGGGTAGTAAAATTTTGATAGTTTACTTATGTGAAATTGAAATAACGAAAAACTAATTTTACACCTCAAACCAAGTTTTACATGCACAAAAAATTTGCACGTGCTTCAGTACTGCAACGGAGACACTTTACATCGTAACGGAGACACTTCACATCGTATTTCTCTGTGCTTTCTCACTTTATAAACTACACTCCTGGAAATTGAAATAAGAACACCGTGAATTCATTGTCCCAGGAAGGGGAAACTTTATTGACACATTCCTGGGGTCAGATACATCACATGATCACACTGACAGAACCACAGGCACATAGACACAGGCAACAGAGCATGCACAATGTCGGCACTAGTACAGTGTATATCCACCTTTCGCAGCAATGCAAGCTGCTATTCTCCCATGGAGACGATCGTAGAAATGCTGGATGTAGTCCTGTGGAACGGCTTGCCATGCCATTTCCACCTGGCGCCTCAGTTGGACCAGCGTTCGTGCTGGACGTGCAGACCGCGTGAGACGACGCTTCATCCAGTCCCAAACATGCTCAATGGGGGACAGATCCGGAGATCTTGCTGGCCAGGGTAGTTGACTTACACCTTCTAGAGCACGTTGGGTGGCACGGGATACATGCGGACGTGCATTGTCCTGTTGGAACAGCAAGTTCCCTTGCCGGTCTAGGAATGGTAGAACGATGGGTTCGATGACGGTTTGGATGTACCGTGCACTATTCAGTGTCCCCTCGACGATCACCAGTGGTGTACGGCCAGTGTAGGAGATCGCTCCCCACACCATGATGCCGGGTGTTGGCCCTGTGTGCCTCGGTCGTATGCAGTCCTGATTGTGGCGCTCACCTGCACGGCGCCAAACACGCATACGACCATCATTGGCACCAAGGCAGAAGCGACTCTCATCGCTGAAGACGACACGTCTTCATTCGTCCCTCCATTCACGCCTGTCGCGACACCACTGGAGGCGGGCTGCACGATGTTGGGGCGTGAGCGGAAGACGGCCTAACGGTGTGCGGGACCGTAGCCCAGCTTCATGGAGACGGTTGCGAATGGTCCTCGCCGATACCCCAGGAGCAACAGTGTCCCTAATTTGCTGGGAAGTGGCGGTGCGGTCCCCTACGGCACTGCGTAGGATCCTACGGTCTTGGCGTGCATCCGTGCGTCGCTGCGGTCCGGTCCCAGGTCGACGGGCACGTGCACCTTCCGCCGACCACTGGCGACAACATCGATGTACTGTGGAGACCTTACGCCCCACGTGTTGAGCAATTCGGCGGTACGTCCACCCGGCCTCCCGCATGCCCACTATACGCCCTCGCTCAAAGTCCGTCAACTGCACATACGGTTCACGTCCACGCTGTCGCGGCATGCTACCAGTGTTAAAGACTGCGATGGAGCTCCGTATGCCACGGCAAACTGGCTGACACTGACGGCGGCGGTGCACAAATGCTGCGCAGCTAGCGCCATTCGACGGCCAACACCGCGGTTCCTGGTGTGTCCGCTGTGCCGTGCGTGTGATCATTGCTTGTACAGCCCTCTCGCAGTGTCCGGAGCAAGTATGGTGGGTCTGACACACCGGTGTCAATGTGTTCTTTTTACCATTTCCAGGAGTGTATGTTTTTGCCTTACACCGCATTTCACGTGCATATTTAACGTTTACATGTTGTGTAACTTTGAACCTCTGTATCTTGCAAAAGAATAAAGATGTAGAGAAAAATTTCAAATTTGTTCTAGATCGAGACGTTAGGAATGAATCGTAAAAATGTTAGCCATTTGCTGTGCATAGCCGTCTTGGAATCTTCAGCTGGGTTTTGACGCTGGAGACATCAAAAATATAGTAAAGAAAGCCCTTTTTGGGGTTTTCCGAGGAACAGCCCATGAACTAATGGTGTCTGCATAAGTCCCATCTAACCCACCGCAAACCACACCAAATGTAAAAAGAACCAACCGATTTGTTCCATTTGGCTTCCAAGATGCTACTCCAGGCGGGTGTAAAATGAATGTGCGTAACGGAAAAAACTGAACGCGAAAATGAAGATTTGGCCCTGTCTGAAGCAGATCTTAGGATCTCTTAATGGTGATATCTCCTCCTTCTGACTCTTTAACATATAGATTACAACATAAACATAAATGAATGGTTAACGGAACTAATAACTATAAAATTATAAACGTTGTTCTTGCTTGTACATTTATTGTATATTAAAACCCTTTTATATATTACAAATGTTTATATATCAATGTCCAATGGACATAAAGAGCCACAAACGAATTTCCTAACTAATATTATTGATCAGTTGCCCAGTTCTGCCCCATTTTATGGCTACGCGAACTAATATAATAACGCGAGATGACTGACATCTATGTACTCAATACTAGAAGACACTTCTTTCATAGATGATCTACAGTTGTGTGCATCCTCAGTGGAAATAAAAGTTATGTGATCACAGCTGTTTAGCATTATAGCCCTAATAAGCCGAAGCAGTTAGCAACATCACTATATGTACTGCGTCTGGTACGTCAGAGTGATGGTACTCATACAAGTCTTCGATGATGGAAGGACTCCAGTCACAAAATAAACTCTTTCAAACGCTAGGTCGGCAGAAGATGGTCCTTTGACTGCTATACTCTAATATTGTCTTCTCTTCTCTGTGTTCTACAGACAAGAAACGTGAACTCCCAGCCACAAGGACGGAGTTCAGATAACGTCTCTACATGAGTATAGACAGAAGAAGTGCTCTCAATCATTGAACGCTGCGTACTCAACGACGATTCCCTAGCCGGAGGCAAAGTCCAGAATGTATAAGTTGGCAACAGTGCCTAACTGTTCTAACTATAAAATCTCCTGAGAGCAAAGACAGCAAGTCCGTCTGTAACAACAAAAGCTGATACTGAGCAACCATCAAACGCGGGCACGCTAAATGGAAGACTTCTTCTCTCCACCGCTGGCTTCCCAGCAAAGCTCGGCCTCCCTACCTCGTAGCTCAGAAGGCGAATCATTTTCTCGAAACCACGGAATATTATCCTTCCCTACAGATTCTTCTGAATGCCGACCAACCATATTTTAGTCTTTAGTCGTCCAGCACGGAAAGTTTGCGATGAAATACCTGTACTCATACAATGGTACGCTTCTCAGAGAAAAAATCCTCGGAAATAATCCAGCCTGCGATTTCCGATAACGCTTTCCTCATTCCTCTCTGCTGGGTCGAAGATTTTCAGTTTCCGAAGTATTATCCGGTTATCCTTCCGGCCCCCGCTACAATACCAGCTGGCAGCCGTTGTATTGTGTTTATAGACTCAGGTTCCCCGACCGTCCATCTTGACATTTCCTGTATAAAGCAGGACCAACACACCTATGATGACTTTTCCATCTAGGACTTCAGTTACACCTGCCGTTTCATTTCCACTGGCGTTCCAACCTCTTCTGGTATGGGCAATCATTCATTATGCCATTTTGATAATAAAGATACTTCATCACCTTTCATGCAACAAGCGTTCACAATTGATTACAAGGTGTACGTGACAATGTCAGTCTTCTTTAAATATCCATATATACGATGTACAACCTATCAAATGATACCTAATTCTGGTTGTTAATCATGGCAAAGTATGAAGATGAGTGCTTGTAAGGTGCGAAATTATAGCCACCTTACAATACCCCCACCTAATGAACTATTTTGTACTAGGATGGCGTAATTCTTGTAGTATTATCTCATCCAGTACAAATAACATAGCCATCAATTGTCTGTACAAGCAAACTAATAAGAGCACGATGGCAGAGGAACAATGATACGTTCTTCTACTGTGATTCTGCGTTCACTCATGGGCTTACTGCCATAATTTATTTACTACATGTTTATTTTAATCGGTCTGCTCCTTATATTTGGAACATTTTTTTGAGACATTACATTTGGAATGTACAATAACACTCAAAATAACCCATGTTATCAAAGGAAATTTAACATTATACATTTTTATGCTCTTTCAAAATGGCAGTTCCCATCTTTCTTTAGACTTAAGGCCCATGCTCTCAGTCATTCATCCATCCCTAAGACATAGGTTGAGGCAAGAAATATTGAAATAAAGTATCCTAATCTTTTCAAAGTGGTCATCCATTAAATTACATGTGCTGGATGTAGCCATTAATATGCAAAACAAGCACTTATGTAAGTTATTCTAGAGGTTACCTATTGGTCATTATACAATCATATAAAATTCTGTGCAACATCCTGCACAATTTTACTTGGTCGTATTTATGCTCTTGGCTTACGTTTAAAAAACATCATTTCACAAACTGGTTGTGCAAGTCTAGTGTTTCCCTAACGTGTATACTCTTTAAACATTCCAAAAATCAGCATTATTTGACAAACTGCATTTACTTTTACCGCGAAAACTAATTTGTAATAAGAGTTGGGTTCGACCACCAATTTTAAGTAATGTTCTTGTTCAGTGTATAAAAATGTTATACATTTAAACATTAAAAACCATAGCATCATCATCAAATTAAATGACAAACAATAATTTTACATAAATAAATACACAAATAAAATTCTGGAAATACACAAATATTTAAAATGTTGAAGCATATAGCATCATTATCAAAGAGAATGACATACAATAATTATACATGACTAAATATATATATATTTTCTAAGAACTACCTTGAAAATAAGTACAAGATGTTTACAAAATGATAAATATCGGAAACTGTTAGTTTGTGGGTGTAACTGTTCAGTGTTCACTAAATTATATAGATTTTTTTATCAAGAGTCACACACGGATTCGGATTTCATAACACACTTTCATCTTCATTTGTGAACAGGGATGGGAGCTGCAGGTTTTGTGAAGTTTAGGAAGCTAAGATTGTTGAGATCAATTATGGTAGCTTTGCAGGTCAGCCTTTGGACCCTTAGCCCATTGTTGATCCCATCAGGTTACAAGTCTCTCGCAGAGTTGATGATGTGGAAGGATGAGGGGGGTACTGTCAGATAGGATGTTTATAGGTCACCTAGAATTCTTCTGCATCGGCTAAGGAAGTGTAATTGTATCTGGTCTTCAGTTCTTCATGTTTCTTCTTATTACAATGTTTGTGTTCCTACTCTTCTGTTATTCATATCGCTTCTTTCCCTTGATGTAATTGTTGTGTTTTGGATAAGTATATCGATAATTGTGGATAGGTAGGATATCTGTTTGGCGACATTATACAGGGAACTTGAGTCGTTGTGTGACTCAGATTCCTCTGAAGTCAGTTCCAGGTAACTGATTGCTATGGATTATGATGTTTATCAGCCTCTGTCTGGCAGAGAACAGCAGAAGGAAAAGTAAATAGAATTCACAGTTCCGTATTGCTATTAGCAGTTACGCTGTGTCATGAGTGCAATTTGTTTATCTCGTCTCCATCGTGTAATGCAATAGTGAAGACAAATCATTAGAGGCCGTTTACACACACCCGTCCTGACCAGACCCAGCAGGGCTGCTGCGGATGGCCGCTCGTTACCTGCTCTGTTGTAGCCGGCCAAGGTCTTCAGACAGCCCCATTTGAATATGCCAGCTGTTTGCCTATGTCCACAACATGGCTTCAGCTTACCAATGGCGTGCTTTGCTTGCTTTTCTCTGCAGCTGTGCCGTTAGCCTCCCGTTCCATCCGCACATCACCTTGTTGCTTCCAGTGCGTCTCGCAAAGTTTTTTGTGCGTCCTGAGCCCACTAATACATAAAATTAGTTTCCCATTTACACAAATACTATGCAAGACACAAAATCATTGACATGTTTCTGTTTTGAAATATAAATTTTTAAGATGAATGCACTAGTGAGGTCATTTATCTTTTATTATTGTTCTAGCTGTACAATCAGCCAAGACGCACACTTATTTACTCTTATTATTCTGATCAAAATTTCATGTACAAAGTTAATGTTAATTATAAAAGAACATATTCCTCAAACCATGTAATTTAGTTATTAAATATCTGTTGGCATCTGTACACCTATACAAATTACATACAACAGTAGAATTAAGATTATCACCAGATCCCAATGTTAATAATAGCAAATATTACTTGTTAAACTACTGGTCAGTAGGATGTTTATACTAGTCTAACTAGAACTATATTCAAAGTACTACACTGTCGTTGGGTATTACAAGATCGTCCAATCTCATGGCTCCTGGTTTCGTCATGGACGTCATCGTGAACATCTGTGAACAATAAAGTGCACGTCTGCAGAAAACATACAAGAATGAATGATTAAGCGGGCCTCTTCTTCATTTCATGCTTCGGCTTGATTCCTGTGGACAGTCATAAACTACGTAGTAAGTTTAGTACAGAATTACTGATATTTTCTTTAATAACACTTTGGTGTACCTTCTTTCATGTTTATACTCAGTAATACCTTCTCTGTCACTGTCCTTTCCCTGGAGGTGCTGCTATTACCTTTATCTGCCGTTAACTCTTCCTTTTTAGGTTACTAAAGTTACATTTTATTTTACTAGTGGTACCTACAAATATAAAGATTTTAGTACATTATATAAAATCATTGCTCATCAACATGACTGCCATGCCCTTATGTGTTACCCACGATGTCATGTGCTTTGAATGCATAGCATTTCTTACTTACATTTCGTACTTGCATAACTGGCGGACCTCTCATCCTACATTTTCTTACTTTCATTTATTAATTTTTACTTGTCTATATCCCCTTCTTTCACTTCCATTTCACATCGCTTTTTCAATTATTTGCTTGATGTATTCCAATCTCTGTCTTCCTCTACAGTTTTTGCCCTCTACAGCTCCCTCTAGCACCATGGAAGTCATTCCCTCATGTCTTAGCAGATGTCCTATCATCCTGTCCCTTCTCCTTATCAGTGTTTTCCACATATTCCTTTCCTCTCCAATTCTGCGTAGAACTTCCTCATTCCTGACCTTATCAGTCCACCTAATTTTCAACATTCGTCTATAGCACAACATCTCAAATGCTTCGATTCTCTTCTGTTCCGGTTTTCCCACAGTCCATGTTTCACTACTATACAATGCTGTACTCCAGACGTACATCCTCAAAAATTTCTTCCTCAAATTAAGACCGGTATTTGATATTAGTAGACTTCTCTTGGCCAGAAATGCCTTTTTTGCCATAGCGAGTCTGCTGTTGATGTCCTCTTTGCTCCGTCCGTCATTGGTTATTTTACTGCCTAGGTAGCAGAATTCCTTAACTTCATTGACTTCGTGACCATCAATCCTGATGTTAAGTTTCTCGCTGTTCTCAATTCTACTACTTCTCATTACCTTCGTCTTTCTCCGATTTACTCTCAAACCATACTGTGCACTCATTAGACTGTTCATTCCGTTCAGCAGATCATTTAATTCTTCTTCACTTTCACTCAGGATAGCAATGTCATCAACGAATCGTATCATTGATATCCTTTCACCTTGTATTTTAATTCCACTCCTGAACCTTTCTTTTATTTCCATCATTGCTTCCTCGATGTACAGATTGACGAGTAGGGGCTACAAGCCTTGTCTTACACCCTTCTTAATACGAGCGCTTCGTTCTTAATCGTCCACTCTTATTATTCCCTCTTGCTTGTTGTACATATTGTATATGACCCGTCTCTCCCTATAGCTTACCCCTACTTTTTTCAGAATCTCGAACAGCTTGCACCATTTTATATTGTCGAACGCTTTTTCCAGGTCGACAAATCCTATGAAAGTGTCTTGATTTTTCTTTAGCCTTGCTTCCATTATTAGCCGTAACGTCAGAATTGCCTCTCTCGCCCCTTTACTTTTCCTAAAGCCAAACTGATCGTCACCTAGCGCATTCTCAATGTTCTTTTCCATTCTTCTGTATATTATTCTTGTAAGCAGCTTCGATGCATGAGCTGTTAAGCTGATTGTGCAATAATTCTCGCACTTGTCAGCTCTTGCCGTCTTCGGAATTGTGTGGATGATGTTTTTCCGAAAGTCAGATGGTATATCGCCAGATTCATATATTCTACACACCAACTTGAATAGTCGTTTTGTTGCCACTTCCCCCAATGATTTTAGAAATTCTGATGGAATGTTATCTATCCCTTCTGCCTTATTTGACCGTAAGTCCTCCAAAGCTCTTTTAAATTCCGATTCTAATACTGGATCCCCTATCTCTTCTAAATCAACTCCTGTTTCTTCTTCTATCACATCAGACAAATCTTCACCCTCATAGAGGCTTTCAATGTATTCTTTCCACCTATCTGCTCTCTCTTCTGCATTTAACAGTGGAATTCCCGTTGCACTCTTAATGTTACCACCGTTGCTTTTAATGCCACCAAAGGTTGTTTTGACTTTCCTGTATGCTGAGTCTGTCCTTCCGACAATCATATCTTTTTCGATGTCCACATTTTTCCTGCAGGCATTTCGTCGCTATAACACTCAAACAATATTTCGGTGCGCTCATACGGTATTCTGCAGAACTGGCCGCCATACTTTGACGACACACGTGCGTGTCACCGCAAATTACTACTAGCATGTCACTCATTTGCTAAACATGGAAAATAGACACTCTTTTCATGAAGTCTTCCTAATTTTTTTTTTCAAAATGCTGACGTTCTCTGCTAATACGTTCCATATCAACTGGGTAACAAACTTACCAATTCACACATCTTTACAACATTTTTGCAGTGACACACGTTTCTTATTTTTACTTTATTCCTTCATGGACAGATAGCACATCTTAAACTCCAAACACCTTTTAAATTGTACGCTCAGCTTTCTGTGCACATACTTATAGCCTACAGCAAGAGACATACCCTAATTTTTTCACCCTCGACATCCTGCCCTTTTTTATGCACTGTAGTACTTCTTTTAACATGATAATAGCACAAAAAATATTGATAAATCTACATATCTATTCAGAGCAATAACTAAACTTAATTGCTAACTATATGCAATATATTTTACTTTCACCATACAAGCTCACTTTAATTCTTCCCATTTATTCTGTAAATGGCTTGAGACGGCTCATATGATGGAGTCCCAAAGATTTTCCTGATGTCACAGACTCAATTTCAACCGCATTTGCATGCGCTATTCTTCTTATACATACAAGGCCGCTGTATCTCTTGAAGAACTTTTGACATAGCTTCATTTGTTTATTGGACAACCTACAAGAGTTAACTAAGACTTTTTGTCCAATTACAAATTCCCTTACGTGCGCCTTTTGGTCCGCGTGCACCAGTGACCAGAATATTGCGCAAAGCCTCCTCCACTATGACTTTGAAATGATAATTAAGACGCTACGCTGCCGGCAGGCGTTGATTTACACCAACGTGGACAGCTTTTTTGTGGTCAGCGCGTCCTCTGTGGAAAATCGATCAATCCTCGAATTTTATCTGGAGAGTCCCTATTCTTCAGAACCATCATAGGGGGCATCAATGTAGTACTGTGGGAGAGCTCGTTTATCACATGCTGAAAATCTTTAAGAAATACCTCCCAGCTAGCATGATTCTTTCCAAAGTATAGTCTACATAAATTACCCAAATCTTTCATCATTCTCTCTGCGGGGTTTGAACTGAGATGAAATCTACTAATAAATATAGGATTTTTTTTATATCTTCCTAGTGTTCTTTTCCAAACCTCAGATTTATATTGAGGTCCATTATCTGAGATAATACAATCTACAGCTCCCACTTGGTTTATGAAGTCTCTGCACAAGGCTTTACTCACAGTTGCACCAGTCGCCCTTTTTAGTGGTGTCAACGTCACAAATTTGGATGTCAGCTCCAATACTACCACTATATATTGATGGCCCCTCGGTGTATTGGGTAATGGTCCCATTAAATCCGTCGATGCCATATGCCTTAGTTTCTCAGGGATAATTGGGTATAAAGCAGCCTGGATCCCTACAGTAATGGATTTCACCTTTTGGCAGTTTTTACAGATGACTAGTACTTTTCTTAAACGTTTCTCCATGTTTTTAAAATAGCAGACACTCCTCATTTTTATAAAGCATTTTCGTGGACCGAAATGTGCGTAACTTAGGTGTGTATTCCATATAAGGTTATTTATTAACTCATTTGGTATGCACACCACCCACAACGAATCATTAACGTTTGCCCTATAAAACAGGATCCTTTTTCTCATGAGGTGGCGCTGTCTTATGCGGGCCTGCGTCCGATCCTTCCATTTTTCCTTTATTTTGACTAGATCTGGGTCTTTGTCCTGCTCATTCTGGATATTCCGCATCGTTACAGTGACGAAGTTTTCAAATGCAACCCCTTTGAGGTAGAACAACGAAAAGTGCTCTTGATCTAATGCTTCAGCCGTCTCTTCTGTTATGCCAATAGGTGAGTGGGACAGAGCGTCAGCAATGACGTTTGTCGTGTTGGCACATAGACTGTCGAAAACTGGTATTCTTGAAGCACAGCTACCCATCTCGCTAGTCTGCCATGTTAGGAGAAATTCTAGGGCCCTATGGTCCGTATAGACTTTTGCTTTTCTACTGAACAGAAAGTACCTAAACTTGTTAAATCCCCATACTATTGCAAGGGCTTCAAGTTCGGTAACAGAGTAATTCCTTTCACTTTTGGATAGTACCCTGCTACCAAAGGTGATTTTTCTGTGTACTAATTTGACGTTTTGTTCACACTCCTGGAACAACATAACTCCCAAACCGGTCTTCGCGCTGTCAGTGGCCATACAAAAATCTTGTGATAAGTCAGGATATGATAAAATCAGAGCATTGACGGGTGCCGCCTTCAAATTATTGAATTCTCGGTTTGCACACTCATCCCACACCCTGGGTGTTCCTTTTCCCGTCAATTGGCAGAGTCAGGGACTTACTAAAGTTTCCACATAGATAAAATTCTTATAGAAATTTATTATTCCTAGAAACCCTCTCAGATATTTTATGGTTGTAGGAGTGGCAAACTTTGCAATTGCTGCCATTGTCTCTGGGTAGGTCCTCCTCTTATCACGTATCCCAGAAAGCTAACCCTACTGCTCCCAAAACAAGACTTCTCAATGTTTGGAGTCACCCCATACCTTTTCAGACTGCCTAACACATCCTCTAAGAGTTTGTTATGTTTCTCCCAGGTATTTTCTGCTATCAATATATCGTCTACAAAACATGTGATCTTCTCTTTTAACTCTTCACTCAGTATTTTGCTAAAAACCCTGATAAATTCATCTGAAGATATATTCAATGTAAAAGGGAGCCTTTTGAATTGAAAACACCTTCCGAAGTCAATAAAGGCCGTGTATTCTCGCAAGTCAGGCTCGAGCTCTATCTGCCAAAAGCTCGATCGCAAATCAAGCGAAGAAAACACTGAAACCCGAGGAAATCTTTGAAGGAGCCCCTCAAGCCTTTCAGGGCTTCCATTTCTGGTACAATAATGGTATTTATTTGGCGTGAGTCTAACACCAGTTGAATTCCACCGTCCTTTTTGTCTACTATGCATAGTGGACTATTATACTCAGATCTCGCGGCCTCAATTATACCTTCGTCCTCCATTCTTCGTAGTTCACCTAGGACCCTTTCCCGGTATGACCATGAGATGGATTAAGGAGAAACCCGAAATGGTCTATGTTTCTTTACCTCAAATTTATATTGATACCCCTTAATGCATCCGGTTTTATGTGAGAAGATCTCTGCATTATTTTTGAGTGAAAGCGCCAACCCTTGCCTGTTCATATTATCTATGTTTTCTAGATTCTCGAGTTTCAAATCAATCTTACTGTTAATTTCATTAATCTGTTCACGTTCTGACTTGAACTCTGCTCTATTCTCATTATTTTTCCTGCACTCTTCCCTCTGAGCTGCATGTTGGTCCGTGAATTGTAGTTTTAAACAGCTCGCTGGAATTTGAACTTTTATTGCCTCCTCATCAAATCTGGTTTTCATTTTATTCTCTTTTCAACTCCCATCTTCCTAAATCAATGATAGCTTTCTGCGCTGAAAGAATTATATTAGCTGTTAGTTTCGGTATTATGAACAAATTTGCAGTCATCTGGTGTCCTTGGCATTCAGAATCTAGACGTGTTTGTTGCGATATTTCCATACCCTTCCCAACTAACACACCTCGTACCTTTGTTTTTTGTAGTGTGAGCATCGGTGGATGAACTGAATCCTTGCATTTAGCGAACAGGCTATCTGAAATAGCTTAGAGTTCACTTCCACTATTACAGCAGTACCCATAATCCCTCCAATTTGTGCTTTTACCACTGGATAGATTTCCTGTTTGGGTAACGTTTCCTTTTCCGCAAGTAATATCTCCCTCATGTCCTCATATTCTATAATATTTATGTTATTACTTCCGAGAAGGTTTACGGGCGTATTTTCACTAGTGCCCGTCGTCTGGCCTAGTCATTGTTCACTTTCTATATCATTTTGCCGTACTCTCCCAGGGTTAGGTGGTCTTATTTCAACTGATTATTCCCGGTTCCTTTTGTTATTCATTTCACCACATCCTGGGTCAGACTGTTGACGAGTTTCTCTATTGTCGCCCCATAATGTGCCATTATTTTGTGCCTCCCAACTGCATTCATTTTGTTGCCTATATTCTCTGCCATAGTTCTTCCATTGTACATTGTTCCCACTACTATATCTATGGTCCATGTTTTGGTGAGGTGGACGATTTACATTGTTTTGCCAATTATGGCCTCTATTATTCCCTCTGTTGATCTCCCTTCCTTCACTTTGCACGCCTCTCTGCCTACGTTTTTCTCGCGCCTGCTGCTCATTCAAAGCGAACTCCAACTCTCTTAGGATACCCTTGAATCCTTCTACATCACTTCCACATCGGCCGTCGGGCGGTTGCTGGTAGGAAATTGACAACTTCATGTAACACAATCTTATGATTTCAGCTGGTGTGCATGGGCCGTCCAAATACTGATTTTTCTTGGTCAAGTTTTCGAAATACTTCACCAGACTATGGAACCCTGAACTCTCTAAGTCTCTGTTCATCATTATTTCCTGTTTGGTCCTGTCCTGTGTCTCCTTGGACCAGAATTTTTTCAAAAATGCGTCACGAAACTCTTCGTATGACGTGCACGTTTTTGCAATGTTCCGCATGCATTTGCCCGATGTTCCCTCGATATGTAAACACACGAAGTCCAGTTTGTACAGCAGAGGCCAGTTAGGAGGTAATGATAAATCAAACCGTCCAATATAAGTTTTTCTGTGTAAAACATTACCCTTATCTTTGTAATGCTAGAATTTTCGTACAGAGATAACATTCTTAAAATTGAAAATTTCATTAGAATTTCTTCCCGCTCGGCCTACCACATTCTCACTTGGCGCTAACGTTTCCGGTCTACCGTTACTTTGGGCATCCTCTCCTCTACTCCCTGTTACGTATTCATCAGTGGAAAAAAGTCCCATGGTGCGCATTATCTGGTAACAATTATGCATATGAAATATCTCATTGCTGTTCTCCGTCAATTCCGACCCAGTCGTGCCCTGTGTAGATGCGGGGCCATATCTCCAGTGATATTTTGTTGCACTGCAGATATGCTTTCAGTCTGTAGTTGACGAACAACTCTCACAGTGGAGCACATTCGAGTATCGTCTGGGCTTGGACATGATCATGCTGAGTTTGAACTGGCTCTTTCGCTTTCTGTTATTTCCAAATCGTCTACTATTTCTTTTTTGAGATGTGATTTTTGACAAGGTTGAGACCTGACTTCCTGAGATAATTATTTAATTTCGCTTCTATGTTTTGTTTAAATTGGGAGAGTTCCGTGGTCAATGCATTATTTAGTGCAATTTCTGTCTTTGCAGCTGCGTTATTTCTACTTGTTTCACACGTCTCTGCAACTTCGTTAATGCACCTCTACCTATCTTTGTTGTGTTTTTTGTTCTCTCTAATGTTTCAATAGCAATCCGCTTTGTGCCCCTCTCTAGCAATCGTGCCTCGTTCACGGTTCTTCTGACCTCCTCTCGTTCTAGTTTTGTTCGGAGCGTCACTACCTAATTTTTCACTTCCCTCGTTTCATGTTTTATTGGCTGTATTTCGACATTAAAGTTTTGAATTTTACTTCCCATTTCAGCACTAATGTTTTGAATTTTACTTCCCATTTCAGAGCATACTTCATCATTCCCCTTTTTTATTTGCTCTCCCAATTCAGCATGACCCTTTGAATTTTATTTCCCATTTCTGAGCTGACCTTCTGAATTTTACTCCATTGCTTTTAGGTAAGCAAGGATGTCCAACACACCTGTGTTATCTAAATCTTCCCTCCTATTGTGACTTTCTCTTTCTCTACTCTTAGGTGATCTTCTCCTCTTTTCCCTTTCCATTTCTTGGTATTCAAGAAAGTCATCACCACACGCCCCTGATATATTGCCTCATGACGATGTCACTGACAGCGATCTACCATGATTCTTAGTTGTTCTGCGTTCACTTGGACTCCCTACATTATATTCCCGTATCTCTATGATCGCCTCAGTGTGTCTCTGTTCCTCATCTTTGTTATCAGATTGCCCACCACAGGCTTGACTGTGTCTACCATCCTCAGAAAATTTCCTTGGATCGGTATTCTCCTCACCTGTGCCTTGTGCTGATAACATAGCTAACTCTTTCTCATCCCATAGTCTTTCATGACTACCACATGTATCTGCCATTTATATACTCTTACAACTAGTGAACTGTTGTGCTACTAAGTGTGCTTTCGCCTTAGTTATCATGGACTGATCCCTGATATCAGTTCTCCCTTAAAAATACACACAATTTACACTACCCACATTTATTATGTAATGGGCATGTAACATAAATATCTACAACAAGCAAGCTAAACTAATGGCAACGTCATGAATGAGCAGTGTCGTTACAATACAAACAAAATACAATGACAATGACATAACATAAATATAAATAAATTTCAGCCAGTGGGCTGAAGCGCAACACCTCTGAAAAGAAATACAATAAAATACACAAATATTATTTTTAATGTTGTCATGTGACTTTACCACTGCAAACTATACATACAAGCTGGTGATCACTATCAATAACACCTAATCATTACAAATGGGAAGCAAATTGAAAATTTCTGAGGTTTCAAACCACTTTATGGCTACTTTCGGAAAACTCTAAGTAGGTTCCTGGTAGGGTCACCATTTCCAAGATGCTACTCCAGGCGGGTCTAAAATGAATGTGCACAACAGAAAAAACTGAAGGCAAAAATGAAGATTTGGTCCTTTCTATCTCTTAATGGTGATATCTCCTCCTTCTCGCTCTTTAACATATAAGTTAAAACTTAAACATAAATGAATGATTAAGGGAACTAGTAACTATAAAATGATAAATGTTGTTTCTGCTTATTCATTTATTGTATATTAAAGCCACTTTGTATATTATAAATGTTTATATATCAGTATCCAATGGACATAAAGAGAGACAAAATGAATTTCTTAACTAACATTACTGATCAGTTATCCAAATCTGCCCCGTTTTATGGCTACACAGTCTAATATAAATAATGCGAGATGACTGACATCATCTACGTACCAAACACTAGAAGACACTTCTTTCAAATATGATCTACAGTGGTGTGCATCCTCTGTGGAAATACGTTATGTGATCACAGCTGTTTAGCCTTTTAGCCCTAATAAGCCGAAGCAATTAGCAATATCACCATATGTTTGCGTCCAGTGCTTCAGAGTGATAGTGCTTGTACACGTCTGCGACGATGGAAGAACTCCAGCCACAAAATAAACACTTTCAAACACTAGGACAGCAGAAGGTTGTCCTCTGAGTACTATAGTCTAATACTGTCTTCTGCTCTCTGTGATCTACAGACAAGAAACGTGAACTCCCAGCCACAAGGACGAAATTCAGATAATGTCTCTACATGAGTATAGACAGAAGAAGTGCTCTCAATCACTGAACGCTGGGTACTCAATGACGACTCCCTAGCTGGAGGCAAAGTCCAGAATGTATAAGTTCGCAACAGAACAGTGCCTAACCGTTCTAACTATAAAATCTCCTGAGAGCAAAGACAGCAAGTCCGTGTGTACCAACAAAAGCTGATACTGAGCGACTGCCAAACATGGGCACTCTAAACCGAAGACTTCTTCTCCCCACCACTGGCTTCCCATCAAAGCTCGGCTCCCCTCCCTCATAACTCAGAAGGTGAATCATATTCCCGAAACCACGGAATATTCTCCCTCTCTACAGGTTCTTCCGAAAGTTGACCAACCATATTTTAGTCTTTTGTCGTCCAGCGCGGAAAGTTTGCGAGGAAATACCTGTACTCATACAATGGTACGCTTCTCAGAGAAAAAATCCTCGGAAATAACCCAGCCTGCGATTTCCGAGGTAACGCTTCCTCGTTTCTTCCTGCTGCATCCAAGATTTTCAGAGATTCCGAAGTATTATCCGGTTATCGTTCCGGCCCCCGCTACAATACAACCGGCCGCCACTGTATTGTGTTTGTAGACTCAGGTTCCCTGACAGTCCATCTTGACATTTCCTGTGTGAAGCAGGACCAACACACCTGCGCGAGCTTTTCCACCCAGGGCTTGAGTTACACCTGCCGTTTCATGTCCACTGGCGTTCCAACCTCTTCTGGTATGGGCAATCATTCATTACGCCATTTTGATAATAAAGACACTTCATCACCTTTCATGCAATAAGCGTTAACAATTATTTACAAGGTGTACGCGACAATGTCAGTCTTCTTTAAATATTCATATATGATGTACAGCCTATTAAATGATACCTAACTCCGGTTGTAAATCATGGCAAAGTATGTAGATGACTGCTTGTAAGGTGCGAAATTATAGCCACCTTACAGCCTAAGCGGGAGGAAGTGTGTAACATTCACACTTTGGCCCTCTGCTGTAGTTAGTGACATTACGACGATTCTTCTAGGTGTGTATACATATGATCCCTATCCCAAGAGCTATGCAAAAGACTTCACCCTACCTTTTTACCACCAATAGGATGCGAAGTAAGAGCAGCGGAAAATCGCGTTTTTATGTGTGACGTTTTGAAACATATCGGTAAGCATGCTGTCACATGTACGCCGATTTGTGTCATCACAGGCAGCAGGACATATGGCACACAGTAATGAAATCGTATCAGACATCGCTTTACTTAATAATCAAAGAGACGGTTGTCAAAAAACTGCACAAATCACCTCACAAAACATTTCCATATAGCTGTGTAATTATCGCAGGACTCGATAACATGATACACATTGCTTTGTAGCTCTCAGGCAATGCACATAAGTCAATCACTGTTTTGATTATGCACTAATTGTGACATACACGTATTCGAAAACACTGAAGCAGAAGCCTGGAAAATACTTCACCCACTTCATGAAAACCAGTGAACCTCCAGACCGACCATGGTGAAGAATTCATTTCAAATTGGCAGTGCACTTACACGGAATACACCATTATTCGACAAGCATGCACGTGAAGACCAACAACATCCAGTGATTTAACAAGAGTATCGAGAAACGTATTTGATTTTGATTTAATGTACACACACGAATGAATCGACATACTCTCACAACTCCAACAGAATTGTGTATCAGACTTTGAAAATGTATCCTACTGATTTTCGATACAACCATTTACGGTAATCTGTGAACAATTCTAAGAAACCATTTAACCTTCACAGAGAGAAATTCATGGCAGGCAATCCAGTATGTTTGTTTAAAAATTCGAGATTCGGAATGAGTGTTTACTACTGGTCGACAGATATAGTCGCTATATACAGAATAACCACAGGAATTCACAAGCTTACATTATAAGTGACTGTAAAACAATGTTTTCTGTGGTGGTGGGGACGGGGGAGAGGGGGGTAAATTCTACAGTGGCGTATTACAGGAGAGTGGAGAACCAGATACACTTCTCATAGGACGAGTGTTATAAAGACGGAGTCGGGAAATATTTGTTGTTTGGTTTGGTTTCTCACCTTTACATCACAGGTGGGAAGATGTATAACTACAAGTGTCTGAAAACACATTAGTATCATTCCAGCATTCACGCTGAGCTTCAGTTAACAACAAAATCAATAATTTGTCTATAGACTGTCACAACCTAGTTATAACTCTTCTGGAACCAGAAATAAACCGGAAAAAACATCTTAGATATGGAGAATAATGGATACATTTATTATACAAAGCCTATAGAGGATACTCATCTTCTTGAAACATCAGTAGGCGCCACACTAAAGATTCAATGTTAGCTGAAAATCCCAAATCTACGCATTGTTGCGAGAGCTGTGTGAGCTCTACTGAAATTAAGAACAGGAATACGATGCGTACTGAAGAAGAAGAAAAAGAATTTAAGGGTGATGAGAAGACATGTTCTGAGATATCGAACTACAGAATGTCATGCTTCATTCCAACATTATAAGCTTAAGTGTAGCGAAATCAATCCAGGCTGTAAAAAAGGCACAACAGCTTAAAAGGCAGGGAAGCACAGTAGATGTTTGACCAAAAAGCTTTCACTACGTTATATGTAAAGAAATATGTTAAGACTTTCAAAATTTCCGAAGTGAGTTGTGTATTCAAACATGAATTGCTACCTTGCGTAATGCTCAGGATTACTCTCAATCTGGATTCTTCGACAGTAATAGCAACACATTTGGTTGTATATGTGAAGCATAAGTATGATGAAATTGTCTGTTGTTATGACCCATTAGGCGATTTCAACTCGCTAACTGAATTAGAGAAGTACTTTGCGCGGAAAAACGAATTCTACATTTATGAAGAGTACCTCGTTATGAGGCGTGGTCATTGTCAGGCTCCTGACCATCTACAATCACTGCAAGTTGGGGACCAGTCCTACAAGAGAGTGCATGAATTCAGATACCAAGGGCCACTTTTCACTGAGAACTGTGAAGCATTGATCAATGCCAGAATACAAGCAAGAAACCGATATTACCACAGCCTAGCACAACTGCTTCGGTCCAGATAGCTCTCCAGACAGTTTAAGATTCGACTGTACAAAACCCTGATCCAGCCTGTTGTTCTATATGGCTGTGAGACATTAAGTATCCGGAAACAGGACTTCCATAAGCTAATCGTTTTTGAGAGAAAAGTGCTTCGGAAGATCTACGGTCCGGTTCCGGATGCAGATACAGGGTACAGGGGAATGGAGGATCAGAGACAACCAAGAGCTTGAGGAACTATACCAGCAGCCCAATATAGCAGGAAATGTCAAAGCCAAACGAATGCAACGGGACGGCCATGTGGCCCGGATGGAGGATCACAGATGGCCTCGGAAGCTCCTGGATTTCGCACCTACAGGAAAGAGACCCCCAGGGAGACCCAAGAAGCGTTGGAGGGATGGCCTCCATTAAGATTTAAACCAAGTGTCAATAGATGTTGACGGATGGCGGATAGCAGCAATGGACGAAATACAGTGGAGGAGGAAACTTGTAGATGCGTGCGGTCCACTGGGCCTGATCACGTAGTAGTAGTAGTAGTAGTAGTAGTAGTAATATCAACATACTTTTGTTTGTGAGTATCTCTGTATATTATTTTCAATGTGTACTTTCCAGCAGCAGATCAGACTTTGAATGAGCTTGAACTGCATGTAGTACATCATGACAGCATCCTTGTAGAGAAGAGTTTCGCGGTAAGCGAATTATAGCGTGAATTCATATCAAAACACAGTATGAAGGTAACCTATATAATTGATTATCAAGCAGTCAAGGCATGACGATGTATCAAAATCAGATGATCTACGAATCGCTCGGATTCCATGTCCTCTCGATATTATCACATCTTTCGAATACGATGAAAGATTTTCTCACAAAAGTCAGTTGCTTCAACATCTTTGGTAATAATGATGAAATGTGCATTCCCATTCAACCTTAGGATTTTATAATGGTCCCGTGTAACAGCTATCTTTATATCGACGCTTATTTTGTTATGACTGACGGGACCAATATATCCTCAACCAGACGTGTGCACTGTTATTTTATATTCCTGTTTCACAAAAATATAAAACACCGCGAGAAATTCGCCCTTGAGTACAAATGCAGATGTCAGCCAAGTGTGCATGTTTTATTTGACCACGAACGGCATTTGTACAAGGCCTTCAATATGTTGCAAGTGTCAGTCGAGGTCAGAACAGTGTCCTGTTTAGCTGTGAGAGCATTATTTCAGAGATAAGTGAATTAGAACGAGTGCTAATAGTTGGTGCTCGAATGATGGGTGCTTCCGTAACCAAAGTAGCCGAAGTGTTTCGAGTTTCAAGAAGCACCGAATCGAAGATTTATAACGCGTACAGAGAAAGCGAAAAAACACATCTGCTACGTAACAACGCGGACCGAAGTGTGTGTTGAGTAATCGTGACGGACGATCGTTGAAGAAGATTGTGACGAAAAGTAAGGAATTGAAGAAAATCGATAAATCGTTGTTTCACACTGATTCCAACTTCTGGCTGAGTTTACGTCTGGCCTACGTCGTCCCAAGCGCACCATGCAAACTGCTTGCTGCCAAGAATGAAATATGGCGGAGCCTATTGGTGACTTGGGCAGCCATTTCGTGGTATTTCATGGACACCATGATTACTCTGCAAGACCGTTTTACGGACACACATTTTGACCAATCAGGTCCATCCCATGGTACGATGTTGGTTCCTTAATGGTGATCCTGTATTTCAAGAGGATAGAACCCTGTTCACACGGCTCTGATCGTCCAGTACTGGTTTTTGTAACACGAAGATGAAATGTCGCATCTCCCCTGGCCAGCCACCAGATCTCAATATTATCGAGCCTTTGTGGTCTATTTTGGAGAGAAGGATGCGTAATTGCTATCCACCTCCTTCATCGGTACCTGAATAGGTGACTGGAATTCGATAGTAGGAAAAGGAAGAGAAGGAAAAGTAGTAGGTGAATATGGGATGGGGGTAAGAAAAGAAAGAGGATGCCCCCTCGTAGAATTTTGCACAGAGCATAACTTAGTCATGGCTAACACTTGGTTCAGGAATCATGAAAGAAGGCTGTATACATGGAAGAGGCCTGGAGGTACTGGAAGATTTCAGATAGATTATGTAATGGTAAGACAGAGATTTAGGAACCAGATTTTAAATTTTAAGACTTTTCAGGGGCAGACATGGACTCTGTCCACAATCTATTGGTTACGAACTGTAGATTAAAACTGAAGAAATGGTAAAAAGGCGGGAATTAAAGAAGATGGGACCTGGATAAACTGACAGAACAGGTTGTAGAGAGTTTCAGGGAGATCATAAGGGAACGATTGATAGGAATGGAGGAAAGAAATACAGTAGAAGAAGAATGGGGAGCTTTGAGGGATGAAATAGTGAAGGCAGCAGAGGATCAAGTAGGTAAAAAGACGAGGGCTAGTAGAAATCCTCAGGTAACAGAAGAAATATTGAATTTAATTGATAAACGTCTCAAAAATGAGATCGACAGGAAGTGCAAAATGGCTAAGCAGGGATGGCTAGAGGACAAATGTAAGGATGTAGCGGCATATCTCACTAGGGCTAAGATAGATACTGCCTACAGGAAAATTAAAGGGATCTTTGGAGAAAAGAGAACCACTTGTAGGTTTTATCAAGAGCTCAGATGGAAACCCAGTTCTAAGCAAAGAAGGGAAAGCAGAATGGTGGAAGGAGTATATAGAAGGTCTATACAAGGGCCATGTAGTTGAAGGAAGTATTATGGAAATGGAAGAGGACGTAGATGAAGATGAAGTGGGAGATATGATACTACGTGAAGAATTTGACAGAGCACCGAAAGACCTAAGACGAAACAAGGCCCTGGGAGTAGACAACATTCCATTAGAAGTACTGACAGCCTTAGGAGAGCCAGCCCTGACTAAACTCTACCATCTGGTGAGCAAGATGTATGAGACAGGCGAAATACCCTCAGATTTCAAGAAGAATATAATAATTCCAATCCCAAAGAAAGTAGGTGTTGGCAGATGTGAAAATTACCGAACTATCAGTTTAGTAAATCATGGCTGCAAAATACTAACGCGAATACTTTACAGACGAATGAAAAAACTGGTAGAAGCCGACCTCGGGGAAGATCAGTTTGCCTTCCGTAGAAATATTGGAACACGTGAGGGAACACTGACCGTACGACATATCTTGGAAGATAGATTAAGGAAAGCCAAACCGACGTTTCTAACATTTGTAGACTTAGAGAAAGCTTTTGACAATGTTGACTAGAATACTCTCTTTCAAATTCTGAAGGTGACAGGGCTAAAATACAGGGAGCGAAAGGCTATTTACAATTTTTACAGAAACCAGATGGCGGTTATAAGAGTCGAGGGGCTTGAAAGGGAAGCAGTGGTTGGGAAGGGAGTGAGACAGGGTTGTAGCCTCTTCCCAATGTTATTCAATCTGTATATTGAGCAAGCAGTAAAGGAAACAAAAGAAAAATTCGCCATGGAGAAGAAATAAAAACTTTGAGGTTCGCCGATGACATTGTAATTCTGTCAGAGACAGCAAAGGACTTGGAAGAGCAGTTGAATGGAATGGATAGTGTCTTGAAAGGAGGTCATAAGATGAACATCAACAAAAGCAAAACGAGGATAATGGAATGTAGTCGAATTACGTCAGGTGATGCTGAGGGAATTAGATTAGGAAAAGAGACACTTAAAGTAGTGAAGTTGTTTTGCTATTTGGGGAGCAAAGTAACTGATGATGGTCCAAGTAGAGAGGATATAAAATGTAGACTGGCAATGGCAAGGAAAGCGTTTCTGAAGATGAGGAATTTGTTAACATCGAGTATAAATTTAAGTGTCAGGAAGTACTTTCTGAAAGTATTTCTATGGTGTGCAGCCATGTATGGAAGTGAAACATGGACGATAAATAGTTTGGACGAGAAAAGAATAGAAACTTTCGAAAAGTGGTGCTACAGAAGAATGCTGAAGATTGGATGAGTAGATCGCATAACTAATGAGGAGGTATTGAATAGAATTGGGGAGAAGAGAAATTTGTGGCCCACCTTGATTAAAAGAAGGGAGCGTTTGGTAGGGCATGTTCTGAGGCATCAAGACATCACCAATACGAAAGATGGAATTCGTAACATACATCGGGTGTTCCCAGATGCAGCGATACACAAACTGACAGAAAAATGAGATATTTTCTAATAATTTGATATCAATGTTAAAACTGTAAATAGAGTATACAAAGTTCAAAGTGTAAAAAAAAGGTCCGCCTACACTAAACATAAAAAACACATCTATTGTGCTACAAACTGTAGTTTTCCTTCCAGAAGGGTTGTTCAAACGTCATCTCCAGGAAGAGTATGTAGATGAAATCACCACATGGCGTAAAAGAGGAAAAAAGAATCCATTTATTTTTTAGAGCTCTCTTCAAAGGTACTAATTTTTACTCTATATTCGCATGCGAATTTCGAAGTTCAGTTTGTTGTTTCCAGTTTGCAGCAGATTCCTGTCAAAGTAAAAGTAGTCGTTATGTTGGTCCTTATCGGTTTCGCAAAAACACATTTCACCCCAGAACGTTTAGGCGCAAGCAAGGAAGAAGCCAAAGAAGTGGTCCAGTGGGCCCGGACCTCTCCTATCACCTAAATGAAATTACGAGTACACACGACCCAGTTGCCGTCTAGTGAAATTGAAAGATATAAGTGGCGATCAAAAAGTTTCCATTTCAGAATGTTTCTGCAGCGTATGTGCAATGCAACGCGACTGTGACTCGGATATTATAAGCACAGGCGTCTGAACAAGGGATCAATGTGGCATTCGTACAGTAAATGCAGAAACGTGATCTGTGGTGAGTATACTATCAAATGTGTCCAAACAGGACGAAGGGAAGTCGAAGGACAAACACTGGTAGACACCCATTGGAGAATGACGAATGTGTATGGGGCATCACGTCTGTTGAAAAGCACCATTGTGGAATGGTACGACGAGGTGTTTTGCTGCTTCACGATAACGCACGTACCCACATCGCAAATGTCGTAACGCAGAAGATACTTCAACTCAAGTGGAAGGCACTTGTGCACCTGCCTTGTAGTCCTGATCTCTCTTCGTGCTATTATCAACCCTTAGGTCTCTTAAACAGCGCTTGGAGGGTGACGAATCCTGTTGGACGAGAATGTGCAGCAGGCGGATATGGACTCCTCCACACAGCACTGTGTTTTATCAAATGGGTATTATCAGACTGGTGCAGGGATGTGTGAGTGGGATGATTGCCTCCATGCCAGTAGTGGGACAAAGTTCGTACCAGCATATTTTATTAGTGCAGGTTGCCTACATCAGGGGTAGGTATGCACTCAGGGGCAAACCTATTGTTGTCCTTCGATTGACAGGTCATTAGCCTATTGTTCTACTTTTATTGACAGGTCCTTAACCTAATGTTCTGCTAAGAGGGTCCTTCCTTTTGACTGAGAGGTCCTTAACCTATTATTCCCCAGCTCCCTCCTCCTCGCCCCCCCCCCCCCCCCTCAGGAAACCTCCCCTGTCACTGCTACAGCTATACTTTCAGGTCTCAGTTATTGGAATAGCCCCTCTCACTATTATCAATTTGATTGGCAGGAAAAAGATTCAGTTGATTGGTCATTTGTAGGGAATTCGATTGTCGTGAATAGAATAGTGTTTCAACAATTTAGGGGATTCGAGGAAGTGTATGGAATATAGTTTATTTATTTACTTAAAGAATTTTTCAGGAAATCGATTACCACCACCCCGCCACACCATCCCCGCCCACTCGCCCGCTCCCCTCTCCACCTCTACTTGGAAAATAGCGGTACCGTGGGGGAAAGGAAGGATCTCACAAAGGGTAATTCAAGGGTACATTGCTTTTTATTCCTATAAAATCAGTTTGTGGGGCTTGGATTTCTCTTGTTCATCATTCCTGCTGTCCGGAAAGATGCAGGTCTTGTAAGAAGTAATTACATTGATCGCATTTCTTTTTTTATTCCGATTGTGCAAGGAATACCATCATGAAACATACATCACACGTAATTACACACAGCTCAAAACCTTTCAATTATGAAGCATGCACTGCCCACCATCCCCTGTCCACTGGACCGCACAGGATACTACCACACACGCTCCCAGGATTCGGGATGCACTGGCGGCCCCCGCAAAGTGAAGACGCGGCCGTCAGCTACCAAACCAAGCGTAGGTGTCAGTTTGGGTACAGCAAGGATAAGATGGTGGCATCCCTTTGATACATGGCACGTGAGAAATACCTGTCGAAATACGTGTACACCTAGGCACCATTGCTGGCACAATACCTCTCTACCTGTGGATACTGACGTCAAAGGTCACGCTATAGAAATCTGTTCCGATGCTTCCCAGAGTAGAACAGGGTGCATTCTTCTTCGCAATCCTAATGTGACAGCCCATCCATTACATATCAGTCCCTTCCCAGAAATCGTAAAGTGTCGTAGAAATAGTTAACGGCCGTTTTTGTAGGAGCTGTCATGAAGTCTCAGCTTGTCTGCATGGAAATTCTTGTCCTAACAGGAGCTGTTTACGAAAATAGTCCCAAATAACACCAAATGTATTCTTCCTGATGATCCTAATGGGAAAGCCTGTCTGTCACTGAATTTATCCGTCAAACTGCTGCTGTTGCCGGTGTAGGAGCACCATGCGCCATTGTTTTCTGCAGATGAGACTTTCAGAGGCAAAACTATGTTGTACACATCGCCATATTGCACTGACAGTTAAAACCCAGAAAAACGGCCTACAGATCATCAGATACCCCACATACACACCGTGTTGCAGTGCAGAGCCGATGGAGGAAAACAGAGCAGACACTCTGCAGATGTGGAAAATGTGGAGTGGAGGTGACTGGATACAATCGAGTACAGTGCTATACTATGTCTCCCGATCAGTGCACTTGCGCCAGGTGTTGGCAGCTCTACTACATTTACAAGCAATTTTAGAACACGTAACGAGAGGTTATGCAATGATCGCATGGGTAGAACTGACATAAAGTCGATAGAACTGCGAAAGATACGTATAAATTGAGGAAATATACACTGAAATGTGGGGAAATTGAGGAAGTACTCCCCCATGAGCCATGGACCTTGCCGTTGGTGGGGAGGCTTGCGTGCCTCAGCGATACAGGTGGCCATACCGTAGGTGCAACCACAACGGACGGGTATATGTTGAGAGGCAAGACAAACGTGTGGTTCCTGAAGAGGGGCAGCAGCCCTTTCAGTAGTTGCAGGGGCAACAGTCTGGATGATAGACTGATCTGGCCTTGTAACAATAACCAAAACGGCCTTGCTGTGCTGGTACTGCGAACGGCTGAAAGCAAGGGGAAACTACAGCCGTAATTTTTCCCGAGGGCATGCACCTTTACTGTATGGTTAAATGATGATGGCGTCCTCTTGGGTAAAATATTCCGGAGGTAAAATAGTCCCCCATTCGGATCTCCGGGTGGGGACTACTCAAGAGGACGTTGTTATCTTGTTATCAGGAGAAAGAAAACTGGCGTTCTACAGATCGGAGCGTGAAATGTCAGATCCCTTAATCGGTCAGGTAGGTTAGAAAATTTAAAAAGGGAAATGGATAGGTTAAAGTTAGATATAGTAGGAATTAGTGAAGTTCACTGGCAGGAGGAACAAGACTTTTGGTCAGGTGAATACAGGGTTATAAATACAAAATCGAATAGAGGTAATGCAGGAGTAGGTTTAATAATGAATAAAAAATAGGCGTGCGCGTAAGCTACTACAAACAGCATAATGAACGCATTATTGTGGCCAAGATAGACACGAAGCCCACGCCTACTACAGTAGTACAAGTTTATATGCAAACTAGCTCTGCAGATGATGAAGAAATTGATGAAATGTATGATAGACAAAATAAATTATTCAGATAGTGAAGGGAGACGAAAATTTAATAGTCATGGCTGACTGGAATTCGAGTGTAGGAAAAGAGAGGGAAGGAAACATAGTAGGTGAATATGGATTGGGGGTAAGAAATGAAAGAGGAAGCCATCTGGTAGAATTTTGCACAGAGCATTACTTAATCATAGCTAACACTTGGTTCAAGAATCATAAAAGAAGGTTGTATACATCGAAGAATCCCGGAGATACTAAAAGGTATCAGATAGATTATATAATGGTAAGACAGAGATTTAGGAAACAGGTTTTAAATTGTAAGACATTTCCAGGGGCAGATGTGGACTCTGACCACAATCTATTGGTTATGAACTGCAGATTAAAACTGAAGAAACTGCAAAAAGGTGGGAATTTAAGGAGATGGGACCTGGATAAACTGAAAGAACCAGAGGTTGTACAGAGTTTCAGGGAGAGCACCAGGGAACAATTGACAGGAATGGGGGAAAGAAATACAGCAGAAGAAGAATGGGTAGCTCTGAGGGACGAAGTAGTGAAGGCAGTAGAGGATCAAGTAGGTAAAAAGACGAGGGCTAGTAGAAACCCCTGGGTAACAGAAGAAATATTGAATTTAATTGATGAAAGGAGAAAATATAAAAATGCAGTAAATGAAGCAGGCAAAAAGGAACACAAACGTCTCAAAAATGATATCGACAGGAAGTGCAAAATGGCTAAGCAGGGATGGCTAGAGGACAAATGTAAGGATGTAGAGGCTTATCTCACTAGGGGTAAGATAGATACTGCCTACAGGAAAATTAAAGAGACCTTTGGAGAGAAGAGAACCACTTGTATGAACATCAAGAGCTCAGATGGCAACCCAGTTCTAAGCAAAGAAGGGAAAGCAGAAAGGTGGAAGGAGTATACAGAGGGTCTATACAACGGCGATGTTCTCGAGGACAATATTATGGAAATGGAAGAGGATGTAGATGAAGATGAAATGGGAGATACGATACTGCGTGAAGAGTTTGACAGAGCACTGAAAGACCTGACTCGAAACAAGGCCCCGGGAGTAGACAACATTCCATTAGAACTACTGACGGCCTTGGGAGCGCCAGTCCTGACAAAACTCTACCATCTGGTGAGCAAGATGTACGGGACAGGCTAAATACCCTCAGACTTCAAGAAGAATATAATAATTCCAATCCCAAAGAAAGCAGGTGTTGACAGATGTGAAAATTACCGAACTATCAGTTTAATAAAAAAAATGGTTCAAATGGCTCTGAGCACTATGGGACTTAACTACTGTGGTCATTAGTCCCCTAGAACTTAGAACTACTTAAACCTAACTAACCTAAGGACATCACACACATCCATGCCCGAGGCAGGATTCGAACCTGCGACCGTAGCAGTCGCGCGGCTCCGGACTGCGCGCCTAGAACCGCGAGACCACCGCGGCCGGCTCAGTTTAATAAGTCACAGCTGCAAAATACTAACACGAATTATTTACAGGCGAATGGAAAAACTGGTAGAAGCCGACCTCGGGGAAGATCAGTTTGGATTCCGTATAAATATTGGAACACGTGAGGCAATACTGACCCTACGACTTATCTTAGAAGAAAGATTAAGGAAAGGCAAACCTACGTTTCTAACATTTGTAGACTTAGAGAAAGCATTTGACAATGTTGACTGGAATTTTCTCTTTCAAATTCTAAAGGTGGCATGGGTAAAATACAGGGAGCGAAAGGCTATTTACAATTTGTACAGAAACCAGATGGCAGTTATAATAGTCGAGAGGCATGAAAGGGAAGCAGTGGTTGGGAAGGGAGAGAGACAGGGTTGTAGCCTCTCCCCAATGTTATTCAATCTGTATATTGAGCAAGCAGTAAAGGAAACAAAAGAAAAATCCGGAGTAGGTATTAAAATCCATGGAGAAGAAATAAAAACTTTGAGGTTTGCTGATGACATCGTAATTCTGTCAGAGACAGCAAAGGACTTGGAAGAGCAGTTGAACGGAATGGGCAGTGTTTTGAAAGGGGGATACAAGATGAATATCAACAAAAGCAAAACGAGGATAATGGAATGTAGTCGAATTAAGTCGGGCGATTCTGAGGGAATTAGATTAGGAAATGAGACACTTAAAGTAGTAATGGAGTTTTGCTATTTGGGGAGCAAAATAATTGATGAAGGTCGAAGTAGAGAAGATATAAAATGTATACTGGCAATGGCAAGGAAAGCGTTTCTGAAGAAGTGAAATTTGTTAACATCGAGTATAGATTTAAGTGTCAGGATGTCGTTTCTGAAAGTATTCGTATGGAGTGTAGCCATGTATGGAAGTGAAACATGGACGATAAATAGTTTGGGCAGGAAGAGAACAGAAGCTTTCGAAATGTGGTGCTACAGAAGAATGCTGAAGATTAGATGGGTAGATCACATAACTAATGAGGAGGTATTGAATAGAATTGGGGAGAAGAGGAGTTTGTGGCACAAGTTGACGAGAAGAAGGGACCGGTTGGTTGGACGTATTCTGAGGCACCAAGGGATCACAAATTTAGCATTGGAGTGCAGCGTGGAGGGTAAAAATCGTAGAGGGAGACCAAGAGATAAATACACTAAGCAGATTCAGAAGGATGTAGGTTGCAGTAGGTACTGGGAGATGAAGAAACTTGCACGGGATAGGGTAGCATGGAGAGCTGCATCAAACCAGTCTCAGGACTGAAGACCACAACAACAACAGCAACACTTGTGTGACCTCTGGTTCCCACAGAACAATTTGTACATGGGAACAAGTATGCGACAGCACAAGGAATCTGAGAAAACGTCGACATGGATGCAAAGGAAACCAGGGAAACATTACCTTTTTCCCATTGAGGCAGCATTCCACTCTATGTCGATTGAGGTAACAGTGATACATGCGAGTTGACTACTGTATTTGATGCTTTTCAGGAAGACAGAGAACCTTCTGTCTCAGATCTTACTAGCATCTGCGTGAAGGATGACAAAGAGTGGATGGAGTGGTCAGTTGAGATGGAGTTGAAACGAGGCACGATTTAGTGGTAGACTGACGATGCATTCTAGAGAGAGAGAGAGGGAGAAGTTGCTGCTGGTCATTTGTCCATTTTTTCCTGATGTTCTGTCAGGATGCATCAGCTGTGTGACATAGCCTTCATTCGACTCGTATACAACCGCATGTTCTGTGTGGGTCTTAGAGCAGTGTCTATTTGCGATCGTTAACAGTAAACCTCTTCGTGATCAGAGGACTTCCATCACAAGCGTGATGAAACGTGACACATTCCTCTAAAAAAATGAAGATTCATTTGATGTACTCCATTCCCCTGTCGCATCTTGGGTGTAAAACGGATACTTCAGTTTCATATCTTAGTTAGCGATAGGTGTTTGTGAGACACTGCAATCCCCTGTGGATACATTTGCTTGACAGATGTGCTGTTTACAAAGTTAGTGGCGACATGACTTGTAATTTCACATGTCGGATGCTGCTGCTATGCGTTTTTCTGTTCCCTTGTAAGAGGTATTCTCCATTACTAACGATGATTTTATATAGGACTGATGTGGGAATAGTATAATTTCTGAACCGTGATCAGATGTGAACAGAGGACTCTACATCTCTGGAATGCTGCAGTGTGCATGTATCACACAGAGCTGCTTGTTTTAAGGAAGTTGTTTTTTCGTTTTACAGTTTTTTACCATAGTTTATCATAGAGAAACCTGCAAGAAGGATGTATGTCATGCACTGGAAATATATTTCTTATATTGGAATATTAACGGCGCTGCATTCCACACGACTGTCGGGTCGGAAACTCAAACGATCTCACATTATAGCCTGTTTTAAGTGCATAACCGTGTAGCTTAGGAGTGCATGTGTTTATGTTCTCTCTTACGACCTCAATCAACACACCGTCTACAGTTTGTGATCCTTCTCAATCAACCTTCGCCTATAACCCACTGGATATATTGCAGAACATCTGACATGGCATCGAGACAACATATGTTACAAATACTGGAGAAATATCTAGCGGCGGCATGAGAGAGTTGCTAATATTGGCTTTGTACCACTTTTCTTAGCTGAATCACTTTCACGTTTCCATGATTTTACTATGAGGTTGCATCGTCGGCTACGTGTAACCGCACTGTTGGTCTGATAATATATACTCCAGCGATCACCGTCTATATTCAGTGTCGCGGTATTCGTCTGGAAAAACCAGTTCATTCGGAGGTAAAGCCATAAGTCGATTTATAAAGCTGGTATACCTTTTAACATGAATACTTGTGTTCACCTGTAGAACCAAGACCGATTGTGGTAGTAATATGTGTTGTGTTGGCTGAAGAGCCAACACCGTGTTACTAGAGGAGGCCGAAATGCACGCGTTTAGCTCACGCAGGCTGGCGTGAGGAGGGAAGGACTATACTGACGTGAGATCTGGAACACGACAAGGAATTAGAATTCAGAAAGCGGACGTAGCTAGTTGATATTTAACTTTAATCCATTTATGATGAACGTCGCTCTTGACGGTACGTGATTCACAATATTATCTGTTCAGAAGACATAGTAACTGAATATGGCGCCTTGCTAGGTCGTAGCAAATGTCGTAGCTGAAGGCTCTGCTAAACTATCGTCTCGGCAAATGAGAGCGTATGGAGACAGTGAACCATCGCTAACAAAGTCGGCTGTACAACTGGGGCGAGTGCTAGGGAGTCTCTCTATACCTGCCGTGTGGCGGCGTTCGGTCTGCAATCACTGATAGTGGCGACACGCGGGTCCGACGTATACTAACGGACCGCGGCCGATTTAAAGGCTACCACCTAGCAAGTGTGGTGTCTGGCGGTGACACCACAATATGGTCTTGTTTCTTTAACATATAGCGATTTGTAGACGATTACACCTCTCTTTCTAAGACACAGTGGTCGCACTCGCAAGAAAAATTTATGAGACATGTCAACCCACCCTGATTTTCTCTCAGTATTATTTCGTATCGCCAGCAATCAGTTGCTGGCAGAGTATTACACTTAGTACTAGGTGGTGCATGATAGGTTCGCCTTTAGAATCAGGCTTATTAAGTATGTGTTTGTGTTCTGACATGTGCAAAGGAAATGACTATGTCCAGTCGTAATGAATGTATGCATTTGAGATGGAATACTGTGATAGCAAGGGGAAAGTATGTCAAGTAATAAGAATGGTACAGATATTTCTATTTTGAGAGCCACAGCCGTCAACGGCGTGTATTTCCGATACTTTGTTCATTGTCAAATTTAGTCTGTATTGAGACCGCGATCGTAACATTTAATTGTAAGTATAGCGATCAAATATGTTTGTCACTAGTTTCCTAGGATAATTCTGTCTACGGGTGCGTGGCGTGCTGGCGGTGGCCTGTGGCGGGAATGATTCACATTTCCGGCTAATGGTTGGAGCTGTCCGAATAGACAGGCCTGTTGGAATGCAGGAATGTAATGGAGTTAACCGTATCGTCCTCTAGATGGCTGAATAGCGAACTAACACTTAGTATGTGTTGGATAGCTTTTGTGATCGCGTGGAAATTTGAGAAGATTCAATATGGACGTGTGTTTGCGCTGGACCATTATTCCATCCCATGTAAATTGTCCAGTTGACTTCTTCTACACATATCGCGCCTGTATTTAGTTGAGGGAGGAACATCGATTGTGGTGTGTGCATCTAGCAGGTGAAAGACGAGCGGAAGACACGATTGCAGGTTCTCTAGGCATGAGAAACACCTTAGTTGACTTTATAAATTATAAGGATGATTTCGAATCTGTTACATCACCGATATTGGTATTCGCGGGTGGAAATATTAGATATCAACAGGCCTGTATCAATAAGTCACCCTTTCTCGCACATGTAACAAACAAAATCTTTGCATGACGCTCTAGTAGACTGTTTTTTTTCGTAACAAACTCAATTTTGCCAGCTGAAACAACAGATTCGTCTTGCGGTGATCCTCCTCCCGTTCCAAAGTGTTAGACAGGTACGGTGGTTAGCAACAGGAACTTAAAAATGTACTTAGACTACAACAGTTTTGCGGTTTCTCCACCCATCTGATCGGATCTGGATGGTGGTACATGAAACGTACTGACACAAACTCCGATTTGGCGATCTGAATATGGCTTGATTTACAAGTATCGAAAATACGACAAGGTTTCGTGGAAGTGGTGAAATCGATAAACCAAAAAGACACTAGGACTTTTTTGTAATCAATTTTATTTATTTACTTTTTTTTTACAGTGTGAGAGCGACACCCAGCTGTGTGAGTGTGGACGTACCAATTTTTTTTATTTACCTGTAATTGATAGAAGTGTTATGCTGCTGCTTAAATGTAAATGTACTGTGGTCAATGTTCCGACATGTCACAGACATTTGTGGGAACTAATCAAACTACTAATCACGTAAAAAAAATTACGTATGTCTAGTTGTAAGGGAAAGGTAGATTTTATGTGGTGACATATGGGATGATAGATTCATTTTGTAACCAGTTTCATAATATAGCAAAGCAGGGGCTCAACTGGACCTGCTATAATGTTCAAACAGGGTGGGCAGCACAGCTGTAACAAAATGTGTCCTCATCGGCAGCCCTAAGTGTATCCTCGAGCTTTCCTTGTTGCAGTATCGACAGTGACATTGATTACAGTACACCAACCAGTATCAGTGATGTCTTTTCAACCCTTTCGCCCGCGGGAGCGTTGTTGATTATCACATAGTGCCGGAAGCCTGTGCTTTGTAACACTTATTTGAGAGAGTCTTGGCAGGATGCAGCGCCTTCTGGAAGTGCTGACTGGAAAACTTAAACTTCAGATACTTTCCTAGGACTGAAGAGAATCGAGACACGTAGCTGATGTGAGTGTGGGCTTACCATAATTTTCTCGGGCGCTGTACACATATAAACGGTAACTGCACTGTTTGTCTGGTATGCATATATGTCGCAGTGTAAAGTTATTGTGGCTTATGTTCCGGCATGTGAAAAGTAACTGACTGTGTGTCCTACTGTAAGTGAGTTCAGTACATCGATAGCCGTAATGGGAAAGAAATATGTTGTTTTCTATGTAGAACATTATGTGCACTATAGATATTGAGATTCGTTCCAGAACCACGGCCGTCAAGAGGAGTCTGGAGATACTCGTAGAAAGTGTAGCAGCACACAAGCAGGTCAGGGCCGGAAAAAGCATCTCAGCAGACGCCTTTGTTCCGAACTGGGTCTTACACCAGTCCAGAGAGTCCGAGAAAACTTCTGACTTATGATGATTTGGCTCGCAGTTACCCCTGGACAGGTAAATAGTGAACTAATACCCAATTAGCATTGAGTCACCTTCAGGACCACGTGTGTCACGTGTATACTCTGGAAAAATTTGGGAAGATTTAATATGACCAGTGTTTGCGTATTGATAGCGTTTGAACTCTTACTACTTAAGTCTTCATAGGGTGGAGGGTCGTTCACAGCCGGCTGACCTCTCTCTGGCTAACATGCTTCCACAGCGGCGGTCATGGGCTGCGTTTATGGTGGCAGTTTCCTCCGTTGGATGTGCACTGCGGCATGGTGAGTATGTGGGAATTATTCGATGATCTGTAGACCATTTTTGTGGGGTTGAACTGTCAATGCAATATAGCGATCTGTACAAAATAGTTTTGCTGCTGAAAGTCCCATCTGCAGAAAACAATGGTGGATAGTGCTCCCACACTGGCAGCAGCAGCAGCAGTTTGACAGGTAAATTCAGTGACGGACGAGCTGTCCCATTAGGATCATCAGGAAGAAAGCATTCGGGGCTATTTTCGTAAACAGCTCCTGTTAGGATAAGGATTTCCATGCAGACAAGCTGAGACATCACGAAAGATCCTACGAAAGCAACTGTTAACTATTTCTGCGACACTTTACGATTTCCGGGAAGGGACTGATATGTAATGGATGGGCTGTCCCATTAGGATCGCTAGGAACAATGCACCCTCTTCTGTTCTGGAAAGTACTGGAACAGATTGACCTGTGACCTCAATATCCACAGGTAGAGAGGTATCGTGCCAACAATGCTGGCTAGGTATTCGACAGGTATTTCTCAGGTGCCATGTATCAAAGGGACGCCACTGTCTCATCCTTGCGGGATCCGAACTGACACCTGTGTGTGGTTTGGCAGCTGACGGCCACGTCATCACTTCGCAGGGGCATCCTGACTCCCAGGAGCGTGTGCAGTAGTGTCCTGTGCAGTCCAGTGGACAGGGGATGGCAGGCAGTGTGTGCTTCATAACTGAAAGATTTTTAACTGTGTGTAATTATGTGTGAGTGTGTGTTTCATGATGATATTCCTTGCACAGTTGGAATAAAAAATGAAATGCGATCGATGTAATTACTTCTCACAAGACTTGCGTCTTTCCAAACAGCAGAGATGATGAGCAAGAAAACCCAAGCCCCGCAAACTGATTTTTTTATAAAAAAACAATATTCCCTTGAATTTCCCTTCGTGAGATCCACCACAGAGCCGCCAATTTCCAGGTGGAGGAGGGGAGGGGGAGAGGGCAAGGGGGGAGGGGATGGACTTGTGGGGTGTTGATCGATTTCCGGAAAAATTCATTAAATAAATAAATAAACTATATTCCATACACTGGCTTGAATCCCCTAAATTGTTTAAACAATATTCCATACACTACAATCGAATTCCCTCCAAATGACTGATCAACTGAGTCTTTTTACCACCAATTTCTAGGAGGAAGGGTGGGAGGGGAGGCGTTTTGCCAGAGAGGGAGAGGTTAATTAAGTGATCAATTTAATTATGTAGTCAATCAAATTGATAAGAGTGAGAGTGGCTATTCCAATAACTCAGACCTGAAAGTGTACCTGTAGTAGCGATGGGGGAGGTTTATGAGGGGTGGGGGGAGGAGGAGGGAGCTGGGGAACAATAGGTTAAGGACCTGTCAATCAAAAGGAAGGATCCTTTTAGCAGAACAATAAGCTAAGGACCTGTCAATCAAAGGAGAACAATAGTTTTGCTCCTGAGTGTATACCTGCCCCTGACGTAGGCAACCTGCATTAACGAAATGTGCTGGTACGAACCTTGTCCCACTACTAATGCCCATGGCGATTTTGCTTGAGTGATATACCATTCCTGGTCTATATGGCTTTCGAATGAAAACTGTTTCATTGTCTGTATCTTTTGATTTTCAATCATAGGACGTAAAAGGCATGTGCTATCGATAGTTTACACGATCATCGACTAATTTAAACTATCGATAGAACGACTGCACAAACTGCTGTCACCTATCCATACTTTAGCCAAGGCCAACTATTGTACACTGTTGCCCTTCGTTGAGTTCAGTTATTGTATTGTTAATCTGTTGAGTTCTTACTTGCACTTGAATTTAATGTAAGTGCTGGCGTTTATTGTTTTTGTACTTCGTGCTGTTCTGATAGTTTCTAATTATGGAAAACCAGTTTTGATTCGTCCACTAGCATTCAAAATATGCACGCACAACTAAAACAGCCTAATTACCTGTCTACAGCAGTTTCATGTTAGCAATGGAGTGACTATTTGGAGAATGATAATACACTCCTGGAAATTGAAATAAGAACACCGTGAATTCATTGTCCCAGGAAGGGGAAACTTTATTGACACATTCCTGGGGTCAGATACATCACATGATCACACTGACAGAACCACAGGCACATAGACACAGGCAACAGAGCATGCACAATGTCGGCACTAGTACAGTGTATATCCACCTTTCGCAGCAATGCAGGCTGCTATTCTCCCATGGAGACGATCGTAGAGATGCTGGATGTAGTCCTGTGGAACGGCTTGCCATGCCATTTCCACCTGGCGCCCCAGTTGGACCAGCGTTCGTGCTGGACGTGCAGACCGCGTGAGACGACGCTTCATCTAGTCCCAAACATGCTCAATGGGGGACAGATCCGGAGATCTTGCTGGCCAGGGTAGTTGACTTACACCTTCTAGAGCCCGTTGGGTGGCACGGGATACATGCGGACGTGCATTGTCCTGTTGGAACAGCAAGTTCCCTTGCCAGTCTAGGAATGGTAGAACGATGGGTTCGATGACGGTTTGGATGTACCGTGCACTATTCAGTGTCCCCTCGACGATCACCAGTGGTGTACGGCCAGTGTAGGAGATCGCTCCCCACACCATGATGCCGGGTGTTGGCCCTGTGTGCCTCGGTCGTATGCAGTCCTGATTGTGGCACTCACCTGCACAGCGCCAAGCACGCATACGACCATCATTGGCACCAAGGCAGAAGCGACTCTCATCGCTGAAGACGACACGTCTCCATTCGTCCCTCCATTCACGCCTGTCGCGACACCACTGGAGGCGGGCTGCACGATGTTGGGGCGTGAGCGGAAGACGGCCTAACGGTGTGCGGGACCGTAGCCCAGCTTCATGGAGACGGTTGCGAATGGTCCTCGCCGATACCCCAGGAGCAACAGTGTCCCTAATTTGCTGGGAAGTGGCGGTGCGGTCCCCTACGGCACTGCGTAGGATCCTACGGTCTTGGCGTGCATCCGTGCGTCGCTGCGGTCCGGTTCCAGGTCGACGGGCACGTGCACATTCCGCCGACCACTGGCGACAACATCGATGTACTGTGGAGACCTCACGCCCCACGTGTTGAGCAATTCGGCGGTACGTCCACCCGGCCTCCCAGATGCCCACTATACGCCCTCGCTCAAAGTCCGTCAACTGCACATACGGTTCACGTCCACGCTGTCGCGGCATGCTACCAGTGTTAAAGACTGCGATGGAGCTCCGTATGCCACGGGAAACTGGCTGACACTGACGGCGGCGGTGCACAAATGCTGCGCAGCTAGCGCCATTCGACGGGCAACACCACGGTTCCTGGTGTGTCCGCTGTGCCGTGCGTGTGATCATTGCTTGTACAGCCCTCTCGCAGTGTCTGGAGCAAGTATGGTGGGTCTGACACACCGGTGTCAATGTGTTCTTTTTTCCATTTCCAGGAGTGTATGTCGGCGTTGCAATACTTCAGACTTTCACGAGGCAGCGGAGCGGAAAACATCTTTACAAATGACCTTAAATTAAAATTAGTGCATAAAAATATACTTGGATTGACCTGTGTCGCCAAAAATTGCGTTGATAAAAAAAAGGCAGACGGCGACGGTTACGTTTCTTAAAAAAATATGCGCAAAATTGTATCATTAATAGCTCAAATTGCAAAATATCGCTCAATCTGGTCGCCGAGCGGCACTCAGTTATGAAAACTTATGCGGAAAGATGGGGAAGGGTTCGTGGAGAGCGTAAGGGATATTTAATGAGAGTACATTCTATAGTGAGTTAGCATCTAAAATATAATTTCTGCGGTCTGCTTGAATTCCCCCGAGACGACTGCACCCTGCAGTTCCCCCCCCCCCCCCCTTTCCTCTCTTCGTCTAAAATCTATTTACGCTCTTGTAATACTATAGTAAGTGAAGCCACGAATTCCTTGTACAATTAAATTTTAAACTATGCAAGCATTCATGCAATATCAAATGACGAAACATCCACAATTAAAAGTAAAACGTGCAATAGCAGAAAAATGAAACAATGTCAAAGATATATTCTATATTTGTTGCGATGCATTTTATTTTATCTGAAAACAATGTACAACAAACAGTTTTTCCAAATTCTTCACCGATCAGGGCAGCTCTGCACCTTGAGGCGCTAAGCTAGCTAGCTATGGGTTCGGGAGGAAAGGTGGTTCGCGTCCATCCGCCGGCAACCTTGCAAATGGTTTCCTTCAGTTTCCTATTTTCAGTTTAGGCAAATGTCAGGGTTGGTCCTTGCTATAGCCCATAGCCAATTCCTTCCAAATTCCTTTCTTTCCTGACATATTGCAGTTCCATCAAAGATGCAGTCTCTCTGCTGAAATGAAAAGAGCCTCATTGAAGGAGCGCCGAATATCTCTTCGGAGACTTGTCCCACCAAAAGCAACACTTACAGTGGAAGGTGGGTAGCAAATATCGTTTTGTACTATGCATCTGCACACACAGATGGCTCATTTGTGGAATGGTTATATACCATTTTTTCAAGTTTTATTACAAGACGGTATTATACTGAGAAATGTCTTATTCGTAATATCCTGTGAACAGTGATACCAATAGTCACAACTTTGACGTATTCGTAAATAAACATCCATGAACGGCTGCATATGTTGTATATCGGAGAGGAGTTTGTTACCATTAAAGAATGTACAGTCACTTATCATGGATAATTACATACTCATTTATAAGGTCACATAAGCAATGTTAAGATCCTAAAACTGTACGTGATGGTATTTGTGTATCCCGTTTTCATTTATAAATAAATTTGGTTGTTATAGTTTTAGGTTGACTCTTGAAATAGTAATTTTTAAAAACTTCGTGATCGCTTAAGGAAACTGAAGAATTTTAATGAAATGAAACACACTTTAATAAAATTTGAGATTTAATTGAGGAACTTCGGATGCCTTAATGCAGTGAAGAAATTCTGACATCTTTCAGATAAGTTGTAAATTTAAAAATAGGCTTGCAGTACGAGAAATGTAGTTATCGCGAAAAGAGATTTGAGCCAGTTTAATGTCTTAAGTTAAGATCCTTTTGCTTTGCGATAGTGAACAATATATTAAAAGACTGAGCGGCGTTTTGTTAGGAAAGAGGCGATATATTATATTCGAATAATATATATATATATATATATATATATATATATATATATATATATATATATATAATTTGTGTGTGTGTGTGTGTGTGTGTGTGTGTGTGTGTGTGTGTGTGTCTGTGTACACTGTTGGCATTATATGTTATATTTTTTTAAGAAAAGTCTTTCTTGTATGATTTTATAACATCAGTACTATTTGCATGAAGGCCTCCCAAAAGCAAATTATGCACGTAAAGTTAGTCAGGAAATAAAAGTGTTTTCACCATAAAATGAAAAGCATGATGCTTTTTAAGATCCTCTTTAACAAATCGGACCTCCCCTTTCACAAAATCCTGGCTACGTCCTTGGAGCAGGGTTCCCGACGAAACATTTCTGGATGATAGATCTGAGGCTGTGAAATTATTGTTATTTGTATTTATCTGCCGAATGTTATTCGGATTTTAAGTTGACCATGTTTTTCTAATCCATGTAAATCCGCCTCAGTCGACAAAGAAGTCGAATAATTAATTTGTAAATAATCTCTGTTTACAACCAAGTCCGCTTCTCATCAGTATGTAAGAAACTAGATCAAAACTTCATTCCATAAATGATGTTACACGTTCTCTTACCGCCAGCACTAGAGATAAAAGTCGTTCCACGAATAAGACGGATGAGGACAGTTATTACTTGCTTCATGTTAGCCTGTCGTCTAGTAACTCAATTATTCGTCACAGGTTGGGAAAGAGATTGTTACATGTTGTTGTTGTTGACGTGGTCTTCAGTCCGAAGACTGGCTCGATGCAGCCCTCCATGCTTCTCTGTCCTGTACAAGCCTCTTCATCTCTGAATAACTACTGCAACCTACATCCTTCTGAATCTGCTTACTGTATTCATCTCTTGGTCTCCATCTATGACTTTTACCCCCCAAGCTTCCCTCCATTATTAAATTGGTGAGCCCTTGATGGCGCAGAATATGTCCTGTCAACCGATCCCTTCGTCTAATCAGGTTATGCCACGAATTTCTTTTCTCTCCAGTATTGTTTAGTACCTTCTCATTAGTTACGTGCTCTATCCATCTACTCTTCAGCATCCTTCCTTAGCACCACATTTCAAAAGCTTCAATTCTCTTATTGTCTAAACTTTTTATCATCCATTTTTCGTTTCCATAAATGGCTATACTCCAGACAAATACCTGCAGAAAGGACTTCCTACCGCTTAAGTCTATATTCGCCATTATCAGTCAACATTTTATATCCTCTCGACTTCGGCCATAAGCTGGTGCACAAATGGCAAAACTCATCTACCACTTTAAATATAATTCCCTCAGCGTCATCTGATTTAATTTGTTTACATTCCATTGTCTTTGTTTTGCTTTTGTTGATGTACATCTCATACCCTCCTTTCAAGACACTGTCCATTCCCTTCAACTGGTCTTCCAAGTCCTTTGCCGTCTCCAATAGAATTACAACGTCATCGGCAAACCGCAAAGTTTTCATTTATTCTCCCCGAACCTTAATTCCTGCTTCAAATTTTTCTTAACTTCCTGCTACTGATTGCTCACTGTGTAAATTGAATAACATTGGGGATAAGCTACAATCCTGTCTCACTCCCTTCCCAGCCAGTTTCCCTTTCATGCCCCTCTACTCTAATAACGACGGTCCGGTTTCTGTCCATGTTGTAAATAGCCTTTCGCTCCTTGTGTTTTACTCCTGCTATCTTCAAAATTTCAAAGAGAGTATTCCAGTCAACATTGTCAAAAGCTTTCTCTAAGACTACCAATGCTATCAACATAGGTTTTGTATTTCCTTCACCTACCTTCTGAGTGTAAGAGAAGTTGTAGGGTCAATATTGCCTCTCGTGTTCCTACATTTCTCCGGATACCAAACTGATCATCCCCGAGAACTGCTTCTACCAGTTTTTGCGTTGTTCTTTAAAGAATTTGTGTTAGTATTTTGCAACCATGACTTGTTAAACGAATAGTTCGGTAATACTCACATCTGTCAGCACCTGCTTTCTTTGGGATTGGTTGGCTCTGAGCACTATGGGACTCAACTGCTGTGGTCATTAGTCCCCTAGAACTTAGAACTACTTAAACCTAACTAACCTAAGGACATTACACACACCCATGCCCGAGGCAGGATTCGAACCTGCGACTGTAGCAGCAGCGCGGCTCCGGACTGGAGCGCCTAGAACCGCACAGCCACTGCGGCCGGCCTTTGGGATTGGAATTACCACATTCTTCTTCCACCTGTCTCATACATCTTGCGCACCAGATGGAATAGTTTTGTCACCGCTGACTCTCCCAAGCCTATCAGTAGTTCTGACGCAATGCCATTTACTTCAGGGGCCTTGTTTCGACTTAAATCTTTCAGCGCTCTGTCAAATTCTTCTCACGGTATCATGTCTCCCATCTCATCTACGTCCTCCTCCCTTTCTATAATATTGCTTTCACGTTCATTTCCTTCATATAGACCCTCTAAATATTCCTTCCATCTTTCACTTTCCCTTCTTTGCTTCGTACAGGTTTTCCATCTTAGATCTTCTTATTGATACAGCTGTTTCCCTTTTCTCCAAAGGCCTCTTTAATGTTGCTGTAGGCGGTATCTATCTCTCCCCAAGTGAAATTTGCTTCTAAGCGCTTACATTTGTCCTCTAGTCATTTCTGGTTAGCTATTTTGCACTTCCTGTGAATATAATTTTTAGATGTTTGTATTCCCTGTCGTCTGCTTCATCTGCTGCATTTTTATATTTTCTCCTTTCATCAGTACAATTCAATATCTCCTGTCCTACCCGAAGCTTTCTACTACCCTTTTCTTTTTACCTATTTGATCCTCTGTTGCATTCACTACTGCATCTCTCAAAGCTACCCATTCGTCTTCTAATATACTCCTTTCCCCTGTTTCAATCAACCCCCTGTGAAATTCTCAAAACCCTCTGGTTTTTTCAGCTTTTCCAGGCCCCACATCATTAATTTCTTACTATTCTGCAATTTCTTCGGTTTTAATCTACAGTTCATAACAAATAAATTGTGATCAGAGTCCACATCTGCCCCTGGATGTATCTTATAACTTAAAATCTGGTTCCAAAATGTCTGTCTTACCATTATATAATCTACCTGAAACCGTCCAGTGTCTCCAGGTATCTTGGACGTGTACAGCCTTTTTTCATGATTCTTAAGCCAGGTGTTAGCGATGATTAAATTATGCTTTGTGCTAAATTCTATCAGGCGGCTTCCTCTTTCAATCCTTTCCCCAGTAATTATTCACCTACTATTTTTCCTTCTCTTGCTTTTCCTACTATCGAGTTGCAGTCCCCCATCATAATTAAATTTTTGTCTCGCTTAATTATCCGAATAATTTCTTTCATTTCATCACACATTTCCTCAATTTCTTCATCATCTACGGAGCTAGCTGGCGTATAAACTTGTCTACTGTGGTAGGTGTGGGCTTCGTGTCTATCTTGGCTACTATAAAGCGTTATAATGCGTTCACTATGCTCTTAATAGTAGCTTACCCGCATTCCTATTTTCTTATTTATTATTAAACCGACGCCCATTACCACTGTTTGACTTTATAACACTGTATTCACCTGACCAGAATTCTTGTTCGTCCTGTCGCCGAATTTCACTAATTCCCACTATATCTAACTTAAGACTATCCATTTTCCTCTTTAAATTTTCTAACCCACCTGCACGTTTAAAGGATCTAACATTCCACGCTCCGATTCGTAGAACGCCAGCCCTGTTTCTCCTGGTGACGACATCCTCCTGAGTGGTCCCCACCCAGAGATCCGAATGGGTAACTATTTTACTTCAGGAATATTTTACCCAACAAGGCTCCACTATCATTTAACCATACAGTAGAGCTGCATGTCTTTCAGAAAAATTACGGGTGTAGTTTCCCCTTGCTTTCAGCCGTTCGCAGTACCAGCATAGCAAGGCCATTTTGATTGATGTTACATGGTCTGACTAGTCAATCATCAAATTGTTGCCCCTGCAATTGCTGAAAAGGCTACTGCCCCTCTTCAGTAACCACACATTTGTCTGGCCTCCCAACAAACACCCCTCCTCAGTACGGCTATCTGTATCATTGACCCACGCAAGCCACCTTGCCAATGGCAGGGTCCTCGATTCATGTGGGGATTGTATACACATAGTTCCGAAAAACGTGGTATATAAAATTCTTCTTCCATGTAAAAATTTAGTCAAACACCATCGAGGTAAGTCTGTAGCGTTATTTCTCCTTATCATATCTCCATGTCAAACACTTCAAAAAAATTAGTCGCTGTTAATATTTTCTATGTAGACTTCCTCTGACTGCATAGTTTGTAAAAGTAATGTATATCATTTCATAAAAATAACCTTCGTAATATCAATAAATCAGTTCACTACACTCAGATAATATTTAACCTCTCATCAGTGAGCTTCACCAACTTTCGAGCAATATTAATTTTTATTCACATCGAAATTAATCTGACTGAGTCTAAAACAACAACCGGCTACTAACTGATAAAATTCATTCAGCAGAACAAGAGCTTATACAGATTGATTTTCAATTACAAATATTATGATACTCCGATATAGATCAGAGAACACCAGGTCAATATGACCTCCGACGAATTGCAACTAGTGTCCAGGTACTCGACAGCACGTCTGGGTCTTCAGAGGCGTCACCCATTCTCCCAGTGGTTAGCAATTACATGAAAACAAACGTACAATTTTTGTAGATACATAACAAACATATATCTTAGAAGGCAGGCTTTCATAGCCGGTATTTGTGATATTGCTGATATTTTATTTATACAGCGGCTTTAACGACTCAGATAGCTCAACAAGCCGAAATGTTTACATGTACCCACGAAACGATTGGTCTGTGACGTTACCAGACAGCTGCCTCAGATCGCGGAGTCGCACCGAAGTACGTTATGGGGCATGTAGTGGAGAGGAGTTGGCGTACTGAGACACAAAACTTGTCTAATTTCAGTACTACTTCTTTTCTGTAGAAATTGTCTTTGTGCTTTTGAATTTCTGTCGCATCTCTGTATATCCTAGCGTAGTAATTACCCGATCTTGCTGAAACCACAGCATTGGAAACATAAATTTGATGGCTGACCCGGTCCTAGTGCATGATGAGCCACTGATGATTTATCCGTCTTGCCCAGGGAACAGTTGCTCTTCTGTTCCTTCAGTCGAGTTTTATAATTTCTTTTTGTACTTCCTATGCACAGTTGGCCGCAAGAGCAAGGGATTTTATGTACTCTAACTGCTGCAAGCGGCGGATATGGGTCCTTTGACGTGTTCAAATATTCTTTCACCGTTCTTGTTGGTTTAAACACTGTCTATACCGTTTTTTCTGAGTACCTTCCTTAAGTGATTTGTTATAGTTTTACATATGGAAAGAAAACTTACCCTTTAGTTAGTTCTTTTTCATTATAAGCTCTAGACCTTTTAGGATGTGGTGCCCTATTTATTTCTTTGTCAGAGTAGTCGTTTCTTCTGAAGACCGTTCTTAAATGATCGAGTTCGTACTCCAAATACTGTGGTTCACAAATTCAATTAGCCCGGTCTGCTGATGTTTTGATCACAGCTCTTTTCTGTTTGGGATGCTGATGGGAATTTTAGTGAAAGAGTGTGAGTGGGAGTTCTATAGAACTTATGCCCCCTTAAGTTCCATCTGGTTTTCTAATTACCTGTGCGTCCAAAATTGGAATTTTATCTCTTTCCCTTTTTCTGTAGTGAACTTTATATTAGAATTCATATTATTCATAAAATTTAGAAATTCAGAGACTTATATTGTTCCATGAGGCCACAGAACGAAATTATCGTGCACATACCGAAGCCCATTTTATGGTTTCTTCTTTGTGATCTGCTTCTACACATTTTTCCACATAAAAGTTCGCTATGATTGCGTTGAGTTTCTCCATACGCACACTGTCAGTTTGCTCATAAAATTTGTTGTTCCATCGAAAGTATGTTATTAAGAGAAATGTTTAACAGAGATCTACCATATCCTTTGCGAAAATTCTTTGCAGCTGTGACATCGCTTCATTAAGAGAAAGCACAGTAAACAGTGATAGAACGTCAAAAGAGACCATAATATCACTTGGAGTGAGCCTGATGAATTTTTAATTTTTCGATAAAATGACCAGAACCTTTAATATGTGTCAGTTTTTCCTGTAAATGGCTGTAAGAAAGGAGCTAATTGCTTGACAGTTTGGAGAATCAATGGTGCTGAAAATTGGTCTCAATGGAATGTCCTGTCATTGTGGTTTTAGCAAGATTTAATAACAAATACGCTAGAATATACAAATGGGCCACATAAATTCAAAAACAATTTCAACAGAAAAGAACAACTGAAATTAGACAATATAAGTACCTTAATACTAAATAAAACAAATAGCGCTATCTCTTCCTCATTACAAGCTCCACAGCATACCTCGGCTAGTGTCAGCGGTCTGTTGACGTCGTGCACCGACCGTTGCATGGCTACATGTGAACGTTTGGCTTGCTGAGCTTTTTTACGCCAGTAACAGCTTTCTTAGTCGTTAAAGTGTCTGATGTTGCCTCCAGCAGTGCAAGACGAAACGGCAAACGTTAGGCAGAGAGTTGTGCACGTAAATCAAATATCAGCAATATCGCAAACGTACGTCTATTTCAAGACATAATAACGCTTCATTTGGTCGGTAGCGGTGAATAATCAGCGTTGAAAGTAAATTTGTGGCACTAATAAGTACTCTAGCGCATGTACTCTATAATATTCATGTTTTTATCAGCTACATGCAATAATTGTCACATGTAGAAGGTTGCCATAATAATGTGCCTCACCTGTGTACGTGTTCTGTGCTCACCTGTACATGCATGCGCTTGGCAGCAACGTGAAGTGGAGCAGCTGGCTCGTCAGGTGGACGATCGATCTCCGCAGGGCACACGGCGTCGGCAGACCTCCGTGCCTTGGATGGTGAGCATCACAACTAAGCTTTGGTAATCTTACACGGCTCGTAGACTCTTCCATGAAGTTTCGGGAGAACCGCCGAACGCAGTCCCGTCAGCGATTTTTACTGAATATCGTGTGGCGAGCTTTCACCGCAAAGGGCGCTCTGAACAGCGCCTAGGCGCAAAGCAGAAGCGCATGCGTTCAATTAACGCTTCTGTGGTGACCTTCTGTTACGCTTTCGCAAATATCCGCATGAAGATGGCCAGAAAACTGTGCGCCAAAATATTGTGGCAGAATGGTGCCGACATCTGGCAGTTCTCCCTAAATTTCGTGGAACCATCTCTAATCTTTGATTTCTTTATTTAACTACAAACAATCCAGTCGGAGGAACACCTGTAACTGAGCATTATACCAGAGGTTGAAAATACCGCTACAGTTGCAAGGTTCTTTTATTTTGGACACGACCGGTTTCGGGCTCTTATACGCCCATCTTCAGGTGCCATAACTTGGTGCTGTGACTACGAGCGCCGCGGTGGACGAGAACAAGACGCGGTGTGCTACCAGCAAGCGCTCTGCACTAAGTTACGACACCTGAAGATGGGGGTATAAGAGCCCGAAACCGGTCATGTCCTAAATAAAAGAACCTTACAACTGTAGATGTATTTTCAACCTCTGGTTCTTTAACATGATTATAACAAACATTTCTGTTGTCATGACTACTTGTCGTACATAAACTACTTTCATCGCTCTTTCCTTTTACATCTTACTCAGATATTTCACTTTTATTCTTTCTTCTTTGACCATTATAACAGTATTAACTATTGTACAACCGAATGTAGTCATAATTATCAATGACATCTCCCCCTGCGGGTCTGGGGATTCGAATAGGCCCGAGGTATTACTGACTGTCGTAAGAGGCGACTAAAAGGAGTCTCACACGTTTCAGCCTTTATGTGATGGTCCCCTATAGGGTTTCCAGAAGAGCGAGACAATTGGGGAAGGACGCCTCACATGGTGAATAGTGTCCGTCGTGTAATGAGATCTCTAGCCCACTTTCTCGTCGTCGCATTGCATCTCTTGGGCGAGGACACCTTCCTGGGTGCGTTTTCCACCATGCTCTATGCAGTGTCGCTTCCTGTATCGACGATGACCATCTTGCATTAGATATCCAGCACAGTAGCCAGTCCGCTGTGGTGGGGCCGCTATGTACCCTGTTGGTTGTTGCCCCTTGACCACACAGGGATCGCTCTGCTGATGTCTGCACTGTTAATTCCCCACCTATGCCAAAGGGTAGATGCCCAACGCCCTGGGTCATCGGGACTCCCGGCAATGGCCATCCTACGAGGAGGCCTTTGCTGCGGCTGGGTGGCGGCGGTGGGGAGGGCCCCTGGTGAGAGTGGGTGGCATCAGGCAGAAGACACATGATGAAGCGTAATCCATCATCTCTTGCTGGAGGTGAAACAACAGCAGTCTCTAAACGATCACGAGCTCGATTCACTGCACAGAAGGACGACCCTAAATCGTTCCCCTCCCTGGCCACACCATGGGAGGAACGTCAGGCAAAGGATGCCATCGGATATTATTCACCCCGGTATTTTGTATGTTCGAGAGCTGATGGGGAATCTTTCATGACGATGAAGACTCAGTTTATTGTCGAGCATTTACTTGCCGGCAGGAGGTGCTGCCCATCATCTCACGCATGCACGGTGCTCTGTTCATGGTTTATAAAGGTTTCCATCGTTGTGGCTGTAATTCAGTTCCTGCGAGGCAGTGCACTAGCATTAACTCACCTGAAGATGGCGGCCAGCTGGTCCGCCGAAATATTGTGTCTGGGCGACGACATGATCCAACTGCAAACCCGTGAAGAATATCAGAAGTTATTACGCCGGGAAAGTCTACGAAATCACATTTAGAGAACAAGTTTGGGGAGGTGGAGGGCTTGTCCAAAATGAGATTTGGGTCACGGGAGTTACTCGCTTGTGACAAGCTGGGGGATATTTCTGTAACCATCACGCCCCGTAAGAGCTTAAATATGGTCTAGGGTATCATATTTCACAGGGACCTTCTTTCGCAGTCCTCCAATTTAGAGTGGCAAGGTGTACATTTCATCTGGCATTTCCAATAGCATCCAAGGAATAATCAGATTGCCACCAGTGCCTTCATCTTGGCCTTTGAGGGTGACACATTGCCCGAGAAGGTCAAGGTGATGGACTACCGCTGTGATGTAAAGCCCTATATTCCTACCCCGATGCAGTGCTTTAAGTGCTGGAAGTTCAGCCATATGTCTTCCCGCTGTACTTCCAGCTTCACATGCCAAGATTGCGAACGCCCATCACATCCAAATACTCCATATTCACTGCCTCACATCTATGTCAACTGTGGAGAACACCATTCACCTTGCTCAGCAGACTGCAGGATTCTCCAGATAGAAAGGAAAATCATGGAGTACAAGACCCTGGACCGACTGACCTACACTGAGGCTGAGACAAAATTTGAATGTGTGCGTCCTGTGCATGTGACGTCATCTTACGCAACTGCTATAACAGTTCTGGCACCATCAGCTCCGCCAACCCAAGTCACCTCTCAGAGCCGGAAGACTACACCTGCCTCCTTGATGGTGGTGGGCATTTCCCTCCCTGTTGCTCCTACACCACCTACTTCAGGAGCAACACCCCCCCCCCCCAACCATTGGGGACGATCATCCCCACTTCTAAGACAGAGAAGCGTAAGTCTTCTTCGACTTCTCTCGCTAGGAAGGGATCCTTTTGGTCACTCCCTTCCGAGGTTTCTGCTAGTGGGAAAGATGACACCCACCAGTGGCTGAAGAGCCCAAAAGCAGCTGGTCGAAGGGCTTCACGCTCATGCTCAGTCCCCACACCACCACTACCTACAAGCTCTGCTTTTGAGGATGGGGTGGAGATTTTGACGTCCACTGAGGACCTAGATCTCGCCAGACTCTCAGACAAAATGGATAAAGACTGCGCAGGCAAAAATTCGGTGGCAGAAGGTGACCCTGAGGCGTAAACAGCCTCATTGAATGTTCCATGCCTCCCCAGTCTCATGATGACGTCATCCTCCAGTGGAATTGCAGCGATTTTTTCCACCGCCTGGCTGAGCTATGGCAACTGTTAAGCTTTACACCTGCTATCGGCATTGCCCTCTAGGAAACGTGATTCCTGGCAAGTCGGACCCCTGCCCTCTGTGGCAATAAGGGATATTACAGGAACTGTAGTGACTATAAACTAGTGTCAGGTGGAGTTTGCGTTTATGTCCTAAACTCAGTCTGTAGTGAACATGTGCCCCTTCAAACCCCTCTTGAAGCTGTGGCTGTCAGAATAAAGATGACGCAGGAAATAACTGTCTGCAATGTGTATCTTCCTTCAGATGGTGTAGTACCCCTGAATGTATTAGCTGCACTGATTGAGTAACTCCCTAAACCTTTCCTACTTTTAGGAGATTTTAATGCCCATAACCCCTTGTGGGGTGGTACCATGCTTACTGGCCGAAGCAGAGATGTCGAAACTTTACTGTCTCAGTTCGCCCTCAGCCTCTTAAATACTGGGGCCGCCACACATTTCAGTGTGGCTCATAGTAGTTACTCAGCCAATGATTTATCACTTTGCAGCCCAGGACGTCTCCCATCTATCCACTGGAGATCACATGACAACTTGTGTGGTAGTGACCACTTCACCATCATCCTGTCACTGCCCCAGCATCAGGGCCATGGACGCTTGGCCAGATGGGTTTTAAACAAGGCGGACTGGAAAACTTTCACCTCTGCTGTCACCATTGTATCCCCCCACATGGTAACATTGATGTGATGGTTGAGCAGCTGACTACAACAATTGTTTCTGTGGCAGAAAACGCGAACCCTCGCATTTTATGGTGCCTGAAGGGTATGGCAGTCCCTTGGTGGTCGCCGGAAGTCACTGAAGCAATTAAGGAGCTTCGGCGAGCTCTACAGTGGAATAAGCGGCGCCCTTTCCTGGAGCACCTTATAGCCTATAAATGGCTCCGTGACCGTGTTCGCTACCTTATCAAACGACGGAAGCAGGAGTGTTGGGAGAGAAACGTCTCGATCATTGGGTACCATATGTCACCTTCCCACGTCTGGGCAAAGATCAAACGTCTTTTCTGGTACCAGGCCCCAGCAGGTGTCCCCAGTGTTACCATAAACTGCCACTTATCTACCGACGTAAACGCGATTGCCGAGCACTTTGCTGAGCACTTTTCTCGAGCCTCTACATCAGAGAATTACCCCCCAGTCTTTTGCACACTCAAACAGCGGGTGGAAGGGAATTTCTCTAACATTCTGCGTGGTGTCTGTCTGTTCTATATCGTGTCTCCCAACCACTTTTGCGCAACGACGCTCTGAGCGTGTTTTTTAGGGAATTGACTAGTTTGAACCTGGGACCTGTTGCTGGTAAGGAGATGTCAGACCACACATGACATGTAGAGTTCAGAAGAGTTCAGTGAGTCTAGCGATCATATAACCGAATACTTAATGATTTCAGCATCAGCTCCACTGCACTCCCTGTAGAAGAATCTTAATACTAACTAAATTTAGTGGAAGGGGTTCAAGGCTTTCCTATTTTTAGTTAGCTGGTAAAATAACGTCGAAAAAGCAGTTAAGTTTAAAATTGGAATTTTTATTCTACTCACAAAACATTATTTATAAATTTCACTATTGATAAAAGGAAATGTTGTAATACAGGATGGTAAAAACAAACTGCATTCAACAAAAATGTGAACGAATATTCCCTAAATGGGTTTCCAAGTTCTAGAATGGATCGAAGGATGACCTATGCCATATCACATCTATAATCTAGGTTTAAATTAAGTTTCACAAAAGAGAAAACTATCAAAATGCTCTACAGTGACCCTCAATTATCTTTAATTACTTATCTAACTTGTCGTAAATTACAGTGGCTGACGTGGCTTCTCAATAACTATATAACAGAAAAATCATCGCGTTTCAGATTTTTACTTCAAGTGGCAAATGTGAACACCATGAGCTTTAATTGACAATCCACACTAGTATTACGCAAAACGGGGGTGTAACAGATGAGACTTCTGCAGTTCTGAGTGAAGTTTTATGCGCTGTTATGCGGCATCGCGTGTGTTCATTACCTTGTCGATGTTCGTCAGGGGGCTGCGGGCAGCACAGCTCCGCTCGCCTCGCCTACTCGGAAGCAACTCTCTCCTAACTTCTCTTTACTACAATTTTCTGAAGTTGGTTTAAAAAAACTATCTGACTGTGTTTTCATCTGACCAATCAGGGTCTCAATGTTAACCTTAAGCTCCGCGTACAAAAATTCTGCCTATCCAATGAGAAACGTTATACCATTCATGGTGGGGCAATGTTTTTAAACTTTTCAACGTAACAGAGATGCAAAAAAGTCTCACGCTAAAACTTGCAGCTGGTGTGGTCCTTTTAGTGTTATCATAAGATCTATACTGTTCTACTGGAGGGCTCTATCTTTTAACATGGGCTGGGGGGTGGTCCTGACGTAACAGAGACACGAAAAAGTCTCACGCTAAAACTTGCAGCTGGGGTGGCGCTTTTAGTGTTATCGTAAGATCTATACTGTTCTTCTGGAGGGCTATAGCTTTTAACATGGGCTGGGGGGGTGGTCCTAGCGGTTAGCTGGCGACGTGGGTGTCCGTCCCTTATCGTAGGGCCTTCTAGCTTAACACGGTTCTGCTCTTGGCTTCTGTTCTCGTTTCTCCCCTCTGAACTGCGTGTGTCTCACGATGGGAAGGTATGACATGCATTTAGGCATTCTTGTGTTAGTGTGTGGTATTCCATTTAATCACTCGTTACTAGTATTACTTTGGTTAATTTAATGTCACGATTTATTTGGTGCTATGTGACATACTACTGGATTTGCTTATCATGTCAGGGTTTTCATGGAAGGTGTTGGATTTGCCTGACACCTTAGATATCACCACGCTTCGAACTTAATTTTTGCACTGAGGTAAGGCAATGATTGAATCATTGTCCAAGTCAGTCAAAAATTATTCCGTTATCTAAATTTTGTTGCCTACTGTTCAGCCACGTTGTTTTGTTCTATGCTAGTTTGTATTACTAATTTATATTTTTATATTCTTCCACATTATTATCAAAAATATGTTTATATTGACAAGGGAAGAATATTTTTATTCTATTATAATTATTATTTTTTAATTATTTTCTTTCTTTATTTAATTGTGAAGTTTGTTTTTTAAGAAGTTTTTTATCGAAAGTGAGGAGTCCTTCGCATCGATTTTCTTATAAATATTGTAATTAAGTAAAATCTATTCCTAACACATTTTCTACATATCATGTACAAGTAAAATGTTTTTGTTTCTGGACACTCATTTCAACATTGTTACACTAACAAATAAGAATTATTTCCAAGAATTGCTTTGACAAAGAAATATACATACACAAGTATTGAGATATTATCCTAACAAATGGTACTAATGTTTAAAAAAAAAAGGGAAAACATTCATAAGATAATTTTTTATTCTTTGTTTTTATAAGGAGAAAATAAGTAAAATATAGTTATTCTTTTATTTTTATGAGGAGAAAATAAGTGGCATATAGTTTTAGTGTTTTTTATGCCTTACTTTTGTTCTTTATATACTGTCCATTTCAGAACTAATGACTTATTTTTATCGACGTTTGGTGTGCTTAACTTATTTAGTTTTTCACACATTTCTTTTGCACAATTCCTACATCACATAATTTGATTTCACACATTCACACAATCCTATGAATGTTTAAGCATGAGGTTGGCGAATTTTTTTTGCATGAAGGTGATGGACTTGAGCAAGATGGATGTGGGCAAGTATTTGATGTACAGCTTTGTTCGTCATTCCTTGTTGGCTTTGCAAGTGTGTGTTGCTGTTGTGGAGGTCCCATAATGGAATGGAGCTGTGAGTGCAGAATCTCGTGGTTTACTGGCTTTGTATGCATGAAAGTCATCCTTATGTCTCGCTGAAAGCGGTCGTTTTTCGTTGTAATACTTCGCAGATGACTAGTTTACGATAGGATAGGGATTTGGGAAGGTATGTCGTCTGTTCTTCACCCATTTTCTTTCTTGGTCTCAATCTTGCGAATCTTCAACTTCTGTTCTTCCTGCTTTTTCTCTGCTTCTTACTTGTTTCTTGGTTCTTCTCTAGGCAGGATATGGAAATATTTATTGATAACTAGTCGCTTTGAAGTTCTCCTCTTAGTAACAGTTTGATAAATTGTTTGGGCATGTCATTTTTACTTTGTGGAAGTTTTCTTCAGTTTTGTGCATCAGCGTGCTGTTTAATTGCAGTAGTGTGACTTTTACACATATTTTTTTTCCAGTAGTGTCTTGCCCAAGTGGTCTTCTCGTCGGGCCGTTTTTTGCTCGCTCCACTGAGTCGGGGCGTTTGGAGACCCTTCTGGCGTTCGGTGTCCTGTCGTGTCTCTGCAGGGTTCCACCACTGTGTGGTTCTGTGTTCTGTCCCAGCAGGGTTCCGCCACCCTGTGGTTCAGCTTGGCAGCAGATTTATTTACTGCCCACTTCGGCTACAAGTGCCTTCTGTTGGTTTTGCTGTCCTTTCCCTTCACTCGACACTTCTGCCTTGTAGGAATCGTGTCTTGCTAATTACCCCCTTTCCTTTCTTGACACTTCTCGCGTTGCAACTTGTGGGTCGTTGCATCTCGTCCTTGCTGGAGTTTTTACAGTGGTTCTTATAAAAAGTTTTACTTATAATCATCTAACATATGTCTAGTACCTACATTGTTTTACGCCTTCTTAAAAGCTTTACAAATTTCAGTGCCCTTTCCATGTTAAAATTCTAAGATATTTTGAGTCTTAACGTCTACAAAAATCCTCAAATTCGTTTTTTATTTTTGTGTAGTGTCATGGTGTATAGCATTTTAGTATTTCATGCTGTTAGACTATCTACACTTTATCCCTTCACCTTAATCTATGGCACTATTGGTGTTATTTTTGTTTTTGTTTTTATTGAAACTACTTTCTTTTCCCCACCTTCCTCTCTCTTCATTCTTCTTTCTCCTGACAATCTTATGTGCAACATAATCTTGAAATATTGTGCTGATTATTCACCAGTAATAAAATTAATCTTCAAACTTTTTGATATGGCTCACATGGTGAAGTCCTAAGGTTTTGCCTGTTTTTGAGTTCATTAGTTCCACAGCATTATCATGAGCAATTCGGCTAATTATGACAGGTCCTTTGTATGCAGCATAAAACTTATGTATTTTGTGTTTCTGTTTGCTGGAGAGATGGTGTGTTTTTACAAATACTTTCTGGCCTACTGAGAATGTTCTTTTAATTGCTGTTCTATCTCCTCTTTCTTTTCTTTTAATGGCTGCCTTTCTGATGTTGGAGAGTGCTGTTGCTATGACTTGTTTGTGCTGTCTACATGGTACAATAGGAAAACTAACATTTTCTCTGGTTATGTTTGGGGGTTCAATATTTTTAAGTACAGTAACTGGAGGTAGTAGTGTAGTGCTATGTGGCATTTCATTTATTACTTCTTGAAAATCTTTAAGGTATATATCCCAAGTGTTGTGTCTTTTGCCTGCATATAATCGGCATAAAGTGCCTATGTCCTTCATAGATCGTTCTGCTGGATTTACGCTAGGTTTGTACTTAGATATGTAGATGGGTTTTATTTTGTGTTGTTTTGACGTGTTCTGCCATTGCACTGATTTGTATTGTGGGCCATTATCCGAAATTATTCGTTCCACTCGACCTACTTGTCTGAGAAAATCTTGTCTAAATGCTTTACTTATAGTAAGACCTGTTGCCCATTTTAATGGTGTCAAGGTAACATATTTAGAAGTAAGTTCCAAAACGACAAATATGAAAATATATCCATTTTTTGCACGTGGGAGGGGCCCCATCAAATCTGTTGCAGCTATTTGTTTTAATCTTTTAGGGATTATTGGAAACATAGGTGGTTTGGTTTGGAAAGTGACGTGTTTAGCCCTCATACATTTTTTGCATTTGACTAATACTGTTCTAATTCGTCTTTCTGTGGTGTCACCGCCAGACACCACACTTGCTAGGTGGTAGCCTTTAAATCGGCCGCGGTCCATTAGTATACGTTGGACCCGCGTGTCGCCACTGTCAGTGATTGCAGACCGAGCGCCACCACACGGCAGGTCTAGAGAGACGTCCTAGCACTCGCCCCAGTTGTACAGCCGACTTTGCTAGCGATGCTACACTGACAAATACACTCTCATTTGCCAAGACGATAGTTAGCATAGCCTTCAGCTGCGTCATTTGCTACGACCTAGCAAGGCGCCATTACCAGTTTATATTGAAATTGTTATTGATGTATCAACACTTTCCATATTAGGAAAATGGCTTGTTTGTTTTATTTTTAAAAAGCATTTCTTTGGTCCAAAGTGGCCATTACTTAAATGTGTATACCATATGTACTTATTAATTAGTTCATCTGGGATATAAATTAACTATTCATTCGTTGCAACATTTCGTCTAAAAAATAAAACATTGTTTTTTACGAGATAGTGCTGCCGAATGTCTGGAAAATTCTTACTTCTCCACTTGTGTTTGATTCCTAGTATTCCGGGATCCTTGTCCTGTTCTTTGCCTATGTTTTTCAATGCTGTCGTAATGTAGTTTTCGAAAGGTACTTGTTTCATATAGTACATTGTAAACTGGTTCTGCTGCTTCCAGACCTATGTTATTGGATGCACCCTGTGGACATGGTGATAAAGCATCTGCTAATACATTCGCCAGTCCTGGTATGTGTGTAATAGTGAAGTCAAATTCATGTAGTGTTAGTATCCATCTGGCTAACCTTCCATGAGTTAGTTTGGCGGATAACAGAAACTCTAATGCTTTGTGGCCAGTGTATACTTTTGTTTCTCTTCCGAATAGGAAGTATCGAAAACGTTGGAAGCCCCACACAATGGCCAATGCTTCCAGCTCCGTGACTGAATAGTTTTTCTCGCTTTTTGTGAGTACCCGACTGGCAAATGCAATTGTTCTATATGATCTTAGCCCTGCCTGTTCGTATTCTTGGAATAAAACAACTCCTAAACCTGTTTTCGCGCTATCAGTGGCCATACAAAAATTTTGTGTTAGATCAGGATGTGCTAAAATCGGTGCTGTTGTTAGTACGATTTTCACTTTTAAAAATTCTTCATTGGCTTGTTGATCCCATACCCATGGCGTGTTTTTTCCAGTCAATGCACATAGGCGTGGTGTTGCGAGAGAGTCGATCCAAATAAATTTTTTATAGAATCCGGTGAGACCTAGAAATCCTCTGAGAGTTTTCTTATTATATGGAGTACAGAATTCTTTGATTGCCATCAGTTTTTCTGGGTCGGGCATTACCCCTTTCTCGGAAATTATGTGTCCTAGAAATTTGACCTCTCGCCTTCCAAATTTGGATTTTGTTATATTTACTGTGACCCCATGCTCTTTCATGATCTGTAAAAACTGATTTAATGTGTCGTTGTGATGTTCCCAAGAGGGTTCTGCTATAATCACATCATCAACATAACAAGTAATTTTTTGTAAAACTTCAGGACTGAGTATAGTATTAAATCCCCTAATAAACGCTGCTGATGATATGTTTAAACCAAATGGCAATCGTTTAAACTGGTAACATCTACCGAATACGATAAATGCTGTACATTTTCTACATTCTGGGGTCAATTCTATTTGCCAGAAACTACTCCGTAAATCAGTTGAAAATATCTTAGCACCGTGGAAGTTTTGTATCAATTCCTCTAATTTTTGTGGGCGATCTGTCTCAGTGATTATGATTGTGTTGATCTGTCTGGAATCAAGCACTAGCCTGATGCTCCCGTCTCGTTTTTGTACAATATGGAGCGGGCTGTTATGTGTGGAGGTAGCTGGTTCAATAATATCGTCATCTAACATTTTAGATATCTCCTGGAATACTTTATTCCTGTAGCTTAATGGGATTGTATAGGGTGGCACTCTAAATGGTTTATGCTGTTTTACTTCAAACTTGTACTGAAAGTGTTTAATACTGCCAGTCTTAGGCAAAAATACCTCTGCTTTATCTCGTAAAATACCCTCTAATTTTCTTTTACTGTGTTCCGAAATACCTTGAACTTCTTGCAATTTTTCGTCGATTTCCTTACGGACTTCTAACATGAGTTGAGGCGATTCCCCCTTTTGTGCATACCATTCTAATTCTTCATCCTCTTTATCTCGCGTCATTCTTAATTGTTTGTTTATAACTGGTATTTCTTCTAATTTTAGCTTATGCTCAAAGAAAGTGTGACATTCCCGAATGTTACGCTACCTTTCCCCATATCTATTATCGCTCGTCTCTCATTTAAAAAATCTGCACCTATAATCAAATCTACAGTTAGTTTAGGTATAATCACGAAGTTGGCTTCGATCTTTTGACCTTGACACGAAAGAGTTAACCTTGTTTGTCTCGTAACTTCCGCTGCATTGTTTCTAATAGGACCTCTTACTTTAATCTTACGTGTTTTCAGAACTGGCAATTCCCCATTGGCATTACACTGCATGAATAAATTTTCTGAGATCGCGGTCAGTTCACATCCACTATCAACTACAATATTGACTGGGGTATGCTTTACCATGGCCTTCACAACTGGTTGAATTTGAAAGGATTGGTTCTGTAATTCTTCTTCAAGCATCAACGAATCCTCCACTGAATCATACATGAGTCTTTTTAGGAATTTCCCTTGTCAATTCGAACATTCTGTAGGATAAGCTTCGACTGCTACTTCTCTCTCTTTTATTTCCTCTTCTCTATTTCTTCCTTCATTTACACTTTCTTCAACATCCTCTACTTTTCCCTTATCCTCGTCTATCTTCTCCTTCTTCGTCGCTACTTCCACATAATCGCATCTAAATGCTCTAATTATCGCTTCATAACTTCCTTCATTATATACGTTGGGTTGTGTGCCCACTCGTAACTTATTTTCAACTTCTGTTGACTGCGCATTATCCTCATTGAATTCGCTTTCCCTGGTTTCCATCTCAAATAGCTCTGCAATACTCATTACTTCGTCCTTTCCTCCTACATTCGTTGTGCATGCCTCTGGTAATTCATCTTCCTCGTCAGTATTCTCCCAATTAATTTCGTCCCAACACGATATTGTTATTTTCTTGTCTTCGTTTTCATCTGGTCCCTGCGGATTTGTTTCTTCCTTCTTCTCTTCTCGTGATAAGATTTTTACTTCTCTGTTCAAGGTGCTGCAATTGTCCTGGGTCGGTGCGTCATTCTCTTTGGCATGGGCGCTCAGCTGTCAATTCGAACGTTTATCGGGGTTTGGTGGTCTTACCTCCACCTCTTCTATGTGTATTCTCTTTTCTTGTTCAGCTTGTTGATAGTGGCTTCTTTGTTGATAATTTGTCGGTCTATTGGTTCTCTAATACCCGTTCCGGTTGTCGTTATTCCCTCTGTAATAGTTGTTGCCGTTCCTGGGTGAATTATAGTTATTGCCATATTCTCTTCTAAATCCATAACCGGTTCTTTGTTGAAATCTATTGTCGTTTCTTGGTGCGAAGTTATCACATGGTTCGTAATTATTGTTTCTTCATACTGTATCTTGTGGATTCCACTGCTTTTTGCTTTCGTTTTCACGTGCGCTTGTCTTTTTCTTGCGTCATCTTCCGAAAATATGAACTCTAGTTCCCTTAGAATACCTTTAAATTCTTCGACGTCATTGCCTCCGCGACCTACTAATGATTGTTCGTATTTCAATGGTAGCTTCATCGCGCGTAATTCAATCAACTCTCCATCACTGTATGGTACATCTAAGCATTGATTTTTCTTTGCCATTAATTCGAAAAATTTCACGGGACTCTTCTCTCCTGAATGTTCAAAATATGGGTTCTGTGATAATTCGTACTTCACTCTGTTCTGTGCTTCGCTGGACCAATATCGTGAGAGAAACTTCTCTCTGAAATCTTCGTACGATCGGCATGTCGCTGCAACATTCTGCATGGTTTCTGCGACTGTTCCTGACATGTGTGCACATATAAAGTCTAATTTGTGTGCTAGCGTCCAGTGTTCTGGTAATCCTACTCGGAATTGATCAATAAAAGTTCGTGGATGTAATGAGTTTCCTTCTCGAAAGTGTTGAAATTTTCTGACTGTGAGGAAATGATCGTTGTCGTACTTCGTCATAGTTCCATATGAAATTCGCGATTCTTCGCCACTTTCGTTTCTGATCATTTCTCCCGTCGTTCTTTCCGGTTGTGGTAGATCCATTGGATACTGTCCACTGTAACTTTCGCCTACCCTTGCGTAGTATCATTGGAGTGGTACGCAATAATTTTCTTCCATCGGTTGTGAACGTGTAGCTGAATGCATTGCACTGTACTCTTCGCGACCTGGCTTTCCGTTGTCACGTATTGGTTCAGTATCTTGTCTGGCTAACCTTGCTGCTTCATTGCACGATCCAAACTGGCTTGAAACATACATTTGTGGTTCCGCATGTGTTTGTGATGACGTTTGTTCATCAAGAATTTCGAAACGTGTTTGTTGCTGTGCAGGCTGTCTGATTTCACGTATGTTACTTTCCGCCTGTGATTGGAATCGCAAATGCGTAATATCTTCGTTAATTGCTTGTTTTTCCGGTGCTGTTACAGATACGGATGTGGTTGCAGACTCTGTGCTTGTTCGATCCTGTTCGCTACGCTCTTCAATGGTTTACAACAACTCTGTTCGCAATTTCTGAAATTGTCGCTTCGTTTGCGCTTCTATTTTGACTATGCGGTTATCATATCTTTTCAGCGCTGCTTTTGTGATACTTTTGTGTAACACACTGTTTTCAACAACTTCACGCGCTGTATCTGCTGCTTGTCTAGTAATTTCGTTTATCTGTTTCTCTAGTTTCTTGACTTCTCCCTGGGTGTTGTTACGTAATGTTTTGATCTCGTCCTGAATGTCATTACGCAATGTTTGTACGTCCGCTTGTACCTTGTCAATGTCTGTTCTCAATTGATTGTGACCTGTTATTAAGTTTCCTATCACTTCTCGAGATTATTTTGCCTCGTCTTCAATATGACTTACGTGTAACTGAATTTTTTTTTGTTTTGTCCTTTAATCGCACGCATTTGTCTCGTGGTTTCTGCATTCTGAATTTGAATTTGGTTCGCTATGTCTTTATTTTGTCTTGTCATGGTTTCCGTAATTTGTTGTAATAATTCTGCCAGATTGGTGGGACTTATTGCGTTTTCTTCCGACGTCCTACGCTCTGTGTTTTCGCCCAAGTGTTGGTTCGCAACCGATTGCATTGAACTGTGCTGTGACACGTTTCTGCTCGCATTCCTTGTACTCTGTGGTGAGGGAGCTCTGATTACTTGTACTATGGGTTCTACGTATTCAAGACGCGAGTTAGAATCCTCATCGACTGTCTCTCTACTTTCCTGCTCCTCTGTCGTATGCTGACTTATGTTTTCTATGCCTTGACGTACATTATCCTCGTTATGGTGCGTTATATGTCCTATTTCTCGCGATAATGCATCGTCTGTTGTATCGTCCTCTATTCTCCGTCCATTTTCATGCTGGGTCTCTACCTCATTTCGGTCAAGGTCTCGATCTGCCATTGCTAATCTTTCCGAATCCCTTATTTTCTGTTTTAAAAGCAATTCACGCGCCCTACTTCGAGTCAACATGCGCTCATACGACCTCACGCGTTTCATAAACTTTTTGTTCACACGATTTGACACTTATTATACCCAAGACTGACAATCCATTCACTTACTTGTTGGGTCAGAAGCAACATGTCAATGATGTATCCGCCACCTGTGCGCTTGCATTGAGGAGAAAACTTAATTCTAACAATTTTTAAAATTCATAACTTAATTATGCTATTGTCTCTACTAGAATGTCTCACTATCTATCGCTGCAGCTACTGTTTTCAACTATTTATGCCTTTCAAAAAAAAATTTTTTTATTACGAAAATTTTTTAACACGATATTTTTCTGACCTAGTTAGACATGTGGTCGACCTTCAATCATGGTATTTTACCATCCTGGCAGGGACGCCATTCTCTAACATTCTGCGTGGTGTCTGTTCTATATCGTGTCTCCCTACCACTTTTGGGCAACGACGCTCTGAGCGTGTTTTTTAGGGAATTGACTAGTTTGAACCTGGGACCTGTTGCTGGTAAGGAGATGCCAGACCACACAGGACATGTAGAGTTCAGAAGAGTTCAGTGAGACTAGCGATCATATAACCGAATACTTAATGATTTCAGCGTCAGCTCCACTGCAGTCCCTGTAAAAGAATCTTAATACTAACTAAATTTAGTGGAAGTTTTATTCTACTCACAAAACATTGTTTATAAATTGCACTATTGATAAAAGGAAATGTTTTAATACAGGATGGTAAAAACCAACGCGTTCAACAAAAATGTGAACGAATATTCCCTGAATGGGTTTCCAAGTTCTACAATGGATCGAAGGTTGACTTATGCCATATCACATCTATAATCTAGGTTTAAATTAAGTTTCACAAAAGAGAAAACCATCAAAATGGACTACAGTGACCCTCAATTATCTTTAATTACTTATCTAACTTGTCGTAAATTACAGTGGCTGATGTGGCTTCTCAATAACTATATAATAGAAAAATCATCGCGTTTCAGATTTTTACTTCAAGTGGCAAATGTGAACACCATGAGCTTTAATTGACGATCCACACTAGTATTACGCAAAAAGGGGGTGTAACAGATGAGACTTTTGCAGTTCTGAGTGAAGCTTTATGCGCTGTTATGCGGCATCGTGTGTGTTCATTACCTTGTCGGTGTTCGTCAGGGGGCTGCGGGCAGCACAGCTCCACTCACCTCGCCGTCTCGGAAGCAACTCTCTCCTAACTTCTCTTTACTACAATTTCCCGAAGTTGGTTTAAAAAAACTATCTGGCTGTGTTTTCATCTGACCAATCAGGGTCTCAATGTTAACCTTAAGCTCCGCGTACAAAAATTCTGTCTATTCAATGAGAAACGTTATACCATTCATGGTGGGGCAATGTTTTTAAAGTTTTCAACGTAACAGAGACGCAAAAAAGTCTCACGCTAAGACTTGCAGCTGGGGTGGTCCTTTTAGTGTTATCATAAGATCTATACTGTTCTTCTGGAGGGCTCTAGCTTTTAACATGGACTGGGGGGTGGTCCTAGCGGTTAGCTGGCGACGTGGGTGTCCGCCCCTTATCGTAGGGCCTTCTAGCTTAACACGGTTCTGGTCTCGGCTTCTGTTCTCGTTTCTCCCCTCGGAACTGCGTCTGTCTCACGGTGGGAAGGTATGACATGCATTTAGGCATTCTTGTGTTAGTCTGTGGTATTCCATTTGCTCACTCGTTACTCGTATTACTTTGGTTAATTTAATGTCACGATTTATTCGGAGCTATGTGATATACTACTGGATTTGTTTATCATGTCAGGGTTTTCATGGAAGGTGTTGGATTTGCCTGACACCTTACATGTCCTCTCATTCACTACACGCTGCAGTGAATACTATAACGCCCCATTTACAGAGTGGGAGCTCCGCAGTCCTCTTGCACATTGCCCTGACACAGGTCCTGGGCCTGATCGGATCTACAGCCAGATGATTAAACATCTCTCATCTGACTACAAGCAACATCTCCTCATCATCTTCAACTGGATCTGGTGTGATGGCGTCTATCCGTCACAATGGGGGTAGAGCACCATCATTCTGGAGCCCAAACCCGGTAAAAATCCGCTTGGTGTGGATAGCTATCGGCCCATCAGCCTCACCAACGTTCTTTGTAAGCTGATGGAACAGATGGTATGTCGGCGGTTGGGTTGGGTCCTGGAGTCACGTGGCCTGCTGGCTCCATGTAAGGGTGGCTTCTGCCAGGGTCGCTCTACCACTGATAATCTTGTGTCCATAGAGTCTGCCATCCTAACAGCCTTTTCCAGATGGCAACACCTGGTTGCCGTCTTTTTTGTCTTACGTAAAGCATCCGACACGACCTGGCAACATCATATCCTTGCCACATTGTATGAGTGGAGTCTCCGGGGCCCGCTCTAGATTTTTATCCGAAACTTCCTGTCGCTCCATACTTTCTGTGTCCAAGTTGGTGCCTCCCATAGTTCCATCCATGTCCAGGAGAAAGGTCCCACAGGGCTCTGTTTTAAGTGTCTCTCTAGTTTTAGTGGTCATTAACGGTCTAGCAGCAGCTCTCGGGCCCTCCATCTCACCTTCACTGCATGCAGACGACTTCTGCGTTTCGTACTTCTGCTCCAGTACTGTTGTTGCTGACTGGCGCCTACAGGAAGCCATGCACAAGGTGCAGTCATGGGCTCTAGCCCATGGTTTCCAGTTTTTGGCCACTAAGTCGTGTGTCATGCACTTCTGTCGGCGTCGTACCACTCATCCGGACCCAGAACTTTATCTTAATGACGATCCACTCACTGAAGTGGAGACATATCGGTTCCTAGGACTAGTTTTCGATGCTCGATTGACTTGGCTACCTCACCTTCGTCAGCTTAAGCGGGAATGCTGGCAGCACCTCAATGCCTTCTGCTGCCTGAGCAACAGGGGTGCAGATCGCTCTACGGTGCTGCAGCTCTACAGAGCCCTTGTCCAATCCCGAACTGACTATGGGAGTGTGGTTTATGGTTCGGCAGCGCCTTCAGCGCTGCATTTACTTCACCCTATGCACCACTAGCGACAGGAGCTTTTAGGACGAGTCTGGTGACCAGCGTACTGGTGGAGGCCGGAGTCTCTCCATTGCAGATCAAACGTGCGCAGCTGCTTGTCAGTTACGCAGCACACATTCGTAGTTCCCCTGAGCATCCAAATTACTGTCTCCTTTTATGGCATGCGGTAGTCCATCTCCCACATCGGGGCTAACAATTGCGGTTCGGGTGTGGCCCCTTCTCTCCAAACTGGAGTCCTTCCCTTCACCATGTCTACTTGTGGTGCGTTCACGTACGCCTCCATGGTATACACCTCGGCCACAGCTTCGTCTGGACCTTTCACGTGGCCCTAAGGACTCCATTAACCCTGCGCGGCTCTCTGTTGTCACTTCCTCTCATTCTTGACGTGTTCTGGGGCTCTAGAGTGATTTACACCCATGGCTCGATGTCTGATGGTCACGTTGGCTTTGCCTACGTGCACGGTGGCCATATTAAACAGCATTCCTTACCCGATGGCTGCAGTGTATTCACTACAGAACAGGTAGCCATTTCTCGTGCACTTCAGTATCTCTGTTCATGCCCTGGGGAGTCTTTTCTTTTATGTACTGACTCCTTGAGCAGCCTGAAAACTATCGACCAGTGCTATCCTCGTCATCCTTTGGTAGTGTCCATCCAGGAGTCCACCTATGCCCTGGAACGGTCCAATCGTTCAGGGGTGTTCGTCTGGACCCCAGGTCATGTCGGAATCCCAGGAAATGCTGCTGATAGGCTGACCATACAGGCTACACAGAAACCACTTCTGGAGATGGGCTTCCACACAACTGACTTGCGTTCCTTATTATGCCGCAAGATTTTTCAGCTTTGGGAGAAGGAATGGTGAAATCCCAGTATGCACAACAAACTGCAAGCCATTAACGGGACCACGAATATGTGGAAGTCCTCAATGAGGGCGTCTCACTGGGACTCTGTGCTTCTCTGCAGGCTCCACATTGGCCATGCATGGGCGACCCACAGCTACCTCCTGTGCCGTGAGGACCCACCTCAGTGTCGGTGTGGCGCCCGGTTGACAGTGGCCCATATTCTTCTTCTGTGTCCTTCTTTGGCTGCCCTGCGAATTCATATTCGGTTGCCAGACTCGTTATCATTGACTTAAGCACACAACAACGCCTCATCGGCTGATTTAGTTTTACATTTCATCCGTGAGAGTGGGTTTTATGATTCGATCTGAGTTTTAGCGTCTGTCCTTTGTTCCTCTGTGTCCTCCATCCTAGTGCTTTTGGGGTGAAGGTTTTAATCTGTTGCAGGGTGGCTGGCTTTTCCTTTTATTTTCGTGGTCAGCCAGCCACTGCAATCTGCTTCCTTGTTTTACTCTTTTCTGTTTCTTGCATCTCTCTGTAGTTCTCTTGTCCTCTTTTGTTCCTTTTAGTGTTCATTGCGGTTTTGTAATATATGTCTCGTCTATTTTATTCGCACACTTGCGGCATTGTTTTATTAGGAATAAGGGACTGATGACTTCGTACTTTGATTCCTTTCCCCCTCTTTTAAACCAAGCAACCATCAATGACATCAGACTTTCTTGCTCTTAGGATAGTATGTGTTCACTATACGTGACACGTTAATCATTCTAAATCTACATTACTTGACTACTCTTCGATTCACACTTGAGTGCCTGCCAGAGGGTTCGTCGGACCACTTTCACACTGTTTCTGAACCACTGCCCTCTCGAACACTGCGCAGGAGAAAAAAATTTCCGTACGAGCTCTGTTTTCTGTTATTTTACACGATCCAGTCATATTAACGTGATCCCCACCTATGTTCGACGTCAATGTGCAATAACCACTCACGGAGAACTGTGGGCAGCACTAATGGTGGATGTGGAAAATGGTGCAGTCGTTTTGGAAATGTGGAGTCAAAGCGATTAATCTGATGACCAAAAGGGCATCATCATTGGCATTCGGCCAGAGGGTGGAAGCATTTCTGAAACGACTAAGTCTGTAAACTGTTCACCTGCAGCGTTGTCTGAAGTATACTATGCATAGCAAAATGCCGTTATCCAAAATGGGCGCTGAGACAACTGTGGTGCACCATGAGCCATAGATGATCGGGTGAACGAAGGCTGCAGAGATGTGAAGGGGCAAATAGACATCCAATTGTTGAGTAACTGACCGCCCAGATGATCCAAGGAGCCACCAAGGAGCTCAACGACCTTTCAGCGAACGTTGCTGCGTATGGGACTCCATAGCAGGTGCCTGGTTCATGAACCTACGCTGACTGCTGTTCATCGGCGGCAAAGACTGGAATTTGCACGCAACTGGACGTCCACTGAGTGGCGACAGGGGGCCTTTCCACATGAATCACGTTTTACGCTACATCGGACTCAAGGCCGTTGGCGTCAGGGGGCGCAAAAAGTCTGAAAGCAATCACCGTGTAACAATCGTCGGTAACGTCCAGGCCGGACGGCATTTCCTTGCCAATCTCGTCATACAGTGGATTAACACAAGTATACATCTATCCTTGGGGACTATGTCCATCCCTCATGCTGTCTATTTTTCGCCGGCACGATAGCATCTATCAACAGGACAGTGAAACATGTCGCACGGCTCGCAGTGTACGTGTGTGGCGCGAAGGGCACCAGGATCAGTTTCCTGGACAACCCTACCCATCAAGGTTCCCACATTTAAACCCTGTCGAGAATCTATGGGACCACCTTGATCAGGCTGTTCGCGCCATGGTTACTCAACCGAGAAATCTAGCGCAGCTAGCCACGACACTGGAGTTGGCATGGCTCCACGTCCCTGTTGGTACCTTCCACAACCTCACTGACTCTGTCCCTGCACATCTAGCAGCGGTCTGCGCTTCAAAAGGGGGTTATTCAGGCTTTTAACTGGTGGTCACTTTAATGCGACTGGACTGTGTATTAAAATATCATCCCCCCCCCCCCCCCCCCCCTGCTGGTGGCTGTCAATAGAATATTTTCGCATTTGGAGGAGAACGTTGGAGATTGAAATTTCGGGAAATAACCCTGCTGCAACGACAAATGCCTTTGCTTTAATGACCGCCACTCCAGCTCACGTACCATATCAGTGACGCTCTCTCCCCTATTTCGCGATAATATAAAATGAGCTGCCCTTCTTTGAACTTTTCGATGTCATCTATCAATCATGTTTGGTAAGGATCCTTTACTGCACAGCAGTTCTCTAGAAGAGAACGGACATTCGTAGTGTAGGCAGTCTCTTTAGTAGACCTGTTGCATCTTCAAAGTGTTCTGCCAATAACTCGCAGTCTTTGGTTCGCCTTCCCCACAAGATCTATGTGAGCGTACCAATGTAAGTTGTTCGCTACTGTAAATACTACGCATTTAATTGAGTTCACGTCTTTAGATTTGTCTGACTTATTGTACAACCGAAATTTGACGGATTCGTTTTAGTACTCACGCGGATGACACCAGAATTTTCATTCTTTAGGGTCAGTTGCCACTTTTCGCACCATTCAGATATCTTGTCCAAATCATTTTGCTATTAATTTTGACCTTCTGATGACTTTACTAGATTTTAGATGACAACAATGTTTGCAAACAATCTAGCGTGGCTGCTCATATTGTTCCATAAATCATTTACAGAGAGACAATAAAAAATGTAAATGTCGTGTGACAGGGTCTCCCCTCGAGTAGACCATTCGCCGGGTGCAAGTCTTTCGATTTGACGCCACTTCGGCGACTTGCGCGATGGTGGAAATGAAATGATGATGATTAGAACAAGACAACACCGAGTCCCTGAGTGGAGTAAATCTCCTACCCAGCCGAGAATCGAACCCGGGCCCTTAGGACTGACATTCTGTCGCACTGACCACTCAGCTACCGGAGAGTGACAATTATCGAACTATATTAAAGAAAACATAAATTAGTTACAAACTACGGCGTGCAAGTGCTTTATTCAACAAGTATACGTCACTACAGATATTCAGATTTAGGTTGTGACATATTCGATATGCCTGCCTTCATTGGCGATGATGTGGCGCAGATAAGTAGCGAAATTCTGCGCGACCCGTTGAAGTGTCGGAACGTCGATGCTGTTGATGACCTCCTGAATAGCTGTTTTCAGCTCAGCAATGATTTTGGGGTTACTGCTGTACACCTTGTCTTTAATATAGCCCCACAAAAAGGAGTCTCACGTGTTCAGATCCGGAGAACATGGCGGCCAATCGAAGCCCTTGCAGCGGTCTCTGGGTAACCCAGAGCGAGAACGCAGTCCTCAAATTGCTCCTGCAGGACATCAAACACTCTCTTGCTTCTGTGGGGTCGATCTCCGTCTTGCATGAACCACATCTTGTCGACATCAGAGTCACTTTGGATAATGGGGATCAAATCATCTTCCAAAACCTTCGCGTACTGTTCAGTAGTCACCGTGCCATCAAGGAACATCGCACCGATTATTCCGTGACTGGACATTGCACACCGCACAGTAACCTGTTGAGGGTGAAAAGACTTCTCGATCGCGAAATGCGGATTCTCAGTCCCCAAAATGCGCCAATTTTGCTTACCTGACGAACCTAACCAATTGGAAGTGGGCTTCATAGTTAAACCAACCATGTTCACATCAAAGTCCTGTTCGACAATTTGTGGATAACAGTGTTGGCGAAACACGCCGACTGTTCCGTGGTCCTGGGGCTTAATGGCTGATTGGTTTGAATTTTTTGTCGAAAAATATGCAGTTCTTCAACAACAATTTATCGCATTGTCTCCCGGTAGATTTCCATCTGTTGCGCAGCTCGTCTGATCGATTTCCTGGGGCTGGTTTGAAACACAGCGCGTTTCTCCTCAATGTTTTCAGGCGTTTTCACCCTATTTGGACGATCGGCTTTGCCAACACTGTCATCACGAACACTAGCCGTTCTCTCAAACTTGCGAATCAAATTCTTGATTGTTATCACACTTGGACAGGTTGTCTTCAGCTTGAACTCGGTCGCAAACTTCCTTTGAGTCCCAGTTGGGCTGTTATTGCTCGCTTAGTAGGCCTCCACAAGGGCTATACGCTCTGGCATACCGTGACATTTTCACGTGCAAGTGGCCAACGACAAGGTGCGTGTGCGTGCGCATACTAATTCACACCATGTCCCATGGCCAACGGTGCAGTTTGAAGGTCCTAACCAAATGTTCAGAAGTTATGACGATTTTATTTCATATAGTTCAATAATTATCACCCTACACATAGATTAGAATCAGCAGAGGACCTGTAACACTTCCTTTGGGAACGCCAGATATGTCTTCTAGTTTACTCGAAGACTTTCTGCCAGTCACTACGAACTGTCATCTTTCCGGCAGGAAATCAAGAATCGAGTCGCACGACTGAAACGATATTACGTGGACACGAATTTTGATTAGAAACCGCTTGTGAGAAATGGTATCAAAAGCGTTTTGGAAATCTGGAAATATGGAATCCATTTTAGATCCCGTCGATAGCTAAGTTCGTGAGAATAAAGAGCTTGTCGTATTTCACGAGAACGATGTGTTCTGAATCCATGCTGACTGTGTGTCAACAGATTGTTTTCTTCGAGGTAAATCATTATGTTCGCACATGTGCTCCAAAATCCTGCTGTAAATCTACGAATCGATGCCTGTAAAACGGATCTCTAATTCATAGAATTACTCCCATTTTCTTCCTTGAATCTTTGGTGTCACCTCTGCAACTTTCCAGGTTTTTGGTACGTATCTTTCGTCGAGCGAGCGGTTGTATATGCTTGCTAAGTATGGAGTTAGTATTATTAGCATATCCTGAACGGAATCTAATTGATATACAATATCGACCGGAGGACTTGCCTTTGTTAAGTGCTTCAAACTGTTTCAGTGGACTTAGGATATGTACTTATAAGTTACTCATGTTAGTAGTAGTTCTTGATTCGAATTCTAGACTCTTTACCTCGTCTTCTTCTTCTTTGCTGAAGGAAGTTCAGAAAGATGTGTTTAACAATCTTGCTTTAGTGAAGGTATTGACAGTGTCTTGCTACTGGCGTACTTCATATGCTACCAGAGTTTGCCCAAAATTTTGGGAAAATTTTAAAAGGTACTGAGAAAGACAGAATGAGGCAGATGGTACCCACTTCTCTGTCAGTCTTTTAAAACAGGAGCATAGTAGCCTTTTCTCCGATAGCAACATTTTTCCTTCCTTTCCATGCTACAGCAGTGCATATCACTCGTACGAAAAGCACTTTATGGGTCAGTACAATTTTAATAGTTTACTTACGTGAAATTGAAATCATACAAAACTAATTTTACACCTCAGACCGGATTTTACGTTCAGAAAAGTGTTCACGTGCTTCCTTACCGGAACATTGAGGTCCAAGAAGCCTTCTGATGATAATGGAAACACTTTACAGCATATTTCTCCGTGCTACGTCAGTTTATAAACTATGTTTCCGCCTCACGCCAGATTTTACATAAGTATTTTACATTTACAAGTAGAGTAACTCTGAACCTCTGTATCTAGGAAACGGATAAACATATCAAGAAAATTTTAAAGTTTGTTCGAGATCGGGATGTCAGAAATAAATCGTAAAAATTTTAACCATTTGTTGTGCATAGCCGTCTTGAAATCCAGGGCTCGATTGTGGTACCCAAAAATGTTTTTGGGATGTTTCTGAGTAACGGATATAGATTTTTGGAAAAGGGGAACAGGGTGCTTCTAGATAAATGCGTAGAGATTATATCGTTCAAATTTGAGCAATTTGCTGCGATTATTTATTATTTGGATTTCGTCTTACGCCGGATTTTACACACGTATTTTACGTGTACAAGTAGGGCAACTTTGAACTTCTGTATCTCGGAAACGAATAAAGATATCAAGAAAATTTTAGTGACTGTTCCAGATTGGGATCTTAGGAATATATTCGTAAAAATTTCAGCCATTTGCTGCGGATACCGCTCTGCTGCTCTGTTTTGGTACACAAAAACAATATTTTTCCGGTTTTCTCAGGAACCGCCCATGAACTAAACTGTGCCTCTATAAGCCCTTTAAGGCGCACCATGTACCACATATAATGCAAAAAGAACTAACTGATTTGCTCCATTTGCCTAAGCTGGTGGAGAAGCGTGACATTCAGTTTGACCCTGTACCGGAGGATAGTTGCAGTAAGACTAGCATTCTATTTGGTAAATAAATGGTCCTTAGCTCAAGATCTATTGAAAACACTTGACCCTACCTACCTACACCGAGGTTTGAGCCCCAGAAAAATTCCATTTTTATGCGTGGCGTTTTTGGACATACTGGTAGCGCATGCTGCAGCTTGCATGCAGATTATTCAGTTGTTAGAACGTAGTCCAACAAGCATACACAAATTTCTATATGTATCGGTGACCACATGCGAGAATATTGCAGACACTGGCTTCATCCTTATCAATTAGAGCGGATAGCTTTTGCGAAGGTGATGAGAATAGATGATTATAGTTTTGTCGTTGGCTAATTACAAATCACCATTTAATCCCATTAATACTGTTTACTAATGAAGCCACTTTAGCTCCTGGAGATATCAATAACTCTCTTGACTGATGTGAGTGGTCCGAGAAATACCCACACATCTTCGTAAAGACAAGTTTTCAAGACAGCTTCTCTGTAATATGTGGTGTGCTTGATAGCAAATCATTTGATTAGACCTACTGCGATACAGCACCGTCTTACAGGACACGTTATGTAAATTTTCTTGAAAACGAACTTCCAGAATTACTGGAAGAGGTTCCTTTGTCTACACGAATGGGTATGTTCTCCCAGCATGACTGAGGCCCTCCACATTCTAGTCATCAGGTCACACATCATGAAAACGTAATGTTCTCCAGAAAATAGGACGACAGAAATGGTTACGTTTCTTGGTCACCAAGCTCCCTAGACCTTACCCCTTTAAACTTTTGCTTGTTGGGATAGTTCTGAGGCGAAGTCTACAAAAATACGATTTTATTATACGGATGAATACTGCTACCCACATAACAGACTGCTAAAACGACCTAAAAAGTACATTAAAGTCACAGGTCTAATTTATGAAAACCTACTTTGAACTCAATTATTCGCATTTGCTTAACAGCTTCTGAACCTTGTTGGGATTACATTCTACAGCTATATCTCTGTAACCTAGAAAGATTTGAGACATGTTATACGGAATGTGTTATTTGAATAAGTCTATATTCCCACCTGATAAAATATGCATTGTTCCGCTTGGAACACCCTGTATACAGGGTGTTACAAAAAGGTACGGCCAAACTTTCAGGAAACATTCCTCACACACAAATAAAGAAAAGATGTTATGTGGACATGTGTCCGGAAACGCTTAATTTCCATGTTAGAGCTCATTTTAGTTTCGTCAGTATATACTGTACTTCCTCGATTCACCGCCAGTTGGCCTAATTGAAGGTAGGTAATATTGACTTCGGTGCTTGTGTTGACATGCGACTCATTGCTCTACAGCACTAGCATCAAGCACATGAGTACGTAGCATCAACAGGTTAGTGATTATCACGAACGTGGTTTTGCAGTCAGCGGAATGTTTACAAATGCGAAGTTGGCAGATGCCCATTTGATGTATGGATTAGCACGGGGCAATAGCCGTGGCGCGGTACGTTTGTATCGAGACAGATTTCCAGAACGATTGTGTCCCGACAGGAAGACGTTCGAAGCAATTGATTGGCGTCTTAGGGAGCACGAAACATTCCAGCCTATGACTCGGGACTGGGGAAGACCTAGAACTACGAGGACACCTGCAATGGACGAGGCAATTCTTCGTGCAGTTGACGATAAACCTAACGTCAGCGTCAGAGAAGCTGCTGCTGTACAAGGTAACGTTGACCACGTCACTGTATGGAGAGTGCTACCGGAGAACCAGTTGTTTCCGTACCATGTACAGCGTGTGCAGGCACTATCAGCAGCTGATTGGCCTCCACGGGTACACTTCTGCGAATGGTTCATCCAACAATGTGTCAATCCTCATTTCAGTGCAAATGTTCTCTTCACGGATGAGGCTTCATACCAACGTGATCAAATTGTAAATTTTCACAATCAACATGTGTGGGCTGACGAGAATCCGCACGCAATTGTGCAATCACGTCATCAACACAGATTTTCTGTGAACGTTTGGGCAGGCCTTGTTGGTGATGTATCGATTGGTCCCCATGTTCTTCCACCTACGCGCAATGGAGCACGTTATCATGATTTCATACGGGATACTCCTGCACATTTCAGTCGACGTGTTCGTACGCTTCTCAACAACAGATTCGGTGACCGATGGATTGGTAGAGGCGGACCAATTCCATTGCCTCCACGCTCTCCTGACCTCAACCCTCTTGACTTTCATTTATGGGGGCATTTGAAAGCTCTTGTCTACGCAAGCCCGGTACCAAATGTAGAGACTCTTCGTGCTCGTATTGTGGACGGCTGTGATACAATACGCCATTCTCCAGGGCTACATCAGCGCATCAGGGATTTCATGCGACGGAGGGTGGATGCATGTATCCTCACTAACGGAGGACATTTTGAACATTTCCTGTTGTTAGTGTTTGAAGTCACGCTGCTACGTTCTGTTGCTGTGTGTTTCCATGCCATGATTAATGTGATTTGAAGAGAAGTAATAAAATGAGCTCTAACATGGAAAGTAAGCGTTTCCGGACACATGTCCACATAACATCTTTTCTTTCTTTGTGTGTGAGGAATGTTTCCTGAAAGTTTGGCCGTACCTTTTTGTAACACCCTGTATTCTAACGTAAGTTGTCCAGTACAGTGTAAGGATGGTTTGAAAGGTCTGGTAAATTTCCATGCAAGAACGGAAAAATTTTGTCGCGCCTTCAACGTTGGTACGCTTGATAATTCCAAGGATCATATAACGAATTTCAACAGTGTACAATGTACGGTTAATTGATGATGGTCTTCTGAATTGGTCAGTGTGTCGACTGCGATTGAAAATGGAGAAAAGCAAGTTTCGTGCTGTTATCAAACATTTTCATTTAAAGGACTGGATTGCCGCATAAATCAAAACAGGACTGTATGTGGACTCTGCACTATCACTGATGACCATTTACTTTTGAGTTAATGAGTTTAAACGCGGTCGGACAAGGACTGAAGGCAAAGCGGGCTCCGGCAATCTAATTGAGGTCACCGCGAAGGAGACCATTGACTAAATCCATGATATGGAACGCGACCGCCGGATTAAAGTTCGTAAGATTTCTGGTTCACTGTTCAGATTGAATACCATCGGGGATAGGCTATAACCCTGTCCCACTCCTTTCTTCTCTAAAGCTTCCCTTTCATGTCCTTCGACTCTTCAGGGTTTGATACAAAGAGAAATTGAGCTACTTTGAGTATCCTATCATTCTTTTGAAGTTTCCACCATTTTCTATAAAGGGTAATTGGCCTAGGTCCAACGTCATGTCAGAGAGGTGGGTGAGAAATCTGGCGACAATGCATGACATAATGGGGTTACATCATTACCGACCACAAGTCTGGCGACAATGCAGACTGCACCAGTAACCATAATTTCCCCTACTAACACGTTATCTTTTCTCCTCATATTGTGCCCATCTCCACTGCATGCTTCCCTGTATATATCACCATAACACTCTCATCTGTTTTCCCAGTATTGCATCCCCCCCTCCCCCCCCCCCCCCCAAGCAATCTACGTCATCATAGCAAGTTACCTGTTTTACCTATATTGTACCTGTTCTGCCAGTCCAGTTACCTCTATGTGTCACCATATTGAGTTATTTGTTTCCCCCATATTGTACCCCTCCCTCTGGCGTATTTCCCCGTATACGATACCTTAGCATAATGCAAAGGGTGTTAGAGGTGTAAGTGCATATAAAATGTGTCCATAAATGTTCATCCTTGTAACAAAACAATGTAGATCTCCATTGGATACAAAAAAATTAAACATGCGTTATATCACATATACCTCTACTCATTAAGTTCTGAACCTTACACAGACATTTAATGCAGGTAATACACTTAAAAATTTAAATCACTTCAACATGTGCACCCCTGGTAACACGCAAAATTTCTGCTGGCATTCAATCCCTGCCACACATTCTGCAACGTGTCTGGCGTGATTGTGCCTCTGGCATCTCTGATACGTTGCTGGAATGTCACAATATCAGGAACTACTGTTTTGCACAATTCCTTGACATACCCCCAAATAAAAAAAAATCTAAGAGACTAATGTTCAAATGGATCTGAGCACTATGGGACTTAACATCTATGGTCATCAGTCCCCTAGAACTTAGAACTACTTAAACCTAACTAACCTAAGGACGTCACACAACACCCTAAGAGAGACTAATGTCGGGTGATCTCGGAGGCCATGAAATGAGGAAGGTTTCCTAATGAAAGTCGTGGACTTGGAGCCATGTGAGGGGAAGCGTCATCTTGCAGACAGACGATAGTGTTTTGTGTGTCCAATAGCTGGAGAACGGCATAATTCACCAACATGTCAAGGTAAGCATATCAACTTACACTGATATCAAGGAAGAAAAGTGGGTCGATCACTAGATCTGACATTAGCCTAACAACCTTTGGACTGTCCTGTATGTGTTCCTGTACGACATGAGGATTTTCTGATCCCCAGATCCGGACGTTATAGCGGTTAACTGAGCCACAAACATGAAATGTAGTCTTATCGGAAAAACACGCACGCTTCAAGAAATCATTATCCTTAGCGAAACTGTTGAACATGTCCATTGCTGATTGTTCATGCTTTGGGCAATCATTTGGTTGTAATGACTGAGCAATTTGGACCTTAAAAGACGTTTCCGAACCACTTTATGCACTGTACTCTTTGGTAGTGAAGCTCCCGCGAAGTTTGTCTAATGGATTTCTGTGGCAATGTGGTGAATGCGGTTTGAACTGCTGCTCTGTCTCCTCCGAAACAGATGGTTTGACACTGCTTGTCCCTTTCTGAACCGAATCCGTTGATAAAAATGTTCCCATTATGTTCTGTTTTGTTTGACATCAGGTGCTTCGTTTCCGTAGTGATACACAAACTTTCGCTGCACAGTAATCGGTGATATGGTTTCTCCTTGCCACACAACACATTGAGCTTTCTCCCGGACGGGGGGACGACGTCATGTTTACGATATGGCTCACACAGCGCTCCTTGTGGCGAAAGTGTTGAATGAGACACTGCTGTACACAAACTTCATGGGTTCCCTAGCAGACCTGTAACAAAAACAAACGTTACTATCATAAATACAATTTATATTTAATCTTGAAAACAGGGTAAAAATTCACGGGCACCCTGTATTTCTACTGATGACTGAGAACATTACACTGAACAATACTGCACCAGTGTTTACTTCATTTGCAGATTAATAACTGCATCTGTCACAAATAGCATGTTTTTAGGTTTGATGTTACCTCCAAGTACTGGTGGCACAAGCCAGCCATTATGTTTATTTTCCCCTGTACGGCAGGTAAGGTACTGAAGTGCGGATACATGGACACAAAACGGGAAGTCACCACTGACAGTCTTAGTCCACTTCCCGGCGCAGTTACGACCGTGCAGAAAACATCAGGTAGTAAAATACATTTATATGGGAAGACTGTTAGTTGCAGAGAACAACGAAAACACTGACCTCGCTATGCATGAGGTTGGTGTATAAGTTCGTAGCGTTTTTCCACCAGTTTAATAAACACAAGAGATACATATAACAGAGACTTTAAAAAACTACAGCTGAACAGGCCATGAAGGTCCAACGGTACCGACCGGCCGCCGTGTCATCCTCAGACCACAGGTGGCACTGGATGCAGATATAGACGGACATGCGGTCAGCACACTGCTCTCCTAGCCGTATGTCAGTTTACGAGACCAGAGTCACTATTTCTCAATCAAGTAGATCCTCAGTTTCCCTCACGAGGGCAGGGTGCACCCTCCCCCCCCCCCCCCCCACCCTCTTGCCAACAGTGCTCGGCAGACTGGATGGTCACCCATCCCAAAAGTGCTTAACTTCAGTGATCACAGGAACCAGTGTTACGACTGTGGCAAGACCATTGGCAATAGAGACTTGAGTCATAATAATATACTCTCCTTCACTATTCAAAATAGTCCTCCAACGCTGGGGTAACTTTTTGATACCGCAACTGTGGAAATCACATGGTTTTGAGCTGAAGAACCCGTCGAGCCATGTTCAGAGGGCATTTTCATCCGGAAAGGAAGTTCCTTGAGGGTTGTTCGATGAGGGTGGAAAAGGTGAAAATCTGAGGGCGCAAGATCAGGTGAATAAGGTCGGTGTGGAATGACTTCTCAACCCAACTCCTGTGTAGTGTTTTTTGCCAGTCTCGCAGAATGTGGGTGGGCATTATCATGGCGTTGCATCACATCATGCCGTCTTCCTGGTTGTTGTCCTTGGACGGCGTATGCAAGACGTCTCAGTTGTTGACAATAAATGTCAGCAGTGATCGTTACACCTCGGGAAAGCACCACACCACCATTGTTCATCAGATGCATAACATAATCTTTTGTGGATGCGTGCATGTCTTTGTACAGCGAGTTGCTGCTTTATTTGGGCTTTTATTACCAAAAAGACAGCATTTCTCGTCACGAGTAATGATAAAGGCTAGAAATGGCTAGTATTTTTCACGAGCCGATTGATGACGAGCAAGCAGGGATGCACATGTGCCCACCTGCTGATCTGTCTGATTCTACCTTAGAGCATGTGGTACCTGTACATCCGATTTTTGAACCTCCCCATTGCATGCAAACGTCACACGATGGTGGAACGATCACAGTTCGTCACATTTGCCAGTTCTCGAGTGTGTGACATGGGCCATTGTGAATTAATGCATTTAAACGAGCTCCATCAGACCCTGAAAGTCTTCCTGAATATGGAGAGTCACTAATGTCCAAATGATCCTCCTTAAAACGAGAAAACAATTTTCTTGCCATGCTCAGTCCAATGTCATTATACCCAAATACGGCGCAAATGTTTCTGGCTGCCTCTGCTGCTGTCACCCTTCCATTTAACTCAAACAGAAGAATATGTCGGAAATGTCCTGATTTCTCCACTTGGCATTTTCAAGCATCCTATCTCCAAATGACAAAATGATAATATGTAAACTCAGTTAGCAACAGTGAACTATAAATTAAAAAATGAGAATAGATAAATGGAAATGAGCGTTTGGTATCAGTGGCCGACAGCCTCTTACTGGGCAGGTCCGGCCGCCTTGGTGCAGGTCTTATTACACTACTGGCCATTAAAATAGCTACACCAAGAAGAAATGCAGATGATAAACGGGTGGTCATTGGACAAATATATTATACTAGTACTTACATGTGATTACATTTTCACGCAATTTGGGTGCATAGATCCTCAGAAATCAGTCCCCAGAACAACCACCTACGGCCGTAATAACGGCCTTGATACGCCTGGGCATTGAGTCAAACACACAAACTTTCGCTGCACAGTAATCGGTGATATGGTTTCTCCTTGCCACACAACACATTGAGCTTTCTCCCGGATGGGGGGAGGACGTCATGTTTACGATATGGCTCACACAGCGCTCCTTGTGGCGAAAGTGTTGAATGAGACACTGCTGTACACAAACTTCTTGGGTTCCCTAGCAGACCTGTAACAAAAACAAACGTTAGTATCATAAATACAATTTATATTTAATCTTGAAAACAGGGTAAAAATTCACGGGCACCCTGTATTTCTACTGATGACTGAGAACATTATACTGAACAATACTGCACCAGTGTTTACTTCATTTGCAGATTAATAACTGCATCTGTCACAAATAGCATGTTTTTAGGTTTGATGTTACCTCCAAGTACTGGTGGCACAAGCCAGCCATTATGTTTATTTTCCTCTGTACGGCAGGTAAGGTACTGAAGTGCGGATACATGGACACAAAACGGGAAGTCACCACTGACAGTCTTAGTCCACTTCCCGGCGCAGTTACGACCATGCAGAAAACATCAGGTAGTAAAATACATTTATATGGGAAGACTGTTAGTTGCAGAGAACAACGAAAACACTGACCTCGCTATGCATGAGGTTGGTGTATAAGTTCGTAGCGTTTTTCCACCGGTTTAATAAACACAAGAGATACATATAACAGAGACTTTAAAAAACTACAGCCGAACAGGCCATGAAGGTCCAACGGTACCGACCGGCCGCCGTGTCATCCTCAGACCACAGGTGGCACTGGATGCAGATATAGACGGACATGCGGTCAGCACACTGCTCTCCTAGCCGTATGTCAGTTTACGAGACCAGAGTCACTATTCCTCAATCAAGTAGATCCTCAGTTTCCCTCACGAGGGCAGGGTGCACCCTCCCCCCCCCCCCCCCTCTTGCCAACAGTGCTCGGCAGACTGGATGGTCACCCATCCCAAAAGTGCTTAACTTCAGTGATCACAGGAACCAGTGTTACGACTGTGGCAAGACCATTGGCAATAGAGACTTGAGTCATAATAATATACTCTCCTTCACTATTCAAAATAGTCCTCCAACGCTGGGGTAACTTTTTGATACCGCAACTGTGGAAATCACATGGTTTTGAGCTGAAGAACCCGTCGAGCCATGTTCAGAGGGCATTTTCATCCGGAAAGGAAGTTCCTTGAGGGTTGTTCGATGAGGGTGGAAAAGGTGAAAATCTGAGGGCGCAAGATCAGGTGAATAAGGTCGGTGTGGAATGACTTCTCAACCCAACTCCTGTGTAGTGTTTTTTGCCAGTCTCGCAGAATGTGGGTGGGCATTATCATGGCGTTGCGTCACATCATGTCGTCTTCCTGGTTGTTGTCCTTGGACGGCGTATGCAAGACGTCTCAGTTGTTGACAATAAATGTCAGCAGTGATCGTTACACCTCGGGAAAGCACCACACCACCATTGTTCATCAGATGCATAACATAATCTTTTGTGGATGCGTGCATGTCTTTGTACAGCGAGTTGCTGCTTTATTTGGGCTTTTATTACCAAAAAGACAGCATTTCTCGTCACGAGTAATGATAAAGGCTAGAAATGGCTAGTATTTTTCACAAGCCGATTGATGACGAGCAAGCAGGGATGCACATGTGCCCACCTGCTGATCTGTCTGATTCTACCTTAGAGCATGTGGTACCTGTACATCCGATTTTTGAACCTCCCCATTGCATGCAAACGTCACACGATGGTGGAACGATCACAGTTCGTCACATTTGCCAGTTCTCGAGTGTGTGACATGGGCCATTGTGAATTAATGCATTTAAACGAGCTCCATCAGACCCTGAAAGTCTTCCTGAATATGGAGAGTCACTAATGTCCAAATGATCCTCCTTAAAACGAGAAAACAATTTTCTTGCCATGCTCAGTCCAATGTCATTATACCCAAATACGGCGCAAATGTTTCTGGCTGCCTCTGCTGCTGTCACCCTTCCATTTAACTCAAACAGAAGAATATGTCGGAAATGTCCTGATTTCTCCACTTGGCATTTTCAAGCATCCTATCTCCAAATGACAAAATGATAATATGTAAACTCAGTTAGCAACAGTGAACTATAAATTAAAAAATGAGAATAGATAAATGGAAATGAGCGTTTGGTATCAGTGGCCGACAGCCTCTTACTGGGCAGGTCCGGCCGCCTTGGTGCAGGTCTTATTACACTACTGGCCATTAAAATAGCTACACCAAGAAGAAATGCAGATGATAAACGGGTAGTCATTGGACAAATATATTATACTAGTACTTACATGTGATTACATTTTCACGCAATTTGGGTGCATAGATCCTCAGAAATCAGTCCCCAGAACAACCACCTACGGCCGTAATAACGGCCTTGATACGCCTGGGCATTGAGTCAAACACACAAACTTTCGCTGCACAGTAATCGGTGATATGGTTTCTCCTTGCCACACAACACATTGAGCTTTCTCCCGGATGGGGGGAGGACGTCATGTTTACGATATGGCTCACACAGCGCTCCTTGTGGCGAAAGTGTTGAATGAGACACTGCTGTACACAAACTTCATGGGTTCCCTAGCAGACCTGTAACAAAAACAAACGTTACTATCATAAATACAATTTATATTTAATCTTGAAAACAGGGTAAAAATTCACGGGCACCCTGTATTTCTACTGATGACTGAGAACATTATACTGAACAATACTGCACCAGTGTTTACTTCATTTGCAGATTAATAACTGCATCTGTCACAAATAGCATGTTTTTAGGTTTGATGTTACCTCCAAGTACTGGTGGCACAAGCCAGCCATTATGTTTATTTTCCTCTGTACGGCAGGTAAGGTACTGAAGTGCGGATACATGGACACAAAACGGGAAGTCACCACTGACAGTCTTAGTCCACTTCCCGGCGCAGTTACGACCGTGCAGAAAACATCAGGTAGTAAAATACATTTATATGGGAAGACTGTTAGTTGCAGAGAACAACGAAAACACTGACCTCGCTATGCATGAGGTTGGTGTATAAGTTCGTAGCGTTTTTCCACCGGTTTAATAAACACAAGAGATACATATAACAGAGACTTTAAAAAACTACAGCCGAACAGGCCATGAAGGTCCAACGGTACCGACCGGCCGCCGTGTCATCCTCAGACCACAGGTGGCACTGGATGCAGATATAGACGGACATGCGGTCAGCACACTGCTCTCCTAGCCATATGTCAGTTTACGAGACCAGAGTCACTATTCCTCAATCAAGTAGATCCTCAGTTTCCCTCACGAGGGCAGGGTGCACCCTCCCCCCCCCCCCCTCTTGCCAACAGTGCTCGGCAGACTGGATGGTCACCCATCCCAAAAGTGCTTAACTTCAGTGATCACAGGAACCAGTGTTACGACTGTGGCAAGACCATTGGCAATAGAGACTTGAGTCATAATAATATACTCTCCTTCACTATTCAAAATAGTCCTCCAACGCTGGGGTAACTTTTTGATACCGCAACTGTGGAAATCACATGGTTTTGAGCTGAAGAACCCGTCGAGCCATGTTCAGAGGGCATTTTCATCCGGAAAGGAAGTTCCTTGAGGGTTGTTCGATGAGGGTGGAAAAGGTGAAAATCTGAGGGCGCAAGATCAGGTGAATAAGGTCGGTGTGGAATGACTTCTCAACCCAACTCCTGTGTAGTGTTTTTTGCCAGTCTCGCAGAATGTGGGTGGGCATTATCATGGCGTTGCGTCACATCATGCCGTCTTCCTGGTTGTTGTCCTTGGACGGCGTATGCAAGACGTCTCAGTTGTTGACAATAAATGTCAGCAGTGATCGTTACACCTCGGGAAAGCACCACACCACCATTGTTCATCAGATGCACAACATAATCTTTTGTGGATGCGTGCATGTCTTTGTACAGCGAGTTGCTGCTTTATTTGGGCTTTTATTACCAAAAAGACAGCATTTCTCGTCACGAGTAATGATAAAGGCTAGAAATGGCTAGTATTTTTCACGAGCCGATTGATGACGAGCAAGCAGGGATGCACATGTGCCCACCTGCTGATCTGTCTGATTCTACCTTAGAGCATGTGGTACCTGTACATCCGATTTTTGAACCTCCCCATTGCATGCAAACGTCACACGATGGTGGAACGATCACAGTTCGTCACATTTGCCAGTTCTCGAGTGTGTGACATGGGCCATTGTGAATTAATGCATTTAAACGAGCTCCATCAGACCCTGAAAGTCTTCCTGAATATGGAGAGTCACTAATGTCCAAATGATCCTCCTTAAAACGAGAAAACAATTTTCTTGCCATGCTCAGTCCAATGTCATTATACCCAAATACGGCGCAAATGTTTCTGGCTGCCTCTGCTGCTGTCACCCTTCCATTTAACTCAAACAGAAGAATATGTCGGAAATGTCCTGATTTCTCCACTTGGCATTTTCAAGCATCCTATCTCCAAATGACAAAATGATAATATGTAAACTCAGTTAGCAACAGTGAACTATAAATTAAAAAATGAGAATAGATAAATGGAAATGAGCGTTTGGTATCAGCGGCCGACAGCCTCTTACTGGGCAGGTCCGGCCGCCTTGGTGCAGGTCTTATTACACTACTGGCCATTAAAATAGCTACACCAAGAAGAAATGCAGATGATAAACGGGTAGTCATTGGACAAATATATTATACTAGTACTTACATGTGATTACATTTTCACGCAATTTGGGTGCATAGATCCTCAGAAATCAGTCCCCAGAACAACCACCTACGGCCGTAATAACGGCCTTGATACGCCTGGGCATTGAGTCAAACACACAAACTTTCGCTGCACAGTAATCGGTGATATGGTTTCTCCTTGCCACACAACACATTGAGCTTTCTCCCGGATGGGGGGAGGACGTCATGTTTACGATATGGCTCACACAGCGCTCCTTGTGGCGAAAGTGTTGAATGAGACACTGCTGTACACAAACTTCATGGGTTCCCTAGCAGACCTGTAACAAAAACAAACGTTACTATCATAAATACAATTTATATTTAATCTTGAAAACAGGGTAAAAATTCACGGGCACCCTGTATTTCTACTGATGACTGAGAACATTATACTGAACAATACTGCACCAGTGTTTACTTCATTTGCAGATTAATAACTGCATCTGTCACAAATAGCATGTTTTTAGGTTTGATGTTACCTCCAAGTACTGGTGGCACAAGCCAGCCATTATGTTTATTTTCCCCTGTACGGCAGGTAAGGTACTGAAGTGCGGATACATGGACACAAAACGGGAAGTCACCACTGACAGTCTTAGTCCACTTCCCGGCGCAGTTACGACCGTGCAGAAAACATCAGGTAGTAAAATACATTTATATGGGAAGACTGTTAGTTGCAGAGAACAATGAAAACACTGACCTCGCTATGCATGAGGTTGGTGTATAAGTTCGTAGCGTTTTTCCACCAGTTTAATAAACACAAGAGATACATATAACAGAGACTTTAAAAAACTACAGCCGAACAGGCCATGAAGGTCCAACGGTACCGACCGGCCGCCGTGTCATCCTCAGACCACAGGTGGCACTGGATGCAGATATAGACGGACATGCGGTCAGCACACTGCTCTCCTAGCCGTATGTCAGTTTACGAGACCAGAGTCACTATTCCTCAATCAAGTACATCCTCAGTTTCCCTCACGAGGGCAGGGTGCACCCTCCCCCCCCCCCCCTCTTGCCAACAGTGCTCGGCAGACTGGATGGTCACCCATCCCAAAAGTGCTTAACTTCAGTGATCACAGGAACCAGTGTTACGACTGTGGCAAGACCATTGGCAATAGAGACTTGAGTCATAATAATATACTCTCCTTCACTATTCAAAATAGTCCTCCAACGCTGGGGTAACTTTTTGATACCGCAACTGTGGAAATCACATGGTTTTGAGCTGAAGAACCCGTCGAGCCATGTTCAGAGGGCATTTTCATCCGGAAAGGAAGTTCCTTGAGGGTTGTTCGATGAGGGTGGAAAAGGTGAAAATCTGAGGGCGCAAGATCAGGTGAATAAGGTTGGTGTGGAATGACTTCTCAACCCAACTCCTGTGTAGTGTTTTTTGCCAGTCTCACAGAATGTGGGTGGGCATTATCATAGCGTTGCGTCACATCATGCCGTCTTCCTGGTTGTTGTCCTTGGACGGCGTATGCAAGATGTCTCAGTTGTTGACAATAAATGTCAGCAGTGATCGTTACACCTCGGGAAAGCACCACACCACCATTGTTCATCAGATGCATAACATAATCTTTTGTGGATGCGTGCATGTCTTTGTACAGCGAGTTGCTGCTTTATTTGGGCTTTTATTACCAAAAAGACAGCATTTCTCGTCACGAGTAATGATAAAGGCTAGAAATGGCTAGTATTTTTCACAAGCCGATTGATGACGAGCAAGCAGGGATGCACATGTGCCCACCTGCTGATCTGTCTGATTCTACCTTAGAGCATGTGGTACCTGTACATCCGATTTTTGAACCTCCCCATTGCATGCAATCGTCACACGATGGTGGAACGATCACAGTTCGTCACATTTGCCAGTTCTCGAGTGTGTGACATGGGCCATTGTGAATTAATGCATTTAAACGAGCTCCATCAGACCCTGAAAGTCTTCCTGAATATGGAGAGTCACTAATGTCCAAATGATCCTTCTTAAAACGAGAAAACAATTTTCTTGCCATGCTCAGTCCAATGTCATTATACCCAAATACGGCGCAAATGTTTCTGGCTGCCTCTGCTGGTGTCACCCTTCCATTTAACTCAAACAGAAGAATATGTCGAAATGTCCTGATTTCTCCACTTGGCATTTTCAAGCATCCTATCTCCAAATGACAAAATGATAATATGTAAACTCAGTTAGCAACAGTGAACTATAAATTAAAAAATGAGAATAGATAAATGGAAATGAGCGTTTGGTATCAGTGGCCGACAGCCTCTTACTGGGCAGGTCCGGCCGCCTTGGTGCAGGTCTTATTACACTACTGGCCATTAAAATAGCTACACCAAGAAGAAATGCAGATGATAAACGGGTAGTCATTGGACAAATATATTATACTAGTACTTACATGTGATTACATTTTCACGCAATTTGGGTGCATAGATCCTCAGAAATCAGTCCCCAGAACAACCACCTACGGCCGTAATAACGGCCTTGATACGCCTGGGCATTGAGTCAAACACACAAACTTTCGCTGCACAGTAATCGGTGATATGGTTTCTCCTTGCCACACAACACATTGAGCTTTCTCCCGGATGGGGGGAGGACGTCATGTTTACGATATGGCTCACACAGCGCTCCTTGTGGCGAAAGTGTTGAATGAGACACTGCTGTACACAAACTTCATGGGTTCCCTAGCAGACCTGTAACAAAAACAAACGTTACTATCATAAATACAATTTATATTTAATCTTGAAAACAGGGTAAAAATTCACGGGCACCCTGTATTTCTACTGATGACTGAGAACATTATACTTAACAATACTGCACCAGTGTTTACTTCATTTGCAGATTAATAACTGCATCTGTCACAAATAGCATGTTTTTAGGTTTGATGTTACCTCCAAGTACTGGTGGCACAAGCCAGCCATTATGTTTATTTTCCTCTGTACGGCAGGTAAGGTACTGAAGTGCGGATACATGGACACAAAACGGGAAGTCACCACTGACAGTCTTAGTCCACTTCCCGGCGCAGTTACGACCGTGCAGAAAACATCAGGTAGTAAAATACATTTATATGGGAAGACTGTTAGTTGCAGAGAACAACGAAAACACTGACCTCGCTATGCATGAGGTTGGTGTATAAGTTCGTAGCGTTTTTCCACCGGTTTAATAAACACAAGAGATACATATAACAGAGACTTTAAAAAACTACAGCCGAACAGGCCATGAAGGTCCAACGGTACCGACCGGCCGCCGTGTCATCCTCAGACCACAGGTGGCACTGGATGCAGATATAGACGGACATGCGGTCAGCACACTACTCTCCTAGCCGTATGTCAGTTTACGAGACCAGAGTCACTATTCCTCAATCAAGTAGATCCTCAGTTTCCCTCACGAGGGCAGGGTGCACCCTCCCCCCCCCCCCCCCCCCTCTTGCCAACAGTGCTCGGCAGACTGGATGGTCACCCATCCCAAAAGTGCTTAACTTCAGTGATCACAGGAACCAGTGTTACGACTGTGGCAAGACCATTGGCAATAGAGACTTGAGTCATAATAATATACTCTCCTTCACTATTCAAAATAGTCCTCCAACGCTGGGGTAACTTTTTGATACCGCAACTGTGGAAATCACATGGTTTTGAGCTGAAGAACCCGTCGAGCCATGTTCAGAGGGCATTTTCATCCGGAAAGGAAGTTCCTTGAGGGTTGTTCGATGAGGGTGGAAAAGGTGAAAATCTGAGGGCGCAAGATCAGGTGAATAGGGTCGGTGTGGAATGACTTCTCAACCCAACTCCTGTGTAGTGTTTTTTGCCAGTCTCGCAGAATGTGGGTGGGCATTATCATGGCGTTGCGTCACATCATGCCGTCTTCCTGGTTGTTGTCCTTGGACGGCGTATGCAAGACGTCTCAGTTGTTGACAATAAATGTCAGCAGTGATCGTTACACCTCGGGAAAGCACCACACCACCATTGTTCATCAGATGCATAACATAATCTTTTGTGGATGCGTGCATGTCTTTGTACAGCGAGTTGCTGCTTTATTTGGGCTTTTATTACCAAAAAGACAGCATTTCTCGTCACGAGTAATGATAAAGGCTAGAAATGGCTAGTATTTTTCACGAGTCGATTGATGACGAGCAAGCAGGGATGCACATGTGCCCACCTGCTGATCTGTCTGATTCTACCTTAGAGCATGTGGTACCTGTACATCCGATTTTTGAACCTCCCCATTGCATGCAAACGTCACACGATGGTGGAACGATCACAGTTCGTCACATTTGCCAGTTCTCGAGTGTGTGACATGGGCCATTGTGAATTAATGCATTTAAACGAGCTCCATCAGACCCTGAAAGTCTTCCTGAATATGGAGAGTCACTAATGTCCAAATGATCCTCCTTAAAACGAGAAAACAATTTTCTTGCCATGCTCAGTCCAATGTCATTATACTCAAATACGGCGCAAATGTTTCTGGCTGCCTCTGCTGCTGTCACCCTTCCATTTAACTCAAACAGAAGAATATGTCGAAATGTCCTGATTTCTCCACTTGGCATTTTCAAGCATCCTATCTCCAAATGACAAAATGATAATATGTAAACTCAGTTAGCAAGAGTGAACTATAAATTAAAAAATGAGAATAGATAAATGGAAATGAGCGTTTGGTATCAGTGGCCGACAGCCTCTTACTGGGCAGGTCCGGCCGCCTTGGTGCAGGTCTTATTACACTACTGGCCATTAAAATAGCTACACCAAGAAGAAATGCAGATGATAAACGGGTAGTCATTGGACAAATATATTATACTAGTACTTACATGTGATTACATTTTCACGCAATTTGGGTGCATAGATCCTCAGAAATCAGTCCCCAGAACAACCACCTACGGCCGTAATAACGGCCTTGATACGCCTGGGCATTGAGTCAAACACACAAACTTTCGCTGCACAGTAATCGGTGATATGGTTTCTCCTTGCCACACAACACATTGAGCTTTCTCCCGGATGGGGGGAGGACGTCATGTTTACGATATGGCTCACACAGCGCTCCTTGTGGCGAAAGTGTTGAATGAGACACTGCTGTACACAAACTTCATGGGTTCCCTAGCAGACCTGTAACAAAAACAAACGTTACTATCATAAATACAATTTATATTTAATCTTGAAAACAGGGTAAAAATTCACGGGCACCCTGTATTTCTACTGATGACTGAGAACACTATACTGAACAATACTGCACCAGTGTTTACTTCATTTGCAGATTAATAACTGCATCTGTCACAAATAGCATGTTTTTAGGTTTGATGTTACCTCCAAGTACTGGTGGCACAAGCCAGCCATTATGTTTATTTCCCCCTGTACGGCAGGTAAGGTACTGAAGTGCGGATACATGGACACAAAACGGGAAGTCACCACTGACAGTCTTAGTCCACTTCCCGGCGCAGTTACGACCGTGCAGAAAACATCAGGTAGTAAAATACATTTATATGGGAAGACTGTTAGTTGCAGAGAACAACGAAAACACTGACCTCGCTATGCATGAGGTTGGTGTATAAGTTCGTAGCGTTTTTCCACCAGTTTAATAAACACAAGAGATACATATAACAGAGACTTTAAAAAACTACAGCCGAACAGGCCATGAAGGTCCAACGGTACCGACCGGCCGCCGTGTCATCCTCAGACCACAGGTGGCACTGGATGCAGATATAGACGGACATGCGGTCAGCACACTGCTCTCCTAGCCGTATGTCAGTTTACGAGACCAGAGTCACTATTTCTCAATCAAGTAGATCCTCAGTTTCCCTCACGAGGGCAGGGTGCACCCTCCCCCCCCCCCCCCCCCCCCTCATGCCAACAGTGCTCGGCAGACTGGATGGTCACCCATCCCAAAAGTGCTTAACTTCAGTGATCACAGGAACCAGTGTTACGACTGTGGCAAGACCATTGGCAATAGAGACTTGAGTCATAATAATATACTCTCCTTCACTATTCAAAATAGTCCTCCAACGCTGGGGTAACTTTTTGATACCGCAACTGTGGAAATCACATGGTTTTGAGCTGAAGAACCCGTCGAGCCATGTTCAGAGGGCATTTTCATCCGGAAAGGAAGTTCCTTGAGGGTTGTTCGATGAGGGTGGAAAAGGTGAAAATCTGAGGGCGCAAGATCAGGTGAATAAGGTCGGTGTGGAATGACTTCTCAACCCAACTCCTGTGTAGTGTTTTTTGCCAGTCTCGCAGAATGTGGGTGGGCATTATCATGGCGTTGCGTCACATCATGCCGTCTTCCTGGTTGTTGTCCTTGGACGGCGTATGCAAGACGTCTCAGTTGTTGACAATAAATGTCAGCAGTGATCGTTACACCTCGGGAAAGCACCACACCACCATTGTTCATCAGATGCATAACATAATCTTTTGTGGATGCGTGCATGTCTTTGTACAGCGAGTTGCTGCTTTATTTGGGCTTTTATTACCAAAAAGACAGCATTTCTCGTCACGAGTAATGATAAAGGCTAGAAATGGCTAGTATTTTTCACGAGCCGATAGATGACGAGCAAGCAGGGATGCACATGTGCCCACCTGCTGATCTGTCTGATTCTACCTTGGAGCATGTGGTACCTGTACATCCGATTTTTGAACCTCCCCATTGCATGCAAACGTCACACGATGGTGGAACGATCACAGTTCGTCACATTTGCCAGTTCTCGAGTGTGTGACATGGGCCATTGTGAATTAATGCATTTAAACGAGCTCCATCAGACCCTGAAAGTCTTCCTGAATATGGAGAGTCACTAATGTCCAAATGATCCTCCTTAAAACGAGAAAACAATTTTCTTGCCATGCTCAGTCCAATGTCATTATACCCAAATACGGCGCAAATGTTTCTGGCTGCCTCTGCTGCTGTCACCCTTCCATTTAACTCAAACAGAAGAATATGTCGGAAATGTCCTGATTTCTCCACTTGGCATTTTCAAGCATCCTATCTCCAAATGACAAAATGATAATATGTAAACTCAGTTAGCAACAGTGAACTATAAATTAAAAAATGAGAATAGATAAATGGAAATGAGCGTTTGGTATCAGTGGCCGACTGCCTCTTACTGGGCAGGTCCGGCTGCCTTGGTGCAGGTCTTATTACACTACTGGCCATTAAAATAGCTACACCAAGAAGAAATGCAGATGATAAACGGGTAGTCATTGGACAAATATATTATACTAGTACTTACATGTGATTACATTTTCACGCAATTTGGGTGCATAGATCCTCAGAAATCAGTCCCCAGAACAACCACCTACGGCCGTAATAACGGCCTTGATACGCCTGGGCATTGAGTCAAACACACAAACTTTCGCTGCACAGTAATCGGTGATATGGTTTCTCCTTGCCACACAACACATTGAGCTTTCTCCCGGATGGGGGGAGGACGTCATGTTTACGATATGGCTCACACAGCGCTCCTTGTGGCGAAAGTGTTGAATGAGACACTGCTGTACACAAACTTCATGGGTTCCCTAGCAGACCTGTAACAAAAACAAACGTTACTATCATAAATACAATTTATATTTAATCTTGAAAACAGGGTAAAAATTCACGGGCACCCTGTATTTCTACTGATGACTGAGAACATTATACTGAACAATACTGCACCAGTGTTTACTTCATTTGCAGATTAATAACTGCATCTGTCACAAATAGCATGTTTTTAGGTTTGATGTTACCTCCAAGTACTGGTGGCACAAGCCAGCCATTATGTTTATTTTCCCCTGTACGGCAGGTAAGGTACTGAAGTGCGGATACATGGACACAAAACGGGAAGTCACCACTGACAGTCTTAGTCCACTTCCCGGCGCAGTTACGACCGTGCAGAAAACATCAGGTAGTAAAATACATTTATATGAGAAGACTGTTAGTTGCAGAGAACAACGAAAACACTGACCTCGCTACGCATGAGGTTGGTGTATAAGTTCGTAGCGTTTTTCCACCAGTTTAATAAACACAAGAGATACATATAACAGAGACTTTAAAAAACTACAGCCGAACAGGCCATGAAGGTCCAACGGTACCGACCGGCCGCCGTGTCATCCTCAGACCACAGGTGGCACTGGATGCAGATATAGACGGACATGCGGTCAGCACACTGCTCTCCTAGCCGTATGTCAGTTTACGAGACCAGAGTCACTATTTCTCAATCAAGTAGATCCTCAGTTTCCCTCACGAGGGCAGGGTGCACCCTCCCCCCCCCCCCCCACCCTCTTGCCAACAGTGCTCGGCAGACTGGATGGTCACCCATCCCAAAAGTGCTTAACTTCAGTGATCACAGGAACCAGTGTTACGACTGTGGCAAGACCATTGGCAATAGAGACTTGAGTCATAATAATATACTCTCCTTCACTATTCAAAATAGTCCTCCAACGCTGGGGTAACTTTTTGATACCGCAACTGTGGAAATCACATGGTTTTGAGCTGAAGAACCCGTCGAGCCATGTTCAGAGGGCATTTTCATCCGGAAAGGAAGTTCCTTGAGGGTTGTTCGATGAGGGTGGAAAAGGTGAAAATCTGAGGGCGCAAGATCAGGTGAATAAGGTCAGTGTGGAATGACTTCTCAACCCAACTCCTGTGTAGTGTTTTTTGCCAGTCTCGCAGAATGTGGGTGGGCATTATCATGGCGTTGCGTCACATCATGCCGTCTTCCTGGTTGTTGTCCTTGGACGGCGTATGCAAGACGTCTCAGTTGTTGACAATAAATGTCAGCAGTGATCGTTACACCTCGGGAAAGCACCACACCACCATTGTTCATCAGATGCATAACATAATCTTTTGTGGATGCGTGCATGTCTTTGTACAGCGAGTTGCTGCTTTATTTGGGCTTTTATTACCAAAAAGACAGCATTTCTCGTCACGAGTAATGATAAAGGCTAGAAATGGCTAGTATTTTTCACGAGCCGATTGATGACGAGCAAGCAGGGATGCACATGTGCCCACCTGCTGATCTGTCTGATTCTACCTTAGAGCATGTGGTACCTGTACATCCGATTTTTGAACCTCCCCATTGCATGCAAACGTCACACGATGGTGGAACGATCACAGTTCGTCACATTTGCCAGTTCTCGAGTGTGTGACATGGGCCATTGTGAATTAATGCATTTAAACGAGCTCCATCAGACCCTGAAAGTCTTCCTGAATATGGAGAGTCACTAATGTCCAAATGATCCTCCTTAAAACGAGAAAACAATTTTCTTGCCATGCTCAGTCCAATGTCATTATACCCAAATACGGCGCAAATGTTTCTGGCTGCCTCTGCTGCTGTCACCCTTCCATTTAACTCAAACAGAAGAATATGTCGGAAATGTCCTGATTTCTCCACTTGGCATTTTCAAGCATCCTATCTCCAAATGACAAAATGATAATATGTAAACTCAGTTAGCAACAGTGAACTATAAATTAAAAAATGAGAATAGATAAATGGAAATGAGCGTTTGGTATCAGTGGCCGACAGCCTCTTACTGGGCAGGTCCGGCTGCCTTGGTGCAGGTCTTATTACACTACTGGCCATTAAAATAGCTACACCAAGAAGAAATGCAGATGATAAACGGGTAGTCATTGGACAAATATATTATACTAGTACTTACATGTGATTACATTTTCACGCAATTTGGGTGCATAGATCCTCAGAAATCAGTCCCCAGAACAACCACCTACGGCCGTAATAACGGCCTTGATACGCCTGGGCATTGAGTCAAACACACAAACTTTCGCTGCACAGTAATCGGTGATATGGTTTCTCCTTGCCACACAACACATTGAGCTTTCTCCCGGATGGGGGGAGGACGTCATGTTTACGATATGGCTCACACAGCGCTCCTTGTGGCGAAAGTGTTGAATGAGACACTGCTGTACACAAACTTCATGGGTTCCCTAGCAGACCTGTAACAAAAACAAACGTTACTATCATAAATACAATTTATATTTAATCTTGAAAACAGGGTAAAAATTCACGGGCACCCTGTATTTCTACTGATGACTGAGAACATTATACTGAACAATACTGCACCAGTGTTTACTTCATTTGCAGATTAATAACTGCATCTGTCACAAATAGCATGTTTTTAGGTTTGATGTTACCTCCAAGTACTGGTGGCACAAGCCAGCCATTATGTTTATTTCCCCCTGTACGGCAGGTAAGGTACTGAAGTGCGGATACATGGACACAAAACGGGAAGTCACCACTGACAGTCTTAGTCCACTTCCCGGCGCAGTTACGACCGTGCAGAAAACATCAGGTAGTAAAATACATTTATATGGGAAGACTGTTAGTTGCAGAGAACAACGAAAACACTGACCTCGCTATGCATGAGGTTGGTGTATAAGTTCGTAGCGTTTTTCCACCAGTTTAATAAACACAAGAGATACATATAACAGAGACTTTAAAAAACTACAGCCGAACAGGCCATGAAGGTCCAACGGTACCGACCGGCCGCCGTGTCATCCTCAGACCACAGGTGGCACTGGATGCAGATATAGACGGACATGCGGTCAGCACACTGCTCTCCTAGCCGTATGTCAGTTTACGAGACCAGAGTCACTATTTCTCAATCAAGTAGATCCTCAGTTTCCCTCACGAGGGCAGGGTGCACCCTCCCCCCCCCCCCCCCCCCTCTTGCCAACAGTGCTCGGCAGACTGGATGGTCACCCATCCCAAAAGTGCTTAACTTCAGTGATCACAGGAACCAGTGTTACGACTGTGGCAAGACCATTGGCAATAGAGACTTGAGTCATAATAATATACTCTCCTTCACTATTCAAAATAGTCCTCCAACGCTGGGGTAACTTTTTGATACCGCAACTGTGGAAATCACATGGTTTTGAGCTGAAGAACCCGTCGAGCCATGTTCAGAGGGCATTTTCATCCGGAAAGGAAGTTCCTTGAGGGTTGTTCGATGAGGGTGGAAAAGGTGAAAATCTGAGGGCGCAAGATCAGGTGAATAAGGTCGGTGTGGAATGACTTCTCAACCCAACTCCTGTGTAGTGTTTTTTGCCAGTCTCGCAGAATGTGGGTGGGCATTATCATGGCGTTGCGTCACATCATGCCGTCTTCCTGGTTGTTGTCCTTGGACGGCGTATGCAAGACGTCTCAGTTGTTGACAATAAATGTCAGCAGTGATCGTTACACCTCGGGAAAGCACCACACCACCATTGTTCATCAGATGCATAACATAATCTTTTGTGGATGCGTGCATGTCTTTGTACAGCGAGTTGCTGCTTTATTTGGGCTTTTATTACCAAAAAGACAGCATTTCTCGTCACGAGTAATGATAACGGCTAGAAATGGCTAGTATTTTTCACGAGCCGATTGATGACGAGCAAGCAGGGATGCACATGTGCCCACCTGCTGATCTGTCTGATTCTACCTTAGAGCATGTGGTACCTGTACATCCGATTTTTGAACCTCCCCATTGCATGCAAACGTCACACGATGGTGGAACGATCACAGTTCGTCACATTTGCCAGTTCTCGAGTGTGTGACATGGGCCACTGTGAATTAATGCATTTAAACGAGCTCCATCAGACCCTGAAAGTCTTCCTGAATATGGAGAGTCACTAATGTCCAAATGATCCTCCTTAAAACGAGAAAACAATTTTCTTGCCATGCTCAGTCCAATGTCATTATACCCAAATACGGCGCAAATGTTTCTGGCTGCCTCTGCTGCTGTCACCCTTCCATTTAACTCAAACAGAAGAATATGTCAGAAATGTCCTGATTTCTCCACTTGGCATTTTCAAGCATCCTATCTCCAAATGACAAAATGATAATATGTAAACTCAGTTAGCAAGAGTGAACTATAAATTAAAAAATGAGAATAGATAAATGGAAATGAGCGTTTGGTATCAGTGGCCGACAGCCTCTTACTGGGCAGGTCCGGCCGCCTTGGTGCAGGTCTTATTACACTACTGGCCATTAAAATAGCTACACCAAGAAGAAATGCAGATGATAAACGGGTAGTCATTGGACAAATATATTATACTAGTACTTACATGTGATTACATTTTCACGCAATTTGGGTGCATAGATCCTCAGAAATCAGTCCCCAGAACAACCACCTACAGCCGTAATAACGGCCTTGATACGCCTGGGCATTGAGTCAAACACACAAACTTTCGCTGCACAGTAATCGGTGATATGGTTTCTCCTTGCCACACAACACATTGAGCTTTCTCCCGGATGGGGGGAGGACGTCATGTTTACGATATGGCTCACACAGCGCTCCTTGTGGCGAAAGTGTTGAATGAGACACTGCTGTACACAAACTTCATGGGTTCCCTAGCAGACCTGTAACAAAAACAAACGTTACTATCATAAATACAATTTATATTTAATCTTGAAAACAGGGTAAAAATTCACGGGCACCCTGTATTTCTACTGATGACTGAGAACATTATACTTAACAATACTGCACCAGTGTTTACTTCATTTGCAGATTAATAACTGCATCTGTCACAAATAGCATGTTTTTAGGTTTGATGTTACCTCCAAGTACTGGTGGCACAAGCCAGCCATTATGTTTATTTCCCCCTGTACGGCAGGTAAGGTACTGAAGTGCGGATACATGGACACAAAACGGGAAGTCACCACTGACAGTCTTAGTCCACTTCCCGGCGCAGTTACGACCGTGCAGAAAACATCAGGTAGTAAAATACATTTATATGGGAAGACTGTTAGTTGCAGAGAACAACGAAAACACTGACCTCGCTATGCATGAGGTTGGTGTATAAGTTCGTAGCGTTTTTCCACCAGTTTAATAAACACAAGAGATACATATAACAGAGACTTTAAAAAACTACAGCCGAACAGGCCATGAAGGTCCAACGGTACCGACCGGCCGCCGTGTCATCCTCAGACCACAGGTGGCACTGGATGCAGATATAGACGGACATGCGGTCAGCACACTGCTCTCCTAGCCGTATGTCAGTTTACGAGACCAGAGTCACTATTTCTCAATCAAGTAGATCCTCAGTTTCCCTCACGAGGGCAGGGTGCACCCTCCCCCCCCCCCCCCCCCCCTCTTGCCAACAGTGCTCGGCAGACTGGATGGTCACCCATCCCAAAAGTGCTTAACTTCAGTGATCACAGGAACCAGTGTTACGACTGTGGCAAGACCATTGGCAATAGAGACTTGAGTCATAATAATATACTCTCCTTCACTATTCAAAATAGTCCTCCAACGCTGGGGTAACTTTTTGATACCGCAACTGTGGAAATCACATGGTTTTGAGCTGAAGAACCCGTCGAGCCATGTTCAGAGGGCATTTTCATCCGGAAAGGAAGTTCCTTGAGGGTTGTTCGATGAGGGTGGAAAAGGTGAAAATCTGAGGGCGCAAGATCAGGTGAATAAGGTCGGTGTGGAATGACTTCTCAACCCAACTCCTGTGTAGTGTTTTTTGCCAGTCTCGCAGAATGTGGGTGGGCATTATCATGGCGTTGCGTCACATCATGCCGTCTTCCTGGTTGTTGTCCTTGGACGGCGTATGCAAGACGTCTCAGTTGTTGACAATAAATGTCAGCAGTGATCGTTACACCTCGGGAAAGCACCACACCACCATTGTTCATCAGATGCATAACATAATCTTTTGTGGATGCGTGCATGTCTTTGTACAGCGAGTTGCTGCTTTATTTGGGCTTTTATTACCAAAAAGACAGCATTTCTCGTCACGAGTAATGATAAAGGCTAGAAATGGCTAGTATTTTTCACGAGCCGATTGATGACGAGCAAGCAGGGATGCACATGTGCCCACCTGCTGATCTGTCTGATTCTACCTTAGAGCATGTGGTACCTGTACATCCGATTTTTGAACCTCCCCATTGCATGCAAACGTCACACGATGGTGGAACGATCACAGTTCGTCACATTTGCCAGTTCTCGAGTGTGTGACATGGGCCATTGTGAATTAATGCATTTAAACGAGCTCCATCAGACCCTGAAAGTCTTCCTGAATATGGAGAGTCACTAATGTCCAAATGATCCTCCTTAAAACGAGAAAACAATTTTCTTGCCATGCTCAGTCCAATGTCATTATACCCAAATACGGCGCAAATGTTTCTGGCTGCCTCTGCTGCTGTCACCCTTCCATTTAACTCAAACAGAAGAATATGTCGGAAATGTCCTGATTTCTCCACTTGGCATTTTCAAGCATCCTATCTCCAAATGACAAAATGATAATATGTAAACTCAGTTAGCAACAGTGAACTATAAATTAAAAAATGAGAATAGATAAATGGAAATGAGCGTTTGGTATCAGTGGCCGACAGCCTCTTACTGGGCAGGTCCGGCCGCCTTGGTGCAGGTCTTATTACACTACTGGCCATTAAAATAGCTACACCAAGAAGAAATGCAGATGATAAACGGGTAGTCATTGGACAAATATATTATACTAGTACTTACATGTGATTACATTTTCACGCAATTTGGGTGCATAGATCCTCAAAAATCAGTCCCCAGAACAACCACCTACGGCCGTAATAACGGCCTTGATACGCCTGGGCATTGAGTCAAACACACAAACTTTCGCTGCACAGTAATCGGTGATATGGTTTCTCCTTGCCACACAACACATTGAGCTTTCTCCCGGATGGGGGGAGGACGTCATGTTTACGATATGGCTCACACAGCGCTCCTTGTGGCGAAAGTGTTGAATGAGACACTGCTGTACACAAACTTCATGGGTTCCCTAGCAGACCTGTAACAAAAACAAACGTTACTATCATAAATACAATTTATATTTAATCTTGAAAACAGGGTAAAAATTCACGGGCACCCTGTATTTCTACTGATGACTGAGAACATTATACTTAACAATACTGCACCAGTGTTTACTTCATTTGCAGATTAATAACTGCATCTGTCACAAATAGCATGTTTTTAGGTTTGATGTTACCTCCAAGTACTGGTGGCACAAGCCAGCCATTATGTTTATTTCCCCCTGTACGGCAGGTAAGGTACTGAAGTGCGGATACATGGACACAAAACGGGAAGTCACCACTGACAGTCTTAGTCCACTTCCCGGCGCAGTTACGACCGTGCAGAAAACATCAGGTAGTAAAATACATTTATATGGGAAGACTGTTAGTTGCAGAGAACAACGAAAACACTGACCTCGCTATGCATGAGGTTGGTGTATAAGTTCGTAGCGTTTTTCCACCAGTTTAATAAACACAAGAGATACATATAACAGAGACTTTAAAAAACTACAGCCGAACAGGCCATGAAGGTCCAACGGTACCGACCGGCCACCGTGTCATCCTCAGACCACAGGTGGCACTGGATGCAGATATAGACGGACATGCGGTCAGCACACTGCTCTCCTAGCCGTATGTCAGTTTACGAGACCAGAGTCACTATTTCTCAATCAAGTAGATCCTCAGTTTCCCTCACGAGGGCAGGGTGCACCCTCCCCCCCCCCCCTCTTGCCAACAGTGCTCGGCAGACTGGATGGTCACCCATCCCAAAAGTGCTTAACTTCAGTGATCACAGGAACCAGTGTTACGACTGTGGCAAGACCATTGGCAATAGAGACTTGAGTCATAATAATATACTCTCCTTCACTATTCAAAATAGTCCTCCAACGCTGGGGTAACTTTTTGATACCGCAACTGTGGAAATCACATGGTTTTGAGCTGAAGAACCCGTCGAGCCATGTTCAGAGGGCATTTTCATCCGGAAAGGAAGTTCCTTGAGGGTTGTTCGATGAGGGTGGAAAAGGTGAAAATCTGAGGGCGCAAGATCAGGTGAATAAGGTTGGTGTGGAATGACTTCTCAACCCAACTCCTGTGTAGTGTTTTTTGCCAGTCTCGCAGAATGTGGGTGGGCATTATCATGGCGTTGCGTCACATCATGCCGTCTTCCTGGTTGTTGTCCTTGGACGGCGTATGCAAGATGTCTCAGTTGTTGACAATAAATGTCAGCAGTGATCGTTACACCTCGGGAAAGCACCACACCACCATTGTTCATCAGATGCATAACATAATCTTTTGTGGATGCGTGCATGTCTTTGTACAGCGAGTTGCTGCTTTATTTGGGCTTTTATTACCAAAAAGACAGCATTTCTAGTCACGAGTAATGATAAAGGCTAGAAATGGCTAGTATTTTTCACGAGCCGATTGATGACGAGCAAGCAGGGATGCACATGTGCCCACCTGCTGATCTGTCTGATTCTACCTTAGAGCATGTGGTACCTGTACATCCGATTTTTGAACCTCCCCATTGCATGCAATCGTCACACGATGGTGGAACGATCACAGTTCGTCACATTTACCAGTTCTCGAGTGTGTGACATGGGCCATTGTGAATTAATGCATTTAAACGAGCTCCATCAGACCCTGAAAGTCTTCCTGAATATGGAGAGTCACTAATGTCCAAATGATCCTCCTTAAAACGAAAAAACAATTTTCTTGCCATGCTCAGTCCAATGTCATTATACCCAAATACGGCGCAAATGTTTCTGGCTGCCTCTGCTGCTGTCACCCTTCTATTTAACTCAAACAGAAGAATATGTCGGAAATGTCCTTATTTCTCCACTTGGCATTTTCAAGCATCCTATCTCCAAATGACAAAATGATAATATGTAAACTCAGTTAGCAACAGTGAACTATAAATTAAAAAATGAGAATAGATAAATGGAAATGAGCGTTTGGTATCAGTGGCCGACAGCCTCTTACTGGGCAGGTCCGGCTGCCTTGGTGCAGGTCTTATTACACTACTGGCCATTAAAATAGCTACACCAAGAAGAAATGCAGATGATAAACGGGTAGTCATTGGACAAATATATTATACTAGTACTTACATGTGATTACATTTTCACGCAATTTGGGTGCATAGATCCTCAAAAATCAGTCCCCAGAACAACCACCTACGGCCGTAATAACGGCCTTGATACGCCTGGGCATTGAGTCACACAGAGCTTGGGTGGCGTCTACCGGTACAGCTGCCCATGCAGCTTCAACACGGTCCCACAGTTCATCAAGAGTAGTGACTGGCGTATTGTGACGAGCCAGTTGCTCGGCCACCATTCACCAGACGTTTTCAATTGGTGAGAGATCTGGAGATTGTGCTGGCCAGAGCAGCAGTCGAACATTTTCTGTATCCAGAAACGCCCGTACAGGACCTGCAACATGCGGTCGTGCATTATCCTGCTGAAATGTAGGGTTTCGCAGGGATCGAATGAAGGGTAGAGCCACGGGTCGTAACACATCTGAAATGCAACGTCCACTGTTCAAAGTGCCGTCAATGCAAACAAGAGGTGACCGAGACGTGTAACCAATGGCACCCCATACCGTCACGCCGGGTGATACGCCAGTATGGCGATGACGAATACACGCTTCCAATGTGCGTTCACCGCGATGTCGCCGAACACGGTTGCGACCATCATTATACTGTAAACAGAACTTGAATTCATCCGAAAAAATGACGTTTTGCCATTAGTCCACCCAGGTTCGTCGTTGAGTACACCATCGCAGGGGCTCCTGTCTGTGATGCAGCGTCAAGGGTAACCGCAGCCATGGTCTCCGAGCTGATAGTCCATGCTGCTGCAAACGTCGTCGAACTGTTCGTGCAGATGGTTGTTGTCTTGCAAACGTCCCCATCTGTTGAGTCAGGGATCGAGACGTGGCTGCACGATCCATTACAGCCATGCGGATAAGGTGCCTGTCATCTCGACTGCTAGTGACACGAGGCCGTTGGGATCCCGCACGGCGTTCCGTATTACCCTCCTGAACCCACCGATTCTATATTCTGCTAACAGTCATTGGATCTCGACCAACGCGAGCAGAAATGTCGCGATACGATAAACCGCAATCGCGATAGGCTACGATCCGACCTTTACCAAAGTCGGAAACGTGATGGTACGCATTTCTCCTCCTTACACGAAGCATCACAACAACGTTTCACCAAGCAACGGCGGTCATCTTCTGTTTTTGTATGAGAAATCGGTTGGAAACTTTCCTCATGTCAAAAAAAAAAAAAAAAAAAAAAATGGTTCAAATGGCTCTGAGCACTACGGGACTTAACTTCTGAGGTCATCAGTCCCCTAGAATTTAGAACTACTTAAACCTAACTAACTTTCGGGTATCACACACACCCATGCCCGAGGCAGGATTCTAACCTGGGACCGTAGCGGTCGTGCGGTTCCAGACTGAAGCGCCTAGAACCGCTCGGCGACACTGGCCGGCTCGTCATGTCAGCACAGCACATTGTAGGTGTCAACACCGGCGCCAACCTTGTGTGAATGCTCTGAAAAGCTAATCATTTGCATATCACAGCATCTTCTTCCTGTCGGTTAAATTTCGCGTCTGTAGCACGTCATCTTCGTGGTGTAGCAATTTCAATGGCCAGTAGTGTACATTCGACGCCACATTGGGCAACCTACGCGCCGGATGGGGATGAAATGATGATGAAGTCAACACAACATCCAGTCCCTGAGCGGAGAAAATCCTCGACCCAGCCGGGAATCGAACCAGAACCCCTTAGGACGGCAGTCCGTCACGCTGACCATTCAGCTATCGGGGCGGACATAGCATCGATAAATAAACCATAGGAACCCTAAGATCAACATGCAAAACAAAAATGCTACGAACTTATGAACCAACCTAATATTAAGGTCTACCACCATATCTGTACCCCTAACACACTGCAGGCTTTTCGCATATCTTTTTCCTCCGTCCCACTCTTCCTCCCCCCCCCCCCCCCCCCCCTAGCGTATTTCTCTGTATACGCTACCACAATATATTATGTTTTCCTACATTACTGCCACCCCACTCTTCTCCCAGCACATTCTCCTGTATACGTCACCATAACATGTTATTCGTTCTTCTCAATAGCATGCTGGAAAAAGCAGCTCGCAGTTGCCAGACGCCATCGCTGGTGATGACGAGGCAGAAGTGGAAGAAGAAGAAGTGGTGGTTCCGTTGGCGCGCCGTGACACTCCCGCCCCTTGGTTGGTGAGTATACGTGGCCTTGTGTTCAGCAGCCCATGCTGCGCTATACACAGCTGAGAATACTATACAGGACAGGGATGCCACAGAGACACGGCTGTGTGTTCTTATATGCTCTGGAACAAAATAGTAGGCGCCATTCTAAAAACATTTTCGTGAAAGTACTTATCAATGCAGTATAAGTGTCAGTGATAGGTTCTTGGGCGTAAATCTATTAAATCGTCTCATTGCTGCAGTGCACTGATACTTCCGAAATAACATCAATTAACTTCTGCTTTTGACTCTCCATACTATCAGTAGTTGCTGTATAAATAATTTATTAACGCTCTCGCTATACAGGGTGACTCTGTGCATCTTACAAACTTTCAGAGATACTGGAGAAGGGCAAATGTAGCAATTTGAGGTAACGCACCTTCGTCTGTAAATGAACGAATCGAAAGTTATAAGCAACAATCGTTATGATAGCTTTGATAGTTGACCTCTTTTTCTGCAACTTGTATTTGCAACTATTGAAACGCCTTTTTTCGTCACAATGGACCAAAACAAGAGAAAAAGCCCGGTAAATATGGACTCTAAAATGCAAACATTAAGAGCTACGTGCACTTGTTCAGTGAAACAGACGTGTTTCACAGTAGCAAAAATGAACAAGTGCCCGTAGCTCTTAATGTTTGCATTTTAGAGTCCATATTTACTGGACGTTTCTTTTTTATCTTGGTCCTTACTACCACCTCTGACAGTTACCTACCATACAGTCTTAGCAACAACAACACCAGTAAATGTATTTGAGGTATCAGAACGATTTTCACTTGAACTTAGGACTCGGTCGTCTCTGGACCAGGGTCGCTTACCTCAGATCAATGCATTTAAATTTCTTCATCATCACTTAAAGTTTGTAATATCATCACGGAATCACTTTTTATATGCAACTACTGAAACACCTTTTTTCGTCAGAACGTACGTTTCATTTCATTGGGTTAAGACATCGCCAGTGGTAAGGCTTTCTCGTCGGTTTGTACCTTACAGCGTGGATGAGAAGTCTGCATGCAAGTTTCACTATATTTGCCTTTTAACTGGCGCTAAATATAAAAAAATAAAAACAACGGAGTGCTCATAAACGGCTACGAATGAGTCGCAAAATGACTGACAATGAGGTCCGCTGGTTAGGCAATGTTTTCCAGATGGCTACTAACACAAGACTACAGGCAACCACGCTGCGGAAGGGAGAGAGGGAAAAAACTGTTTACTCTCCGCACTTCTGGTCTAAGTTTCACTCTTAAGCAATGGTAAACAAAATTGTAATCCTGCAGCCAACATATGGATCATATTAACAGTTGTTCCCATTCCATTCGTGGACGGTGGCCTACATATCTTCTCACTCTTTACAGAAATAATCTCATTGTCACTCTAATTTCCAATCCTAGAAAGTTGCAGATCTTGAACCTAAATACTCTACAGGTCCTACAACTACACAAAACGCCGAAACATAAATCGACTTCCTCTCCTAGAGAATGAAATCCGCTCCTACCTACCCTACCCTACATCATGTGTTCCCTCCCTTCTCCCCCTTTCACTATGGTCTCCATATTTCTCCATTCATTTAGTCTTCGTACCAAGGCCTTATCCTTACCATAGTCCCATAATCCACTTTTGAATTCAATAATCTACATATGTTCTCATCTCCACTCTAACACACACAGCCTCTTTGTTTATACTCACACTCTGACACCTCAAAAATCAGACATTCTCTTTCTCCATTCTATGCTTTCCAGTGCAGCTCCTCCTCTTTTACAGTGCTTGATTTCACCATATACCCCGTTTCCGCACCTCCTTTTTATTTAACATCGAAAAATGTCAAGTCAATGTCAGTCTCCTTTTCAGCCAGTTAAAACAAATGTATTTTTTATGTTTAAAATTATTTTCTATCGATTAAGTATTTTTAAAATATTAGGCTGAAGAGGGGAATGTTTGTTCTGCTGATGGTCCACCCCTAACCCATACACTAAAAACAATAACAACAAATAAAAAATAATTGTCCCTTTAACAAAATATTATCCACACGAGAACCACGATGGCCACATATGTCCCATTTAAAAGCAGCACAAACTTATTTAGAAAGTGCGTCAGTGGTACACACAGCTAGACCCAATGTAGTAAATACCTAACAGTCTGTGTGTGTACTCAAACGTCTACTGTACAGTGCCCACTCTTGTCAGAATTGTGTTCATTCCATCATAAACTGTAAACCCACAGTCTGATGTTGACAAAGTTAATAATTTACCTTAAGCTCTCAGGCAAATATTCGACCTTCTTCTCGCCTTTTGATGAAAGAAACGCTAAGAGGGTACGACTTCGTTCAGTATAATCGGCTCATTTTAGTTTACATCCACCCAATTGGTGTATGAAGGAGGAATTTCATATGTTTCTCTACTTCGGTGATTAGAATGAGTTGTATGTGCTACGCTAAAATAAATCCCATCTGGAATTTTTAGCGAAGAATTGTCTGCTTCAACACTTGTGGCTCAAATAATTAATGCACAACAGCAGTATAATTTCAAATATGTTGTGCTCACCCTTCTAACAACCCATCCTCCTGCAGCTTACCTCGCAGCTTACCTCTCCACTTATCTTGTCCTTAAAAGTCTTAATAAGGATTTTTGTTACATAAGCAATCCCATAAAGTTAATACAAATAGGAGAGTTCCGTCATAAAAGATATATTTCTACTGAAAAATGTTTGTTGACTGTGAAAATTTCCTACAAAATGGTTCAAATGGCTCTGAGCACTATGGGACTTAACATCTTAGGTCATCAGTCCCCTAGAACTTAGAACTACTTAAACCTAACTAACCTAAGGACATCACACACATCCATGCCCGAGGCAGGATTCGAACCTGCGAACGTAGCAGTCCCGCTGTTCCGGACTGCAGCGCCTAGAACCGCAAGACCACCGCGGCCGGCAAAATTTCCTACAAACTTACTCCATTTTCCCATGTAATCGACGTTCGCTTCTAAGCAATTTCCAATAAGTTGTACTAGCTTCTTCAACCCCTCTACAGTGTGAGATCTTGCATTATCCTGCTGGACTATGTCATTTGGTACACTGGTCATGAAGAATGCGACAATAGGATTTTCCATTCTTACCACAAACTGGTGAGCATTCAGACCCCTTTCAATAATTACCATATCAGTATTTTTACCACATAGGTATCTCCACGCCATGATTCGAGCAGTCAGAGAGATATGTGTCTTGAAATTACCGCTTCCTATGATCTTCCATCATGTCATCTATGGACACACTGGCGATGATCTGACCACTAAAAATTGAACCGAGCCACATTGTTCACACCACAGAATACCTCTCAGTAGGTGTGCTATGGCGACTCTGGAACAGATACGTACACCTGCCATTCCCCAGACTGGGTCATGTGGAGGCTTGTCTGGACCCTGGCTGGTGGAGACCACGCCCCTGTGACATCAGAATCCACAACTGTAGCAAGAGACAACTCTTTTATGTATCATATGAAAAGTCACACCCTCATGCTCCTCCTCTCCTGCACACTCACATCTCCAGCAAATAACTGTGTACTATTAAAATGAAACAGCCAGTCATTCAAGAACGTTACACGCCATTAAGACGAGGTAGTCAAACAAAATGTAGCTCCAAGACAACCATCATGGCTGTGCTTAGAAATATCCAAATTTCTGAATTTTTTAACGTAAGTGAGTGTTGCCTGTTCTCTTGGACGTGTCTGACAGAGCAGAAAATACTTGGGATGACGTGGCCTGTATTTCATTTTCTGAAATAGAGGACGGAGGAAGAAGGGGACAGAGGTAGGTTGGAAATCATGACTCCCAGCCGCTCAGGGCATTGCGGTAGTGCAACGGTGAAAGTTGACAATTGGCGCCAGACCGAGACTCAAACCCGGATGCTCTGCTTCTCTAGAACTATTGCCTTAACCGTCTCAGCGACCCGGACATGCCTCCCGTCTGTCCCAGAGTCTCACTTTATCGCACGCTGCATTGCAGCTTCCCTCGTCCATTACACCTCCTACTCACAATTCTTGTTTCTTGTAGTGGCGCAAACAATGGTTGTGTATTCCTACCAAAACATACGAGAGCTGTTGCACTCGATTATATTAACATACATTTGGGATGGCAAAGCCTGTACTTCATTTTCTGAAACAGAGGAAGGGGGAAGAAAGAAAGGGGGGTAGGTAAGGAATGACTCCCAGCTGCTCAAGACATTGCTATAGTGAAATGGAAAAAGTTGAAAATTTGTGCTGGACCAGAACTCGAATCCAGATTTCCTGCCTGATGCAAGTGGTTGCCCTGACCACCTCAGCTATCCAAACACGACTTCCATCTGACTACAGTTCCCCACTTGTCGCACCGTACTTCCGTAATGCCCACCTGTCCACCATCCCCACTGCTCGTCGCATTTTAGTTAGATTTCTGCAAGGGATTGGACTTAGGATGCATCCACACTGATGATTTCTTACGAATCGCTGTTATAGTGTAAATATTATCATTATATGTGTGGAGTCTGTCTGTAACATTACGCATATGTAGGCGAGTTTTCCAGCCGCCTGGAACTGGCACGAGAAGAGATGAATTAGCTTGTGAGGCTGAGCACTGGTGGGCAGCCCCAGAGCCACCAAAGCATTGCAGCTGGTCCAGCCGCTGCGACCGTTGCTCGCGAGCACAAGTGTGGCTTCAAAGTCTTCACAGGAAATGGGTAAACCCAAAAGCTGGGAATTTGGATAGCAGTCAGTCGCTTAGAAGAATGTGGAATGCACCAGCAATAGTGGACTTGCAGAAGACAAGCTGAAGACGGCCTCTTGCAACTCTCTGAAATTCGACAATAAACCACAGTTACATAAAAAGCAAATCTGAGTACATCTGCGATCTCAGAAGAATGAGGCTCATCCAAAGAAACAATAATATTTGCGATATCTTGAAAACTACAGAAGTTAATATTTAACAGAACTAAACATTTACACAGTGAACCTCTAAATAAACAATTTTTAAACGCTTCATCGATGTCAGCAAACGATATATCATATGATAGCATTGCACTATAAATAGCTATCACCTCTGAAAACGACATTTCTATGTCGAGTTTGTTTCTTGAATTATTACGTTTTTTACAAGTTTTCATTGTACAAATGTCCATAAGAATATTGTATTCCCCACAAAAACTCAGCAAATGAATGCAGCGTGAATACCTCATATCTTGTCATACTTGTGTAGCTATTTAAGTAATATTTTATTATTTTGGCCTTAAGTTTATTTGGATGTTTATTAAAATTGATGTTAAAAACAGTAGTAATTTAAAAGTGGTCAATCGCAAGTGTTAGTGACACTACTATTGTAAAGAGTGCCAAAAGACTCTATCAAAGATACATTAATAACTTTTTAATCAATATTTAAAGCTAATTCGTTGTTGTCTAACGTGGGCGCACTGGTGCATGAATACTGGCTTATTTATTTACGAACAAACTGATATTGTAAATAATCTGGGCGTGACTGAAGTTTATAACATTTCTTTATCTAAATATTGTTGTAATATATTAGTTTAGTTTGGTATGTGGTGCAATCGAGTCAAATCTTGCCTGCAGAACATAAGAACGATGTATTTTTGGGTGAGATGGCTATCAGCCAATGAGAGACAGTGGCAGAAAACTAGTGGAGTCAGGAGGAGACAGGCGCCTTTTCGAGTGGTACACTTAAGGAAGAGATTCTAGACATTTTCATGTTGGTTCTAGAAGAATGCAGACCTGTCTGTTACAACATGCGTGATTCTATCGTATAGGTGGTTGATTGTGGGCGGCGAGCAGCCGTTACAATAATCTTAATTTTTTCCGATTGCATTACAGAATTGAGAATAGAATATGAGTTTCTACTCGTTATCTCAAGTGTCTTAATTTCTAAATTATTATGTTGACTACTCAGCTATTTTGAGCAGGTGAATATTTCGTTTATTTTGATTATGAAATGGACTTAGTTTTCGCATGTCCTGGATGACTATTTAGCTTGGCGATTCTGCTATTATTATTATTATTATTATTCAACATAATTCTTCGTCATCTACGTCAATTACAGGCGTTAAAATAGAACTCCTTTTTATTAATTATTAATTTATCTTTATTTAATATGTCATTTTATTTTATTAATTCGCAAATATAGTCAGTGCATAGATAAATCACAGCTACAAGTTACTATTTGCAGCGACATAGCTGCCAGGCATGAAAGAATATGTGTGCAGCTCTACCCTGCGACATTATCCAGCTCTTCTTTTTAAATAGAGACGTACATTGCCCCATTACCTAAGCGGCGAGCATCATCAGGTGAAGTCGAAACTGGTCTGCCCCTGTGGGGGGTTCTTTAGTGAGCAACTGGTCAGCAGAAAAGCATCGGGTAACGTCGCATGTTCTTTCTAACATGTCCGAAGGAAGAGACGCCACACGTATAACAGTAATATACACCATTCGTCATGGTATATGAGATGAGTGTGCAATGTAATGAACACGTTAGAGATATGTAGCAGCTAAAGATGAGTTTTACTGGAACTACTATTCAGCGAAACTTCAAACTGTGAAATAAAATCAACTGATGCTTTATGATCCTATAGCTTGTCATTGCCAACAGACAGTAGCATCTGTAAAATTTCATAGTTTGGTATATGAACCACACTTGGTGTAAGGCAAAGTGGAGATTCAAATTAGTTATTTTTCATATGTAAATTGTTCTACGGAGCTCGTCAAATGTTACTATAGTATCCCCATGTTTAAAATACATAAGGTGGTTGGCATCTGAAACTGATGCTTTGTTATTGATGATTCATAGAACGAACTGTCATCAGCTAGCTTTTTACAAACTTTTCAGTGATGCTTTATGTTATCAAGCGCCATTTTAAGGTGGACGAAGCTAATGCATCACGCTCTACACTAGGAAAATATTATCGATTATATTAACGGGCTAATATTGCTTTTTAATTGCATCTGAACTGAATCTATTGCAAGTTATACACAAAACGAAGTTTGAAGGAATGTTGCAATATTTAGTAACTGTAACAGAGGTGCCACAGCTCTCTAAAATGTTTTCTGGCTGTTTTTCCTATGATCAACTACTAAATAATACCAAAGCCGAATCAAAATACGTGACACAAAGACACACACGTACACAACATACTCAAAAGGCAAACGGACTGATTAAACACAATTTTAGGAAGGTAGGAAGAAGGTCTTTTGACAAGATATTATCTGCAATGTAGCACTTAAAAGGCATATTTTCTTGTTACACTAGAACTTATGCAATGTTTGCATACAACACAGCACGAACAAAGATGGTGCTGGAACATGACAGAGTTGGAACATGGTCCAAGGCAATGATAGGAAAAGACAGAGGTGGGAATACAACCTTTGCATCAAAATAAAATTATTTGTTATACTAACTGACGAGTCTGAGTACATTTACTTGAGAAGTGATTATTAGAAGATACAAGTATAATTTGATTTGATCCATTATAAATGGTTCTGAAAGCCTGCGACTGTGAAAACAATAGGTTTGTTTATAAATAACTCATCTGCTACCAGTCACGATTTTCTTAATTTTATTTTTCGCACGTCGCGTTTCGGGAATTACAGATCAATCATCGCGAATGAAAATTCGAACTTAGCAGCAAAATAAAATTATTTCACAAAATGTGTAAGATTTGGGGCACAAAACACACCTGGCACTTCTGACGTAAATTAATTGTTGTATAAGATCAAAAAAGACGTATAGATCATTTGCGTATTGGCACTAGTGATAAAACCTGTGAGTTAAGCAGCACTTGTTGACAAAGTTTGATTGTTGTGCCCCAATTAGCAACTACAGTAGATCTTCATTTTAAGTATTTTCACGTCTAAATTGTCTGCATTACTTATTAGAAGAAGCGCAGCTTGCTTATTTCTACTGCTTAAATAAATTAGTCGACGGCCTTAGTTAGATCTATGTGCCAGACATTCAGTTCAACCAAATACTTAAACTGGTTCTGTAACATTGCAAAATACACGTGGCCACTATTGCTGATCTAACTTACCACTTAAACTGCACTTGGTGACGAAAGTTAGTTAAGTATAAAATGTTATTCACAAAACGTTGGCACTCACAACCTCTTATGCGTCCTAAAAATAATTTCAGATGAAAGGTAGTGTTCATGACGTAACACTCGTTTCCATCAGTATTTATCAGAGTGGTTGGTTTTTGTCTAGTTTCTATACCAGTGGTCATTCAGCCACATTAAATGCATTTCCAAAAACTTCAGTTTCATTAGTGATTTTTAATTTGCAATTTCTTCATGTCCATCAATATTGTTTTAACGCACTAAAATAAAATGTTTTAAAATATCTTACCTCACTAGCCATGCCTTTTCTGATCCACAGTATACAGTATGCCCGACGAGGAATATTCAGTATTAAGGGATATAACAGGAACAATCATTCGAAACAAAAAAGTCTAACAAACACTGGCTTTAGAAAGCGCACCTTATGAGCTATGAGCAGTAGCATCTTCAATACTGTGAAACAAATGTATTCTACTGCAAGCCCTTCGATTTCCATATTTTGTGATGTGATAGTATAGACCAAAACAAGAAAGAAATGTCCAGTAAACGTGGGATGTAAAGTGCATGCCTTAGGAGCAGTGAGGATTGTTCATCTGTGCTATAGTGGAACACATGTCTTCTATTGAAAAAATGCTCTTATCTATTAAATGGCTCTGAGCACTATGGGACTTAACTACTGAGGTCATCAGTCCCCTAGAACTTAGAACTACTTAAACCTAACTAACCTAAGGACATCACACACATCCATGCCCGAGGCAGGATTCGAACCTGCGACCGTAGCGGTCACGCGGTTCCAAACTGACGTGCTTAGAACCGCATGGCCACACCGGCCGGCTTTTAGCGCCCATGTTTACTATACAGTATCCTTGAGTATTGACCATTCGTCCTAGGACACCCTGCATATGCTTAGTGCTATAATGTACTTATGGTCGAGGTGGCATAAGAAGATTCCTGACAGTTGCAGTGGGCTGGGCATGGCAAGTTTGCTCGCCTACTTCAAACAACAATGTAGCACAATTTTGCTAACGTCTCTATGGCAACATCTCAGTGTTGACAATACCCTATACACCTATACACAGCTATTGTTTTCGCATGCAGTTGTTTGTGCTTTGCAGTTGAAAGCCGGTAACAGTGCCACCAGCCGCCAGGAATCTTCTTAAGTCAACTCTAGTACCACACCAATGACATCACACATGTAGGTTGCCTACATGCAAGTGCATGAGTGCAGTGAAGTTGTGTGTCAACAGCAGCCTGACACAGCTAAAATGTCTGTGCATCCGTATGACCTGAATTGCATTAACGAAACAGCCAATCAGTTATGTAGCCCCAGAGCTGCCAACTTGACCATGTTCAAAAGCATCTGAATGAACGGTATTGCACAAACGAAACGGCCTGTCAGTATATAACACCAGAGCCGCCATCTTGGCCATGTTCAGAAGTATTCAGACGACCTGAAGTGCGTAAACGAAATAATCTGTGTACGAGGGCTGCTCAGAAGGTAATGCACCGCAATTTTTTTGCTCAGCCAAAAACAATGCTACGATAGCGAAATGTTACGTATGTACTCGTATTATTTGAAGTCTCCTGAGTGGGTGCGCCTAGTTGCCGACATTTCCGACAGAAAGCGTAGCTGCACGACAGTTTCAAAATAGCGTCTGTAGTTGACGTATGTTACAAGCAACGTGTCGTCATTGAGTGTTTCACTGCAGAGAAAGAAACCGTGAGGAATATTCACAAACGCTTTTGCAAAGTCTATGGAGCATCTTCTGTCGCCAGAAGTGCAGTTAGTAGCGAGCACGGAGAGTGAGTAATCAGAAGGTGATTCAGCGGAGCTCCACGATTTGCAGCGGTCGGGAAGACCTGATCACTTGTTTGGGCCGTTAAAGGATGCCATTCGTGGAAGATATTTTGAAGACGATGAGGAGTTGATTCACACAGTGAGGCACTGGCTCCGCCGCCAGGACAAGGATTGGTACCGATAGGGCATACATGCCCTTGTTTCGCACTGGAGGAAGGCCACAGAATGGGATGGAGATTACGTGGAAAAATGGGGCGTGTAGATAAAAGACCATACTTTCCTGTGTGTAATTCTCATTATTTTCAATAAAGAATTGTTGAAGAAAAAAGCTATATGCATTACTTTCTGGGCAACCTTTGTAGTCCAAGAGCCACCACCATCTTGACCATGTACTCAAGGCCCAAACACCTGAACTTCGTAAACAAAACATGCAATCAGTATGTAGCCCAGTGACATTTGCATGTGACTGTTGAAAGCTAATTATGCCAGGTGGAGGCTAGGAGAGCAGTGGAATGCTTTATCATCAGTGCCAGAGCTTTGCCAAGTCTGGATTTGTCTCAGACCTTGCTGTCTCTGAAGCAATCTGAAACACACACGTGCAAGCAAGCACGTAGACACACACACACACACACACACACACACACACACACAGAAACCACAGTCCAGTATTTTACCGTCACTGGTTGAGCTGCACTTGTTGATGAGCAAAATTCGATCTCTGCATCACACTTAGTGCAAGGCACATTGGACCCCCGCTTAAATATTACAGCGTTGTTTGGACGTCTGAATTTTTCTGTAACAGGACAAAATACACGGGGCACTACTGATCTAAGATAAGATTCACTTGTCAATGACTGACTGGATGACTTGTGCTGTCAAACGAAGCATCAGGGGCTTTCAAATAAAATATCACAATATTGTTATCAAATCTATAAACTGTAATGTCAGAAACATGTAGATTTATTGATAGTGATGGTATAAGCTACAGGTTAAGCTGCACTTCATGCCCCCCCCCCACCCCCCACCCCCCACCCCCCACCCCCCAAAAAAAACGAAATTTGAGGCATCTACCGACAGGAACTATGATGCCAAAACTCTACAACAAAGTTTACAGACTGTATCTCCATAATCAACTACTAAATAACAGCATGTTTATCCACTGGTGTCTCGTTTTCGGACAGCTTAATACAACAGAGAGTACTAAACAGATGTGTTTCGGATAGATCTTTAATGTGATGTATCAATTACATTGCAATATGCAAGTATAAGTTCGAAACGCACCAAATACGATATGTTATCTTCATGAATGCTGCGCTAATTGTATATGTCAAAGACAGTGATGGGTGAGCGTCCATAAACGAAAATTCGATCTTTGTATCAAATAAAATGGCAGTTAAAATTGTCTGCACTACTTATCAAAATCTGTAAGGGTTTCTTGTACAGGTTGTTGCACAAAAAGTAACCTTTAATTGTGAAAAGGTTAAAACTTAAAAAAAATTTCTGGTACAGCACTGAGTACAGTAACCTAGAACTTCCAGTTTTATTCCCACCTAACACTGTTAGTTCTTGACATTCCCAGTAGGTGTCATGCACAAATGAATTGTCAACAGTCATAACGTTGTATTACGGTGTAAAGCGTGCGCAATGTTGTTTATGGTTTCATCAATCCAAATGCACTACTCCAGTTGAGAGACACGTGCTTCTCCAAAGAAGTGAACTATATCTGTATTTTACTGTGTAGACTAGCGGTTAGCAAATTACTCTTAAGTTTTTGTTTTTGCGTAAATTTTGGTGCATGTCTTTGTGTAAGGAGACTTCCTAGTGCAATTTTCCCGCCACCAGATGCTCCATGTCATGCCACTAAGTTTAAATCTCGTGGTCGTACATACCATATAGTTTAGTTTGGATACCTACTTCGTGCAGTAGCTTTTGGGTAAGGAGAGTTTCTAGTAACAGATAACTGTAGATACATCCACTTCAGTAGAGAAATTTATTTCTGTTTAAATGCTTGCCGTCTCAGAGTATAGTGAGAAATCTGCAAAGCGGTTTCAGCGTTTATTCTCCTCGTTATATTTTGCGTACATTCCAAACTCAACAGCGCCATTTGAGATCTTATATCTATTTTTTACACACTACGATATGGCTAGGGCCTGTGCTAGTTGCGAGCGGACACAAGGAGAGTTGGCTACCGTCGACATGCTTCCGGTTAGTGCTCAAAGTTGCGCCGACATCGGGGTGCTGGTGACGAGACCCGTGACATCTTTGGTGTCGTTGGACTCCCCTGGTGATCCGGGTGTCGATGCATTTTCTGATACGCAGCATTTGACCGGTCCGTTCTCACTCGAGGGTAGATGGAAGAAAGTGGTGAGTTCGCATGTCATTGGGTGGAAGGCGAAAGAGGGAGCAGGTCGCGCGGCTGGTTCCTTACGCCTTAGCAACACTGATACCCACTGCTGATAATAACTCTGAGCCAGCACAGAATGCCTCTCCTGTTGGATTTTCCTGCCCAGTCCGGACAAGTGCAGAGGGTGCGTATGCTTGTCATTGGGAGCTCCAGTTTTAAGTACGTGGTGGAGCCCTCAGGGAAATAGCAGGCGATGCGGGAAGGAATGCCAGTATGAACTAGGTATGTATGCCGGGGGGTCTCGTCTGTGATGAGGAAGAGGCCCTGCCGGCAGCTATCGAGCGCTCTTGGTGCAACCGGCTGCATATAGTAGCACATTTCGGCACAAATGGGGCCTTCCGCTTTGGTTCGGAGGATTTCGTCGGCTCCTTTCGGCTGATTTGGTGAAGACAACTAGCATCGCATACTGGCTGCAGCTAAGCTGTCAATCGTCCCCAACGCTGATCGCTCTCCTCTGGTTTGGAGCAAAGTGGAAGGTCTAAACTAGACGCTCAGTCGACTCTGCGACGGTATCGGATGCGAATTGCTCGGCCTCCGCTATCGGGTGCAGAATTGTAGAATTTCCCTTAATAGATCAGGCGTGCACTACACATAGGAAGCAGATACTAGGGTAGCGGAGTACGTGTGGCATGCACATGGGACTTTTTTTGGTTACAGAAACTCTTCCTTGGAATCAAAGACGATTTGCCTGATAAATAGCCACAATGTCCTACGAGAATGTTCGTCGTCGCACATCAGATATAGAGAAGGTTACTGTGAGAACCACTTGTATGAATATCAAGAGCTCAGATGGAAACCCAGTTCTAAGCAAAGAAGGGAAAGCAGAAAGGTGGAAGGAGTATATAGACGGTCTATACAAGGGTGATGTACTTGAGGACAATATTATGGAAATTGAAGAGGATGTAGATGAAGACGAAATAGGAGATATGATACTGCGTGAAGAGTTTGACAGAGCACTGAAAGACCTGAGCTGAAACAAGGCACCCGGAGTAGACAACATTCCATTAGAACTACTGACAGCCTTGGGAGAGCCAGTCCTGACAAAACTCTACCGTCTGGTGAGCAAGATGTACGAGACAGGCGAAATACCCTCAGACTTCAAGGAGAATATAATAATTCCAATCCCAAAGAAAGCAGCTGTTGACAGGTGTGAAAATTACCGAACTATCAGTTTAATAAGTCACAGCTGCAAAATACTAACGCGAATTCTTTACAGACGAATGGAAAAACTGGTAGAAACCGACCTCGGGGAAGATCAGTTTGGATTCCGTAGAAATGTTGGAACATGTGAGGCAATACTAACCCTACGACTTACCTTAGAAGAAAGATTAAGGAAAGGCAAACCTACGTTTCTAGCATTTGTAGACCTAGAGAAAGCTTGTGACAATGTTCATTGGAAAACTCTCTTTCAAATTCTGAAGGTGGCAGGGGTAAAATACAGGGAGTGAAAGGCTATTTACAATTTGTACAGAAACCAGATGGCAGTTATAAGAGTCGAGGGACATGAAAGGGAAGCAGTGGTTGGGAAGGGAGTGAGACAGGGTTGTAGCCTCTCCCCGATGTTATTCAATGTGTATATTGAGCAAGCAATAAAGGACAGAAAAGAAAAGTTCGGAGTAGGTATTAAAATCCATGGAGAAGAAGTAAAAACTTTGAGGTTCGCTGATGACATTGTAACTCTGTCAGAGACAGCAAGGGACTTGGAAGAGCAGTTGAACAGAATGGACAGTGTCTTGAAAGGAGGGTATAAGATGAACATCAACAAAAGCAAAACGAGGATAATGGAATGTAGTCGAAATAAGTCGGGTGATGCTGAGGGAATTAGATTAGGAAATGAGACACTTAAAGTACTAAAGGAGTTTTGCTATTTGGGGAGCAAAATACCTGATGATGGTCGAAGTAGAGAGGATATAAAATGTAGACTGGCAATGGCAAGGAAAGCGTTTCTGAAGAAGAAAAATTTGTTAACATCGAGTATAGATTTAAATGTCAGGAAGTCGTTTCTTAAAGTATTTGTATGGAGTGTAGCCATGTATGGAAGTGAAACGTGGACAATGGTGGTGGTGGTGGTGGTGGTGGTGGTGGTGGTGGTTAGTGTTTAACGTCCCGTCGACAACGAGGTCATTAGAGACGGAGCGCAAGCTCGGGTTAGGGAAGAATTGGGAAGGAAATCGGCCGTGCCCTTTCAAAGGAACCATCCCGGCATTTGCCTGAAACGATTTAGAGAAATCACGGAAAACCTAAATCAGGATGGCTGGAGATGGGATTGAACCGTCGTCCTCCCGAATGCGAGTCCAGTGTGCTAACCACTGCGCCACCTCGCTCGGTCGTGGACAATAAATAGTTTAGACAAGAAGAGAATAGAAGCTTTCGAAATGTGGTGCTACAGAAAAATGCTGAAGATTAGATGGGTAGATCACATAACTAATGAGGAGGTACTGAATAGAATTGGGGAGAAGAGGAGTTTGTGGCACAACCTGACTAGAAGAAGGGATCGGTTGGTAGGACATGTTCTGAGACATCGAGGGATCACCAATTTAGTATTGGAGGGCAGCGTGGAGAGTAAAAATCGTAGAGGGAGACCAAGAGATGAATACACTAAGCAGATTCAGAAGGATGTAGGCTGCAGTAGGTACTGGGAGATGAAGAAGCTTGCACAGGATAGAGTAGCATGGAGAGCTGCATCAGACCAGTCCCAGGACTGAAGACCACAACAACAACAACTGTGATTTTAGTAAACTGCAAGAGCATCCAATGGAGTATCGCTTTCTGAAGGTTATAATGCACTGATAGTATTAGGGACAGAAAGTTGGTTGAAACAGGACGTTAACCACAACGAAATCTCAAGTTCAGATTGGACTATTTATCGTATGTCAGTCGTCAATGGTGGCGACGTGTTTATTACAGCAAGGATATTCGATAAAATCTAGCGAGTTTATCAAGGATTCTGATTGTGAATTAATCTGGGTGAAGTATCAAAGATCCGTCGAATATAGTAATCGGATGCTTTTACAGATTGGCTAGGTCAGGAGCTCTTGTGATAGAGCACTTTCGACAGAACTTGCAGAATATCGTTAATAAATTTCCTGATCGTGCCGTTATAAGAGGGGGTGACTTCAACTTGCCAGGTATAGACTGGCAGAGTCATGCTATCAAAACTGATGCCAGAGACAGCGATTCGTGTGACATCATTCCAGATGTTTTATCCTAAAATTACTTAGAACAGATGGTTAGGGAACCAACTCGTGAAGGTAATGTCTTAGACCTCCTGACAACAAATAGACCTGAGCTTATCGAATCGGTCAACGTAGAGGAAGGTATCAGTGATCATAAGGCTGTGACAGCGTCAATGACAACGGATCCTACAAAGAATGTTAAGAAAGGTAGGGAGAAATTTTTCCTTAGCAAGAGTGATAGGATATAAATTTCAGAGCATGTGAGCTCTCAGCATCAAATATTCGGTGATGAGGACGAAGATGTGGAGAAAAGATGGAAAAAATTCAAGGGCATCATACAATATGCCCTAGACAAGTATGTTCCGAGTAAGGTCTTAAGGGATGGGAAAGACCCACCGTGGTTGAATAGCCGTGTTAGAAAACTTCTTCGTAAACAAAGAGAACTTCATCTCTGAATCAAGAGAAATAAAAAAGAGAACTTCACCTCAGATTCAAGAGAAGTAAAAACCTGTCTAAAAAAAAGCTGAACGAAGAGAAAATTAGCATAACAAGAGCAATGAGAAAAGCGTTAAATGCCTTTGAAAGTGAAACTTTGTCAACCGATCTGAGTTTTGGTCGTATGTAAAACCAATAAGTGGGTCAAAATCATTTATTCACTCATTCAGTAATTATACTGGCACCGAAACGGGAGATAACAGAGAGGACGCCGAAATACTGAATTCGGTCTTCCGAAATTGTTTCACCGCGGAAGATCATAACACGCTCCCTCCTTTCAATCGTCTTTCGAATGTCGACATGGCAGATATTGAGATACCAGATCGCGGAATAGGAAAACAACTGCAATGGCTTAGTAATGGAAAGGCGTCAGGACCATATGAGATCAATAAGATTCTACAAATATTACGCGAAAGAAATTGCTCCCCTTCTAGCAGTAATTTACCGACGATCGCTGGAGCAACGAAGCGTACCTAGAGACTGGAAAATAGTACATGTCATTCTCGTTTTTAAGAAGAGCCTTAGGACGGATGCCCCCGTCGGAGGTTCGAGTCCTCCCTCGGGCACCGGTGTGTGTGTATTGTCCTTAGCGTAAGTTAGATTAAGTAGTGCGTTAGCCTAGGACCGATGAACTCAGCACTTTGCTTCCATAGTTATTACCACAAATTTCTAAATTTATGACAGATGCACACAATTATAGACCTATATCGTTGACATTACTCTGATGTAGAATTGTGGAACATGTTTTATGCTCAATAGTTATGGCCTTTTTTTTTTTTTTTTTTAGAATGAAAATATCCTCTATAAAAATCAACATGGTTTCCGTAAACAGAGATCTTGTGGAGCTTAGTTCTTTCTGTTTCTCCACGAGATCCACAGTGCCGTAGACAGCAGAGCTCAGGGTTGCTGCCGTGTTCCTAGAATTCAGGAAGGCATTTAACATCGTCCCACACTACCGATTAGTGATGAAAATACAAGCTTATTGAGTATCGGAGCTGATTTGGACTGGATTCAAGACTTCCTTGCAGATAGAACTCAACACGTTACCTTTAACGAAACAAAATCGACAGATATAAAGGTAATCTCCGGAGTAGCTCAAGGAAGTGTGATACGACCGTTATTGTTTACAATATATATATATATATATATATATATATATATATATATATATATTTGATTTTTACAGTAGTGCCCATTTCGCGGACAATCGGAACTTACTTTCCGGATAGCCGTCGTATATATATATATATATATATATATATATATATATATATATATATATATTTCCACTGAAAACGCTGCAGGGGGATCCTTATTGCCCCTGCAGAGTGCAGCTGGGAATTGTCACGAAGAAGGAATGGCGTGACAGTTGTGTTGAGTGGGCTACTGTAAAAATCAAAATATATATATATATATATATATATATATATATATATATATATATATCCATGTTAGAAAACTTCTTCATAAACAAAGAGAACTTCATCTCAGATTCAAGAGAAATAAAAACCTGTCTAAAAAAAAGCTGAAGGAAGAGAAAATGAGCATAACAAATATATATATAAAGCTGAACGAAGAGAAAATATATCCAGAATGAGATTTTCACTCTGCAGCGGAGTGTGCGCTGATATGAAACTTCCTGGCAGATTAAAACTGTGTGCCCGACCGAGACTCGAACTCGGGACCTTTGCCTTTCGCGGGCAAGTGCTCTACCAACTGAGCTACCGAAGCACGACTCACGCCCGATACTCACAGCTTTACTTCTGCCAGTACCTCGTCTCCTACCTTCCAAACTTTACAGAAGCTCTCCTGCGAACCTTGCAGAACTAGCACTCCTGAAAGAAAGGATATTGCGGAGACATGGCTTAGCCACAGCCTGGGGGATGTTTCCAGAATGAGATTTTCACTCTGCAGCGGAGTGTGCGCTGATATGAAACTTCCTGGCAGATTAAAACTGTGTGCCCGACCGAGACTCGAACTCGGGACCTTTGCCTTTCGCGGGCAAGTGCTCTACCAACTGAGCTACCGAAGCACGACTCACGCCCGATACTCACAGCTTTACTTCTACCAGTACCTCGTCTCCTACCTTCCAAACTTTACAGAAGCTCTCCTGCGAACCTTGCAGAACTAGCACTCCTGAAAGAAAGGATATTGCGGAGACATGGCTTAGCCACAGCCTGGGGGATGTTTCCAGAATGAGATTTTCACTCTGCAGCGGAGTGTGCGCTGATATGAAACTTCCTGGCAGATTAAAACTGTGTGCCCGACCGAGACTCGAACTCGGGACCTTTGCCTTTCGCGGGCAAGTGCTCTACCAACTGAGCTACCGAAGCACGACTCACGCCCGATACTCACAGGAGAGCTTCTGTAAAAAATATATATATACGACGGCTATCCGGAAAGTAAGTTCCGATCGTCCGCGAAATGGGCACTATTATATAAATCAAAAATGTTTTATTTGCAACGGCTAGCCACAACTCTCAGCTAATTATCTAAATAATCGCCGCTCCGACTTAGACATTTGTCGTGCTGTTGTACTAATTTTCAATACCATCGTCATAGAAGGCAGCCGCCAGTGCTTTCCGCTAATTCTCTACGCAGGTCTACAGCTCGTTGTCTGTGCCAAAATGTTGTCTTCGTAGTCAGCGGTTCGTACGAGCAGAGATGAAACTCAGGGGGTCAATTGCGATCTGTATTGTGGGTCAAACACTTTCCACTGAAAACGCTGCAGGGGCATCCTTATTGCCCCTGCAGAGTGCAGCTGGGAATTGTCACGAAGAAGGAATGGCGTGACAGTTGTGTTGAGTGGGCTGCATAGCTTCAGGCGAAATTTCGCACCAGGCTCTCGTACTTGGTGGGAGACACTATTTTCTAGGTACATTTACGTGTTCACTGTGCGCTCGGAACTGGAAAGAGCGATGTGACGCGATCGACAGGCGTACTACAGAGCATGAATAATCCACTAAATTACAGGCCTATATCGTTAACGTCGATATGCAGCCGGATTTTAGAACATATATTCTGTTCGGACATTATGAATTACCCCGAAGGAAACGGTCTATTGACACACAGTCAACATGGGTTTAGAAAACATCGTTCCTGTGAAACACAACTAGCTCTTTATTCACATAAAGTGTTGAGTTCTATTGACAAGGGATTTCAGATTACGTATTTCTGGATTTCCAGAAGGCTTTTGACACTGTACCACACAAGCGGCAAGTAGTGAAATTGCGTGCTTATGGAATATCGTCTCAGTTATGTGACTGGATTTGTGATTTCCTGTCAGAGAGATGACGCTGTCGTTTATCGACTAGTAAAGTCATCAGAAGATCAAAACAAACTCCAAAAGATTTAGAAAAAATATCTGAATGGTGCGAAAAGTAGCAGTTGACCCTGAATAACGAAAAGTGTGAGTTCATCCACATGAGTGCTAAAAGGAACTCGTTAAACTTCGATTACACGATAAATGAGTCTAATCTAAAAGCCATAAATTAAACTAAATACCTAGGTATCACAATTACGAACAACTTAAATTGGAAGACACACACAGAAAATGTTGTGGGGAAGGCTCACCAAAGACTGAGTTTTACTGGCAGGACACTTAGAAAATGTAACAGACCTACTAAGGATACTGCCTACACTACGCTTGTCCGTCCTCTTTTAGAATACTGCTCAGCGCTGTGGATTCCTTATCAGATAGGACTGACGGAGTACATCGAAAAATTTCTAAGAAAGGCGCCACGTTTTGTATTATTTGGGAGAGAGTATCACAGAAATGATACAGGATTTGGGTTGGAAACCGTTAAAAGAAATGCGTTTTTCGTTGCGACGGAATCTTCTCACGAAATTCCAATCACCAACTTTCTCCTCCGAATGCGAAAATATTTTGTTGACACCGACCTACATAGGGAGGAACGATCACCACGATAAAATAAGGGAAATCAGAGCTCGTACGGAAAGATATAGGTGTTCATTCTTTCCGCGCGCTATACGAGATTGGAATGATAGAGAATTGTGAAGATGGTTCGTTGAACCCTCGGCCAGGCACTTAAATGTGATTTGCAGAGTATTCATGTAGATGTAGACACTGCCCAACACATCTGTGCAAAGCTTCATCGGATTTTTACAGTGGTTTCCATTTCGCGAGCGATCGGAACTTACTTTCTGGATAGCCCTCGTATATACAAAAAGGTACGGCCAAACTTTCAGGAAACATTCCTCACACACAAATAAAGAAAAGATGTTATGTGGACATGTGTCCGGAAACGCTTAATTTCCATAGCTCATTTTAGTTTCGTCAGTATGTACTGTACTTCCTAGATTCACCGCCAGTTGGCCCAATTAAAGGAAGGTAATGTTGACTTCGGTGCTTGTGTTGACATGCGACTCATTGCTCTACAGTACTAGCATCAAGCACATCAGTACGTAGCATCAACAGGTTAGTGTTCATAACGAAAGTGGTTTTGCAGTCAGTGCAATGTTTACAAATGCGGAGTTGGAAGATGCCCATTTGATGTATGGATTAGCACGGGGCAATAGCCGTGGCGCGGTACGTTTGTATCGAGACAGATTTCCAGAACGAAGGTGTCCCGACAGGAAGACGTTCGAAGCAATTGATCGGCGTCTTAGGAAGCACGGAACATTCTAGCCTATGACTCGCGACTGGGGAAGACCTACGACGACGAGGACACCTGCAATGGACGAGGCAATTCTTCGTGCAGTTGACGATAACGCTAATGTCGGCGTCAGAGAAGTTGCTGCTGTACAAGGTAACGTTGACCACGACACTGTATGGAGAGTGCTACGGGGGAACCAGTTGTTTCCGTACCATGTACAGCATGTGCAGGCACTATCAGCAGCTGATTGGCCTCCACGGGTACACTTCTGCGAATGGTTCATCCAACAATGTGTCAATCCTCATTTCAGTGCAAATGTTCTCTTCACGGATGAGGCTTCATACCAACGTGATCAAATTGTAAATTTTCACAATCAACATGTGTGGGCTGACGAGAATCCGCACGCAATTGTGCAATCACGTCATCAACACAGATTTTCTGTGAACGTTTGGGCAGGCATTGTTGATTTGGGCCCCATGTTCTTCCACCTACGCTCAATGCAGCACGTTATCATGGTTTCATACGGGATACTCTACCTGTGCTGCTAGAACATGTGCCTTTACAAGTATGACACAACATGTGGTTCATGCACGATGGAGCTCCTGCACATTTCAGTCGAAGTGTTCGTACGCTTCTCAACAACAGATTCGGTGACCGATGGATTGGTAGAGGCGGAACGATTCCATGGCCTCCACGCTCTCTTGACCTCAACCCTCTTGACTTTCATTTATGGGGGCATTTGAAAGCTCTTGTCTACGCAAGCCCGGTACCAAATGTAGAGACTCTTCGTGCTCGTATTGTGGACGGCTGTGATACAATACGCCATTCTCTAGGGCTGCATCAGCGCATCAGGCCCACGCCCGGGTTCCCGGGTTCGATTCCCGGCGGGGTCAGGGATTTTCTCTGCCTCGTGATGACTGGGTGCTGTGTGCTGTCCTTAGGTTAGTTAAGTTTAAGTAATTCTAAGTTCTAAGGGACTGATGACCACAGATGTTAAGTCCCATAGTACTCAGAGCCATTTGAACCAGCGCATCAGGGCTTCCATGCGACGGAGGGTGGATGCATGTATCCTCGCTAACGGAGGACATTTTGAACATTTCCTGTAACAAAGTGTTTGACGTCACGCTGGTACGTTCTGTTGCTGTGTGTTTCCATTCCATGATTAATGTGATTTGAAGAGAAGTAATAAAATGAGCTCTAACATGGAAAGTAAGCGTTTCCGGACACATGTCCACATAACATATTTTGTTTCTTTGTGTGTGAGGAATGTTTCCTGAAAGTTTGGCCGTACCTTTTTGTAACACCCTGTATATATAAAATCTAGTAGAAGGCATCGGATGATCCTTAAGGCTATTCGCAGATGTCTAAAGTAGCAACGCCATAAGATAGTAACTATTTGCAGAATGACCTACCGAGAATTGATGAACGGTGCAGACTCTGGCAGTTGATCGTGAAAGAAAATAAAGTAACATTCTACGCTTATATAGGAAAAGAAATCCATTACCCTACAACCATCCCGTTCAGACAAATTTATGGAAACCGTATCTACCGTAAAATACCTTGTAGTAACTACCCAGAGTGACCTTAAGTGGAATAACCACATCAAATAAATAGTGGGAAAAGCAGATGTCAGACTCAGATTCATAGAAAGAATCTTAAGAATGGAAGTGGCTTAAAAGGCACTTTTTCGAACGATTCTTGAATATTGTTCATCTATCTGAGATCCCTATCAGGTAGGACTGATAGAAGAGATAGAGAAGATTCAACGAAGATCGGCGCGTTTCAACACGGGATCGTTTAGCCAGCGCGAGAACGTTACGCAGATGCTTAATAAACTCCGCTGATAGACGTTACAAGAGAGACTTTCCGCTAAGAGTTGGACGACATATTAATTCCCCCACATACATCTCACCTATTGACCACGACGAGAAAATTCGAGAAATTAGAGGCAATACACAGGCTTACCGACAGCCCTTCTTACCACGCGCTATTCGCGAGTGGAACATTGTCGGAGGGCTGAGTTTGTGGAACAAAAAATACCCTCCGCGACGCACCATTAGGTGGCTTGCAGAGTATGATGTAGATGCAGATGTGCACTAAATATCGCATAGCACCATGTCAAAGACAAACTGTTGTTAATTGGCAGAATCGTTTCACTGAAACTGGCTGTATTACTTGTGAAAACACGTAAAGATTTGTTCTGCAGTGTTACATACACACATAGATCACTAATTGGAACTTCTGATCTAACCTACAGTTTATGGTACACTTGACAAGATTGGCTTACACTGTCACACTTCGATGAAATAGCATACTGAACAGTAGCTTTAACATATGAATTTAAAACACATTTATAATAAAGGTTGCTACACTTTCAACTAGCCTCTTTCAATTAATTTTCAAAGACAGACAAAAATTATAGCGACTCTATTCTGGGGTGAAAGCTTCATCTTGCTCAACAAAATATTTGTCGTCTGCTGCTAATAATCGAGTTTTCATAACACTTTGATGAAATAAGACACTGAAGAGTAGTTTTAGCATCTGAATTGGATACACGTTTGGTGACAGGGAGCAAGTTGATACACTGTAACACTGTCACACATGTAACATGGGACAGGTCGTTATATTGCAACAACTACCCACCAACGAAGTTGTAACAAATTGCCCCATACATCGAGATTTTATATTTGGTTACAGAAAAGCATCAAAGTAATTGTAACAAACTGGCCCATATATCGCCATTTTATGTTTGGTTACAGATGAGCTTCATTTTCAATCGCACTATAGTAGGGGAGATCAGGGTTAGTTGTTACAAAGTGTACTAAATTCAAGTAAAACTTCGAATGTAACAAATCGCCTCATGTAACAACTTCCCTCTGTCTCCCCTGCTACAGGGCTATTGAAAATTTATGCCTGTCTGTAACTTAACGTAAAACGATAACGTTTGGGACAATCTGTAAAAATTTCATGCTTATCTGCAACTGAATGTAAAATTGTGATGCACGTGTTAGAGATTGTGTTTGTGTTTGCGCCTGCCTGTTGTTGATAAAGTTTACGTATTACTGTTAAATAATACAGACAATCATACGTAGAAATAACATTGTAACAATTTTTTACACGCACGTGTGTGTGTGTGTGTGTGTGTGTGTGTGTGTGTATTGTTGATGAAGGTGTGTCAGGTTGCTGCTGACAAAGCATCTTACTGCTCTCCTGACTCTGCATGTAGGCAGCCGACACTTGAGACATCATGGTTATAGTACTAAGTGCAGTATGGTATGGTACAATACTAAGCATAAATACCATAGTCCAGAATCGTTTATGCTATTCTCATCCATTCAATAATAAATCTCTGTGGATGGTAAAATCTTCAGCATGAGCTCCCTTCACCAACCCTCTCCCCCCATTCCCTCCCACAAATTACTCCTCCACTGCCCCAACCCTCCCCCTCCCCCACTCTGCACTCGTGCTCGTATTATTAAAGAGGGTGAAACGAAGTAGGCTGAGATCTGCGGTGGAAAGTAATAACTCAAGCAAAACCATCTGTATTTATCCATAATTTGTTCAAAATGGTTCAAATGGCTCTGAGCACTATGGGACTTAACATCTATGGTCATCAGTCCCCTAGAACTTAGAACTACTTAAACCTAACTAACCTAAGGACATCACACAACACCCAGCCATCACGAGGCAGAGAAAATCCCTGACCCCGCCGGGAATCGAACCCGGGAACCCGGGCGTGGAAAGCGAGAACGCTACCGCACGACCACGAGATGCGGGCCCATAGTTTGTATCAATCATTTCCCATAGAATGCCAACTGCAATAAGTGTAGACAGTGGTCCTCCGGTACATTCCGAAAAAGTTGTCAGTTCCACGTATTTCCATTACACTGGCAAAATACTATGTAGCTGTACAGAAATATCTTACGCTTGAAATAATACGAATGTAAACGCAGAAATAGTGTTTGACGTCTTATATTTTTGTTGGCTTTTGTTTCTTACAGACGGAAAATGATTTGCTATCAGAGAAGAGGGACAGAGAAAAGTATGTCTTGGGACTACTGGAAAAAATCCTTGAGGAGCCCACGGACAGTGAAGCTGTTTTCGATAAACTGCACAAAATAGCCGAGGAGTAGATTAGTTCCTACTAACAGATAACAATTGTAAACATTCCGCTTCAAATCTGCTGCGACCTAATTTCATCTGATTATTACAGTAAAATACAATTATTCTGGCAGAGAAAAAAACTTCTATCGACGGACAATGCTAGTGTAATAACATATTTATCCGCAGACAATAAAAGGTAAAACTTTTGAATCAATACAGTATTTTTAATTTTAAGTTGGTATTGTGTGTGTATATTGTGTATTGAACCGGGGACCTAGAAACGATGGAGAGGCTTCGTCCCGCCGTAGCCCTCAGTGGTTCAGAACCCCACACCACCGCCGCCCCACACGGAACCCTGGGTTATTGTGCGGTCCCCCCTCCCCGAGAACGTCTCATACCAGACGAGTGTAGCCCCAAATGTTTACATGCTAGAGTAATTATGGTGTACGCTTACGTGGAGACAGTGTTTGGCTCAAAAGGCTCTAAACACTATGGGACTTGAGGTCATCAGTCCCCTAGAATTAGAAGTACTACAACTAACTAACCTAAGGACATCACACACATCCATGCCCGAGGCAGGATTCTAACCTGCGGCCGTAGCGGTCTCGGGGTTCCGGACTGAAGCGCCTAGAACCGCTAGGCCACAGCGGCCGGCCGAGACAGTGTTAGCGCAACAATCGCCGACATAGTGTAACTGAGGCGGAATACGGGGAACCAGCCATCATTCGCGGGGGCAGATGGAAAACCGCCTTAAAAACCATTCACAGGCTGGCTGGCACACCGGATCTCGACACTAATCCCCGGGCGGATTCGTGCCAGGTACCGGCACGCCTTTCCACTCGGGAAGCAGCGCGTGAGACCGCATGGCTAGCCAGGCGGGCTACGTCGGTATTAGTTTTATATCTTATGTTTCGTGGCTTATTTCAACTGAAGGTGGAAGTGAACCACCTGGATAAGTCAGATATAATGTTATCCTACCTAGCTGTATCTTATATTCTTTCAAACAGTAATAAGTAATTATAGCTCTGAAAACATAATCTGCTCAGAGTTTTAATAACTTTGTATATATACATGCTATCAGAGGGATAATTAATTAAGGGGAATATAGTATCAACGATGCCATTAGTAACTGCAGATAGTATCTGGAAAAAGCAGATGATGTCCAGTCTGAACAGACAGGTCTAAAAACTTCATCAAGTGGGCAAATACCCAAGAGTATCTCTAGAACGATGTACAGGTGTAAATTCGTTATGGCTTTTATATTTTTATTGTTTGTAATACAGTAATTTAATTTTGGTATCATTTTCATTTCAATTAGACCGTAATTATTTATGAACTATTATTTCAGCGATTACAAAATCGGGTCCAATTTTCAAAGGTACGAGCAGTATGAGCCCATTTATCTGTATGACGTTATCTCCTTCTGGTCTGAATGCATGCACTGGATCGGATGGGAAGCATGTCAAAAGACGTTGTACATGGGCAAGTTGGACCACAACTGATTCTTAATATCGGCAGTACTGACGTCAGGGCTGGACCCACACATGTTCTATCGGCGACAGACGTGGGAGTTTTGTTGGCCATGAGAGTACCTCAACATCCCGTAGTCAGTTCACTGAGACATGTGCCATGTGTGAGCGAGCATTGTCCTGTTGAACAAATGGCACCAGAGTACTGTAAGAGATAACGCATGACGACACAGGATGTCCGTGATGTACCACTGTGCCATCAGAGTTCTCTCAGCCACTACTAGCCATGACCTAAAGCCACACCTGATGGCTCCCAACACCATGGCTCCAGGAGTAACACGCTCTGTCTCTCCAAAACTCCTCATTACTTCACAAATCATCAAGGGGCCAATGTGTGAAACGTTTATATTACCACAACTGATAGCCAGAAAGAGAGCAATTGCAGTGTCAACAACAAACGAATCTGAAAACTTCTGAACATTCTTTTTAACATGAACACTTGTTTGCAGATGAGCCTGTATCTACAAATGCATAATATTTTGAAGACGAGCGCCCTAAGCCAACCCCCGTCCGTTCACACATCAGTCCTCCACTACTCCCCCCCCCCCCCCTCCGTCCTCGTTATCAAAGACAGGAGAAGTCATGTAGGCTGATATCTGCATTGGAAAAGCAGTGACTTATGCAGAATCATTATATCCTTCACATTACACCATAGAATGCCATAATAGTTGAGAACTATTAGAAAAAATAAGCGGATTAAGAACAAATAATACAATAATTATAACCAAATTTAATGTTAATTCAAGGATAAACCCGCAAATTAGGCCAACGATAATGCCACAACAACGGTGCAACGTTTATTTAAATCTACAAGTAATACAAAATTGTTTTTTCCGCAAGGTAGAGTCAACATCTAGAGTATTACCAGAAAATCCCTGCTCCCTGAGTCTAAATGAGACCCGTCCCCAGTGAATTTTTGGTACACTGTTAGCCATAAGAATGATAAATACATCATGTAGAGCAGCTTTAATATCGTGCATATCTTGTATGTCTTATGTTAAGTATACAAGGCAGCTGAATTTCAGGCGCTTGTTGCGGTCAGTACAGGGATGGTTAATGCTGGTTGTGCATAACTCTGGAGGTGTCCGATGATGTCTCATATGAGCTCGATTGCAGACAGTTCTGGTGATCGAGCAGACCAAGGCAACACGTCGACGTTCTGTATAGTATGTTGGGTTACAACAGCGGCATGTGGGAGAGCTGTATCCTGTTTGAAAACACCCTGTGGAATGCTGTTCATGAATGGCAGCCCATAGCAGGTCGAATCACCAGACTGGCGTACAAATTTGCAGTCAGGGTGCGTGAGATAACCAAGAGAGTGCTCCTGCTCTTATACGAAAACACACCCCACACCATAACTCCTGCTGTAGATCCAGTGTGTCTAGCACTCAAACAGGTTTGTTGCAGGCCCTCAACTGGCCTCCAACTAGCTAACACACGGCCATCTGTGACAACCAGGCAGAAAACACAAAAGACCTCCGCCCTGCCCTCCAATAAGATCTCACTTGATACCACTGAAATCGCATATGGCAGTGGTTTGGGGTCAGTGAAAAGCACGCTGCAGGGCTTCTGGCTCGGAGCTGTCCTTGAAGTAACCGATTTGTAACAGTTCGATGTGTAACTGTGGTGCCTATTGCTGCTCAAATTGCTGCTGCAAATGCAGTACGATGCGCCAGAGCCATACTTCCAACACGACAGTCTTCCCTTTCGGTAGTGTCACTTGGCCGTCAGAGGTACGGTCTTCTTGCGACCGTACATCCTCGTGACCACCACTGCAAGCAATCATATACAGTGGCTACATTCCTGCCAAGCCTTTCTACAGTAAACCAGAAGGAACACCCAGCTTCTCGTAGTCTTATTACACGATCTCGTTCAAACTTTGTGATGTGTTGATAATGGCGTCTTGGTTGCCTTAAAGGCATTCTTGGCTAACGTCAACTCACCACGTTCAATCTCAAAAGTAACTAAAGTTCACGACCGTTACAGCCTGTATTTACAGCAAACCCGATGCGCATCCTCTGGGAACGGCGCTACTAGAGCCACTATTATGCGTCTGGCGTGAAATCTGACATCATATTTCAGAAGTAGTAACACGCCCACCAACTTCGTTTATGTCGCACAATTACTGTACTTCTTGAAGTTGCAGTTTTTTCCGTCAGTGTATTTATGATGTGGCAATAGCTGTTTTATTACTATTTGACAATAAATGTTTAGAAAATGACTTCTACGATCGAATACAATATCATGTTAGTGTTCTATGAAGCTATTTTTTTTCACAAGATCGGAAATTTCAAGTTTTAAGTAATACTAGTCAGCGGAAAAATGCTTGTGTCAGAGCACGAAAAGGCGACTATGTTCCTCTTTAAAAGACTCCGACAGAAAAAAAACGTAAACAGCTGCCTCAGTACTGATTCCACCTTCTCACCAAAAATTTTGGCAAGCAAACATATTCGCGCTCTTTTACCACAAAACACTTTCAATCCTTTTGCCCAATCTCTCTTTACAATTAGGCCTTCATATTCAGCATCACCCTCTCACTGCCACTGTCTGCATATGTCTCTCTCCAACTGTCTCCTTTTTATCCCATTGATTTACAGCATGTCGTAGTTGCACTGACTTCTCTCTCACGTACACTTTCTCCCTTTACCTTCCTTCCCCACTGTCACTATCTTCTCCGTATCTCGGCAGCTCAAAATTTCCGGGGGGCCAACTTATTTAATCTCCTATACCCACGTGTTTAAAATTTCGGTCCAAAACGCACCCTTCCCCGTACCTACGTGTTAAAGTTCGTCGGTCGGGGACGGACCAGACTACCCAAAACCTCTGGATAGTCTCTACTCATCTATATTTTTCATTTCCACTGTCTCTTCCCTTTTTCTCTCCCACTGCTATCTCCATCCATTTCTCTTCCTCTTCAACTGCCACTGCTTCTCACAAACCATCAATTTCTCCTCTCTCTTTGGCTCCCACTGCGATTGTCATCATCCATCTCCCTTCCACTTTCACTGTCAATTTCTCTCGCTACATCTACATTTGCATCACACTCCGCCTCCTCATGGTGTGTGGTGGACCGTAGATCTGGTTCCAACAACTGATCTGCCCTACTATGTTCCACTTGCGAATGGCGCGTGGACAGAATGATTGTCGGTACGCCTCTCTATTAGCTCTAATTGCTGAAATTTTCTACTCGTGGTCATTACGCGGGCTGTATATGCAAGGAGGTAATATGTTGTCCGACTTTTCCGGGAAAGAGCTCTGGCGAAATTTCAATAGTAAACCCTCTGTGATGCAGAACGAATCTCTTATAACGTCTGTCAACGGAGTTTTCTGAGCTTCTCGATAATGCACTGCATCGACTAAACGATCCCATGGCGAAACGTGGCGCTCTTCGATGAATCTTCTCTCTCTCTGTCTCTTTTTATCAGTCCTACCTGGTACGGATCCCATGCTCATGAACAAAACTTAAGAATCGATGGAACAACCACCTTTTAAGCCACTTCCTTCGCGGGTAAGTTACATTTCCTTAATATTCTTCCTATGAATCTCAGTCTGGCATCTGCTTTTCCCACTTTTTGTTTTATATGGTTCAAATGGCTTTGAGCACTATGGGACTTAACATCTGAGGTCATCTGTCGCCTACAACTTAGAACTGCTTAAACCTAACTAACCTAAGGACATCACACACATCAATGCCCGAGGCAGGATTCGAACCTGCGACCGTAGCGGTCTGTTTTATATGGTCGTTCCACTTAAGGTCACTCTGGATAGTTACTCCTAGGCATTTTACGGTAGATACGGCTTCCATCAATTTGTGGCAACAGTGTTTTTGTAGAGTGGTAGATTTCTTTTCCTTTATAAGCATAATATATTACATTTACTTACGGCCAGGGTCAACTGCCAGAGCTTGCACCATTCATCAACTCTCTGGAAGTCATTCTGAATCATCTGCAAATAGTCTTAAAGAGCTTAAGAGCGACGTGTTGAGTTCTATCCGCAAGGAGGTTCTGAATACAGTCTCAAATCTGGTCCGATACTCGATAATCTCGTATTTTTTCCACTAATCGGCAGTGCGGTAAGTTGTCAAACGCCTTCCTGAATTCAAGGAAAATGGCACCAACCTGAGCGCCGCTGTATACGGCGCTGTGAATCTCATGGAGGAACAGATCGAGATGAGTTTCACAAAATCTCTGTTTGCGAAGGGAGGGGGGGGGGGGGGGGGGGGGCGGCGTTCTCTAACCTAAAAAAAACCATGTGCACACGACAAGTACTCCATTACCCTAATATGCTTCCTGCATGTAGTGCACGCCAGTCCTGTCAAGGAGAACCAGACAACTCTCCACCCGGCAGCAGAAGTCGAAAAATTCGCATCCGACCCTGGGTACAATGTTACAAACAGCCAACTTAACTGCATCCCAAGTGCTGTGCTAACTGCCTTCACTAGATCGGCCAACCACCGAAAGAAGGCGAGGGTGGTCTCAGAACCCAAGACGTAGGCATCATTCGTACCAACATGTGTTACTATTTGCAGACAGTTGTACCAAGTATGCTCGATAGCCGCCGGCAGGGCCTCCTCCACGCCACGGCTGAACTCCCCCCTCCCCCTCCCCACGGCAAACATACCGAGTGCAAATTAACATTCTTTCTCACCCAGCGTGCTATTTTGCTATTTCTCTGAGGGGCTACACCCACCCACCTAACATTAAACCACTCAATGACTGGCATGCCCACATCTCCATTGTCCAGACGGGACTTGAAAACAGGCATGCTGGTTCAGTATTATAAACACTATGTAGCGCCTTGTACCTGTTGCTAAGGCGAAAGGAGCCAACCATGCGGCGTGTTCCTCTCTCGCCCAGTGGCACGCGAACCAACCACTGTCTGCCACTCACTTTCGAGTACTGAGCAGTCAAGATTAACTTAGAAAGTACTACTAGCAAATACTACAAAAGAGAAAATTACCCGACTGTGGCGCTACTGAGAATGGAATGTACGTAAAATATAACGCGGAGAATAAAGAAGCAATAAAATTCACACTGCAGCGTTCTCACTATAGCCTGATTCCACATGACCCGCAAACTCTGAAAGCAAATATAAATTTTTCTACTGAAAATGTATCAGTAGTTACTTTTTACCAGAAACTCTGCTTAATCAAAATCAGCTGCAGGAAATAAATATGCAAACTCCAATGAACTGATCTAAACTATACACTGTATATTAACACGCGATTTAAACGTAGAGACGTGACATGGCTCTTCTGACGGCGGAATGTTACACGACGAATCCGCCTCACATAAGGCTGTGGAATGAGATATCTTCGGAATAGTGCAGCAACTTAAATCACTTCATAGAAGCAATCTTCCGGTCTAGAGCGTATACCAGTTAGGTTCCTTTCAGAATATGCTGATGCAGTGGCTCCATACTTAAAAATCATATACAACCGCTCGCTCGACGCAGATCGAAAGATCCATACCCAAAGACTGGAAAGTACCACAGGTCACACCAGTAGTCAAGAAATGCAACAGGAGTAATCCATTAAACTATAGGCCCTTATCATTAACGTTAATATGCAGCAGGATTCTGCAACATATATTGTGTTCGAAATTTATGAATTACCTGGAAAAGAATGGTCTATCGACACAAAGTCAAAACGGATTTAGAAACTATCGTTCTTATGAAACACAACTAGCTCTTTACTCATACGAAGTGTTGAGTGCTGTCTAAATTGATTCCATGTTTCTAGATTTTCTGAAGGGTTTTGGCGCCATACCTCACAAGCGACTTGTAATGAAATTGCATGCCTACTAAATACAGTCTCTGTTATACGACTGGATTGGTAGTTTCCTGTCAGAGAGGTCACAGTTCTTAGTAACTAACGGAAAGTCATCGAGTAAAACAGAAGTGATTTCTGGCGTTCCCCAAGGTAGCCTTACAGGTCCTGTGCTGTTCTCTATCTTTATAAACGATTTACGAGACAATCTCAGCAGACGTCGTAGGTTGTTTGGAAACGATGTTTTCGTTTATCGTGTAGTAAAGTCATCAGAAGATCAAAACCAACTGAAAAACGATTTAGTTAAGATATTAGTATGGAGCAAAGTTGGCACTTGATCCTAATTACTGAAACTGTGAGGTCATCCACAGGAGTGCTGAAGAATTCGCTAAACTTCGGTCGAAAGGCCGCAAATTCAAATAAATACCTAGGAGTTACAACTGAAAACAACTTAAATTGGAAAGAAGACACAGAAAATGTAGTTAGGAAGGCGAACAAAAGCGACTGCCTACACTACGTTTGTCCGTGCTCTACTGAAGTACTGCTGCGTTGCGTGGGACCCTTACCAGATAGCATCAATGGAGTGTAATATTTCTGGCTATAGTGCCATCATATTCGGCTACAAGAAGCTCTTCTTAGAGTATCTGAGGAGGCAGCACTGACAAGATGACGTTCTGTGGTGTGAGGTACCGATGACAGATGGTTCGGTATGGATCATAAGAAAAACCGCCTAAATTGTGGTCCTTCTCCACGATTAGCTGCTGCGTGCAGCAGTTGCGCGCCAAAATGACAGCCTTCTGTTATTAATATTACAAAAACTAAAAAGTGTATTTACTTGCATTTCATATTAAAGTATCTCTCAATAGCGCGCTACAAGTCCATTATTTCACAAGTATTAATAACTAGCAGAATAATAAACAATTGCTAAACGGAAAGGCATACGAAGCTCTTCCAAGATCTTCGGACCATGCCTAACTTGGATGGCGGGCGAAGTAGTTCGGCTGTAAGATCATAGCTGGTTCTGCATTGTCGGAGGACAGATATGTTGTCTGCCGCGGTCGGTGTCAAATAAGACTTGATTAGCATGTCTAGTTTGTAGACTGGAGAGCTGATTCGGCAGTCTCGGAAGGCTGACATGTCCGCCGCGATGTAAGTTAAGACTTAATTTGCAATGTCTAGTATATAAATTTGAGAGCTGGTTCGGCCGTCTCGGAGGACAGACATGCTATCCGCCACCATATCAGGTAAGATTTTATTAGCAAACTCTGGTATTTGGATATGTAGTTAAGAACAGTGTGATAGCCATTACGGTACTATGCAGTTCATTATTTTATTGAATAATGGGAATTATTTGTGACTCTAAAGTGGAATGTAATTGTGCAGTTTCTCGTGTTCTGCTAATAAAAAGCGATTGACTTCCCGTATAAATAAACTGATTGGAAATTTAATTATTTCTAAAATATTGGTTTCTCGCTAACAAGGGAACCTCCCCATCGCACCCCCCTCAGGTTTAGTTATAAGTTGGCACAGTGGATAGGTCTTGAAAAACTGAATACAGATTAATCGAGAAAACAGGAAGAAGCTGTGTGGAACTATGAAAAGTATAAGCAAAATATACAAACTAAGTAGTCCATGTGCAACATAGGCATCATCAAGGACTATGTGAGCTCGGGAGCGCCGTGGTCCCTTGGTTAGCGTGAGTAGCTGCGAAATGAGAGGTCCTTGGTTCAAGTCTTCCCTCGGCCGAAAAATTTAATATTTTATTTTCAAACAATTATCAAAGTTCAGGCACTCACACATAATCAACTTCGTTCTCCAAAATTCCAGGACATGTTCAGATTTTCTTGGACATATGCAGGATTTGACGGTCTACACACGGAAAAATTTGAAACGTTAATAACGTATGTTTTGACAGGGCACAGGGAAAACTGTGCGACTGTGAAACTGTTGCATTCCTTTGTTAAAGTTTATGTGACAAACTCTTATGTTTTCATCACTTTTTTGGGAGTGATTATCACATCCACAAGAAAACCTAAATCGGGCAAGGTAGAAGAATCTTTTTACCCATTCGCCAAGTGTACAAATTAGGTGGGTCGACAACATATTCCTGTCATGTGAAGCACATGCCGTCACCAGTGTCGTATAGAATATATCAGACGAGTTTTCCTGTGGAGGAATCGGTTGACCTATGACCTTGCGATCATATGTTTTCTGTTCCCATTGGAGATGCACGTCCTTTCGTCTACTAATCGCACGGTTTTGCGGTGCGGTCGCAAAAACTAAACTTATTATAGTGAACAGAGACGTCAATGAACGAACAGACAGATCATAACTTTGCGAAAATAAAAAAAGTAAACTTTTCACTCGAGGGAAGACTTGAACTAAGGACCTCTCGTTGCTCAGCTGCTCATGCTAACCACGGAACCACGGCTCTTGTGGGCTGTACTGTCCTTGATGTTGCCTGTCTTGCGCATGGCCTACTCAGTTTGTATATTTTGCTTTTTTTTTCATAGTTCCACACAACTTCTTCCTGTTTTCTCGATTGATCTGTGTTCAGTTTTTCAAGGCCTATCCACTGTGTCAACTTATAACTAAATCTGAAGGGGGTGCGATGGGGAGGTTCCCTTGTAAGAGTTTATTAGAGCCTCAAGATAACAGATTCACAACCTACGTGGTGTTTTCTGCATGGGACAACTGTAGAAGACTGCAGGTTGGTGAAAATTTATTAGAACTTATGTATTCCCCTCAGGGCACCTCGCGAGTACTGCAGTCTTAGTACAAATGAGATTGGTGACACGTCATCTGTAGCAACACAGAGGAGGTACGCCGAGGGAGGGGGTTTATCATATATACACTCCTGGAAATTGAAATAAGAACACCGTGAATTCATTGTCCCAGGAAGGGGAAACTTTATTGACACATTCCTGGGGTCAGATACATCACATGATCACACTGACAGAACCACAGGCACATAGACACAGGCAACAGAGCATGCACAATGTCGGCACTAGTACAGTGTATATCCACCTTTCGCAGCAATGCAGGCTGCTATTCTCCCATGGAGACGATCGTAGAGATGCTGGATGTAGTCCTGTGGAACGGCTTGCCATGCCATTTCCACCTGGCGCCTCAGTTGGACCAGCGTTCGTGCTGGACGTGCAGACCGCGTGAGACGACGCTTCATCCAGTCCCAAACATGCTCAATGGGGGACAGATCCGGAGATCTTGCTGGCCAGGGTAGTTGACTTACACCTTCTAGAGCACGTTGGGTGGCACGGGATACATGCGGACGTGCATTGTCCTGTTGGAACAGCAAGTTCCCTTGCCGGTCTAGGAATGGTAGAACGATGGGTTCGATGACGGTTTGGATGTACCGTGCACTATTCAGTGTCCCCTCGACGATCACCAGTGGTGTACGGCCAGTGTAGGAGATCGCTCCCCACACCATGATGCCGGGTGTTGGCCCTGTGTGCCTCGGTCGTATGCAGTCCTGATTGTGGCGCTCACCTACACGGCGCCAAACACGCATTCGACCATCATTGGCACCAAGGCAGAAGCGGCTCTCATCGCTGAAGACGACACGTCTCCATTCGTCCCTCCATTCACGCCTGTCGCGACACCACTGGAGGCGGGCTGCACGATGTTGGGGCGTGAGCGGAAGACGGCCTAACGGTGTGCGGGACCGTAGCCCAGCTTCATGGAGACGGTTGCGAATGGTCCTCGCCGATACCCCAGGAGCAACAGTGTCCCTAATTTGCTGGGAAGTGGCGGTGCGGTCCCCTACGGCACTGCGTAGGATCCTACGGTCTTGGCGTGCATCCGTGCGTCGCTGCGGTCCGGTCCCAGGTCGACGGGCACGTGCACCTTCCGCCGACCACTGGCGACAACATCGATGTACTGTGGAGACCTCACGCCCCACGTGTTGAGCAATTCGGCGGTACGTCCACCCGGCCTCCCGCATGCCCACTATACGCCCTCGCTCAAAGTCCGTCAACTGCACATACGGTTCACGTCCACGCTGTCGCGGCATGCTACCAGTGTTAAAGACTGCGATGGAGCTCCGTATGCCACGGCAAACTGGCTGACACTGACGGCGGCGGTGCACAAATGCTGCGCAGCTAGCGCCATTCGACGGCCAACACCGCGGTTCCTGGTGTGTCCGCTGTGCCGTGCGTGTGATCATTGCTTGTACAGCCCTCTCGCAGTGTCCGGAGCAAGTATGGTGGGTCTGACACACCGGTGTCAATGTGTTCTTTTTTCCATTTCCAGGAGTGTAGTTTTGCATCATCTCGGTTCAGAGAGTTCCGGAACCCGTACAGAAAATTGGAATAGAGATCAATATTAACATTATTTCCGCCCTGTTTATTGCTTATAAAAACCACACATTGCATGTTGTACCACCATACAGCGAGACCTTCAGAGGTGGTGGTCCAGACTGCTATACACACCGATGCCTCTAATACCCAGTAGCACGTCCTCTTGCATTGATGCACCTTCAGACGTGGTGGTCCAGATTGCTGTACACACCGATGCCTCTAATACCCAGTAGCGCGTCCTCTTGCATTGATGCATGCCTGTGTTCGTCGTGGCATACTATCATCAAGGCACTGTTGTCCAGATTGTCCCACTCTTCAGTGGCGATTCGGCGTAGATTCCTCAGAGTGGTTGGCGGGTCACGTGGTCCATAAACAGCCCTTTTCAATCCGTCCCAGGCATGTCCGATAGGGTCATGTCTGGACGACATGCTGGACACCCTAGTCAAGCGATGTCGTTATCCTGAAGGAAGTCATTAACAAGATGTGCACGAAGGGGGCACGAATTGTCTTCCATGAAGACGAATGCCTCGCCAATATGCTGCCGATATGGTTGCACTATCAGTCGGAGGATGGCATTCACGTATCGTACAGCCGTTACGGCGCCTTCCATGACCACCAGCGGCATACTTTGGCCCCACATCATGCCACCCCAAATCAGCAGGGAACCTCCACCTTGCTGCACTCGCTGGACAGTGTGTCTAAGGCGTTCAGCCTGACCTGGTTGCCTCCAAACACGTCTCCGACGATTGTCTTGTTGAGGGCGTATGCGACACTCATCGGTAAAAGGAATGTAATGCCAATCGTGAGCGGTCCATTCGCCATGTTGTTGGGCCCATCTGTACTGCGCTGCATGGTGTCGTGGTTGCAAAGATGGACTTCGCCATGGACGTCGGGAGTGAAGTTGCGCACAGTTTGAGCCGTAGCATGACGTCTTATGGCTGCACGAAAAGCATTATTCAACATGGTGGCGCTGCTGTCAGGGTTCTTCCAAGCCACAATCCGTAGGTGGTGGTTATCCACTGCAGTAGTAGCCCTTGGGCGGCCTGCGCGAGGCATGTCATCGACGGTTCCTGTCTCTCTGTATCTCCTCCATATCCGAAAAATATCGCTTTGGTTCACTCAGAGACGCCTGGAAACTTCACTTGTTGAGAGCCCCTCCTGGCACAAAGTAACAATGCGGACACGATCGAACTGCGGTATTGGCCGTCTAGGCATGCTTGAACTACAGACAACACGAGCCGTGTACCTCCTTCCTGGTGGAATGACTTGAACTGACTGCTCATGCACGGTTGTTTACATCTTTAGGCGGGTTTAGTGACATCTCTGAACAGTCAAAGGGACTGTGTCTGTGATACAATATCCACAGTTAACGTCTATCTTCAGGAAGAGAGAGAGAGAGGGGGGGGGGGGGGGGTTTAAAGAAAGGCAGCCCGTTATGTATTATCGAGAAATAGGGGAGAGAGTGTCAGGGACATGATAGAGGATCTGGCGTGGAAATCATTAAAACCAGAATGTTTTTCGTTGGGGCAGGATCTTCACACGAAATTTCAATCACTAACGTTCTCCTCCGGGTGCGAAAATATTTTGTTAATGCCACCCTACATGGGGACAAAAGATCATCACAATAAAACAAGGGAAATCAGAACTCGCAAGGTCAGATACAGGCGTTCTATGTGTACTCGCACTGTTCGAGAGGAGTAAAAGAGTATTAGTGTGAAGGTGGTTTGATAGATCCTCTGCCAGACACTGGAGTATGACTTGCAGAGTATCCATGTAGATGTATATATGAAGCTTTACGCAAAAACGGAAACGTATAGTAATTTCCTAAACACTAATTTACACCGTAAAACACACATAATTCACTTCCTAGAAAAAGTACGTAAAAAAACACAAATTAAACTAAATTATAGTGTGTTAGGCAACTGTTGCTGCTACTGCTATCGCTCCAGGCGCGTGCGCTCGTCCCGTTCTCTGCCACTTTCCCACCCACCACCACTCTCCCCTTTCTTTCTCTCCCTCTGGCACCATCTCTTCCCTCTTCCACCGTCATTGTCCCTCTGCTCCTCTCTTTTTCCACAGTAAAATGCGAATATTTGGTGAGGAAGGTGGCTGACTCCCCACTTTCTTGTCAAAATCTTTTAAAGAGAATCACATTCGCCTTTTTTGTGTTCCGACAGGAGCATGTTTCTGCTGATTCCCTTCTTATCCCTGCTACAGCAGGGTGTGCTGCTTATATAAAACGAATTCTGTAGGTCAGTGAAGTTTCGGAATTTTATTTATACAGCGTGTCTCCCGTAAGATTCGTCAGGCGCATTTTCTCTGGTGTTTTTCTTTTGCAACGTGTAGGTAGAGTCAGCCCAAAGAAACTCTGCTCATCATGTCGTTCATGCAATACCTAGCGTCGATATAGAGCGTCGATTTGGTTGGTTGACTGACTTTGGGGAAGGGACCAAACCGCGACGTCATCAGTTCCATAGGATTAGGGAACGATGGGGAAAGAAGTCGATTGTGCCCTTTCTAAGAAACCATCCCGGCATTCGTCTGAAGCGATTCGGGGAAATCACGGGAAACCTGAATGAAAACGACGGAGGGTGTGAACCGTCGTCCTTCCGAATGCGAGTCCAGTTTGCTAACCACTGCGCCGCCTCGCTCGGTGCGTCGGTTTGTTTGCCGCTACAAGTAAAAATATTTTAGAGTAGAATTTTACGTGCTCATTTGACAGAGCGTTCCCACATTAGTCTGTTCCGATATTCCTTTTATCGATGTGTATTAATAGGGACATTAAAACACGAAAAGTAACCAGCATCCAGCAGCGACAGCACCGCCCTGCCCCGCACTGCCTGCTATTGCCCTGCAGAAGCGCAGCTCAGTCGCTGCTGGGGTACTGATTATTCTTCGTGTTTTGCTGTTCCTGCACTGGATTAATCTGAGACTGCTCTATCGAATGGGCACGTAAATTTTCACTTTAAAAATCATTTTGTTTGTAATGGGAGACATACTGACGCTTTCTCTTGACACTGGGTGTCGTATGGAAAATCAGATGAGCTGGATTTGTTTGGGCTGACTCGAGCTACACGTTGCAAAACTAAAGTGCAAATACGTGCCAAAACACTACAGAAAACGTGCCTGACGATCCACAGGAGATACACGTTTACATACGTTAGAATATTTCTGGATACTTTGCTAATCGGAAATGTCTGGCTTATGATTTGTATCGAAAAAGAGTAAAAATTGTTATTTGAAATATTTTACTGGATTTGCAATCTATCCAGTTTTACATAATTATTGGCAGTCATTTTAAGTTCTTTTCAGGTATATTAAGACCATTATTAGCCAATTTTTTGCCACTGCAGTATCACTTTGGTCAATTTCTATGGGCGTGAAGTGCCCATTATACAGTGATAGAGCACCATTAAGTTTCATTGGTGAAAGAATGCTGACTAAAAACATTGTTTTGTGACCTCAGAACCCTTGCAGCGATCCTACAGCGCCATGGCAGTTAAAACTATATTTAAGCCTTATACCGGATACATAGCACTCCGTCTTCAGGCCACAAGTGGCCCATCGGGACCATCCGACCGCCGTGTCATCCTAAATTGAGGATGCGGATAGGAGGGGCGTGTGGTCAGCACATCGCTCTCCCGGTCGTTATGATGGTATTCTTGACCGAAGCCGCAACTATTCGGTAGAGTAGCTCCTCAATTGGCATCACGAGGCTGAGTGCACCCCGAAAAACGGCAACAGCGCATGGCGGCCTGGATGGTCACCCATCCAAGTGCCGACCACGCCCGACAGCGCTTAACTTCGGTGAGCTCACGTGAACCGGTGTATCCACTGCGGCAAGGCCGTTGCCCCTTATACCAGACATTAAGTGCATATTTTACGTGCGTACGTATGTTAACTTTGAACTTCTGGATCTTGCTAACTCGTCCGACCAGGCAACATGTTTCCATTATTCAGCAGTCTATTGTAGACGTTGCAGGGTCCACACGAGGCGTAAAGCATTTGTGTCGTGCAGTCATCAAGGGTAAACGAGTGGGCCTTCGGCTCCGAAAGCCCGTATAGAGGATGTTTCGTTGAATGGTTCGCACGCTAACACTTGTTGATGGCCCAGCACAGAAAACTAGAGCAGTTTGGGGAAGGGTTGCACCTCATTCACGTTGAACGATTCTCTTCTGTCGTAGTTGATCCCGTTCTTTCAGGATCTTTTTCTTGCCAAAGTGATGTCAGAGATTTGATGTTTTACCGGATTCCTGGTCTTCACGGTACAGTCGGGAAATGGCCGAACGGGAAAATCCCTACTTCATCCCTGTCTCGGTGATGCTGTGTCCCATCGCTCGTGCACGGACTATAACGTCACGTTCAGACTCAAATCTTGATAACCCGCCATTGTAGCAGCATTGTAGCAGTAACCGATCTAACAACTGCGCCCGACACTTGTCTTATACTAGGCGTTGCCGACCGCAGTGCAGTATTCTGCCTGTTTACATATCTCTGTATTTTGAATACACATGCCTATACCAGTTTCTTTGGCGCTTCAGTGTATATACTGGTATGTATGTGTAAGGGACGATCAAAAATCTGCATTTCAGAGTGTGGCTGCAGCGTGTATGCAACGTACCGCGACTCCGATGCGGGTATATACGCACCGACATGGAGGCATGGAATTAGTGAGCCATTCGTGCCTTTCCCGCGCGCATGCGGTAAATGTGTAAATGTGAACTATGGCGACGTTATTATCAAATGGGTACAAACAAGACTGACGCGCCATCATTCCTTTCTTGGCCGCCGCAAGACAAACACTGGTAGACATCCATCGGAGAATGAAGAATGTGTATGGGGCAGCATATCTGTCGAAAAGAACGTTGTGGAACGGTGTGCCAAGTTCCGTGCTGATCTCTATATTGCAAATGCCATAATACATAAATTACGCCAAATCAAATGGAAGACGTTCGATAACCCACCCAGCAGTCCTGATTTCTCCGAATGTGATTACCACGCCTTCGGTCCTTTAAAAAAAGGCGTTTAACGGTCGACGATTCCTGTCGGACTAGGATGTACGTCAGACACCTACGGACTTCTTCACGCAGCAGGACCCAGTGTTTTGCCAAACGGGTATCTTCACCCTGGTGCGTCAGTAGGATGATTGCCTCAATGCTTCCGCCGATTTTGCCTGATTGACATACCGATTCTGGACTGTAAGCTCTTCGAACGGAAACTTTTTGGTCGCTCCGTATGTACGTATATTCCACACTTCCTCTATACATCTGGACAGATTTAATCCAAACTCGTTACACACAGCATTTACTGTCGGGAAGAAACCGCTGTGGGGTAAGGACCACCTACCAATCAAAGGTGCGGGATGGGAGTGAAAATGAAGTATAGTCCTCGACGCACAAATTCCCAGACTTTATTGATAAATCATAATATTTGAGACCCACCATGAACCATAGACCTTGCCGTTGGTGGGACGCTTGCGTGCCTCAGCGATACAGATAGCCGTACCGTAGGTGCAACCACAACGGAGGGGTATCTGTTGAGAGGCCAGACAAACGTATGGTTCCTGAAGAGGGGCAGCAGCCTTTTCAGTAGTTGCAGGGGCAACAGTCTGGATGATTGACTAATCTGGCCTTGTAACACTAACCAAAACGGCCATACTGAGCTGGTACTGTGAGCGGCTGAAAGCAAGGGGTAACTACGCCCGTAATTTTTCCCGAGGGCATGCAGCTTTACTGTATGGATAAATGATGATGGCGTCCTCTTGGGTAAAATGTTCCGGAGGTAAAATAGTCCCCCATTCGGATCTCTGGGCGGGGACTACTCAAGAGGACGTCGTTATCAGGAGAAAGAAAACTGGTATTCTACGGATCGGAGCGAGGAATGTCAGATCCCTTAATCGGGCAGTTAGGTTAGAAAATGTAAAAAGGGAAATGGATAGGTTAAAGTTAGATATAGTGGGAATTAGTGAAGTTCGGTGCCAGGAGGAACAAGACTTCTGGTCAGGTGAATACAGGGTTATAAATAGAAAATCAAATAGGGGTAGTGCAGGAGTAGGTTCAAGAATCATGAAAGAAGGTTGTATACATGGAAGAAGCCTGGTGATACTGGAAGCCCCAGATAGATTATATAATGGTAAGACAGAGATTCAGGAACCAGGTCTTAAATTGTAAGACATTTCCAGAGGCAGATGTGGACTCTGACCACAATCTATTGGTTATGAACTGTAGATTAAAACTGAAGAAACTGCAAAAAGGTGGCAATTTAAGGAGATGGGACCTGGATAATCTGACTAAACCAGAGGTTGTACAGAGGTTCAGGGAGAGCATAAGGGAACAATTGACAAGAATGGGTGAAAGAAATACAGTAGACGAAGAATGGGTAGCTTTGAGGGAAGAAATACTGAATTTAATTGATGAAAGGAGAAAATACAAAAATGCAGTAAATGAAGTAGGCAAAAAGGAAAACAAAGGTCTCAAAAATGAGATCGACAGGAAGGGCAAAACGGCTAAGCAGGCATGGCCAGAGGACAAATGTAAGGATGTAGAGGCTTATCTCACTAGGGGTAAGATAGATACTGCCTACATGAAAATTAAAGAGACCTTTGGAGAAAAGAGAACCACTTGTATGAATATCAAGAGCTCAGATGGAAACCCAGTTCTAAGCAAAAGAGGGAAAGCAGGATGGAGGAAGGAGTATATAGAGGGTCTATACAAGGGCGATGTAGGAAATATTATGGAAATGGAAGAGGAAGTAGATGAAGATGAAATAGGAGATATGATAGTGCGTGAAGAATTTGACAGAGCACTGAAAGACGTAAGTCGAAATAAGGCCCCGGGATTAGGTAACATTCCATTAGAACTACCGACAGCCTTGGGAAAGCCAGTCCTGACAAAACTCTACCATCTGGTGAGCAAAATGTATGAGACGGGCGAAATACCCTTAGACTTCAAGAAGAATATAACAATTCCAATCCCAAAGAAAGCAGGTGTTGACAGATGTGAAAATTACCGAACTATCAGTTTAATAAGTCACGGCTGCAAAATACTAACACGAATTCTTTACAGACGAATGGAAAAACTGGTAGAAGCCGACCGCAGAAATGTTGGAACACGTGAGGCAATACCGACCCTACGACTTATCTTAGAAGATAGATTACGAAAAGGCAAACCTACGTTTATAGCATTTGTAGACTTAGAGAAAACTTTTGACAATGTTTACTGGAATACTCTCTTTCAAATTCTGAAGGTGGCAGGGGTGAAATACAGGGAGCGAAAGGCTATTTACAATTTGTACAGAAACCAGATGGCAGTTATAAGAGTCGAGGGACATGAAAGGGAAGCAGTGGTTGGGAAGGGAGTGAGACAGGGTTGTAGCCTTTCCCAAATGTTATTCAATCTGTATATTGAGCAAGCAGTGAAGGAAACAAAAGAAAAATTTGGAGTAGGTATTAAAATCCATGGAGAAGAAATAAAAACTTTAAGGTTCGCCGATTACATTGTAATTCTGTAAGACACAGCAAAGGACTTGGAAGAGCAGTTGAACGGAATGGACAGTGTCCTGAAGGGAGGATATAAGATGAGCATCAACAAAAGCAAAACGAGGATAATGGAATGTAGTCGAATTAAATCGGGTGAAGCTGAGGGAATTAGATTAGGAAATGAGACACTTAAAGTAGTAAAGGAGTTTTGCTATTTGGGGAGCAAAATAACTGATGATGGTCGAAGTAGAGAGGATATAAAATGTAGACTGGCCATGGCAAGGATAGTGTTTCTGAAGAAGAGGAATTTGTTAACATCGAGTATAGATTTAAGTGTCAGGAAGTCATATCTAAAAGTATTTGTATGGAGTGTAGCCATGTATGGAAGTGAAACGTGGACGATAAATAGTTTGGACAAGAAGAGAACAGAAGCTTTCGAAATGTGGTGCTACAGAAGAATGCTGAAGATTAGATGGGTATATCACATAACTAATGAGGAGGTATTGAATAGGTATTGAATAGGTATTGATTTGTGGCACAACTTGACTAGAAGAAGGGATCGGTTGGTAGGACATGTTCTGAGGCATCAAGGGATCACCAATTTTGTATTGGATGGCAGCGTGGAGGGTAAAAATCGTAGAGGGAGACCAAGAAATGAATACACTAAGCAGATTCAGATGGATGTAGGCTGCAGTACGTACTGGGAAATGAAGAAGCTTGCACAGGATAGAGTAGCATGAAGAGCTGCATCAAACCAGTCTCAGGACTGAAGACCACAACAACAACAGTATTTGAGAATGTGAGTAGTTAGTTACTTGCAACAAACTTTACACCATTTCAAACCTTTACGAAACTTCTTCTCGCTGATAATCCCTCCAAAATGATGACAGGAAAAAATTTTATCGCTTACTATGTTCATGCAATGAAACTGTCGCATCAGGCATTAGTTTTAATTTGTTGCTTCTTTACTACTTACTGTATTCGCGACACCTAGCCAGTCTACATTGCTAAACGGTTAACCTGGTTCACGGTACACAGTCCCTCTAATGGGTTGCCTATCTAACGGCTCCCAGAAGTAATGGAAATCTGATATTCAATATCTGATATAATTATTGACCGAATTAAAAAATTTAAAGTGCTGTTATAACCTACTCATTAAGAGATATAATCTTCTGTTAAAGGTTTAACTCAGTAAGGCAAGTTTTCCAGTTAAGAACTGTGTATAGGCAGTGTAACTCATGACGCTCTAATTACGTGGACTTCCACCAAGCTTTAGATATAATTTCAATCCTTCAGAAACTTTTTCTGGCTAACTCCTCGACAAAATGATGGAAGGAAGAAAGTTTATTGCTTAGTTCCTCAGTATATTTTCGCTATTCACGCAGTAAAACTTTATTAACAGGCATGACATTGTGAAGATAGTATCCGCGTGTACCACTGAATGTACATGCAAGATTATAGCTTTGGCGAACACATAGTTCTGGAGATATGTCGTCATAAACATTGAGATGCATGAAAAATTATCTTTTGCTTAAAATGGAGCGGTAATTACTCAGATTATATGCGTCCTGTATTTGATAATGAGAGGAATTTGCGACTTTCCACAATTTCAGATGTTTCATAGACCGTTTATCAATTACAAGTGTAATGTAAAACATTTTCCACATTAACTCATTTCTGAAGTAATCAGATGTTCAGAGCTGTTTTACACTTGGGAGTTCGATTCTTTGAAGAATCAGGGGTGGGGGTTTACTGGCACTTGTCTAGATGATACTCCTACGTGGCACTAACACAGGTGCGTAGTACTCGTTTATTTAAATAAACTTTCAACAGTTGTTCCGACATTGTCGGTGAACTCGTGAGCGATTTATTCTTAATTTGATTTGTTAGATTTATTGAATTATTTGTTTTTAAATCCGCACAGGTTTCTAATGGTTCTTCTCAACTTAACAGTCATTATATGATGTGATGCGAAGGATCTGAAGTTTTAACTTACGCATATATATATATATATACAGGGTGTTTCAAAAATGACCGGTATATTTGAAACGGCAATAAAAACTAAACGAACAGCGATAGAAATACACCGTTTGTTGCAATATGCTTGGGACAACAGTACATTTTCAGGCAGACAAACTTTCGAAATTACAGTAGTTACAATTTTCAACAACAGATGGCGCTGCGGTCTGGGAAACTCTATAGTACGACATTTTCCACATATCCACCATGCGTAGCAATAATATGGCGTAGTCTCTGAATGAAATTACCCGAAACCTTTGACAACGTGTCTGGCGGAATGGCTTCACATGCAGATAAGATGTACTGCTTCAGCTGTTCAATTGTTTCTGGATTCTGGCGGTACACCTGGTCTTTCAAGTGTCCCCACAGAAAGAAGTCACAGGGGTTCATGTCTGGCGAATAGGGAGGCCAATCCACGCCGCCTCCTGTATGTTTCGGATAGCCCAAAGCAATCACACGATCATCGAAATATTCATTCAGGAAATTAAAGACGTCGGCCGTGCGATGTGGCCGGGCACCATCTTGCATAAACCACGAGGTGTTCGCAGTGTCGTCTAAGGCAGTTTGTACCGCCACAAATTCACGAAGAATGTCCAGATAGCGTGATGCAGTAATCGTTTCGGATCTGAAAAATGGGCCAATGATTCCTTTGGAAGAAATGACGGCCCAGACCAGTACTTTTTGAGGATGCAGGGACGATGGGACTGCAACATGGGGCTTTTCGGTTCCCCATATGCGCCAGTTCTGTTTATTGACGAAGCCGTCCAGGTAAAAATAAGCTTCGTCAGTAAACCAAATGCTGCCCACATGCATATCGCCGTCATCAATCCTGTGCACTATATCGTTAGCGAATGTCTCTCGTGCAGCAATGGTAGCGGCGCTGAGGGGTTACGGCGTTTGAATTTTGTATGGATAGAGGTGTAAACTCTGGCGCATGAGACGATACGTGGACGTTGGCGTCATTTGAACCGCAGCTGCAACACGGTGAACGGAAACCCGAGGCTGCTGTTGGATCACCTGCTGCACTAGCTGCGCGTTGCCCTCTGTGGTTGCCGTACGCGGTCGCCCTACCTTTCCAGCACGTTCATCCGTCACGTTCCCAGTCTGTTGAAATTTTTCAAACAGATCTTTTATTGTATCGCTTTTCGGTCCTTTGGTTACATTAAACCTCCGTTGAAAACTTCGTCTTGTTGCAACAACACTGTGTTCTAGGCAGTGGAATTCCAACACCAGACAAATCCTCTGTTCTAAGAAATAAACCATGTTGTCTACAGCACACTTGCACGTTGTGAACAGCACACGCTTACAGCAGAAAGACGACGTACAGAATGGCGCACCCACAGACTGCGTTGTTTCTATATCTTTCACATCACTTGCAGCGCCATATGTTGTTGAAAATTGTAACTACTGTAATTTCGAAAGTTTGTCCGCCTCAAAATGTACTGTTGTCTCAAGCATATTGCAACCAACGGTGTATTTCTATCGCTGCTCGTTTAGTTTTTATTGCCGTTTCAAATATACCGGTCATACTGGTCACCCTGTATATATAATACCATCTGCAAACAAGCGCGCGAGTCAGAAAGGACGTTCTGAAATTTTCAGATTACTCGTATTTTGCTGTTGTCATTGCAATTGTTCTCTTTATGGCTATCATTTGTGGCAGTATCAACGTTACACGCATAGGTCTCTTGATACCTAACGTTTACTGAATGTTTTGGATAGGTGTATGATGTAGCACCATTATTACAGCGTTATATATTTTAAATGCGAAGTTTGTGTATATGTTTGTTACGCTAAAACGGCTGGACGGATTTTGATCAAATTTGACATGGAGATAGCTTACATCATGGATTAACACACAGGCTACTTTTAAAAGTGTGTAGTACTATTTGTAGGATGTGACGTGAAATATGGTGTAATAATTACACTTAGAAAAAGCTATTTACTCTTTGACTTTTGAACTTCAACATATTTGTGAAAACGCTTTTATTGTTTAATACCTCCTACATAATAGGATTCAACGTAATGAATACAATGCGTATACAACCCACAAATCCATACTTCCACACAACCCCGGTGCATTTTGGCTGCTGAGCGTCAGGCATGTCTTAAAGTTTTTGAAATGGTTGAAGAGTGACAACGACGGTGTCATTTAAACACTGTACGACAGAGAGACGTTGTGCCTTTACACGTAGAACGTGGTAGGCTTTTAGTGAAGCTGGAATTGATTACGATATCCGAGCGTATCCGCTGGTAACACGCAAACACATGAGGGATGGTTGGTTTTGGGGGAAGAGACCAAACAGCGAGGTCATCGGTCTCATCGGAGTAGGGAAGGACAGGGAAGGAAGTCGGCCGTGCCCTTTCAGAAGAACCATCCCGGCATTTGCCTGGAGCGATTTAGGGAAATCACGGAAAACCCGAATGCGAGTCCAGTGTGCTAACCACTGCGCCACCTCGCTCGGTAACACATGAGGGAGGATGACGTTGTCGCACGTACAAATATTGTAAAATTTGCGCTGTACTGAACTAGAAATTGCTTATTTTCTTCTTCCGGTGTCCACTCCCGATAGCTGAGTGGTCAGTGCGACGGAATGCCGTCCAAAGGGACCCGGTTCGATTTCCGGCTGGGTCGGAGATTTTCTCCGCCTAGGGAGTGGGTATTGTATTGTCCCATCGATCGACGCGCGAGTCGCCGAAGTGGCGTCAACTCAAAAGACTTGCCCCAGGCGACCGACCCGACGGGAAGTCCTAGCCATACGGCATTTCATTTCATTTCTTCTTCGAGTTAGTATGTTCGTTACTCCTTCACACTGAAACGGCTGGGTGGATTTGGATGAACTTTGGAATGGAGGTAGCCTCTCCCTTGAACTAATACACAGGCCATCTTTTATTCCGAAATAATTACTATTCCCGTGGGATGGGTAACGTGACTAAAAAGTCATCCATGAAAGTTAAATATCAAATGAGTGCATTAAATTTAGCGTACAGATTAGTTTTTTTCCTTTACTATAGGAGTGACTTGTGTGCGATATGTATCATGTCATCTTCTCCCTTCGTCTCAAGATTTGCTGTTTCTTTTTTTAATTTTCTCCCGATATCGCCTGTTTTGCTGGTCCGCACGTGGATCGTAATGGTTCAAATGGCTCTGAGCACTATGGGACTCAACTGCTGAGGTCATTAGTCCCCTAGAACTTAGAACTAGTTAAACCTAACTAACCTAAGGACATCACAAACATCCATGCCCGAGGCAGGATTCGAACCTGCGACCGTAGCGGTCTTGCGGTTCCAGACTGCAGCGCCTTTAACCGCACGGCCACTTCGGCCGGCCGTGGATCGTACCTAAATATCTGCAAGACATAGTTTTTGCGATGGTGAATATGCGTAGATAGTGAGTTTCGGCATTAATCGAGGGTAAGACCGCCGGAAGCAGCTATTCGTCTGCGCCACATCATCGCCAATGAAGGCAGGCATGTCAAACATCTCATAACCTAAATCCGAGCATGTGTAGTGACGTTTACATCTTGAATAAAGTGTGTGCACGCGGTAGTTTGTAACTAATTTAGATTTCTTTATATAGTTCAATAATTGTCACCCCATACCTATAATGGAGGTGTTCCACGTGTTGCCCTCACATTTGAGACCTACATCGCCACTCGCCTCTCCAGTGAGCTACGCAGACTACCAAATATCCCCCGATCGTCTGATAAACCTTGATAAGATTGTCCAGTTCTTCAACTGTATAAACGGCAGTGCTGTACATATCACTTCTGAGATGACCCCAGTCAGAAAAATTCAGAGCTCTGAGGTTAGGCGACCTTGGAGGCCAAGGTACAGGCTGTGTTCGACCAGTCCATTTTGGATCATATTATCGCTTCCATTGTCGTCGAATACTGGCAGCAAACTGTGACCGTACCTCATCATATATAAACCACAGTTCCCAACGTTGTGCGAGGTAAGGTAGGCTATGGGTGAAACGTGATCCCAAGTAGATAGGGACTCAATCCAAAAGTTAACATTTTAAATACATTTGTAATAACTAGGACAACCGTTCATTCTGAAGTCATTGGCGTCTCGCAACCCCATTATCGCAGTTACGGCTCGTTTGCAGACTCCATATGTACAGGGTGTTCAGAAACAAGCTGAAAAGCTTGTAAGATTGTTGCAGGGTAGGTTGTGCCGAGAAAAAATTGTTCAGAAAAAAATGGGATAAGTTGCACCGTTTCCGAGCTAATTAGCATTGAAGTTAGCCAATAAGGTCGTTGCGCTCACAAATTCAAGCGGCCCGCCAGACATGGTGTAGCCAGACGTGTTCCTCGCTTGGTCTCCTAAAAGCGAATAAAAGAGCAATACAATAATTGGACACGGGACGGTACTAAGCATCGAAATCCGAACCAAAGGCTGAGCAGCCTCGTGCGCTATGAGAACAGTTGACACTAATTCTTTCTGGCGGGCCGCTGGAGCGCGCGGAAAGGCCTGATTGGCTAACTTCGATGCTAATTAAGTTGGAAACGGCACAATGTATCGAATTTTTTTCTTAATTATTTCTGAGCACAGCCTACCTTGCAACACCCTCACAAGATTTCCAGACTTTCTGACTATCCCGTTTAACGAAGTTTATTGTAACATTGGTAGATAACAAAAAATAAATCTCATGTTGCTCATAGGTTGGTGCAGATATTTTCATCTGATGCCACATCAGTGACGGCCCTGTCAGTTTAAGCCGACAGTACCACCTGTAACCGAACACAGGTCCACCGCGTGAACGCCACCATACAGCTTCAGAGGAGGATTATTATCTTTGTGACATGAATAAAAGCTCAAGGAAAGACAACTAACATTAGAGGCAGGAAGGGGTCGCTAAATGATATATCGTATGTGTGTAAAAATGTTGTCGAACTGGCTCTGAGAAGATTTATGGGGAACGTAAACTTCGCGCAGTAACTGTTCCCTTTCATGTGTCAGGCAGCATACGCACACTGGAGAGGTCAGCTAGCGGCATGTGTGGGCGGGCGATGGAGGAGCGTCTCCAGCAGGACTTTCCGCGGAGAGGTGAACGGCCGCCGGTAACGTGCCGACTCATTCGCTGCTAGGCGACCTCCTCCCAGTCGGTACAGCACGCAAGAAACCCCAGTCCAAACCGTTTCCGAGAAAAGCTCGCTAAGGCAGTCGACTTCTTCTCCCCAGCACTCAAGGTGGAGCCAGCAACGACCTGGCCTGCTTTTTGTTCCGTCTAATTAACCGCGCCAGCTTGATTACCATTACTGTTCTTTATAGTGGGCTGACAATAGTCCGAGCTGACCTGGAATCCATCTGCTGCGTCCTATAGCTGCGGTGGAGGCCCAACTGTTTGGAATTCTACTCTAGAACTCTACATGACCCAATGCCGAATATCGGATCAGATTTGTGATTGGAATTGCAACTTCCTTTCAGAAAGAATAGAAACATGTCATTCTTAACGGGGCGAAACAGGCGCAACTAAAAGGAGCTTCAAGAGTACACCAGGGAAGTATTTTATGTCCATTACTGTTCATTAAAGGGGCATTCATGGGATACATCGATGGAGCATTACTTTCACAACAGAAAGCAAATGATCTCATCGACAGACTGTGTCACATATTTGAAGCTATCCACAGAATGCGAGCAACGCAACATATTGGGTTTCACAACTATCGGTACTGGGCCCACTTTCGTCTTTAACCAAATCAATGAACTTCCAACAACTTTTGTTTTTGGTCGGTTAAGATTTTCGTAACTCTGTCCCGAATTTTTTCAAAGGTAATTCCGGATGCCTATTTGTCCCGGATTTAACAATCAGAAAACGATTCTTCACGAACTGATTTCACTTGTATCGATATATTCTATACAGTGAAAAGTGCAAGTGAAATGTTGAAACAAATGTGGTCGAGAAAACGCCGAAAATCGGTCATCTGTAGTATATGGAGACATCTGCAGGACGACACATGAATTAACAATCTTGCTAACTGCCACTCAAGATGCTTCCTAAATAAAAGAAGCAAAAAGCGTACGGGAAAAAACAAACTTCCTTTAATTTATCTGCAAAGACGGAATATGAATTTTTAAGAAACTAAGGAACGAAGGAAAACGACAAAGAGAGCATATGTCTTCTGTACACTCTAAATTACATCAGACTGTATTGAGTGCTACGTAGTGTTACGCCGTGTTGCATTGGTTTAGTTGCTTTTCCTCATCCATAACCACATTTACCAGCGAAAAGAACTTCGAAGAAACTTCAGTAAAATATGACAAAATTAATTTCCACTCATCAGTGACAGTAGTTCTTCATACACTAAAATAAAAGTGAGATGCTATACATGTCCTCTTAGTTTCTCAATAAGTCACTGTAGACGTGGTGATATATTCGTACAACCCCACTTAAATAGTGAGGAACATAAGAGAACAGTCTCCACAGCAGCGACTGGTTCAACACTAACGTCATTCTTTGAAACTGAGAAACTTCGTGTTCAGGAGCAGAGATTTGTTTCAACTGCAGGAATCGTATCATATCATACGATCTAGCACAATCACAATTTGAGATCTAGGGATTGTACATCGAAGCTTCTGCAAGCAACAGTAGAGCCTACATTTGCACGTGCACATACAAAAACAAAGAGCATAGCTCCCCAAGCTTCAGATATGTTGTGGTGTGATTTGGAAACTAAACTTAACTCCGTCAGGACAGGTCTTGGAAGGCCCAACGGTACCGACCGGCCGTCGTGTCAACCTCAACCCACAGGCGTCACTGGACGCGGATATGGAGGGGCATCTGATCAGCACATTGCTCTCCCGGCCGTATGTCAGTTTACGAGACCGGAGCCGCTACTTCTCAATCAAGTAGCTCGTCAGTTTGCCTCACAAGGGCTGAGTGCAACCCGCTTGCCGACAACGCTCGGCAGACCAGATGGCCACCCATCCAAGTGCTAGCCCAGCCCGACAGCGCTTCGGTGATCTGACGGGAACCGGTGTTACCACTGCGGCAAGGCTGTTGACGTGATTTGGAAAAGGTAACATTTATTTCACTTATGACAGATGCATCTAACCACGAAGATATTAAGGTTTCGCTCTCCTTGTTAGATATTTTGATTACAAAGCCGGTGTAAAAGTAAGACAATCTCAATTAAAATATTTGGCTGAAGAAACAGCAGCTGTTGTGAGAGACTACTTAACAGACTGCGTCAGAGCAAATGTTCTAGAAGAAAATGTTGTTGGACCTTGTGCTGATAGCGCTCAAGTTAGTGGAGTCTCTCTTCTGCCTTTCTGACCCTAATGCTGCTATAGAAAGTGTATTTTCACACACGAATAATATATGGACCAGTGACAAAGCACAGTTTGCTGTAGAAACTATGGAAGCAGTGTTAGTGACTAGAAAGAATTATGATGAAACTTGTGTTGAACTTTTTTCATATGCTGTTAAAGAATAGAACCAAGCTGAAGAAAATTCACTGCTCTAATGAATACAGTTGATCCTCTCGCACACCTTCACTTCGTCTTAGAAGGTGATAATACACTGTAAATGCATGTACTTTTCGTAATTTGAAGTGATACTTTGTATTTATTACATTTGATTAGGCCTTTTTTATTTTTGTAATGTGCCCCGAATAGGGGTCTGAAAAATACTGTCACCTTGCTTTAAATTGCAGGTGCCGTTGGCACAAGTTTATGTAATTTATGGACCAAAGTAAACCTTGCCACACGCGGATCAGATAATAGCTGGAGAGTCTTGCAATTGGTTCACAACAAACGGAAATGACATCCCAGACCATCGCTCCTGGTTGTCGGGCAGTATGGACCGCTGTCCAGGTACGCTCCAGACAAGTCTTCGGTCATCCATCTAATTAACTAGTGTAGAATTGTCTTCAGTGATGAGTTCCGCTTCGAGCTGAGCCCCGATGAGCAACGAAGACCTGTCTGGAGACACCTCGCACAGCGATGGGGTACTTACCTGACTATTATCCGCCAACGGCCAGACAACCAGGAGTGATCGTCTGGGGTGCCATTTCTCTTCTTAGCAGGGCCCCTTTGGTAGTCATCCACGGCACCCTCACAGCACAGCGGTACGTCAACGATATTCTGAGCCCCGTTTTGTTGCCTTTCATGGCAAGCCACCCTGGGCATACGTTTCAGTAAGGTAATACCCGCCCACACAAGGCGAGAGTTGCTACTGCTTGTCTTCGTACTTGCCAAGCCCCACCTTGGCCATCAACGTCGTCGGATCTCTCAACAACATCAAGAGCATTATGGGTAGGGCCCTCCAACCATCTCGGGATTTTAACGATATAACGCGCCAGTTGAAAAGAATTCGTGACAACATCCCTCAGGAGGACACTCAACAATTCCGTCAATCAATACGAAGCCGAATAACTACTTACATAATGGCCGGACGCGGACCGATGCGTTATTGGCTTGCTCAATTTGTGAAGCTCCTTCTCTTGAATAAATTATCCAACTTTTTGAAATTGTAATCATTTGTTTGTCTGTACTTGTACATCACATCTAACGTTTTCCATCCCATTCGCATATTTGCTTCATGGTGCGCCATCTTTTTGTCTAAGAGTGTATTTCCAAAACCACCTCATACGTTAAGGATCTGTTATATTGTTTTGTAAAAGAAAATAGCTTTTTGTAGAAACTTGTCAAAGTGATTTCCATGAACTGTTTACTGATGAATTTTTTATATGATATACAATGAAAAATGTAGTTGTGAACAAATAAATGTAGCGTGTGCCACGATCGAGCGCCGCCTAGTAGTTTAGTCAACTCGGTTTCCTGTTTCTTCTTTGGTAGCAGACTGCACTCGTCTGATACAATGTATCTACTGAACAATTTTATATGGTCGACATAACGTAGGTAAGCTAGAAAACGGTATTCTACTCATTATACTATGTCTCTAATAAGGGTGGAATATGGTACATTTTCACATATTACGATACCAGTTTTGTATTGTATTTTATAACCTTTAAAAATGACAGAATGTCGAAATGTTTAGGGTGGTTTTGGAAATAATAAAGAGTGTGGTCAAGACATCTGAAAGTTATTACAAGAGTAGTGGAATCAAGCCGATTCTGGTGCAATTTTAATTCACTGAAGATGGCGGATCTTCCCCCACACTTCCCCCTCTCCTTTCTAACTCCTTCTCCCCCTCGCTGATTCTGTGCTACTTTTGATAGTAAATTAATTTATTAATTAAATTGATTAAATTTATTATCCCCTCCCCCTGCGAAATCCCCAGCTCATCCCTTCCCCTCTCGAAAAATTACAATTCAAGCATCTCTCACTATGGTGACATAAACACAAGAGTGTTGGCTTACTGTCATACAAGTTTTCTTCTGTGACTGTGCACCAAATTGTAAATAGTGTTCGTGCAGCAGGAGCCAGCAGTAACAAATGGTTCAAATGGTTCTGAGCACTATGGGACTCAACTGCTGAGGTCATTAGTCCCCTAGAACTTAGAACTAGTTAAACCTAACTAACCTAAGGACATCACAAACATCCATGCCCGAGGCAGGATTCGAACCTGCGACCGTAGCAGTCTTACGGTTCCAGACTGCAGCGCCTTTAAACGCACGGCTACTTCGGCCGGCCCAGCAGTAACAATATTGTGTGCATAAGCCTTTTAAGGTCTTGGAATTCTTACTCTCAGTTTCCAGTACACACACACTTTAATCGGTTTCTGACAACACAAATTAGCTTTAGTTGAACTATGATCTGTACTAACACAATATAAAACAAAAAACTCTATTTTCTTGTAGACCTTGCTGCCTTGTCTAGAGTTCAGAGCGAAGTTATGTACTGTGCTGCAAAGGTATGAGAACTAGCTCCCAACTAGGTAAAACAGGAAATTAGGAATCCCAACCACAGAAACATAAAATTTAAAAAATTACCTCACGAGCCACTAGTTCTACGAATTATCTACAAATTTGGATTCAGAGATTGAAAAATTCTCTTAGTTGCATGGCAAGTAAGCGTATTCATTGGAAATCTGCATGAGAAATAATAATGTACCGTAAACAGGTCTATGTACTAGAGTTATTCAATGATTAAACTGACAAATAACTATGCAGAAACAATTGTTTATTAAAGCAGTACAACTTTTGTCTATTTTTCCACGTAGTACCTAACAACTTCTATGCGCTTGTCCCATTTTCTTACGAGTCTTCTTATCCTCTCAGCGAAGAGTCTTTACACTGCCTCGAAGCCAGTTTTGAACTTTTTCCTTTACCTCTTTGTTGCCTTTGAACTTCCCACTTACAGCTTCTTTCATCGGGTCAAACAAATAAAAACCCGAAGCGGCAAGGTGAGGGCTGTAAGAAGGATGAGGTAGGAATTGCCAATCCACTTTGGCAGTAGTTTCCAGCGTGAGTTGAAACTATTAAGTCGAGCGTTGTTTTGAAGAAGCAGCACTTTTCTCTGTCGGCCTGGGAATTTCCTCTTCACCGCGAATTTAACTTCGCTATCACTGATGCTTGAGTAATATATACTGCTTGAACCTCCAAAAAGTCTCAGAAAATTGGACCGTGGCACTCACAAAGATAGTCAAAATAGCCTTACCAGCCGAGGGTAGTGTCTTGAATATCTTACGGATAGGCGAGTCATTATTTTTCTACCACATGCTTTGACCCTCGGTCTCCGACTCAAACTGAAGTATCCAAGTTTCATCACGGGTTAAAATCCTATCCAAAAATGGATCACCTTCGTTATTGAAATAGTATCTGAGTTAAGTGCGAAATGTGTGCTCTTTATGCTGAACGGTAAGCTCTCTGGGAACTCAACTTGTACAAGTCTTACAGCAGTTCAGTCTGTTTTCAAAGATGCAATGAGTTGTGCCAAGGATTAGCCGAGCGGTCTAAGGCGCTACAGTCATGGGCTGTGCGGCTGGTCCCGGCGGAGGTTCGAGTCCTCCCTCGGGCATGGGTGTGTGTGTTTGTCCTTAGGATAATTTAGGTTAAGTAGTGTGTAAGCTTAGGGACTGATGACCTTAGCTGCTAAGTCCCATAAGATTTCACACACATTTGTTTGTTAGTTGTACCAATACTTTCTCAGTATTTTTCTGCAGTTAGTTTGAATGGGGATCGCTGGTCTTATTCGATAAGTGAAGCAATACGAGCTTGCAACACTGAGCTGCATCCTGGTACTGGAGGCACGAGCTGTCTTCGTTGGTTACATTTTTGTGGTCACTTTTAAACTTCTGCACCCACCACGTGTTAAAACTCGCATTTTTTATGCAAATACTGCCATTTTGATTGTTCAGCCTAATGAATAAATGGGTTGGACAATACCATGGAAACATTAAGAGAAACGCATACCTGAACATAAATGCAGATGTTAGCAGGTCGCGCTGTTGTATTTGATCCGAACGGCATCTGTAAATGTCCTCAAAACGTTGCAAGTGTTAGTTGTGGTCAGAATAGTGTTCCGTGTAGTTATGAAGTGATTTCCAACATGGGGAAACTGTTTGTGCTAGTACGGTGGGGGCTTTCGCAACAAAGGTAGCCGGAATGTTTGATGTTCAAAAAATGTTCAAATGTGTGTGAAATCTTATCGGACTTAATTGCTAAGGTCATCAGTCCCTAAGCTTACACACTACTTAACCTAAATTATCCTAAGGACAAACACACACACCCATACCCGAGGGAGGACTCGAACCTCCGCCGGGACCAGCCGCACAGAATGTTTCATGTTTCAAGAGGCACCGTATAGAAGGTTTATAGCGCATGCAGGGGAAGGGGGAAAACATCTCCGCTAAGTCACAATGCAGACAAAATCGTATACTGAGTGATCATGAAGGACGGTCGCTGAAGATAATTCTGGCGAAAAATAAGACGACGACACCTGAAAAAGTCAGTGCAGAAGAGAAATGTTGCACTCGCGAACCCTGTCAGCACTAAATCAACAAGAAGGAATCTTCATAAGCAGGAAATACAGGGCGAGCTGAAATTCCAGAACCATTCATCAGCGATGCAAATGCCCGTAACAGAAATGGGGTGCTGAAGCCATAAAACCTGTACTATGGAAAAATAGAAGAATGTCATTTGGTCGGATGAGTCTTGTTTCCATTGTTTCCTACTTCTGGCTGCGTTTATTTCCCAAGGGGGAAACATGGCAAGGGTTTGCTGATGATTTGGGCAGCCGCATCGTCATGTTCCATGGACCCTATTGTTATCCTGCAAAAATCGCATTGCTGCCAAGGACTGTGTGACCATTTTGGGTGATTAGATCCATCGCATGGTGCAGTCTTCGTCCCCAAAGGGTGGTGATGAATTCCAAGATGACATGGCCCCTGTCCACACAGCTTGCATCGATCAGGAATGGTTCTGTCAGCTTACTTTGCAGAGCAGGGTGCACGATCGTTATCAACCTCCATCATCGTTACCTGAGCTTGCCACTATTTTCCAGGAATAATGGTATAATACGCATTTGAAAACCATTCAGTGCCTGTATTTACCCAATCCGAGATGACTGGGAGCGATTTGGAATGACAGCGGTTTTCCTACCCCGTATTAGGCATGTAAATACGTCGTATTTGTGGTATATTTCCATATTTTATGCGTCCCCTTATGTCTTGTTATTGTACACTTTCCTAAGGTAAAAATCAGATCACAGAACGTTGTTTTTCAAAAATACTTTTTTCGAACATATACGCCATCGTAGATAAGACCTTAGATGTTATGTTTACATAAGCTTTAATAGTACAAAGGACGAACATTCTTCGTAAGGTTGCTACACAACACATTCGAATGCTTCTATTCCCTATATTAGTCATCGCCTTGACCATATGCACGAGGCGACAAAAGTCATGTGATAGCGATATGCACATACACAGGCGGTGGTATCGAGTACACAGGATATAAAAGGGAAGTGCATTAGTGGAGCTGTTACTTGTACTCAAGCGATTCATGTGAAAGGTTTCCCACGTGATTATGGCCGCACGACAGGAATTAACAGACTTGGAACGCGGAATGGCAGTTGCAGCATGAGATATTCCAATTCGGAAATCGTTAAGGAATTCAAAATTTCCGAAATCGACAGAGTCAAGTGGGGGTGAAAATATCAGATTTCACACATTACCTCTCGCCACGGAGAACGCAGTCGCCGACGACCTTCACTAAACGACCGAGAGCAGCGGCGTTTCTGTAGAGTTGTCAGTGCCATCAACAAGCAACACTGCGTTAAATAACCGCAGAAATCAACGTGATATGTACGATGAACTTATCCGTTAGAGCGGCGAAATTTGGTGTTAATGGGCTATGGCAGCACACGACCCTGTGGTTGCTCTTGCTAACAGCTCGACATCGCTTGCAGCACCTCTCCTAGGCTCGTGACCGTATTGCTGGGACCCTGGACGTCTGGAAAACCGTGGCCTGTCAGATGAGTCCCGTTTTCAGTTGGTATGAGCTAATGGTAGAGTTCGAGTGTGGCGCAGAAGCCATGAAGCCATGGACCAAGTTGTAAACAAGGTACTGTGCAAGCTTTTGCTGCCGCAACAACGGTGTAGGCTGCGTTTATGTGGAATAGACTGGGCCTCCTGGTTTGTTCGGCTACTTGGAGACCATTTGCAGCCATTCATGGGCGTCATGTTCCCAAACAATTTATGAATAACAATGGGCCATGTCGTCGGGTCGCAATTGTTCGTTGTTGGTTTGAAGAACATTCTGGACAGTTTGAGCGAATGATTTAACTTCCCCCCATCGACCATTATGAGACATAATCGAGAGGCTAGTTTGTGCACAACATCCTGCACCGGCAACAACTTCGCAACAGTAGACGGCTTTAGAGGCAGCATGGTTATATACTTCTGCACGGGACTTCCAACGACTTGTTGAATCCATGCCATGTCACGTTGCTGGACTCCGCGGGGCAAAAGGAAGTCCGACACAATATTAGGAGGTATTCCATGACTTGTCTCCTCAGTGTATGTTTGTTTAGTTATTGAATGACCCTCGAGTTTACAGATATTTATTAACTACCTTCTTTGCCCATATCGTTGTATTAAACAGCAGTTGTTAACACAATGTAGGAAGCCGCAGCTTTTATCAAATTACCAACTTCCTTCCTAATTTACTTGCTTAAATTCAGCTGGCATAAGCAAGTGTAGCACTAAGCAATATAGTGATGGTTTATTGTTAATACGGTGCTAAAGGCTGAGTTGTTATGATTAGCTTATCTCTTGTTAATATATACCTTGACTTGTTTCCCATCCATTAACATTATCCTTTGTCATGGGATCTACGAAACACGATGAATAAATGAATGAATGAACTTCCCATGCATCTGCACTTTATGAGGCTACTACAACTCGTTCTTTTCTTTCTGTAAACAACTCGTTCTTTTCTTTCTGTAGCTCATAGTTTGATTTCAACCATAGGAACTAACAAATCAACAGTTTTGTTCCGTTACTGTATACCTTACACTTATTTGTGATAAAACAATTTATACTGTTCATAATAAAATGTACTGAAAGATTTCTTTTCCAGAGTTCATATGTGTACGTAGACGCACTAGTTTGTACAGAAAGCTCAGCCTAATTTCAGTTGTTTTGTCTATATTCTGTGCATACATAGCGATCTCGCTTGTACTTCGAATAATACCTAATGAAGTATCAAGAGAGCAGGTCGTGTGCTCTCATTAAAAATTCAACAAGGGCATAGGCAAATTTCCCTACCTCACTTATCATCCAACTGAAAGAAGTGAAAACTCTGTGAAAGGTGAGTTATGGTACATCAAGATCAAGATTATTAGAGGTTCATTAGCTGAGTTGGACAAGATGGTTCAAATGGCTCTAAGTACTATGGGACTTAACATCTGAGGTCATCAGTCCCCTAGACTTAGAACTACTTAAACCTAACTAACCTAAGGACATCACACACATCCATGCCCGAGGCAGGATTCGAGCCTGCGACCGTAGCAGCAGCGCGATTCCAGACTAAACCGCTCGGCCACAGCGGCCGGCGACTTGGACAAGAATGTGGAAGGAGATTGATCGGTACACAGTAAGCACTTAGAGGTTCAGCGTCGTATAACAGAGTACAAAACAGTTTATGTCACTATTTGTGAACTAAAAGCAATTGTTGTGTACAGCTTCATACACAGTGATAAGGAGAGCTGGGTTACAGAGTGGTGGAGCAACGGTCGTTGTAGGAAAGCTGGACGGGAGCAGAAGATTTACTTAACTTGTATTTCTCTAAGTGTACGAAATTTCATTTCAAATAACTCACCAAGAACTTAAGTTCAGCTCTCATTGTCAAGAAGGATGAAGCTCTCTGAACTAAGCATGAATGGTAGAGTCGGAGCCTCTACTAAGCAGCGTCCACGTAGAATCTCAATAGCGAAGTGGGTCAGAGCGTGAGTGTGGCGTGTTCCTGCCGCCGACCGTCCTATATGTGGCAGCAGAGGGCACTGAAGGTGCGGGACAGCGGGCATGCTCCACTGGGTCCGCCAGATGCCACATGATCGCTATCATCATCTGACGAAAACATGCAATTCTGTCGCCAACTTTGAGATGCCGTTAAGGTGGTATTGACACGTGATACCACAGGAATAATGGCCTCTGTCACTCCAAATATCTGCTATTTGCGAAAACGTAGCTGTTTTGGTACAGATGGTGATGTAATAATGAGAAACAGATAAGTCTGTAACAAAATTGGGACTGGAGACGGAAGTAGTGTTTATGGCTAATCTTGCAGTCAGAAGCTACGAAACGATGTACAGCTTTTTCTTTTCTTTCCCCGAAAGTAAATTGTTAGGATTATTGATTCTATGTCGCCATGCGTTTGTATTATTAAAATAGTTTGTGTGACACAGTATACACTTTGACAACTACGTTACTTACATTTAGTGTCAGGTGTTCACCAACCTGAGCACACAGATAAATAATGTTTGCAAAAAGCAGTGTCTCTTTTCATTTAGAGCTCATTTAGAACGCATTTTGTTCTTCCGCTATTCTGATGAAGCCAGCTCACAGGTGATTTATTTATGCCACAATTACTATGTGTACTTGATGAATAACAAAACAGAGGCAAGACATACTTTTACCATAGAAAGAAGTGCACACTCTATCTTCAACACTACTCGGGTAAAAGAACAGTTGAAGCAGGAATTCGAATTCAATGTCTTCGATCTCATCAGGAAAATGGTCAGTTTGCAAGAACAATAGCCAAATTGCAGCTGTTTTTTTGCTCATCTGAGTAATAATAGTCACTGAAACTGTAATATATATGCCGCAGTTACTTTTATTTTGAGCAAGTGATGGAATGTTTTTACAAATATGAATAATACCGTGATACAGCCATATGTGCGAGTCAGGTAGATGATGTTCACCACCAGACGCCAAAGGTTTAAGGGTACGAGACAGTGGGTGCATCAGTAGTTCTTAGGCAGATGCAAATCTTCCATTCTGGGCGCCGAAACTGAAAAATTGATGGATACGTTAGAAGGAGCGACTAGAGAGAACAGACGATTTAAATTTGCGTTCCAGCTTCCGGAAACTTGTGTTCCAGTTTCCAGAAACTCATGAAAATTCTGCACAAAAATGGAGGATGTAGAACTGAAGAATAGGAAAAAGAGTGCCTCATGACTGCTGAAGACAGTGGCAGGAAAAAAAAAAAGTTGCCGCATTGGACTCGTTGGCCCGGCATCTTGTGAAAGATCATGATTTCCTGTGTCGTATCACTTATGAGGGAGAAGATATACTGCAGGAATTGGAACAACAGTGTGCAGTGAAGGGTATTCTTCCGATTCTCAGCAATCTCCAACCGTTACTCAACAGTAAATTACTTGTAGCTCAGAGTAGATTCCACGCTTTCTTTTAGCGCTGATCGGGTCGTTTCCAGATATTATGAGCATGTATTTCTATTACCCGCTTCTTTTGAGGGAAAGGTGGTACTAACAAGGGAACCTCCCCATCGCACCCCCCTCAGATTTAGTTATAAGTTGTCACAGTGGATAGGCCTTGAAAAACTGAACACAGATCAATCGAGAAAACAGGAAGACGTTGTGTGGAACTATGAAAAAAATAAGCAAAATATACAAACTGAGTAGTCCATCCGCAAGATAGGTAACATCAAGGATAATCTGCGGTCAGGAGGGCCGTGGTCCCGTGGTTAGCGTGAGCAGCTGCGGAACAAGAGGTCCTTGGTTCAAGTCTTCCCTCGAGTGAAAAGTTTAATTTCTTTATTTTCGCAAATTTATGATCCGTCCGTTCGTTCATTGACGTCTCTGTTCACTGTAATAAGTTTAGTGTCTGTGTTTTGCGACCGCACCGCAAAACCATGTGATTAGTAGACGAAAGGACGTGTCTCTCCAATGGGAACCGAAAACATATTGTCCATGAAATACATCTCACGTATTTAATGCACTCTCGTCCAAAGTAGCGAACAGTCAACTGCTAGCCAGGGAGCCTCGTTAGCAGGAATACTCTCTCTTCCGTGCGCTGTAATCGACTGACGTCGTGTGTTCGAGGGAAGACTTGAACCGAGGATCTCTCACTCCGCATCTGCTGACGCTAATCACGGGACCACGGCGCTCCTAAGCTCACTCTATCCTTGTTGTTACTTATCTTTCGCATGGACTACTCAGTTTGTATATTTTGCTTATTTTTTTCATAGTTCCACACAACTTCTTCCTGTTTTCTCGATTGATCTGTGTTCAGTTTTTCAAGGCCTATCCACTGTGCCAACTTATAACTAAATCTGAGGGGGGTGCGATGGGGAGGTTCCCTTGTAAGTATCTCCTCTTGGTCTATCACATGTGAGTTAAGTAATGTTCATCTTCGTTTTATAGTGTGACTTAAATAATGTCCGATAGAAAATCAGTACACCTATCCACGGTTCCTTTGAAAATAGTTACAAGTACACTTCAATGGGACGCTCATGACACCGATATGAGTAGCACATTGACTTTCTTTAAAACTCTAACAAATTAAAGCACAAACGATGAGGTTTCAAGAACAATGTAACAACTGCGATTTCGAAGGAGGCAAGTGTTGGCAGATGTGAACTTTTAGTTAAGTTTGATAAATCATGGTTGCAAAATAAGAACACGAATTATTTACACAGGAGTGGAAAGACTGGCGGAAGCCATTCTCGGTGAAGATTAGATTGGGATGAACAGTTTGTATAAACCTGCGAGACAATACCGACCTCGCGAGTTATCTTAGAAGATAGACTGCACGGAGGAAAATCTACGTTTATAGTTCTTCTGCATTTACAGAAAGCTTTTGACGTTACTTATTAGAATATTCTCTTTCAAATGCTGAAGGTAGCAGGAGTAACATCCTGGGAGAGAAAGGTTATCTACATCTTGTACAGAAACCAGATGGCTGTTATAAGAGTCGAAGGAAACGAAACGGAAGCAGTCGTTCAGAAGGGACTGAGATAGGAGTGTAACCTATCCCCGATGAAATCCAATCTGTACAATGAGCAAAAAGTAAAGGAAACTACGGAGAAACTTGGAAAGGAGAAGAAATAAAAACTTTGCGCTTTGTCGATAATATTGTAATATCTGTCAGAGACGGCAAGGAATTGGAAGATCAGTTGAACGGAATGGATAATAACTTGAAAAATAAGATTAACATAAAGAAAAGCAAAACAAAAATAATTGAATGTAGTCAAGATAAATAAAGAGGTGCTGAAAGAAACAGATAAGGAAATGGCACACTAAAAGCAGTAGATGAGTTTTGCTACTTCGGCAGAAAAATAATCCACGCTGTCCAAAGTAGGGAGGATACAAAACGCAGACTGCCAATAGCAAATAAAAGCGTTTTTGAAAAAGAGATATTAGCTAACTTTACATATAAACTAAAGATGTCTGTTCTGAAGATATTTGTCTGAAATGTAGTCATATACGGAATTGAAACGTGTACAATAAGCGGTTCAGAACAGAAGGGAATACAACCTTTCGAAATGTGGTGCTATAGAAGAATGCTGAAAAGAGATCGTTTGGTAGGACACATCCTGGGGAACCAAGAAATCATCATTTTGGTGATGAGTACAAGTGTGGGGGGCAAAATTTTAGAGGGAAGGCAAAGCTTGACCACAGCAAGCATGTTCTAGTAGATGTGCACTGCAGTATCCATGCAAAGATGAAAAGGTTTGCACAGGGTAAACTAGCTTCATCAATTCAGTTTTAGGATTCAGACATATACAACAACATGATGAACAAAACATGCGATTAATACCTAACAATACGAGTATGCGATGGGTGACGACAAGTTGTAACATGAGTTCCCAACGTGGCGGGAATGATCTGCAGTATATTTCATCAAATCGCTTCAGTAATTGTGATCGAATTTTACAACCAGCGGAGCGTATCAATAATGCTACAGGCTGCGTTGGCTAAAAATTTGACCTCTGCCCTCTTGTTTTGTGGAATGCAAAGTACAAAATCAATCTTTCATAACGTATAAAATCGGTTACGAAATGTTCTCTTACCTGTCTTTTACATAAATAATGTGTTCCATTATTAGCCGTAGTAATAAAGTTTAAATTTTACGTAGTCGATGAACGAGAAAATTATTTGTCGGAAATGGAGTGCATCTTTCCACACACAACCTTACAGTCATTGTATTACATGGCTCAGTACAAAATTCAGTGCTGTATTTATGCTGTTTATGTGTTACTTCCTTAGTAAACGTAAGATAAGTGTACGTCATGAACTGCTTCGTCTTTGTGCAGCTACTGACAAGACAGAAATTTCACGAGGGCATACGAAATAGTTATTCCTTCAGGAGCTTTATGAAAATCACATCCAGTTACTCGCATATCCTGTTAGGAAGAAACGTCTTTATGCTGTAGCAACGTTGAACGGTTGTTTAAGAAGCAGTAGGTCCTAATTTAACATAATATTACGGCTCGACCACATTATTAGAGAAATGTTCCTCACGTTCGAATCTGATCATGTTACAACTGACGTGTATCGAAAGCACATGCTTCCCTCTGCACACGCAGATACCAGCACATGAGTCAAAATTTCTCTGTGAATAAAAACACACATCAGTTCGTAAAAAATAATAAAATGTTGAAACTGAATTGTCTTCGTTTACTCCCCTTGATAGTCCTTTTGTCGGCCACCATCTCCGTGTTGTACGCACACTACGTATGTACTGCGCACCGCCCATAGCCAGGAGCACCTTCCACAGCTTCTAGCACCATATCTCACAGCTCGTCTGATTCACGGGGACAAACGCATGTATGACAAAGGCATCTACCCCCTCCCTTTCAAAGAACCACGTACGGAACTACTGAGTGATAATACAAAATCCGCCGTATCGACGTCTAAAATTGTCGTATGGTATTAGCCCATAATCTTGAAGGAATTTTGTATTTACTGACCCTGCTTGTCATAATAGTGCATTTGCTGTTTGGACTATAGCCACCTTGATCGTCTATAACATCACAAAGCTTTTAAAGACATGACTTGCTTGGGGCTTATAAGCTGTGTTCGAAGTTTGGGTAAATTTAAAGCAGCAATTATATGAAAATCAGCACAGTAGAAAGAAAGAGAGTCCGTCTGATTGAAATAGATGCTGTATGTGGTTATGGATGCGGACCAAGGACTTGCGGCTGAGGCACGGATAGCATTTCAAGAATCCACGCAGACATCTTGGTATGTGTTTCTTGCCCATGGGGGCACAGTTCAAGTATCCACGCAGACATCTAGGTAAGTGTCTCTTGTCCATGGGGGCACGGTTTTACTATAGCAGTGATGTTAGAAATTCCACTACGGACACGTCGCGACGAGTTACCAGTTGCAGACGATGGAGACGCTGAACTGTATCGCAGTTTGCCCTCGCCTCGTAGGCGACCTGAGCGACGCAACCTGTCCTGTTGCGTTCTGTACCTGCCCCAGCGAGCGGCGTAACGGTCGCGGCCGACAGTTAGGGTTAACCGCGGCCTCGCAGCTGCGTCTCTCTCTGCTCCTTCCGAGGACAATCCAGATGCTGTCGGCAAACACGGCAGGTCCCTCGCCCCTGCCAGAGGTCAAGAATTCTGTCCACAGCGCACGCGGCACTCTTGTGAGTATGTTAACATATCCTCCTCCGTGACACGAGCGTTCTTCATGCATCGAGTTACACATCTCTGCGTTGTCACCGTTGAACCTGCGGAAGAAGTATTATATTATGGAGAATTGTCGCGCACAGAACAAATAATACTTGTGACAGCAAGGGTCGATTCACATTCACGTCTGACGTGACAGCGCGGTGACCGCTCCGCGCTCATTCCTCTGACAGTACTTGACAGCGCCCACCCCAACAGTGCTGTCGGCGTCACCATGCTGTGACTGTCGCATGTCCTGTGGAGTTATTATCTCTGTCACCGCACAGTAAGACCGTATCCAGGATCTGAGCTGGGGGAGAGGAGGGGGCACGCAGATAACAATGGTTCTTTAATTTCGCGGTGAATGGCGAAATTGTTTTTAGATTTCATGGCAGAAGGTGCTGGGTACGCTTTCTGCTACTCAGCCACCATTATACCTGTTCCCCCTTTCTTGAAACATACTGATTTGATACTTCTGTCTGTATGGTGAGGCGGGATGTGAGTTCGGCTAGTGAAGATTATTTTATTATGAAAGGGGGGGGGGGGGCGGAGGGAGGCACTCCGTACACCCACGTTTCACGGCCGGTAAAATTCGTAAACTATTTGAGTTTTCTGCCTTTTTTATTTTGTTGCTTGCTGTTTCATTTATAATTATAAACGTCAACGACTTTAGCCTTATTAAGTCACTGCATAAATATCCCTTGTTACACGATCTGTCCAATTAAAATCACATGAACACAAACTTCAGGAATTCTGTCTGAAGAAAAATAAGGAGTTTAAATGATATGAAATTCCTATTTACTGGAGTTATTAACTGTCACTTCATCTAACCAAGCAAGATTATAACCTTTTTTTCAAGATTTACTCATCTATTTAACACACTGTATTTCAAACTTTCGTTTTCTCGTTTCTGTGTATTTCATTAGCCTGGTTGAGATCCAGCATCGAAACTGTATTCAGTGAATATTTCTGTAGTGGCTTTCTACCTCAGGAAACATCATCGCTTCGATTTCGACTTGTAGAATCTTTGAGGACCTTTGATACGTCTGTCTTCGCGCGGTTCTTCTCTCGAATGTTCACGCTTTGTGTATATGTGATACAGTTATTTAATAAAAATGTTCTTCAATACGCTCTGTGTTGGTGATTGTTATTCCTTCGCCATGCAACTAAACGAAGAGAATTGCCACACTGTTGACCTGGACTAGTTTTCGCCATTCGCCCGTTATTTCAGTGACTGAGTGTTGTGTGCACACCACGAACCGTGAGCCATAAGTCGTAGGACACAACGATCCCCGTGTTCGCTCATCTCGTCTGCGGATTGTGAATCTCAAGTGCAGTACATACCCCATGCCACCGTTAATATGGAACACAAGTGGGCCCTCTCTCCTACCCAGTTTCACAATGTCGTGATCCAAGTGCTACGTCTGCATTGTTGCCACAAGGTGAAGTCCACCTTGGCAGTCCACATGTTTTACAAAGTGTTGAACATGCGTTTGTCGGACCAGGCATCACCGTCCTTTGCATGGATAATGTGCTGCATTCATCGCCGTCGGCCCCCCGCGGTCCTCAGACAGGAAATTTTTACACACAACATGTCACTCAAGATACTGTTCATGCGCCACTCTCGTATGCTACGCATCTCCCGTTATCACCATTCACAACCAAGGCTGCCACCTGCGATGGCTTACCATGCGTCCGCTATGCGCGTGATCTTCCCCCCCACCCCCACCCCCCACCCCCACCCGGCCCGTGGGGGCCACGGGCGACGCATCAAAGTTGCCTGCATATAGGGTGACCAGATGCAATTGTTTAGAAAGGAGGACAAACAGCTTCAAAAAGGAGGACAAAATAAGAAAAAGAGGACACATCAAACGGGTCAACTGCAGATGTGGATACCACCCGACAGTTTTGGACAAGTCACGTGACTGCCGGGAATTACCGGTAAAACTAGTAGTTAATTGTTACTGATGGTCAGGTGGTGGATAACTGAGCAATATAAAAAAAATTAAAAACATTGATTGTGGTGACAGTGTGGCGTCAATTGTTTTGTTCTGTCAACAACACAAATTGTTTACAAAGCGAAAAACGCGAGGCCATTTACCTTCCTTCATTCGACGCTCCACTACCAACATCTACAATTCAAGCAGCAGCTGACGACATGTAAACTGCACTTTAACCTTCTGAATACAAATAAATTGAAGGGCAATGGAGCAATGAAATAAAACCATGACAGTTAATCTGTCGAGTTATTTCTTACCTTTATTGGCCACTGAGACGTACATTCCACCTCCACATATCTTACATTCCGCTTCAAATTCATTTCTCCCTTTCTTAAAGCCGGATATTTGCAGGAAAGGACATCAGAAAATGTACACTTCCGTTTAGGCATAGCCAAATATTTTACGTAACTCACTCGGTTAAAAATTACACTCACAAATCACACGTGCACTACAGGAAGCCAAGCCAATACAAAGTGAAGATACGAATCGAAAATTTTAAATAATCGATATTTGCATTGGCTTATAAGTAGATCAACAGTAACATCGACAATCCTGGTGCCACCTACTAACACCGCCTTCGTGCGTGTTTATCACGAAGGCTGTGTCAATAGTTAAAGTATTTAAGAAATGAGCAATAGAACGGGACGAATTGTAAATTTAACTGTATTACGCTCAACTTTGCGAAAAAGCCGGACATTGTAAAAATCCGCCCGGACCCCGGACAAAGAGCTAAAAAGGAGGACATGTCCGGATTAATCCGGACGTCTGGTCATCCTACCTGCATATCCATCACTGCCAATGTGAGCGACACATCAATCAGCACAGTTTTGCAAGAGCATACTGGCCATACTACTGAAACTCTCCGATTTTTTCCAAAAAGCTCTCTCCTGCACAGCCCAAGTGTCCTAATTTTGACCATCAGCTCCCCATGGTGTATGAGGCGATTAGACATTTTTACTATGATGTAGAACGGTGAGTTTACTATCTTTACCGAACACCGGCCGCCATCAGATGTAATCCGCAACCTGGACAAAGGCCTGCAGCACATGGTCGTATTCAGCCAGTATTTGACAGACGCACAGTATATAAGCTGTTCTGACAATGTTGTCGCCAATTATCCCTGGTGAACATCCTCACTTTTCTACAAACTGTCCAAGCTGTGCAGTGTTAATAAGTTCCACACCACCTCCTACCACCCACACAGCAGTGGCCTCGTGGAGTGTTGGCACCATACCCTTGAAGCGGCCCTCTTATGTTATCGCAGTTCCTGGTCAGAAGCACTGCCTGGGAATTAGAGATGGGGGATGCACTCTTGAACTAATTCATAGAGTTGAATCTTTCAAAGGAGTGAACAATCAGTGATTCAGAAAAAAAGAACGGTAGCTCCAAACGTTTCCGACGGCAGAGAGAGAGAGAGAGAGACGGAGCATATCAGCGGCGCCTCTGCTGGTCACAGCACAGTGCACGCCACACAACACAGCCAGCGCCGGCCACTGCCCTGCTTCTACCTTGGCTGCCTGCATTGTGCAGTGCCCCATTGGATTTTGTTTTTCACATATGCCGTGCCGTCTCTGTGCGTCGTCTGCCGCGCGCAGTGTCTGGCGCAGCTTGACTTCGCATCGCACTCTGTCGGCGATCGTTTCAGTCGCACGTCCTGCCCTCTGGGCAGTTGATGCGAGCAACAGGACAGAGAGCCACCTAGCGGATAACATAGGAACTACTTGCAACAACCTGCTCGCAAGAGAACAGACGATTTGTCTCGGAGCGGGTGAGTTCACCGCTCCCCCCACCCTCGGAACTCGCCCGCTCAACGCTCACTCCACCGTCTCGACTCTAGCCAGAGCGTTGAGCAAAGCGACTCAGGTGTCACTCTGGTCTCTGCGGTCTCGGCTCACGCAGTAATACAGCTCGCGGCTCGACCTGCTCGACTCAGCGGCTCTGCATCGGAGTTCGTCTCTACTGGATATTGTTCTTCGTAGTAATACCGCTACGTATGTTACATTATTATGTTATGTATACATCATTTGTTTTTATTTTATTTTTATTTGTTTAAACTGATTAGATTAGGTTCCTGACGACTCCTCTTACTATAGGATTTTTATTATGGACACTCGAATTTACGCTTTAATTGCGAGCGAACCGATAAACGTATCGCAAAATGTGATACACCAATATTTTCCTTGTTTTATTCTGCGTAAGGCTATATGCAGCACTTTCGTTTTACAGTCAAATTTATAGTTTTTTTCTTATTCTGGTACGGATTTTGCGATTTTAGGCGTCTTCGGAAGGAAACGTTCACTTTAAAAATATATGGCTTGCGATGTATTTGTATGAGGTTAATGAAATTTTAATACATTGTAGCCAAATATATTGTTAATGTAAATCTGAAGTTACAACATTTTCCGATCACCCAAAAAACCACGATAGTGCAAAATAAATCAATAATCAAAAACTTTGTCATATCGTGGAAATTTCAATAAACAATACAAAATTCTTACTCATTATCTGTGTTACTTCAAAATAGGATCAAATAAGATCAAAATACAGGTATAGTAGTGGAATAAACCAAGTTTAAAGGGCAATGTGCCTTCCATTTATTTTCTATTGTAAATGAGTGGTGAGTCATGAAAAAGAGCTAATTCATTTCAGGGAGTGAACAGTTCTGATCCGATCTCTGAAAAGAACAGTTTTGCCCATCCCTACTGGGAATACGTGCTGCCATAAAGAGGACTTACAAGCGTCACTTCCCGACATCCACTATGGTAAACCCCTCATTCTCCATGCCGAGTTCATCGAACACTCCCACCTCAAAAATGAGGACAGGCTTCTCGCTCTAGTCAGTCCAGTACGTGAATATATTTTGCATGCAGTGTCTGTACTCCTTTGTCGAAACCGCAGTCCTTACCACGAGTCTTCGCCGGCCGGGGTGGCCGAGCGGTTCTAGGCACTACAGTCTGGAGCCGCGCGACCGCTACGGTCGCAGGTTCGAATCCAGCCTCGGGCATGGATGTGTGTGATGTCCTTGGGTTAGTTATGTTTAAGTAGTTCTAAATTATAGGGGACTGATGACCTCAGAAGTTAAGTCCCATAGTGCTCAGAGCCATTTGAACCACGAGTCTTCGTTCTCAAAGATCTCACATCCTGAAATTATGTTATGCTTTGTGACGACTCTCTTTGCATCTCCCCTGCTTCCCATACTCGAAGCCTCACAAAGTCCTCGACCAGGGACAGGACACACTGAACATTCTACAAGATGGTGAACGCCAAGCAGTCTTAATAGATAGGATAAAGCCAGCCTGGTCGTTAGCAGATGATTAACAGCTCTCCACTCCCACAGCTTCACTGGCTACAGGAAACGACGCTCCTCCACTTGACACAGCATTTGGAGTGTGCACCGATTTCAACTCCCAGTGTGACACCCTCCTCCCAACTCCTTCACTTTCGATGCAGTGTTCACCATCAACGTCAGAGATATCAACCCCCACGACCTCGCCACTGACGGCACGGTCTTCGTTTGCAGTATCCTTCTGTCGACGCAACACAATGCCTCAGCAACTCACATAAAGCTGCTGAAATCCTTCGAGCTCCTACCAGACGCCGAGAAGGTCCTCATATCGGCCATAATCACGAGCGACGACATCCTCTCCATTGTGGTGCCTCTCCGCCCGCAACTCACGCACCTCTCTCCACTTGACAAACCTCCCTGCTTCTGCACGGAATGACCCTTAGCCCACATACGTGGTTTCAAGATTTCGTCTTGAACAGCTCTCTGTTCTTCCACTGTGCTCCGCACTACTCGGTACTCGGCGGGAAGGGGGGGGGGGGGGGGGGTTGGATGTAGGGTCTCTGATGCGACTATCGACCACATAAAAAATTATCTTTCAGTCTGACATGTAGACACTTTGATAGAGTGTCTACGACTTTTGTGCGGTTCTTCTCTTGGATGTTCACACTTCGTGTATAAGTGCTACAGTTATTTAATAAAAGTCTTCAACATACATTGTGCTGGTGTTGTTATTTCTTCGCCATATAAGCGAAGGAAGAGTATTACCTCGATATGCAACTGCAATTCTGTTCCCCTTTGCAAATGCAAATTTTGTAGTGTGAAACCCCCCAGTCCACAATCCCACTTATTGAGTAACGTAATTGTAGATGTTTGTATCGTATTTTTTAATAAAATTATGCAGTAAGCAAGTGCCTAAAATTGTATAATCTACATGTTCTGTAAAAACATGAATCCACCCATTGTATGGTCTAAATTTTTGTATCCTAATACTAAAATCAAATGATATTTAAAATGAATCCACAACTATCTAAATTATTTCTGGATAAGGTTTCATCACGAATGTTTTATGAGGAAATGCCTCTTCGAGGCAGTATATAAGTATTTGCGACTGGTCGACTTGTGTTTACTGGAACATTCAGTGTGCTGCGTAGAACAACTTTGCCGTACTTTGAATAGGAAATAACTCTCCCATGACTGTCACGTTACAGTTGTGTATGAATCGATCTCAATTTGAAGTCAATAACGATGGAGTTACAGGGTCGTCATGGCACTCTCACATCGCGGCTGGGTGTGAATTGACCTTAAGTACTGTATTAACTATCAATATTTTCCCAACGTTTACACTATTTCAGTGCAGGAATGTCTGAAAAGATAGAGGGTGTGGATATGTGGGTCCTTTGTCCCATATTGTCTATAATATTTTTATTGAGAATGTTGAGGAAGGAGCCCTTCAGTCAGCAGGGTAGAAACCTTGTTTCTTCAGGAAGTTAGATGATACCTTTGCCATCTGGCATCACAGGTGTGAGACCTCTCACATCTTTCTGCAGCAACTTAATTCCATTCACACGAACATTCACTTTACTACGGCTGTAGAAAAGACAGGCTGCCTTCCCCTCCTTGATCACTTGGTCAGTAAGATGGTTGATGGTATGCTACAGAATGGTGTACCAACGAAGTCAACTCACATAGGCTTTTTAACTCGACATCGAGAGTAGACATGTTTCTGCTCGGGATAAAAATGTATTCGACACCTTGGTGTACAGGGTCCATAGATCCTGTCAGCCTACTAGCTCACCTCAGGTCTACCTTTTGTTGGAACAGCTACAGTGAGCGACAGATTGGACACACTTGAAGTACCGACCAGCTATGAGTTCGGAGGACGACGATAATGAGGAGAAGGCTCCTAAATTTATAATTCAAAACAAGTCGTTTTTCGAGGAACCATAATGTTAAATGAGTATTTCAAACTCTCTTCAAAACCCTCCTTAAGGTCCATGAAAGATGGTTTATATCTGTGTAACGGAGGTATTTACGCATTGTTGCTGTTCGACTTGGCCGCTGTTGAGAGTTGAACTGAATCTAAGCAACATACCCTATTACAACGACCAAGCAAACATACGATTGCAGAACGCAGTCAGGGCACTGGCAGTTCCATAGAGCAGAGCAATACAACGATTCTGCCTTCCTTCTCTACTCACTGGAAAAGTGTTCTGAGAAAAGGTCGAGATTAAAATGGTGTGTAGCTATACAAACGGGTGATAAATTGATTGACTCCGCCTCAGATCGTTGAAGTGTGTTGAGGGGTTGTGTTACCTATATGGACAGAAAAATTCGTCCACTGTTGTCGCAAAACTGGTGGTCGTAATAACATGATGAAGACATTTGTACTTCTTTTTAACATCGCAATAAGTCAGTCGAGAAAAGGTCTTGGGTTGTCCATTACTTCTTGGAAATGGGACACATCAACGAGCGGGAGAGGTGCCACTCCTGGGAGTTGACAAAAGTTGCAGGGTGGACACAATTTATTGCGTACACATGTAGAGGGAATCCAGAATTGCCATAGGTGGGTTCAGTGGGGCATTGAGATTACATATATCTGAAACGGAGGCACTTAAAACACAGTATAGACGTTGGTACCCATTTTCTGGGTGTGTGGCCACCTTGAATGCTGGAACAAATGCTCCTGTGTCAGTTCTAACCTTCAGCCCCTTATATGGCAGAAGAACTGCACCCCTCACCGTTCTAGACTGACACTTATTTCTCCATCTGTCTATAATATTGATCCCCCTTGAAAGATAATGCCCTCTGTTTTGTTTAAACTTCTATGGTGAGAAGAGAAACTGGAATATTGCCCAAAGAAGCGCAGAAAAGTAACATTCAAGCCTAAATTTATTCTGCTGTCTTGTTCGGGAGGTAAGCAATATTGGCACGTATGCAAGCCTATAGGGTGACAGTTATTGAACTGTAGGGAATAAAAACGTCGTAACGTCTGAACGGTTTGCGTTAGGACCTTCGAACAGCGCGGTTGGCCGTGGGGCATAATGTGAATTAGTATGCGCACGCATACGCGGCTTGTTATTGCCGACCATTTGCACGTAAAAATGTCACGGTACAGCGTGCCTGAGCGTATAGCGCTCGTGAAGGCCTGCTATGCGAGCAATAATATCCCAACTGTGGCTCAAAGGAAGTTTGAGACCGAATTCAAACTGAAGAAAACCGGTCCAAGTGTTCTAACAGTCAAGAATTTGATTCGCAAGTTTGAGAGAATGGGTAGTGTTCGTGATGACAATGTTGGCAATGTCGTCATTCGAAAAGGGTGAAAACGCCTGAAAACATCGAGAAGACACGCGCTGTGTTTCAAACCTGCACAGAAAATCGATTAGACGAGCTGCACAACAAATGGGAATTAACTGGGAGACACTGCGACAAATTCTTGTTGAAGACCTGCATTTCTTCCCATACAAAATTCAAACCCACGTGGTTCATGAAAGATCTCATCGAAGCAGGAGAGTGTTTGATGTTCCGGAGAAGCACTTTGGGGACCGCATTCTGGCTCTGGGTACCCAGAAGCCACTAGCATGGGCCTCGATTGGCCGCCATATTCTCTGGATCTGAACAGATGTGACTCCTCTTTTTGGGGCTATATTAAAGATAAGGTGTACAGCAATAACCCCTAAACCATTGCTGAGCTGAAAACAGCCATTCAGGAGGTCATCGACAGCGGGTCATGCAGAGTTTCGCTATTCGTCTGCGCCACGTCACTGACAATGATGGCAGGCATATCGAACATGTCATAACCTAAATCCAGATATCTGTAGTGACATTTACCTATTGAATAAAGTGTGTGCACGCAGAACTAATTAACGTTTTTTTTCATATAATTTAATAATTGTCATCCTGCGTGTTCGATGTGTTCTACGAAGGTCTAATCGTTAGAAAGGTCTCAGCATCTATTCTAGTAGACTGTTAGTAAAATAGTGAGTGGGGTTCCCCATCTCGAAGCCGTTGTCGCTCCTCCAATGGCGTAGTCAAGGTGGGGACACTTCAGGAATACATTTTCAGGCATCATAGCGAAAGTTTTGATCGGAAGATACTACCAGGGTCTCGCACAGCTGTCTTGGGTAATTCTGAGTCACTTCTTTGCAGACACACCCCCCTGGCGTCACCCAGTCACATGGGTGGCAGCATGGTGAGATCTTCCTGGAGTCCCAGTGGCCCAATGGGTATGGGCACTACCTCCTTGCCATGAATGAAGAGATTTCAGTGCAGTCATCAGCAGTTGTCAGGGGAGGGAGCAGGGGCTACAGCTGTGTTGGTAAATCGATACACACCTACAGTGGACTGGCTACCGCATTAGGTTGTGGGCGTAGCTGGTAGACTGCACGGCACTGGGTGCCAGAATGATCGTGTCCAGTAAATATCTACATGTGTCACTGGTGCCCTTCCCTGCTCAATTCGCTCTCCGAAAAAATTTAGAAAATAATGGAGTTCAGACCTGGGTAAGGACCAAAAGAAGTGGAGCACGTCAGGGCGTAATGTAACGGATCACAGGTATCAGTCAAGATAAAGCCTAGATGACAGCCAGGTGGCCATCAGGAGAGAGAGAAAAGATAGACTGAGTGGGGGAATAAAATAGAGAGACGTGGAAATTGCAGAACAGAAAAGAAGGATACTGCAATGGCTCGAAGTCCAGTGCTCGTCAATCATGTACCCACAACATAGTCATCATACCACGAGTTTTGGGGAGGGGGGCGGAAGGAGGAAGAGGAAGGAAGAAGGAATGCCGCAAAGGGTAGCTAACCTGTGATCGCAACTCACATGCATACAAAATAGTCATGACGTCCACGAGGGAGGGTGGGCGGGGGCTCTAGGAGAGGTTTTTATTGAAATGTTATTTGAGTAGGATCCTATGGCAGTGGTTCCCAACGTTTCTGAGAGCATTTTCTCTCAATGGAACCAGATTTTAGCTCGCACCCTCTCCGTCCTTATTATTCCCGCCACCAATCATCAATACTAATGCTTAACTAAACTGTAGAATGAAACAGAAATTTATCTTATCGATTTCGTTTTTAAAATGACGAAAGAAAAATTATATTTACTATTTGTAGGTATACTACTAACCCACGAAGTAACGAGTCAGTGATACAATTTGTGCTGCTCGTTTCTCACAACCTATTTTTATACACTGATGAAGCAGTTCCCTTTCTACGAAAAGAGAGCGAACTATCCCCACTGAGAGTAGACAATTATTACAAAATATGCTTCCTCTCCTCTCCCTAGGGACACTTACATCACTCACACCCTGCATCCTCATTCAAAATCAACGAAATTAAAATGTGTGCACCAGACTTAGGCTTAGTGTTCGTAAATCACTTAAATGCTGGACTCCTTGTTTGTGGACTGACAGATGGTTCAAATGGTTCAAATGGTTCAAATGGCTCTGAGCACTATGGGACTTAACATCTGTGGTCATCAGTCCCCTAGAACTTAGAACTACTTAAACCTAACTAACCTAAGGACATCACACACATCCATGCCCGAGGCAGGATTCGAACCTGCGACCGTAGCAGTCGCGCGGTTCCGGACTGAGCGCCTTAACCGCTAGACCACCGCGGCCGGCGGACTGACAGAAATTGGAAGTCTTCAGGCCGCCAAGCTTTGTGTGGGCGCTACAGCAGTGTAGTAACCATTACGTAGTTACTGTTGTCTTGCACTTCAATTAACTGCGAAGTGAATAATGAAACAATTTCTGGTCCTTTGCGGAAACTACTTACAACTCGGAGAAGGCATTTTCATGAGATATTTAAGCATATAATATGTCTCAGTTTTACTGTCATTGAAGCATGATACAAAGTATAAGTATGTGTGTAATGGGTGGTCTGTATAAGGAGCTTGTGATTCATACATTCGTTCACAAACTAACTTCCACCACACTGTTTCACGTTGTTAATGCTAGTATTTGATAAAAAAATGTAATTATTTGGAACTTACATCATCAATATTACACTCTTACTGATAATAATAATGATCTTTTAAAAATAATTTACTTTCGCGACCGAATCACAACTGAATCCTCTTGTTTACCCCCAGGTTGGTAACAACTGCTGCACGGTATCGTTTAACACTTCACACAAGATCTTTAAAGCCTGGCTGAGCGATGTGATTTTTGTTTCTAGTGCCTAATGTGTTTGACATGGTGGACCATCTCACACTGTTGTAACGTCAATCAGGTCAATAAAATTTTCTTCACCTTTTAATTTCAGAATTATCTGTCCTAGTTTGTTCATCAGCAAGCACATCGTTTGAACGGCACTGATACCACGCAAATTAATTTTGGCTTTTGTATCTTGTACGGTTTCCTTCGATAACTGGTAGTTAGAAAGAAAGAAGGAAGATTGGAATTTAATGTCCCGTCGACGACGATGTCATTGGAGACGGAGTACAAAGTTGGACCGTATCCACTTTTTCGCCTGTCATATAATTTATAGGAATCTAAAGTGATTCACGAGCAGGTCGTCTCCGCTACAAGAGCATAGATAAACACATGACCCGTATCTGATTTACGTGTCAGCTTGTATCTGGTAGGGCAGATGTTACTACCTCGTTTCCGGACAACAGGACCGTGGTTTGTGGCGCTGTAGTCTTATTACTGGATTACTAGACTATTGGCCATTAAAACAGCAACACAGCGGAGGATAGTAAGTAGAGCAGTATTATTTGTGCGTATACAGTGTGATAACAAGAGTATACAGGGTGAACCAGAACCCCACTGATAAACTTTCAGAGCTGGTAGTATGGGTCAAAACAAGAAAAAAAAGTCTAGTAAACATGGGATCTAAAATGCATACCTTAAGAGCTATGAGCAATTGTTCTTTTTCGATGCTGTGAAACATATCTCTTCTGCTGCAAGCTCTTTGCTTTCTATATTTTGAGAGGAAGTAGTATGGACCAAACCAAGAAAAAAAAAGTTCAGTAAACATGGGCTCTAAAATGCAGTAAACATGGGCTCTAAAATGCATACCTTAGAAGCTATGAGCTCTTGTTCGTGCAATATCAGACGTTATTGCATCAGAGACATCCGTCTAACAACATCGCAAAGTTTTTCTCGTAGGCACCACCTATAAGAATCTACTCCATTTACATCTACATCCACACAGATACTCCTCAAGCCACCGTACTGTGGGTGGCGGAGGGTAACCTGTACCACCACCCGTCATTTCCCACCCTGTTTCATTCGCAAATAGAGCGAGGGAAAAACGATTGTCTTTATGCCTTCGTACACGCTCTAATTTCTCGTATCTTATCTTCGTGGTCTTTACGCGCAATGTATGTTGGAGGCATTAGAATCGTTCGGCAGTCAGCTTCAAATGGCAGTTCTCTAAATTTTCTCAATAGTATTTCTCCAAAAAAACGTCGCCTTCCCTCCAGGGATTTCCCATGGATACTTAGCCTTGAAATGTTGTGATGAGTTGCCACTGGACCTTGTACTCTTTTCTAATGTCTTTCCTCATAGTAAGGAGTCACCATTCTACCAACTTTTGACTACAGCAGCATTTAAGTGGCAACATCAACTCGCATCTAACGGCTAACAACAGAACGCCTAACAGATTTTATTGAAGTGATGATGAACCTACCAATTTCGAAACTGGTAACGATTACGTTTTCATAAAACAGAGGAAATAAGAGTAGATCGTTATTTTCACAATTTCAGTAATAAATTACCACGTTAATTTTTCTTTCGTCTCACCGACGTTGGAGTACGTAACATCCATTTTTTTTCAGTTCGAGGATCTGCTCTTTGACTGCTTTTCAGGTCTCTGCTAGTGGTGCCATATTATCTGTGGAAGCTACGCAATTGATTTTGATGTCGTTCCTAGTCGGATTCCACTATGGCTCTTCGTATTCCACTCTTTGACTACTTTCTCTAGAGCGCAATTAAATATCGGTGGGGAGACTCTGTCTCCTTGCCAAACCAGTTTTCTTTTTAATCTAAAAAGCGTCAGAGTGTTTTCTCATGAATTTAATTTTGGAGTAACATTATTATTATTATTGTTATTGTTATTATAAGTGAGTATTCACCTTTGTATCAGAGTCTTTCATGCAGAGCTGATACACAAGTTCTGTATGATCGTGAGTAGAAGTGGAATCATTAAACATCCTTAATGGATATTGAGAAATCTTTACAACACAACTCCAGCATTATTTAATTGGCTCAAATGGCTCTGAGCACTATGGGGCTTAACTTCTGAGGTTATCAGTCGCCTAGAACTTAGAACTACTTAAACCTAACTAACCTAAGGACATCACACGCATCCATGCCCGAGGCAGGATTCGAACCTGCGACCGTAGCGGTCGCGCGGTTCCAGACTGTGCGCCTAGAACCGCTCGCCCACCCCGGCCGGCAAGCATTATTTAAGAACAGTTCAGCAAAAATAATTATAGAATACATTAACATAAGTGTACGCCAAATTGTTTTACGTCATCGGTTTCATATAACTGACACAGTACGATGCCATGCAATAATGTCATTACCTAAATACGGGAACTGAACCACAATCTCTCTCTCTCTCTCTCTCTCTCTCTCTCTCTCTCTCTCATTCTTGGGAGAACTTTCGAAGAACTTCCAATCTACAGTCTTCGTTTGGCTTACTTTGAAACCCATTCTCACAAATTGTTCATGCCAGAAGAACGTGAACTTGCATTTTGACTCGGCCTGCCACCCCTCCCCCCGCCACCCATCCCCGTTTCCTCCCAGCCATTACATATTCAGCAAGACTAAGGGATCCTATGTTTTGAGGGTAATTGCTGTCTTATTATTATTACTATCGTGCGCTGAGTCGCCATTATAGACACTCACAGAGTCAGTGCACCAAGTGCCTTACAGAGGCCACCCACCAGTGTATTGGACGGAGTGCCATTAGCGTCTGTTCCAGCGAAACATAAACCTCGCAACCCGCAGTCCGCAGGTGTTACCGCAGGCGGCTTTGCAGCTGTCAGGCTGCCGGTCGGCGCTCCCCGCGTTTGCTTTGGGACTTCCCAGAGAGCTCACAAAAGGTCTTCCACCGCGTCTTTTCAGCCTGTTAGGCAATCCCAACACTGTCAGCCATCGTCTCATCGCTGGTGTTGCTTCGTGTGTCTATTTACAGCTTCTCTTCAAAGTTCACTGTACGTGAAACATTGGCAAACGTATTCTCGAGGATAGCAAACGCCCTGAGCGTAGAGGATCGCTTCTGAACTGCGTGAATGGCGGATGACAGAAAGGTTATTCCTTAAACGATTCATAAGTTGCGAGTACTAGCATACTGAGGACGAATGCTTGATCTGCTGAGCTTGTGCTCAACGTAAAATGTCATGGCCTGCAGAGGAAATCGATGCCAATGAAGAATAAGCCAGAGTAGCACACCTTCCGTAAAGCTGACACCGTTTCCGGAAGATGAGGGAGATATTTGTGATGTATGGTTTCCAATGTGTACCAATTCCTCCAAAGTAACTGAAAGGCCTACTACGTTATTTGAACGATAATCTATGGCTCTAAAAACAGGGTGTATACTACATACCATGTCATATGTTGGATAGACCATAAGAACTATTGAATAAAGACGTAAATAACACAAGAGTTACACCAAATTCAAGAAGCCAGCTAACCAGCTTTCGTCGAACACTGTCTCACTTGTGAGCCTAAAATTTAAATATGAAAATATCTTCAGCAATGTGGAGGCGACAAACGTTTTGGACTGTGGACAGGACGTAATCGAGATTAGAAATTTAGCTTAGGTAAAGCGGAGAGATCCGACACTCTGCTTAAATCAGCTCAGCAAACGTCTCTGCTCATAGTAAGTATATACAGATGGTCAGAAACAGTCCGAAAGGCTTGTAAGGGTGTTGTAGGGACTCCTAATCAAATTGCGTGCCTGTGTAATGTCGCCTCAGTTGTGCTACTGGAGTCGTGATTTCCTGTTAGAGAGGCCACACTTCATAGCAACTCACGCAAAGCCATCGAATAAAACAGAAGCAATATCTGGCATTCCCCTGGGAAGTGCTGTTTCTGATAAACGACACAGGAGAAAATCTGAACAGCCATCTTAGATTGTTTGCAGATGATGCTATCATTTACAGTCTCGTTAAGTTACCAAATGCAAAATGATTTAGACAACCAACATTTATTGGTCCAAAAGTGGCAATTGACACAAAATAATGAAAAGTGTGAACTCATCCAATCCGCTAAATTTGCGATACACGATAAATCACACAAATTAAAGACTTTAAATTCAACTAAATAATTGAAGATCACAAATACGAATAACTTAAATTGGAAGAATCTCATGCACAGTGTTGTGGGGAAGCCAAACTGAAGACTGCGATTTATTTCCAGAACGAAAATGCAACAGGTCTACTACAGATACTGCCTATAGCACATGTGTTAAGGCGTCGCAGAATAACCTCCATGGTACTAGAGAGAGCTGTAAAGAGTAAAAACTGCATAGTAACAGAGAAATTGGAGAACATCCAACAAAAACCTGAGTACGTAGGGTGTAAATGCTACTTTGAGACGAAAAGGTTGGGAGAGGAATTCGTGACGGGCCTCATCTAACCAGTCAGAAGATTGATGAATCTCCCCCCCCCCCCCCCCCCCCCCCCCCGCGCCCTCCAAAAAAAAATTAAGAAATACAAAAAGCGCTTACAGTTCACAGCTTGGTTGGAGCACAAACAGCGTGCAGCGAAATCTGCACTCAACAACTGATGAAGAAAACTAGGGAAATTGTCGAAGCATCGTGTACAGAAAAAATGTCAACTTGGCTGCTGACCCAACAATTCATAAACCAACTGTTAATGTGTTCCTTGAAAAATTAGGTTCTAGCCTAGATAGCTGTGTTGGAAGTTTCGTACGGAGAGTCATGAGGTTGTCGTTCTTGCAACTGCAGGAAGTTGGTGAACGCTAACATGTTTATCCCTCACTGTGAACCTTGCACCACGAATACGAAATTCTTTCACTTTCTACAGACGGAAGAACCGAAACCAGTACAGTCTCCAGTGGAAAACAGGTCACACTGAACGAGCCCCATCAGCAGTCTTTCTCGAAAGCTCAATTCATTTTATGTCAAACGGAATTCGATAACTGTATGTTCAAGCCAAATTATCATCGATGCATCAACATTATACGCGAATTGAGGTGTCAATCATTACAACAATGGCATTTTTCCCTGCGGCAAGATCTTCTCGTGAAATTTAGATTACCAGCATTCTCCTCCGATTGCGTCGCATTACTTGATAATTAATTTCCGTAGACTTTTCTCCCAAACTTTTCTTTGCAGTGCTTTATCAGATCATATTACTTTTAAAACCTTTCTGCAGCATCACACTTACTTACTTTCAGTTACTCCTTTTGTGACGTTCATATGATCCAAGCATCACTTCAGTACACTGCTGTGTTCCACATATACAGTTTCAGAAACTTCTTTAATTCCACGTCGACATTCGTCACTAGAAGAACCGTATTGTAGAAGAAAGTCTTTGCTGACATATTTTTATAGTTTTCCTGTCTTGGCCACCTTATGTAACGCTGCTTCTCGATTAGGTAAATTCTTTCACTGCTTCTAGTGTCTCCACCAACTAGCATGTTCGGCGGATCACTTTTATCCTTTCTGTTACTTTCGCCTTTGGTGTGTTCATTCGTAACTTCATGCGCTAGGTAGGACGTCGATCTCGTTCACATTTCGTGTGAATCCTTCCCGATAACTGTTAACAGAGCTGCGTCGTTTGTGAACCTTACGACTGATACCTCTTCCCCTTGAACTTTTATTCATATTCAGAAATTTTCTTTCATTTCGTTCAATGCTTTTTCAAGATACAAGTTAAAATTACAGCGATATTAAGTCCCGTACATTTCCCTTTCATTTTGTTCATTGCTTTTTCAAGATACAAGTAAAAATTACAGCGATATTAATTCCCGTACATTTCCTATCACACACTCTTGTCTGCTTATTTGCCATTTTTATTACTCCCACTTGTTATTTACAGCTGCTGTATGGTACACTTATATCTATGTCTGCACTCCGTAAATTACCAAACAGTGTGTGCGAACATTGTTGTACCTGTATAACACCACCCTCTTCCCCACCCCATTTGCGGAAGACATACTGGATGAGCGATTTTCAGTAGCCTTTCGCATGATCTGAAATTTCTCTAATTTTAACAGTGTGGTCATCATGCGGGAGATACGTTGAATAAAGTAATATCTTTCGTTACGTATTCTGGAACGTGGGCTCTTGGAATTTTGTAAGACTCCCTGCGATGCATAAAGTCTTTCTTGTTACATGTCCCATTGCAGTTCGTCGAGTATTTCTGAGCCCCTCACGCGGACCAAACAAACCTGTGGCGAAACGTCCAGTTCTTAATTGATTCTTTTCCACCTCATCCGTTAAAAATCAACTTGGTATGGACCTTAGGCCAATGAACCATCACCGTAAATTCGTCAAACAAGTGTTTTGTAAACGCCGTCTTCCTTAGGGTTCTCCCAGTACATTTGCGTCTGGTATCTGGTTTTCTGCGGCTACATTTATGCTGTGCAGGTCGCCTAGCCGGTGTAGGGGACATTGCTTTAACTCTTTTATTTCTAAATTTTTTTACTTAAAGTTTCGTATTCGAGTACAATTCGTTGTGGCCTTCTTGCCGAGTAGGATTGTCGCTTCCCGGGTTCCCGGGTTCGATTCCCGGCGGGGTCAGGGATTTTCTCTGCCTCGTGATGACTGGGTGCTGTGTGGTGTCCTTAGGTTAGTTAGGTTTAAGTAGTTCTAAGTTCTAGGGGACTGATGACCATAGATGTTAAGTCCCATAGTGCTCAGAGCCATTTGAACCATTTGATTGTCGCTTCAGCAAAGGTCGCTTGTTCCTCTGCAACGCGCTGACAAACAAGCCTCTAGCAATGCTGTGAGCGGCCCTCAGGGAGCATGAAGAGAAATTAGGTGCTGACTGCTGGCAGTTGGTAGAGCATCGGATCCAGACTGGACGCTCCCTCTGGCACTGGGTTTCAGCTGGCTATGACATTAACCATCTCCACTCCCTCGTTATTTTTCGGGCTTTGTATCGATACCAAGCCTAACCTGATCACTAGGATAAAATAAGAGAAATCAGGGCCCGCACAGAAAAATTTAAGTGTTCGTATCTCCCGCGCGCCGTTCGAGAGTGGAGAGGTAGACAGCTTGAAGGTGGTTCACCGAACCCTCTGCCAGGTACTTTATTGTGAATGGCAGAGTGATCACGTAGATGTAGATGTAAAACATCTTTGTTTGACCACCACGACTGGCTGACGGCCTCACAGGCTGATTTGTAGGCGCCCGTCTGTATTCCGTCAAGAGAATACATCAAGTTAATTTTTAAATACCTCTTTCATTATGAAACTTCCTTCAGATGACCACATCCCTGACTGTTCTGGTCAGAAACCACTCTAACCGTGTATAGTCTGATCATTCCACCTTAAATCCCTTAGATATTTGAAGGTTGTGCCTCTTTCCAGTGATTGATTGCCGATCGTGAAGTCAACCGATATCAGATCTATTCGCCTACTTACGAAAATTTCTCCGCTTTTATTTGTGTCTGGCCTCACAGGCTGATTTGTAGGCGCCCGTCTGTATTCCGTCAAGAGAATACATCAAGTTAATTTTTAAATACCTCTTTCATTATGAAACTCCCTTCAGATGACCACATCCCTGACTGTTCTGGTCAGAAACCACTCCAACCGTGTATAGTCTGATCATTCCACCTTAAATCCCTTAGATATTTGAAGGTTGTGCCTCTTTCCAGTGATTGATTGCCAATCGTGAAGTCAACCGATATCAGATCTATTCGCCCACTTACGAAAATTTCTCCGCTTTTATTTGTGTCTATGATCAGCTACTAATCACTGCACCTAGTACCGCTCACCTAAAACTCTAAAACTCCCTCTGTATTTCGTAACAAGCATCTAAATCTTCACCACCTTGTATTGAACGGCGTCAAATGCGAATAGCCTCATGGGGTTTTATCCATAAGGTCATTTATACGCGTCATGAACGCCAGGTCGTTTATATACGTCGTGCACGTCATATCATTTATATACAGGCCGACCATAAAAGAAGGTCGCATTTATAAATTTTGATGATATCAACTGTAACCGTTGTAGAGTGTTGATTCATGGTCATAATTAAATAGCAACCCAAACAATTTTAGATAAGCGCTCGTCTGAGTAATGCTTTGTTATTTTCTCGCTTATAGCGTTGTACATACGTAAAATGCCGACTCCTGAGCGTGAAGTGTTCTAGTTCTTAGCAGTTTCTTAAGAGTGAATCTACAATTTTTGTTCTACGTGCTTTCAAAATTTAATTGTGACCCCCATGTGGCAAAAACATCCGCCAATGGTGTAGTCAATTTTAAACGACGTGTGGGTACGTGCAGGAAAAATCACGGGACAACCAAAAGTGACCGAAGGGTATGTTGACCATGTCAGAGCGTCTTACCTTAGCAGCCCCAAGAAGTCTGTTCAGAATTGCCAAATACATCAGTATGGGAGGCTTTAAGAAAATGTTTACACGTATGTTCGTGTCAGTTACAGCTGGTACATGCTATAAATCCAGATGACTATTGTGTATGCAAGTGATGTGTTGCAGTAGGCATATGACGTTCTCAATTGTGTGGTGTTCAGTGATGAGGCAATTTTTCATCGAAGTGGGAAGATATCTAGGGGTCGAAACGTCCCCATGAACATGCAAAATGTCATAGAGCTTCTCCAAAACTAAACGTTTTCTGAGCTGTGTCACGATGTCAATTGTACGGACTACTATTTCCTTTTTTCGTGGTAGCTATGTAACAGGGGTGGTTTATTTGGATATACTGCAAAAATAGCTCTTTCGCCAATTAGAAGATGACCTGAAATTTTATTTTACAACGAGATTGAGCCCCTCCACATTGGAATTTTTTATTACGAGAGTGAAAATCGCAATGGTCAATATGACAGAGCTCTTTTCCGCTGACCTCAAGGCATGCGACTTCTTCCTTCGGGATTTTATAAAAGATCATGTCTACGTTCCTCCACTACCTAATGATTTGCCAGAGTTGAGACACAGAAGTAAAGAGGTTACTGCTTCCAATACTCCGCACTTGTCAACCAAAGTGTGGGAAGAACTGGATTTTAGGTTGATTGTAAGTTGTATAACTCAAGGTACACACTGAAACTAGGATAGTTTACCTTCAATTAGATGTGGCTATGATATATTGTAAAGAGTATAAATTAAACAGTTATAATGTATCACTGAAAGTGGGAGGCATGATGTTAAAATTTATTACTTCTTCATTACTGACACATTTTACAGACATTATGCACATATGCACACTGAATGTAACTGCAAAATTATATCACTGTACGACACATATTCAGGAGCTATGACGTGATAAACAATGAGGCGCGTGAAAAACTGCCCCAATATGCGCGACCTTTAAATTTATTACGTCTTTGCTACTGACTCTTTCGCAATAAATTTCGCAGACAGTATCCACATATGCCGCTGAATGTACCTACAATATCAGTTCCGGAGATATGACGTCATAAACAGTGAAATGTGTAAAAACTGTAGCGTTGTGCACAACGTTTAAATTCATTACGTCAATGCTACTAACGCCATTCGCAACACATGTACACACAGTGTCCACATATGCCACTGAATGTACGTACAAAATTACTTCATTGTACGACACATAGTTCAGGAGGTATGACGTCATAAACATTAAGCATAAGGCCAGACGCTGTGTAGTACAGGTATCTATAAATAAATATCTGGCCAACGGCGGGTTTGTCCGACATCGTGAATACATCGTACGTCAGTTTTATAAGGAACTCTTGTTTTTATACAATAAATACCAAAACGTAGAGACATAGGCCTACTGTGTATCTAATTTCCAGAATGACCATGGAAGACCGTTTAACAGATCAAAGTAAAATGCGTCTGGTGAGAAATACTCTCTTACTATATTTAAGGCGGAAAAATCAATAATAATGTAAAGTTCTCTTTTCTTTTCCCTTTAATTTTATTGTACATTTTAATGGCGTCCTTTTCTTTGTAACTAGTGACCAAAAGCATAATTGTTACACCGAAGCTGACGCTTCCAAATAAACCAAAATGTTTGATGTCGAAATAAGGGCTTACTGCAGTTTAAATAGCCGTCATAGCCAAATTCTGTCAACGATGATGACGCATACGATTATTCACAACGTAATTGTGGGTCCTGTACGACAGCTCAGGCACCGGTGCTCTGCAAGCTGCATGAAGCGCTAGCGTCCCAGTAGCGGTTGTGGCAGGTACTAATCACCACGGCCCGTTAGAGGTGAGCGCTGGAGCACTGAAGGACCCGGGTGACGGCTTGTGAATGCCGCGTAGGCTGCAGGCGCCACAGGCAGGTGTCCTAGAGGCGCCTTTGCAGGATCCGTTAGGCCCTAACGGTGGCAGGCGACGCTTCAATTAGAGGGGCTTTCTGGGAACTACGTCTGCTGGCATCTACAAAAGAACTCACCTTAGTGGGTAGTCGCGTAACGAAACAAAGGGATAAGATTTTACAATGTGATTGGGGATTTCATGGTAGGAAAGACGCAGCATGTTATCTTGGATGAAGAGCCATCGACAAATGTAGATGTAACTTCAGCTGTGCCCCAGGAAAAGTGTGTTGTGACCCTCGACGTTCACGTTATATACTCACTTAGTTAGAATAGATCCAGGACAGGTATTCTTTTAAAAAAATGGAAAATTGAACTTACTAATTATCCCAGCTCCTATCGAAGTATTCTCCTTGGTTATCCATAAAGAGTTGCCAAAAATTTTCAGTTGAGATGCTTGTAAGCTCATTTGCCGCAGCCCGTTGGATAACTGCGATTTGTTGATGAAGCTTTCTTCAGTCGCCTTTTCAATTGCGTAAACAAGAAAAAATCGCAAGGCGAGAGGTCGGGCGAATATGGCAAATGTGGGATGGCAATGACAGAATGTCTGGCCAGAAACTCGGTAACATGGGGTCTTGCAGTGTGCCGGCCTCTGTGACCAAGGGGTTCTAGACGCTTCAGTCCGGAACCGCGCTCCTGCTACGGTCGCAGGTTCGAATCCTGCCTCGGACATGGATGTGAGTGATGTCCTTAGATTAATTAGGCTTAAGTAACTCTAAGTCTAGGTGACTGATGACCTCAGATGTTAAGTCCCATAGTGCTTAGAGCCATTTGAACCATTAGAACCATCTTGCAGTGTCATGCAGTAAGTACCAGTCTTGTGAATATCACAAATAGCTTTTCGCAAACGTTTCAAGTATTAGATGTAAAGAGTTTGACTCGCTGTTTGACCTAGAGGAAGATACTGACGGTGAACTAATACTTTAACATCAAAGAAAGCGATCAACATTATCTTTGCTCTCGAAGGTTGTCATTTGACTTTTAGAGGCTGGTGATTCTGGACTCCGCCATTTAGCAGTTTAATGACGCCTTGTGCCCAGCAATAATCTTTGACAGAAATGTGGGCTCGCCCAGTAGTTCGGCAAAGATTCTTCGCCCTTCTTCTTTCTGTTAGTGTGTGAGGGAGGAGTTTTGCATTAAGTTTCGTTTTCACTAAATCTTCGCGTAAAATCTTACGACACACATCGCATTCAAATTAAGTACTTCTGATATCGCACACACAGTTTCATGGCGGTCTTCTTGCAATAACTGCCTTACTTTCTCCACGTTTGCATCGATATGTGCTGTGCACGGACGACCAGCTCTGTGATAGTCTTGCACTGAATCTCTGCCTTCACGAAACCTTTTCTGCCACTCAAAAACACGACTTCTTGAAAGTGCCTCGCTTTCATATGCTTCCATAATCATTATCCACGTTTCACTAGGGGCTTTCCCGAGCTTACTACAGAACTTAATGTTCACTCTTTGCTCACAATCGGCATCCACTTTGTCAATGTAACTAATGCGCCAAGAATCCAAACAGTGTGTTACCCTGCCACACACTGAGTTTGCGCGGGAACATGGACAAGGTAATTTCAAAGACGGACACGTAGCAAGTAACATAAAAACAACATTTGTTCCTTTTTAGTTTTGAAAACTCAGAAATAAAAAAAAATCTTTCCTGGAACTTCTCTGACAAAGGGAGTATTAATGAGCTGGAAGACAAATTTAATAGCAAGCTTCTATGAATTATGCAGTTGTCTACTGTGAAGTACGGTCTAAAAAAGGCAGCACAAATATTCAGAGTTTGATGAGATTTAAAATGGTACCGAGATTGGTTCAAATGGTTCAAATGGCTCTGAGCACTATGCGACTTAACTTCTGAGGTCATCAGTCGCCTAGAACTTAGAACTAATTAAACCTAACTAACCTAAGGACATCACACACATCCATGCCCGAGGCAGGATTCGAACCTGCGGTCACGCGGTTCCAGACTGAAGCGCCTTTAACCGCACGGCCACACCGGCCGGCGTACCGAGATTGGAAAATTGCATTAAATGTTCAGAAATGTACAACTTTGCTCTTCACAAAACGCTAAAACTTTGTATCCTCTGCCTACAAAATCAGTGAGTCGCAGCTAGAATCAGTGAACTCACACTGGGTGGTTATTATTAAAGTGCAGCTACTGCCGGAGGTCCAGTGAGGGCCGTAATTATCGTATGGCAACGAAACTTGATAAACATGCTAATGTGTTAATGCGGAACCGATTTACGCTGGAAAAAATTATTTCCAATTGTGACCAGCAGGTGCAAATCTGGCGCTGTCCAGCATCTCGTTGACGTCTCTATTGCTCATACTGAAAAATCGTGTGGGCGTTAATTAATAATAAAAATCAACACCATGCCTTCCTCACTTGTTTTACCTTTTCTGTCATTCATTCCTAATTCATTACACATAGCAACATTTCTATGCATCTTTCTTGCATTCACAGCACCATATTTGCACCTGGTGGGCAACACTGAAGCTAATTTTTTCTAGCGTACAACGGGTCTGCATTAACGTATTAGAATATATACCAAGTTTAGCTGCCATACGATAATTGCAGCATACTCTGTGGGTAGCTGCACTTCAATTATAACCACACAGTACAAATCCCTGACTGTAATAATTCGTTGGGATATGAAATCGAATCATCACATAGGCTCAAGCGTAGCTAAAGGAGATGGTAAAATCTGATTCATTGTTAGGCAACTGGCAAAATGCAATATCTGTAGAGGGGTTTGCTTACAAAAGTCTCTTCCGATCTATGCAATAATATTATTCGACTGTGTGGGACACATACCAAATACGACTAACAGTGAATACTGATACAAACGAAACGTTGATACGAAACAAGGCAGCGCGATTGGTCGAAGGTTTGTTTAACTCTCAGCAGAGTGTCGACGAGATGCTGAAAAGCATTAACTGGCATATTCTTAAAAACATCCGCCAAACATCAAGTTAAAGCCTACTTACAGACGTTCAGTTTCCAGTATTAAGTTAGTAGACTAGAACGCCCTGTGTACCGCTCCCGTTGAGAACTCGAATACGCCGATGAGCGCCTGTACGTATCTGTATCACTAAACGTATAACATCGTTCATCGTCCCATTTGCAGGTTGTCCATCCAACGTCTGCCAGCGGCAACAAAAATTTGATTTTCGGTATTTCGGCTACTTGACTGATTATTGTATTCGTATGAAATTCTTTGCAATGGGTTTTACATTTTAAGCCTTATTATAACCGTGAGTCAAACAAAATTGGACTATATCATGTGAAAAAACAATTTAACCACAGTTCCCTAAGTACTCCATCCCATAAAATTTAGATGCCAAACAGCCCTGATAAAAAGGTGACATTTTCATGGTACGCCCGTGACAAATTGGGGCATTACTCTACTCCCGATTAGGAGGTATTGCTGATAGCAATATTGATTGATCTGTCTTGGATATATAGTTAGATACGCAAACAATTATTTTCTGAAACAATTGAATTGAATAAATTATTCACATACCTCACTGCATAAAAGAAATACGAAATAAATAAATCATTAAATTCTATAACACTCGAAGAATTTCAGTTGATGGCACATTATTATTTGAGTTCGCCGTTTTATAATGACAAAAAAATAATCGCAACGAATAATCGAACGCTGAATGCCCGTCTTTGCCTGTCTATACCTGTTTTTCTCTGTACGGTCGGTCGTTGGGTTAACAAGTGTTTGCCTCGTGGCGTGCTTATAGAAGGGAATCCCAGAAATCAGGAACGTTCACGTTACGTTGTTTTAAGTGAGCCTAAAAGTCTACGAACATTGTGCAACAAATGTAAATCCGTCTAAGTTACGTCCTTCTGAATTTGTATGGACACACGTAAGTATTTTCATATCCATACTGTGATCTTTAATGTAAATCCATAACTGAATGAGTTTTAATACATCGCTTTTCTATTCTTTTCATTTTCCATGTGCACTCGTAGCCCCTTTTTGTGTTCTCACGATCCCACATACCATCTCGTTTAACATATTTGCTAATTTTTTGTTTCTGCTCGCTTCTCGACTGTTCACGACTCTTTCCTTATTGGTCAAGGACTTTCCTTTTGCAGCTGCATCGTTTCTCAACGGGTGAGACTCAACCTTTCTGGTATAGTGGAGTTATGGGTGACCGCCAAAAAAACTCCTCGAGTATTCGCTAGTGGTTCCCAGAAGAGGAAATTGCAAGTAGAACGCAAAAAGAAAACTGAAGAAACTTTAAATAAAACATCCAAAGTAACGAATTATTTTATCACGTCAAACAGACAAGAAGTTTCACAAATTTGTAAAAATACAAGAGTAAATTCAACAGTAAACGAATATTTGGTGGATAGAATTCAAGATATCCAGATGTGGCATCGGACGACGCCACATCATTGTCGAAAACTTGTAATCATAATCAAGAGCAAGCAGAATTTCGTGGTTTCAAAAATGACATTGGTCGTTGGCCTGACAATGTTACAGAAAGAATTATGAAATATTGGGCGGAAAAAGGTCCCACAGAACTTCAAAACTGTGATTAAGTATCTTAGCAGAATTCAGGTCTACAAGATCAGTCGCGAGATAATTCAAACTTTGAATCAAGAGACTGTCAATTGATTTTGGCTTTGTTTTTCTCCAACTACAGGCATAATATATTGCTAGGTGTGTGAGTGAATGCCCACTCAAAACACTAAATTAAGTGTAGAAGGCGACTAGAAGCATACATCTGAACGTCTATATGAGCATGAGATTGCAAAGACTCCCTTGGAATCGATAATGACCTCAACGTGACGCGACGGGGAAAAATTACAGGGCGCATCACGAGCTAGCGATACAAGAGGCGCAACAAATCCAGTAGTGACAGATAATCCAAGAATTATCGTTAGTTACTGAACGCGAATTTACTTTCCAAGGTGGTGACGAAATTATTGGTTCACCGAGAAATGGACATTTCCTCGGTATTTTGCGATTGTTAGCCGCAACCCACTTGAAAGAGCATGCAAACAAAGGGAGTGGTCATGTCATTTACCTTACTTATGTGATTTCTGAGAACCTGATCAGTTCCATGGGTTATGAAGTCCTCAATGAAATAATACCGAGAATTGAAAAATCTAAGTGTTATTCGGTGCCGGTAGACTCTGCCCGACGAACTTCATGTCGATCAGCTGCCTACAGTTGTTCGATATTTTGAAGGATCGATGCCAAAGGTAAGATTTCTCACTTTTTTATCAAACTGCGCAAATATTGGTGAAGTCACAGCAAACGCTTTACTTAATTGTTTATGCGACATACTCGACTGCTGTAGCCAATAATACGTTAATGCTACAAATATAAGTGGCAAATAAAAGGGATGCAAGCTTTGAATTTGGGGAAGTGTATGGATGTTTGTACCATTTGCGATCATCTCTTAATTTAGGCGGAAAAGTAGCTAGTAGCTCCTGCTCATCAGCTGTTCAAATTCTTCGATTTCATTCAGAATTTGTATACATTTCACAGCAGGTACAAAAGAAAACCGAACTTTAGCCGAAAAATTATGTCAGAAAAAAATGACGGTTTTACGTGTTGAAAAAGCTGGTTTTGTCAAAATGAAGTTACGAAAGCCATTGTTAGCGGTTACACCGAAATCAAATAAGCTCTAACCAGCAAATCCTTTGATAAGTAGTAAAAAGGCATCGTGATAAGTGAAGCAACGCGTATTTTGGAAAAGATGAATATTTTCAATTTTTTGGAACGACGTTTTGCAACGATTCGATGCTACAAAAAAGATGTTGCAACACCTGAAAATGATTCTTGCTCCAATGTTTGCATTGGAATCATCGAAATAATTTGTTGGATCCAAAAGAGACAAGTTTGATAAATACGAAGAAGTAGCTAACGGATTATCAAATACTGAACAGTACGTACAGTCACGCACCAGAGCTAGAAATGTGAGGTTGAATCAGCTCGATCATATGAAAGTGAATGAGGCTAACGCTAACCTGTCACCAAAAGAGATATTTAAAACGTCAACTTTTATCCCAGTGATCGATGAGCTACGCGCTTCTCCTATTGAAAGATTGCACGCATACGATGCTGTCCATTCGTGATCTAGATTTTTCAGCTAGTTTTAGGAGACGGATGCTGCAAATTTGTTTTCGCTGTAAAAGAATTGCTAAAACTATACAACGACGATTTTGAGCCTAGTCTTGGTAATGAGTTGGTTTAGTTTGTATCATAGGTACATTTATATAAAAACGATTATCGAAACGGCCAACCTAAAGAGTTGTTCTACTATTAAATTCTTAACAATCGAAATTTTAGTCATTCCCAAGCATTAAAATTATACTGAGAATGACTTGGTTTTAAAGGTCTCTAGCTGTACTGAAGGGATCTGATTTTCAAAAATAAAAATTGTAAAAAATAGGCTGAAAAGCAAAACGCTTATCAACGTTGTCTCTATTCAGCACAGAAAGTGATTTATTTACTCCAGGAGCTGGATTTCATCGTAATCATCAATGATTTTTTGTCGTAATTTGGTTTACTTCTACAATTTTTTTGTTTTGTCATTTTAACATTTATTCTCACAATAAATTTTTGAAACATTCGAAAGAAAAAAGTTATTTAACCTATTTAAAAATGATTAGAGGCCTCCACTGCTTTGTTTTCTCAGGGCCTCCACACCTCTAAATCTGGCAATGAATAAACGGCCACGAATATTTTTCTTCGGGTTTCCAGAGACAAGGAAATGACATAAGGAGAGATCGGGACTGTATGGAGGATGTGTAAGCGCTTCCCAAGTTGCCAAGATTGTTTCGATTATGCAGCGGAAGACCAGACGAAACTGAAAGTTTACTATGCCGACGTAAGAGAGAAGAGTAATAACTATAAAACTTCGGGCTATGAGGCAGTGATCGATGGATAAAACTATTCGCTTGCATTTCGTCGTCGTCTGCGGGAGACATTCTCAGCTCAGAGATAACACACTGTAATCTCCATGGCAGCGTGTTACCTTTGAGGATGAATCCCGCAAACGAGGACTAAACGTAAGTGAACAGTTTTATCCGTCGATCTCAACCCGGAAATGATAACAGAAGGAAACACAGACCACGGACGCCTAATTTAAACTAATGAACAGAGAATGGAGGCAACTGACTTCTAAAAGAAATAATTACATTTAAGAAATATAGTGTTTTAACACCAAAACTAAGTGTTTCTGCAGTTCGTTGTAAATAACTGCTTTATCTACGTCAAGTGGTGTAATTAAAATTTATTCCCATGCCGGGAATCGAACCCGGGCCTGCTGGGTGAAAGCCAGCTATCCTAGCCACTAGACCACATGGGAGGCGAAGCAATTTGTTCATACCAAGGCTTAAGTCTCGTTGGGATTATCGTGCCACTCAATTGCATGCCGCAGGCTTCGAAGGCGATTTAGAACTGTCACTGATCATTCGGAACAGTATGATCTATGAGTGAGGTCATTTGAAAACAAATAAAATGACAAAAGGCAGCTTGTTCCGAAAATTAACTGAGCAATAAAATTACACATGTGAATTTCTCTACGACGACTACAATGCAATAACTTAAATAGAAAACATCTGACAGTATATATATATATATATATATATATATATATATATATATATATATATATTGTAATCATTAAAATTCTAAGAACATTTCTCAATTCCTCTCGTTTGACTAGTCGCAGACTTCTACGACAAACTTTAGTGTAAGAAAAATTCGGAAAATAACTTAAATACCAGGTACTGTAGTCGGACCAAAATTACTTTCGGGTTGACAGCGTGTGCGGGGGAAACCCACGCATGCCCGGAGCACTTTCCGCCAATAGCCCGCTACATGCAGCTACAGCTAAGCAAGTTCCCCAAGTTGCCAAACCCTTACCACCCACACTTCCCACTTGTAGTGGGCTTCCGTTACAGCCAGCTTGCTGTCTTGTGTTATCACTGCGGCCTGTGATTTTCTGTGTGTTCGTTTTTACTGTCGTAGGACTTATTCTTTTACTTGTTGTTGCCATTATTCGTTGTTACTGTTATTCTTTGTTTCCGTTACTCGTCGTTACTGTTATTCTGTTACTCGTTGTGTGCTACTGAACGATGTTAAGCGGGAAGTTCGTCGAAAGTTAAGAGGTGGAAAAGTTTGACGTCGTTCTTTTGGCTACACGAGGCCATCCAAGAGAAATGGTTTGCGCGTTACGCGCCTACTTTGGGAATGAAAAACTTAATGGTGGCCCGCTGCTCTCCTTTACCTAAATGATCGACAGAACTGCTGCGGCTTTGAATATACACAAAAACACTGTTGTGATGATTAGGAAGGAAACGTTCGAGAGAGAAAAGGATGCTGAAGAACCATCAAAACATATCGCCCCTGGCCAAAAAAAAAGACGTCGTATGGATAAGCGGATTACCAATGCCGATTCGTTTGCAGAGGATGCGATTGGTCGTCATGTTTGTGATTATTATCACAGGAAGGAGCATCCTACGCTCAAGAAGTTACTGGGCGCACTTAAAGAATCAGGATTTCCTCAAGGCAGTTGTACATCCTTGCCCACAGTTTTACACAACGTTGGCTTTCACTAAGGACATTTTTGTGGCCATAAGCTGTCGATGCAGAGGGAGGATATAGTTGCATCACGATGCCGATTTTCAAAGGACATTTGTAGCATAAATATCGACGAAATGGTGTGGCTTGACAAAGCCTAGGTGAATTCTGGTCACGCAGTCAAGTAGGGCTTGGCAGACGGCACAGCTAAAAAAACAATGGCAATGCCTTCTGGCATGGGGAGCAGACTTATTATTCTTCATGTAGGCACCTCGTAAGGTTTTGTCTCAAACAGTCTCCTGCTTTTTAAATCAAAGAAAACAGGAAATTATCACGAACAAATGAACCGCTTTACATCAACAAAGTGGTTCGAAGATTCACTAGTACTAAATCTTGGAAAACAATCAACAACTGTTCTAGATAATGCTCCTTACCATTCAGTTGTTGACAAGGCACCTACATTGGCAAACCGAAAGTAGTCAATGAGTGATTGGCTTCAGCATTATGGTCGATGTAAGTGATGGTCTGAGAAAGATGGAGCTTAAGAAAAAATCTCTCTCTCCACAAGCTACAGTTCCCCCTAAACTAAATCGACGAACTGGGAGAAAAACATGGGCATACAGTCATGAGGCTACTAACTTGTTGTTGTTGTTGTGGTCTTCAGTCCTGAGACTGGTTTGATGCAGCTCTCCATGCTACTCTATCCTGTGCAAGCTTTTTCATCTCCCAGTACCTACTGCAACCTACATCCTTCTGAATCTGCTTAGTGTATTCATCTCTTGGTCTCCCTCTACGATTTTTACCCTCCACGCTGCCCTCCAATATTAAATTTGTGATCCCTTGATGCCTCAGAACATGTCCTACCAACCGATCCCTTCTTCTGGTCAAGTTGTGCCACAAACTTCTCTTCTCCCCAATCCTATTCAATACTTCCTCATTAGTTATGTGATCTACCCATCTAATCAGCATTCTTCTGTAGCACCACATTTCGAAAGCTTCTATTCTCTTCTTGTCCAAACTATTTATCGTCCATGTATCACTTCCATACATGGCTACACTCCATACGAATATTTTCAGAAATGACTTCCTGACACTTAAATCAATACTGGATGTTAACAAATTTCTCTTCTTCAGAAACGCTTTCCTTGCCATTGCCAGCCTACATTTTATATCCTCTCTACTTCGACCATCATCAGTTATTTTGCTCCCCAAATAGCAAAACTCCTTTACTACTTTAAGTGCCTCATTTCCTAATCTAATTCCCTCAGCATCACCCGACTTAATTAGGCTACATTCCATTATCCTTGTTTTGCTTTTGTTGATGTTCATCTTATATCCTCCTTTCAAGACACTGTCCATTCCATTCAACTGCTCTTCCAAGTCCTTTGCTGTCTCTGACAGAATTACAATGTCATCGGCGAACCTCAAAGTTTTTATTTCTTCTCCATGGATTTTAATACCTACTCCGAATTTTTCTTTTGTTTCCTTTACTGCTTGCTCAATATACAGATTGAACAACATCGGGGAGAGGCTACAACCCTGTCTTACTCCCTTCCCAACCACTGCTTCCCTTTCATGTCCCTCGACTCTTATAACTGCCATCTGGTTTCTGTACAAATCATAAATAGCCTTTCGCTCCCTGTATTTTACCCCTGCCACCTTCAGAATTTGAAAGAGAGTATTCCAGTCAACATTGTCAAAAGCTTTCTCTAAGTCTACAAATGCTAGAAACGTAGGTTTGCCTTTCCTTAATCTTTCTTCTAAGATAAGTCGTAAGGTCAGTATTGCCTCACGTGTTCCAGTGTTTCTACGGAATCCAAACTGATCTTCCCCGAGGTTGGCTTCTACTAGTTTTTCCATTCATCTGTAAAGAATTCGTGTTAGTATTTTGCAGCTGTGACTTATTACACTGATAGTTCGGTAATTTTCACATCTGTCAACACCTGCTTTCTTTGGGATTGGAATTATTATATTCTTCTTGAAGTCTGACAGAATTTCGCCTGTCTCATACATCTTGCTCACCAGATGGTAGAGATTTGTCAGGACTGGCTCTCCCAAGGCCGTCAGTAGTTCCAATGGAATGTTGTCTACTCAAGGGGCCTTGTTTCGACTCAGGTCTTTCAGTGCTCTGTCAAACTCTTCACGCAGTATCATATCTCCCATTTCATCTTCATCTACATCCTCTTCCATTTCCATAATATTGTCCTCACGTACATCGCCCTTGTTTAGACCCTCTATATACTCCTTCCACCTTTCTGCTTTCCCTTCTTTGCTTAGAACTGGGTTTCCATCTGAGCTCTTGATATTCATACAAGTCGTTCTCTTATCTCCAAAGGTCTCTTTAATTTTCCTGTAGGCAGTATCTATCTTACCCCTAGTGAGATAGGCCTCTACATCCTTACATTTGTCCTCTAGCCATCCCTGCTTAGTCATTTTGCACTTCCTGTCGATCTCATTTTTGAGATGTTTGTATTCCTTTTTGTCTGCTTCATTTACTGCATTTTTATATTTTCTCCTTTCATCAATTAAATTCAATATTTCTTCTGTTACCCAAGGATTTCTACTAGCCCTCGTCTTTTTACCTACTTGATCCTCTGCTGCCTTCACTACTTCATCCCTCAAAGCTACCCATTCTTCTTCTACTGTATTTCTTTCCCCCATTCCTGTTCCCTTATGCTCTCCCTGAAACTCCCTACAACCTCTGGTTCTTTCAGTTTATCCAGGTCCCATCTCGTTAAATTCCCACCTTTTTGCAGTTTCTTCAGTTTTAATCTACAGGTCATAACCAATACATTGTGGTCAGAGTCCACATCTGCCCCTGGAAATGTCTTACAGTTTAAAACCTGGTTCCTAAATCTCTGTCTTACCATTATATAATCTATCTGATACCTTTTAGTATCTCCAGGGTTCTTCCATGTATACAACCTTCTTTCATGATTCTTAATCCAAGTGTTAGCTATGATTATGTTGTGCTCTGTGCAAAATTCTACCAGGCGGCTTCCTCTTTCATTTCTTAGCCCCAATCCATATTCGCCTACTATGTTTCCTTCTCTCCCTTTTCCTACGCTCGAATTCCAGTCACCCATGACTATTAAATTTTCATCTCCCTTCACAATCTGAATAATTTCTTTTATTTCATCATACATTTCTTCAATTTCTTCGTCATCTGCAGAGCCAGTTGGCATATAAACTTGTACTACTGTAGTAGGTGTGGAATAGAGTTGCTATGGACCCCAATTAAAGGTTACGTTTCCAGGAATAATAATAATTTTACCCTCTCTGCAGTCGAAGCACTCACTAGAGAAGCTGTTAGAAACGTCACCGCTGACGATTGGAAGAAAACCGTCAAACACACGCAGAGTATCATCCAAAGAGCATGGTAAAATGAAGCTCTTTTGGAAAATTCAATGGAGGAGATGATAGTTTCATAAAATGACAACAGTGACAGTGATAGCGACACTTCAATAATCCGTCATAGCAAATAATATCAATTGAGTTTTTCCATTATCCCTGTAAAAATGGAGCGTAGGCGGATCCAGCTACATGTTCGGCGTACCCAATTTATTTCTGTAAGTAACTACATAACAAAATTATGTCGTCGTAAGTTCTGAAATTGTAATAAGAAGTACTTCATAGCAGCTAATTCCAAAGGAAGTTCATCTCAGGAATTCAGTATGTATCACACAAAATTAATATTACTGTTTACAATATAACTGCTGTAACACAGAGGCCCTGTTATTTGTATAGCTTTTCTTCTTTCTAAACAACAGAAATTGAATTATTTAAGATACGTTTTCCCACTGTGATAAACATGCTTAATTTTTTGCTGTGTTTGAATTAAGTATGCGGATTAGAAAAATTAATTACCATTATAAGCCTACAGGGATCTGTTTCTCGTGCCGAAATTGTGCGGGCGCTAGACAATTACTTCACGCGGGAGTGGGCCATAGTGCATCATATTTACCTCATATTGTCTCACATTAGAGGTCTCAGAGTGCTGGTTTCGAACATATGAAAATATAATGTATTCTTAAGATTGCATTCTCATAATGTATTTACGTAACTTCAGTGGCAAAAAAGTTTCCCGCATGTCGAAAATTCGATAACGTCGTGAGAACGCGCACTTCTGTAAACTGTTCTCATATCCCCTTAACACTGTAATTTGTTGCCACAGATAAAACTAAAATCGAAACGTATATATCTCTTTTCGAACACACTGATGCAGTTTCCATATTTCTAAAATGAACAGTTTGTCTGTTCGAGCGAGCTGAATGAAATGTAAGATTACGCGTGTGTTCCGTGCGGGACGTGGTAACTCTGTTCCGCGCCTCCACGTGCTCCGCCAAGTGGCAATCCCGAAGTGGCTGTGGACAGACTATTGAAGAAAGGCGCTGAGATCCCGCAGAAACCTGGTAGAAATATTCAAAAGTCAGTTTTCGGAGCATAAAATTCTATATTTTTCAGTCCACTGTACATCCGTTTCCTAGAGATCGTGACGATAAAATTAAAGTGAAACATCTTCCATTGCAGAGTACAAGCAATCTCCATCAGAGAACGGATTGCGAAGAAACTTTCATATTATATGCGCGATAAAACATCCATTCACAGTGGTTCGCGGCACGCAGATATACAATTCAGAGAGTAAAGAGGAAACTAGACACAGTGGTTCAAAGAATAACTGGCATAGGACTCAAGCATACGTCGTGGTGACGGAAGTACAAGTACCGGTACTGGAATCACTTTAAAGAGGAGCAGAATTAAAACGCCGATGCAGGCGATCAGACTTACATTTTTGAAATTAAATACTTTAGAATAATAATTTTGCAAATTAAAAAGTGTTGATTTCGACCTGAAAAACAGAATAACCGAAGACACCGTATGGCTTACGAAACTTGCGATACGACCCCCTGACCGATTATCATCTTCAGTTTTCTGCTGCATTAGCAGCTCCTTTGGATCTCTATTTCCTGCGAAGCATTGCTTCCTTCTTAACGTTACTTTATGTGCTGACCACCAGCACATCACCCAGGATCTGAAATCTCTACCTCCCTCGTCTGCTCTTTCCTTCCACATATCCTTCTAAAGCTCTTTCTTCGTTCTTAATGTGTGTCCACTCCAGTTTCTTTTCCCTCTTTTCATCACATCCAGTAATTTGTCTATGCTGTCTCACAGTTCTCAGTACCGGTATACATTTCACGCTCTATCCACCCATCTTATTCTTCCCATCTTCCGCACATGCCCACATCTGTTCTTCCTCAGTGTTCACGTTTCAACACCATAAAGGACGACATTCCATACAAAACATTTTACTGCCGAAAACACAACCTTCTTAAAAAAAGGCCTCTTTCACCATTGCTATCTTTGTTTTAATTTAAGTGCTGCTCTTCCATTCGCTTTCTATCCTTTTCTAATATTTCTCCATTCAACAATATCTTTACACTTTTTATCTCCTCCCGCGGGCATTACCTTTATTTTGTTTGAATTGATTTTAATTCCATAACTCTTTCCTGTAGTTTCACTGGTTCTCACTGCATTTTCATGATTCTAGAAGGACTGAGAGAGGACAAGTTACTCTTTCACCTATTTTTCATAAAGATTTTGTTACAACGTTATGCAACTTGAGTGAGGCTCTAGAAAGTTAACGGCCTGAGCAGGTGTTGATGGAGCCTGGCACGGCACTAAAAGCGTGAGGTATTTTTGTAGTTCTTAATTCGTAGAAACGGCATGTTGGAAGTTGAAATCAAATGGTGGCGAGCCCATTACTCTGTAAATATTGCTGGACAGGCCCACAGCTGCACAGGGAAGACAGAGCACCCCCTAGTCAAGACAGGACAATGCCACTGCACCTACATTGGCGCAAACCGAAGGCTGGGTTGGGGGAGATGGAATGAAGAGACGCATCTACACAGTGGAAGCATAAACCAGGCATTGTGTGCAGCGCCACACCTGATAAAAATTCACAAGTTTTCGTGTTCGCTGATATTGCAAATAGACCTGTGACCCCCTTCCATTGGCCACCTCAGACATATAAGAAACTCTGGCGTCTTAGAAACGTTTAGAGATAGAATCTTTACGACACTTCATACCTAGGACTAACATCCTCCAAGGCAAAGGCAATTTAGATAAAGATCTTTAAGATCGGATCTGTTCACTTGTTGCTGTGGGAAGCGATACAACTTCGAAGAAAAACACCTTCTCCCACCGTGAAAACTTAAAAAACGCCAGTAATTGGCGGTTTCTTTTTTTTTTTTTTCTCTAGAGACGCAGGTTTCTCAATTCTTGTGATCGTTCGACATGAGTTTGTGCTGTCGTGTGGGAGGGGAGATTTAGTGCCTATAAAGCCATGTGATTGGCTCCAGACGGGGTGAAGGCATTGTCGATCTTGCACTTTGCGGAAAAAACGTAAGTGGTTTTATCTGGAGTGGTGCGAGGCACTCGGCTTCTGGACTTCAGTCTGGAAGCATCTTCTGGTTGAAGCTCTGGCATGTGTGGTTGGTACTTGGGACCTGTCCTAAGACTGATTTCACTTGCAAGTACTTAGAGTGAGGAGCCTGTGGTGAAGTTCTTATTGTACTGACAGTGTGACTTGAAACGCCTCGGATTACTAATTTGTCGAGGGCACACTTACTCGTGTTTAGTTCACCAGTCTTGATGTTTGGTATCCTTGTGTGCTAAGTTGTATAAGAGTCAAATTTGTCCTTGGTATGACCAGCGAATGGCTGTGTCACACACTGAAATCTGCCATGATTTCAGGGCTCCGGTGGTCTGCCTGATCGCTAGACCATGAGATTTTGCATTTGTTTCGTGGCCGCGATTGATCCACAGGTTCCGCCTTACGCCTCGCCCCTGCCACACACATCTCGCCAGCTGCCATTTACATCGCTGCACAAAGCAAACAGGGTAACGTACTGCTACTCCGGGATTGTCAGGGCGTACAAATCACAATCGCCACTTTTTCTCAGCTGCACCTATATAGAATTCTGTAGATTATCGATCATAGTCTGCTCAGCATCGGATCAATTCAAACAGCATTACCCATATTTTTAGGGCCAGAGTACTTAACCCATTTTCTCCACCCAGGATCCTTATCCATTGTGGGTTTAAAACACCTGTAAGTTTTTTATGATGTTCTATTATAACGTGTTTTGCATCAATTATGTCGGCCTTTGTTTTTGGGAAAATAAATGTTGTCAGTAAACTAGATTTTGCATGTATGCTCAATCAATTATTTTTTTTATATAGTCACCCCAAGTGTTAACTTTCATTGTGGCGTCCCATGTCAGGATTACCTTTCACTGTGGCGACCCTGCCAGGATCTTGGATTGATGGCACCTTCTGTGACCGTCAGATCATAGATAGTGTTGCATAGTGAAATTTTGGTTCCCCATGCTTAGTGTGGTGCACTGGGTAGAACAGATTCGCGTTGCTGATGCCTAGACATAGTTCTGATAGTTAATTACTGTATGTGTGTATTTTCATGTTTTGATTGTGACTTCTGTGTCACTTGATTCTTTGTTTCTGGCGGTGAATGGTGTTGTGCTGATTTGTTAGGATAGATTGAGATTTTTATTTGTTAGCATAGACAAGCGTGCTGTTACTCGTATTCGTTGTCAGGAACTAAGAATCAGTAGCTCACGGGAGTGTAATTTAAAGTAGAATCTGAGTGGGCTAGAAATGTGTAGTGTTTAAATTCGTTTGGGTCAGAATTAGAGTGCATGCTTACAAGAAGCAAGGCACGTTTGCTACAGAGTAGTGGAAGTAATTGTGTTTTGTTAACCATGGATCCATTTCAGATTATTAGTGATGACCCAGCAGATATTACACGGGATTCTCAAGTAAATGCAGTTGCAGACCGGGCAGAAATGTCGAATGTAGAACCTGCAGAGTATGATGACACGTCTCAGTCAAGTCTGAAAAGTGAACAGGAGACCGCAGCAGAACGAAATGTAGGCACTGCTGGTACGAGACGCACCATCAGTGAAACTGGCAGACCAGAATCATGAACAAAATCTCACAGGATGACAGAATCTCGTTCATCTAGTCCTGGATGTGTTAGCAGTGTATCTCAGTTTGAGGTTCCCATGCAATTCATGCAAGAGGCAGAAAGGAAGAGGCAAGAGGCAGAAAGGAAGAGGCAAGAGGCAGAAAGGAAGAGACAAGAGGCAGAGAAAAAGAGATGGGAGGAAGAGGAGGAAAGACACAAATTAGTCATAAGAACGGTCACAGACGGTATAGATTGAATAAAGAAAGAGATCGCAGTAATCCAAGAAGAGCTAGACAATGTCAAGAAAACGACAGTAGAAACGCTTGAGGTCGGGGACCAAGTGAAGTGCGATGCCAAAACAGCGCGATTGGTAGCGCAAGTAGCACGAAAGGACGCATCAGTGGCCAAAGAACAAGTTAAACTGGCAACAACTGAGGTGTGTAAGACAAAAAAGGCACCTGCAACTCTCCAAAAGCAAGGCAAAAAAAAAAATAGTTCAAGAAACAGTGGAAAAATGAGTGAGGCTGCCACTTCAAAGGTGTCAAGCAAATCGCCAGCACCTGAGTGAGAAGACGCACTTCCTGGCCACTCCAGCATCAGCAGACAACACCGCCGGGCATCGAAAAATAAAAGAGGAGTATACAAGAAATAAAATGTATGAAAATTCTCTTCAGCAGTACTAGAAAAGGCATAGGGTAGTATAACAAGTTAGTATTCAGTATTGGGAGAGGTCTGCCCGTTTGGTGGAGGTATAGAGGCAGTGCCAGCGTAAAATTAGTGCGCATGACAGGAACAGAACTAACCAAAAACTAACAAAAACTCGTGCACACACAAAGACAGCTCACACCACATAATTTACATCCATACGACGTAAACAGGGCCCTGCAGTCATTAAATTTACTTTTGGATTTGCGTCCTTGGTAATAAAATAAATAAATTAATATATTAAGTAAAGATAAAAATGTTGTATTCATCAGTAATTTTTCTGTATGTTGATTATATCGATATAATGCCATTTGTGAGAGAATAAGGCACTTGACCACTCTTGAGGATTGTGCAGACATGGCAGCCCGGTCGTCTACCTGTACAAGCGGGATGTCTCACAAGCCAGAGCAGACAGGGGGATACCACCATGTGCTGTCAGCAATCCCTCGCAGCCGACGACCCGCCAGGCCACTAATGAGGAACAAGCGAGTCGTGTGGCACTACAGACGACGCACGTGCAAGGCCTAACCGACTCAGCATGGTACCGAGAGGGACGTGTCCCGTCGACAAAAAGGCGAGCTAATCCAATGTCCCATGCCGGCAGGCGCGTTCCGATGCCGAGGTGAACGGGGAGAGCATGGCTGCCCCACGTCCCACTAACGCTGAATGGGTTTCTACACCAGGAGGTGGGTTGCACGTCATATGCAACGCTGTCATGCCAGTCGCTGACAGCTAACTGCTGCCTGACTATGATGACGCCAAGGGTCCAGCTGCAGTCTGTAAGCTGCTAAGATGCTGGTTGCTGCCATTCGCCAAATGCTGCCTTGAGACAAGAGGAAACGCCAAAGACGTCTGCTGCCACTTCTGGCACGTCATGTGCTTAGTGAGAGGCCATTCCTCTCGGGCGCAAATTGCTGTTCTTCAGTATTACCAGTCACAGTTTGTGTGAGTGCATAACTGCCATGTTTTCAATTCGTGTGACATTTTCAACTGTAAAATTTGTCTCCCCAGGCAGGGAGCAATAGGATATCCTTCTGTAAAATCATTATGTAAGATCTTTTTCTGTTTTTGTATGTATCAATAGAACAGTATTGATTGTGTTTTTTATGCTGTTCTGCACATTTATTAATGCTCTCATTATGTGCCTGTATTTGTTTTCATGTTGTACAAAAAATACACAAATTACACAACTTATGTAATAAGACAAACTGATTACACGTGTGATTTCCTTGTTTACTGAGAATTTGAGAATGTATGTGTCTGATGATTGAGATCAAATGAGTGATAGAGCACGGGTAAATCAATGAGCAGAGATCAGTTCACACTCCAGGACATTGTAAATGATTAGGGATATTAGACATCTCTGGCTTCAGGATATGGTGTGAATGGGTATATTTCTTTGCTGCAAGACCTTTTAACTGCCTATCAAATGTTTATCAGAAGTCTGTGATGTAGCAATGACCCCAACATAATTCATACTACTCACAGCAAACTTTTCATGTACTCTTGCTGGCTTGCAGCTTCATGTGAGTGAATGACCCCTGGAATGAATGAGGTCAAGCTAGGATGTATTTTAGGCATGGGCAATCCAGATTGGCAAAGTTACTTGTTTTTTCACGCATATATAACGGTTATAAGGATGAGATTCTCCTACTATTTTCAATGATTTCCTCTGGTTCACGTCACGCTAACCAATATTGAAGTGAGACACTACCCAGGTAGAAATCAATGGCAGGTAGAGGGCAGTGAGAGACAACAAATTACTCTCTCATCTATTTTTCATAAAGATTTTGTTACAACATTACGCAACTTGAGCGAGACTCTAGAAAGTTAATGGCCGGAGCAGGCGTTGATGGAGCCTCGTAGAGTGCTAAAAGCATAAAGTATTTTTTTTTGTTCTTAGTTCGTAGAAATGGCATGCTGGAAGTTGAAAGCAAGAGGCAGCGAGCCCATCCCTCAGTAAATCTTGCCGGACAGGCCCACAGCTGCACAGGGAAGACAGAGCACATCCTAGTCGGGACAGGTCTCCAGCAGGACAATGCCGCTATACCTACAGTGGCAGCAGCCGAACGCTGGGCTGGGGGAGAGGAACTGAAGGGACGCATCTACACAGTAGAGTCATAAACTGGGCATTATTGCAGCACCATGCCTAATAAAAATTCACAAGTTTTCGTGTTCACGAATACTGCAAATAGGCCTGTGACCCTCTTCCATCGGCCGCCTCGGTCGTATAAGAAACTCTGGCGTCTGAGAAACGTTTAGAGATAGAATCTTTGTGACACCTCAAAGTTAGGACTAACATGTTCCAAGGTACGGGCGATTTAGATAAAGATCTTTAAGATTGTATCTGTTAACTTGTTGCCGGCCGCAGTAGCCGAGCGGTTCTAGGCGCTACAGTGTGGAACCGCGCGACCGCTACGGTCGCAGGTTCGAATCCTGCCTCGGGCATGGATGTGTGTGATGTCTTTAGGTTGGTTAGGTTTAAGTAGTTCTATGTTCTAGGGGACTGATGACCACTGGAGTTAAGTCCCATAGTGCTCAGAGCCATTTTTTTTTTTTTTTTTTGTTAACTTGTTGCTAAGGGAAACGACACGACTTCAGTGAAAAACATTTTCTCCCACCGTCAAAACTTAAAAGAGCCAGTAATTGGCGGTTTCTTTTTTTTCTAGAGACGCAGGTTTCTTAATTCTTGCGCTCGTTCGACATGAATTTGTGCTGTCGTGTAGGAGGGGAGATTTAGTGCCTCTAAAGCCATGTGATTGACTCCATACGGGGTGAAGGCGTTGTCGATCTTGCACTTTGCGGAAAAAACGGAATTATTTTTATCTGGAGAGGTGCGAGGCACTCGGCTTCTGGAACTCAGTCTGGAAGCATCTTCTGGTTGAAGCTCTGGCATGTGTGGTTGGTACTTGGGACCTGTCCTAAGACTGATTTCACTTGCAAGTAGTTAGACTGGAGAGCCTGTGGTGAAGTTCTTATTGTACCGACAGTGTGACTTGAAACGTCTCGGAACAGTCTTTTGCCGAGGGCACACTTGTTTTTGGTTTACCAGTCTTGATGTTTGGTATCATTGTGCATACTGTTGTATAAGTGAGCCAGATTGGTCATTCGTACGACCAGTGCATGGGTGTGTCATACACTGAAATCTACCGTTATTTCAGGGCTCTGGTAGAGAGTAAATTGCGATCCGTCTGCCTGATCGCTAAACTGTGATATTTTGCATTTCTTTCGTGGCTGCGATCGATTCACAGGTGCCGCCTTATGCCCTGCACCGCCGCACACATCTCGCCAGCTGCAAGTTACATCGCTGCACGAAGCAAACAGGGTAACGTACTGTCGCCCCGACCTTGTCAGGGTGTACAAGTCACAATCGGCACTTTTTCTCGGCTGCACCTATATAGCCTTCTGTAGATTATCGATCAAAGTCTGCTCAGCATCAGACGAATTCAGATAGCGTTATCCACATTTTTAGGGCCATAGCACTTGACCAACTTTTGCCACCCAGGATCCTTGTCCATCTCGGTCTTAAACCACCTGTAAAGTTGTTTACGATATTCTATCGTAACATGTTTTGCACATGTTATGTCAGTCTTTGTTTTTGGGAAAATAAATGTTGTCAGTAAACTAGATTTTGCATGTATTCTCAATCAATCATTTTTTTTTTAATATAGTCACCCCAAGTGTTAACTTTCCTTGTGGCGTCCCATGCCAGGATAACCTTTCATACCATGCCATCTGCCAATCTCAGACATCATCTTCTTGTTCCTCCAATCTTTGCTTCCATGTAATTTAGTGGTCAGTGGTCAATCATTCTTTCTAAATACAGACTGAAAAGGGCTGGAGACAGCAGCAGCCCTATCTTATTCCTAGTTCTGTCCAGCTGCTATTTTCTCTTCTCACTTTCACAGACACTTTTTAACTTAAATATAATGAGGTTATAAGTCGACTGATTCCCCAGTACACTCTCTGTTACCTCATTATAGTTGCAAGCTTATCCCAGGCCACAGAGTCAAATGCCTTTTCCAAGTCTACAAACCACACATAATAGTATTCGAATCATTACAGTCATCTGCTATTCCTCTAACTGTTCACCACCGTCATATATTTTGTTAGAAAACCTTAATATTTCTCTTACTTCTTCTTGGTTCAAACATTTTAGTGTTTATCCTTGTATCCCTTAATATTTGTCTTACTTCTTCTTGGTTCAAACATTTTAGTGTTTATCCTTGTATCTTATCTGTGCTTTCTGCTTTTCCATATTTCATTTCAGTTATTGGACTGTTTATTTCTTCCACCCTGTTCAAGCATTTAAGTTCCAGAGTTCCTGATTTGTGATCTGTGTCATATAACTCTCTTAATTATTCCTCCCATCAGTGGAGCACGTCCTTGCGATCTTTGTGCACTACATTTTCACCTTTATTGATAATTGCCCCAGTAGCACTGTCTGTTTTCGTCTCGTGTTGTATGCACTCTTAATTCTGTTGTACAGTAAATCATATCTCCCCTTTCTCTCCAGTTCTTCAGTTGTGTCACACTCCTCCTATAGCTATTTTTTCCCTAACCTGCTCTGTGTCTCTACATAGTTCGTTATTCAACGTGGAGTACATCTTTCTTGCATCTTTAATGTTCTTGTTTTTTAGTTTTCTTCTCTCTTCCATTTTGGAAACCATTTCCTTTGTAACACATAGCTTTCTCCCCTTTCCTTGTTTGTCTATGCTATACTTTTCCGCCCTACTTTTATGAGTTCTTCTTTCGCCACACTGTGGCAATTTTAACATTGTCAGGTGGTCCTTCGTCTCATAACGTGCAATTTCCTTCCCCAATGTTATCTTCTCTAGATCTCACTTCTTCGCAACAGCAGTCTTCTCCATTTCTTTCAATATTATTTCAGTTTATTCTATAAGCACATTGCTATTAATATCTGAGCCTGGTAATGTGTGCACATGCTTGATTCCATTTCCGTATCTTTCTTCCACCAGTTTACAATCAGTTTGGTTTTTATATTTATACTCTGGTGTTTTCAAGAGTAGAGCCTCCTCATGTGATTTTTGAACCATGTATTTGTCAGTGCTAGCTGTCTTTGCTGAAGGGTGCTGAATGCGAAGCTGCAACCGACTTCCTAAGAACAGCACACGCCTCATACGTCACTACAGAAAATAATTATATATTCATAAAATCCGATCCGCCTTAATTACAATCACTGCAAATGCGCAACACATGTGAAAAATCCTGCACTGAACTACCATTATTCTTTGAAGAACAAGCGAGGCATTGTGTTTTACAGATAACTGGATGCAATTAGCTTGTGGCGGCATCGACTGACGGCATGGGCAACGACTGCCAATATCGACACAAAAAAGTTTCTCATGTTATGATGTAAAGTTTGTCCTGATAACATTGTGTGTACATAAATTAATAAAATGTTTAAGTGTATGATTCCGGGCTTCAGTACTTGAATATCATTCGCACTCCCCACCATCTGAATTTCTACATTAGTGACTCGTGAGAATAGTTTGTTTAGTGCGAAATCAACGAATACGCCATGTCGCTTATCGCCGAGACAACTGATATCGAAGTGCATCAGATGCTGTTAGGGCCTTTCCCCAGAACTATGAAAGTGTGAAAAAGTGGGTGCAAGTTAGCATCAATCACTTCCCATGTGTATTCTTACAAGGGCTGATGCCACGTAGCAATATTCAGTACAACTATTCATTGACCTGATCGACTTTTCTTCGATGGGACAACAGCAGAAGTTTATACTTCCTTGTGCTAAAAAACCAGCACTCGATAAGAGTATACGACCGTCATCACAATGCCTTACTCCTCCTATCATGAGGTGTGCTACCCACGCCAGACAATCAGGTGATGAATCCTTTTTTAAACATCAATGGTACTCAGTCGGCCGAGCCATGTCACAATATTTCTGGGGTTGCTACAATGTCGCGGCCGACTGACGGAGTTCCACTCGCCAATACCCTAGGATCAACAGCATTAGTGTCTTACAGACACTTTCCATCCGTTACACTCTACAACACACTCCTCCGAAGCTTCCACAGTTCTTATCAGATCATCCACGTACTTTGTTTGTGATTGTTGAATCAGTGCTCACTACTAACAACACTCCTTATGATGCTATGAAACACACCACTTTGCTGTACCACATGGATGAGCCTGTAGCCAACAGCTGTGATATTCCCTCAGCACTGACTTCCAACAAGTTTGAAGGAGCCAAGGTGGCAATGCTTCAGTGACTTTATGAGCTAATCAAGCATCGAATCCAAAAGGGTATCTACCCTGAAAAATTGAACAGTATGATGCTCTCAGTTTTGATGCTACTTACGAAAGTTGATGGATGCTATATTAATGTCCGACCTTTCAATGAGGGCAATATGGACAAGCAAACTGCCTCGTGAAATTCAAACATTTTTCATATGCAACGAAGGACTCCCACAAGAAGTTAAGTTACATTTAGCAGGTTGTGTTTTTGTGTTGCAAGCTGGTAGCACTCAGTGTCCAGCATCCACCAACAGTACTTACACTACACAACTATTTTGTGTGCCGATGTGGGTGATGGTAACTAAGCACATGCGATCACTTCTGATGCTTGCTGACACACCATACATGAAACAGTGGCTGGCATCTTGTCCTTCCCTGCATCAGGTGGCGTTGAACAGCGCCGCGCACGCCCGAAAATACCTTTTACTACCAATATGGGTCATTCCCCTCTGGCGGCTGAGACACACTACTCACAGCTGAAAACAACCCGCTGGCACAGCCCACCTCCTGGAGTACAAAGGGCGGCCAATAGTTCGCACACAGCTGTTGGTTCCATGCATGCTTCGGCACCACTCCGTGCATGCACGTTCCTCCTTGCAAACAAACATTCAAATGCCCTCCGCGACCTTCATTAGGTGTCAGAGGTCACGGGGAACTAAAGCATCCCATAGCACCAACAGTGTAAACCAAATGAGTTCAGTCCCATCATCTGCGATTGGCAGTAGCTGACTCTATTTACGTTACTGGCATACCAACCAGCATTTCCTTGTAGACTCTCGTTCTGAACTTTGTAGTCTTCCAGTCCTCTCTACTAATCAGCCTATAGCAGATATTTCACCTCACCTCAGGGTGCCGAACACAGTGATCTTTACAACATATAGTACCACCATATTAACACTGATTTTGGCAATGGGCAGACTTCCATGTGGGCATTCATATAGGCAGAAGTGAACGAACCACTGTCGGGAAGGGATTTTCTTCGCCACTTCATTATGTGTCCGGCTTTGGAAAACACAGTACTCTGCTGTTGAACTTCTGATGTTTACATACTGGACACAATCGGGAGACCTATGACTCAAAAATGGTTCAAATGGCTCTGAGCACTATGGGACTTAACATCTGAGGTCATCAGTCCCCTAGAACTTATAACTACTTAAACCTAACTAACCTAAGGACATCACACACATCCATGCCCGAGGCAGGATTCGAACCTGCGACCGTAGCGGTCGCGCGGTTTCAGACTGAAGCGCCTAGAACCGCTCGGCCACAACGGCCGGCACCTATGACTCAATCTGTCCCAAGCTCACTGATGCCCTCCAGATACTGGTGCACATGCTTCAGCAGTTACATTCCGCACTCCGAGAGCAACTAGAGGCACCAATAAATCGTACTGTGTCACCAGAGAAGGAGGTCTCATATTATAAGAGAATTCATCATTACATGCATCACTACACGGGTACGTTATCAACCAGCAGACACCAAATGTCAGCTCTTGTCATTATTACCTGTTCCTGTCGTCAACATGGGGAGCCTAACTTCACAGGACTTCAGCCTCGGGAACATTTAACATGGAGAATACGCAAATCAGAGTACAGAACTACATCCACAACGCTCGGGATAACAACGGGTTTGCTCTCCTCAACGAGTTAGTGATCCAGGCTTTATTGAACTTTGATTCTATAGACACTTCTAACAATATGAAGACACCCTAGCTCTGGAGCGTCGCTGTAGAAACCAATCAGCACCGCATAAAATTGTTAGAATCATCGCAGACTAGTCCGTATTTTCACTGCAGCTACCTCTTTCCTGCACCTACGAACTGCATACAGTGCAATCGATAACAGTGACTTCCCTGCGTGTGCGTTTAGTGCATTCCAGCACCTAAACAACCACAGCATTAGCACAGTACGCCACATCGAAATCACTGAGGGACCTACTGTCTCCTACAGACGCCTTCCCCCAGACAAGTTACTGATCGCTAAAGTATCTGTAGATGAATTGCTAAGTAAGTGATCCTAGTACACCTCTTGGGTTTCACAGTTCCATTTGGCCCCCAAAAAGGCACATTTCATATGATGTAGGGACTACCAGGTATAAGGTCCTCAGTACCAGAACCATCCCTAATCGGTATCAGGTGCCCAACATCCAAGACTTTTCCGTATACAGTGTCATAGACCGCAAGAAGGCGTACTTGCAAATACCTATGTAAGCAGAGGACATTCCTAAAATTGCTATTAATATCACCTTTGGTTTATCTGAATTTTTTTATATATCGTTTGCAGGGAAAAATGAGGCACAAGCGTGGCACAGATTCATCGACTCTGCACTGTGCAAACTTCCATTCTGTTTTCCATACCTGGACGATGTTCTCATCATTTCTTCTTCGGCACATGACCAAGAAAATCACCTTCAGCCGGCTTTTGACGCCCTTGAACGGTAAGGCATAATAATGAATACTGGAAAATGCCACTTATGACAATAGGAAGTAAAATTTCTAGGTCACTGTTTCTTTTGAAGGGTTCACGACCGATGGAAAAAAGGACTGAATTAATTCTGCTAGCCCTAGGCCCTCAACTTACAAGGAACTTTGTAGATTTTTGTGCACAATTAATTTCTACTGGCGTCCTATTCCACAGGCACTAGGTATCCAAGCTCCTGTCACCAACACCCTCTCTAGAATGGACAGTACGGAAAACCGAACCATTCCATAATCGGAGACTACGTTATGACCTTTTGAATCTATCAAACAGTCATTATTGTAAGTAGTGACATTGGCTCACTCTTCCCCAAAGGCCCACATGTCTGTCTTTGCTGACGCTAGTGACACTACATTCGGCGCAGTTTTACAACAAACAGTGAATGGTATCCAGCAACCATTAAGCTTTTTCTCCCACAAGTTAAAAGGTTCCAAATGGTTGCGGTCAGCATATGACAGTGAGTTACTAGGGCTTTACGAGGAGTCAGATACTTCTGGGAAGACATCCAGGGCTGACCTGTCACACTTTTCATAGCTCACTGTGCGTTGGTCAATACCATATGCAACCCCATTAGGGACTTTTCCCTACATCTCGATTTTATTGCTAAATTTTCAACAGATACTCGACGTGTGAACAAGGGAGAAAAATGTAGTGGTGGACTATATATCTCCATGAATGTTCTCAGTATGCTGACTGATTTTGGTGATTTGGTTGAAGCATAATAAAATGACAAACAGTTACAAGATCTCTTACAGAACACCAACAGGATCTAGCGATTCCAACACACTAAGATGCCCAGCTCTGTAATACACTACTGGCCATTAAAATTGCTACACCAAGAAGAAATGCATATGATAAACGGATATTCATTGGACAAATATATTATACTAGAACTGACATGTGATTACATTTTCACGCAATTTGGGTGCATAGCTCCTGAGAAATCAGTACCAAGAACAATCAACTCTGGCCGTAATAACGGCCTTGATACGCCTGGGCATTGAGTCACACAGAGCTTGGATGGCGTCTACAGGTACAGCTGCCCATGCAGCTTCAACACGGTCCCACAGTTCATCAAGAGTACTGACTGGCGTATTGTGACGAGCCAGTTGCTCAACCACCATTGACCAGACGTTTTCAGTTGGTGAGAGATCTGGAGAATGTGCTGGCCAGGGCAGCACTCGAACATTTTCTGTATCCAGAAAGGCCCGTACAGGACCTGTAACATGCGGTCGTGCATTATCCAGCTGAAATATAGGGTTTCGCAGGGATCGAATAAAGGGTAGAGCCACGGGTCGTAACACATCTGAAATGTAACGTCCACTGTTCAAAGTGCCGTCAATGCGAACAAGAGGTGACCGAGACGTGTAACCAATGGCACCCCATACCATCACGCCGGATGATACGCCAGTATGGCGATGACGAATACACGCTTCCAATGTGCGTTCACTGCCATATCGCCAAACAGGGATGCGACCATCATGATGCTGTAAACAGAACCTGGTTTCATCCGAAAAAATGACGTTTTGCCATTCGTGCACCCAGGTTTGTCGTTGAGTACACCGTCGTAGGCGCCCCTGTCTGTGATGCAGCGTCAAGGGTAACCGCAGCCATGGTCTCCGAGCTGATAGTCCATGCTGCTGCAAACGTCGTCGAACTGTTCGTGCAGATGGTTGTTGTCTTGCAAACGTCCCCATCTGTTGACTCAGGGATCGAGACGTGGCTGCACGATCCGTTACAGCCACGCGGATAAGATGCCTGTCATCTCGACTGCTTGTGATACGGAACGCCGTGCTGGATACCAACGGCCTCGTATTACCCTCCTGAACCCACCGATTCCATATTCTGCTAACAGTCATTAGATCTCGACCAACGCGAGCAGCAATATCGCAATACGATAAACCGCAATCGCGATAGGCTACAATCCCACCTTTATCAAAGCCGGAAATGTGATGGTACGCATTTCTCCTCCTCACACGAGGCATCACACCAACGTTTCATCAGGCAACGCCGGTCAACTGTTGTTTGTGTATGAGAAATAGGTTGGAAACTTTCCTCATGTCAGCACGTTGTAGGTATCGCCAGCGGCACCAACCTTCTGTGAATGCTCTGAAAAGCTAATCATTTGCATATCACAGCATCTTCTTCCTGTCGGTCAAATTTCGCGTTTGTAGCACGTCATCTTCGTAGTGTAGCAATTTTAACGGCCAGTAGTGTACGTCTATAGCGTGACACATCAGACAGGGAAGACCACAAACTTTGGTCCCAGTGTCGTTCACGAAAACTATCTTTGACTGCTTATGCAATTTGTCACATCCAGCAGTAGCCCTATCACAAGACCGACTATGGAACATTTCACGGGGAGTTAATTTATGAAGATTATAGGAAATGGCGTGTACCTGCATTCTGTACTAGCACAGCAAAACCAAACACCACCCATTCGCAGTGCATGGTTCCGTTATAGTACCAAAAGAGCATTTCCAGCGTGTTCACCTGGATAGTCGGACTTTTGCCAGAATCAAAAAGCTATAAAACCTGCTTTCGGCTATCGACTCTATAACTTGTGGGCGGAGGCAGCTCCATTACAGGATATAACGGCAGATTCCATGGCACACGCAATCATAGGCTTGTGGCTGTCTCATTTTGGATGCCCGTTGTTCGTTACAATTAGCGAAGGACGACAATTTGAGTCGCTCCTCTTTCGCAGAGCTGAGTAAATTGTGTGGTGTGCAACGCTTGCATACAACTGCTTGCCACCCACAAGACAATGGGTTAATGGAAGGATGTCCTCGCTGCTGACGACCATCGCTGCTCCTGCTTCGACAGACCTCAACACCTGCCAGCATTTCTACAAGACTACAAGCCAAAACAGAACCTACCTCCTAGTTACTCTACGGTGCTGTACATCGGAGGGACGCTGTGGCAGCATCGGCTAGTGACATCGACAGCAACTGCCAGTATTGACACAATTAACAATCACAAGGGTGACTCTTTAAGAAGATTCTCTTTCTTGTGGTGTTCTGGTGTCTCACGCTATGGTGTAGTGTGCTCTGATCACATTGCAAGTACGCGAGTTAATAATGTATTAATGTGTTTGATCCATGGCTTCAGTATTTGAGTATCATTCGTATTCACCAACTCCCGAATTCCCACACGATGAACTACATGCAGAGTAACACAGGTGTTCGGAAACCTGGAAATGCCAAGCTCATGCCGATGAATTAGAAGAAATGGAGGTTGATATGGAAGACATAGTCGACCCACTATTAGAGTAAGACTTTGACAGAAAACTTAAGGAAGATTTATCGGAATTTCTGAAATAACTGGGTAAAGTGGCAACCAAACTGTGATCCAATTTTGCGTGTAGATTCTGAGACTGAAGACATCGCCCTTTAGGAATACTATGATTCACACAATTCTTAAGGTGTCAAGGCAGATAAATGCGATTACTATCACACGATCAGTCTAACAATCAGTTTGGTAAGAGCACCAGTGAGGAATTTCTGACATAGAGCTTGATAATGGACAAAGACTTGCGAAAAATCAAAAGATACTTTATGGTGATCATAGACTTCGTTAGACAAACTGGTGCAAGAAGTTTCAAATTATCAGGAAAATAGGTATAAGCTACAGGGTAGGCGTTCAAAAAGTTTTGCACAGTCGTCTCTAATTTTTTTTTATTTTTTGCAGAGGAGAATGAAATTTTTTGTGAACATACTTGAAACATTTAGCTATACACTGAGCCTACTCAATGTAGCATCCAACAGCTGTGACGCATCTGGCCCACCGTTCTTTCCATGATGTAAATGCACTTTGGTAAAATTCTGGGGATTGACTTTTACGCCATCGCTTGACACAGGAAATAAGGTATTTCTCACTATCAAATGTTTTACCGCACAAATGGGCCTTCAGATGACCAAAGAGGTAAAAATCACCTTTCGGCCTGTTGTTCGTGAAAGTCTTGGTTTCTTCTTCCTAGGGGAACCCGGATGACGCCACTCCGTGGATTGGGTATTACTCTCAGGTTCGAACAAAAACAACCATGTTTCATCCTGGGTAATGGTGCCGTTAAAACAATATTTCTACTCTTCAGTAAAGGTCTTCATGAGACCCTTGCACACATTCTTCCTCATCGTTTTCATTTCTCTTGTCAGTAATCTAGGCACCCAACGTGCACAGATTTTTCTGTACCCTAGTGACTGTACCAGTGATGTCACACTACCCAATGACAAACGGGTCATTGCAACAAGCTGTCGTGTCGGCACACATCTGTCATTTTGGACGATTTGATGAATGGTCTCCAATTCACATCATTCACTGCCGTCGATGGTCTACCGCATCGTGGATTGTCCAGTAGAGAGAAATCACATTCTTTAAACCTCTGCAACCACCGCTGGATACTGCTGCAATCCACTGTGTCCTCTCCATACACAGGGAGCACCTTCCTGTGAACCAAATGGTTCTAATGGCTCTGGCTGGCTGTGGTCATCAGTCCCCTAGAACTTAGAACTACTTAAACCTAACTAACCTAAGGAGATCACACAACACCCAGTCATCACGAGGCAGAGAAAATCCCTGACCCCGCCGGGAATCGAACCCGGGAACCCGGGCGCGGGAAGCGAGAACGCTACCGCACGACCACGAACTGCGGACTCCTGTAAATCGATGAGGCAGAGTCATCGACGGTCTTGAAGAGGAACTCCATCACCTACCGTTGTCGCAACCTGACATCTATTTCACGGTCCATTATGGCTCACCTGTACATAAAAGAATATACTTTTATGTACCAACTTATAGCTAAATGTTCCAAGGATGTTCACAAAAAAATTCATTCTACTCCTGCAAAAAATTAGAGACGACTGTGCAAAACTTTTTGAACGCCCTTTGTTTTCAGTACGTGCAAGAACCAAGAGGGAACAATAATAGTGGAAGAAAAAGATAGAAGTACTCAGGTTACAAAGCGCATCTGACAGATATGCGATCTTTACTTTCGACCTTACATCGAGGAAGCAACAAGTGGCATCCAAATTCTCGGTGAAAGGATGTCCATGATAAGATGCGCTGATGAAATTGCTCAGTATATGTGAGGAGCAATTCCAGAATCTGGATGAACAGTCCATTGAGCACAGAAAATTGATTGAGAGTAAACTGAAACGAATGAAAGTAGCTAACAGCAACAGAAATGAGATTACCCGTGAAATTAACATTAAAACTGGAGACCGCTTATCGACAAAGTGAAGGAATTCTGCTGCCGCCTTTTAAGGAAAATAACGCATGACGGAAGAAGCGTGAAGGATATAAGAAGCAGATTAACACATGTGAAATCATTCGTCCCTGAAATAAGTCTAATAGTATCCAACATAGGACTTAATTCGAGTAAGAAATTTCTGAGAATGGACATCCGGAGCACCGTTTTGAACATAAGTGAATCAAAGACTGTAGGAAAACCTGAAAAGACAAGAAACGAAGCGTTTGAGAACGTCGTGCTACACAATGGTGTTGTGAACAATATCTACATCTATACAGTGCAAACCACTGTGAAGTGCATGACAGTGCAGTTCTTGGGGCTTTTCTCGTTCCACCCAGTAGAGAGAAATCACCTTCTTTAAACCTCTGCAACCGCCGCTGGATATTGCTGCGATCCACTGGGTCCGCCCCATAAACAGGGAGCAACTTCCCGTGAACTTATGAGGCAGAGTCATCGCCGGTCTTCTAGAGCAACTCCGTCGCCGACCGTTGTCACAACCTTACATCTACTTCACGGTCCATCATGTCCATGGATTAAACAAACCTGTGACCATTCGTGTTGCCCTTCTCTGTATACGTTCAGTATCCTCTGGTAGTCATACGTGGTGTGGGTCCCATACATTTCAACAATATTCTATAATGGGTCTGACAAGTGATTTGTAACCCATATCGTGATTGCGTTCCCCCAGTATTCTATCAAAAAAACTAAGTCTACCATCTGCTTTACCCACGACTGAGCCTATGTGATCATTCCATTTCATATCCCTTCATAGTGTTACACCCAGTTATCTGCGTGAGTTGGCTGATTACTTGGTCCTAAATCAGAACATGATAGTGTTAATGTGGACAATATTAGTGGAGCAGACAGTCTGAAACCAGGGAAGGGAGATGTAATTACAGATGATTCATTGGCATGGTTAAAGGAAGTTCCGCCAAATTTTGGGGCCAGTGCAATATAATCTGGGGGCAATGCAATATACAATCTAGTATAGGGGCAGTGAGTACAAAAATGGTACAGGGAAATTCTGATCTCGATGCAAACATTGAAAGTGAAAATCAGAGCTAGGCACATTAATTTGAAAATATAGTGGCAAATATAGAGACAGATGTAAGAGCTGAGGTGGGAAAGATCAAATCTGAAACTGAAGGAGTGACAAACATAATTAGAGATTATTAGGGCAGATATGGGCAAAATATCCGAGGAGGTTGGCCTCGTTAATACTAGACTTGACCCAGTGGATAAAGATTTCGGGGACAAGTTGAAAAGATCAGGGCGAGCTGGGGGCGATTTTAAGGATTATGTGCAGAGGCAAAATACGTTTGAGGAGGTAACCACGAACGTTGTTGACAATTTGTCGCGTAGAGTGGCAGAATCCGAAAAAGAGAAAATTAAAAATATGCAACAATTGGAATTAAAAATAAATAACGAAACTTTGGAGTAGGAACAGCAGATTCAAGATGCACGGGCAAAATTAAATTCTTTAGCAGCGAATCAGGCTACTAGTGTAATAGGTTATCCATGGGTTAACTCAGAAACGACAAAGTTTTTTTTTTTTTTTTTTTTTTTGCAAATGATGGAAAATACCATCCAATTGATTTAATTGCTGCGGGTAGAGATGGTTTTGTCCGAGGAATGTCAAATGAGGCTAAAATTACGATCGCAAAAAGGTATCTAGAAGGTAACACATAGTCATGGTCACATTTAATGTGTGCATATTTACTGCCTGTGAAGTGTTTGAGAGTTGTTTCCTGAACAAATTCTGAAGTGAAGCACAGCAAATGCAACTCAGAATAAAATCATAAGCTGTGCATTAAATGGTTAACCTGGTGCATATGAATCATCCGCTGGGAGTGCTAACGGAAATCACGATGCTCAAGAGACCATTACTGGAATTTTTGTAAAGGAATCTTGTTCATAGTCTGACAAATTCCGTTGATAAATTTTTAGATTTTATTGGAAAGCTACATCAGGTATTGAAATTCAGGCGCCGGCAGCGGTGGTCTAGCGGTTCTAGGCGCTCAGTCCGGAACCGCGCGACTGCTACGGTCGCAGGTTCGAATCCTGCCTCGGGCATGGATGTGTGTGATGTCCTTAGGTTAGTTAGGTTTAATTAGTTTTAAGTTCTAGGGGACTGATGACCACAGATGTTTAGTCCCATAGTGCTCAGAGCCATTTTTGAAATTCAGGCCGCGTTATGGGAATATACAGGGAAATGGGAATCAGAATGGGAACAATAATTAGCATCAAAAATAATTATCATGATCATAACCAAAATAATAATCACCGTAATAATAATTTTCAAAGTGAAAATGGAAATGGTAATTTTCATAATGGGAATGAAAAGTGGGAACAAAGATCTGAAGGGCAGGCATCTCACGAAATGCAACAACAAAATAAGACGTCGCAGAACTAGAGGTCGCCGCATCTCAGGTCCGGTGCTGGCAAAATAAACCGGCTTTGAAAAGGACACGTTGCTTTAAGATTACTGTGGTCATCGAAAATTCAGCAAAGAAGTCACGAATGTTGGAAACGGAGATTGAAAGAAGTAAGAATAAACTTGAAGCGGCCTAACCATAAAGAGGGCGCAAGAAATTTGTAGAATGTGTTGAGAAAGTTGGTAGTGATGATTTGGCTCTGAAAAATTTATTTTGTGAAAGGGAAATGAAAGATGGAAAGAATGCATGTTTAGCGAAAAATTCGGTGACCAGGAGAATTTGGTGGAGGTGAATTGTTTGGTGAATTCTAATGAATTACTTGTCAGTAGCAGCAATACTATAATAATGTAGGTGAAAGTAATGTAGATGATTTTGTATAGGCAGAAGTAGGCGATGCTATTTGTGAAGGCAGTGTATCAGTAGTCTCTTCAGCTGGAGATGAATTTTATTATGTGCGGCTGAAGTGGGTGATTTATTGTTAAGGTGAAGGTGATGTTTTAGAAGCTGAAGTTGTAGAGGTTGAAGCTATTGATTTATTTAGATATCCGGAAGGAAGGAATTTGTGTTTTTATTTCTGATGATGGAAGTGAACTGATGGCTCTTGATGGAAACTTGAATTACAAGTAGATGTGGAAAGATGAATGTGAAAATAATTTGTTAGACAGTGCGTCAGAATATAAAACAGCAGGGCAGTCTGAGAGGAGAGGAAATGTAACGGAGAAAGAGATAGATTTCAGTGTGGCGGAATTTGAGTGCGGTGTGAATTCTGATGCGGTACAATGCAGTAGCGGCAATTTGTGTCGTGTACCGGCAGAGATTGACGGAATTATTAATAGTGATTTATGTAATATATCGATGAATGTAAAGGAAGCAGATGTTGATGGAGTTATTTGTGATGAAGTTTGTGGTGATTCAGAGGAAATAAGTGAGGTTTTGGTAAAGGGAGATGAAGTTTTAAGTTGTATGGTTAATTGCGAGGATATTGCAGATACAGAAGTCCTTACTTTGGAGTAAGGAAACAGTATAACTGATTCTGAAGAGGACGATGAAATAATGTATTTTGATGATGCTTTAAATTCTACAGATGATTTAGGGGTAAATGTGAAGAACCTAGAAAGGGGTGATGTCGAATATACTGGATTAGGAGAAAATGTTGGAAAACAATGGTACATTAAAGAAGACATGGACTATTCTGTTAATGATTGGAGTTTGTACAGAAAAATACTGAAGTCATTACTACCTCACTGATGGGCAAGGGTGAAATTTAAAGTACCAAGAGATCTTGAACGGAAGAAAGATGAAATCGGAGTGAAGAAAGTGTTTAACGAATTGTTTGCTGATGATAATGACATCGAGGGTTGGTCGGAAATTATAGTGTCTACCATAGATATTTAGAAGAAAGGAAGGGATATTATAAATGATGTGTTAAATGAGAAACGTTTGAAGAGAGGAGAAATTAAAAATCTGCAGCCTGTAAGTGTAAATATTGATGTTGATGAGGAAATAAAATGTGTACGTTTCTCGAAGCCAAAGGTGGTGTTACTCTCGGGTCAAAAATTTTGTGTCAACCCACTGGTTAAAGGGGAAAGAGGCACGAAATTGAACAGATCAAAAAGCGCAAAAACGTGAGATTTAAAAGATACTCAGATTAAAGAGAAATATGTTCTGAGAGTCAACCGTGATAGAGTTGCTACTTGTGAAAGAAGAATGTGGTATGTGTGTAAATCTAAGCACGTAAATAAGTGTATTTTCATGTGTAGTATTTAAGAATTTTGGAGGTTATTTCTGTTGCGTGTAAGGGTTACTACTGATGAATCTAAGATATTTGTGATAAAGTATGGAGGGCAGTTTAGTGCAAGGAATGAATAAATATTGGCCGCACAAATTTTCATTTATGGAAACCGGCTGACTGGAATTAATTTTATTATTAATGACAGTCAAGAAGCTAATTTGTATAAGATGATCTAGAGAAAATTTCAAAGGGTTATTTAAATGTGTTACTTGTACTATTTTGGATCGGTTTCTCGTGTAATATGCGCAGATACTGGAAATTATTGTCCACACAAATTTTTGTGCTCGGAGGTCTTCAGACCCCACCAAAATTTTAACTGGTTATGGAAACAGAAAATATAGTTATGCGCAAAGTATAAGCAAAGATTTTGGGGTTACGTTTCGTTGCGTTGATTCCAAAATATATGTTAGTTTGGAAAGGTCTTGAACAGGTATAAAATTTGATGAATTTATAGTGCAGTTTATCTGCACAGTTAAAAGAGAAAGTTAAATGGGAGAATTCTTCCTGGAGTTGCAGTTTTTTTAAAGTTTGAGAACTGATAAAATGTTAGTTGAGTCATGGCACTGAACAAGTTTCCTAACACAAAAGACATGTTTTCTAGTGGGAACACGGACAGAGCGTTATAAGTGTCGAACTGTGTCAAATGTATTTTTGCCAAAGACGTAAATTAGTTTCTGCTTTGCTATCCTGTTTGTGAATGTAAAGTGTCAGAAATGTCGAAATGTATAAAATGTATTTTGCAAAGATATGAATCAGTTTTTGCTTTCCTACCCCGTTTATGAATGTATCAGCTCCACTGAGAATAAAGTTCAGATGGGGTTTCAGGAATTTATATGATTACTGGTAACTACACCACATTCATAATTCGACAGCTATCTTCCTTCAACACTGACGGTAGTCGAGGCTTGACTCATGTTTCGGCGCAGTACGTGGCCAATGGTGTAATGAGTTTTGGCAGAGGCAGCTGGACGGTAAACTACCTAAGCTCCAACGCCAGAACCCCAGTCGTGTGCTTGATAAAAATTGTGATTGTGAAGTGCAACGACGAAATGGTCAAAGCAAAAAGTGCTTTCAAATGAGCGCAACAGCGCTTAAAACTCATGTTAAAATTAAAGTTAACTCGAAATTTTTGGTTTATTTGGGCAGTCATTTAATATACATTAATTTGTATAATTTGTGTTAGATTAGGAATCAATTTATGCTAGCAGTGTACGGAATAACATACCCTATGAGGTATATGCTGTTTCATACACCACCATAAAGATACTTAAATTACTGTTTTAAAACACTTATAGTGTATTCTATTTATTATGTTATTTAGGTTATGACAAATGGTGGTGCGACTTAATATGCCAAGTTAGCATGCTAGGAACTGCTCCTATGCTTAAATCATGCACCTTCAACAACAATAAAACAAGAAGTATCACATATCGATGTCTTTCGGCAGAGTTTCTTCCCATCGAAATTTTAGAAAACATTCTTCACTGGAGCAGAGCGATCGGTGTAAAATGTTAAAACTCAATACAAAGAGTCTCGATCGCGTTTTCAGATTTTTTGTGTGTTGGCTAGCGGTTTCGGCCCTCTGTTCGGTCCATCTTCATACTCACACCGCCATTAAGGCTGGTGGTGGCGGTGGACGGAGGGAGATCCGTAGAACTACTGTTGTCAAAAGTAATTTTACGGATCTCGCTCCGTCTGCCGCCACCAGCTGCCATAATGGGGGTGTGAGTCTGAAGATGGACCGAACAAAGGGCCGAAACCGGTTGCCAACAAATAAAATACCTGAAAACGCGATCGAGACTGTTTTATTGATTTTTAACATGTCTTCCCATTGGTGTCAAGACGCTGGGTTATTATGTTACAGGTGTCAAGACGCTGGGTTATTATGTTACACGCACTCTGACAAGAAATTTCCCTGGACTCATGCACTACGAAATTTATTTCTATCGACAAGGTTCCACAGAAACAGCGCATTTTTCATGTTACGGACACCCTTTTCGATATTGAAAGCTGTCAGCTTTTGCTAGCCTCTTCAGAAGAGGCGTTTCGCACCATTTCAGGCATGTATTTGTGTAGGAATGGAAACATAAGTTTTAGAGTACAGGGTAAGAAATGAGTTGCGCATGAGGCATTTATTGACATTTCAACGAGGGAAGCAATGTTAATGTCTCCGGCGAAATAATAATAAACTGAGGTGACATGGCGGCATCTAAAGACTAGAAGGGAAGTCTTCATGAGTCAGAAATTTCGAAACAGTGAGGTTGTTTTGAAGCATCACGTTAGCTGCTTTCGATGCCATACATTTTTTTGCATAATTATTATGGAGAAACGTTGATATGCACTATAGTTACATGTTACTCAACTTCTGAAAGACGAAAACATAATTTGGGAAACTGTTTATCGTTGTCGAATTTACGTTTTCATTTTATGCTCGAATCGAATTTGCTAGCCCATCATTTGTTTGGTGTCTCTAAGTCGCCAATCCGATTTCGTCTGAACCATTAAGCAAGGTAATTAGTTGACGTAAAGTCTGTGGCTCAAGTACGTGACTGCAGGTAGAGTGCAGCCTTTGTTCGCCGCCTGCGACTTTACCTCTGTATTGCCATATACCTAGCTAACTGCGCTATGCACGACTCGGTTTAAAAAGCATGGCTCGGTAAAGTCATACAGTCGAGCCGTACACGTCTGCTTTCATGGCCTGTAGCTAAACTCGCTAGGAATAACAACATGTACCAGTGTTCCTGCTGGCAAATATTCTGTGCATTGGCTAGAGCTGTGAATTAATAAAATAATCAGAAATATTAAATGCAACATAAATAAATACTTAAAAAAAGAGTTTTATTCTAACGTCTGAAATCGATGTACGCAACGCCAGAAAATTATGTTGAATAATGTTTATTCATGTAATTAATCTCAAATAAACGGAAAATGGTCCTACACTACCAATTATAAAACAGCTATAAAGGTAACCTTATTAAAACGCAATTAAGTTGCGTTAAGTACGTTAAAGGATTAGTAGCAGAATCCCCAAGTTAAAAAGTCATCCAAGACGTGTGAAAAACAAAGTCCATTTCGAGACCATAACAGACGAAGTTTTTGCCACCTCGAAATAACTCAGAGTTCAGCACGACCATTTACATATCAAAACACGAAAGTTAAAGAGTAAATACTCATGCTCTGTATAGTTTTAATTCTGTAATGCAAGCGCGAGGAGTAAAAGTTCTAAACTGGAGCACATTACGACTTTGCAAAAGTTAAAGTCCGTTTGAAAGTTAAAAAATTCTATCGGCCGTTCATCGCCCAGACTCTATCACTTACACGACCCAATATCACACGTTACCTCAGCGGGTTTGTCTCCTTCCACATGCCGACTTAGTGTGTCCTCCATTGCTCCCTTGAGTGCATGACGTAAAAAGTGTGTCTTCATTTTACTCCAGTAGCGTTCCGCCACTGCCTAATTCTCACTGGAGCCATCCCTACCAAAAATACATTTTCCTTCTGTTCTACAACATTATTTGACTCAACGACTCAACTTGACCACTTTCCGTTATAAACTAATAAATTATAGCAATATTTAATGAAAGGGATGTTATAAACATTCGTCTCACTCAGACCATTTACAATTATTATAAATAATAGTTTATTCATAAATAAGTAAGCCAGAACTCTTGCACTAGTGCGCACGTGTTAAGTGACAGTAAAATGTTTTAAATACTTGTTGAGCAATTACTTAGGCCTGCTTGACGGAAACGTCTTTTGACACTCTTTTCAATGGTGGTGTCAGTTAATGCATGCGACTAACCACTTCTAAATAACAATGGTTTTTAGTATCAACATTTAGATAAAACTACAGGCAGAACTAGAAAAATATCCATTAAATAACTACACAAGTATGACAAGATATGAAACATTCATGCTGCGTTCAGTTGCTGTGTTGTGGAGAAAACGATTTTCTAACAGACAGTTACATAATGGAAAGGATATAAAAACGTAATAAATCAGTAAATAAAGTAGATACAGATTGCAGCTTTCAGGGATGATACTTACAGAGCAGTGCTACCATCCGACACATTGTTTGTTGAAGTCATAGAGACCGTTTAAAAGTTGTTAATTTCAAGCTGTATTGTGGAGATATTCAGTCACTGTAAATTATTAACTGTTGTAGTTCTTAGGATACTGAATGTGTTATTGTTTCATTGGATGTGCGTCAGTTTGCTAAGATTGCGGATGTGTATTCAGTTTTGATTTACTATGGAACTGCGATTCATTACTGAATTTTTAAGAGTTGTAAGTAGAAATTGTTTGACAGATAGCCGTACTGTAGATGCAACCACAACGGAGGGGTATCTGTTGAGAGGCCAGACAAACGTGTGGTTCCTGAGAGGGGCAGCAGCCTTTCAGTAGTTGCAGGGGCAACAGTCTGAATGATTGACTGATCTGGTCTTGCAACACTAACCAAAACGGCCTTGCTGTGCTGGTACTGCTAATGGCTGAAAGCACGGGGAAACTACAGTCGTAATTTTTCCCGAGGGCATGCAGCTTTACTTTATGATTAAATGATGAGGGCGTCCACTTGGGTAACATATTGTGGAGGTAAAATAGTCCCCCATTCGGATCTCCGGGCGGGGACTACTCAGGAGGACGCTGTTATCAGAAAAAAGAAAACTGGCGTTCTGCGGATCGGAGCGTGGAATGTCAGATCCCATAATCGGGCAGGTAGGTTAGAAAATTTAAAAAGGGAAATGCATAGATTAAAGTTAGATATAGTGGGAATTAGTGAAGTTCGGTGGCAGTAGGAACAAGGCTTCTGGTCAGGTGAATACAGGGTTATAACTATAAACTCAAACAGGGGTAATACAAAAGCAGGCTTAATAATGAATAAAAAAAACAAGAGTGTGGGTAAGCTATTACAAACAGTGTAGTGAACGTATCATTGTGGCCAAGATAGATACGAAGCCCACGCCTACCACATTAGAACAAGTTTATATGCCAATTAGCTCCGCAGATGACGAAGAGATTGATGAAATGTATGATGAGATGTTGTTGTTGTGGTCTTCAGTCCAGAGACTGGTTTGATGCAGCTCTCCATGCTACTTTATCCTGTGCAAGCTTCTTCATCTCCCAGTACCTACTGCAACCTACATTCTTCTGAATCTGCTTAGTATATACATCTCTTGGTCTCCCTCTACGATTTTTACCCTCCACGCTGCCCTCCAATACTAAATTAGTGATCCCTTGATGCCTCAGAACATGTCCTACCAACTGATCCCTTCTTCTAGTCAAGTTCTACATCTTCATCTACATTTATACTCCGCAAGCCACCCAACGGTGTGTGGCGGAGGGCACTTTACGTGCCACTGTCATTACCTCCCCTTCCTGTTCCAGTCGCGTATGGTTCGCGGGAAGAACGACTGCCGGAAAGCTTCCGTGCGCGCTCGAATCTCTCTAATTTCACATTCGTGATCTCCTCGGGAGGTATAAGTAGGGGGAAGCAATATATTCGATACCTCATCCAGAAACGCACCCTCTCGAAACCTGGACAGCAAGCTACACCGCGATGCAGAGCGCCTCTCTGGCATAGTCTGCCACTTGAGTTTGCTAAACATCTCCATAACGCTATCGCGTTTACCAAATAACACTGTGACGAAAAGCGCCGCTCTTCTTTGGATCTTCTCTATCTCCTCTGTCAACCCGACCTGGCACGGATCCCACACTGATGAGCAATACTCAAGTATAGGTCGAACGAGTGTTTTGTAAGCCACCTCCTTTGTTGATGGACTATATTTTCTAAGGACTCTGCCAATGAACCTCAACCTGGCACCCGCCTTACCAACAATTAATTTTATATGACCATTCCACTTCAAATCGTTCCGTACGCATACTCCCAGATATTTTACAGAAGTAACTGCTACCAGTGTTTGTCCCGCTATCATATAATAGTACAATAAAGTATCCTTCTTTCTATGTATTCGCAATATATTACATTTGTCTATGTTACGGTTCAGTTGCCACTCCCTGCACAAAGTGTCAATCTGCTGCAGGCCTGCCTGCATTTCGCTGCAATTTTCTAATGCTGCAACTTCTCTGTATACTACAGCATCATCCGCGAAAAGCCTCATGGAACTTCCGACACTATCTTCTAGGTCATTATTATATCGTGAAAAGCAATGGTCCCATAACACTCCCCTGTGGCACGCCAGAGGTTACTTTAACGTCTGTAGACGACTCTCCATTGAGAACAACATGCTGTGTTCTGTTTGCTAAAACCTCTTCAATCCGGCCACACAACTGGTCTGATATTTCGTAGGCTCTTACTTTGTTTATCAGGCGACAGTGCGGAACTGTATCGAACGCCTTCTGCAAGTCAAGTAAAATGGCATCTACCTGGGAGCCTGTATCTAATATTTTCTGGGTCTCATGAACAAACAAAGCGAGTTGGGTCTCACACGATCGCTGTTTCCGGAATCCATGTTGATTCCTACAGAGTAGATTCTAGGTTTCCAGAAATTACATGATACGCAAGCAAAAAGCATGCTCTAAAATTCTACAACAGATCGATGTCAGAGATATAGGCCTATAGGTTTGCGCATCTGCTCGACGACCCTTCTTGAAAACTGGAATTACCTGTGCTCTTTTCCAATCACTTGGAACCTTCCGTTCCTCTAGAGACTTGCGGTACACGGCTGTTAGAAGGGGGCAAGTTCTTTCGCGTACTCAGTGTAGAATCGAAATGGTATCCCGTCAGGTCCAGTGGACTTTCCTCTGTTGAGTGATTTCAGTTGTTGTTCCATTCCTTCGACACTTATTTCGATGTCAGCCATTTTTTCGTTCGTGCGAGGATTTAGAGAAGGAACTGCAGTGCGGTCTTCCTCTGTGAAACAGCTTTGGAAAAAGGTGTTTAGTATTTCAGCTTTACGCGTGTCATCCTCTGTTTCAATGCCATTATCATCCCAGAGTGTCTGGATATGCTGTTTCGAACCACTTACTGATTTAACGTAAGACCAGGACTTCCTAGGATTTTCTGCCAAGTCGGTACATTTTACTTTCGAATTCACTGAACGCTTCACGCATTGCCCTCCTTGCGCTAACTTTGACATCGTTTGGCTTCTGTTTGTCTGAGAGGTTTTGGCTGCGTTCAAATTTGCAGTGAAGCTCTCTTTGCTTTCGCAGTAGTTTCCTAACTTTGTTGTTGAACCACGGTGGGTTTTTCCCGTCCCTCACAGTTTTACTCGGCACGTACCTGTCTAAAACGCATTTTACGATTGCCTTGAACTTTTACCATAAACACTCAACATTGTCAGTGTCGGAACAGAAATTTTCGCTTTGCTCTGTTAGGTAGTCTGGAATACAGATAAACCTTCATCCCTTTTTTTATATTCCTAATTACTTCCATATTCAGAGATGCTGCAACGGCCTTATGATCACTGATTCCCTTTTCTGCGCTTACATAGTCGAAAAGTTCGGGTCTGTTTGTTATCAGTAGGTCCAAGATGTTATCTCCACGAGTCGGTTCTCTGTTTAATTGCTCGAGGTAATTTTCAGATAGTGCACTCAGTATAATGTCACTCTATGTTCTGCCCCTACCACCCGCCCTAAACATCTGAGTGTCCCAGTCTATATCTGGTAAATTGAAATCTCCACCTAAGACTATAACATGCTGAGGAAACTTATGTGAAATGTATTCCAGATTTTCTCTCAGTTGTTCTGCCACTAATGCTGCTGAGTCGGGAGGTCGGTAAAAGGAGCCAATTATTAACCTAGCTCGGTTGCCGAGTATAACCTCCACCCATAATAATTCACACGAACTATCCACTTCTATTTCACTACCGGATAAACTACAACTAACAGCGACAAACACGCCACCACCGGTTGCATGCAATCCATCCTATCTAAACACCGTCAGTGCCTTAGTAAAAATTTCGGCAGAATTTATCTCTGGCTTCAGCCAGCTTTCCGTACCTATATCGTTTTTAATTCGGTGCTTTCTATCAGCGCTTGAAGTTCCGGTACTTTACCAACGCAGCATCGACAGTTTACAATTACAATACCGGTTGCTGCTTGGTCCCCGCATGTGCAACAAATTTTTCTTCTCCCCAATTCTGTTCAGTACCTCCTCATTAAAATTACCAAATATGCAGCAACCAATCGCAAAATCATGTTTTATTTTTTCACTTTTGCAAATCGATTTCAAGTGATTGACAGCCGTCATCGGTGCTACAAATACAAGAATGAAAATAATTAAAACAGTGACCGATTATTTTTATTCTTGTATTTGTAGCACCGATGACGGCTGTTGATCAGTTGAAATCGATTTGCAAAAGTGAATAAATAAAACATGATTTTCCGACTGGTTGCTGCATATTTGGTAATTTCATGGTTTACGGTCGCTGCACGACTTGGGAACCACATGGAGACCACCATTCATAACCTCCTCATTAGTTATGTGATCTACCCATCTAATCATGAGCATTCTTTTGTCGCACCACATATCGAAAGCTTCTATTCTCTTGTTGTCCAAACTATTTATCGTCCATGTTTCACTTCCATACATGGCTACGCTCCATACAAATACTTTCAGAAACGACTTCCTGATACTTAAATCTATACTCGATGTTAACAAATTTCCCTTCTTCAGAAACACTTTCCTTGCTATTGCCATTCTACATTTTATATCCGCTCTACTTCGACCATCATCAGCTATTTTGCTCCCCAAATAGCAAAACTCCTTTACTACTATAAGTGTCTCATTTCCTAATCTAATTCCCTCGGTTTCACCCAACTTAATTCGACTACATTCCATTATTCTCGTTTTCCTTTTGTTGGTGTTCACCTTACATCCTTCTTTCAAGACACTGTCCATTCCGTTCAACTGCTCTTCCAAGTCCTTTGCTGTCTCTGACAGAATTACAATGTCATCGGCGAACCTCAAAATTTTTATTTCTTTTCCATTGATTGTAATACCTGCTCCGAATTTTTCTTTTGTTTCCTTTACTGCTTGCTCAATATACAGATTGAATAACATCGGAGGTAGGCTACAACCCTGTCTCAATCCCTTCCCAACCACTGCTTCCCCTTCATGCCCCTCGACTCTTATAACTGCCATGTGGTTTCTGTACAAATTGTAAATAGCCTTTCGCTCCCTGTATTTTACCCCTGCCACCCGCAGATTTTGAAAGAGAGTATTCCAGTCAACATTGCCAAAAGCTTTCTCTAAGTCTACAAATACTAGAAACGTAGGTTTACCTTTTCCTTAATCTATCTTCTAAGATAAGTCGTAGGGTCAGTACTGCCTCACGTGTTCCAACATTTCTATGGAATCCAAATTGATCTTTAACTGATTGATAGTTCGGTAATTTTCACATCTGTCAACACCTGCTTTCTTTGGGATTGGAATTATTATATTCTTCTTGAAGTCTGAGGGAATTTCGCCTGTCTCATACATCTTGCTCACCAGATGGTAGAGTTTTGCCAGGAATGGCTCTCGCAAGGCCGTCAGTAGTTCTGATGGAATGTTGTCTATTCCCGGGGCCTTGTTTCGACTCAGGTCTTTCAGTGCTCTGTCAAACTCTACATGCAGTACCATATTTCCCATTTCATCTTCATCTACATCCTCTTCCATTTCCATAATATTGTCCTCAAGTACATCGCCCTTGTATAGACCCTCTATATACTCCTTTCACCTTTCTGCTTTTCCTTCTTTCCTTAGAACTGGGTTTCCATCTGAGCTCCTGATATTCATACAAGTGGTTCTCTTTTCTCCAAAGGTCTCTTTAATTTTTCTGTAGGCAGTATCAACACTCCTGGAAATTGAAATAAGAACACCGTGAATTCATTGTCCCAGGAAGGGGAAACTTTATTGACACATTCCTGGGGTCAGATATATCACATGATCACACTGACAGAACCACAGGCACATAGACACAGGCAACAGAGCATGCACAATGTCGGCACTAGTACAGTGTATGTCCACCTTTCGCAGCAATGCAGGCTGCTATTCTCCCATGGAGACGATCGTAGAGATGCTGGATGTAGTCCTGTGGAACGGCTTGCCATGCCATTTCCACCTGGCGCCTCAGTTGGACCAGCGTTCGTGCTGGACGTGCAGACCGCGTGAGACGACGCTTCATCCAGTCCCAAACATGCTCAATGGGGGACAGATCCGGAGATCTTGCTGGCCAGGGTAGTTGACTTACACCTTCTAGAGCACGTTGGGTGGCACGGGATACATGCGGACGTGCATTGTCCTGTTGGAACAGCAAGTTCCCTTGCCGGTCTAGGAATGGTAGAACGATGGGTTCGATGACGGTTTGGATGTACCGTGCACTATTCAGTGTCCCCTCGACGATCACCAGTGGTGTACGGCCAGTGTAGGAGATCGCTCCCCACACCATGATGCCGGGTGTTGGCCCTGTGTGCCTCGGTCGTATGCAGTCCTGATTGTGGCGCTCACCTGCACGGCGCCAAACACGCATACGACCATCATTGGCACCAAGGCAGAAGCGACTCTCATCGCTGAAGACGACACGTCTCCATTCGACCCTCCATTCACGCCTGTCGCGACACCAGTGGAGGCGGGCTGCACGATATTGGGGCGTGAGCGGAAGACGGCCTAACGGTGTGCGGGACCGTAGCCCAGCTTCATGGAGACGGTTGCGAATGGTCCTCGCCGATACCCCAGGAGCAACAGTGTCCCTAATTTGCTGGGAAGTGGCGGTGCGGTCCCCTACGGCACTGCGTAGGATCCTACGGTCTTGGCGTGCATCCGTGCGTCGCTGCGGTCCGGTCCCAGGTCGACGGGCACGTGCACCTTCCGCCGACCACTGGCGACAACATCGATGTACTGTGGAGACCTCACGCCCCACGTGTTGAGCAATTCGGCGGTACGTCCACCCGGCCTCCCGCATGCCCACTATACGCCCTCGCTCAAAGTCCGTCAACTGCACATACGGTTCACGTCCACGCTGACGCGGCATGCTACCAGTGTTAAAGACTGCGATGGAGCTCCGTATGCCACGGCAAACTGGCTGACAGTGACGGCGGCGGTACACAAATGCTGCACAGCTAGCGCCATTCGACGGCCAACACCGCGGTTCCTGGTGTGTCCGCTGTGCCGTGCGTGTGATCATTGCTTGTACAGCCCTCTCGCAGTGTCCGGAGCAAGTATGGTGGGTCTGACACACCGGTGTCAATGTGTTCTTTTTTCCATTTCCAGGAGTGTATCTTACCCCTAGTGAGATAAACCTCTACAGCCTTACATTTGTCCTCTAGGCATCCCTGCTTAGTCATTTTGCACTTCCTGTCGATCTCGTTTTTGAGACGTTTGTATTCCTTTTTGCTTGCTTCATTTACTGCATTTTTATATTTTCTCCTCTCATCAATTAAATTCAGTATTTCTTCTGTTACCCAAGGATTTCTACCACCCCTCGTCTTTTTACCTACTTTATCCTCTGCTGCCTTCACTACTTCATCCCTCAAAGCTACCCATTCTTCTTCTACTGTATTTCTTTCCCCCATTCTTGTCAATTGTTCCCTTATGCACTCCCTGAAACTCTGTACAACCTCTGGTTTAGTCAGTTTATCCAGGTCCCATCTTCTTAAATTCCCACCTTTTTGCAGTTTCTTCAGTTTTAATCTACAGTTCATAACCAATAGATTGTGGTCAGAATCCACATCTGCCTGTGGAAATGTCTTACAATTTAAGACCTGGTTCCTGAATCTCTGTCTTACCATTATATAATCTATCTGGGACCTTCCAGTATCTCCAGGCTTCTTCCATGTATACAACCTTCTTTCATGATTCTTGAACCAAGTGTTAGCTATGATTAAGATATGCTCTGTGCAAAATTCTATCAGGCGGCTTCCTCTTTCATTCCTCAGCCCCATTCCATATTCACCTACTAAGTTTCCTTCTCTTCCTTTTCCTACTATCGAATTTTAAATGCGAACATTTTAGGTTAGGCTTTACCGTGACTGTTATTGACATTAAATCAAACAACAAGTTTACTGTAACCAGTCATTGTTTTTTATATACACGACGCGTTTCAAAGGTTTAAATCTCCATCATCAGGTGGATTTACATTTGTGGGGTACCAATATCAGCACACAAAACCGACTTCATCACACAGGTGCGTACAAAATCGAATCTTTGGACTGTGACTGCTTCTACATGGGCCAGACAGGCAGATCATTTGAGATTAGATTTAAAGAACACATAGCAGAACTAAAAAACAAAAAATATCACACATCAGCAATAGCTACCCACCTGCATGAAACAAAACATCATGTTAACCACACGAGTATCGGCATCCTACACATCCAACCAAAAGGGAGAAAACTAGCCATCCTTGAAACACTCCAAATATACAACACCAAACAAAACAACCTGAATACATCTTAAATGACAAAAATAACAATATTTATAATAGCATCATCTCTGTTTTCGGCAACTGCCTACGTCATTAAGACTGCAATGCACACACACACACACACACACACACACACACACACTTAAACATCGGTTGGTAGGACATGTTCTGAGGCATCAAGGGATCACCAATTTAGCATCGGGGGGCAGCGTGAAGGGTAAAAATCGTAGAGGGAGACCAAGAGATGCATACACTAAGCAGATTCAGAAGGATATAGGTTGCAGTAGGTACTGGGAGATGAAGAAGCTTGCAAAGGATAGAGTAGCATGGAGAGCTGCATCAAACCAGTCTCTGGACTGAAGACCACAACAACAAGTAGACATATTTCAGATATACTTTCTTTATACCTGAGCTCGCCTAGAGCGGTCGTGAGGCCTTCCTCACCACACCGACACACACTAGCCAAGTCAGCTAATCACCTCCCTCCTCAATATCAACTCTAGATGACCTAATAGGTCGCCTAGATATGTGTAACATTACACACCTCTACTTAATGTAGATCAATATGTTAGGGAGAATCCAACGACGACGATAGGTTACGTTGTCATAATTTTTTGCACGGAGATGCAAAAAATCAACAGAGTACAAAAAAGGACATCATGCAGATACGAAAACATTGTGCAGCGAAGGTTTCAATAGGCCAGTAGCAAGAACAATGTTCTGTGTCCTTCGATACGATATCTGAAGATATTGCAGTGCCTGTGTTATTCTGAATTACGACGTAAAGTTCTTTTAGAATAACACAGGCACTGCAATATCGTACTTATCCGCCGACACCGGTCTAGCGAATTTCAAGTAAAATGTCTCGTCTGTACGGGAGTGTACATAATGGATGTACGAGTACAGGTTGCAGATGCATTGTTGACGACATATGGAAGTTGGGGGCTGCGAATGAGTCGTGCACGGATAGCCAAATGGTAAGTCGACCGCTCGCGATAAGCGGGAAGTCCTCGTCCGGCACAAATTTTCACTGCCGTCATTCCTTTCTAAAGCTGGTGGTTGTTCATATTCGCAGTGGCGAATAAATTAAATGAATGTTCTGTATCAGTTTAAGTAAACAAAGAGAAACCCATTTTAGTAAGACACTTATCGGAGAAATACACGCCAGAATAAAGAACAGCATGGACGAAAGAGTGGCATTTGGGGTGTGAAGTCGGTTACACGGTTGAACGTAAAGATTTATTTATTGCTAACAGTATGACTAAAATGTTAAAAAAAGTGAGTTCACATTCTACTAAGATAACTGAACGAATTAGCCACACATCGAATTACTACTTTATAACATTGCTGTGAGATGTTCAGTTCCTTGTCATTCCATGTCTTCAAATAGGGACGAAAACGAATCACATCCATCTATAGTGTAGAGTCAAAGTAGTTATCTTAATATTTTGAAAATACAAGTACAGTCAAGTCAAATCTTGTAAAGTTTACTAAAATATTAATTTAACATGAACTGTGATCATAAATATTTTTATTATCCTCCAGGAGGAAGACTAACGACATTCTTGGTTGGGCATCCGTCGGAGGAATATCTCAAATTCACGGAAAGATACTTAGAAGACCTAACTTGCCACTGATAGGTCTAGCAATCTTTAGAAAGAACAACATTTTTCGCCTGGACTGTAAACCGAAAATAATAAACGTTTTTGACAGTATTTGCAAGTCGCCCTCATGCTTCGAGCTTTCCAGCGATAGCTTATTTCTACAAATCACTTCCTTCCTCTTCCCCTACAGACTGACGCTAGGCTACAGCAGCTTTTTTTTTATGGTAAGTCGTATATGCACTAAGTATGGTAGATATTCCTCTAGACAGTCCACTTTGCTAAAGCATAAACAACTACACACATCCATCTACACTGCCCAACAAATAAAGCGAAGCACGCAGAAGCCATCCTCAAATGTCAATGTAACTTCGCACACGTACACGGCATCGGCAGGTATGTACACGATTAGCGTTGCAATTCTCTGTTACAGAGATAACAGCCACCGCAGTCCATTAGTGTTGATCATGTTTAATATTGGTACCAGACCCGGCAGATATAAGGGGCGTGAACAGCGTCTTGAGTTATCATTGTGGACAAGGAACTACGGGATACTCGTGTGAAACAGCCGTATCAGCACGTGACAAAATTTGAAAGGCATCTCATTGTGGGTCTCCATTTGGCCAGCTGGTCGAACTGCGCAATATCCGGATCTGTGGGGCATTCGGATCTGGCAGTAGTCCAGTGTTGAATTGCATGGAAACGTGAGGCAGGCACAATCGTTGTCAAGGTTCAGGTCAACCACATCTCACCACCACAAGGAAGTATCGCCGTATCGTGTGCACCGAGCACATCGAAATCCCTTCACACCTGCAACTGGCATCCGAGGACAAGTAATGGATCCTGGAACTTTCTGTGTCAGTCAGCACCATTATTCGAAGGACAGCAGCACCCGAATTACGTTAATATCGTCATATACGTAGGCAGCCGTTAACACCACAAGAAAAATGGCTGCGATTGAAGTCGTGCCGTGGCAGGGAAGCATGGATTCAAATGGTTCAAATGGCTCTGAGCACTATGGGACTTAACAGCTGTGGTCATCAGTCCCCTAGAACTTAGAACTACTTAAACCTAACTAACCTAAGGACATCACACACATCCATGCCCGAGGCAGGATTCGAACATGCGATCGTAGCAGTCGCGCGGTTCCGGACTGCGCGCCTAGAACCGCGAGACCACAGCGGCCGGCGGGAAGCATGGAATACTGATTAACTGCGTCGCATTATGTTCAGCAAGGAATCGCGTTTCTGCTTTACCCTGGCTGACCATCTATGTCAAGTACGGTGATGACCTCGGGAGAGGTCCCACCCTCCAGTGTTTTGGGGAAACTCAGTGGTACTACTGCTGGCGGTATGATGTGGGGAGCCATCGCGTATGACTTCAAATTACGGATCGTAGTGATTGAGGGAGCTCTGAAAGCACGACATCCTGCGTCCTCCTCATATGTTACCTATCATATGACAGTATTGTGATGCCATTTTTTCAACAGGATAATGCTCGAGCACACACGGTACATGTCTCTATGAACTGCCTGTGTGATACTGAAGCACTCTCGTAGACAGCAGGTTCCCCAGATCTGTCCCCGATGAATGGGAGCAGTTGGGACACCAACTCTGTCCTAGGGCCAGTATCCGGGATGTCAACTAACCACAACAACAGCCGTGGGCCAGCTTGCCTCAGGAATGGCCACGATCGGTTTACGTCATCCTTCTCCACCGAATAAGTGCAGGCATCGAGGCCAAAGTGGATGCAATGTCATATCGGTAAGTGGACTCACACTGCCAATTTCACTCGACATTTTAATAACAGAAATAACATCACATAACCTCGCTACCCGTTAAGTTTCATTTCGTTTCCTTCTCTTCTTCTGGTGCTTCACATTATTGACAGCAGCTTGCATAGAACTCTGCATCTCTACTCCACCATGAGTTCATCAGAAAGTCTGGAAAAAGTAATAATGCAAAGGAGCGGAAAGAGAAAATTGACGTACGGCTCAGTATCCAGTTTCTTTGAAAACAAGCAACAGACGACTATATTTGTATGATACGGCATTAACTTAGCTCCGCTGCGGAACAAAGAGCAATAAGAATCAGAAAGCTACACTTGGGAACAAGAACTACCATTAATTTGTAAGTGCCCACAGAGCGAAAAGGATTACGCCGGCAGCAATGCACGACCAGAATCTGTTTTAAACACTCGACTCAGGGCTCTTCAGCTATTTTGTACCTTTGTTCCTTCAATCAAAATTTCTAGGACTCGTAATGTCTGCAGCTGTAGTACCTTCTTCACAAACAATGTCCCCTCAGTGGGTCCCATACGCACATCTTTTACTGCACACAGAACCTAGCCAATACACGGGCCACTGGAATGCGTGGGTTCTCTCCCTCTACTGTCTTGGCAAGGGACGCAATTCGATCCCTTTCCACCCGGAATACTTTTACGTAAATTCAAATGGAATGAAATTACTTGAAAAATGTTAACACTAGACCATAACAGAAAAGACGCACGTCGAGGGAAAGCTGCACTATCTTGTACGTCGCTTGGAAGCAAGGCAACAGTTCTGCATGAAACCTAACACTCGTAGTCGCACAATCGCGTGGATTAAGGTGGAAAAGGCTGTGGTGACTTCCATTTCACCCATTGGAATAAAATCATGGTCCGCAGCACGCATGCGAAGATCTAAGGGGTGGTATGGAAGAGAGGGGCATGATATCCCCCCCCCCCCCCAAGTAAAACATTTAACAAAAGCTACTTTTATTTTTATAAGTGACATTTTCCAAATGCCTAATCTAACTTTCAGAGATAAAGTAGCACGAAAACTGAGTGTTTCGAAAGTCGCAAGAAATTCCAGAAATAATAAGCTACGCGTAACACTGGGTACTATTCAGTCGCTTGCCTGAGGGCTTGCCCACTAGAATGGATTTGCAGCCCACCCAGCTACTGGAAAGCATTCTCGTAAAGCAAAGACGCCATTCGCAGATGGCCCATACCTGCTGTCAACAAGAAATCTGACACTATGAGCGACAATTATAGGTCCTGCAGGAATCGCTTCGTAGCAATAAATTACTTACATACACAATGTCCAGTCACATTAATGTGATCAGCTGTCAAAAGCTTGAATAACCACCTTTTGTAGCGCGGACCGCTGCGAGACGTGCAGGGAGAGGTTCAGTGAGGTTCTGGAAGGAACCTACAGGGATGTGGAGCCATGCCGACTCGTGCTGTGCCCAGATGAGCTAGATTCCTCAGTTGAAGATCGGCGGCGCGATCAGTTCGACAGATGTGGTCCCACATATTCTTGACTGCATTTAAATCCGGGATTTTGGTGGGCAGGGGAGTATAATAAACTCCTCCCGGTGCTCTTCGAAGCACGTGTGTATAATGCGAGCTGTGTGGCATGTTGCATTGTCCTGCAGGTAGATGCCAACGTCCTGAGAAAAAACGGACTCCCTGTGGGTGTGGACATGGTCCCCAAGGATAGATGCATACTTTTTTTGATCTACTGTGCCTTCCAGGATGACGGGATCACCCAGGGAATACAATGAAAACATTCCACAGACCATAACGCTCCCTCCCCTGGCCTGCACCCTTCGGACGATTGTTGCAGGGTGTTTGCTTTTAGATGTTTCACGCCGTACCCGCCAATATCCATGTGTGTGATGGAGCGAGATTCATCTGAAAGCGCCACCTGTCGCCACTCAGTGGACGCCCAGTTGCGGTACCGACGTGCAAATTCCAGCCGATGAACAGCAGTTAGCAGCGATGCATGAAGCAGGCGTCTGCTTGCGGCGTCCGATACACAGCGTGGGGAGCCACTGTCGGTACCCCTTGGTTGATGAGGACAGTCAGTCCCTCAACAGTTGCTCGTCTATTCGCCTGTACTCATCTCCGCAGCCGTCTTCCACCCCTGTCATCTATGGCCCGTGGTGCACCACTGTTATTTGGCGCCGGTTGTGGATAGCACTACCTAGCCATGCATGGAGTTCTTCAACCACAGCGCCAAGCAAACAGTTTACAAATTTAGCCGTTTCGGAAATGCTTGCACCCATAGCCCGAAAGCCAATGAGTGTACCGAGCGAGGTGGCGCAGTGGTTACCACACTGGACTCGCATTCGGGAGGACGACGGTTCATTCCCGCGTCCGGCCATCCTGATTTAGGTTTCCCGTGATTTCCCTAAATCGCTCCAGGCAAATGCCGGGATGGTTCCTTTGAAAGGGCACGGCCGACTTCCTTCTCCCTTCTTCCCTAATCCGATGAGACCGATGACCTCGCAGTTTGGTCTCTTCCCCCAACCAACCAACCAATGATTATGCCCTTTTGGACGTCAGGTAAATCGTTCCGTTTCCGCATTACGACAACGACTGCAATGTTATCCGCATCCCCAAGATAATTTGTATACACCCTTCACTCTCCACTGCTAGTTCGCTGACGTCGAACATAGACTGTGGTCACATTAATGTGACTGGATCGTGTATAACCTACAACCACATTACAGTATGTGGCGTCGGGTTGCGTAAGGGCGGCTAGTATGGACTGGTTAAGCAAAAGGTGGTATAAAGCTTTAGTAGTTGCTTTGAAATAAGGTGTAACTGCATAAAATCTTAGCTTGAACATTTGCTTCAGTGTAAATGGTAAAAAAATACCTAACTAAAGCGTCACACAGCAAGAAAAGAGTAGGACTTACAATTCGAGATGTTAAGAAAAATATTGGGTAGCATGGCGCACACAACAAAATATAGGATTTTAAATAAAAAGATGTTTTTGTGATTCACAAACAAATTATTTGTTTATAAACTAGAAGTCCCAGATAACAAAAATAATAGTCAGCTAAAACACTTTCCAACGTGGGGTAAAAAAACCTGATACAAGGCATTGATGTTGTGAGCCGAGCTTTTATGTAGATTATGAGTGCTTCTTCATAAAGTTTTGGCAGAAATCTGTACCTGCCACTTTGATTTCTCTGTTAAATTTTCTGCCTAACCGGTAATCCAACTTCTGAAACTCAATCTCCGCTAGCGGCATTGACATGGAATCTAAACCTCTGGGCGCGTGCTACAAGCATTTCTTCGCAATTTACTTCAACTGTTGGCTTAAATAAACCCATCCAAGGTTCCGCATATGTCTACTAATTCCCTATAGTGATTTTAATCTCCTTTGCAGTGTGAACATTAAAACGGTCGGTCATTTCGACTTCCAAAACACGTGAAACCGCTTGCTTCAGTGCAATCTCAGACCACTGCCCTCAACCCTCACAGGCATGCATCTTCTCCAACTTTGTTATGATGCCTTAAAAACAAAAAAAAAGCAAAAAAAACAGAAAATAGTGTTTATTTAGGCCATACCGACACTAGTATGACTCATACCAGCCGATTGACACTTCACACTAAAAACTGAAGGAAACATAAATCGGTGAGTCATTGGAATTTCGTGATCCACATTAGGCTACTTAAATATTAATTCTAGTATGACCCTTACCTTTACCCTTAAAAGTATAAATCACGCTGAAAAGAACACCGTTCACCAGCTTCAACACTCAAAAACAAATAAAATTTACTCGTCACACAAATTCAACAGTTACACCACTCATGCTCTAGACAATGGCGGAGTGACGTCTGCGCTTTTAGCAAGCACTGCATGATTCTGCTGTTTTGCGCCAAACCCGAGAGACACCAAATGGAGAAAACTACCAGCCAGCCCATACTACACGCTGTCCCCTTACTTTCTTTTGGTACCCCTATCTTTTCTCCTTTGCCGTTGCATTCGCAACAGGCGCATGGAAAGAATAATTGTCGGCAAAACTGTGTACAGTATTAGCTTCAGTTCCTCTGGTTTTCTCGTTGTGGTCACTTCACAAGACATACAATATGCGCTCAAAATTTACCGGAATTTTGTAATTTCGCTTACTGCATTAGTCAGATTCACGCAATTTTTTCGTAGTTGTATAGATAAATATGCTTGAAAAATATCTGTACAATGTTAGTCATATTGGATATTTAGTTTGCTATCAGCTGTCAAAAAGTTTACAAGTGTTTTGATAGTAGCGGCGATTATTTATTTTGTACAAAAATAGGTCAGAGAATTTGTATTATATTTGTTGCAAGAACGGAATGAAGTGCAACAAAGCGTAAGATACGTTAAATGTTACTTCAGGTGAGTCTTCTATGCGTAAAATAACGGTATAACAGTGGTACACGTTTTTTGAATAAGGCCGTGAAGGCGACGAAGATGACCTGGTCACTCTAGCACATCACCAATCGATGAAACCGTGAGAAACGTGAAAGACATGATTGTGAACGATCGCCGGATCACAATCAGAGAAGTGGCTTATGGTGGTGGCATATCAAATTGGTGATGCCATGATTTTTATTCGGATATTTTCAGTATAAATCGTATGACACCAAAATTTGTTCCAAAATTATTGAATTTCAAAGAAGAACAGAGGCGAATGCAAGTTGCTGAGGTGTCGCGAGGCGAAGTTAACAACGATGCAGAAATACTGAGACATGTCATAATGGTTGATGAAACACGAGTTCACGGATAAGACGTCGAAACTACGGCTCAACAATTTCAGTCGAAGCTTGTTGGATCGCCTACGCTGCAAAAAGCTCGAGAAGTGCGATCAATTGCGAAGATTATGTTTACTGTGCTCTTCGATTTTAACGGCATAGTTCACAATGATTTCTTGCCGCGAGGCCGATCAAACAATAAGGGACGCTAATTACAAGTTTAATACCGTCTGCGTTTAGCATACCGAAAAAATAACACACGGATTTGTGGTGAAACAATTCGTGGCTTCTGCACCGACATACTGCACCTGCTCACGCTTTGTTGCCCGTTCGTAAACGTTTGGCCAAGAACAAAACTGTAATGATGCCCCAGCGTCCACATGTAAGACATATCCCATGTGACTTTTTTCTGTCCGTAAAAATAAAGAAAACCAAATGGGTTCTCATTTTAGAAATACAGATGAGATTAAAAACGCATCGGTGAGAGACATTGAAGGTATCCCAGAGATCAAAAACCGAAAGTGTTTCGCAGATAGGATCGGGAACTATTTTGAAAAGTGTAACACTGATTTAGGCAAATAAACAAAATTATTTCAAAGAAACAAAAAGTATGTTTCTTTTTGTTTAATCCGCCTCGTGTGTGGCAGGAGCTACTGTTTCCTGACCCTTCTGGGAACGTGCTGCCTTAGAATCCCTGCAGTAAACCTCTGCGTAATACACAACTTGGCCTCTCGCAGCGTTTGCCACTGGAGTCTGTTAAGCATCTCCATAACTCTAGTGCCGACTTAAGCTGGGTTTTCCGAGACGAAGGAATTTTGCGCCGCGTAGTACGTAATGCCCTCGGCGAAGTGCGTCGTCCCTCTGTGACAAAACAGTGAATGCGTTTTCCGACAGGGCGCAATGCATAGCGCGCCAGCGCTTTACGTCAGGAGTGATAGGTCAGCTGGTTCTGGACGAGTCTATTCGTTGGTCGCTGCGATAGTGAGGCAGTTTCTGCAAGTCAGATAAAGTTCACATGAAAAACAGCGATAAAGTCTGCTAAAAACTACGCGTGCGTTTCAGTGCCAAGGAAGATAAACCGTTTCCATGTTGAAAAACATAATGCTGCCTCTCTGCGCTTCACCTAGCAAATAATCCTCTTCTTCGTGGTCCACTGTACGTTTAACTGTAAGAAAAACCAAGAATTTTCTTTTCCTCCACTCGATCCATCAATATTATACAGTATATTAGAACTTAACCAGAGTAACAACACTTTGTTTGAACACTTTTCCCGGACAGCACATGTGAATATAGCAGTTAACGCGGTCGCTCTTTCATTTTCTGGCAAAATTCAAATGCGCAATGTATAAGTTTTGCGTCCTTGACGACGCAAAACGCCCTGTCCTGTCCATGCGGCGCAAAATTTCTGCTCCTACGAAAAACCGGCTTTAACGATCTCGTGACTCAGTGCGCTACTCTTCGTTGCATCTTCTCGAATGCAATGTCACAAGCACTGTACACTGATGCTGTTGCACTACCTAAGGAATCACCGTTTGGGCACGCACAGATTGAATTAAAAACAAAGAATTCAAGAACAAATTCGTTGTGTCCCGCGTCACATAGAGCAGCGACGAATGGGGAACTTCAGCAGTGATTTGGACACCATTTACAGCAATAATTTCCATACACTAATATTGGATTTATGTCTCTTAAAAGGTAAGTGTTGATAGTTCAGTGTATGTCATGGAATGTTGTTACAGGATTTCTTCTAGTTGTTTTGGAGTGGTTCTTAAGTTTCTGTCTGTTTTATTGGGCATTATCTCAGATAAGTAGACACTTTCGTAAAGGTAAGGAATGGACTATGCCCATGTTAAACACAACCAAAGGAGATACGATGGACCACCCAACATTCACTTGTGATGTCAGGTAAGCGTCTACACAGTTTTCAACGCATAATGGGTACCCATCGCTGCTGACTTATGTTAGACGCCCTTGTTTGCTGCTGTTACCACATTCGCTCAACACTGCCGACACCTACAGTGAAGGAAAATTAGTGTTTTACGTCCCGCCGACGTCAATAACCTTTAGCCGTCGACATTTGGACGTTAACGTTGAGCGTGGCGAGTTCAACGTGCTGCTGAACGCTCAGGAACGATGCGACTTTGCGAATTCTGCATGTCTCAACGATGTATAAGCGACCGCAGCGCGCTCCAACGGCAGTTCTCGGCTGTATCCGGTTCGCGAATGACTGTTTACTAAATGGACGGACGTAAAATTCCTATGTTAGTCCTATTAAAACCTACTTTCTTTCCCGTATCCTTGTGCTGGTCTTGCTTTACTGTATGTAGTGTACATAAACAGAAACTTCAATATCCATGAACATGTTATAAGGCAAATAGGAAAGTACCATACCTATTCAGTAAGGACATCGTCTTATAAAAGTTCCATTACAAATAACGCGACACAAATTTACAACAGATCTCCACAGAAAATAAAAATTATTTCATCACTCTCATTTTCATCATTTAGTAACACATCTTACTTCATCACGGTTCCTGCTCAGTAGCAGAATCTATACAACAAGTGAAATACAACACTTAAAACAAGAAAGTGCGACATGCGTTACTGCAAGCAGTGCAAGTTCTCTTGTAGATTAAGCCAATCGAACAAATATATTCCTTAGTAAGAGCGCGCTTATATTTAAATAACATCGAGTATGGTAGACTTTACTTCTATTAAACTAATAAGAAAATATCAGAACCTATCCGAAATCACGAAGTTAGTAAAAAAAAAAAAAATGGAGCTAGTGAGACGGGAACCAAAAACACATCATCATACCTTACACAGCAACAACTCTACTCATTACGCTACAGTAATCATGAATTATTCACTACCATACCACTTCAGTCCGGAACCGCGTGACTGCTACGGTCGCAGGATCGAATCCTGCCTCGGGCATGGATGTGTGTGATGTCCTTAGGTTAGTTAGGTTTAAGTAGTTGTAAGTTCTAGGGGACTGATGACCTCAGATGTTGAGTCCCATAGTGCTCAGAGCCATTTGAACCACTACCAAACTTTGTTTATGACCACACGTCTTACCATCTCCTGAAAGCCGTAAGCGTACATATGTTATTAACTCACATTTAACTATAACAAATTGTACTAAGAACAACACGTTTTTGATGAATCCTTAAAGTGCCATTGCCTTAACGGCATACTTTCATAATACGCAAGTTACAATAATCCCTCCGGCTTGCTGGAAGTAAGTAAACAATTCTTTAACAACCAAGATGAGTTTCTCGTCATTTTATTACAAAAAATCGCAAAATTAAAGACGGGTTTTCGAGAGATCTTCAATTTGCTTGGGCTTGGAAACGGCGTATATAGATCTACATATGGACTTCAACTGAAAGTCAAATATGGCGTCTTGCGACTCCGTACTGAAGGGAGACGGTGTGCATGTGACGTAGGTGGTGTTCTTCCATCTCAGAGGTCTTCGGTCAAGCACACGTTCAGAATATCTGACAAGCTTGATAGTCTATCACGTCAGACACTCGGCACGCTCGATTGCACGGTGCGAATGCCGAGAGATGGAAAACAAGCTCGTATGGGTAAGGACGGGGAAAGAAATTAGCCGTGACTTCACAGGAACTACACTGGCAATGGCGTTACCGAATAAGGAAAAACACGCGAAACGTAATTATATGGATGACCCGACGGGGATCTGAACAGTCGCTGCTACTGACTTTATATCCTGTGCATTAACCGCTGCGTCACCTTCGGCAGTGATACTTGCTGTGTAAGGTTCGACTATTAGCTACGTTCTTCGTGGGTTGGGGCTTAGCGAATTTGCTCGCCGCAAGAGTTCATTGGCTGGCGACTGCGACCCAGGGGGCAGGGGGTCCACACACAGTGAACAAACACACGCCTGACTACTTGCCTGGGCTCCCGTTAGACGTACTCCGTTCGCGAGGACGCGCAAATTTCGCTCGTCAGCATGCTGCGGCGAAATCAGCCTTTGCTTCCTGGTTCAGCGTTGTCTCATTGTCAAGGACTACTTTGGCCTGATGTTGTTCGTTACGTGAACCTGCTGACGTTAAACGTTACACGGAGCTTTAAAGCTTGCTGCTCATTGCGAAAACAAAAGATTTGCCAAGTACAGCACAAGAAACTTTTCTGAATATTCCAGTTAATGGATTAGAAACACAATACAGGGTTCCGAAAATAAAGGACTGTGGTACGAACATTTAATTACAATGAAAGACGACAACGAAACTGTGGTCTACTTATAAAAGTCCAGAAAGTAATTGTATGGTGAACATGATATACTGCGAAGTGTGGATGAAGGGCAACAGGCTGATTCTTTATTTCTATATTCCCGGGTATCATTTGACACGGTGCCCCACTCCAAATTGTTAATGAAGTAACGTGCATATGGGATAGGTTCCCAGATATGCGAGCGGCTGGATGACTTCTTAAGTAATGTGACGCAGAATGCTGCTCTCGACGGCGAGCGTTCATCACAGACAATGGTATCATCGAGAGAGCCCCACGGAAGTGTGACAGGATCGCTTATTTATAAAGGACCTGGCGAACAGGGAGGGCAGCAATCTGCGCTTGTTTACTGACGATGCTGTTGTGTACGGGAAGGAGTCGAAGTTGAGTGGCTCTAGGAGGATACCAAATGACTTCCACAAAATTTCCTGTTGATGTGATGAATGGCAGCCAACTCTACATGTAGAAATATGTAAGCTAATGTGGGTGAGTAGGAAAAACAAACCCGTAATGTTCGGATACAGTATTAGTAATGTGTTGCCTGACGTTATCACAAACTCGTAATATTCGGGTACTGTATCAGTAGTGCTCTGCTTGACACAATCACGTCGTTCAAATATCTAGACACAATGTTGCAAAGCCATATGACATGGAACGAGCATGTACTGTGGTAGAGAAGGTGATTGGTCGACTTCCGTTTATTAGGAGAATTTTGGGAAAGTGTTGTTCACCTGTAAAGGATACCGCATATAGGAAGCTTGCGCGATCTCTTCTTGATTACCGTTTGAGTGTTTGGGATCCGCGCCAGGTCGAATTAAAAGAAAACATTGAAACAGTTCAGAGGCTGCTAGATTTGTTACCTGTAGGTTCGAACAACACGCAAGCGTTCCGGAGATGCTTTGGGAACTCAAGTGGGGATCCCTGGAGAGAAGACGGCGTTCTTTTGGAGAAACATTAATGAGAAAATTTAGAGAACCGGCAATGGAAGGTGACTGCAAACGATTCTGCTGCCGCCAACATACACTTCGCCTAAAGCCGTCGGCACACGGACCGTGCTGTCGAACGTTAACGTTGAGCGTGCCAAGTTCAACGTGCTGCTGAACGCTCAGGAACGATGCGACTTGTGCATACGGTACGTGGGCCCCAGCGTGGTATACGCGATCGCAACGCACTCCAGCAACATTTGAGGGATGTTTCTAGTTCGTAAATCACACTGTTTACTCAACAGGCGCGCGTAAAATTCCCAGGTTAGCTCTATTAAAACGCACGTTTCTTCCATCGTCCACGAAAATAAAGTACCATGTCCAATCAATAAGGACACACGCTTATAAAAGTTCCATTACAAGCAGTGCCTTACAAACTTGGAATACTTCTCCGCATAAGATAAACATTATTTCATCATTCCCACATTTTAGTAAAACCACAAGGTCAGTCTTACTTAATCACTTTTCCTACCCAGTAGCAGAATCTTTGCAACATGTGAATTACGAAGCGTAAAAGAAGAAGGAGCAAAATATCTTTATACAAGTAGCGCAAGCTGTCCTTTAGATTAAGCCAATCGAACAAAGTCACCCCTCAAAAAAAGGTTAACTTGTATTTATGGCTCTGAGCACTATGGGACTTAACATCTGAGGTCATCAGTCCCCTAGGACTTAGAGCTACTTAAACCTAACTAACCTAAGGACATCACATACATCCATGCCCGAGGCAGGATTCGAACCTGCGACCGTATGGGTCGCGCGGTTCTGGACTGAAGCGCCTAGAACCGCTCGGCCACCCTGCCCTCCCGAACTTGTATTTACATAACATCAAATATTATAGTCTATACTTATATTAAACTAATAATAAAGTATCAGAACCCAACAAAAACGCGAATGTTAGGGGAAAAAACTGGTTGTGTCAGGACGCGAACCACCGCCCCAACAAAAAAAAAAAAACACGTTTTAGGACAGTGGCGCTATTCATTACGCTAAACCAACATCATACCTTTTTTTTCTAATCATAGTATCTTACCGCTTGCTAGAAACCTTAATCGTAGATATGTTACTAACTGAAATTTAATTATAACAAATTGTACCAAGAACATTCCGTTTTGGGTGGATCTTCAGTGTGTCGCTGCCTTCAAATAGCCTACTCTCATTATAAACAAGTTACAATAATTCTTTTGCCACGAATTTGATGTTTCTCATTATTTTATTGGAACAGGTAGGTTTTTTAAATTAAAATACAGAACGTAGGTACATTTAAACATTTTATTTCGGTTGTTCCAATGTGATACATGTACCTTTGTGAACTTATCATTTCTGAGAATGCATGCTGTTACAGCGTGATTACCTGTAAGTACAACATTAATGCAATAAATGCTCAAAATGATGTCCGTCAACATCAATGCATTTGGCAATACGTGTAACGACATTCCTCTCAACAGCGAGTAGTTCGCCTTCCGTAATGTTCGCACATGCATTGACAATGCGCTGACGCATGTTGTCAGGCGTTGTCAGTGGATCACGATAGCAAATATCCTTCAACTTTCCCCACAGAAAGAAATCCGGAGAAATCCGGTGAACGTGCGGGCCTTGGTATGGTGCTTCGCACCAATCCACCTGTCATGAAATATGCTATTCAATACCGCTTGAACCGCACGGGAGCTATGTGCCGGACATCCATCATGTTGGAAGTACATAGCCATTCTGTCATGCTGTGAAACATCTTGTAGTAACATCGGTAGAACATTGCGTAGGAAATCAGCATACATTGCACTACTTAGATTGCCATCGATAAAATGGGGGCCAATTATCTTTCCTCCCATAATGCCGCACCATACATTAACCCGCCAAGGTCGCTGATGTTCCACTTGTCGCAGCCACCGTGGTTTTCCGTTGCCCAGTAGTGCATATTATGCCGGTTTACGTTACCGCTGTTGGTGAATGACGCTTCGTCGCTAAATAGAACGCTTGCAAAAAATCTGTCATCGTCCCGTAATTTCTCTTGTGCCCAGTGGTAGAACTGTACACAACGTTCAAAGTCGTCGCCATGCAATTCCTGGTGCATAGAAATATGGTACGGGTGCAATCGATGAAGATGTAGCATTCTCAACACCGACGTTTTTGAGATTCCCGATTTGTCTGCTACTGATGTGCGGGTTAGCCGCGACAGCAGCTGAAACACCTACTTGGGCAATATCATTTAATGCAAGTCGTGGTTGACGTTTCACATGTGGCTGAACACTTCCTGTTTCCTTAAATAACGTAACTATCCGGCGAACGGTTCGGACACTTGGATGATGTCGTCCAGGATACCGAGCAGTATACATAGCACACGCCCTTTGGGCATTTTGATCACAATAGCCATACATCAACACGATATCGACCTTTCCCGCAATTGGTAAATGGTCCATTTTAACACGGGTAGTGTATCACTAAGCAAATACCGTCCGCACTGGCGGAATGTTACGTGATACCACGTACTTATACGCTTGTGACTATTACAGCGCCATCCATCACAATGCGAAAAAAGTGGTCCAACTAAAGCATAATTCTTTACGTTCTGCACGAATATGTACTAAAAATGGGGGTTCCTATTTTTAAAAACGCAGTTGATATCCGTTTGACCTAGGGCAGCGCCATCTAGCGGGCCAACCATAGCGCCATCTGGTTTCCCCCTTCAAGCTAGACGAGTTTCGTTCTTTGTAGTTTTTTCGTTTGATGCTTATTTCGTGAGATATTTGGCCCTGTTACTATCAATGGACCACCCCGTATATGCGAGTGGCACAGGAAAGTAAATGACTAGCACAGGGTACCGTCCACCATGCACCGTACCGTGGGTTGTGCAGTATGTATGTAGATGAAGATGCAGACGTAGAATGGTCTTAGGTACACTGTGGACATGGGAGTGCTTGTACAGCCCATCAGCTAACCTGATCTCATTCCCACGGTCCATGTATGGAACGTCATCGAGCGAGACTGTGCGCCGTGGACCACGCTTCAAGGAATCTCCCTATGCTGTGGGTGAAGGTCGGTTGGTCATGGATGAAGATAACTCTTTATCGATTTAAGAGTCTCGTGGAGTCCATATAATGACGCATCGACGCATCACCACACCCATTATGGAGTAACGGGGTGCTAAACGCCAATAGATAATCTTTTTTTCGATTGCCCATTAGTGAACCAAAGAAAATTCCTTGAAGACAGGGGGATAATATCGCTATAGATATTTGCGTCATCGATATCTCGTAAAAAATACTGAGCACGGAAGTCATATCAGAACAATGTCATAAAGCGACTCTCTGTAATCTGACGAAAAGAGGGAAAAAACTGTTGCACAACCAGAAGAATTTGGAAAAGACCGCTCTGACGAGCTGAGACAGGCTTACCGGATATATTGCCGAGTTTGCTGTTGCCTCCACCACTCTCATTACATTCTGCGGCTGCAATGGTACTGGCAACTGCGAACAGGTGGATTGTACGCTCACGCGTCAGCATCACGAAGCCTCTCAAATTGCAGGCAAACTGCAGGAAGAAGTACTCATCTCTTCGTCCGTTACGACACAACGAAACTATCGCAGTACGAGCATCTTCATAGACAAGGCACACTCCGTAGCCGTGCAGCTTTATTTTTTTCGCTTTTACAGCCTCTGTGCCTAGGAGCACGATCTCCAGTAATAGTTTTGTTGGATAATGAACAGTGACTACTGGGGATTTCGGGAAGACTGGACCGGGGGTTTACAAACCTTCATTCATATTTTTATTACAAAACTTAACTGACAGTTAAAATTAGCAATTTACTCAGTGATTAAATATCTTTGGCATCAGGATCACCAAACAGTTTTATTATTAGTAAATATGAGTGGAGATTTTGCATGTAGTAAGTTAAGAAGCAATGAATTAACATATAAATCATTTAAATCCCAATGAAAACAAATTCAATTCGTTAATTAGAATTATAATATTAATTTAATCTTCGGTAAGAACTTGGAGCAGAATTTTACCATAAAGAAAACAGACCATACGCCTTCAACCCAATTACACCGCAAGGCACAGTCTAAATTTCCAATAATGTAAGAAGCAAGGCGGAACAATTTTCGGTATACAGGCACTCAGCAGAAAATGAATATTACAGGATAAAAAGGTCGCCAATACTGCTCCCACAAAGACGATTTTAATGTACAGGAAGATCAAGGTAAATAGTGGCCCCAATAAAGATATACAAACTAATGATCAAGTTATTAATTGGAATGGCGGACTCTTGGGGTGCTTGAACTCTAGTGGTTGATGCCAAAATATCTGAAAAAGATCCGGCAAGTTACTTAATTTCTATCCCGGAACTGCCGGACGATATTACGTGGGTTAGTCCCAAGTCCTGCGACCGAACACAGGGCCATGGAACTTATAGCATGGGCACAACTCGTCCGCGTCGTACCAGCTAGGACTAATGTAATCGTGAGGCGGCTACGTGGCATACATACCACAGATCAGTACACAATACTAGGTAGCATACAAAGGTCATATGTAACAAATAAGAACCCACTAGACAATTTATCATAGGATTCAGCACTTTCGGCCATCCTGATCCACTGACTTACAAGCGAACACAAATTGCCGCGAGGTTTGAGGCGCCACGTCATGTATTGCGCGGCCTCTCCTGCCGGAGTTCGAGTCCTCCCTCGGGCATGGGTGTGTGTGTTGTACTTAGCACAACTAAGTTTAAGTAGTGAATAAGTCTAAGGACCGATGACCTCAGCAGTTTCGTCCCTTAGGAATTCACACAGATTTCAACATTTTTGATCACAAATTCAAACCGAAACCTGAGGAGCAATGTGTGCTTACAGATGAACACACAAAAACCATATTATAATTAATAACAATGCCTACTTCCGCGCTAAGGAGGACGGAATAAAACATTAAATACAACCCCAGGTGAGACTATTTGACGTACTATAGTATAAATTAACAATCATGTAAATATACTAGTACAAATTTAAAACCAAACTTTAAAAACACTTAAACGACCAGATTTGATTATTATCCTGGCTTACAGCAGAGCCAAACGAATGCCAAGATTTATGAACAAGGAGTAATTAAATGCACATAGCACTTAATCCGTTGTATTAAATGTTACATACGAAACTGTCGACAACGGAAGAGACCATAGTCAAATATTTTAAGCTTCTGAGCAGGAGTAACACATTAACAAATACAGCACCTGCTTACCCGTACGCAGAATAGCCTGCAATAGACTAAATCAAGACTTAAGAAAAAAAAGACAGTTACACAAACAAATTCATAAAATATAATGCATAAATGGCAGCATATGACAAGCAGAAATTTAATAGCGTGACAAATCACTTGAAGTCACTACTCAGTAACAGGCTAGCGGACCAGTCACTATCTTTACCCGTCGCAACATACAACTACGGTCTGTTCCAAATGTTGTGATTATGTTACAGACCAGGCCACTGCGATTGTTAGTACTGAGGCAAGAACACATGTCACTAGAAACAGAAGCAATCAACATCATCTAAACGCGTGATTTCGTCTCCATATGTGGCAATCTTTCTGTAATCAACAGCAGTACTTCAGTGACATAAGGTACCAATCGCACAAGCTATCCTTCTGCACTCATGGCAAGCAAGCAGTTCTCTTTTCTCTCTCTTCTCTTCCAACCGCGGAGCGATCCGCCTCCTCTCCGAGCCGACTGCCAACTCTCGTCTTCATGGCGACGGGACGTAACTTTCAGCTTCCTTTCCCCCCCCCCTCCCCCCCCCCCCCCGCCAAATCCCTGATACATGGAACTCGCCGAAGTGGCGTCTAATCGAAAGATTTGCACCCTGCCATTGAGCCACATACGAAATTATTATTACCAGTCACTGAAGAGAATGATCGCGCAGAATCGTTAATAATGAAGGAGGAGCCAATGTTATTATCAAGTTCCTGAGCAGTGTATGTTACATTACCACGTGGAGGTATACTTTGGGTCGGTCTGTTCTAGTAATTCCCGTCATTCTACAGTACTACACTAAAACAAGGATTTTTTTGTCTTTGGATACTAAATTCCTTGACAGAGTGGCACATGGTACATGGTGTTTTGTAGTCCAACTCAATGTAAAAAACAACAGACACTGAACATATCACATTGCACTAATAAATGCAAGGCGTAAAATACTACTCGCGAGTTTTAAGATAAGCCTGCACGTAATATCGCTCGTCTGTCCATGAAGCAACGGTAGCCGTTCTCTTCAGCGTACGGTAAGTAATGAAACATGTCTTGAGTCTAAAAATAAAACAAAAAATACTTATTACTACGTGGTAATCTGATCTCCTGCTTCATGTGCCAGATGCACTTAAACCTATCATTCCTAGATGGACATTCAAATTTCACAATAGCAGCTAATTCGCGACAGTACTACGCTCATTTCGTCACGACTTAGCAGCAATAATGGGCTTCAAAGTATTCGAGCACCTTTCCTTCAGCTGTCCTCTCTACGACCGTTCTGCAGCAGCCGTCTGATTCATGCACCCATTCTGACTACTGTTCATGGACGACAAAGGCTAGAATTTGCCAATGACGCAACTGGACGTCCACCGAGTCGCGATAGGTGACCTTTTCAGATGAATCACGTTTTAGGCACCGTCGGACAGATGGCCGTTGGTGGGTACGCCGTGAAACGTCACAAAGCTAGAACCCTGTAACAATAATCAGAAGAGTCCAGGCCGGAAGCATTCCCTGGGTGATCTCGTCATTCTAGAAGCCGCAGTAGAACAACACAAATAGGCATCTGTCCTTGGGGATCATGTCCAGTCCAAAAGCAGTTTTGTTTTTCCTCGGAATGATGGCATCTACCATCAGAACACTGCAACGTGCCACACAGCTCTCAGTGTAAGTGCATGGTTCGAAAAGCACCAGGATGAGTTTACCATGCTCCCTTGACCACCAAACTCTCCGTATGTAAACCCAATCGAGAACCCGTGGGACCACCTCAATCGGGCAGTTCGTGTCATGGATCTTCAACCAAGAAACATAGCACAGCTGGCCACAGCACTGGTGTCGACACGCCTCCACATCCCTGTCAGTACCTTCCAGAACCTCACCGACTCTCTCCCTGGACGTCTCGCGGTAGTCCACGCTGCGAAAGGTGGTTATTAAGGCTTTTGACAGGTAGTCACATTAATGTGACTGGACAGTGCAATTACAGGGATAAGTCAAAGTCAAGCAGGTGTTGTCCATGGCATAGAATGCTGCACTTGAAAGGAGATAAAAAGCTGATAAAAGGTGAAGTAGCTGTTATGTTTGCTAAGCTAGCTGCTTCGCATAAACCAACAAGACGGTTCTTCCCCGACAGGTTACTGCAATTCAGCTCTCGTCCTAGGTTGAGTGGAAGGTTGTTACACCTGATGGAGTGCCTGTGAGATTCTTTTTATACGTGGTGTCCGGAACGTTTAGGATCCACACTGTAGAGACAGTAGAGGATACTAAACTGAGTATTTTGATACAAGGAGCCAATTATCAGAAATGAGTATTTGAGGCGATTCGAATTCTGGAATGAACAATGCGTGTGAGAAACATGTTTTTGAACTGCTTATGTTTCATAGCAAACAGCTTCATGATGAATCGACATTGGCGGCGCTGTATTGACAAACTGTACACAATTGTCTTGATAAGGGCAGAGTGGAGTTTGCAACTAATTACGGTTTGATGAGTGATTGTCTAAGATGGATTACTCTCTAAAGCAACTTCCAGATATACATATAATGTATGGAGCAGAAGGATGCAATCTCTTGATAGCCGAAAGAACGTAAAGGCCCAAGATTCACTACAGACATCAACCTAATTGAAAGAAATTTATCAGTTTGGAAAAAAATTACGAGAAATTGGGCCATTCAAGCCACAGAGAGCTGGTCAAGTTCCTCAACAAAGAATGGTTCACACAGTTAAATTTGAGAAGTTTGTGCTGCACCGCGTAGAAGAGTCATCTGCACCCCTCACCTTGTTTGTGAAACGCATATTTCGAAGAATACAATGTGAACTATACTGGTGGAGCAACAGTTAAACTGCTATAGTAAATAACAAGTGCAAGCAATAGGCCAATAGATTTTAAACCCACAATTCAGTTCCTTCAATAGAGTATATGGTAATGCAAGAAATGAGACTGGCAGTCGTCATTTTGAACAGCAAGTTATCAGTTAAAGGAACTGCCGTAAGGATTAAATTATTTATCTTAATATAAAACTAAATATCCCCTTACGACTGTTAGTCCTTAATCTCGAAGTACCCAATTTAGCAAGCTATGTCGCCAGTACCATTTTAACGCTAAAGATGTCTCAACAGATGTCCTATGATCTTGTCCCTTCTCCTTGTCAGTGTTTTCCACATATTCCTTTCCTCTCCAACTCTCCGCGGAACCTCCTCGTTCCTTACCATATCAGTTCACCTAATTTTGAACATTCGTCTGTAGCACAACACCTCAAATGCTTCGATTCTCTTCTGTTCCAGTGCTCCCACAGTCCATGTTTCACTGCAATACAATTCTGTGCTCCAAACGTACATTCTCAGAAATTCTTTCCTCAAATTACGGCCTATGTTTGAGACAAGACGATTTATCTTGGCCAGGAATGCTCTTTCTGCAGTGCAGGTCTGCTTTTGATGTCCTCTTTGCTCCGTCCGCCATTAGTTAATTTGCTGCGTAGGTGGTAGAACTCCTTAACTTCGTGACCTTCAATCCTGATGTTAAGTTTCTCGCTGTTTTCATTTCTGCTACAACAATATTGTACTTCTCATTACTTTCGTCTTTCTTTGATTCACTCTCAATCCATATTCTGAACTCATTAGACTGATCATTCCATTCAGATCATGTAACTATTCTTCACCTTCACTGAGGACAGCAATGTCATCAGCGAATCCTATCATTGATATCCTTTCACCTCGAATTTCAATTCCACTTCTGAACCTTTCTTTTATTTTCATCATTGCTTCTTCTATGTGAAGATTGAACAATACGGGCGAAAGACTACATTCCTGTCTTATACCATTTTTAATGCGACCACTGCGTTTTTGGTCGTCCACTCTTATTATTCTCTCTTGGCTCTTGTACATATTGTATTTACCCGTCTCTCCCGATAGCTTACCCTTATTTTTCTCAGAATTTCCAACATCTTGCGCCATGTTACACTGTCGCACGTTTCTTCCAGGTCGACAAGTCCTATGAACATACCTTGATTTTTCTTTAGTCTTGCTTCCATTATCAACCGCATAGTCAAGATTGCCTCTGGTGCCTTTACATTTCCTAATGCCAAACTGATCGTCACCTCCTCAAGTTTCTTTTCCATTCTTCTGTATGTTATTCTTAGACTACAAGTTGTAACCAACTTGGATGGGTGAGCTGTTAAGCTGATTGTGTGATGATTCTCGCACTTGTCAGCTCTCGCAGTCCGGAATTGTGTGGATGATGTTTTTCCGAAAGTCAAATGGTACATTGCCAGACTCATACATTCTACAACCCAACGTGAATAGTCTTTTTTTTCTTTTTGCCACTTCCCCCAATAATTTTAGAAATTCTGATGGAATGTTATCCATCCCTTCTGCTTTATTTGATCTTAAGTCTTCCAAAGCTCTCTTAAATTCTGATTCTAATACTGTATCCCCTATCTCTTCTAAATCGACTACTGTTCCTTCCTCTATCATATCAGACAAATCTTCCCCCTCCTCTCCTCCCCCACAGAGGCCTTCAATGTAATCTTTCCACATATCCCCTCTCTCCCCTGCATTTAACATTGGAATTCCCGTTGCACTCTTAATGTTACCACTCTTGCTTTTAATTTCACCGGTTGTTTTACTTTCATAAATGCTGAGTGATTCCTTCCAACAATCATTTCTTTTTCGATTTCTTCACATTTTTCATGTAGCCATTTCGTCTTAGCTTCCCTGCACTTCCTATTTATTTTATTCCTCAGCGACTTGTATTTCTGTATTCCTGAATTTCCCTGAACATTATCCTGTACTTTCTTCTTTCATCGTTCAACTGAAGTATTTCTTCTGTTACCCATGGTTTCTTTGCAGTTACCTTCTTTGTACCTACGTTTTACTTTCCAACTTCCGTGATTGCCCTTTTTAGAGACGTCCAATCCTCTTCAACAGTATAGCCCACCGAGTTATTACTTACTGCTGTATCTATAGCCTTAGAGAACTTCAAGCGTATCTCGTCATTCCTTAGAACTTCCATATTCCACTTCTTTGCGTACATATTCCTCCTGATTAATCTCTGAAACTTCAGCTTACTCTTCATCACCAGTACATTGTGATCTGAGTCCATATCTGCTGCTGGGTACACCTTACAATCCAGTATCTGGTTTCGGAACCTCTGTCTGACCATGATGTAATCTAACTCAATCTTCCCGTATCACCCGACCTTTCCCAAGTATACCTCCTCCTCTTCATGTGATTCGTGAACAGAGTATTCGCTATTACTAGCTGAAATTTATTACAGAACTCAATTGGTCTTCCTCCTCTCTCATTCTTTCTCCCAAGCCCATACTTGTCTGTAACATTTTATTCTACTCCTTCCCCTACAACTGCATTCCAGTCCCCCATGACTATTAGATTTTCATCTTCAGCTTGCAACGTCGGCATGTGTACCTGAATTAACGTTGTTGGTGTTGGTTTACTGTCGATTTTGATAAGAACAACCCCTTCACTGAACTGTTCACAATAATACACTCTCTGCCCTACCTTTATACTCATAACGAATCCTACTCCAATTATATCATTTTCTGCTGCTGTTGATGTTACCCTATACTCATATGACCAGAAATCCTTATCTTCTTTCCATTTCACTTCACTGACCCCTGCTTATCTAGATTGAGCCTTTGCATTTCCCTTTTCAGATTTTCTAACTTCCCTACAATGTACAAGCCTCTGACATTCCACGCCCCCCGCTTCTCCGCCCTCTTTGACAAAGCCGTTGGCAGAAAGAGGGTGACTTCTTACGCCAGAAGTCTTCGGCCACCAATGGCGTGTATTAATCAAAATTTAAGCGGTGGCGGATCTCGAACTCGGGACCGAGGACGTTTTGATTCCTGATCAAAGACGCTACCCCCCCCCCCCCCCCCCTCATTTTTTTATCTCATTTTGTTCTGGTTGTTCAAGTTACCGTGCTGGCACCCCTAGACCACTGGTTGTATTAATGGATAAAATGATGAACAACTACACAAGGACAGAGATAGGTGTGAAATCTAAAACAGAGAAAGTTACAAAGACGAAAAATGTAGGTCAGAGTCTAGGACTCCAATGTAATTCTTACAGATTGTAAACCTTTATGTAGAATATCATTAGGCAGACCGAGAACACCGCATGGGAAGTTGGAATATGCTTATCTTAACCTAAACCTGGAATATCAGAAAAAGAAAGTTTTGTGCTTGCACATGACTGCATGCATGGAGATTGAATTACTACTTAGCAAAAATCAATATCGTCTTCGCAAATATCGATCGTGTGAAGCCCAACTTGATCTGTTTGGCCATGACATGGTAACGACAGTAGACACTTGAGGCGAAACAAGCGCTGTATCATTTTGAGAGATACAGAGGCAAATAAGTATGTTAGGACTTTCTCCAGTTCACTGTTACCAGGGCCACGTCAGCATTACACACCTATGGTTAGCATACAAAGAACTGAACAATAATCTAAGAGGGAAATTAAAAATTAAAATAACTTTCCCAAATTTTGTCAGTGTATGCTTCAGTATATTTTTGTTAAGATTGTGAAATATCAGAATTATCTAATTAATGTGTTTAGCTAAATTTATTATTTTAAGAAAAAAACAAGTGGCGCTAAATAATGAAGCTAGAAAGCTAAGAATTGTTCAGAATATGTAAATGTATGTCACAGTCAATAGTTATCAGTCCCAACTTGATTGGGGAATATTTTGGTCCAAATCATCGTTTTCTGAAAATTTGAAGGCGCGAAATATTAGTTTCAGAGAGATGAAAATATGTTCAAAAATGGTTCAAATGGCTCTGAGCACTATAGAACTTAACATCTGAGGTCATCAGTCCCCTAGAATTTAGAACTACTTAAACCTAACTAACCTAAGGACATCATACACATCCAAGTGCGAGGCACTATGCGAACCTGCGACCGTAGCAGTCGCACAGTTCCGGACTGAAGCGCCTAGAAACGCTCGGACACCGCGGCCGGCTGGAAACATGTACGTAGCTTCAGTTTGATATAAAAACAGTAACTATGTGACTTCATTAAGCTACCTCTAATAGTTTTCAAGCTATTTACTAAAAACTAAATTTGGAACTAAAATGTTGGAAGAGCAGTTGAATGGAATGGACAGTGTCTTGAAAGGAGGATATAAGATGAACATCAACAAAAGCAAAACGAGGATAATAGAATGTAGTCGAATTAAGTCGGGTGATGCTGAGGGAATTAGGTTAGGAAATGAGACACTTAAAGTAGTAAAGGAGTTTTGCTATTTGGGGAGCAAAAGAACTGATGATGGTCGAAGTAGAGAGGATATAAAATGTAGACTGGCAATGGCAAGGAAAGCGTTTCTGAAGAAGAGAAATTTGTTATCATCGAGTATAGATTTAAGTGTCAGGAAGTCGTTTCTGAAAGTATTTGTATGTAGTGTAGCCATGTATGGAAGTGAAACATGGACGATAAATAGTTTGGACAAGAAGAGAATAGAAGCTTTCGAAATGTGGTGCTACAGAAGAATGCTGAAGATTAGATGGGTAGATCACATAACTAATGAGGAGGTATTGAACAGAATTGGGGAGAGGAGGAATTTGTGGCAGAAATTGAAGAAGGGATCGGTTGGTAGGACATGTTCTGAGGCATCAAGGGATCACCAATTTAGTATTGGAGGGCAGCGTGGAGGGTAAAAATCATAGAGGGAGACCAAGAGATGAATACACTAAGCAGATTCAGAAGGATGTTAGGCTGCGTTAGGTACTGGGAGATGAAGAAGCTTGCACAGGATAGAATAGCATGGAGAGCTGCATCAAACCATTCTCAGGACTGAAGACCACAACAACATCATTTGCATGTGTTATAGAAAATTCTAATTACAGCACTCTATTACATTGATGAAATAATACAGCCGTACCAAGTTTTATGAGTTCAGTGTAAATAGCTATCATTACGACGATTCTTAAAGAGGCAGTTCAGAGGTCATTTTCTACTGCCGGTTCCGTTCTGAAAATTATAGCCAGGAAAGTTTACATTCAGTCGTACTAAAACTCTTTCAGTAAATAAAGCAAGCTTAGCTCTTAATTACAAAAAATTATGAAAACTAAATTGTTACACAATAGAGATATTACTTAATATATGTCCGAGAAAGTGGCCATTTAGATGCTGCTACCTGTGCCTAGAGCAGCTGATTGCAGATGTTCCGTTCCGCGGTCAGCTGCACACCCACATACTGCACACCCACATAGATACAACCAGTGAGGCAGAGAAAGAGGCACTTCACACTGAGGTATCAACCTGTCTTGCGTCAGTCATACGTCTACATACGCTGTGCCTCAGATGATGTCACAGCCAGATAGCTAGCAAAAGTGTTTTCGGTAAAAGCAAGAAGTGGACTCATGAGGAAATCTTTAACATAGTGCAGCGCTTTCTTAATTTCTGAACTCATGAGGACTGTACATTGTCCAGGATCGCTTAGATTTCACAGAAGTAACTGTGTGCCGCCCGTAATGTTGACAAAAATGGTTCAAATGGCTCTGAGCACTATGGGACTTAACTTCTCAGGTCACTAGTCCCCTAGAACTTAGAACTACTTAAACCTAACTAACCTAAGGACATCACACACATCCATGCCGGAGGCAGGATTCGAACCTACGACCGTAACGGTCGCGCGGTTCCAGTCTGTAGCGCCTGGAACCGCTCGGCCACTCCGGCCGGCCAATGTTGACAAAACCGCTTGGGAAGTGGTGAGATTATTTCCCAGCTTTAAGGCGAGCAATTAACTTTGATGATTAGAAGTCTGGGTGATAGACCATTTGACTTGGAACTTCTTGTAGAGATCGCTCTCTGAACTGTTAGTAGTGCTGTTTCCATTAGGTACATTATCATTATTATCAGGAATATTATTATGTTTTGCGTGTGTGAACTTACACTGAATATGTCAATTAGTTAAAACTTCTATTTATTGTCATAGTTTCTGATCCCACTGAGGAAATAGCAAATAGGAAAATTTTATTTCAGTGAATACAATGAGTAATGTGGACTTGCAGACTGTAAATTATGGTCAGTATGTTCACCGCTTTCTGGCTGACCGCAAAAATAGTTTTTAGGTTCTTATTAAATGGCAAAGATAATTCACCCGCCGCCCCAAACACTAGAGCTCGGGTTAATGGACTGTTTATGGACTTCTAAAAACACTTAGATTTGATTGCACACCGGCGCCTAGTAAACAAAATACCGTCATACGATATACCCGGACAGCTCTCTGATCAAAAATGTCCAGGCACCCATGTCATGCGGGATTGATCAGTAGATGTCATGAGACCAGCCAGCATAAAAGGAGGTGGAGATCACTCTGTTGTCAGTAGAATGGGTTGGTCAGAAGAGCTCAGTGACTTTGAACGGAGAATAGTCTTTGGAACAACAGATCTATCAGGGATATATCAACTCTCCTAAAGCTTTCTAAAGTGCACTGTTCGCGATGTGACAGTGAAGTGCAAACGTGAAGGAATAACCACAGCTAAATCAAGGCCAGGAAGACCTCATGTACTGACGGACACGGACAAACAAGCATTGCACAGGGTGTTGTAAAAATTCGCACGAAATCAGCGGAAGGAATTACTCGTGAGTTTCAAAGTGCTCCCAGCACTTCAGCTTGCACAATTTCTGTGCGTTTGGCGATAAAAAGAATGGGGTACGATGGACGGGCAGGTCCTCACGAGCCACTCATTTCTGCAGTCTGTGCTAAGTGTCCATCAAGATGGTATATATAGTGGTGTCGCTGGACAGTGGATGGCTGGAAACAAGTGATTTTTAGTGACGAATCACGCCAAACCTTTTGATGTGGGTTTGGATTTGGAGAATGCTTGGAAAACGTGCAGTTGAAGTACCAACAGAGAAGTACAAAGGAGGTGGTGTTACCGTATGGAGTTGTTTTTCATGGTTAAGGTATGGTCGCCTTACTGCATTTAAGAAACGCTAAATGCAGAAAAACATGAACGCTTTTGACAGCACTGTGTGCTGCGTACAGGAGAGGAACAGGTTGGCGACAATTATTGTTTGTGCCAGCAGGACAATGCACCCTGTCAAAGTAGCATCTGTGAGGCAATGGTGGACAATGGCATTCCTGAAATGGACTGGTCTGCCCAGAGTCCCAACCAAAATCCCATGGAATCTCTCTAGGATGAGTCAGAATATCGATTCCATTCTAGTCACCACCGTCCAACTTCACTAACTTCTCTAGTGGGCTGCCATTCCTCCACAGTCATTCAGACGCAGCATTGAAGGTGTCCCCAGCAGAGTTTGTGAGGCATTGTTCTCTTGAGTCCTCCTCCTCTCATTTATATATCGTCAGATAAACTATATTCGAATTACGCGTTTTTGGTACTAATTTTCATATCAAATTGTTTACTGATCTCGCAGTGGGTGTCTGGGTGACTTAAGTAGTGTAATATTAGTTTGCTCTTTTATTTATTATTTTTTTCCTTTAACTTTAATAATTTATTGTGGTGCATGATGTCTTGGGAGCCGTCTTTCTGGGCAGAGGTTCTGCATTTACTCTTGGACTGAACAAGGTGAAGTACGTATCAATAGACCACCGTGAATGGCCTTAACAACAAGGAACGCGAAAGGCCGACAGGTAGCCACAGTGGAGAGATAGAGATCCGTCCATTTGCACTATCAGTGATAGGGCGCCATCTGGCCTCTCCGACGTTTGGGAGATAACAGACAACCCCAGAGTTGACAGTGATATGATCAGACTGGGTCCTAACTTGGGACGTTCGACAGACTGTTGCCAGTGGTCGTCGTCTCGCAAAACAGTTTAATGACTGAAGGAGGCAGACCTCTCAAAACAGCCGCCTTTAACCTCGAACGCCCGGAATCGCCGAAACCATACTTAGAATAATCACCCATCGTGGTAGTGGACACGTCTACGACAGAGCATAGTATGGAGAAAGGAAATGTTTGGAACAGTCACCAGAGTGAATTTCAGTTGGAAATGTCTTCATCATAATGTAGGTGCACTAACAAGTGCTCGAGTTGCGAAAATGGTATAACTGCAGTACGAATGTGTCTCTTGGACTGTTCGCATGTGGGTTACTGTGTACACTGTGTGTAGTGATATCATGAAGAGAATTCATTCTACGAATGTGGCCCAAATATTAGAGACAAAGCTGCGACGTGCTGAATCTGGAAATGAAATATGGATCGACGATAGAGAGTTCGTATTAATTCAGAAATACAATTCGGGTGACACAGAGATACATGACGTTACGCTAGAAATACCACTGGTTTTGAAGCAGAAGAAGAACCTGAACCTGAAAGCGGCTGTTCTAGCAGTACAGAACGTTCATCTACAGAGTAACAGGTACAGTCCAGTCAAAGTGAGTACGAAATATCTCCACCCAGTCGACGCCCAGGTATTAGAAGATGCTGATGAGAGCGTATTAGAGAATATTTCTTAAGATTATTACAATCGTGGCTTCAATTCCCATAGCAGACTAATGAGGCGCTATTAGCGCATTAAAAGTAAATCAAATTACAGATTAATTCTAAATTATGCGTCTAGCAAAAGGCAAGCAATAGCTCATTTCAAAGGAAACAGGCTATTGCAATTACGAACTATAAAACAACATGTAACATCGCAATTTCATAAAGCAAGAACGTATGGATCTACAATTCACTATTGGCAGCTGCAAATGTGGGTACTAGAAACGCCGAAAATGGTTGGCTTGGGCAATTTCAAATCGTCGACTTCTTTTATCGACAATCTTACGGTTGCATATGGCATTTTATCCAGGCATATTACTACATTTGTTACTCATAAGGGCATAGAGGACGATAACTGTATTCGATAAAGGCATAACAGTTTGTGCAGGAAGTGAACACGTCTATGACGGAGCAGGGTATGGAGAAAGAACATGTTTGGAACAGTGATCAGAGTTATTTCCGGTATGATATATCTTCATCTCACTGTCTCACAGAGGAGAGAAAAGTATAGCTAGCATGTTGCAGTCTGCACATAGCTCCGCCAACAGCTACACAATTGAAGTGGCTTTATCACTGACAGGTAGACTAGCAAATAAGTTGTACATCTTTTTTCAAGACTTCCGTCCCAAATATTTCAAAGAAACTTGAAACAACCCGGCCACGAAACATTCATGTGAAGGAAAGGAAAAATGGAAAAATAACTAAAGAACACATGAAACGTTTTCCAACTTCAGTTCTTGGCGAACATGTACCAAGTGAAAAGAGCCTATTGTTGTGTGATTCCTGGTTAGGTCACACAGATCGTGCCCTTCTCGATGGAAGTTTTCCAAACGAAGATGTTACTCCGAAGATATTACCACCAAAAACAACAAAATATTGCCAACCCCTTGATGTTTACTTCTTTCGGCGATATAAGGATTGCTGATTTTGTACGACTATAATGTGCCAAACCATAAGGGAAGATACATTTCATCATCAAACCCACTCTGTGATTTACAATCAATTTTCTGCACCGAAGTATTCGCCTATGTTGCAGTACGCTTGGCGGACGGCAGGCTGTGACACTGGCATACCCGTATCATCATATGTAAACGTAATTAGTGTGCCTTTTGATTCTGGGCTACTTCAATGCGAAAGTGATTCTGAATGCAAAAAGTGGCTTTAACAAGGTGTGAACTTCGTTCTCTTCTACTATTTTAACCACTTCATCGAAAACCTGCATCTGGACTACGAGGAGTAAAATAACCGCTATCAGGTGTGTTTTGTTCTGTTATAATAACTTAAGCGTTGATTGAAAATGTAATGATACACTGTAGTCATTGAATTGCGTGTATTTCGCTCCTAGGGTATTAATATTCTGTTACTTCGTATCTCTCTATTAAAATGTCACTTGTGGTAGAATGCAACATTTTGCATCATGGAAATGACGCAACCACTGTTTTTTATGACCGAGTGTATTCTAAGCACGGTTTCGTGCGGTTCCGAGAGTTCGAGGTCAAAGATGTTCCTAGTCAGCCAAATAAATACCATTCCCAGCCATTTTGGTCGCGGATCTGCATTTTTGTAAGGGCCGTCTGATTGGCCCTTCTACGAAAGACACACTGGTGGCAGATTAAAAATTGTTACGGAGATTTTGGTTTGGAACTGTATCTGCCATCTGCCCTGCTGCTGATGCTCCGAAGCTACGTGGCTGGCCACGGGTACATTTTGATTTCACTTCGGAATCAGGTTTCTGTAAGTTAACACTTGGTTCTGACAATTCATGTTCGAGCATTTCGAGTTTACGATGAGCTCTAGCTTGCCAGACTTAGAATCAAAGTTAGCTGCTTTCGCTGGGAAGAACAACCGACTTCATCCGGCAGCATCGAGGGTATGCGAAGGTGAACAACATTAGTGAGCGATTTCCATATGTCGCCCATTCCACGATAGTGACGAGGAAAGCACAAATTAATCAGCTGGAAAATGTGCTGTTCAGGACACTGGATATTTGAGATCGGGCGGCATATGCAGTGCGCTGTTGGAGGATGCTGCAATCTGCCGACTGGAAGCTCTAGACTACATACTTCTTCAGGTTTTGTAAGGGAAGAAAGACCATCCTTCCACTCGGTTTTGTAGAAGAATGTCAGGTTCATTTGTTTCACATATGTAAAGGGGCAATATATGTGTCGAACTTGTGTTTTGCTGGTTAGACACTGGACTCGCATTCGGAAGGACGACGGTTCAATCCCGCGTCCGGCCATCCTGATTTAGGTTTTCCGTGATTTCCCTAAATCACTCCAGGCAAATGCCGGGATGGTTCCTCTGAAAGGGCACGGCCGACTTCCTTCCCCATCCTTCCCTAATCCGATGAGACCGATGACCACGCTGTCTGGTCTCCTTCCCCAAACCAACCAACCAACCAACTTGTGTTTTGCTATCGTAAACAATGAGAACTTGACTTAGTATAGTTCTTCCATTTTACCTATTCAATTATTCTGAGTCCCTTGTTTATGAAGACATTAATGTGCGTGCATTAAATGTTATATTCTTGATAGTGAATTCGACCTACAGTAAAGTCGTATTTTATGTAAGCTCAAGTGCTGCAAATATCTGACAACGGTATTCACTAAGAAAGAGATGAAATCAGTAATACATCTACAAGTAAATACAATTATTGGCTCGAATACTTAAATCAGTTAGCTGCTGAAACGACAGATCTCATTGTTATCCTCGTGGATAGTGGGGTAGTACGCTCTAAGGCGGACCAAGCAATGATTATTTAATTTATTCTGCGCTCTCCTCCGTGTAGTCCCTCCCCCCAGCTCATCCTATTCTGATGCACCTCGGTACATTAATTTCAATGTTAACAGTGTTTGTCTGTAAACCTTACTTTATGGTATTCAGTCTTCATCTGCAGTCAAAACTTTTGCAGACTTGCGTATTTCGCAATCGTCGAAGTATCAGCTCGTCTTGTTTCACCGATAATATTATTATTCACTTAATAGTATAATTTCATTACGTTGCAGGTTCGCTCTCATTTGAGAAAAAAAGTGTCGAAAGGACGATGTATTCATAAGCAGTTTCATGTTCGCTAAAATTCGTTACTAACAATAAGACAACTAAAGACAATGCTTAGCTCTCTGATTGTTTAGAGGCTTAGTAAAACATGTACATTAATATTTCTAACTGCTGAATCTCACCTGAGTAATGATATGTAAGTCGCCCATGTTACAATTTATTGGGGAGGAATTTTTGGAATGTCAATTACAACATTTGTCCGAAAGACCTTGGACCTCCATTTCAAAGACACAGTAAGGCCTGTATCTAAAACTATGCAGTGTTTCAGTATCTCGCCGACAAATATTGAGCGACAAGCTTTGTTTTGTTAAGGAACGGGTCTTTTAAAACGTATATACATTACGCACATTGGTGAGGGTACATAATACACTCCAGTCAACTAGTGTTTGTTACTATTCCAAGCTTTCGGTGGGCCTTAAAATTAGTCGTTGTTTACACGTGAAATTCTGGATATTTTGTAAGGATTACTGTTTGAACTCATGACGTGATTACGTACAGGGTGGTTATAATTTAACTTTCGCTACTTGAGAGGGCCGCCATGAAAAACGAGTAATAGTACAATGAAACTTCGTGGAAACATTTGTGAGGACTTGCAGAAGAGAAATAACAAACAACTGAAAGAAACACATTTTAATTTCCAAATCAGTGGGTAACATTTGTCAACTGTGTACCATGTTTACGTTCCAGGCTACAAACATTGCTCAATGTGTCGACCATCCGCATCCACGACAGCATGGAATCGCACTAGACACTGCTCCACTGCTGCCCGAAACACCTCACGTGTGATGTTGGCTACCACCCTCGCTATGCTCAACTTCAGTCTCCAACGCGTGTTACGGTACCGTGTATAAACTCTGTCCTTCAGGTATCCCACAACCAGAAATCACGAGAGTTCAAATTTAGTCATCTTGGTGACTAAGCAGTGTGGAACAATCGGCCAATGACAGTTTTCTCCACATGTATTACGGAGTAACAGTGTGTTCTCGCGAGCAACGTGCGGTAGAGCTCCGATGTGCAAAACACTTCTCCCCGCTGAGCATGGATTACAAAGGCGAAGTGGATCACAGTAATGTGTACCGTTGACGCTGGATGTCCTTGGGGTCTGAGTTTCTCAAAGAAAAAATGGACCAATCATGGAATATACCGTGAAGCCACACTACACAGTGACGCGTTCACTAGGCAGGGAAATTTAATGAATGTTCGTTGGCAGTGACGTTCCCCAAATGCGACAATTGTGAGTGTTCACTGCCCCAGTGTGCATAAGTGTGCTTCCACACTGCACAACATGTCGTCGACCTCAACCCTTGGAAATGTCTACTCGAATATCTGCGTCACATGGCAAAAGCTTGAGAGTAATGTGAAATTTGTGTAGATACCATTTCACAATAGTTTGCAGAGCTTTTCAAACGGTGGACCATGGAATGACCAGCTGCCGTAACACAGTTCGTGTACTGCTTGAAGATACTTTTTGGCGCAATTGACGCAATTTTTGACGCGCTGGCTTTTTCCCAGGAGTAATTCCCAACTCTCCAGTTAATTCGAACTTCCGAATTATGTTCCTCAACACCGATACGGAAAGAGAACCTTTTCATATTCCTTTAATGCGTATACTCGCGAAGTCAGCGATACAGCTGCTGTTGTTTTCATAAAACAGCTTTACGGATAAAGCCTCGCTCACCTTGTCCAGAAACATCTCTACTGTTTGAAACTGTCGTTCATCCTGATGCTTGTCGCCGTACCAGTTCCGGCGCCTAACGCCACTAACATGGCAAATCCTGCAGCGCACTGTCTGAACATCATTCCTATAAAGTTAGGTACCCATACGACAAATATTTTTCCATCTACACTGCCTCAAGTAGGGAAAGTTTAATTATAATCAACCTGTATTGTGGCGATAGTCGATGCAAGAAACGCTCGCATCCACGCACATCGGTTTTTCAGACATGCACACCACTGTATTTTTTCATGCATTTTATCGACGCCTTCAAGAAACAGGGAAGCCTTGTCCTGAGGACCTAGACCAGTGGTCGCCAAACTGTTCTGCTCTAGAGCCAATACTGACATTGTGGAGGAGCATCTCGGACCGCATGTGTACCGATCTTATTGTTAACTGATAACCTACATAAATTAGTATGTTACGAGCCCCTAAAAAACTAGCTATGATAAGGGCGCGATGAGTTTGCCACCGGTCGCCAAGTACTGATCGCACCTTTCGGAGCACCTCATATCAACTGTTCGCGGCTTCAGATTGTTGCCATCCTCAGCGACCCCAACCTGTGAAACTGTTATTGCCCGATGAAGTGCTCTTAAACTGTCTGCGCGTGCGGCTGATTAACTGATTAATAACAGTAATTGTATTTGTATATAAATGCATTAAGCAACATGACACGCGAGCACAAATGTTTATTAAATGTTTTGAAAACCTTTTTTCTCCTACCTAGTGCATTGTTTTACTATGGCCTCAATTTAATTTCAAATACCTTGATACACTAATTATGTACGGTATTTGAAGATGACCTTTTTTATAATCTGAATTCGTCACGTCATTTTACTTCCATATGAAATTTATACCACAGCAGTTGATCGTTACGAGGAATACACACGGCCGTGAATTGTCAGCACTGGAAGACAAACTAGAACACATTCCCCTCACATCGCAATGACTGATCCATCTGCCTCTGCACCCAGTTTCGCCTTTGAGGTGGCCAGTCAAGTTTATGCACGCCTGTAATAATTCCTGCAGTACACTTTTGATTCGACGAAAGAATCAGGTACAGCCAACGGCACCAGATGGTAAGTATTTTTTATTCGCCGGTTTCGGATATACGTAAGTCCTTCTTCTTCAGAAGCTTCAATTAAAATTAAGAATTTCTTAAAATATCACTGTCTCTGCAAGTATTTTCATTTGTTACGGAGCTGGAAATTAATTCTATTAAGAATCTCTTAGCATTAGTTGACGTTTCGAATTCGAAATGGTTCAAATGGCTCTAAGCACTATGGGACTTGACATCTGATGTCGTCAGTCCCCTAGACTTAGAACTACTTAAACCCGACTAACCTAAGGACATCACACTTATCCGTGCCCGAGACAGGATTCGAACCTGCGACCGTAGCAGCAGCGCGGTTCCGGACTCAAGCACCTAGAATCGCTCGGCGACAGTGGCCGGCTTCGAATTCGACTATTAGTTTCTACACGCATATTACTGCTGAGAACTGCGGGCCGCATGAGTATATGATTCGGATTGCAGTTTGAGGAACACTGACTGAAGAGGCAAAAGACTCGACGTAAGCACACAGCATACTGATACTGCTGTGATACAGAGGTCTAGTAAAGCACCTCTTTCATCCTGTACGCCTGCTGTGGGCGCAGCTCACCTAACCACATGGAATTTCTCTCTCTCTCTCTCTTTGGAGGGCACGAGGGGAGCAGATGGGGGCCGTCGGTCATCGCAGCAGAACATTGCACCAGTCTCATCTGAGAGTAGGACCTACACCCAATTCTGAGATGTTGAAACTTCCCGGTAGATTCAAACTGTGTGCCGGACCAGGACTCGAATACAGAATGTTGCCTTTCGCGGACAACGCTCTATCGTCTGAAGTATCCACTTACGACTCACAGTTTCACTTCCGCCAATTCCTCTCGGCACAGGCTGCTTACTTGTAGGAGGGTAACAACAGTTTCTGCAAACAAAAGGTAAACATCGGGAACAGTATGTCTGCTATGACGAGCAACCTCTGCTTACAGGATGATGGAGCTCACAGGTACACCCTTGCAGATGCGCGAACACAGCTAATCATTGACTATGGATGTCGTTGGATGGGACGAGCAGGAACCATTGCGAAGGCGGCGCTTTCGTCTGATTTGATGCAGGGTTATATTTTTCTTTCGAATTGGGGGGAGAGGGGTTTCAAATGGGTGGTACATAAAAACACATTTTCCAACAGAGCTGAGCTAACGACCGAACTAACACGAAACAGTATCCCTCCATTGTTGATTGAGTTGGTCTGTCATTGTTAAAAAGACATCGATAATTTAATGAGGCTCAGGGAACACTGTTTTAACATTTCATAAATTTCCTGAATTTATTCAACCCTATCTTTAATTAAACGTAATTTGTTTGAATCACTTTTATTCAGTGTCAAAAATTTCAGCGAGAGAAATTTCAGAGGGGCATCCCGTACCTAGGGCCACGTTTAACGATGTTTCTATAAATGAAACGTCAGGGGAACAACTAATACAATTATCACTCTGCTGTCACTAAGAAATTAACTCACTGAGACCACCGATAGCTGAAGCATACTGCATGAACCAGTTGTGAGATCCTTGTCAGCTGTTGCAAATGCATTCCGTTGCAGCTCATGTACAGCTGTATGTGACAGGAAGATTGAAATTTCATTGTCGTGCTTTAGTCCGTAAGGCTCTGTTCCGAAAAAGGAAAGTGATTGTGAGAATCATCTCGCTGTCGTCTCTCACAGCGTCAATAGACGATCCACACAGGCTCCATCTCTGATTATGCACACCGTCCACAATGTGCTCCACAGAGAGCTGAAAAATGACATGTGTCTACGGGTTAATCATCACCGGCCATGAGGTCCTTTCCAAAACGATGCCTGACCCACATGCGTTTTAAATGATAGCGAAAACATTATGACCGCTGCCCACAGTGACGTTCGATGCCGCCTGGTGGCGTTGCGGGCACATTACGCGGTAACGAAAGTATGTAAGCGAAGAAGACTCAGACGGGGTATCACCCCAGTGAAGATAGGGCTGCAAATGGGGAAAATCCATTAGATAAGCTACTTTGCCAAAGGGCAGAGCATCTTGAAAACGGCGAAGCTGGTCGATTGTTCACACGCTACTGTCGTCAGCGTCTGTGGAAAGAGGCAGAAGGACAGTGGAATTGTCACTTGCGCTAAAAGGTTGGACGTTCACGATTCATCACAGAACGTGGGCTTCGGAGGCTTGGCTGCTGGATGAAGTAGGACAGATGGTGATCTGTGGCAAAAGAACACAAAGCTGATACACGCACAAATGTTTCGGAGTACACCGTTCCTCATACATTGTTGAACACGGAGCTTCGCGGCAGAGCACCTCTACGTGTTCACATGCTGACACAACGACATCGTCAGTTATGATTGGAGTGGGTACGGGACCATCGGGATTCGACCGTCGATCAACGGAAACATGTCGGCTCTTCGGGTGAATCACATTTTTGCAACACTAGGTCGATGTTCGTCTCTACAAACGCCGTTCTCGAAGTGAATTGTGGCTCGAAACGCGCAGCGCGCCATGAATGCAGACTGGTGGGAGCTGTATTTGCAATGGGAGACATTCTCCTGTGCTTGCATGGAACCTTTGGCAGTAATCGAAGACACGGTGACAATTGCGAACTATCTGCATCCCTTCACACTTGATGTCTTCCCCATCGGCGATGCGATGCCACCTTTCAACAGTAAAATTGTCCGTGTCTCGGAACTAGAACCGTGCAACAGGGGTTTGAGGAATATTAAAGTGAACTCACGTTGATGTCTCGGCGACCAAATTCGCCTAATGTAATTCCTATGGAAGCCATATAGGTCGCTGACGGGCACTGTCACCGTGTACGCAAATCAGTGGCCTGTTATTTACGCGAATTACGTGACCTATGCGTACACATCTAATGGCACATACCTCCACAAACTAACAAACTATCAGATCCCTCATACACAGAGTCAGTGCAATATTTCGTTCCAAAGACGGACTAACAAGCTATTAACCAGGTGGTCAAAATGTTTTGGCTCTACATCTACATCTACGTGATTACTCTGCTATTCATAATAAAGTGCCTGGCAGAGGGTTCAATGAACCACCTTCAAACTGTCTCTCTCTACGGTTCCACTCTCGAACGGCGCGCGGGAAAAACGAGCACTTAAATTTTTCTGTGGGAGCTCTGATTTCTCTTATTTTATCATGATGACGCATTTCTCCCTATGTAGGTGGATGCCAACATAATGTTTTCGCAATCGGAGGAGAAAACTGGTGATTGAAATTTCATGAGAATATCCCGTCGCAACGAAAAACGCCTTTGTTTTAATGGTAGCCACTCTAAATCACGTATCATATCTGTGGCACTATCTCCCTTACTTCGTGATATTACAAAACGAGCTGCCCTTCTTTGTACTTTTTGATGTCATCCTTCAGTCCCAGCTGATGCGGATCCCACACTGCACAGAAATACTCCAAAACAGGGCGGACAAGCGTGGTGTATGCAGTCTCTTTAGTAGACCTGTTGCATCTTCTAAGTGTTTTGCCAATTAATCGCAATCATTTATGCACAACAGTGTATAAACACAGCAACATACTGATTCAAGGGCAGTCTTCATCTACTCAAGTGGAAAAGGGTAGTTTCGTGGCTAAAACTGTCGTTAGACGGGAAAAGTTAGAGCACCGTTCACGTGGTGCTCTAAGACTTTTGTGAAGTCACTTCCTGCTATTTCATGTGAAGAGCCATTTCCTCGCGTAAAACACAAAATAAGTCCTGCGATACTTCACCGACGTGCCACCTAGAGCAGAACCAATAGGAAGCAAGAACGCTCCCTACATCACAAGCGGAAAAGGAGATGCTATATTATACTTGTCGTGTTCTGTAGAAAGCCATAATCGGTGGGTTTTATGTTATACCTTACACTGTATGAATATCTGCTGTTTCTAAGCACCAGCACATTGATTGTCTCGAGAACGAGTCGTTTTTGGTACGATTTCTTGTAATAAAAAGATGGTAAACGTCATATTAGTGGTTAAGGCAACAGCACTTTGAAGATTCATGAAAAACATGCCGTTCTTGTTAGGATTCGTTATAATCAAATGTCAGTTAATAACATTCCGGCGATAAAAGCCTTCAGAAGACCGTAACATAAAATGCACTGTCTCTTACTGTACAGCTTTCGTATAGTGTAGTTTATACAGGTGCCACGCTATAGAACAGAGGCAACGGAGTTCACGTTCTGCAGTAACAAATTTTTTTTCATATTTGCATTTTCGATAAGGTAGCGTGACTTTCTAATGAAATTAATAGAAATAATATTGATGTTGTGCGCTCTCTGTCAGAAATGAGATTTGGTGAACATTTATAAGCTTATGTCGTTATTGACACGTGAGCCGTGCACGGCTCGTGTTCTTGCCATTTATTGTTTGTCATCTTCTATTACGGTACTGCCACTTCGTTTTCTTATTCCATTAGCTGGCGTCACTAACTTCCTGCCTTACTTGCTCGTGAGCGGCGGCAGCAGCAGCAGCAGCAGCAGCATCACGTATCGATAAGTGCACAGTCTCGTGCTGGCGGTCGTGGCGCTCGCTTCGCTCGCCAGTGCGCAGACGCCCGAGGCAAAGTTGTCGTTTTCGGCGAGGGGGCTCGCTGCTGCTTCACAGCAGACTTGCCGCCGTCGCTGCTGCGGCCGCTGTCGCTGCCGTCTGGCGGAGAGGTACCGCTGCTGCTTCGCCGGCAGCCGTCCACCACCGCCGCCAGCGGCGCCGCCTTCAAGGAGAAGCAAATTTGTCGCTAGATTTGTCTCTCGCAAGTAGGGGTAGCGTCTAGCAATTCCGGACATCTGGAATTTAGGGCTGGTTAGAGTTAGGGTACGCTGTAGAGCCAGGGCCCCCTGCTGCGGCGGGGTCAGCCCGCGTTCTGCCAGGCCAGGCCAGAAATTAGGGTTAGTGAAGATTCTCGCGATCAGGTGTGTCCATCTCCACTGTTAGGGTCTACCAACCACCTCAATGTAATGCCCAAATACATGCCACCACGTGTAATGGAAGAAACGAGGAGCAACCAGACCACTCAGAAACCACCAGACAACACCGCAGTAACACCATCCCCAAGCGGTAACGACCGATCACAGGAAGGGGCCGAAGGCGACTGGCAAAATGCCAGATCACCTAGGCGTAGGCGATCATCCACATCCTCTCCGGAACCGGTTCGAAACTGAAAACCTGTACAAGGTCCTTGACCTAATAGAAGAGCTCCCTGGCGTACTGGCCACACAAAATGAGCCCAAAGAGGGAAACCAGTCACCAAAAACTACACCACAAGAGGAAGTACCACACGATAGTGAAAGCCATATCCCACACACACGCTTCTCCAATATACCACCGATCATTGTCCACCAGCCGTGTGATTATATCAAACTAAACAAGATCCTGAAAACAAAACTAAAAGGCCCCCTAAAAGCAATCTTCCGTGGGGACAACACCAAGTATCACTTTGACTCTGTCGAAGATTTCCGCGCTGCGGAGAAATTCCTCAGAGAGGAAAATGTTCCTCATTTCACACACCAGCTGGCCACAGACAGACAAAGGAGATTCGTGATGAAGGGCCTCCCCCCGCGGACGCCCGAGGAAGACGTAAAAACTGCACTTGAGGAAAAAGGCCACGAAATAGTATCAGTGTTTGAGTACAAGAAAAGGAATCATGAAACGAGGGAGCTGATTCACGAAGGAACTTATCAAATAAACACACCACCCAGACCCGAAGCCGACCGCCTGTATGATTAGCGCTTCCTCCTGGGGATGAAGATTCGTATCGAATCATACAAGCCCAGAATTGGACCAAGGCAGTGCCGCCGCTGCCAAAGGTTCGACCACACGGCGAACTACTGTACTCTTCCCGCCAGGTGCTTGATTTGTGCCGGACTACACGAGGCGAAAGATTACACTAAGCCGCGATCAGTGTGCGCCAACTGCAATGGTGCGCACCCTGCAAACTACAAAGGCTGCGAAGTATATCAAAGCAAGCTGAAATCCTTCCTACCAACTACACGAACTGTACAACACACACACCCACCAAAGCGGGCTAGCCAGCTCCAAAATACAGTGCAGCGCCAAGGAGCACCTGAAACCACAGGAACCCAAGAGGCCAGGCAAACTACCACCCAAACACCACAACCAGAAAGCAGCAGGACTCAGCAGCAACTCGATCAAGCAACAGCCCGCACATATGCAAGCGCAGTCTCACCGAAGCAACTGACACCAGTGCACACCCAGGTGGAAAACAGGGATAATACCAAGACGCCAATTCAAGGGCTCTCGAAACCACCGCCTACCCCCAAGCCTAGGGAACATGTGCGAATCCCGAAGCCAAGGGAGCCAGGACACCGCCCAAAATCCACCGAAGTCGAGCGTGTGCCACCATCAACAACTGAGTCAACACAACTAGAAACTACACACCTCCAAAGAAGTCATCCAGCGGAAACCACAACAGTACCCAATCAGCCAACTGCTCCTGAAACTAAACAACCTACCACCCCAGAAACCGAACAACCAGCACCACCTCAAAACACCGAACAACCAGCACCACCACAAAATACAGAACCAGGCCTAACTCCCTTTCAAACTGAACTGGGAGCAGATATAGGCGAAATACTCAACACCCTCAAGCTCTTTGACAAGCAGCGACTGCTGAACACAGTCAAACTCACCGCCCAAAAACTCCGAAAATCAAATGACAAGGCCACCAAAGCGCTAATACTGATGGAGGCAGTATTCACCATCATGGAGTAGCTATGGCGGGCCGCAGATCACCCAAACGGAACATGACATTATGCATCTGGAATGCCAATGGCATTAAAAGCAAAAAGACTGAAGTACAAGCATTTATCACTGAAAACGACATCGATATAATGCTCGTAACTGAAACCCACCTACGTGCACCTAACACCTTCCGATTAAGAAACATGGCTACTTACAGAACCGATAGACAACACCAGAGAGGCGGTGGCACGGCGATCTTTATCAAAAACAGCATTACCCACGACACAGTAGAAATCCCTGCACTAGAAGAAATAGAAGCCACCTTGTTAAAAATAAACACAACCCTCGGAGTTCTGCTGGTTGGGGCTGCGTACCTAGCTCCAAATAGAGAACTTCGGGAAAACGAGCTACGCCAGATATTTGACCTCCATCCAAGGGTGATACTCGGAGGCGACGTAAATGCAAAACATCCCTTCTGGAACTCCCGAGTGGCAAACCCCAAGGGCAACAAATTAGTAAGCTTAGAAGAAGCACTTCAGATCACAGTCTGGGGTCCTGACGACCCCACCCACGTCCCGCTACTGCCACAATAGAGGCCTGACGTCCTGGACATCGTTGTGGCCAAGGGAATTGCAGACAACATCCACTTGGATGTGCAGGACGAACTATCCTCTGACCACAAGCCTGTATTGGTTAATTTCCACAGACTCACGCCAACTCCGCCACCACAGCACCAATCATTCAAAACCGACTGGGACTTATACCGAATTTCCCTAACGGCGACCATCCGCCCAGATATCCAGCTCAGAACAACGGACGACATCGACTCAGCGATCGAATCACTCACCACACAGATCCAAACAGTTTCGCGCCAGTCATCAACCATTACAAACCAACCTAGAAATGAGTTCGAACTCCCACCCCTCCTTCGTGATCTCCGTCACATCAAAAACAAAGCCAAAAGGCGCTGGCAACAAACTCGCGACCCAAGAGACCGTACTACTGCAAATCAACTAATGCGCGAACTAAATAAACGGTTAACGGAGTGGCGTGCGGAAGTATGGACGGACAAAATGGACTCATTTAACCTTCAAACAACCGACGAGTGGAAGGTAGTAAAGAACTTAAGAGCCACCCAACCACCCAAAAGGGCCATGATAGGTAACCAGGGCACAATTTACGACGCCTTGTCGAAGGCCGAGTTACTCGCTGACACCTTTGAAGAGCAAAACACCCTCCCATCCCACGACGTACAGACACGCGATGACCAAGACCTAGAAGACAGCATCAAACAGACCATCGACACGTTGAGGAGTACCCCACCATCTGCAACACCGCAGCTCACCACCCCAACTGAGATCAGAAGGGAAATACGAAAGAGAAAGGGGGGTTCTGCACCTGGTCTCGATAAAATATCGCACATGCATCTAAAAAATCTTCCACGCAAGCCAATAGTGCTCCTGACCAGGATTTTCAATAAATGTTTGTAACTGTCGTATTTTCCCTCCTAATGGAAAATAGCTAAACTAATTACCATACCGAAAGCTGGCAAAGACCCCAAAATCCCCTCAAACAACAGACCTATCAGCTTACTACAAACCATGGGGAAGCTGTTCGAGAGGATCTTACTACAGCGTCTCCAACCATCCCTGACTGACAATAACACACTAAGAGCCGAGCAATTCGGTTTCCAAAAGAAGGTGTCAGCGGAACTCCAAGTGCTCCGCGTCACCGAACACATCGCTGCAAACATGAACCTGCAGAAGTCTACCGCAGCTGTGTTCCTTGACTGGGAAAAAGCCTTTGACAAGGTGTGGCATGACAACTTAATCTGGAAGATACTACATCAAACATCTATCCCAGACGTCTACGCCAAGCTACTTGACAGTTACTTAAACGAGAGGCATTTCGTGGTCGAGGTGGATGGCAAACGTTCCTCTCGTCGCCAACTGAAAGCGGGCATCCCCCAAGGGTCTGTCCTGTTGCCGACTCTATTTAACATCTACGTCAACGACATTCCCTTGGAGGCAGGAGTCCACATCGCCCAATTCGCCGACGACACGGCGTTCTACACCAGTGAACATCGGCAGAACATATCCATCGACAGACTACAACGACAGATCAATAGCGTGGAAAACTGGTGTAGAGCAAACAAACTTCATCTAAACGCTGCTAAAACAACCGCCATCTATTTCACCCGAAAGCGACCAGTCCTGCAGAACCATCTGCGGCTTAACGCCCTGGAACTACCCTGGAGGGACGAGGTCAAGTACCTTGGCGTGACGCTGGACAGAAGACTGTTGTACCACCATCACATCAGAGAGAAGAAGACAAAAGCCCTGAACCTAGCCAAGGCGCTCTACCCTCTCTGTAAGAGCAAGAACTTGAAATCAGAAACAAAACGGACACTATATAAGACAACGGTGCTGCCCACAATGACATATGGATGCTCATCATGGGCAGTAGCTTGCCCAACAAGGAAATGTGAACTGCAGGTAGTACAAAACAAGGTGCTCAGGTGGATCCTAGGAGCACCCTACTGGACTAGAATATCCCAACTACATGAACAGCTGGAGATGGATACACTTGATCAAACAATTAGGAAACTGACTACAAAAATTTTCCAAAAAATAGACAACATGAGAAATAGCTGCAGACACCTGACAGACGTAGGCACCAAACGACCAAAAACCTGGCACAAACAGAGTGTGCCACGATCTATCACAGAGGACCCCACAGATTAAATCAGGAAATACACCCCAACACCCAGTCAGAAGCAAAATTCAACCACACAAACCACCTTAAACCAGACCAAGTAGATCGTATTGCGAGAGACAATCTAGCGGCAAGCAGACGCCGAACTACCATGGACAAAGAAGAAAGCGGCATCCCAGCCGCAACAAATACCAAGGACCAAGAGGAGAGGAAAGGAAAATCAAACACCAAGCCTTCTTGCAAGGCGCAGTACCCCACCAAGGGCAGCGGATTGGTGAACTTTTAAGTTCAAAAATCACAATCCTGACCCCCAAAGTGAATAAATGGTGCCCCAACAGCACTACCTAAACACAACTACATCAATACACGGAAAATCGGCGAAGCCGATAAGCCTGTTCAACAACACTGTGACACTAAAAACAAAACTGTCGTACCATCTCTGGAGCGACTGATAGTATTTCCGGATCGTCGTGTGTCTGGCAGTCAGTTCGGGACGGACCAGCAGTGCAGTCGGGATGCAGCAGCAATGAAGTCGAGAACGGAGCGCCGGTGAGGCGCCGACAGCCAGTGCTCGGCGACGCCGACTGCTGGCGACACACATGAACTGTCCGACGGAGGGAGATTGGCGCGGGACGACCGTTGGGTGGTCGTTCGGTTGGTCGTCTCATCGGCCGACGTATTTTTCGTCCTTTCACCGTTTCCGGGCCTGGGAGTTGGTCAGTTGGCATGGAGCAGCGAGGGAATCTCCGCGGCGCGTAGTTTAGCCGGGCCCGCTGGTGGCCTCTATGCGGTGTCGGAGTGGGTGGTACTGTTCCCATTGCTACGAGGTTCGTGACTCACTGATCCTGGACATGAAAGTTGAGTTTTTGCTTAATCTACCAGCAGTCACGAATGTTCACACTGTGTCGTTTGGAGTTTGTTATTGGGATATTCCCACGAGCAACAACATGTGTGTTGAAGTTGGCAAATTTTAGACACCCTCAGGTGGAGTTTAACTGCACTTGGTTATTTGAAGCGAAGTGCACCAGCAGAGTCTTCTGCCTTGTGACCATTAGCATTCCGGTTACCTGCCTTGGCCATTGACGTAAATTTAGGCAGTGTATTTTCCTCATCGTGTTGTCGCTGTCCAGCATGGTGTGTAGCTTGACAGCTCAGTGTATAATTGGTTGTGGCCGCCAATACATTCTACGTTGTTCCATTGAACTCCCTGTTTGGTGCTGATCGGGTGAAGCGGAGGTTATCTTGTCGGTGGGTCTGTTGACTGTCTGTCGCTTGGGTTGTCGTCGGATCGACAATGGTTGGGCCAACTGTCTGTCTCACTTAAGCAAGTGTTAGTGTTTGAAGTCCAGGCCGACCCTCGGAACTTCTGAGCATCCTTGGGTGTACTGCCTTTTCTTGTTTGTTCTTGTTGTTTGTACTGGTATGGCTTCTAGCCAATTTTTAAATTAAGATTGTTTTGCCCTTAAGGTGTCAGACGGCTTGAGCCTTCAGCCTAATTTAAGAACTGTTTTACGTAAAGCCTTTGGCAATTTTTTAAATTTCTGATTTTGGTTGAGCTTTAAGTTATTGGCTTTCAGCCGTTTTAAATTAAAGTAATGCCATTAAGGCATGAGATTGTATGGCGCATTCAGTCGCTAATTAAGTTCCAAAACTAAAGCTGTGTTTTTTTTAATTTCTTGGCTTTTGTAACGTTTGATCAAATAAAAGGTTGTATGTTCCAGTGTAAAGGAGAACCACTCATTTTGGCCCCTTTCCACAACTTAAACTACCTATCCTGTCCTGCGGGTTTAGTAGGACGTTTCAGCATGAAACTTTCCTTTTTGTCTTATTACACGTACACGGGTACTGGAGTTTTTATTCATCTACACCACAGACAGAACCACGTAAGTTTTAACAGAGCTAGCGTAGAAAGTTTACGTGCGTCTGTTTTCGTGAGCTAAATGTATGATTTGCGAGCCAAATAAAACCGATAACTGCCGATGGAGAACACTGAGAGAGCAAAATCATGTTAACCGGCTCGTCCCGTGTGCCAACGAAGCTGTCTCTCACGACGTTGGATTTCCCCACTTGTGTACACGTCAACGTTATCAGTCTTATCCCGTGTGACGACAGCGTAAGTGTAGGACTACATACACTACGTGATAAAAGTAACCAGACAAGTCGCTGAAAATGACTTACAAGTTCGTGGCGCCTTCCATCGGTAATGCTGGAATTCAATATGGTGTTGGCCCACCCTTAGCCTCGATGACAGCTCCCACTCTCGCAGGCATACGTTCAGTCAGATGCTGGAAGGTTTCTTGAGGAATGGCAGCCCATTCTTCACGGAGTGCTAACTGAGGAGAGGTATCGATGTCGGTCGGTGAGGCCTGGCACGAAGTCGACGTTCCAAAACATCGCTAAGGTGTTCTGTAGGATTCAGGTCAGGACTCTGCGCAGGCCAGTCCATTACAGGGATGTTATTGTCGCGTAACCACTCCGCCACAGGCCGTGGATTATGAACAGGTGCTCGATCGTGTTGAAAGATGCAATCGCCATCCCCGAATTGCTCTTCAACAGTGGGAAGCAAGAAGGTGCTTAAAACATCAATTTAGGCCTGTGCTGTGATAGTGCCACGCAAAACAGGGGTACAAGCCCCCTCCATTTAACGCGACCACACCATAACACCACCGCCTCTCAATTTTACTGTGTACACTACACACGCTGTTAGATAACGTTCACTGGGCATTCGTCATACCCACACCCTGCCATCGAATCGCCACATTGTGTACCATGATTCGTCACTCCACACACCGTTTCTCCACTGTTCAATCGTCCAATGTATACGCTGCTTACACAAAGCGAGGCGTCGTTTGGCGTTTACCGGCGTGATGTGTAGCTTATGATCATCCGCTAAACCATGAAATCCAAGTTTTCTCACCTATTGATGTGGAGTACCTGGCAGTAGGTGGCAGCACAATGCACCTAATACAAAAACATAGTGTGTATAAAGGTTTGAAGTTGAATCCTCATCAGGTCGATCCGTCTCACAATGAGACGATTTTTTTTCTGCCAGCAACGAGTCTTTAAATCCTGACCTTTTTTCCCCTCTCTCCAAAAACTACCCTACAAGCTCCTCCCGTAAAAGTGACCGCAATAATTACACCTCGCAAAGACGCATATAAGTAACCATTCGTTTTTTGGTCTCCTATGACATTATTTGGATGTCACTATGGTGGAACATAGGGTATCTCAACGACGTCTCGGCCGTTAATACCGGCTTTTCCAAACCGGAGCCATTTCTGTTACTTTCAGTTGATCTTCAGCCATTCTTCAGTTTTCCTCCGGAGGTTAGATACACCTCATTGTAGTCATTTCCCCTAGCACGAGAACAGCATCTTGACTTGTATAACGGTACCTACAGCTTAACGTGGAATCCTGTTCAATGTGCAACTTGGCATATTTCACTTGTACAAATCATTGAAAGGAGTAGTAAATGACCGAAACATGGAGGAAGACAAAGACATACCATCTCCAATATGACTATGCCTAGGAACGCAGTGTGAGGCTAAAACCAACCTTCAAACTGTAGACAGTTTCTGTTAGTAGTCGTTTTAGTTTGGACTCGCTTTGGTCGACCGAAAAAACGGTTGCAGATGTATGTGAAATCATTTCAGACGTCAGCACGCTTGTCACACTGTAGCAACAAAATACAGTCGGACGTTTTCTGTATTGGCAGGATAATACTACTATCCAACGACCTTCGCATATAGTTCCGAAAAAATTTAGATGGATCTCCTAGACTGGTTTGCTTAAATTTCCAATCTCCAACTCATGGGACGTCTTTGAAGTAAACGTCAGCGTCTGTAGCGTCCCAGATCCATTTTTCCTACTAGCCCAGCAATAAACGCCGTCTTCAGTGTTTCAGAACTCGGTAGGAAGTATTATCCCGAAGATGAAGCATTGTAACAGAAGCGAATGGAGGTCCCACAAGGTAATAGCCGTATGACTAACGTCTCTGGAACCGAGAGGAACGGGTGTCCTGAGACGTGGGTCCCCGTGCTGTGGACTCCTGTGGAAGGAGCGTGAGCTGACGGCCGCGGGCCCCGCACGCAGCACGCCACGGTGACCCGCCGAACGGCGGCCGCAGGTGGGGGCTGCGGGTGAGTCAGTCACCCCGGCTGACCGCTGTTACCTCCGCCGCTTCGCTTCTCTTCTCACGACGGAGCCACCACGACCCGCTATAAAGCGGCCGCCGGCGCCCGCGACGCCAGTTTTCAACCTGAGTGCTCCGCGGACGGCCGGCGCAGCACACACACACAGACACAGGTAGGCGCTCCTGCTCACTGCCTGCGCTTGTAATCACTTGTCAGTCCAAGATCCTAGTCGCCTGCAGTTCAGAGCTGCATAATATCAAAAATAATCGGCCACGATACTTCTACACCTATTTATGCAACCGGATCACCACGGTTCCTAAAATATTTTAGGAAAGTCATATTCACCGAGATAAGTTGCTGGTTGGACCAATGATTTTGTTTACAATTAGTTTCGATTCCACAGATAACCACCAGGTATTAAAAGATGTTACTTCTGCATATTTAACAGATAGTACTTGTATGGCAATCACACATTCGTGAAGTGAATGTGCGTCTTGAGTGTACAGGATTTGAAGATTGACAGTAACAGATTCGTAATAAACATGTTTCACAATTTTTAACGTGACGCCATACGACTATCACAGCCATGATGCTGTTTGTCGTTATTAGTTAAAACAGAAATCCACAGATTATATTCCGTTATTGACGACAGTTGAGTATTCTGGATTGGTATGTTGATGTGTGTAATGGATACGGGTAACTGATAAAAAATAAAAAAATAAACCCTCTGAAGTCTGTCTTGGCGACTATGGCAAGCTTCAAACGTCTGTCTAGATTTCTTGCCCGACAGCTACGGAACTGTGCATACAAAAGGGTACCCCCACTGATATTTATAGGGGGTGATCAAAAGTTTCCGTTTGAAGGCTTTGCTGAAGCTTATATGCAACGTAGCGCGACTCCTATGCCGATATGTAAGCACTCACGTGGCGACAAGGGATTACTGTAGCATTCGGGTCTTTCTGATATGCGTGCGGTAAATGCGGGAAAGTGAACTATGCCGACGTTATTACCAAATGCGTCCAAACGAGACCAACGTGTTGCTCTTCTCTTCTAGGCTGTCGGAGAACGAACACCGGTAGACATCCATCGGAGAATGAAGAATGTGTACAGGGCAGCATGTCTGTCGGAAACCGGGAAACTGTGACATGCTCCTTCGTGATAACGCACCTCCCCATATCGCCAATGTTGTAACGCGGAAGTGAGGTCAGCTCAAGTGGGAGACACTCCAGCACCCGGCCTATAGTTTTCATCTCTACCTATACGGTTACCACCACTTGGTTCCCTTAGGAAAGACCTTGAAAGATCGATCATTCCTGTCAAACGATGACTTCTTCACGCAGCACGGCACGATATTTTACCAAGAAGGTATCTTCAACCTAACTTTTTGTCCGCCCCTTATACATCAGTCCGTCTTCGCACACTACTATGGCTGTTGTTTAGATGCAAACAATCTCCTGCCCCGTCGTCGCATAGCAAATGTTAAGTTATCCATTCCACATCAGCAACAAAGGATTTATCACATTTATCCGAACCTATATGTAACAATCTTCGTGTTCGTACTAGACACTTGACTTGCCAAGTAATTTTTTTTTTTTTTCCTTGGTGAGACAGCAGCAGTATGCTAACACAGTTTCCTCCATACTGACGTCCAACTGGCGCCGTAAGAGATCATGAGACGAATGGCTACTTATAGCATTTAGTCGTCTCCCATTCAAAGGAGCCAACCCAGTATTCGTCTTACTAGCTTTACACAAGAAGCGGAAAACCTAAACCTGGATGTCAGAAAGCAGCTCTTCCCGAATGTGAGTTGAAAAACTTGACGAAACAGTCATCGCCATCAGTTGATTTCTTAATCAAAACACGTCCTCGAAATTTTGAAAGTACTTTTCAATGAAATAAGCGGCATACTTCTTGACGCGCTTGCATGTCCAAATTTTAAACCGTTCCAGTGACATTTTACAGGTAAACATCGGGTCATTCATGATTTCCTTTGCGTAGGTATAAATCAGCTGTGTGACCAAACTAATATTCATCTCACACAAAGTGAGCAGTATTCAAATACAAGTATTATGATTTAGTGCAATTTATTTCCTACATGAATTACACTTCCTCATATCTTGCTAACGAACTGAAGACTGCCAATTTATCTATTGTCAAACCTGGGTCTTCATCCCATTTAACAAATTTTGCTATTATATACGTGAACATCATGAATGATTTCCGACTCGCTGGCACTGTAGCTCTAGACTACTAACATGTGGCTACTAAATTTCCACGCGAACTTCCTGAAATAGTTACCAATGTTATTAAGATACGCCAATATTATTAAGATGTTACCTTATATTTAGACAAATGAACGATATCAAATTCATGTGTTCGCATATTAAAAGAGAGCACCAGTAAGCAGAAAAGGATAAGACAGCTGCAAAGGGTACAAAATCGGCTATGAGTTTGTTAGGGAATCAGTCAACCACTCGCAAGAAGTTATTAGCGAAAGTACGACAACTCTACATTATGAGCATGGCTTCAAGGGAGTAATAACTACTGCGTCAATTCCACATTCAGACATGTCTGTAAAACCAAGTAAAAAATCTTTTTATCGACAAATCTTTTTTATTTCGCTACTTATGACTGGTTTACTTACGAGTAAGGTGCGACTTTTACAGCTTCTGCTACTTCTATTACTAACATCAGGGGGGGCGCCCCTAAACAGCATAAAAATATAAGTTCATTTGCACACAGAAAATGTGCTGTGACACCCCCCCCCCCCCCTTTCCCTCTCCTGCTCATTCTATGGGCAACCACGCTGTATACGCGGTTGACCCGCAACGACCTACGACTTCGCCATCCTCTGCTAAAAAATCACATCTCGCTGGGAAACGTACAAACAGTGAAAAGCGAACTCTCAGATGCTGCATTGTAGATGGTATGCGACTGACGTCTTCATCAATTCGGACGACTGCTATGCCTCCTGGACGAAGTGCCAGTACATTCATATGCACATGGAACCGCTCCTCAGCCGTGAGCAATGCATATCAACCACCATAAACAGGACTGTTCCAGCGCACGACTGATGGGCAGAACGGATTCCGTACCGGTATGACCTCCAAAGGTCGGTCAGTGACATCTGCGGTGTCAGCGCAGCAATGGAATACAGTTACCACAAGGTCCTCTCCTTCAGCAAACATTACACTATTAAGGCTACCGCTGACTACTAACGAGCAACATTTTCACCACCAAGAGTACAATGGAGTACTGCCAAAAAGTTGTATTTCTCGCTAGTGTGTCCTTCAGTTGGTCATCCTACGTTACATGTGCTGATTTAACATCAAATGGAAAACTTTCCAGCGAAAGGCAAAGGTCCCAAGTTCGAGTCTCGGTCTGGCACACAGTTTTAATCTGCCAGGAAGTTTCACGAACAACATACTTGATCGCAGCAGGGTGTGAGAAGCAATGGGCCATAGGTTATCCATGACATCATTCTGAATTTCATGTGAAGCGATTACGCGCAACGACACTGATCTTCGTCTCTAGAACGAGAGTAGACCTTGGTCACAGATACTGGCTGCCTATACAGCGCTTCCCACATTAAATGAAGGTTGTTCAGCGGCCAAGACCTTGCTTAAGATTCAGGAGCCGGAGCAAACACCTGGCGTGTTTTGCAGAGCGCCTTGGTCACTGACTCGGCAGGCGACGCTACGTGCGCGGAAAGTGGTAGGCAGCGAAAAAGCCATCACGTTTGGCTCAGACTTTGTGCCTTCCCTGAACTCTTGAGTAGCAACTGTTTAATGGAAGAGACTGTGACGATTGCTTGTAGTGTTGATTTGTCTTTATTGTGGCAATGGCAGAAGTTGAAACCCCAGGCCAGCATACAACCTTTTCATCATGAATAATAACCGAGACTATTGAGTTAAATGTCCCCATTCAAAGGAACGGTCTCTCCACAACATATTACGGAAAGATTTGTAGTTCAGTCCAGACCCTTGGCGTGATGTATGGTGGCAAAAGCTTTCCGACACAATTTATCCTGCACTTACTGGCCAGATACTGGTTAAAGTAGTTTTCTCCCGCAATGAGGATACAATTGGGCAACCAAAAGGACGACTGCCACAGCACTAATGAGTGTTAAAAACCTCAGCTACTTGTAGCGACCAGTTGTGATTACGGGCAGCAAATGTCTGTCACCAAACAAACGACTCTTCCTTTAAAAAAGTTTCCCTAAGAGCGAACCGTGAGACGTACGCGCACTTCATCACAAAAACAATTACCTGAAAACATACAGAAATAGACCGTTGCGAAAATTATTTAAACAACTTAATTACCATGATTACAACAGCACTTTCGGATTTCCTGTTGCGAAGTTGGCCACAGATGCTCGATAATAGTCAATTATCAATTTCTGGGCTGGTCACGTGACCTAGTCAAAATGCGGGCACAGGTAGCTCTGTGATTTGGGACATTATCTTCTTGGAAAACGATATGTTTGATGTTGAACACCTTCCTCTTAAACTTGACTTTGTGGCACATGATTCTCAAAAACAAAAGCTAACCTGAAAGGACGATGATTTTGTACAGATGACGAGTTTCTGCAGGCATAGTACGATGAATGTGTGTATCTACAGAAAACAAATGGATAAAAATAGTTACGATGAAAGAAGGAATATGTTCAGTTTAGTAGAAAATTTCTTACAGAGTAACGTAAATTTAGTTGTACTGCGAAACTTCTCTAGTACCCTCTGCACAAATGCAGTTTCAAAGTTAAGTGATAACATTTTTATTAAAACGTATTAATTACTCCATTTTCTGACACTTGCTGATGCCGGTCAGGTGTCCCGCTGTTTCAGCCTTTTAATCACAATCGAAATGTCGAACATATCCTATAGTCGCAAAAGTTGAGACTACGGAATGTTGGCCACGTATGTGACATGTTTGGAGATCATTAATGTAAAAATTGTAGGTTACTAATATTGAGTGGCTTAGAAACAAGTTTTGCGTTTCACTACATCTTCATAGACAAGGTCCAATCACATTAATGTGAACACCTGTGTTCGACGTCAACCTGTGCAATAACCGCTCACAGATAGCAGCAGTAGCAGTAGAGGACACACAGAGTGTCTGGGGACGCGGAAAAAAGTGCACTGGTTGTAATGCGGAAACGGAGCGATTTATTTGACGCCTAAAAGAGCGTGATCATTTGCTTTAGGGTCAAGGGTGGAAGCATTTCCGAAACGGCTAAATTTGCAAATTGCTCGTGCGCCGCATGGTTAAGGTATAACGTGCATGGGAAAATTGCGCTATCCAAAACCGGTGCCGAGGCAACTATGGTGCACACTGGATCCGTAGATGACAGGGGTGAACGACGGTTCCGGAGTAGTGTATGTGCGAATAGACGTGAAACTGTTGAGTAACTGATCGCCCAAGTGAACCAAGGGGCTACGAAGAGTGTCTCCTCAACGACTGTTCAGCGAACTTTGCCGCATATGGGCCTTCGCAGCGAGCACCTGAATTATGCACCCATGCTGACTGCTGTTCGTCGTACGCCAATACCACAACTGGACGTCCACTGAGTGGCGACACGTGATATTTTCAGACGAATCGCGTTTTATGCTCCGTCGGGGAATTGGCCATTGGTGTGTACGGCGAGAAACGCCTGAAAGGAAACACCCTGCAACAATCGCCGTACGGGTCGAGGCCGGAGGACGTAGCGTCATTGTCTGGGTAATATTTTCGTGGCATTCTCTGGGCGACCTCGTCATTCAGGAAGATTCAGTGGATCAACACAAGTGTGCATCTCTCCTTTGGGATCATATTCACTGCTTCACGCAGTTTGTTTTTCCTCGGCACGATGGCATCTACCATACAGTTTGTAGTGTACGTGGCAGTTCGGAGAGCACGGCGATGAGTTTACCGCACTCTTCTGGCCACCAAACTACCCAGATTTTAATCCAATCGAGTCTCTGTGGGACCGCTCCGATTGGGCTGTTCGCGCCATGGATCCTCAACCATGAAAGCTAGCACAGCTGGGCACGTTACTCGAATCGGAATGGCTCCATATACCTATCGATACCTTACATAATTTCGCTAACTCTCTTCCTGCACGTTTTGCAGCGGTCTGCAAAAGGAGATTGTTCAGGCTTGTGACAGGTGGTCATATTAATGTAACTGGACAGTATAAATTATCCGTAAGCCAATGTACAGTGGTTCGTAGCAACATTGGCGACTTACTATCCTATTCTGTTCGATTATGGAGCGAGGAAAAAGTTATTGTCCATATATTTTTATATGCCATACATTATTCTCGTCGCCTCTACGAACAGTATACGGTGGAAGCAGTTACCCCACAATTATCCTCGCGAACATGTTGCCTGAACTTAGCCATCTGTTCCGAGAGACAGCGTCTTCTTTCTTCTAAAGGATTCTCGTTTAAGTTTCGTGGTCTCTCTGTTAAATTTCTGTATAGACTATACCAACATATTATGATCGTAGCAGTACGGCTCTGAATGCACTCGCAGTGTGCTGCCATGCCTATTTCATGAGGACTCCCAAACCTTCGAACATTACTCGAGAATTGATCTCGCTGACATCTTGTGCTGAATTTACTTGTTAAAACCACTTAATATAGCGTTTTGCTATTACTCGTATTTAATGTGTATGACAGGCTCCAGACGTTTAACTTGTGATTAGGGATTACTTATTCTCTCATTCTGCTGTGGTCCTTAACTTACATTTGTCTGCATCTTAACAGAGAAGTCACTCGTGACACTAAATGGAAATTCTGCTACGTCGTAGTGCATCTCCTTTCTATCATCCAGCAACGATACTTCCCCGCAGACAACAGTTCCCTCAGCGAACCATCTGACAGTGCTGTACTTCTGAGTTACCTACATGTTCCATAGGTCATTTGGACGATTCTTCTATCGAAATTATGTTTTAAATAGTCACTTTACAGGATCTGTATGTACTTTACTAAGAACACATTACAGTATTTTAGTCCTCCTCACGCAGCTACATTTAAAAACAAGTGTTTTTTCTCCAGGCTGTCAGTTCCTAAAAGGGAAACTCGACCACGGAATTGAAGGCGTTGTCCAGGAGAAATAATTTTAGGTTAGATTTTTAACTTGTTTTGCCATCTATCAGACAATTTACGTTACTGGGCACATGATCAAAACCTTCTGCTGCTGTGAAGTCATTTTCGAACTACCGATAGCTTTAATAATGTATAATAAATGTCATTTTTCCTCTATTGTTTTACATATGGACATTACTATTCTTCTCAAATTGTGATGGATTATTTACGACGAATTTCATTACGAACGTATGTATTGCGATGGTGCAGTCAAAATGCCATGAACAGGTGCCTACACTACATCTGGCGAATACCGCATATTATTCTTACTCCTCGGTTTTGTGTAATCAATACTTTCCGTCTAAGTGACTAGTTACCGCCGAAAATTATTCAATAAGACGATATTGAGTGGAAATATACAAAATACGTCCAGAGGTTGATCGTTTGTTTCGAAGACTGGTACTTATATGAAGAGCAAAAATACCCGTAAATTGCTTGAGAAGCTCAATAACACGCTTCTTCCAGTTCAAGTTTTCACCAATATGTACACTCCAGAATTTGGATCACTATACCATCCTTAATGACCCCTGTACACATGCATACCAGTTATTGCTACGGCTCTTTTTGTTGTGCAGAACTGAATATAGTGCGTTTTCTCAAAATTTAGGGAGAGTGATTTCAGAGAACTGCTTAATTATTCCAGAATTGCTTAATTATTCTTTGGAAAACTTCGGTAACAATCTCTTCCGTTGCTTCCTTCCTTACTGACCCTATCCAACAAATGGCTTAAGCTTACTGAGAACATTTGTGAGCCTATTTCGCGTCCTGAGGCATACTTGATGTTACTTTCCCTTTTGTTGAACATTTTTCGCCTAATACAACGTACTGCTCATGAACGAGTAACTGAGTTGCCACTCCCCGAAGTACCGGAATTCTTCACCAAGTCTAGTTTGCATGTTTACTGATATCAAACGCTTCAGTTTCCAATATTATTGTTGTTTTATTCACACGAATTTGATTCATCTGAGAGTCATTCTGTAGTGTGCTAAGTAGTTACGCCGAAAACAGGAAGGTCAAACGATGAAATAACAAACAAAACACTTGATACATTTGAGGATGGCTAGTGACTGCGTGGAAACTGGTTTTGTGACTAAAACAACATAATACCTGGCAACTGAATGCTTTAATTTCAACAAAAATCATGGACTCTGATAATCAAAAATTCTTCAAGCAAACCACATATCTATGAGCATACTCTGTACGATCATATTTTTATTATTAGTCGACAATATGGTGATAGTGTGGAACGCCTATCGAAAATCTATAGAGGCAGTACATACATCTGCTTCTGCAAGATACACTATACTTCAAAGTGGCAGACGGTGCGTTTGGCACATTCTCCCCTCACTTCCCTGTGGCATTCGCGACATGTACGTGAGAAAAACCGCTGTCGAAAAACCTTCGTATGATCTCTAATTTCTCTGATTTTCTCGTCGTGGTCATTTCGCAAAATATACAAGTATATGGGAGAAAGTAATAAATTGCGAGACTCTTCTTCGAACTACGCTCTCGGAACTGTAACAGTAAACCTCTTCGTGATACACAGCGCCCCTCTCTCATCTTGTACCGAAGGAATTTTCTGAATGTTCCCGTAACGCCCGTGAAGAAACCTGCAACTCTTCGTTGAGTCTTCTCACTCTCTTCTACAAATCTAAATTGGTAAGGGTTCCTGACTGACGAGCAGTACTCAAGAATCGGTCATACAAGTGTTGATTCTTTCATATTAGCCAGTATGCTATGGTTTGGAAACACAGTCCATGCCTCTGGTGTCGTCACGCCACACTGGAAAGCCAGTAGGTAACATGATATAATGAACATTTGAACGTACCTTGCAAATCAGTAATAAGAGTTGGTAAGCTTCGTTCCATTTGGGTTTATGAACAATGAGACAATGTGGAAATAGCTAATGCTTACCGTCACTGATCGTCCCCGCTGCCCCACCTCTGTATCAATGAGCGTCTGAAAAGAATACCAGCGATCATTGAATAGTGGCGTGGGAGAACGAGCAGTACAGCGATGACGCAGGGTTTTCGCGGCCTATTTGGTGATTCCAGGCGCACTGGCGCACTCGCACCTGCATGCCTGTGCCTGGGACGACTGTGCGTCAAGTCATTCCAACGGCGCGGCTGGTAGCGGGCCAGAAACGGAGGCCGCAGGCTCGCGGGCAGATTCTTGAGACACTGCCACCTTACCATTAGCATAGCGCTCGTCCGGGTTCGTTAGTCCGTAACAAAACAACTGGGACGGAGATCGAAAGCCCAATGCTCGCACGGAAAACGCTACATCAAGCGGGAACCAACAGCTTCCAGGCAAGTGGGTCAAATATGGTTAGAGAGCGAGTATTATGCACTGATTCTCATTCGGATCCTTAACGGATGCTTTCTTCCTAGTAATGCACCCCGTGTAAAGCTCTCGCGCACGAAATTTGAAGCTTCTTGCTCACAAAACGGGGAGTCTGGAGTTTTCAGCTCATGACTCCAGTTAATTTGGCGGCTACCATTTCCTTGTGCAGTTAATGGTGAATAGATGTGGAAGAAACTATTTGTTTGTGGATTGAACACAAGCAGATGAGATATCGAAGAATAGTACCACTACATTGTGTTCACCCATTTTTAAGAAGCGGAGTTCCTTTAAACTTTACCTTTTAATTTTAATCAGGGTTGGAGAACTACGAACCAATCCCTTTCAATCGCTTCAGAAAATCAATAAAATTTAAATCTATGATATACGTTCGCGTACTGTACGAGATGCAGATAAGTTTCGAGCTTGATTTTTTCAGATTATTTCATGTATGAAGGAAAAGTAGAATGATATCATAAGAGCTGGCCACGTCCATTAGGCGTTCAGAATAATGCTTACTAACACATACTGCACGCTTCACGCGGATAACACAAATATACATTCCAAATCTTTGTATGGCCTCAACGAATGTCGTAACTGGGTAGCTGCGGTACGACCACGACTAACAGAACGTATCGTGTGTGCGACGATGAAATTATTTAGTCCCCTACCTACAAGAAGACTAAAGGCTTCCTCCTACACCAATTGGTATATTTTTGTAGGTTAAAGACTATACTGGGTGTTTTTCTTAGGCTTAATTTATTTGAGGGGCATCAGACGCGAGTTACTTTTAAGTATTAATTATAAAATGAATTACTTTTTCATGGTAGTGGGCGCTTAGAATAATATTAGCACTCGCTGCGTCATATATTCTGGTGCAAATGGTTCAAATGGCTCTGAGCACTATGGGACTTAACTCCTGAGGTCATCAGTCGCCTAGAACTTAGAACTAATTAAACCTAACTAACCTAAGGACATCACACACATCCATGCCCGAGGCAGGATTCGAACCTGAGACCGTAGCGGTCGCTCGGCTCCGGACTGTAGCGCCTAGAACCGCACGGCCACTCCGGCCGGCTTATTCTGGTACATAACTTTTCTTTACAGCCCAGACCGACAGGCATTGGGACACTTGGAACGTGTGCGGTGTTTTGCCAGGGCTGGCGCCATCAGAGACAGCAAATGGAAATACGCTCTAAGACAAAAAACAAAAAGACGCGCCACGAAGGAATTATCCGAATAGGACAGAAATCGGTACATGTCACATGTACAGACAAACAAATGATTGCAATTTCAGAAAAACGGATGATTTATTCAAAAAATAGAGCTTCACAAATTGAGCATGACAATAACATGCTGGTCCATCTCTTGCCGTTATGCATGCAGTTATTCGGATTGGCATTGGCTGTTACAGATAGTGGATGTCTTCCTGGCGGATATCGTGTCCAATTCTGTCAACTGGCGCGTTAGCTTGTAAAAAATCCCGAGCTGGTTAGAGGGGCCAACCCATACTGCTCCGAACACTCTCAATTACTGGGAAGAGGTCCGACGATCTTGCTGCCCGAGATAGGGTTTTGCAAGTGCGAAGACTAGCAGTAGTAACTCTCGCCGTGTGCGGGCGGGTATTATCTTGCTGAAATGTGAGCCCAGGATGGCTTGCCATGAAGGACAACAAAACGGAGAGTAGAATTTCATTGGCGTACCCCTGTGCTGCAAGGGTGCCGCGGATGACAACGAAAGCGGTCCTGCTATGAAAAGAAATGGACACTCAGACCATCACCCCTGGTTATCAGGCCACATGGCAGGCGACAGTCAAGTTGGTATCCTGGTACTCCACCGCCGTCCGGGGCGTCTCTAGACACGTTTTCGGCTTGGAATCTCATTGATTGTCTTCAATGATTAGTCCCGCTTCGAGCTGTGACCCGATGACCAGCGAAGGCATGTCTAGAGAAACCCCAGAGAGCGGTGAGATACCAACCGATCCCACACCATACGACCCGACAGCCAGGAGTGATCGTCTGGGGTGCCATTCCTTTTCATAGCAGGACCGCTTTCGTTGTTATCCGCAGAACCCTTGCAGCACAGCGGTACGTCGACGATATTCTACGCCCCGTTTTGTTGCCCTTCATGGCAAGCCATTCTAGGTTTACATTTTAGCAAGATAATACCCGCCCGCACACGGCGAGGGTTTCTACTGCTGGTCTTCGTGCTAGCCAAACCCTATTTTGGCCGGCAAGGTAGCCGGATTTCTCCCCAATAATTGAGAACGTCTGAAGCATTATGAGCAGGGCCGTCCAACCAGCTCAGAATTGTGACGATCTAACGCGCCAATTGGATGGAATTTGGCACGATATCCCTCCAGATGACATCCAACAGCTCTAGCAATAAACGCAAAGCCGAAAAACTGCTTGCATACGGGCCAGCGGTGGACTAATGCGTTATTCACTTGCTCAATTTGTGAAGCTCTTTCTCTTGAATAAATCATCCAGTTTTTTCTAAAATTGTAACCATTTGTTTGTCTGTATATGTAAGTCAGATCTATCAATTTCCGTCCCATTAGCATAATTCCTTGGTAGCGCGTCTTTTTTTCTTAAAGAGTGTGTAAGGCAAACGCTCTTCCCAGTATACAATTTGGCATCAAATAAAACTTATCAAAAGTTTGGTAAGAAGTGAACCATTTGGAGTTATTTCTATTTTACTGCTAGAACACCAATTAGCCAGAAAAAGCTTCGCCCACGACACACCAATTCTACGAACCGCATGGGTTCTAAGAAATTATGTATTACTATGTTAGGAGGCACTCCTCCCACACAGCTCACTGCTGTCCCATACAAACGCGCCATAAATAGTAACGGTGCTACAACAGTACTTTCGTGCCTTTAAAGTAACTGTGTGACTGACGTAGCAAACTTGCTCAACGAGAATGTGTGTGTATCGAGTGAAAAGAACCGCTTTCTTCACTCACAGTTCAGATATTAGGGTAAGTAAGTAACCTCGATCAACTTCATACTTCTAGAAGACTTTACTGTCTGCTTCAGGTTTTCATCCCACAATAATCAACTAAATAAAATGCTTAAATGATTCGTTTGGTTGCCCGAGTGGTTTCAGGTTTGTTTTCTTCGTGGGAGAGTAACAGAAATACTGATTTCAACTGGTAGACATTCAAAAATTCTAATACCTCACAGATTTTCAGGGCGGCACCTGCAAACATTCTCCAACCTCTGCAAACCGAATCTGTGAAAATAAAACATGAATAATAACATATTGTACAGTGGCATACAAACAATTACTATTCCCGCGGTCCACCCGTAAATGGAAGAGGACAAAAACCTTAATTTATTGTACAACAGAAGATAGCCTCTGAGACGCAATATCACATATTTCGATTCGTTAACGAAAGTGGAGGTTCCACTTATATTAATCCGCGAGATATGACGTAATTCCCTGTAGAGAATTTATGAATTACGCAACAGTTATTTCCTTCATTGTACTTATCACAGAAGCAAAACGAGATTACGACACTCGAGATTCCTTCCCCAGTTTCAAAATTTGATTTATTACAATACTGTTGCAGTCTCTTGTAGTTCCTATAAGAATTTTTTCGCTATTTTGATTCAAAAATGTGGTTCAACGACGATTGTTCTGAAGCAATTAAATAGTTAATGTCACACTTATTCTGGGTGTTTGGAGAGCAAAATGCAGGAAGACAGCACTCTTCCGGGAAACATGGAATAGAGACAATTGCCTTTCTCTGACGATGCGGTGGCTTCGAAAGCGAGTGTGTCTAGTTCGAGCTAATGGAAAGATCTGCGCCATCAATGCAAGCCCGGTGAGCAAAATGAGCCAGTACCCATATATCCTCCTCACCTGCATCATTGTTATAATCTTGAATGTAGCATTTGAAGCACCTTGCTTGACGTGAATGGATTACCACGAATGTAAGGAAACGATAATAACAAAAAATACAATGGAGAGCTCTACCATAGAGTCTCCATATCGTGGGCGATCGACAACAATCATGACTACTAAACGAAACGCTGCAGACAGGTTTGAGGTCTAGTGTAGAACAGCCTCCACGTGCAAATTCGTGAACGTAAATCTTTTCATAAGTTCTAGGTAAATAAGGTTTCAGGGCAGTGCTATCATCGGGGATTCGCTAGTAGGCCTACGAACGATTGGTGTTCTGTATCTTGAGATTCCTAAATTAGTACGATCGAGCAGTTGGTTATATATGTAACATCGAGATCACCTTGTTCTTCAGGCAAAATTGGTTGGCCCTCCCCTCCAAGTGTGCTTCCACTGTGTTCGCGAACATACACAGAATTACTCACAGTGTGACCAAATTGGCACGTTTCGTTGATGTGTGTAAAGTCTTAGCAATAATTGGATTTTATTGACGTAAGGCATTATAACACACCAGAAACATAGAACGTAAAAAAAATTCTGAAATTTCAGATTTGATACGTTCTCACACAAATAGTTAATTCGATCTGATGACACGAATAGGAAAAAATGGCAAAAGCCGACAAATCAGTAGACTTACACAGAAGCCAAGTACAGTATAATATGGTAACATAATCAAGAGAAATAATTCTTAACACAATCACGAGAAACAATTTAAGTCGTGCGCTCATATTCCTGTAGAAGACACAGTGTATAGCAATCACAGGTGCTGGCAATGCGTATTCTGCTGTACCTTATACCTAGCAGAGAAAAACGTCAACTTCTTCTATGAAGTTTGTTTTCTGAAAAACAGTTCCTTTCATGCTGAACGTATTATGTCATTTTCCACTAGCAAAAGGTTTATATTTCGCAGTAGAACTGTTTCATTGCGGTTGAAACAAGCATGGTGGTCACGTGTGGAAGCAGGTCAGCTTTGCAGGTCAGAACGTCCGATTTCATCCCTGTATCTCATACGGTGAGTCGATGTGATGCAGCAATAATAATAATAATAATAATAATAATAAGACTGTACCAGCCATTCGGAGACAGATGTTTAAATTTTGGCCCAGTTATTCTTATTATGCTTTCCAGATTTTTTTAGTGGTTTAGTACATCATGGACAGCAAATTATTTGAGATGAAGTGTTAGGGCAGCTAGACAACTATGTTAAACAGGACTGGACATATTAATGAAGCCACCACCCTGGCGTTCATCATAAATACCAGCGTGAATGCAAACACTGTGACTAGGATGACAAACAGCCGGCCGATGTGGCCGAGCGGTTCTAGGCGCTTCAGTCTGGAACCACGCGACCGCTACGGTCGTAGGTTCGAATCCTGCCTCGGGCATGGATGTGTGTGATGTCCTTAGGTTAGTTAGGTTTAAGTAGTTCTTAGTTCTAGGGGACTGATGACCTCGGATGTCAAGTCCCATAGTGCACAGATCCATTTGATGACAAACTACCCTTCACTCCTGCCCTACCTCTTACTACCACAAATTACCCTTCATAAACTATACTATTGTCAGAAATCAGAACTCCTGTCTGTGACAACCGCGCTTTCCACGGGACTGTAAGCCCAAATAAAAAGAGGCCTAAACGTAACCGCTAGTGACAACGTATCTATAACGCGGTTAAGGAAAGTTGCATTGCACCGTTAGGTGGGACACCTTAAGAGGAAGGATCAGGTGTAAAGTCGGAAAAGTTTTTTCTGTCTTCGTACACAATAGCAACTCCCGTTCGTACAGTTTTTGAATTTTAACTGCAATGACCAATAAGTGCGTGCAGAATTTAATGCTGGATTTGTTTTTTTCTTTTTTTATGACGATGAGAGAGAAGTGAGAGGGTTAAATCCTGTGCTAATCTACTTCTCTCCAACAGCTTCAAATGGACTTCCGCCAAGCTTAACGTCCCCATCCGACAAAGGAGTCACCATGCTCTCACTCTGAGACGCTACGAAGAACTTTGGGGTTTAACCCAGGAAACTGGTGCACAGAATGATACCCGCCACTATCGGCCACATACTAGCGGTGAAATTTTATTCTGAGCGTCTAACTGTGAACTGAGCGACACTGCAGTAGCTTGCGTTAGTGACCGCTGAAGCGGTGGTTTGCCATGCTGTGAATGACACAGTTTAGGAACCACTATAAACCATGTTACCTTTACAAATGCTACGAGAAAACCGACCCAAGTTAAGAACTGTAATACTGTGTGCAGGGATCCCTCTGACAAGAGCGCTACACAGCCGAGATGCAGCTGGTGGCAGCGGCGGCGGTCACGTGGTTGGCGGCAGTAGCCGCGGTCGACGCCTTCGGCGGCGGCGAGGACAGGTTCATCAGGAAGTACGCCATGATGAAGGTAAGTGGCGCATGCAAAGCGAGGCGCTGGATACAGCTCTGCCGCCCATTTAATTTTTCGAAATCCCATCAGCTGTTCGCAGTTACCAATGACTAACACAGAAAATTTAAAGACACACAAGATACATACACATTTCCTGCAACTAATAATGCTTTTCAAACAGTGTACATTACATCAATAAAGTGTGTCCAAACCCTTGAAAAATTCTAGAGAGTGCATGTTATTAATGTCCTCGAACGAGCGCTTGACAAAAATTTACAAACGAAAAATTCAAATACGAATGATAGAAAAACTAAATTTTCCAAGCGTCTTCCTAGGAATAATGCAGCTCTGTTTCTTGGTTTTTGCAAACAAATATCTGCTGCGATAATCTACCAGGACGCAGTTCCATTTGAATACAGTGGAGCCTTCTACCATCGCCAATGGTAAGGCATATTGTCCTTGTACTGCGTGTTAGGAACGTAATCAGTGCCAATGTACGCCTTTACCACATGTTCCGTTGCTTGAAAAACCAGAAATCACTGCATAATGATCAACTGGTTATGAGGCAGAGATGCCGAAACTTGTTTGCGCTCTAACAATAACAAGATACCTCTGTAAATGCAAAAGCCAAACAACAGACAAAATCTCACCAACTGGTTTTACCAACTTTCCGGCTTCGCGATAAGAACGAATTTTTGCAGTTACGTAACTTAGAAAGTCATCATCTTCCATCACGTATGTCGTCTCCGAAATTGAATCCCTGTTTGGGTTTTTCCACGAGCTGAATTCTATACGTTTTGCAATATGTGAAAGTACGTTATGTGATGCCAAACTACGTGGCCCAGCGCATTTTTAACTCTTTAGCTGATGTATACGTGGAAATAATGGTTGATATGCGCTGCGCAAATAGGATTGAAGCTCACATTACGCGGATCAACACGTTATTTTTTGCGGAACACTTCAAAGCGGACACAGACATGTGTTTTTTTCCTTGATTCTTTTCAAGAGCTGTCGAATGCCGCTAAAATTACTTCCATATTCCGATAGATAAAAATTTATAGTTATTAACTACGCTACACTTTACTTCGCTCTGCACGCACTACCACTAGCGAAAAATTGTTTCCAGTAACTTCTTTCCTCTGTGAAATATCATTGTTGTTCATGTTATGTGGTATCATGTATATCATACGAGAGTTTCATGAACAACAATGTTCTTATGGAGATTCTATCAATCATTTGTGCGGGGAGAACAATATCTGAATGCCAAACCCATGGGACTTACTTTGTTTCCTCTATCCAGTATTACCGTTGGGTTTTGCCATAGATTTTCAGTGACAATACTGACTTTTTTACGGGAACACTTTCATGGAACGAAAATTCGGGTTTAACGTCCCATCAATGATAACATCGTTAGAGACGGATTTGAAAGCGTTGAGGAATCCAGGCATTCGTCTCAAGCTATTTAGACCCAAATTTGAATGGTCAAAGGGCAATCTGAAAACCATTCCTCCCGAACGCAAGGTCAACTTTTTCACCCCTGCAGCATCTTGTTCGCATCGTATTTCGTAAGCATTTCGTATGTCTTCTATGGTAGAAGCGCCTAGGATACATGTCACGTGCTGCTATCGAAGAGTAACTATTTTTATCATTAAATCATGGCAGGAGTTGTGTGTTGCAGTCCAGCTACTTATGGCAAATAAAATTATGGCTGTCTTATTATAAGACAGGAGAGAAACTTCCACCTTCACTAAAATGTCAAAGTAACACAAGAATGTTGCCACACCTTGTGTGTATAAGGAAGTAATAACGATGCATAACTCTTCTGACAAGCTGTTACCGTGTACAGTGTAGGGAACCAGACACAGTACTTACAATGGAAGAGTGCGGGAGTCACGTCCCACTACTTACTGCAGAGTGTAACATGTTTATGTTTGTGAGTTAGTAACATTAATAATTGATGGCACTGAAAAGGATTTGAAATGGTGTTCATTTTTTTTTTTTCAGGCAATGTAAATAATGTTTCTAACTCGAGAACACCAGGAGTCCTCTCCTTCTCAACAACCAACCCATTAATATCTTAACACAAGCCTACGAACTAACTGTCCCAGCCTTTCAGATTAGTCAGACGTGATAAAGTTCAACCGAGTGAAGTGTAAACCCTTGGGTACAGCTACTTGGTTTAGTTGTGGCTCCCAAAATCGGTTTTCGTTAACTAATTTTCTAATACGCCTACTGACTGCTAATGTAAACAGTCCAACATCTTTCTTCTCCTTTTTCCTGGCCTTTATCCCATACCTACAACTGGTTCGACATGTTATTCTGGATTTGGCAATGTTAGTGGTAGAGGATGACCGGATGTCCTTTCTGTCACCAGCATCTCCCCCAGGACCAAAACTGTGTACCTCATCTGTTTGCGTCTAGTGTTATCCACGTGAAAGTGTGAGAAAGTTTTCGAAATGTTTGAGAATCGTGTAAATAAATCTGGGTGTGGGAAACAGCCCAAAAATCACATTCATGCTGGCCAGCACACCGGTCCTCGTTGCTAAACCGCCATGTCTCCCCGAAGCCCGAAAGCGGAGTGCTGACGCGCGCGGCTATCTGGACAGGTCATAAAAATTATTTTCGAAATGCGATTCTAGTTGCCGTATTTCCTCTTCCATAATCGATCTTCAATCCCACAAAAACACTCAACAATGTTAAAAACATGCTTGGATTGTTAGGTATCGCGTAATCTAGACGGAGAACTTTTTGTGCGGCGAAGGAGAATAGGAAATGCGGTGTAAGATATGTAAAAAACCGTCGCTCCACGAAGGAATTATCCGATTTGGATGCAAATCGGTAGATGTGATGTGCATGTTCAGACAAGCAAATGATTACTATTTCCATAAAATTTGATGATTTATTCAAAAAGAGCTTAACAAATAGAGCAAGCCAATAACACATTGGTCCATTTTTGGTCCTTATGCAAGCAGCTTGGCACTGATAGATACACTTGTTGGATATCCTGTCCACCTAGTGCGTTAGATCGTAAAAATGCCAAGATGCCTGAAGGACCCTGTCCATAATGCTCCAAATGTTCTCAACAGTAGAGACGACATTGCTAGCCGAGGTAGGGTGTGGCAAGCACGAATACAAGCAGTAGAAACTCTCGTCCTGTGTGGACGTGCATTATCTCGTTGAAATTTAAGCCCACGATGGCTTGCCATGACAGGCAACAAAAAAGGGCGTAGGATGTCGCCGACATAGCTCTGTGCTGTAGGGTTATTGTGAATGACAAAGGGGTCCTGCTATGAAAATAAATGGCGCCCTAGACGATTACTCCTGGTTGTCGTGTGACGCCCGACAGTCAGGTTGGTATCCCACTACTGTCCGGGACGTCTCCAAACACGTTAATCTCTCATTGACTGGAGTAGAACCACCTCACTGACGAGTCCCACTTCAAACCAAGCCCCGATGACCAGCGAAGACGTGTCTTGAGACGCCCCGGACAGCGGGGAGATATCAATTTGACTGTCGCCCGCCATACGGCCTGACAACCAGGAGCGATGGTCTGCGGTGCCATTTCTATTCATAGCAGGACTCATTTAGTTGTCATCTAGAGCACCCTTACAGCACTGTGGTAGGTCGACGACATTCCACGCCTCGCTTTTGTTGCCCTTCATGTCAAGCCATCCTGGGCTTACACTTAAGCAAGGAAACGCCTGCCTGCACAAGGCGAGAGTTTCTACTGCTAGTCTTCGTGCTTGCCAGATCCTTCCTTACCCTGCAAGATCATCGGATGTCTCCCCAACTGAGAACGTTTGGAGCATTATTGGCAGTGCCCTTCAACCAGGTCACGATTTTGAAGATCTAACACTGGACAGAATTTGGCACGATATTCCTCAGTAGGACGTCCAACAGATCTTATCGTCACATCTACCAATTCCCGTCCCATTCCGATAATTACTTCGTGGTATGTCTTTTTTTTTTTGTCTTGGAGTCTTTTACACTGGGTAAGACGTCATCCATCTCTTATAAATCATGAAGGAGGAACTGTTATCGCCCTAACCAAACTGGAAACCAGAACAGCTGCCTTCCAAGGTACAATCGTATAATTCAACTGAACGTCGGAAAACCCAGATATGACAGAGCTAGCAAAATCTGTTCAGGTCTTAAGATGGAAACACGGCAACGGAAGACAGTGACGCATCTGTAAGTACTGTCGCGCGGCTAGCTCAGACGGTTTTGCCGAACAATGAGAAATAACGCACACGCAACAGAAAGAGCGCCAAAAAATAAGAATGAAGCTGTTCCTTTTAATTTTACTTTTATGTAACCGCCGAGTCTTTCCTGGCAGGCTTGTTGTACAAACTGTTCTCGGTGCAGACGTCGCGTTAATTCCCAACGAAGATACGAGATTTCAAAAACATCCGCCATTGTTCTCCCCTCAACTGACTGTCAGACAAGAATTTACGCGACAAGCGCACCGAGAGTCATTTATATTACTTTTACACTACAGGTCAGAAGATTTAGATCACCTATCACAACTATGTATTTGTCTTTAAAACTGGGATTTCGTTTTGATGTTCTATGATATCCCAATTCTGATAATAAAACAAGTATCAACATGCAAAGACTAAGCGCCTCCGTTGTGTATTTGACTGCTTGCTCGCATAGAAGGGCTCTGATGAGTATCCACAACACCGACGTGTCTTCAGCTAAGACGGTTCCATTCGAACGGGCCTCATTCCATCAGCTCCTTGTGTCGCTATCACTTCGCATTACGCTACAGTACATTGTGTGCATCTAGCAGTGTGTTTGTATACCTGATCAGATTCATACTATATTACCTCCTGATGGGACGGAAGCAGGAAACCGGAATTGAAAAACGCGTTATAACTGTAGCTTTGCATCGGAAAGGTTACTCTAGTAAGACAATAGGAAGAAAAGTTGACGTAACGCTATCTACAGTGCTGTATACATTGCAGCGGTACAAGTAAACTGGAGCCAATGCAAGTGTTTCGCCATCTGGAAGACCGACCCCGAGTCACAACATACAGGGAAGATACAGGGTGTTTCAAAAATGACCGGTATATTCGAAACGGCAATAAAAACTAAACGAGCAGCGATAGAAATACACCGTTTGTTGCAATATGCTTGGGACAACAGTACATTTTCAGGCGGACAAACTTTCGAAATTACAGTAGTTACAATTTTCAACAACAGATGGCGCTGCAAGTGATGTGAAAGATATAGAAGACAACGCAGTCTGTGGGTGCGCCATTCTGTACGTCGTCTTTCTGCTGTAAGCGTGTGCTGTTCACAACGTGCAAGTGTGCTGTAGACAACATGGTTTATTCCTTAGAACAGAGGATTTTTCTGGTGTTGGAATTCCACCGCCTAAAACACAGTGTTGTTGCAACAAGACGAAGTTTTCAACGGAGGTTTAATGTAACCAAAGGACGGAAAGCGATACAATAAAGGATCTGTTTGAAAAATTTCAACGGACTGGGAACGTGACGGATGAACGTGCTGGAAAGGTAGGGCGACCGCGTACGGCAACCACAGAGGGCAACGCGCAGCTAGTGCAGCAGGTGATCCAACAGCGGCCTCGGGTTTCCGTTCGCCGTGTTGCAGCTGCCGTCCAAATGACGCCACCGTCCACGTATCGTCTCATGCGCCAGAGTTTACACCTCTATCCATACAAAATTCAAACGCGGAAACCCCTCCGCGCCGCTACCATTGCTGCACGAGAGACATTCGCTAACGATATAGTGCACAGGATTGATGACGGCGATATGCATGTGGGGAGCATTTGGTTTACTGACGAAGCTTATTTTTACCCGGACGGCTTCGTCAATAAACAGAACTGGCGCATACGGGGAACCGAAAAGCCCCATGTTGCAGTCCCATCGTCCCTCCATCCTCAAAAAGTACTGGTCTGGGCCGCCATTTCTTCCAAAGGAATCATTAGCCCATTTTTCAGATCCGAAACGATTACTGCATCACGCTATCTGGACATTCTTCGTGAATTTGTGGCGGTACAAACTGCCTTAGACGACACTGCGAACACCTCGTGGTTTATGCAAGATGGTGCCCGGCCACATCGCACGGCCGACGTCTTTAATTTCCTGAATGAATATTTCGATGATCGTGTGATTGCTTTGGGCTATCCGAAACATACAGGAGGCGGCGTGGATTGGCCTCCCTATTCGCCAGACATGAACCCCTGTGACTTCTTTCTGTGGGGACACTTGAAAGACCAGGTGTACCGCCAGAATCCATAAACAATTGAACAGCTGAAGCAGTACATCTCATCTGCATGTGAGGCCATCCCGCCACACACGTTGTCAAAGGTTTCGGGTAATTTCATTCAGAGACTACGCCATATTATTGCTACGCATGGTGGATATGTGGAAAATATCGTACTATAGAGTTTCCCAGACCGCAGCGCCATCTGTTGTTGAAAATTGTTAACTACTGTAATTTCGAATGTTTTTCTGCCTGAAAATGTACTGTTGTCCCAAGCATATTGCAACAAACGGTATATTTCTATCGCTGCTCGTTTAGTTTTTATTGCCGTTTCAAATATACCGGTCATTTTTGAAACACCCTGTAAGTTCATTTGTGTGCAGAGTAAACGTCAGAGGACTCGCACTGCACCTGAAATTCGAGAGAAAGTAAGTAGTAAGGGAGCAGCTCCAATCTGTCTCAACAGTGTAACGCTATCTTAATGAACAAGGTTTAAAGGGGTGTACAGTGGCCACAAAACGTTTATTAAGCAAACCAAAATACGGTTTTGCAATGGGCGCAGCAACGTAACAACTGGAGCATGTGGCAATGGTCCAAGGTGTTATTCACTGACCAAATCTAAGTCTGAAAAATTTGGAAGCCGACGGTGAAGCATGGTGGACGGTCGATCATGGTGTTGGGAGGTTTTTTGGGTGATGAAGTTTGTGATACAGTAAGAATTAATGGAACATTATAGTAGGAAGGATGTCACAGGATGCTGATCAACAATGTAGTTCCATCTGGCAAAAAACTTCTTGGTCGTGGGTTTGTACCGTAGCAGGACAATGATCCCAAATATGCTTTTAAATTGTGCACAGTGTGTGTCAACAGAAAAGAGAAATATGGGGTGCCGAAGAATATGATTTGAGAAAGTCAGTCAACTGACTTAAATCCCATCGAGCTCTTATAGAATGAACTCGACAGGGAAGTCAGAAAATTAAGGTTATCTAATGTTGAAGATCTACGGAATAATTTACAGGTATGTTGGACTGCAATGCCTGCAAAGACAGTACAAAACCTTAGCTCCAGAATGACAATAGTTTGTGCAGAGAGTCAGCCCAAACAAATAATGCTCATAACGTCTTTCATGCGACGCCCAGTGTCGACGAAAGTGACAGTTTGTTTCCCGTTACAAAGAAAGTTAATTTTAAAACGGAATTTTACGTGACCATTCGTTTGAGCGCTCCCAAATTAGACCAGTGCGATGTATGTTTTATCGATATGAATTAACACAGACAGTAAAACAGGGTCCCGCAGCGACTCAGCAGCGCTGGATGCGGTAAAAGTCAGCGCACTGCTGTCGCTGCTGGAGTACTGGTTATTCATCGAGTTTTACGTCCCTGTTGATACAGTTAGACGAAACATATATCGCCTTAGTCTAATGGGACCGCTCGTTCGAATGGACGCGTAAAAATTTCGCTTTAAAAATCATATCTTTCACGGTAAACAAACCGACGCTTTCCGTTGACAATGGGCGTCGCATAAAAGACGTGACGGGCATCATTTGTTCGGGTTGACTCAAGCTACGCAATGCAAAAACGTAATTGCAGAATATGCGCCTGGCGACTCTTTAGAGAGACACCCTGTATTGTTTTTATCACGAGTGATCGAAAAATTTTGACCAGAAGTAGTGTCATCAAATATTTGTCTTTATTTCCCCCACGATATCTACGTTAGCCGCGCGGTCTAGGGCGTCTTGTCACGGTCCGCGCGGCTCCCCCGGTCGAAAGTTCGAGTCCTCCCTCGGGCGCGTGTGTGTGTGTGTTTGTGTGTGTGTGTGTGTGTGTGTGTGTGTGTGTGTGTGTGTCGTCGTCGTCTATACCGTAAGTTAGTTTAAGTTAGATTAAGTAGTGTGTAATCTTAGGGACCGATGATCTCAGTAGTTTGGTCCCATAAGACCTAACCACACACATACACACATACACATACATACATACATCTTCTTAACCCTAGAGCGGGCTCTAATTTTCGTAACAGGAACGGGCGCTTGACGTGCTTTGTACACAAGTGAAAAATAGCTGTTTTTATGTTACCAAGGTAAACATGTACGAGTAAAATCACAGTTTAACTAAACAACAATAAAATGAACTTATTTGAGCTAAATCGTTGTTGAATTAAACAACAACAAAATAAACTTTCATTATGTCACACTGTTGCCGCGTACAAGTGTTACCCCACAGTAATGACCCACTCGAAGCATTGAACGGCGTAATTGCATCAGGTCCCAGCCAAACGCTTTTTCAGTTTCAAATTATCTCGTAGGCAACTACCTCATTATGGGGTTGTGTTGCTAGCTCGGAATCTGGGGCATTTTCTTGCACGTTTCGCGAATTTTTTCTCACAAAATTCGTTATTTATTTTATATTACTACTGCTCACTTGGATGTATGACAACGCCACCTACCATTGAGTTTGATGAAACAATAATGAAGGAATATATATGGGCTCACAATTGTAAAATAACAATGGAACAGTAAACAACTTTATTTACGGATAGCGCGCTTTATACAGAAACACGCTGCTCGAGGTTACACATTTGCATTCTTTGAACCCGGCTACTCTATTTTTCACTTGCGCTTTCTTCCCTACAAGTTCCTCAATTCGACGCAGAGCTCCACACGCGCTTTCAAGGCTGCCACCTCCCTATACAGTTTCCAGTGCAGTCACTACTGTAGTGCTTGCAGGTGTACGAGAGCTGCTTCGGGGCCGACGTAGTGCGCGAGGTGCGCCAGGAGATGCGCGCAGCTTGCGCCAAGTGTGCGTCCATGGCGCAAGGCTCGCCAGCGCCTGCCGCGGCGCAGCAGGAGGCGCGTCCGCCTCCACCGCCGCCGCCGTCGTCCGCCCCCACGCAGCGGCCCCCGCAACGCCCAGCGCGCCTTCCCGTTGCAGTCCCCGCCCCCGCCGTCCGGCCCCAGCTGCAAGCTGAGGCGCTGGAGGCGGCCGCTGCCGCCATGGACGCCGCCAAGTTCCAGCATGCCATACTAGCTCTTAGCAAGCGCCTGGGCCCGGTGAGTTACCCACGTCGTGAGTGGAGGTTCACTTGTATTGTCGAGTCGCTACAGACCACTATATAAACTACTGCAGCGGTAGCATCTTTGTGTTCCACAATACACAGCAAAGTTAGAGGAAGTTTATCACAAAAGTTTAAAAAAACTACACAACATAATTTCTGGAGCAATGTGCACTAACGTGTTACAGAACACAAATAAGGATCTACGTAACTTAAAATTAAATTAACTAGATACCACAAATTACGTAAATGACAATGCCTTCAATGTTAGAACTATGGAACTGAACTTGCTTTCTGACTACAGGAATCAGTACAGTGAGCTTACATCGTACCACTAAAAGGTCCTGCACACGTTCAATATTTATTGACAGCACTAGTTTGTCAAACCTTCAAGACACAGGTGATTCAAAAAGAAAGAACAGATTTCAGCTCTTTATTATACAGAAATTATAAAAGAAACACATTGTGTATGGTAGAAGAAGCTTCAAATTTTTATGTTCGCACAGACACTATAGCATACACTCAACATGAGCATCATGCATTGCTCGAGAAACATCGAGACAATAATCCATTTCATTCCGCACATGAGTCAATGGGTCTCTATTTATTTAATCGACAGCTTCAACAATTCGATTATTCAATTCTTGAAGAGTAGCTGCCATAGGTGGGACAAAGTGTCTTTTTGAACCCCAACATGGGAAAAAAATATCGCATGATGTGAGGTCTGGTGACCTGAGAAGCCAAAAGCAATGAACAAGATCTTGTGCACCTCTTACAACCCAATGTTGCAGTATGGTGCTGCTAAGGTAATGCCGCACTAAGAGAAAGTAGACAGGACGCCATCGTGCATAAAAACGAAATCATTGGAACATGTCCTTATATGACATTCGTGTCACAGTTTCCTCCACAAAAATGAAAGGTCCATAAATTTTGTGAAACGGCGCAAAACACGTCATTTTTTATGCATCTCTTTTATGTGTGGCGATGGCGCCATGATTTTGTGACCCCCAAATTCTTACATTATTGCGGTTTACTCTACCCAATGAACGAAACGTCGATTCATTCGAAAAGATGAGTCGTTGAAGCTGTCTATTCAATAAACAGGGACCTGCTGATTCCCGGGATGTTTCTCGAGCAAATCATGGTGCTCATGTTGAGCGTGCGCTATAGTGTCTGTGTGAACATAATACTTTGAACCTTCCACCATCATATGCATATGTCTCTAGCTTTTATAATTTCCCTGTAATAAACAACTGAAATCCGTTTTTCTTTTTGAGTCACCCTGTATTTTGAAGGTTTGACAAACTAGTATTGTCGGTAAATACTGAAAGTGTTCAGGCCCCTTTACTCTGTACTGAATTCCTGCAGTAAGAAAGCAAGTACAGTTCCATAGTTCGAACATTGCAGGCATTGTCACTTACATAATCTGTGAACATAGTTAATTTAAGTTACTTACATCCTTATTTATGTTCAGTAAAACGTTAGTGCACATCGCTTCGGAAATATTTTGTGTAACTCACACTATACACTCGACATTTTCATCAGAAGTGCATGGCCGCCCAGTGCTCTTCTCTTCGCTTATGCAACCAACGTCCAAGCGTTTTGTATGCGAATCATAAACCTGCTTGTGCTGACTTCTTAGTGAATCGACGACGGAAAAAGCATAGCAGTTTAACAATGGTTTGACTTCGCGCCATGTTGCTACAAACAAACAACAGTGCAGCTGTGTCTAAACCTTGAACCTTCTATCAAATGACATGCGCAATGCGTTACTATCTTTTATAGTTCGTCTGTAATAAACAACTGAAACCTGTTCTTTCTTTTTGAATCACCCGATACTGAAGCGACCTCACACCATCAAAGACACTGGCCAAAATTTCAGTTGACAACGTAGTTTTACAAAGTTTAAGATATCTAACATCCAAAACAAAGCGTGTGCTCCAATTATATTAACTATAGCTTGCTAGCAACAGAAAACAACGAACAAGAAGAAATGGGTCCGAGAGTGGTTGGAAATAAGAAGCGACTGCTCAGATGTTATTTTCCTGACTGAAATGAGAACCACGGACCCGAAAGATTTCATCAAATATTATCGGATGAGTCCTGCACCATACAACAGGTTATCTATATCGATACGAGATAAAAATTGAGAGGCAGAATACGTTAATAAGAGAGGCAATCACAGTCGACGAGAGGTTAGGTGAAACTTCGATGTTTCTGGCGACAGGTAGAATGCTCGCAGTTTAGTTCTATAATACCAACGAAAACAATTATTAAAATTCTATGGAAACCCGTGAAGCACTCTACATCTACAAGAATACTCTGCAAATCATATTTAAGTGCCTGGCAGAGGGTTCATCGAACCACCTTAACCACAATTCTCCATTATTCCAATACCTCGAACAGCGCGCAGAAGAAACGAACAGCTGTATCTTTCCGTGCGAGCTCTGATTTCCCTTATTTTATTATGATGATCGTTTCCCCCTATGTAGGTTGGCATTAGCAATGTATTTTCGCATTCGAAAGTTGGTGACTGAAATTCCGTGAGAACATCCCGCCTTTGTTTTAATGATGTCCACCCCAAATCCTGTATCATGTCAATGACACTCTCCTTATTTTGCGATAATACAAATATTGCTGCTATTCTTTGAACTTTCTCCACGTACTCCGTTAATCCTATCTGGTACGGATCCCAGACCGCGAATCAGTACTCAAAAACAGGACGACGAGCGTAGTGTAGGCAGTCTCTTTAGTAGAACTATTACATTTTCTAATGTTCTGCCAGTAAAACGAAGTCTATGGTTAACATTTTCTATATTTTTCTCCAGTTTAAGTTGTTCGTAACTGTAATTCCTCGGTATTTAGTTGAATATTCGGCCTTTAGATTTGACTGATTTACCATGTAACCGAAGATTAATGGATTCCTTTTAGTACTCATGCGGATTACCTCACACTTTTCATTATTTAGGGTCAATGGAAAGCAATCGTATCTTCCTGGCAAGGATATGTTCAGACAATTACCGTACAACATTATCTTTCCGTTTCATTTCCCCATTTGCAACTCGTATCTTCTTTAGAATGATTCCCCATTAAATTCCCCCATATGGGCCGCAGGTTGCCAGCGGTACAATCATTACTCTCTTCAGCCACATACTTTAAAAGTATAATCGAAGACGAAATAAATATGATTAATTAGTTCAACGTTCCCATTCCTCTCTGCCCCACTTACATGCTTTCCTTACTGTCTCACGTGCCCGCAACGCCACCAGGCTGCCTCCAATCTCCCGGTGGGCAGTGGTCATAAGGTTACGGCTAATCACTGTGTATTCTTGCGTGTCAAGCCAAAATTCACAAAATCATACAGACGAAAATACCTCAAATAAAGGTAAAACACATGCTTTTGTTAAGAAAATGTCAAATCAAAACACTTTCATCCATATAAATTGCCAGTTTTATTTTATTTGTGCAACAAGTTTCAGCATTACATTACGCCCTCTTCAGGCCTCTGCCGACGTGTGGGAAGAATCCCACCTCTTGTCTACTAGAAACAGGGGCCAGCATTTAGTCATTGTTATCTATAAATTTCTTCTTAACACAGCGATCCCTTCGATCATCGCTTGCAGACTGTTGAAGATGGCGTGATGTAACACTGAAACTAGTCGCACACATAAAACTGGAAATTTAGACTGCTGAAGGTGTTTTGATTTGACATTTTATTTTGAACAGCCTTTTATAAAATGGACATACAGATATTTCTGTTAACAAAGTTGTTGTTATTCCCTGTACCACAGTCGTATTATCCGATTTTCAGCTATTCTAGGAATCATACCCTTTTGCCGGAGAACGATGTCCTCTTTCTGGATAACATTTATTTTGGCTTGCAGCCACACCAACACAAAACAACGAGTGCAACAAAATTGTTGCTTACAATATCTGGTAAGGACAGACTGGGTACCTGTTAATTTGGTAAAGTGTTCACAATTACTATTAGGCGCGTCATCAGAAGAATCCGTCATAACATTTTCCGTTAAGAAAGTGGCGGCCATCTAATCTATGGTATGGCACCTTTTCATAGTAATATTTATAGCAATACAGACCACTTAAACTTCAACTTCGTATTTGCCATTACAGCAGCACTTAAAATTTCCCCTCCAGTAACAGTTTTGCGTGTTTTTTGTTACTTAGCTCTGAAAACATAAATTTGCTAGACTAACCTTTTTTGTTCCATGAGTTAATGTATGACTCAACACAACTTCCTGTGAAAAATGGTCAAGTGTTAAATCTGCAATCGAGCCAGTAGTTTCATGGCATTTGTCTTTTTCTGCTCCCTTTCGCTCACCCGAAAACCTACTCAGACTAGTTCTGGCAACTTCCTGGCCTTGTTTTCGCCTATATTTTCCTCGTTTTCATCTTGTGGTAGGCACTAAGTTCAAACCTCATCGTGGCAACTATTTCTAACATTATTGTACTTCCTCAACCACTGTGTGGTAGAACGTTTTGTTTCATAACAGCAGCACATAAAACTACTCGGCGCAACAGAACTCATGTCATGAAGCATGAGTAGCATTTTTAATGAGTAACGGAAAAGATAAAATTTATTCCCATGCCAGGAATCGAACCCTGGCCTGCTGAGTAAAGAGCTATCGTATAGACCACATTTGGTATCACAATAAATAAAATGTTCCGCACTATTATGCCGTGGTCTAATGGATTTCACTTTAAAACCCGATTTTTCGTCCCCTTCTGCGGAGGGCATTTTCAAGAGGGATCGTAGCTTTGATGAATGTCCGATTCACACTCCGGCTCGCTAATGGCTACAGCAACATTCCGCTTCCGCGCAGTGGCGTGACATCGCGCGTTTTGAATACGCGAGCACAATTGGTCATTGTCAATTAGCGTCGTTCGCTGTTACTATCATCCCATGGTGGACGACTTCTTCTTCAGCACCAAAATACAAATGTCACTCAATTTCACGCCCTCCTCCTTGCTATTGAGATTCCTGGGGTGTTTACAATCTCTATGGCCTTTCTGCCTTGCGTTGTGTCGGCTTGTGGCTGCCAATACTTGAGTCCAATCAAAATGAATGTGGTGGTCTCCTGTCTCCCCTCTTCTGCAATTGGCGTTGTGCTCTTGTAGTCGTTTTTTGACGGTTCTTTTTGTCGTACCCACGTACATCTTCCCCAATTACACGGAACCCTATAAATACGAGCTTTTCCCAGCAGTTGGCGAGCATCGTTAGCCAGTTTTAGGTGACCTTGTATCTTCCATGTAGGTATGTAGATTACTGGGATGTTCCACTTTTTTAGGATTTCTCCTATGCAGTCAGTCACGTCCTTAACGAATGGTCGGAAAACTTTCGTTTTCACTGGCACTTGAGCATCGCTATAATTTCTACCCTGAGGTATCAACGCTCCTTTCACCTCAGTGAACGAATAGTCATTCTTCAACAATGCAGCCGGCCGAAGTGGCCGTGCGGTTAAAGGCGCTGCAGTCTGGAACCGCAAGACCGCTACGGTCGCAGGTTCGAATCCTGCCTCGGACATGGATGTTTGTGATGTCCTTAGGTTAGTTAGGTTTAACTAGTTCTAAGTTCTAGGGGACTAATGACCTCAGCAGTTGAGTCCCATAGTGCTCAGAGCCATTTGAACCATTTTTTCAACAATGCCTTGGTGAGATGTTTTATTTCTGCGTCAAGCAGCTCTGGTTCGCAAATTTTCCTTGCTCTATCCGCCAACGTTTTTATGATGCCTCGCTTTTGTTGTGGGTGGTGGTTCGAATCCCGCTGCAGGTAACGATCTGTGTGCGGAGGTTTTCTGTAAACCATGCGACCCAAGCCACAACCTTCTATTTTGAATTTAATCTTCCGCCTGCCTCCTTCTCCTCCTTCGTAAATTGAATCTTCGGACCGACGCCGTTTCGGATGTTTGTGAAAACAATCCATTTCCTCCCTGCCATGCGGCCACAGAACAAATGTATCATCCTCGTGGTGGAACCAGATGTTCGGTTTCTTGTTCGCAGTTTCCAATGCCTGCTCCTCGAATTTTTCCATAAAGAAGTTCGCTACACCTGGGGTTAACGGGCTCCCCATTGCGACACCATCCATCTGTTCATAGAACTGTTCGTTCCATTCGAAAGTTATTCCTGTTATCCTATACCCATTCTTTCAAAAACAATTGGAGGTATGTTTCTGTAGTTCCGTTTGGGACCTGAGCACTTCATAATTTTATATAATTTGCACTTCATACATATGTGGAATTCAATTTTCCTGTCATCTCCCAGATCACTAATGACGTAGTTCAAGTATTACCCCACGAACCAATGAACGACACTGTTTTTTAAAATGGGGAAGGTATGGAGCCTGCGACCTGCAGAGCATTATAGGTACCTATAGGCCTGTTGAAGATCTTATTAGAAAAGCTAGCTCTTCTCTGAGCCATTTCCAGTTTTGTATATTGCTGGCACATTTAAACCTAACCTTTCATTTATGTTGACTATATTATTTACAGTTTTATACCATGCTGTACATGTTTCACACGAAAGACTGCCCATGTCGATATTTTTCCATACATCCCATTCGATATTTTTGCATTTCCTTTCTATTTTGTTTCTCCCTTCATGTTTCTTTCTGTGCAATACGTCTCTGGACGTTATACGTTGCGAAGTAGCGATCTCATTGTTGAGAGACCTATTTCCACAAAATACGCCCTTTCATGCAGTAGCCAACGGTTTATTTTTTTGCACATCTACCGACCTTTGGATACTTTTGAGCTTGGGAATTTCAAATAATTTAATTGCAATGTTGTCTGCATTTTCTTTTAAAATAACTGTGGTCCTTCTGTGCAGAGGCCTTGTTTTTTATGGCAACTAATCCTAAATCTCCGTTTTTGGGATCCAGAGTGGCTGTTCATGTGTCTACACTGAATACCTCTCCTTTCCACAGGTACTTGGTGTTGGTTGACATAAACTTGCTGGTTATCAGTTTGGGTAACGGAAGCAGTTGCGCGGATTCATTTTATCCTCTGCACTTGGTTTGTATTATGGTGTACATACACTCTTGTGACTCCCTGAATTTGTCCTGAGGTATTTCTCCAATTGATAGATATCATCTTCAGTGGCCAAGAGGTCAGCGTTATTTGGTGAGCCCCGTAAATTTAAAAGTTTGCTTTTATTTTTATTGGTATTTGCTCCAGACACAATTTCTAAAGTGCTAATATCATCATAATTTCTCAGTACAACCGCCACATCATCGGCATACGCTCTTACCCTCTTTGTTCTATGAGTTAATGTATTACTCAACACAACTTTCTGTGAGACATTGTCAAGCGTTAAATCTGCGATTGAGGCAGTAGTTTCATGGTTTTTGTCTTTCTCTGCTCACCCTTTCTCTCACCCGAAAACCTACTCACACTAGTTCTGGCGACTTCCTGACCTTATTTTCGTCTATTTGTTCCTCCTCGTTTTTATCTCTTTGTTCCTCATTTTTGTCTTGTGGTGCGCACTAGGTCCATAGCTCTTCATGGCAACCATTTCTAATATTATTCTACTTCTTTAATCAATGTTTGGTAGCATGTTTTGTTCCATAACACTTTCAGATGCAACTGAACTCATGCCACGAGGAATATGCATCACTTTTAATGAGTAACGGCAAAGATAAAAATTTGTTCCCATGCCGGGAATCGAACCCGGGCCTGCTGGGTGAAAGCCAGCTATCCTAGCCACTAGACCACATGGGAGCCACGATCAATACCAATAAGTGCAAAATATATCAATCCGTAAGTACTTGCGTAGTATGTACTGAATACCTAAAGAATGAATGTTTAAATGACTTGCGTGCTGTAATTTGACCTAAATTCTATTTAATCAGTATAAATAGTAACTACAAGATAAATTTCGTTCAAATATGTTACGACAATATCACGAATATAAATCGTCCATGACGTATCTCTTGGCATGTTTACTTTTAAGTTAGGGTATTTGTTTCACATATTCTGTAATTTCTTTTTTGTTTTTCTTCGTATTGGTGCTTCGGAAGCGGCGGAAAAATATCTTTTACTAATGAGACAAACAACGACTAAGCTCTATTACTGAAATGGAATGCAGACATAAACGCAATTAAAAAAATTTTCCTCATTTTTCTTGTTTTATGAGTATACAATAAAACAAAAACACTTATATTCATGACCTTATGGTCAATACGAACTGAATCTCTCACTTAAAAAGTCAGAAGGAAGCAACAGGCAACATTCAACACCAAGAAATCATGGAATCGGATTATCTGCCAATCACAAAAAATTTAGAAAAACAGCTAGTAACATTGTTACTGTTATAGCTGCTGGCATCAGAGTTGAAAGAATAGTCAACAATACTTTGAAATGGGGAGGGGGGGGGGGGGAAGTTGAGCAATTTTTATCTATATTTTCAAATCTGAAGCTACACGTTTGGCAATTTTTTGTTTTCTGCTGCTGTCAACTACCTCTTACTTTCGATTCAGTTCGTTAGAATCCATATATCACACCATACACAATAATATATTATTTGTCACAGATAATAGCACGTGACAAAATTTTGCACTTATATGATACGAAGTCTAATAAAATACCGAATGTATAGCACAAATTCTCACATATAATAAGACTAAACACAATCTATTGCCAGACTGCATCAGCATAATGGGTTACATTACACAAATCTCCATCATTTACCAATGACAAAACATAGAGTAAAAAATTAATGTGACAGGAACACATCTAAATTTACATTTTTACTATGTGTGTCACTACAAAGGATTTGATGCAGAGAACTGTATGCCTGCTCTCTTTAACTCCTGTCATTCACAGATTCTACATGGGAGTGCAGCATCTTCACCCCACCGTAACATAAACATCCAAAGTCGCTAAAATATAAAATGAAAAGAAATGCTCAAAACTCCCAGAGAAGGAAATGTTCTCAATATTTTAACAGCATCTGTTCCTGTGTTGTATAACAGCTCTCTTGTAAAGTATCTCACTGAATGTAGCTTGATAATTCCTCATACTATCTAAATAAACCCATCAACATTATGCATCTCTCTCCATCAAACTGAAGAGGTAACGAGCAATAGATAGGAATATGGAAACCATGAAATATTATGAACAAAGCTTCCTCCTCTCTACTTAAAACGTCACATTAAATTTTTACAGTGCAAATATGCATTCAAAGATTTGGATAAAGGTATCTATTGTTGACTTCAAAATATTAATATTTGCAAATTACAAACTTTCCACCAAAAGAAAATTACACACCAGAAGATTATGTGACAGACATTAAAAGATGGCTATTTAAAATAGAAACCTTTCATTATTTAGAATAAATGAGTTAATACTAAAATTTTAATAATTTACAGTTAGGAAGTGGCCATCAAATTGAAGCAAATTAGGTAACTGAAGTTAATCTTTTTTCTAGCAAACCTCTCCACAGATTCCACAAGCGTTTGGGTACCCAAGTTACTATCCCAACAGCCAGTCAGTTGGAGCAGCAACTGCTTGGTCACCGCAGGCTGCATTCAGCTCACCACCTGGCTATCTGGCATACTATCAGCCTCCCACACCACAATTTGCTGCCTACCAAGGAGGTTACTACACCACAGGGCCAAGTGCAGACATGTACCCACAAGGTCGTGCCATCAACCAGCGCAAATCAGTAAGTGTAACGCTCGATTTTAAGTGGAAAACACACACACACACACACACACACACACACACACACACACACACACACGCGCGCGCACAGAGTGAGTGTGTGTGTGTGTGTGTGTGTGTGTGTGAGAGAGAGAGAGAGAGAGAGAGAGAGAGAGAGAGAGAGAGAGAGGGTGTTTAAATTTCATGCAAAGCATTTACACAACTTGTGATTCTAATTTCTCACAAAGCACCCACCTGAACTTTACCATCAGGTGTCACTTTACAATGGATTGTGAAGGTATGGAGGTATGAACTGTTATTACGAACAGTGAGAAATAGATCTCACAGACTGCTACAAAGTTTCTGAGAATACCATATTGTGTTGCAGTGAAACAGTCATTCACATTTCACCAATAACGAATGAAAAATGTTCAGTAAATCTATAACTTACATCCATTTCTGAACATATTGCACATAAATCCTTATTTTAAACAGTCATGAATGAACCACTTCCAAGTCACATTTTTGTTTGTCCAGTGTCTCTAATTTATCAGTGTTTCACCTAGAGAAAGGGATACATCCAATGACTACTAAATCAAAACAATTTATGGTATATTACTCAAATGGTCCACGAGTCTTAAAGTACATTACTGTAGACGTCTGTTTGTAGTTCTTCATACTTGAAGAAATGAAACAAGATGAACTAGACTGTTGCAGCTACATGCATCAAATCCAAGTCAACTACACTGTTCTAAGTATATAAAATCAATAGCAAACAAAAAATAAGTAAACAACAAATTCATAAGCTAGAAAAACAACAAAAACAGGGTGAGAATTGAAACATTTATGGCTCCATACAACTGCACAACTCACTGTCAATAAGTCACTTATGAATTCTACAGAGAAAAGCAGGGAAACCAATACAAAGGAGTAAATATGAGATTTGAATTTCTGAGAATTGAATCAACTGTTAGTGAAGAAATAACATCGGAAAACCAATTATGTGTAATACATGCACAAGATGGATAAAACAGAGAGGGGAACGGAAAACACAATTACAAGACATAAAGTGAGGGAATGTATGATAAAAGCACAATGTAATGATGAGAAGCTGTTTCAGTGAAGGATTAAAGATCAAAATCAGATGAAGAAAATGAGAGAGACGTGAAAGATATGCCGAGGTTGAAGGTAACAAACTATAGCCAAATAGCGCATATTGTAGAGTTAAGTGAAATGCTATAACTGAGATGTTGTATTCAAATGGTCTCAGTAATGAAGCTGGAGCCCAATGTTTGCTTGTGTGTTTCAAAGAATGCTGTGCAGTCTGGTACAGGATGAGGCTGGCATGCACATTTAAGTGTGAGTTTCACAGGTGTCAAGGATGGAAAACAAACGAATTAAATTTTTAAAAAAAGGTCAAAATTTTTTATTCTGTTTCCATGACATATTTTTCTGGTTTTCCCAGAACTTAAGATTTCCTAACTTTTCTAATAACTCATCTACATCTATTTACAATCAGCTTACCAAGTACAAGTCTGGGAATGGGCTTTTCAAAACTGGTATCTTTCTCATGGATAAAATGAGAGTAGTTTTGACTACATTATTTACTATCCTGAAAAATACCTGTAAAATTTTCTTTCCTCACAGAAACCATATAACATAACTGTCTGCATATGTGTACCCAATCACGGATTTTAAAATCAATGAATATTTGTTTTCTTTCAGCGAGATCTTGATCTTAGAGGACAGCTAGAAACCTTGACATCCAGGATTAGTGGAAAAGTCAAGAACGTAACATGTGTAATGCAGGAACTGGGATATGTAAGTAATTTATTTAATATTAATAAAATTAATGAAATGGCATCGGTGGAAGTAGTTTTCAACAAAAACTAATGAAAATATTCATTCTGGATTAGCTTGACGAAAACCTTGAACCCAACTATGCAAAAATAACTGAAAGGATAAATCAACTGCCAATCAATGATGAACTAAAGAAAGACATGGTAGATGGAGTAGAATACTGCAAGCAATTCTCTGTAAGTACTGACTGTTCACTATTCAGGTGTAAAAATGGTGTATACAATTAGTGAAAGTTTGCTAAATTGACTCAATTACTTCAGACCCATATCTGAGTTTAGAACTGAATTAAATACACTGTGGTTCATCATTTAGGCTACTTTTGAACTGCTGTGTTTTGTTTCAGCAATGTGTACCAGAAACAAAGAGAGATAAATTACCTTTATCGAGAGAACTGGCAAAACCAATGTTTTTCTTCAGATGTTACAAGGTGCGTACCTACTGCCTGTACATTTTAAAAACTATTAAATATAGTAACTGTATCTTAATGAATCATCCACTCCTTTCTTTTTCTGGGCACATATCCAACAGCACATGTTATACTACCAGTTCATCATCTTCCATGTTACCCACATATATTATTTATTTTTTCTTGCAGAACTGTTGTCTGTAGAAACTAGAATTGACTTGTAACCAGATACCCACAACACTGTAGATTTCCTTGCATACAGAGTAACACAGCTGTGTACATCTCGGTGTCAGCAATTTGGTGTCTTTCTGCATGCCTGTCAATCCAATAATTTGTTAATGAATTTGTTAATGAATGATACATATGAAATAGCTGACACATTACAATAAACTAACTGACAGAAAGTTTTGAATCATATTCATTATTTCATCTACTGTTAATAAAACTGTGTGTTGGTGAACTGTTACACACATGAAGGGTGTGAATATAGGCTATGTCTTTTGGTACAGTGGTAAAGCATCTGAAATATGAAGCCATCTTATACTTCACATAATGAACAATTTACCAAAGAATCATATTAATGTGAATAACAAAAAATTCTTATGACTGTCAAAGCTTCTCCTTAGGTATCTTTTGTGCTCATCAATGAAACATCCATGAAAATTTCAATATATTGGTACAATGCTTTTCCTCGACAATTAGTCCTTTTGTTTTATAAATAATTCCGTAACCTATTTATATTAGGATTCCTAATTTGGTATATTTCTATCCATGTCTTCCTCCCTCTCTGTTACCTTCCATACTCTTGATCTTTTTTGTTCTATTTAACGTTTATTGCCACTTGTATGTCATCAGCTTGGCTTTGCTTCTTCTGACCCAGCTCTGATGTTTCTTTATAATTATTACCCTACTGACACTGTCTTTTGTTTCGCAGTAATGTTTACTATGAAGTAGGGGGTGTTGCTTTATTTAGAAATATCATTTTCTGCGTCAATAACAAGGATTTGTAACCATTCTACTATTTTTTCACTCTCATTGAATGTTACCATGTAATTTACTGCACATTCACAAACTGGAGTCTTTTTATCAAATGGCTCTCCATGTAGTTACAATGTCTTCTGAAGACATTGACCAACTGATGTTGATGAAAATTTGTAATAAGACCAATAACTCTTATTTCAGCACAAGAAGCTGGAAGCGTGTGTCATGAAGGATGTGCGAGAGAGGTACAGTCAGAATGATGACATGTCTGACGTTGACAGTATGTCTGGTGGTGAGCTGCGATCCTTCTCATCTGCACAAGAAGTTGACAGGGATGACTACGAAGACATGGCTCTTGCAATGTATGAGTTCATGTATGGTGGAGATGGAACTGACTTTGATTCTGTAGCATAAAAGTTTTTCATGTAATTCCTTGAACAGGATATGATCCACATTGGCACAGCTCTCTAATAAGAATTGATGCCTAGGGCGTCAGGGGGAAATGCTGAACAAACAACTGTTAAAGTGTAATTAAACTTTGTTCATGAGCCACATTTTATCACTGAATCACAAAACATTTTCTCATTCCTTAATTACAATGTGACAATAACATTGGCTCATGAATGAAAATTGTTTAATTGCTTATTACTGTTTTTAATAAAATATATATTACCTTAAAAATAATTATTGTTGTTTTCCTTCTATTTCAATTAAAATAATTACTTATTTAATTATAGAAAATATTTTCATAATTTTTATGACAATAAAATTCTTGGGCATGATAAAAATTCTTGGGCATGATAAAAATTTGTGAAGTGTAGCATGGGCACATTTGTTAAATTCTTACCAGTGCACCAGTCAGGCTGTTGACAATGAAACATACACAACAAAATTGATAAGGCCAAGTGCTAAATAAAAGATTTTTTTATGACTCATTATGAAAATATTATTTGGAGATACTGCAGCATGTGTAAGATTTCATTCAGTAAAATAAGTTTGATATTGGTCGAATGCTAGACTACGGACTGTGGAAATAATTCAGAACATTAGATTATAAGGGAAAGCATATGAAATAAGAAGGAGAAATTATGCCATTGCAACAAGAATCATTCTATAACAGAAGTTAGATGTTTCCAGCATTAATGGTGCAACAAATGACTAGCTTACTTGATATGATTTACAGAGAGTATCTGATTTCAGTACAGGGAAATTATGACTGGCATTATACAGCTTTTGGCCTCAAATCCTCTCACTTTCATTACTACACTGCAATAATTTCAATGGTTACAGGACATCCAAGAAAACGCTAACCCAGCACCAGGAACCAGGTGACATGCGTTTGGGACTATTACACTAGGAAAAACAGAACATGCTCAATAAATTCACATGATAAAATATTTAACTGGAAAAATTATATTGTGGGTATTCTAAAATAACTAGATTCAGTGTATTTTGTCATCAGAATAATTTCTTACAACTCCCATACTGTACATCTTAACAGACCATTTGTAAGATATTATTGTTGTTGCAATCGCTACACAACCTTAAATGTGGGCATGATGACAATACTGTTACAGGATAAAATGCAATGAACTTCAACAGTATCGGATTCCAATTCAGATGAGGCTTTTCTGGTGAGAACTGTCACTTCAGCAAATCCAGCCATCATTCCGGCCTCCTCATTTAAACTTCCAGTATTTTCAGTCCTCCACTTGTTCTTGGGTTATTTCACTCCCCGAACCCTGTTTCCATCCTATCCAATTCTTATCACTCACTTCCTTTGTACTTCAACACTGTTTCTTACTTTGTTTTTAGTGTCTTCATGCTACTCTGAACTTGTTGTGTCCTCCACCTTCCACATTATTTTCTCAGTGGTTTCCCAGAATTCTAAAATCATCATACTCCATCTACCATTCTCCCTGCTCCTTACCTCTTATGAGTTTTCGCCTCCAGTCACCCTGAATACTTCTCTATCCACCTCAACTTTACCTGTAGCTGCCTGGAAGGCAGTACTGGTAAAAGGGTATTTGTGCATGATAAGGCACCTTTAAGAAACACTACTGCATTCTCTTAACCATATGTGTGAAATGCTCTGTCTAAGCATTCCAATACGTATTACTAAATGACCATGTTTTCCACTCATCTGCTGTGACTCACGCTTAACAATTACTTTAATTTTATATTTAATTTAATATGGACAGAACTGCCCATTTTTTTAAAAAGCATTGTTGTAACACAACAAATTTTAGTTTAGATTCTCTTCCGATACAGAAACAATGACTAAAGATGCCTGTTGCCCTTCCCTGGAATTAAATGATGATTTGTCTTGTCTTTACTTATCACTGTGCATGTAATTATTGCGTTCTTAAAGGAAAAACTAATAGTAAGCACCTTGTAATAAAAATACTGCTCTTAATGGTAAGGATGTATGTCTGCTTTAGAGTTGGATTTTTTTTCTGAAATTTAGAGCCATTATCAAGTTTATTGTAACATGGGAGTTTAATTTCTCAAATATGTGTGAAATATTCCAAGGGCGTTCATTTTCGTCACTTTAGACATCAATATGCACTGGTAAGTACAGCGTTGTTTATTTCTTATTTGGTCTCTTGAGGTATGGGCGCTTCAATTCCAGAATTATCCTGGTATAAAAGCCTGAACAACCACTTTTTGCAGAATAGACCACTGCAAAATGTTCAGGAATAGAGTCCATGAGGCTCTAGAAGACACCAATGGAGATGTGGAGGAGTGCTAACTCCACTATGTTTCTCGACTGAGGATCCATGCTGTGCACAGTCTGATCAAGGTGCTGTCACAGATTCTCAACTGGGAGCCCAGGGAGTGTGGTGGCCAGTGAAATACAGTATACTAACCCTAGTGCTGTTCGAGCCACATACATACACTGAAAACCATTACATGTTACATTGTACTGTGGATAGGTGCCCTCAGGCCAAGGAAAAACAAACTCCATGTAGGAGTGCACATGGAACCCAAGGATAGATTTATACTAGGGATGACCCACTGTGCCTTTCAGTATCACCTAGAGAATGCCACAATAATATTCCCCGGACATAATGCTCCCTCCTCCAGACTAGGTGTTTGCTTTCAGACATTTCACACCATACACGCCAATGGCCACCTGTCCAATGGAACATTAAACATCATTCACTTAAAATCACCATTTGTCACCACTCAGTGGGTTTACAGTTCTAGTATTGGGGTGCAAGTTCCAGCCTTCGTCACCAATGAACAGCAGGCAGCATGGGTGTATGAACCAGGCATCTGCTGTGGTGAACCTTACACACCACCATTCATTGAACAGTCATTGAGGAGACGCTGTTGGTAGCTCCCTGGTTTATTTGGGCAGTCAGCTGCACATCTATTCACCAGTACACATCTCCATAGCAGTCATTTATGGGCTGTGGTGCCCCACACTTGCCTTGGCGCCGATTTTGGATAGCACCATTTTGCCATATGTGGTACACTTAAACCACAACAGCACATTTTTTATTTTTTTTAAGAGATTACAAACTTAGTCATTTAGGAAAAGCTTCCACCCTTGTCCTGAAAGACAATCACCATGGCCTTTTGGACGTCAGGTAAATCACTCTCTTTCTGAATTACAACGATGCACTGTTTTCCGCCTCCCCCCCCCCCCCCCCCCCCCCCAACATTCTTTATATACCCTCCATTGCTAGTGCTGTCATCTGCGAGTGGTTATGGAACATTGATGTCGAAAATAGGCAGTGGCCACATTAATGTGGCTGGACCACGTGCAAGTCACAACTGATCCATCAGCTGCATATAAAAACAGGCCCAACCTGACTACCACAGGGAAAGTTTAAACAACACATCAGCATACACAACCTAAAATTTTTACAAGTTCTCGAAGATTGCAACCAAAACATCAGCATGGTCCAAGAACCCCCAAAATGATATAGACTCAACTCCAAAAACTTGACAAGTACTGAGTGCACACACACAAAAAAACTAAATTCAAACCAAAGCATGTGAGTGATATGCCATACAGTCCGTTACAGGTAAAGGATCCATAGTGGTTGAAAACTGAAAGCTGTTTCAGCCTTTAGCCCACTCTCATACACTGTATGACTGGACTTTCTATAATTAACAGCTATCAGCCTCAGAATTTGCACCAGTACAATATTACAGTTTCTGTATACTCAATGGTACCTTAAATGTCATTACACATGGGTGATGCACACTTTCATGACATTTACTTAGAGATGTCACTGTGAGCTTCAAGTCAAATAGTTCTCACACAATTAATTAAAATATGATATGCAAGACTGCTCGATTTCACTATATTGTTATTGTGCCTAAATTTACATTTCACAAACAGGTGCATGTAATTCTTCTAGAAACTGTTTTCCCATAACTTTGACAGAATTCAAATTACAAGCAATTTTAGTTACAAAAACATTAATCAACTCAAAATACCCAAATAAATAATAAAATATAACATAAAGATGATGTGACTCACCAAACGAAAGCGCTGGCAGGTCGAAAGACACACAAACAAACAAAAACACACACACAAAATTCAAGCTTTCGCAACAAACTGTTGCCTCATCAGGAAAGAGGGAAGGAGGGAAGGAGAGGGAAAGACGAAAGGATGTGAGTTTTAAGGGAGAGGGTAAGGAGTCATTCCAATCCCGGGAGCGGAAAGACTTACCTTAGGGGGAAAAAAGGACGGGTATACACTCGCACACACACACACACACACACACATATCCATCCACACATATACAGACACAAGCAGACATATTTAAATACAAAGAGTTTGGGCAGAGATGTCAGTCGAGGCAGAAGTGCAGAGGCAAAGATGTTGTTGAATGACAGGTGAGGTATGAGTGGTGGCAACTTGAAATTAGTGGAGATTGAGGCCTGGTGGGTAACGGGAATAGAGGATATATTGAAGAGCAAGTTCCCATCTCCGGAGTTCGGATAGGTTGGTGTTGGTGGGAAGTATCCAGATAACCAGGACGGTGTAACACTGTGCCAAGATGTGCTGGCCGTGCACCAAGGCATGTTTAGCCACAGGGTGATCGTCATTACCAACAAACACTGTCTGCCTGTGTCCATTCATGCGAATGGACAGTTTGTTGCTGGTCATTCCCACATAGAATGCATCACAGTGTAGGCAGGTCAGTTGGTAAATCACGTGGGTGCTTTCACACGTGGCTCTGCCTTAGATCGTGTACACCTGCCGGGTTACAGGACTGGAGTAGGTGGTGGTGGGAGGGTGCATGGGACAGGTTTTACACCGGGGGCGGTTACAAGGATAGGAGCCAGAGGGTAGGGAAGGTGGTTTGGGGATTTCATAGGGATGAACTAACAGGTTACGAAGGTTAGGTGGACGGCGGAAGGACACTCTTGATGGAGTGGGGAGGATTTCATGAAGGATGGATCTCATTTCAGGGCAGGATTTGAGGAAGTCGTATCCCTGCTGGAGAGCCACATTCAGAGTCTGGTCCAGTCCCGGAAAGTATCCTGTCACAGGTGGGGCACTTTTGTGGTTCTTCTGTGGGAGGTTCTGGGATTGAGGGGATGAGGAAGTGGCTCTGGTTATTTGCTTCTGTACCAGGTCGGGAGGGTAGTTACGGGATGCGAAAGCTATTGTCAGGTTGTTGGTGTAATGGTTCAGGGATTCCGGACTGGAGCAGATTCGTTTGCCACGAAGACCTAGGCTGTAGGGAAGGGACCGTTTGATGTGGAATGGGTGGCAGCTGTCATAATGCAGGTACTGTTGCTTGTTGGTGGGTTTGATGTGGACGGACGTGTGAAGCTGGCCATTGGACAGATGGTCAACGTCAAGGAAAGTGGCGTGGGATTTGGAGTAGGACCAGGTGAATCTGATGGAACCAAAGGAGTTGAGGTTGGAGAGGAAATTCTGGAGTTCATCTTCACTGTGAGTCCAGATCATGAAGATGCCATCAATAAATCTGTACCAAACTTTGGGTTGGCAGGCCTGGGTAACCAAGAAGGCTTCCTCTAGGCGACCCATGAATAGGTTGGCGTACGAGGGGGCCATCCTGGTACCCATGGCTGTTCCCTTTAATTGTTGGTATGTCTGGCCTTCAAAAGTGAAGAAGTTGTGGGTCAGGATGAAGCTGGCTAAGGTAATGAGGAAAGAGGTTTTAGGTAGGGTGGCAGGTGATCGGCGTGAAAGGAAATGCTCCATCGCAGCGAGGCCCTGGACGTGCGGAATATTTGTGTATAAGGAAGTGGCATCGATGGTTACAAGGATGGTTTCAGGGGGTAACAGATTGGGTAAGGATTCCAGGCATTCGAGGAAGTGGTTGGTGTCTTTGATGAAGGATGGGAGACTGCATGTAGTGGGTTGAAGGTGTTGATATACGTAGGCAGAGATACGTTCTGTGGGGGCTTGGTAACCAGCTACAATGGGGCGGCCGGGATGATTGGGTTTGTGAGTTTTAGGAAGAAGGTAGGGGTGCGGGGTGTTGGTGGGGTCAGGAGGTTGATGGAGTCAGGTGAAAGGTTTTGCAGGGGGCCTAAGGTTCAGAGGATTCCTTGAAGCTCCGCCTGGACATCGGGAATGGGATTACCTTGGCAAACTTTGTATGTGGTGTTGTCTGCAAGCTGACGCAGTCCCTCAGCCACATACTCCCGACGATCAAGTACCACGGTCGTCGAACCCTTGTCCGCCGGAAGAATGACGATGGATCGGTCAGCCTTCAGATCACGGATAGCTTGGACTTCAGCAGTGGTGATGTTGGGAGTAGGATTAAGGTTTTTTTAAGAAGGATTGAGATGCAAGGCTGGAAGTCAGAAATTCCTGGAAGGTTTGGAGAGGGTGATTTTGAGGAAGAGGAGATGAGTCCCGCTGCGACGGAGGACGGAACTGTTCCAGGCAGGGTTCAATTTGGATAGTGTCCTGGGGAGTTGGATCATTGGGAGTAGGATTAGGATCATTTTTCTTCGTGGCAAAGTGATATTTCCAGCAGAGAGTACGAGAGTAGGACAGTAAATCTTTGACGAGGGCTGTTTGGTTGAATCTGGGAGTGGGGCTGAAGGTGAGGCCTTTGGATAGGACAGAGGTCTCGGATTGGGAGAGAGGTTTGGAGGAAAGGTTAACTACTGAATTAGGGTGTTGTGGCTCCAGATTGTGTTGAGTGGAATTTTGCGGTTTTGGAGGGAGTGGAGCTGGAAGTGGGAGATTGAGTAGATGGGAGAGACTGGGTTTGTGTGCAATGAGAGGAGGTTGAGGTTTGCTGGAAAGGTTGTGAAGGGAGAGAGAGTTGCCTTTCCAGAGGTGGGAAACCAGGAGATTGGATAGTTTTTTGAGGTGGAGGGTGGCATGCTGTTCTAATTTGCGGTTGGCCTGTAGGAGGATGCTCTGAACAGCCGGTGTGGATGTGGGAGAGGAAAGATTAAGGACTTTTATTAAGGATAGGAGTTGACGGGTGTGTTCATTGGCTAAGTTGATGTGTAGGTGAAGGATTAGGCGGGTGAGGGCAATGGATTGTTCAGTTTGGAACTGGTATAGGGACTGGTGGAAGGAAGGGTTGCAGCCAGAGATGGGAACTTAAAGTGTGAGGCCTTTGGGGGTGATGCCAAATGTTAGACAAGCCTGAGAGAATAGAATTTGGGAGCGTAATCTGGCTAGGGCGAAGGCATGTTTGCGGAGGGAATGTAAATAAAACTTAATGGGGTCGTTGTGGGGAACGATGTGCACAAAGGTTAGGTGGTTGAGTTGCCGCCAAAACACTATAAAGGACGGAGAAATTCGGGAAAATTTCGAAAAAACTGCGTATAATGTATTAAAAGGAATGGTTTTGTGGTGGCCGATTATGAAAATGAGGATAACAATTGTCTGACGAAGAAATAATGACGTTAAAACCTGTGGGACGCGGCTAAAAATTATCAGTGATGTGGAAAAAACCGAAATGGAAATAAAGCGAAAGTTATTAGAAATAACCGAAATGGTTGTTTAAAAGGTGAAAGGAACTGTTTTTGAACTAGAAACGATGGATTTTATAGCAGCGGTAGTGTTGAAAGGGGCAAAAAAAATTTTTTTTGGTTATGGTTTGGAAGTGGGTTACGTATTATTGAGTATATATAGGCGGGATAAAATTGTATAGCATATTACGGTAAAAAGGAGAAGGTGAATACAAAGTGAAACTACTGGCAAAAACACAAAGAGAAAATAAGACGACAGGAAAGATTTCGAAATGCAACAGTGACAAAAACAGACGTAATTGTTGGGTTCAAATTAATGATATTAATATAAGAGGGAAACATTCCACGTGGAAAAAATTTATCAAAAAACAAAGATGATGTGACTTACCAAACGAAAGCGCTGGCAGGTCGAAAGACACACAAACAAACACAAACATACACACAAAATTCAAGCTTTCGCAACAAACTGTTGCCTCATCAGGAAAGAGGGAAGGAGAGGGAAAGACGAAAGGATGTGGGTTTTAAGGGAAAGGGTAAGGAGTCATTCCAATCCCGGGAGTGGAAAGACTTACCTTAGGGGGAAAAAAGGACGGGTATACACTCGCACACACACGCACACACACACACACACACACACACACACACACATATCCATCCACACATATAGACACAAGCAGACATATTTAAAGACAAGGAGTTTGGGCAGAGATGTCAGTCGAGGCAGAAGTGCAGAGGCAAAGATGTTGTTGAATGACAGGTGAAGTATGAGTGGCGGCAACTTGAAATTAGCGGAGATTGAGGCCTGGTGGGTAACGGGAAGAGAGGATATATTGAAGAGCAAGTTCCCATCTCCGGAGTTCGGATAGGTTGGTGTTGGTGGGAAGTATCCAGATAACCAGGACGGTGTAACACTGTGCCAAGATGTGCTGGCCGTGCACCAAGGCATGTTTAGCCACAGGGTGATCCTCATTACCAACAAACACTGTCTGCCTGTGTCCATTCATGCGAATGGACAGTTTGTTGCTGGTCATTCCCACATAGAACGCATCACAGTGTAGGCAGGTCAGTTGGTAAATCACGTGGGTGCTTTCACAAGTGGCTCTGCCTTTGATCGTGTACACCTCCATCAGTCCAATGGCCAGCTTCACACGTCCGTCCACATCAAACCCACCAACAAGCAACAGTACCTGCATTATGACAGCTGCCACCCATTCCACATCAAACGGTCCCTTCCCTACAGCCTAGGTCTTCGTGGCAAACGAATCTGCTCCAGTCCGGAATCCCTGAACCATTACACCAACAACCTGACAATAGCTTTCGCATCCCGTAACTACCCTCCCGACCTGGTACAGAAGCAAATAACCAGAGCCACTTCCTCATCCCCTCAATCCCAGAACCTCCCACAGAAGAACCACAAAAGTGCCCCACCTGTGACAGGATACTTTCCGGGACTGGACCAGACTCTGAATGTGGCTCTCCAGCAGGGATACGACTTCCTCAAATCCTGCCCTGAAATGAGATCCATCCTTCATGAAATCCTCCCCACTCCATCAAGAGTGTCTTTCCGCCGTCCACCTAACCTTCGTAACCTGTTAGTTCATTCCTATGAAATCCCCAAACCACCTTCCCTACCCTCTGGCTCCTATCCTTGTAACCGCCCCCGGTGTAAAACCTGTCCCATGCACCCTCCCACCACCACCTACTCCAGTCCTGTAACCCGGCAGGTGTACACGATCTAAGGCAGAGCCACGTGTGAAAGCACCCACGTGATTTACCAACTGACCTGCCTACACTGTGATGCATTCTATGTGGGAATGACCAGCAACAAACTGTCCATTCGCATGAATGGACACAGGCAGACAGTGTTTGTTGGTAATGACGATCACCCTGTGGCTAAACATGCCTTGGTGCACGGCCAGCACATCTTGGCACAGTGTTACACCGTCCTGGTTATCTGGATACTTCCCACCAACACCAACCTATCCGAACTCCGGAGATGGGAACTTGCTCTTCAATATATCCTCTATTCCCGTTACCCACCAGGCCTCAATCTCCACTAATTTCAAGTTGCCACCACTCATACCTCACCTGTCATTCAACAACATCTTTGCCTCTGCACTTCTGCCTCGACTGACATCTCTGCCCAAACTCTTTGTATTTAAATATGTCTGCTTGTGTCTGTATATGTGTGGATGGATATGTGTGTGTGTGTGTGTGTGTGTGTGCGCGAGTGTATACCCGTCCTTTTTTCCCCCTAAGGTAAGTCTTTCCGCTCCCGGGATTGGAATGACTCCTTACCCTCTCCCTTAAAACTCACATCCTTTCGTCTTTCCCTCTCCTTCCCTCCTTCCCTCTTTCCTGATGAGGCAACAGTTTGTTGCGAAAGCTTGAATTTTGTGTGTATGTTTGTGTGTCTTTCGACCTGCCAGCGCTTTCGTTTGGTAAGTCACATCATCTTTGTTTTTATATATATATATATATCATAAATTAAAGTCACCCACCACATTTATCTGTCTGTATGTGAAGGCTAATCTCTGAAACTACTGCAGAAATTTTGATATGGTTTTTGCTAATAGATGGACTTATTCATGAGGATTATCTGCAAGTAACTGCCTTTTACCAGCAAAATCTGATATTGCTGATATAGGAATCTGAACAGATGGTCTACCCCAGCTCTTTCACAAGACACCTTGATCCTCTGTGTACCTCATTTGGGTAAACAGTTATTAATTTTACAGGACCTATCTGTTACCTTTTGTTTAACCGTATTAATCTCAGTTAGTTTATTTGATACAGGTATGGACATGGTATCACATTGTTCAGTGTAACACATTCTTTGAAATGGTGTATTGCCTTTCTCTGTATCTCATGTAGTTCTGTAGTATCAACATATAACGATACCACAAGGAACGAGTGACCTTGAGCGTTTTATTTGCTTATAGTCTGTGACATCTAGTGTGGGCCAGTTCTGACAGGAGCACGTGGTACAGCAGTCACTTGCCTCGGCTACGGCTGCTTTGGCTAATCACCTGGAACCTTGACATATGCTGGGCCACACTCACCCTGTCAGGGGCCGAGTACATTCCATATGCATGCTTGCTCATATATCCTCTTCCATTTGATTAGAAGCCTACAAACTCATTTGATTCATCCTAAATTTCATCGGACGGGAAGCAAGATTTCTTGCAATTCACTGTGTGTCACGTAATCAGATATGCTTGATGACAAAAATTACTAAGTAGTTCTGGAGCTTCTCAACACATGCGACATTATTTCACACTTCTAACTTTTGAGGGGAGGGGAGGATGTGGTGTGTTTGGACAGCACTAAACATGTCTTCTGAATGACAGTAGTGTTCTCTATGCATGATTCTTTTCATCACTTTAATACTAGGTACACTACTTGATAATAAGCCCATGAACAGAAAATATAGACAAACCACAAAATTTATTTACAAGATAGTAATGTTATTTCTCCTTTAACATTTTTTTATACCTTAGCACAGTAAATGAATGGAAGTAGTAAACTGTGCGATCTTTAGAGTCAGTATGTTCAGATTAAATTTGATTTTTGTTTCCTGGTACCATCGTAACATTGTCACATGACCATGGAACATGTCAGTATGTAAAGCGAATAATACTTAAACAAAATGGAAAATAAGAATATAATGTGGCTCCTTCTAGTAGAATTTTGGACCCTGGCTAATGTAATCATTGTTAACACTCTGTTTAAGAATCACATTATGAAGGTTGTGTTTGTGGAAGACGTGTGAGACACTGGAAGGTTCCAGATTGATTATATAATGGTAAGACACAGATTTTGGAACCAGATTTTAAAATGTTCTGGGGCAGATGTGGACTCAGACTCTATCCATAATTTGTAGGTCATGAACTGCAGATTAAAACTTAAGATATTGCAATAGGGTAGGAAATCACAGAGATGGATTCTGGATAGTATGAAAGAATAAGAGGCTGTCTAGAGTTTCAGAGGAAGCATTTGAACAATTTATTGAAACAGGGGAAAGGAACAAAACAGAGGTTGGATGGATAGCTTTGAGCAACGAAATAGTGAAGACAGAAGTCATACTAATGTGACCACCTGTCAAAAGCCTGAAGAATCATCTTTCTCAGAGCAGATGTGCGGGACAGAATGAACGAGGTTCTGGAAGGTACCAACATGGATGTGGAGCCATGTCAATTCCAGTGCTGTGGCCAATTGCTCTAGAATTCTCAGTTGAGGATCCAAGGCACGAACAGCCTGATTGAGGTGCACTAATTCTCAATTGGGTTTAAATCCAGGGAGTTTGGTGGCAAGGGGAGTATGGTAAACTCATCCTCCTGCTCTCTGAACCAAGGCACGAACAGCCTGATTGAGGTGCACTAATTCTCAATTGGGTTTAAATCCAGGGAGTTTGGTGGCAAGGGGAGTATGGTAAACTCATCCTCCTGCTCTCTGAACCAGACACATAAACTGTGAGCTGTGCAACATGTTGCATTGTTCTGCTGATAAATGCCATTGTGCTGAGGAAAAAACAAACTGCATGTAGGGGTGAGCGTGGTCCCCAGGGATGGGTGCATACTTGTGTTGATCCATTGTGCCTTCCAGAATTATGAGATCACCCAGGGAATTTCTGAAAACATTCGCCAGTTCATAATGCTCCCTCCTCCTACCCGAGCCCTTCTGACAATTGCAACAGTGCCATACATGCCAACAGCCATCTGTCCATGGTTGACCCTAAAAGGCCACGTGTCACCACTCAGTGGGTGTCCAGCTGCAGTAATGGCATACACATTCCAGTCTCCATCACCAATGAACAGCAGTCAACAGAGGTATATGAACCAGGTGCCTGTTGCGGAGGTCCATATGTAGCAACATTTGCTGAACAGCCATTGAGACTTGTTGGTAGCCCCTTGGTTCATGTGGGTGGTCAGCTGGTCAAAAGTTGCATATGTATTCACCGATACACATTCAGGCCTCCTATCTATGGACTGTAGTGCACCACCATAGTTGCCTTGGTGCTAGTTTCTGATACTGCCATTTTGCCACGCATGGCATACTTTAAGCACAGCAGCATGCGAAGTTTACTAACTTACCTATTTTGGAAATGCTTCCACCCTTTGCCCGAAAGCTAATGATCATGACTTTTTGGACACATGATAAATTGCTCCTTTTCCACAATGACAATATCCTCCCAAGTCCCCACGACACACTTCATATATTTTCCACTGTTAGTGTTGCCACCAGTCATCTGTGAGTGGTTAGTGCATGCTGATGTTGAACATACGTTGTGGTCACTTTAATGCGACTGGATTGTGTAGAAATCTTTAGGTAACACAAGAGACACTGAATTTAACTGATGAATGGAGTATTCACACAAAATCAGAAAATGAAGCAAGAGAAAGGGAATACGTATGTTTAAAAAATGGGATTAATAGAAAATGCAAAATGGCTAAGCAGGAATGGCTGGAGGCCAAATGCAAGGCTGTAAAAGGACGTGTAACTATGGGAAAGAAATATGCTTTGGCAGAGCATTGAAAGAGTGATGTCTAAACAAAGGTCCTGGAGTAGACAATATTCTCTCACAATTATTATGATCCCTGGAAGAGTCAGCTGACACAAAACTATTCCACCAAGATATACGACACAGGTGAAATATTCTCAGACTACAAGAAGAATGTAATAATTCCAATTCCAAAGGAGGCAGCTGTTGACAGACACGGCTGTCACCAAACTATCACTTAACACGCCACGGTGCCAAAATACTGACACAAATTATTTACAGAAGAATGGAAAAACTGGTAGAAGATCATATTTGTATTTGCAAAGGCATGCAGTTGTTCACTTGGGTTTCCAAAGTTTGCAGAAATCCCTCCACCTCTGAGATACAATCCAGGTGAAATGGGGCACTAGACAGATGATTGGATACATCTGCAAGTGAAAAAGAGAGAGAAAGAAAGAAAAGAGAGAGAAAGAAAGAAAAGAAAAAGAAAAAAGAAAAGAAGAAGAAGAAGGGAAGACTGAATGTGCAAATAGAGGACTGAATGCAAAATGGCCAAAAGGACACCTTCAAAATAGCACTGCAATTAATACAAAAATGATGCAAATACACGCTTGTAAGCATTCAACATCAAAATAAAACCAGTGTGGAACTATGCCAAATAGCGAATATGGATGAAACTCCTCTGACATTTGACATGCCCAGTAACAGAACTGTTGTCATGAAAGGTGCTAAAACTGTAACCATAAAGACAAGTGGACATGAAAAAGTGCACTACACTGTTGTTCTTTCATGTTGTGCTGATAGTACTAAATTTAAGCCGATGATCATTTTCAAGCACAAAACAATGCCAAAACCTTCTGAAACACTGCCACACGTTGTTGTTCACGTACACAACAAGGGCTGGATGGATGAAATGTTGTGAAATTATGGATTAGAAGAAGAGTTCTCTTCTTGTACTACATCACTTAAGTAGTCATTTCAAAAGGTCTGTGAAAAATAAATTAAGACGGGGAAATACAGAGCTTGCCGTTAGTCCAGGCACTATTGCAACCTCTTGATGTCTTGATAAACAAACCATTTAAAGTGGTTATGAGAGAGGAATGGAACAAATGAATAATGGATGAAACCCAACATGAATTCACGCCGAAGGGAGCTTTAAACAGCCTACAATCAAAAAGGCGTCAGTGGATAAAAAAGTTGTGGTCTAAAGTGAGAGAAGCCACACTGTTCAATCTTCGAGGAAGTACAGTATAAGTAATGCTCTCGATGGCAGCAACGACCATCTTCACATAGAGGACAGTGATGACAATGAAGCGGAAGAAGAAGAAGAAGAAGAAGAAAGTTCAGATGAAGATTTCTAGAGATTTTAAAGGTGAGTTTGGTTTAAAAACTACGATTTTTTTTAGTCTGGCTCTGCAATCTAATAATAAAAACGGTAAAAATATTATTTTTCAAAAAATTGCTCAAAAATTAAGGCACATCTTACAGTCTGCAGTATCATAGTCCATAAAATATGGTATGCAGAGATGAAGAGACTCTTCCACAAGGCAGGACAGTGTTGCACAGAACAGGACAGTGTGGAGAGCTGCATCAAACCAGTCTGCAGACTGAAGACCACAACAACACTGAGAATACCTTGGGAAATCCATAACAGGATGCTGATTCAAGTAACACTTTGGACTTCTCATTAGAGAAACAATATATTATAAATTCAGTTTAATTGCAATCATACCTACACTGCCGGCCATCAAAAATAATGCAACACCAGTAATGATAGCAAAGAATGAAATTTTTACTTATTGTGTGTATGTAGCATAGCAAAAGGTACATCTGATTAAATTTGGGCCCTTTTGGGGCATACAGGGTCTGAAATTAGCACACAGAGCTGTCAACTCCTGCAGTAACAGCAGCTTCATGTATGGAATCCTGAAGAACTGTTGGATTCCTGATATGCTGAGTCACTCTTGTTTTGTTTCAAAGACGGACAGACAAGATATTACGCAGGTGGTCATATTGTTTTGGGTCATCAGTGCATGTTAGAATCAACTTATGAGTCAGGGACTAATTCAAAACATTTGTGTAAATTAAATTTTCTTCATTTATAGTAATATTGTTGGTTATGGTCTTATCGCGAGCAGTCACCTTAACCACTTAAGCTATGTGCGCACATCAATTAATTTCGAATTCATTTCAGATGGCTGCCAACCATCATCAATGACTATTCATTCAAACATGCAAGGAAATAATCCCTATGTGTTATTTTCAGGTTGAAAACATTAATCAAAATTCCAGCACTCCTGCACAGTGCCCCATAACCACCATTTCTGTTGGAAATTAAGCTTATTTATCACCTCAAAGTCCCAGAAAAGAAAAGTGAAAATACAAAGGCTGTTCAATAAAGAATGTGATGCACTAGTCCCAGTGTTTCTGTCAGTCTTCAAATACATGCTGGAAACAATTTTTTGAGAGGTCCTTCAAAACTGCCTCCTCAGCCTTAACCACTGCTTCTGATGATTCATAATGCCTCCCATGAAGGCGTTTCTTCATGTCATGGAATAGAAAAAAGTCACATGGGGCTAAATCCGGATTATAGGGAGGGTGAGGGATGCACTTCACATTGATTTTTGCAAGAAATTCAGCAACAACATTGGTAATATGCGGCCCCACTTTATCGTGGTGCAGCATCCAGCTGCTTCACGGAAAGGTGGTCTTTGCTCTCAAGACTGAGATGATGTAGTCAAGTCTCATCAGCAGTGATTACATTTGAAAGAAACTCCGGATCTCCCTCTAACATCAACTTTAACTGCATGCAGACCTGCATGCGAATGTCCTTTCACTCAGGAATCAACAGTCTTGGAACCCATCGCGCATAAACACGTGTCATGTGTAACTTTTCTGCCACCAACATGTGGCTACCCAATGAAATATTCAGCATTTCAGAAAGTGATCTTAAGGCAATTCGTCGATCCTCTCTCACAACGATAGCAGCAGTGTTGATGTTTTCTTCCATAAGAGCAGTAACTGGAGCACCGGGTCCACCTTCCTTTGAAAATGATTGTCTCCCCTCTTTAAACATTTTGAACCACTTCGAGCTGTGCTGTAGCGAAGAACGGACTCTCCATAGGCATCCTGTCACATTGTATAGGCCTCAGCTGAAGATTTGTTGAGACAAGAGCAGAATTTCAAAGCCGCATATTGTTCCTCGTGCTTTACCTCCATTGCAGCAGTAGGCGATACTGAAAATGTCTGACCTTACCTGCCTCTCACAGCCGGGAACTAGGAGTCCCAACAATGAAACTACCATGGCGTGTTTGTTGCACATTAAGCTAACAGAATATCATTAGATTAAACATGAGTGCGAGAAATTATGACCATAAAAAAATTCTTTATTGAACAGCCCTCATAAGTTTTCTGCAAAACCAGTATTTACAAAACAAAGGGTGGAAGCATTTCTGAAACTTATGAGTAGAAAGTTAGAAAATTTCCAAAGGTGCGGAGCAACAATCATACTGTACTTTTTGAAGGAATACACCACCACTTGAACGTAAATTTTTGTATATTTTCTGTGTACAATCTAGATACATCCAGATATTAGCAGTAGGATGGATAGGGTGTGTGCATGCTGTGTGCGGACGCAGGAGGAACTGGCCGCGGTTCGCGAGCAGCTGAGCGTGCTGTTGGCCACGGTCAGCCACCTTCAGGCTGCTGCCTCGAGGTGCAGCGACGGCGGAGGGTCTGGCACGTCGCTTTAGACACCCCAGGTGTCGCTCGCTGTGTCCGCTGACTCAGCCGCCGAGGCACCTTCTAGTGTACCCGGCGCATTGGGGCCGCCCTCACCTCAGGGTGAGTGGTGGATTGCAACGCGTTCGCCTCGCCCGTTCATCATGTCAGTGGGCAGGTGGCCGCTCTTTCATCAAGGCCCGAGCAGGCACACGGGGGCAAAGGCTTGCTGGTTATTGGGAGCTCCAATGTTAGGTGGGTGATGGAGCGCCTTAGGGAAATAGCGTACAGGGCTGGAAAGAATTGCAACGTGTACTCGGTTTGTATACCGAGGGGCCTCATCCAAGATGTGGAGGCGGCTTTGCCTGCAGCTATCGAGCGTACGGGGTGCAGTCGTCTGCAAGTAGTTGCTCACATCGGCACCAATGATGCCTGTCGCTTGGGTTCTGAGGCGATCCTCAGTTCGTGCAGGCAGCTGGCGAATTTGGTGAAGACCGCTGGCCTCGCATGCGGGGTGCAAGCAGAGGTCTCTTTTTGCAGCGCCGTTCCCAGAGTGGATCAGGGTCCTTTGGATGGAGTCGACTGGAGGGTCTCAACCAGAGGCTTCGTCAACTCTGTGACAGTCTTGGCTGTAGATTTCTAGACTTGCGCTATTGGGTGGGGAATTGTAGGACGCCCCTAGACAGGTCAGGGGTGCACTACACGAAGGAAGCGGCTACTTGGGTAGCAGAGTACTTGTGGTGTGCACATGGGGGTTTTTTAGGCTAGGCAGTAGTGCGAGGTGTCCTGATGAACACTCACCAGTCGACGTGCAGGCAGGGAAATCAGGACGCGCTCAGTGTAAAGATACTTCAGCTTTCAAGATATTAGCAGTAAGTTTTTAGAGTGTTTGGAATAAAGTTCCTGGATTTACTGCCCTCCAGGAAGCGTGTGGCGCGCAAATTATTCTCGGGACTGAGACCTGGCTGAACCCTGAGATACGAAGTTCTGAAATATTTAGTGAGGGTTGGAACGTGTATCGGAAAGACAGATTAAACACTGTAGAAGGTGATGTTTTCATTTCTTCATTGCAGTTGACAAAAATATTGTGTCTACTGAGGTTGTAGTAGAGTGTGATTGTGAAGTTATCTGGAAGCGTTTAACATAGCTAGGAGAAATAAAGTTAATTGTTGGGTGTTATTACCAGCCACTAGGTTCCACCATGACAGTTCTAGAATCATTCAAAGGGACTCTACACACTGTATCGCAGAAGTATTCGAATCATGCTATATTAGTCAGAGGCGACTTCAACCTACCTAGTACAGACTGGGATGTCTATGGATTCATTACAGGTGGTACAGACAAACCGTCGTGTGAATTACTTTTGAACACATTATCCGAAAACTGTCTTGAGCACCTAAATCGACAGCCAACATGTAATGGAAATATTTTAGATCTGGTAGCCACAAACACACCAGACCTCATCGACGGTGTCAGTGCTGAGACAGGGATTAGTGATCATGATGTTGTCATTAAGACTGTGGTTACGAAAGTTAAAAAGTCAGTCAAGAAGGCTAGGAGAGTATTTTTACAAGAAAGAGCAGATATGCAGTTGATGGCATCCCACTTAGTAAATGAATCGACTTCATTTACTTCCGGTATGATGGACGTGGAAGAATTATGGGCAAATTTTAAACACATTGTAAATCACGCATTGGAGAAGTATGTGCCGAAAAAGTGGGCTACGGACAGAAAAGACCCGCCGTGGTTTAACAGCGCAATTCGGAGAATGCTCAGGAAGCAAAGACAGTTGCACTCGCGATACAAGAAAGATCGGGAGAATGAGGACAGGCAAAAGTTAGTAGAGACTTGTGCTGCTGTAAAAAGAGCGATGTGTAAAGCATACAACCACCACCACTGTCATACCTTAGCAAAAGATCTTGCTGAAAACCCAAGGAAATTCTGGTCTTACATAAAATCGGTAAGCGGGTCGAAGGCTTCCATCCAGTCACTCACTGATCAGTCTGGCCTGTCAACAGAAGACAGCAAAACGAAAGCTGAAATTTTAAATTTAGCATTTGAGAAATCTTTCATGCAGGAGGATCATACAAACATACCGCCGTTTGAGTCTTGTACAGATTTCCGTATGGAGGACATAGTGATAGACATCCCTGGGGTTGTGAAACAGCTGAATGGGTTGAAAATAAATAAATCGTCAGGTCCTGATGGGATTCCAATTTGGTTTTACAGAGAATACTCTACTGCATTGACTCCTCACTTAACTTGCATTTATCGTGAATCTCTTGCCCAACGTAAAGTCCCAAGCGACTGGAAAAAAGCACAGGTGACACCTGTATATATGAAGGGTAGAAGGACAGATCCCCAAAATTACAGACCAATATCCTTAACATCGGTTTGTTGCAGGATTCTCGAACATATTCTCAGTTCGAATATAATGAATTTCCTTGAGACAGAGAAGTTGCTGCCCATGCATCAGCACAGCTTTAGAAAGCATTGTTCCTGCGAATGCAACTCGCCCTTTTTTCACATGATATCTTGCAAACCATGGATGAAGGGTATCAGACGGATGCCATATTACCTGACTTCCGGAAAGCATTCCACTCAGTGCCCCAATGCAGACTCCTAATTAAGGTACGAGCATATGGGATTGGTTCCCAAATATGTGAGTGGCTCGAAGACTTCTTAAGTAATCGAACCCAGTGCGTTGTCTTTGATGGTGAGTGTTCATCAGAGGTGAGGGTATCGTCTGGAGCGCCCCAGGGATGTGTGGTAGGTCCACTGCTGTTTTCTATCTACATAAATGACCTTTTGGATAGGGTGGATAGCAATGTGTGGCTGTTTGCTGATGATGCTGTGGTGTAAGGGAAGGTGTCATCGTTGAGTGACTGTAGGACGATACAAGATGACTTGGACAGGATTTGAGACTGGTGTAAAGAATGGCAGCTAACTCTAAATATAGATAAATGTAAATTAATGCAGATGAGTAGGAAAAGGAATCCTGTAATTTTTGAATACTCCATTAGTAGTATAGCACTTGACACAGTCCCGTCGATTAAATATTTGCGCGTAACATTGCAGAACGATATGAAGTGGGACAAGCATGTAATGGCAGTTGTGGGGAAGGCGGATAGTAGCCTTCGGTTCATTGATAGAATTTTGGGAAGATGTGGTTCTACTGTAAAGGAGACCCCTTATAAAACATTAATACGACCTATTCTTGAGTACTGCTCGAGCGTTTGGGATCCCTAACAGGTCGGATTGAGGGAGGACATAGAAGCAATTCAGAGGCGGGCTGCTAGATTTGTTACTGGCAGGTTTGATCATCACACGAGTGTTACGGAAATGCTTCAGTAACTCGGGTGGGAGTCTCTGGAGGAAAGGAGGCGTTCTTTTCATGAATCGCTACTGAGGAAATTTAGAGAACCAGCATTTGAGGCTGACTGCAGTACAATTTTACCGCCGCCAACTTATATTTCATGGAAAGACCGCAAAGATAAGATAAGAGAGATTAGGGCTCGTACAGAGGCATATAGGCAGTCATTTTTCCCTCGTTCTGTTCGGGAGTGGAACAGGGAGAGAAGATGCTAGTTGTGGTACGAGGTAACCTCCGCCACACACCGTATGGTGGATTGTGGAGTATGTATTTAGATGTAGCTGTAGATTTCGGCTTTCATGTCATTATTGAGTACAGTGCTAAAAGCAAGAATATGCAAACAGTAAGTAAAAAAATGAAAAAAAAATAAAAAGTCTTACTATTTGCATATTCTTGCTTTTAGCACTGTACTTGATAATAGCATGAAAGCCGAAATCCGATTTGCACACAGGAAATATGTAGAAATACACAGTCAAACGGTGGCATCTTCCTTTAAAATAAAATATAATGAAAAGTAGCTTCATTGCCATCTGAAGCTAAAAGCAGTGGCAGTTCAGTTCACAGCTTGCACTTGTGAACAGTATTGAATATATAAGCTTATGTGATAAGTTTTTAACAAAAGATTTATCACAACTTATTTCATTAGAATTTCTTTTCGTAAAAGTTTTCATTTAGCTGGTTAGATTGCTTCCATTTTGTAAGAATGTTGATTTTGAGCTGCAGTAGCAAGCAGCTACTGTCTCACGTTTAGTCAGTTTCAGTATCGCATCAAGCACAATACTTGACTCCTTAGAAATGAAAGGAGGCACCCTCTACTTTCCTTTCTGTATACTGTCTATTCTGTGGCACGGCATGTTGACTAATGTTATAAGAGCAGATCAGTCAATCATCCAGTCTGTTGCACAGCTATTGAAAAGGTTGCTGCCCCTCTTCAGGAACCACAAATCTGTCTGGCTTTTCCATAGATACCCCTCCGTTGTGATTGCACTTGCAGTACGGCTATCTATATCGCTGACGCGCACAAACCAACCCACCTCACTGTGCCTGTTGTTCATAGGGCAGAAAAAAAGTATAAGAACAAATCATAACAATTATGTTGCAATTGTCATTTGCAGCAGATTGGTAACAGGCTACTGAGGCAGCAGAGTCATATGACAACTGCGTAGAGTACAGACGGTGCAACCAAACTCATGGTCTGATTGGTTGTTGTTGTTGTGATAGCTGTTGTATAAACCATCAGCTGTCAGCCACATTCTTATTCTAATCTGGTGTAGTAGTACAAGATTATATGTCTATTAACTCTATAGATGTGAAAGAGATTGAAACAATATATGATATGGTGAAAAATTATTATCCATGTTAAGATAGATAAAAATTTAATTGTGATTAGGAACTTGAATTAAATAGCAGTAAAAGGAAGGAAAGGAAAAATTTTAGAACATGGATGGAGGGAAACAACTGAAAGGGAATGTCACCTGGTAGAATGTTGTACAGAGCACAGTAAAGACACTGCTACTACTTACCTTAAGAATCAGAGATTTAGAAACTGGAATATAAACTGAAAAACATTTTAAGGGGCAAAAGTGTACTCTGACCATAGTTTATTAGTTGAGAAAGCAGATTACAGCCAAAGAAACTGCGCGTAGGTAGGAAATTAAAGTGACGCAAGTTGAATAAGTTGAAAGAACCAACAGTTATTATGACTTTCTAAGGGAGCATGACTGACTGCAATAAGCAAAAGAAATGCAAGAAAACAAGCCTCCTCAAACAGGTGCATTTCTTCATAATCCCCACTCACTGTCATACATGTAATTAGTAGTAACAGTATATAAAAACAACAAATTTCAGAAGTTTTTACATAAATATACTATTAAAGAACTACAATTCAAAGGGGTTGATTAACACATCAAAAATGGAAATGAACAAAAAAGTTATAAAAATTAAACATACACTACTAAATAATACATCACACACAATTTGAATATAACGAAGCAGATGTTACTGAAGGCTCGGAAAAGGTAAATTTACCTTTAATGTGGTGGATGTGACTTTATGCTGACAGTAGCTTGAAGTGTAGCTTAATAACTGTCACTGCTCAATGTTCTGAAAACCTGAGCAACATTTTGAGTTAATTAACACGCTATTGAAAATTACAGTTCACACAAACAAGTACCTGACAGTCACAGAAATTCTGCTTAACACCAAGTGAAAAAACTGTTTTCCCTTGAAAATCCATGTTTTTGATTTGAGGCAATGGATTTCAAATTCCTCAAATTGATTTAGCACGAGATTGTTTCACATGTACCATTAATATTGCAAAATAATTCTGAAGTGATTGCTGTTTAGTTCTGGGAGAAAATCCTTTGCAACATTATTTTCCAAATAATCAATTATTGTACACTTCACTAAACAAAAATAAATTTATTATCAACAGTAAAGCTGTATGTGCATAAAGACATTTCAGAAATGTTAATATCACGTTATACACAGAACCTTTTCATTCTTTCATAAACGTCTCTTTACGTGTCATTGCAATGATATTCATGTTTTATCCCTGAAGTAGCTCATAGAGTGTCTCAAATAAATCTGACACATAGCACAATTTTAACAGCAAATTGGCATTGTGGAAGGAAATGAAATATTCAAAATTAATTTGGTTTTAAAAAATGCTCTTTCTCCATTTTTTAACACTAAGAGCCATTTCAGAGTTCACCCTCTTGACAACCATCGCAATTCTGAATGCAATAAAAGTGTGCTGAAATTCGATTTCATTTGATCACATGAGTCTGTGAAAAGCTGCACAACTTTTGAAAAGATTAATAACTTTAATTGTATTTTGTCATATAGCATTCATATCTGCAGGAATTTTCTTATCCAAAAAATCTTCTCAATGAATTATGCAATGAGAATAATTTCATAATGATCTGATAGAATTATATTTTCTTTGAGACATATGAGTCTCATACTGACAATTAAATGTCATGTGGCTAGGGCCTCCCATCGGGTAGACCGTTCGCCTAAGAAGGAGAAATGGGCTAAACGCATGAATTTAAGTTTATGTTATGAGGGCACTGGACTAGGGAAGCCCATGTAAGAGGATTAACCATACTACTACGGTGGTGCAACAGATAGAACATCTGCCTAGTAAGCAATCAATTTAATTCATTTCTCCAGCTTCTATCATTATCAGTTTCATGTAAAATGAAATTCAGTTACTCTTTCCTTCATTGCCACTGTGTACACTGTAACACAGTTTACTCCATTTCAAGACCATTTCATTGAAAAATTCATTCAATTTTTGATAATATTTCCTCCCATCTAGCAGTCAACAACAAAATAGTAACTCTTTGTGCAAACTCTTAGCACAGCAATATCCAACATATGCCAACAACTGCACAGTCATTAACATCACCTCATTCAACCCCCTCAGTCACAAATTTTGAACTTTCTTTAATGCTTCCAGGAAGTTACACACATTAGTTATTTGTAATTTCCAAAATATGCTACTTACTGTATCATTTAACAGTGGACTTTCTTTCTAATTAGTCTGTGTAGTTTTGGCCCAAAATAATTTCACTCAGTCTGTTGCATCAGTAAGAAAAAAGTTTTGCCTATACTATACCTTTTGCCATTAAAACTGCAACACCAGGAAGGGTAGTAAACAAAAAAAATTACTTACTGTGCCTATACAGTATAGCAAGAGGAATACATGATTAAATTTGTAACTAATTTGGGGGTATAAACTGTGCTAATAAATCTGACACCTCTGGCAGCAACAATGGCTCAAACCTGGCTCAGCCTAAGGACAAACTCAGCTTGCATGACAGGTATGGGTAAGCATTCCACATTACGTCACTCTACAACAGAGTTCATCAATAATAATGGCTCTCAACAACTTCTGAAAACATTGTGACCAGAGCAATAATCAAACACCCTCTGTGCTGAGGTAGGTCAGGGCAACATCTGCAACATGCAGTCTTACATAATAATTTTATTGAAATATAATGCCACACAGGCCTATAAGACACAGCAAAGCCCCACCCTTAATACATCCGACATGCAACAGATAATGTCCAAATTCTTTTGTGTACCAAATGTCTGTGTGGGTACTTGTCTTGTTACAAAATAGACTATTTTCTGAATCAGGTAAGTGATGTGACATGACTATACAAACTTACACAGTAAATCTTTGAGAGTGTAGTTGGTGTGCTTTTATGAAAGATGTGTTATATGAGCGATCTCTGATAAAAGTTACAGCATGCTCCTAGCTTTTATAAAAGTTTGTCATTGTGTCCTTGTTGCTTCACTGGCTTTAGTGTTTTCAACATATAAAATGACAATCGAGTATATTTGATGTTGACAATCACTACCAAGAGGACTGCAAGGTCTGAAGAATACAAAATTCTTCATAACACAAAGCATGTTGGCTATAAAAACCACAATAACCAGTTAGAATCTAATTAACAAATAGCTGCAGCAATCAGCTACATTCGAAGTGTCTGCACTTTGAATGATGTGCGGAAGAAATTTAATGGTCCGATGAGTCAGTATCCAGCAAAAATCTGAACGTAAGCAGATTATTTTATGAAGTGAAAATACATTGAAATACATTGTTTACATACATTCGAGTTAGTTTATAGAACACAAGAAGTGTCAAGAGCATTGAGAACACACAATTTATTTTTAAAGCCAGTATTTACTGGTACCCATAATGGGTTTCCTTAGCACTGATGCGGGACATAATAATCATGATGATGTGGAGTTTATTGCTCAAAGGATGTGACAAAAGAGACTGATGAAAGTTCATGAAACACACAATCAGCTTTTTCAAGTACACCATCACATGTTTGACATATGCCCAGATGGAAGAAAAAGAAAACTTAATTATTCTGTATGGTGCTGTGGAAATCCAATTCTCATTAATAAAGTGTACAAGAACTAAAGAAATTCATTTATTTGTTACTCCAAATATGTTGTGGTTACTTTCATAAATTCTTCCTTAAGTGATTTATATATTGCTTCACAAGTTTCTGACTTAGATACTGAACAGGCCTAGACTATTTTCAAATTTTTCGAAGCACAAGAGAGGACAGTTTCATTTGATGTTTTATGAAATTTTAAATGCCTTGTCTTATCAGAACAAGTTTGTTCCATCTGCTGTGATGCCCTGAAGATAGTTTGTAATACCACTTCAAATACAATACATTAATTCAGCAAACAAATCTTCGAGACATGCTCAGCAAAACCCACACAGCAGCAAATAGAGTCTCCTGCTTAACTTCATTTTAAAATATAGCTGCATCATTATAGCGTGATTTCAAATTTATCAAATAAGGCCTTCGGCTTCTGCCCGAAGTAAGAGTCTGTGTGGTACAAATACTAATTGCTATTGTGTTGTACATTCCATGGATTCCATACAGCTTTGTTGCTCAGGAACAAGTTGTGAAAAATAATGCCATGACAGGGAAAATAATGATTTAAAATGCAAGTGATTCTAGTATGTCTGACAACGAGCTGCCGCTGGATGGCAATAGGTGGCTCCCCATCCTCAGCATAGAGACTAGGGTTGGTACTGTAGGTTTCTACTATCAGTCTAATCCCTTCATGGCGAATAGTTATAAAGTACATAAGTCTCACTGTTCGTAAACTTTGCATACACATTATCTGGCTGGAATAGTACAAAAGCTTTACAAAATCGGAGCAGACGTTCCCTATATGCTCGCCCGGATTTGTGACTAATGCAATTCATGCCTTAATTGCCACGACAATTTCTGTCAAATATGTGGCCTAGAAACCTTGGTGTAAGTCTTTAAAACTTGAAATGGCACCCCTTACGGACAGGTGATATAAATTTAAAATCCAATGAAAATGGTTAAAATCAAAACACACACACACACACACACACACACACACACACGCGTATCTGCAGAAAACCCAAAATCAGACAGCTAACTCTTTCAACCTAATCATAGGTTGCAGCAGGCAAGTTGCTGTTGCAGGACTGGAAAATAACAAAAAACTGTAAAATTGTCTACAAATAAGGAGCAATGCACTGGGCTCCACATTGTGAACATTACACCAATTATGCCAATGGCAAATAGGGTGACACTTGAAATTCTGCCTTGAGAGACACCATTCAACTGCTCAAACCTGTCAGACAGAACTTCACCATTTCACTACATAAAGAAACACTGGGGTAAAAAGGACCACTGATTGTAGGTAGGCATCCACTGAAGTCCCAGGGATCAAACTGATTGAGAACATTGTCTCCAAGTATTAGCATATGTCTTTTAAATGTCAAGAAATATGCTTATCAGATACTGTCTCCTTAGGACAGCAAATTGTATGGCCAACTCCATCAGGGTCAAACCGTCAGCAGTGGATTGACACATCCTGAACTCATACTGAGAGTGGGTAAAAAACTAGCAGGTCTCTAGGATGCATACAGGCATTGGTTTACTGTACATTCATTTGTCTTGCCTACACAGGTAGTTAGGGTGAAGCCTTGTTAACTACTGGAGCATACTAGGTTCTTCCCAGGTTTGAGACAAGGTACCAGCACTGAATACCACCATGGGATGGTATACTGTCCTGCCCTTTATTTTTTAATGGTTCTACAATGATTTCCTTTTAAGCTGGTTCAGGCATACTGTATTTGTTTTGTTCATGACTGGTAAAGTATGATAACTATCACACTATGCCAAATACAGCTCCCATATGAAGGAGGAATGCTGCACCAATTGGCACTCTGGATGTTATTTGGTGACAACCACTCTTGAGTACACCTGCTTGCCAGGAATCACTGTGATGGCTTCCCATCCTTGTGGTAATGTACCGGAATGATATAAAGAGTTCAGGAATTCTTATCACAATTTTCATGTATCCTTCGCAATAATGCAGCACCAATTGGCACTCACCACCTGAAAGGCTGGAAGGTTCTCTGCAGTTCATCAGCACCTGAACATACACACTGCACCCACCCGACCGACTGCACAAAATCATTTTCCATTCCACAGTGCATTGGCAGTCTTCATACTATTGTCCCATCACAAATGTCCATTTGTGAGAGGGGAAGGAACACAGTACAAGAAAAGTGTCCTGTGTGCATGCGCAACACACATAGCAACATCCTAATGGCAAACATCAGTTGTCTCACTGTTAGGTGGTGAGTAGGCCAATGCTGGCAGTTAGGCAGTATTGTCAGTTCTAGCTGGCATGCTTACAAGCTGCTATGGATTTTCCTGGTGCAGGGATGGCAGTTGGCCTGAAGACTTTGGAGTAGATGCATCAGTGGCTTGCTGGATCACTGTCCCAATTTCATCCACTCGATCCTGGACACTGTTGCATGGTGACTGTACAGCATACAGTTTGCCTTCCTGCGCATCAACATTGGTGGCTTACTTTTGGGCATCACTTGGTCTATCAGATATATCCACATGGGATATTGCTCACTGAAATGCAAATCCCCGAACTGTTTCCCTCTATGGAATGTTCGTGAGAGATCTATGGCAGGCAACGGCCCCATAACACAATGACATATCCTGCATTTGGAAGGCATACGACTTCTGAAGGCGTGACATTAACAATATCCTGACCCTGGGGACAGATGGTAGTAGATTTTCAAACCACATTATGTGAATTTAAGTCCCCACAAAGGAGGGTGTAATGCATCAGAAAAATAGCCAAAATCCTAATTGTGACCTGTTCCACACCAGACATCAAATTAGTATCTGCTACAGTTTTGTATAATTATTATATTATACATTAGGCCATGTAAATACACACTTAATTTGGAATTAGTAGCAATTGATGTTAACAATATTTCTGTTAGGTATTGTTTTGTACAATGTGTAAGTGTAGCATTCTTCTCGTTTTTTACACATTCTATTAGATACTTAAGGAAGCACTCGCAGATCTAGGAAATTATGAAAGTATTATTTAAAGTATTTTGGGCAGAACTTTATTAGCCAGTGCTACGTTGTCACTTTGATGACTGTAACTGCATAACTGGTTTCACTAAAAACATTTTATTTAAAGAAATATAAATGTTACAATGTAAACAATATATTGTGTAACATTTCCCTATGGCTCAAGGTTGCTTGAATTATGTTGAACAGACCTTATCTGAAAGTTCTCAGTATCTTCTTTCAATAAAACATTTCGATCGAATAAAAAACTTCTTCTTTCAAAAGTTAGTGACAATCCAAATTTTCGTGTTTTAGAAAGTTTTAAGCTAACGCCACAATTATTCTGAATATCAGTTATTACAGTTTAATGGTTAAGACTTTTTATGTTTACTGAAGTACACACATTTGCTGCAACTGATGTTTTGTTTACAGAATTATTTTCATTACAGAAGTAATTATTCTCAAATATGCTGGCATCAGGCACTAACCTATAAATACTCGTGGAGCCTGCCGAAACTTTTCTTCAGTTCTTAAGTTCATGCACTTACTCTCTTGTTATTGAAGCATAAACATATATTCAGTATTGATTTTGTAAATTTATAAGTACTAATGTTATTTTGTTGAAATGAAATTTGGCAAGCAGTATGGATAACAATGATTTCAAAAACAGTGTTTCAATCTGGTTTACCATTACTGCTTTGTAGTTCTTTGAGAAAATTGATAACTTCATTGTGGGAGGTGTTTGTAAAAACCAGACCTGAACATACATAGCATGTTTACTTTAAAGCTTGTACAGCAATGCATCAACGGAAAATGATTTTTGTGTCAGTGTTCTTATTTTGTGCAACAAGATGCCAAAAGTACCATACATAAGCAAGTTCATGTTTTTTGCAAAGATAGTTGATGCAGAAGTCAATGACGGAAGTAAATGAACATAAACAGTCACACCTTCAGGGGTTTAAAAATACCACATGCAAACGGATTCATGTCTGTAGTTTTGTCAACCCTCGTCACCAGTTTTGTAAAGGCCTCGTCCCTAGTGCCGTGGAGGCCAAGTTGCCACTGTTGTTATGGTAGGCCGAGTCTGTGAGTTTGTGAAACAGCTTCTGGTGCAGTACACTGTTAAGACAATTTCTCCCTGTCACTATTACACAGGTATGCCCCACGGTCAGGCAACAGGATAGTAGAATGAAGGTTCTCTAACACTTCAACAAATTAGTATCAAAGTCACACAAATGAATTAAAAAGGTTTACTTATCTTTGTGACTTGTTGAATGATTAAATCTGCAACACTATAAGTAATATAACACAAAAAAGGCCCTCAATGGATAAGTGCAAATAATCGTAGGCAAACTTCACAGTACATAGCAAATGAAATTTACAACAACTGTGTGTTCACTTATAAGAATTCACTGAATGATTTTCCCTGTCTAAGTCAGCCCTGGACGATGACCTATAACCAAGTGGGCGAGAGTTGCTCTTCTATCTTCCAAGTAGGCTTCTGTCCGTTGTCATCCAGCCATTGGCGGATTGTATTCGGCTGGCAATTGGCCAAGGCGAAGTCGATATCTTCATCCTCAGTGCCACCCGTGGCACTGGTGGAACTTGCGCATGTGACGCGACTCTCTAGGGCCTGGCACCAGCTCACATCTTTGTCCCTGTGGTGCTTTTGCCCTAGCTGTGTCTTGTTGGGACAAGACAGCATGTAGTACAGTCAATTGATGTAGGCAAGTAATTTTTGATGGGGTCTGAATACTCTCCAAAATTTTTATCAAGGTAAGTGAGAGAGAGAGAGAGAAGAAGAAGAAGAAAACCACCACTCAATCTCCTTATTAGTTTTTATTTTTACTTACCAAGTTATATGATATAAAACAGATAGGTATAATTATATTCAAAAATCAATGGCAGAAATTACATTTGCAGTCTCGAACCAGTTCTTAAAGTTAGGTTCACGTAGGGAGCAGCTTATACAGAGTGTCTTCAACATGGGCGGCCGTTAATCTTGAGTGATACTGGTTCTTCAAACATTCATTTTTGAAAATGAAGTTTCACAAACGTATAGGAGTTAAACAAAGCAAATAGGTAAATTGTTAATTTTTTGCAGTTTACATATTTTTCTGGGACACACTTACTCCAAAATTCTTCAGCAGATGCAGTTTTATATGTCTGCAATGAAATGTCTTCCTGCAAGTCTACTATCTCTATTTGGAGTAAAGGCTTTGAAATGTGGAACAACTTCACAGCCATATCAGTCCATGGAGAAACTTCAAAAGGTGATTTTAAGAATCGCAACACCTTCCTACAGTCTTAGAACCTTGCTGCAAATTCCTTCCCAAGATCTGACATAATATTAGAAAAAATGTCTATTTCAGAATTATTTTTATATTCAAGAAGTGTCTGAAAGGGAATAAATTTTTAACTTGCAATGTCTTTTTCAAAGACATCCAGCTTCAGAGGAAAGAAGACACACTTTCCCATTTCCTTGTAGCTCGGTATTTCACGCATTTAAATGTTTCAGAATGCCTCTCACAAAACGACAGCTAGTATACGGTATTTGTTTGCTAGGTATTCCAGATACTTCCTCTCTTCTTGTGTACTCAAATTGTTTAACAACTGGAGGTTACTATATCTTTAACTGGGCAAAACCGTTCAATCACTTGACCTTTACTTAGCCAACAATCATTGTTGTGCTGCAGTAAGTCAGAATGTGCTGAATCACACACAAATAGATACTCCTTTAAACTGTCTGCATTGAAGAGCAGATCAAGATCTCATAAATGGATGTGATCAAGCTGTCCATCCATTATTTCTTTCAGAATGACACTAAATTTCCACAAAGGGCTATCTGGTGAATTATGCACTGATAAGATGGTAGCCCAGAATTCTTATTCTTGATTCTCTTTACTAGGCCCTTTTCTTTGTCATCACCAACGTGGTCCAATCAGTTGAAAGACAACATTTTATCATAACTAATGTAGGACTTTGTCATGAAGTCATCAAAAGTCTTGAATAAATCTTGTCCTTGAGTTTTGCCTTTAAATGTCAATATTGCTAACAGTTCTAACCTAAATGTGTTACTTTCAATATCCAAAAACCTTACAAAGGTACACACTAGTTTTTCATAAATAATGTCACATTGTCCATCAAGTGCTATGGTATAGCAAGGCTTTTTCTGCAGAAGTCTGAGCGAACTACTTTCATTGTCAGTAGCCAAAATTTTGGTTCTCCCTGTATTGTTTCTTGCTGATAAGGGAATACCTTGAATTGTAACAACAGCACCCTTTTCTCTTCAAAATGTGCTGCGGCCACTTCCAACATATATTTTTTTACTATCTCAGAGTCTGAAAACAGCTTCTGGTCTTGATCAAGTGTACAAAATACATGCAACGCTGCTTCAGCATATTTTTCTTGCCCACTCAAACAGTGATTTAGTACGGCCATACTTTTTTTGTAAGAAGATAGATATGCCTGGAGTTTTTCTTGATGATCTTCACTACCCAGAAGAAAATTTTTATGGAACTGTTGATGAGCTGTTTCACAATGTCCCTTTAAACTGGCACTTTTAACAAGAGTGACAGTTTTGTTGCATATGAAGCACAATGTAACAGCTCCAAGTTTATCAGGCAGTATAAAATAATATTGTACAGTCCAATCAGTAAAAAGACTTTCTATTTTCACTATCAAATTTATGCATTTTAGGATCCATATCGATGATAAAAAACGTTATAAGCCTCAACAAAAACATAACTAACAGCAGCTCCATGCAACAACTACTGATGAAGTACAATGAAATTTGTACACACACACACACACACACACACACACACACACACACACAGCAGAAAGCGTTTGTCGACACACAGCAAAGGAGTTGCTTCCATGTCAAACTGTATGTCAACATACTGCAAAAGAGCCACTTCCAAGACACAAGTTGCCACCACCGTGTACACCCACCTGAAAGTCAAATTTGTCGTTTCACATCAAAGTTTCATAAAGAAGTCTTAAGCTCTTGTTCAAAATATGGGCACAAAAACTGTGTTAAAATGAATATGCCTGCTCTAATTAAGAGGCTTCATAGGTTGCCCAAGTCACATATTGATTCATAAAATTTTCTCTTTCATTAAATAAAAATTCTTCTGTTGCCTTTGTGTGTACAGAGTTCCATGTGCAGCAACATAACATGCAATGCTGGCTGGCCAGCTCGTTCTCATCCACCCCCACTCTCCAGCACACTCTCCTGCTCTGTGCAGCATAGCAAGTGTGTATTTAATCTGCCTACTAAACACTAAGAACTCAAATCAGTTCCATAGTTCTTTATAAAATGCAACATAAATAAAAAAAAGGGTGGTGCTCAAATGTATTGATATCTACAGAAAAATAATTTTGGGAGTCCAGTTTTTGACCTTTCCCAGTCCAGATTTGGATGGCAGTCCGCCAGCTTCTGACCGTGGATGTAGAACTGAATGATGATGTAAATAATGAGCAATAGTATTTGTGCCCTCCGGTACCGGGGAGGGGGGGGGGGGGGGAGGGGTATGAGCTCTTTCCATGATATGTGACTAGTAATCAAAGGGTCTCTAGCTGTGCAGCACACCACCCTATCAGGTTTCTAAAGGCCCAACAGTACCAACCGACTGCCATGTCGTCCTCAGCCGACAGGCGTCACTGGATGTGAATATAGAGGGGCATGTGGTCTGCATACCGCTCTCCGGACTATTGTTAGTTTTTATGGTCGCAGTCACTACTTCTCAGTTACACTGCTCCTCAATTGGCCTAACAAGGGCCGAGTGCACCCTGCTTGTCAACAGCACTTGGCAGACCTGAGCAGTCACCTATCCAAGTGCTAGCCAAGCCCATCTTGACAGGGACTGGTGCTACCATATCAGCAAGGCCATTGGCTACATAGCATTGTTTCCCAGTTTTTCATTCTTCTCTACTGCATCATTTCTTCAATTTGCCCATTAATCTTTCCAAATTATCTTTTCTTGAGAGTCTATTTTTCATTATGTAGAAAGTGTTTCACTACATTTGCATCTATGTCTGAGAAGGGAGGATTTATTTCTAATGTTTTTGAAATGTAATTTATGTCTTATTGGTACTGACTGAAAACTTTTTTGATTGAAAAACACTTTATGTGCTTTATGTTGGTCTAATGGAGAATTTGTTTATAACTGTGCATGAGCAGTGAGGAATTTTTCTTCTATTTCTGAAACAGAATATACATTTTTACTATTTCTGATTGAAAAAATTTCTGAAAGTAACAACTTTTGATGTGCTTTGCGTTTCAGTCCAGTCTGGTTCAATACAACATTATGTGGACAAATTAGGATCCTATTTGAGAAAAATTAGATTGCTTTGAAAATGGCATTTACATCTTACTGATTCAAAATATTTCAACACTAATGAAATTTGAAGCGTTTTGTATTGCTTTTTGCCAGGGCCAACAGAAATTCTGTGTTTGAATTTTGATTATATTTTGGGAACTATTACGCTCTATTTAGATGGATGTGGGTATATTTCGAATTATTTGATGCCTTCGACCGTTTACTATTGTGATGACATAGGACTGTAAATACAAATTGAATGTGATCCTTATAAGAAAACAGAAGCATTACTAACAGTTTTGTTATGAATAGTGAACTTCTAAACTGAAGTTTCATACATTTTGATAACTTTACCTATTAACCCAGCGTAACTTTAAATTGATTTTTGTTAGAAAAATTTATCAGAATATACGGGTAATCAAATTTTGTGAGAGGTAGTTTATCAGGTCACATGTGTAAGGAAAATTAGAAAGCTATGTCATAGGTCACAGTTATGTCTTACATGAGTACTTTTGCTAGCAAACTGGTGTAACGTTAAAAATGCTTACAGTAAGAATTTTAAAGTTTTGCGTATGTACTTCTTGGTTATAAATTCAGTACGAATATACTGTTTTCAGACAGTTTTTGTAATGACAAACTGTAACATTCTTTGTGAATTATAATGCTGCTTTGAAGGTTGATGTGAAACATACATTGTAGTGTAGTACCGTGATGCTAATGATAATAGTGATGATAATGAGATTATTTTTGGTAATGATGTCATTGTTAGATATCTTGATTCTGAACTTTGGTGGTATATATTCATTTATATCAAGTAGTGTATGTTTGCACCAGGAGCTAGGCTTAAAGTTTTGTGATGTAGTAACTGTGAGTTTGATGGTTATAAAAAATTTATATGTATTATGAATGGGACTTATCTAATGAAAAAATGATGGCATAATGAAAGTGGTTAAGTGGATAACTATGAACAGCATTTAGTAATGTTATAGCTGATTATAGGGTGTGTAAGAGGACACGGAAATAAAAATCCACGATTTTTCAGAGCACTTTTTCCAGGGAGCAAATACACTTTTTCTGTGTTAAATGACAGTACACTTTCTCCCAGAACTGTAAAATTTATCAGTCCTTTGAAACGTACATGTTTTATGAACCACTGTAGAACTTCCTGGCACTTCAGGAAACGAAACACAGCAAAAAACATGTACTTTGATGCACAGCAACATGTACACTGCATATTTTTTTATTACAGAAGTATAAATACGAATTCCACCAGATACAGCACATTAGTTTCTGAAGCACTGAAAACGAGATTGCAATGCGCTTTTATCAGTCAATCATAGCTCATGTCACGTGATCTCACCAGCCAATAGTAACATCACTGTTAAGTAGTGTGAACACAAGAGAAAAGCTAACCTTTCACATATAATATCTGTGTGTGTTAACCTTTAAGATGTATCAAACACAAATGTGCAAGAAAAGTTTTAAATAATGACATAAATGACAGGTCCTCTGGGTCCCGGAATTTTTCTAAGTAGCTGGTCGTCAAAGTGTTAAGTTCTGAATGAGAGTTGAATACTCTGTGATTTAAGAAATTCATCACATATTCCCACATGTAACATAATTCATCTTGCATAATAGGAAATTTACTTCGAAAGTAACACTTCTCAAACCACCATTCATTAATATTCTCCCCTGACCTGTTAGAAATAGGTTCGTTTGAATAGGCTCCAGAAAGAGAAGCATTACTGCACAAGTGCAGCTATGATGTTGTAGGAAGACTGTGCTTGTGCTTGCTGTTTGCACTGGTCATACATCTTTCGTCGCATTTCTGTTTGGAATTTCGTACATAGTGGGGCATCAAGTGACAGTGTGCAGCACTGCAGTACATTTCAGAGAGGACATATGGAGTTACTGTACCTAGGGCAACAGTTTTATCATGTCTTACCTAGATACGGAATGCAAAACAAGAAAGCAGTCGTTGGTAAAACAGTCACTTAAAAACTAGACTCAACAACTCAAAACAACCTTAATATTTTGCTATGTTGTGACTATAACATAGATTTTTTTTTTTAATTTGTACTCTGCAATACCGTTATCTAACATTTCCAATCAGGTTTATATAAACAAATACAACAGTGCAAAAAGCTATTAATAAGGAATATAAATTTCTTGCAAAAATATGTTTTTGTATATGCCAGAATTAGAGACAATAAGTTTTTCAAGAATTTTTCAAATGGTATAAAAAGTTAACAAGGTTATCTGTGAAGCCAAGGAACTGTATAACTGGAGTTTATATTCTACTCCAGGAGTAAATATAAATCCTTGTGGAGAGTTGCAATGATAAAACATGGTGTGCTGCCAGTCTAGAATTTACCATAGAAAGGCATTCTGTAAATTCAAGACATAAACAACACTACAATTTTTTGGTCCTGTCCTCCTCAGTTGCGCGTAATACTACGGTATGTTGATGATTTTCACTTATGGACCGTCTGACAGCAACTGAATAAAACACAATGTTAGTGCCATACGCGTTTCGCCTTTATTTTCTGCAAGGCATCATCAGTGGCAGGTTGCGTAGACAGTTTCTTACATATTACGCTCCTGTTGCATTTTTGGTCTTGTTCTTCTTCCTATGAGCGCCAATTTGCTGTTTTTTCTGCATTCCACAGCACTATGCACTGAACGCTTTTTTTTAATGCAATGATGATGCCTTGCAGAAAATAAAGGCGAAACGCGTATGGCACTAACATTGTGTTTTATTCAGTTGCTGTCAGACGGTCCATAAGTGAAAATCATCAACATACCGTAGCATAAACAACACTAATTTAGAAATACAGTAAAGTCCCATTAATCTGAACTAATTGGGACCGTACCTTGTTCGGATTACCAATTTGTTCGGATTAGCTGGAATTACAGTGACGAGTTTCCAGAATGAAGTATACCAAGCAGATAAGTAAGTACAACATGGTAACAAGTGGGAACAAGTGTGGGAACAATGGCACACTCTCAATCCCTGGCCTTGTTGTGCATTGGTGAGACCTTTGTAGTGTCTGGGGTCAGTGCACTGCCAGTTGGCTCACAAAGCACTTGGTTATGCTATTTATCGATCGCTGGCATGACAGTCCCAGTACAATACATTGGATGAAGCTCTTTTCCTTTGGTTTACGCAGGAAAGAGAAAGGGGAACTCCTTTGAGTGGAGCACTGGTACAGGAGAAGGCTGTTTACCTGAACAAGTCAATGAATGGTGACGTTTCTTTTAGTGTGAGTACGGGGTTGGTTGGACAGATTCAAAAAAGTCATGGAATCCGACAGCTAACAATTGCTGGAGAGAAGCTTTCTTCTGACCATGATGCAGTGAAGGAATACTTGGATGAGTTTGAAAAAATGATAAGAGAGGGAAAGTGTTCTCCCAACAAATTTATAACGCTGACAAGACTGGCCTTAATTTTAGGGCATTGCCAACAAAACGCCTGGCATCAAAGGCAGAAGACCATGCTCCTGGTTTTAAAATGTGCAGAGATCATGTGACTTTCTTAGTGTGCAGCAACACCGCTGGTAATCACAAGCTGGCTTTAATGCTGATCGACAAGTCTGCTAGGGCCAGAGCTTTTAAAAACTGCAACATGAAGTCCCTGACCGTATATTATCGTAACCAGAAAAAAGCATGGATGGATGGTAAGCTGTTCAAAAAATGGTTTCATGGCCAGTTTGTTCCTTCTGTTCAATGGTTTTCTAAGGAAAATCATTTGTCTCCCCATGCAATCCTTTTGATTGATAACGCACTATCTCACCCCAGCACTGAGAAATTATGTGATGAAGAAATTGTGACAAAGTTTTTGCCGCCGAATGTTACACCACTTCTACAGCCGATGGACCAGGGCGTACTGCAAACATTAAAACCAATTTACAGAAAATAATTTTTAAGAATGCTGATCCAAGATGATAGCATTCCTTTAGAGGACAAAATTAAAAAGACCAATGTGAAGGGTGTTGTTTATTGGTCTGCTGAGGCATGGCAGAATATTTCAGAAAATACTCTTGAGAGAATTGTGGATATCTCTTGAATTTCAGGACAATCTAGTTGAAAATGAAGAGGAAAATCTACTAAAATGATACAGACAATCCCTGGATGTGAGGAAGCTAGTGAAGGAGACATAGATGAGTGGATGGCAGTGGATGGGGCACGTGCGGAGAACCTTACTAACACTGATTTAGTTGCTGCTGTGACTCAAGACCAGGAAGAAGTGGACTGCGGTGACGGAAGTGACAATGAACCTGAAAGCAATAAAGGAGAGCTGGTGCCACACAGTGACACAGCAGAAGCCCTTGACCTAGCGCTACGTTATTTGGAGCAGCAGCCCACTGCTATACCTGCTGATTTGATGTTTATGAGACAATGGCACAACAATGAATCATATAACAGACTGTCTTCATTACGACAGAAAACAATGACTGAGCTTTTGTTACCTAAAAAGTAGGGATAAAAGTACACTGTATTGTAGTGAGTTTGACAGCTTTTCTTTCATTGTTATGCATTGTTTAAACATAATGTTTTCTAGCCAATTTTTCTAATACATGTTTACTGTATGGTGTAAATTAAAGTGGTGTGTATGTACAGCAGTTTATCGCATAGTTTTCCACACTCGGACTAACATTTTTCATGTTCAGATTAACCGAACATTCGGACTACTGGGGTTCGGATTAGCAGGACTCTGCTGTAATGTCAAGCCTAGAAGAGGTACCAGGCAAGTACTGAAAAATGTCTTGTGATTGAAAAACAGTGTTTCACAGGAGCATATTCGTAGAATTCTGCTAAAGCTGTCAATGATTTGAAACAAAGCATTTTATTCGATAAAACTACATACATTTGCCTGCTTAATCATCTTCAAGTGAACTTATAGCATTAACACATCTTACATTATATCAAAAAAGAAACAAGATATCAGAATACTCCATAGGCAACAGAACTGCATAAACCATATTAAAATACATAATATGGGTTAAAGTGCACATCTGTATCAGCAGATTCATAGTGAAGTAGCCCCCTACCTGGTATGGAGCTTTTAAGAATAGTTTTCATGATGCTAATTTTCGTGGCATACCATTTCTGTGCTATCTCATGTCTGGTTCTTTATCATGGCATTATGCCATAACTGTCAGAACATAAAAACCAGCATTTTAAATTCACCTATCAGTTGAAACTAGCCAGCAGTGTGGAATGAAACACTTTGTTTCAAATAAACTGGCTGCATCTGTGTAAAAGATTAATAAAATGCAAGTTTCTTTACCAAACTAACAAAAACAACTTCAGTGTTCTGCAAGGCAATTAATGCTTCATTGGCAATACTGTGGAAATAAAATAAAATCAGAAAATATCATATTTTAGTCTTCTGTAATTATGTGAATGTATTTTAATTCACTTGATACACAATGTGATCAAAAGTATCCGGACACCTGACTGAAAATGACTTACAAGTTCGTGGCGCCCTCCATCAGTAATACTGGAATTCAATATGCTGTTGGCCCACTTTTAGTCTTGATGACAGCTTACACTCTTGCAGGCATAGTTCAATCAGGTGCTGGAGGGTTTCTTGGGGAATGGCAGCCCATTCTCCACGGAGGGCTGCAATGAGGAGAGTTATCAATGTCGGCCGGTTAGGCCAGGCACGAATTCAGCATTCCAAAACATCCCAAAGGTATTCTATAGGATTCAGGTCACGATTCTGTGCAGGCCAGTCCATTACAGGGATGTTATTGTCATTTAACGACTCCGCCACAAGCCGAGCATTATGAACAGGTGCTTGATCGTGTTGAGAGATGAAATCGTCATCCCTGAATTGCTCTTCAACAGTGGGAAGTAAGAAAGTGCTTGAAACATCAATGTACGCCTGTGCTGTGTTAGTGCCATGCAAAACAACAAGGGGTGCAAGCCGCCTCCCTGAAAAACACGACACACCATAGCACCACCACCTTTGAATTTTACTGTTGGCATTACACACACTGGCAGATGACGTTCACCAGGCATTCGCCATACCCACACCCTGCCATCGGATCGCCACATTATGTACCGTGATTCATCACTCCACACAACATTTTTCCACTGTTCAATCATCCAATGTTTACACTCCTTACACCAAGCGAGGCATCGTTTCGCATTTACCGGTGTCATGTGTGGCTTTTAAGCAGCCACTTGATCATGAAATCCAAGTTTTCTCACCTCCCACCTACCTGTCACAGTACTTGCAGTGGATCCTGATGTAGTTTAGAATTCTTGTGTGTTGGTCTTGATAGGTATCTGCCTATTACATATTATGACCCTCTTCAACAGTCTCTGTCAGTAAACAGATGAGGTCGGCCTATAGCTTTTGTGCTGTACATGTACCTTCACGTTTCCACTTCACTATTACATCAGAAACAGTGGACCTATGGATGTTCAGAAGTGTGGAAATCTAGCATACAGACGTATGCCCCAAGTGACACCCTATCACCTGACCATGTTTGAAGTCAGTAAGTTCTGTGGAGCGCCTCATTCTGCTCTCTCACGATGTCTACTGACTACCGAGGTTGCTGATATGGAGTAAGTGGCAGCACACTGCACCTAATATGAAAAACATATGTTCGTGGCGGTGTCCAGATACTTTTGATCACATAGTGTAGTCCCCTGCCACAGAAATATGTTTTGTTTTCATTAGAGATGACAGCTGTAAATGAAGACAAAATAGCAAAACCACAAAACGTAAACATGGGACACATGTAGACCACCTTCCACCCACCCTTGAAAAAAACACTCAAGACTGCCTCTGCACATGTACAAAGCCGGCAGTTTGTGTGCACTAGGAAAAATTTTTCCGGCTAGCATCTAGCTGCTTACTGCTACTTCCTATGCAGCTAACAATCACACTTGAAGTAGCAGAAGCAGGAGAAGGCACTGTTCATATGCAACTTCACCTCTGTGCACGAGTGCAAGCCCACTGGCAACTGATCAAACAAAACTAATATAAACACTTGTGACACCACAATCAGGGAAAGTAGTAAAGTTATGAAGCCTTGCATAGTTTTCATCCTAAAGCCTTTGGCACATTTTGCTGTCGGCAGACATTGGTGTGAGCATTGGGTTTTGTTGTCAATGGTACATTTTCTTTTCAATTTAAGTTTAATTTTGATGTTTTTTATCACATTAATATTTTATTGCTGCAGCATTGTTCTGTAACAGTGGGCTAAAGTAATATTCTTTGTTCTCATCCACTCAAAATTACAAAAATTTAATTAAAAACTAAAACAATGGAAAATTCCCAGAAATCTAAAAAACTCCCACGTTTTGCCCAGATGAAAAAATTTCCGAGTTTTTTTCCAATTTCCCATTTGTCCTGCGCATATACGCTCCCGATTATAAACAAGAACTTGATTTTTCAAAACAACCTTGCATAAAGCACAAGAGGCATCAGCCTGAGGCCTGGGCTTTCTTTAGTTAATAGTGATTTGAGTACTGATCATTTTATTAACACAAGCTTGGTTCTGAAGGGTAATGAGTGATTGTGAGATTCATCTGTAGTTGGTATTAATTTATTTTCTCTATTTATGAGATCCATGCCATGACTTTGACGATACAGGATACATATATTCTGGGAAGCGCTGTGTGGGACCTGGTATTAATGGAATGAGGAGGTACTTATAGCTGTAGTGTATCTGCCACAAGGGCCAGCCCTGCATAAGGCAGTAAGAGGTCACAGCCAAATAGTTGACCTGGGACGAGTTCTGAAGTGACAGGCGACAGGATGTTGTCAGTGGGGAGCCTGCTACTGAAACAAGAAACTTGCAGACTCCAGGTTGAAGGTTTTCTCTGGAAATACAACTGCAGACAATATTAGGGGGCTAAGGTGGATAATATAATGTCTTTCCATAGGATACCATATGGTGAGAAGAAAAACGAACAGCACTCTTTTGCTAAAAAAGGCCACACTTGATTGGTGCCTGCACATGTAAAGACTGTTTTTGGTGACCATTTTCTGGCTTAGCTATTCAGTGTGTCGTACATGTTTGTTTTATTTCTTCCAGACACACTGTGAATATGTACTGGTTTTTATGCTGCAACACCTGCATTACATAACCAAATTTAATATATTTCATCAATTATTTTGTTTGTAGAAGTATAATCATGTCCAATATTGTGGTACTTGAAAATGGTCAAAGGCTGGAAGAATGACTGTACTGTAGAATAAATGATCTATACAATCAAATGGCGGAACTTTCATTTAAAAAGTATTACATGACTATGGCCCCAAACCACGGAAAAAAATTATCAAGATTTTGAATGTTAGAGCACTCAAACTAGAACTAGAAAAGCAGTCCAACATAATAATAACTACCTTCAGAGCACAAGTAGGAAATTCCACAATCCTTGTTCAGTTAGAAACTGTTCTTATAAAACTTTGCATGAGCAACAGCAAAATTATTTTATGCAAGGACTTTCTGTCAAACAATAGTAACCATATAATTAGAAACACTGATGTCTTGCTATAACTGACACCCAATTATCTTATTCCTGACAAGGGTAGGTGACAGCAGCGAGACTGTGAATGATTGTGTTTTCCTCAACCCCTGCACAAATATTAGGGAGTAAAAATAAAAGCTGTAGTAAATGACCTATCAGATCATGGTGTTCAAACAGCAATCCTAAAACTCAGCAACAGAAAAAACTGTACACACCCAAGTTAGGCATGTCAGAATAATAAACAATGAATCCACCAATATGTTTATAAATAGTCTACAACAGTAACTATGGAATGAATTCTGCTATGAGGACACAACGGATGAGAAATTGAACTCATTTTTTAAACCTTTTTCTTGAGCACTTTGAAGCCACATTCCCTGAAAGAGAAATCAAATGTAAGTAGAAAGAAAGAATGGATAATGTCCAGGATTAGACTATCACGTGCCAGAAAAAGGCAAGTTCACGACAAACACAGGAATAGACACACAAAGCATTGAAAATACCGTAAAATCTTAAGCTGTGTAATCAGAGTGGCCAAAATCATGCATTATGCACAGCAAACAGGTCAAATAATAAAACAAAAACCACATGGAAAATCATAAAATAAGAACAAATAAGGACAAAATATCAGAAGACTCGGGGATGGCCAGTTAGTAGAAAATGGGACAAACCAAACAATCTGAAAAGGGCAACCTTAGAATTCAATAAATTTCCCCCTCTGTAGCCAAAAACATATGATCACAAAACACTCAGACTCCCTCAGAAGCCACAAAACTACTTAATCTTACCCAAAATACACCAACAATAACAGTGTTCTTCAAATCCACAACACCCAATGAAATTATAAAAAACTGTCCAATTCCCAAAAAGCATCAACTCTTCCCAGTATGATGGAGTATCAACCAGGGCACTAAAATTATGTGATGACTTAATCAGCAACATATTGTGCTATCCACACTGATGAGCCAGAAATGATATGTATGTGGAGATATGTAACATTATATGTCTATACACGTGTCATGTAATTTGTGTAAATAATGGGCCACTGCATTTCCACTGATCTGAGTATGTGGAGATGGCACCTGACGGCAACCCAGATGGGTTCCACAGCATTTACATCAGACGGTTTTGGTCGCCATGACACCAATGAGAGTTCACTAGAACGCCCCTCAAACTATGTAGCATGGCTCCATGACACAGACAATTGTGCTGCTCAAAGATGACTTTGCCGATGGGGAAGATATCAAGCATGACGGGATGCAGGTGGTTCGCAGCTGTCAGCGTATCTTCAATTACTACCACAGGTCCCATGCAAGCACATGAGAATGTCTCCCATCGCATAATATTGTTCACACCAGCCAGAATCCATGGCGCATTGCAAGTTTCGGGCCACCATTCACCTAAATAACGGCATTTGTAGATACAGCCATCAACTTACTGTAGCAAAAATGTGATTCACCCAAAAAGCTGACATATTTCCACAATCAATGGTCAAATACCGATGGTCCGGTGCTCACTCCAATTGTAATTAATGATGTTGTGGGTCGACATGTGAACATGTAGGGGTGGTCTGCTGCAGGGCTCCATGTTCAACAACGTACGATGAATGGTGCGCATACACCAGCGTTGTGCTCTTTTGGCAGAGATGCCACAGATCACCGTCTATCCTACTTTACGGAGTAGATAAGCCTCTGAACCCCACATTCTGTGAAGAGGCATGGACGTCCAACCTAGCAGTAGTTTCATTGTCCTACCTTTTTCCTTAAATGCTCACAACAGTAGCACTTGAACATTCAATCGGCTTCACCATATTCAAGATACTCATTCACAGGCTGTGCGTAACAATAATCTGCCACTTGTCAAAGTTGGTTACCTCTATGGATTTTCGCATTTGCAGCACACTAGGGTGATCCCCCAACCAAGTGGTGCTCCACTTACATACTTTTGTTACCATGTCATGTGTCCGCAACACCACCAGGTCGCATCCAACATTGCAGCAAGCAGTGGTTTAATGTTTTGGCTTATCAGTGTATGTAACCAGTCTATGAAAACTGGCATATTTCCTAAAAGGTTAAAACATGCTACAGTGATGCCAGTACACAAAGGGTGTGAGAGGCATGTAATATTTACCTATTGGCCTGTTGACAGTTCTTTCAAAAGTATTTAAGAGGGTAGTGTACAAGATTCAACTGAGGATGAGAAAGATGAGTACTATGAAGAATTAGAGAGAGTAGTCGAAAGTATTCCAACAAGAAATATGAGAATTATCTTAGGGGACTTTAACGAAAAAATAGGTAAAGAGGATATATTCATCCCCACAATAGGAAAACATAGCAAGCACTCGACCACAAACGAAAATGGATTAAAAATGATCAACTTTGCACTGTCAAAGAATATAAGATTTTGCTCGACGATGTTCCCTCAAGAAGTTATACACAAAGGTACATGGTGCTCTCCAGATGGCGAAACAGGAAATCAGATTGACCATGTTGTTGTGGACTGGCAAGACAGCCAATCCACAGTGACGGGTAACCGAAAGGCACGCGCTTAAACTCACGCAGGCTGGCGTGAGGTCTGAAACAGGATACGTAATGAATGCTATAAAGAAAAGTACGTAGCTGCTGGAATACTTAACTTTAATCCACAATTGGTGAACATTGGTCTTGTTACTGTACATGCTTCATTAGATACATAGCAAAGGATAATTGGCGCCTTGCTAGGTAGTAGCAATTGACTTAGCTGAAGGCTATGCTAACTATCGTCTCGGCAAATGAGACCGCAATTCTCAGTGAACCTTTCCTAGCAACGTCGGCTGTACAACTGGGGCGAGTGCCAGGACGTCTCTCTAGACCTGCCGTGTGGTGGCGCTCGGTCTGCAATTACCGACAGTGGCGACACGCGGGTCCGTCGTATACTAGCGGACCGCGGCCGATTTAAAAGGCTACCACCTAGCAAGTGTGGTGTCTGGCGGTGACACCACACATGTTATGACAGATCAACGTTTCACTTTATTTATAAGAGATGTCAGAACGTATAGAGGAGCTGAAATTGGCTCGGAGCATTTCTTAGTGGTACGAAAGATGAAAATCAAGATGATTTGGAATCATCAACCAAAAGCCACACCAAAACCTAATTTAGACATCGAACGACTGAAGGAACTGTCTGTTAAAGAAGCCTATGTGATTGAAATAAATAACCGATTTACAGCATTGCAAGAAGCTCAGGAGGAAAATAGTGTCGAGAAGGCTGGGGAAAGAATAAAGACTGTAGTAACAGATGCAGCAGAAAAAACACTGGGCAAGAAAAAGAAAACGAAGAAACAGAAATGGTTCAACAAAAAGTGTCAGAGAGCAGTAGAAAGGAGGAAAGAAGCCAGGATGCTATGGCTGCATAATAAGGACAGTTAGGACAGGAGTCCTAGAATCTATAGAAGTGGAAAGCAGGAATGGAAACTCAAAGAAGTTGTTTCAGTATACAAAGGAAAGTACGAGAGGTTATCAAAGTGAAAACCTATTCGTAAAAGATGAAAATCAAAATATGCTAACGCAGCTGGCAGGTATCCCAGAAAGATGGAAAAAGTGTTTCTCAGAAATGTTAAATTGCACTGATCCACACATAACCTTCAATTACACAATGTCTGAGAGTGACAGCATTAGTAGTGACAAACGTAGAATCACAGAACAGGAAGTAATCCACTCCAATCAAAAGCTCAAAAACAACAAGGCAGCAGGTGAGGACCAGATATCAGCAGAGATGTTAAAAGAGGGCGGAAACAAACTACACACAGAAATTTATAACTTTATCACAATGATCTGGAAAACTGCAATAATTTGTCCGATACACAAGAAAGGAAACAGAATGGAATGTGGAAATTACAGAGGAATCAGTTTGCTGAACATAACATACAAAATCCTGCAATGACCATTCTGGAAAAAACTTAAACCTTACGCGGAAAACATTATTCAAGATTACCAGGCTGGATTTCGAACAAACCACTCCACAACTGATAATTTGTTTACTATACGACAGATCTTTGAGAAATACTGGGAATTTAACAAAAACATCCACTGTCTCTTCATTGACTTCCAGCGAGCCTATGACAGCATCCACAGAAGTAGCCTCTACAACACCTTACGAGTGTTTAGTATACCCAGTAAAATCATTACGATGATACAACTGTGATGGATGGCTCCCAGGCAGCAGTGAAGTTCAGAGGATCCATATCCCCCACCTTTCCAATTAAAACAGGCTTACGACAGGTAGACGCTCTTCAACCTTGCATTAGAGAAAGTAGTTCGAGAGAGTAATTTACATCTATACAATGGTCTACGATTCGAACCTGAGTGAAACTGAAGAAGAACTGAAAAACATGTACAGATCTCTCAGGCAGAGTGCCAGCAAAATCAGGCTTTTGATTAACCAAGAGAACACCGAATATATGGAAATAGGTAGAGTCATAAACCCAAATCCTTACTTGGAAATTGACCAACATTCTAAATTCAGAAAAGTTCTCCAGTTTAAATACCTTGGATCATGTTTCAACAGTAAAAATATCATAACAATGGATATAAATGAAAGAATAGCCTCAGGGTCAAGATGTCTGTACTCACTAATCAACCCACTCAAAAGTAATGCTTTGTCCGTCACCACAAAGATGAAGATATACAACACTAATATCTGCCCCATAGTACTGTATAGTTCAGATTGCTGGACGCTTACAAAGAATGAAAGAGAAAAACTGTATGTTTTTTAAAGAAGAGTAATGAGAAAAATTTGGGGACCTGTGTTGGAGAATGGCGTATGGATAATTCGAAAGAACAATGAAATTTATCAGTTAATGAAGCAACCCATTATCATCCAGAAATTAAAAAGTAGGAGACTGCAATGGGCTGGACATGTGGCCAGAATGGAAAACAACAGAATCATCAAGAAAGCATTTGAAGGAACTCTCCAGGCAACAAGACCATTGGACCGACCTCGTACAAGGTGGAAAGTTGACATAGAGGAGGACATCACAGCATTAGGAATTTCCGCAGGGTGCAGAGAGGCTGCGATAAATAGAAGGCGGTAGAAGCAGATCGTTGATGCAGTGCGTGGTCTACAGGGCCTGTGATCACTGAGAAGGGAGACAGAGTAAAACAGGTTATGCGAACACCTACCATAAAACAGCTCACCGACACCCTCCCAGTTTGGCTTTCCCAAAGGGCTCCCCACAGAGGGTCACCAACAGCTCCACAAAAGAAATTCTAGATGGACTGAATTATAGATGATATCCTGTAGGGATTATCTGTGATCTTACTAAAGTTTTCGGCTGTGTAAAATGTAATAGATTAGCACAAAAATTCCCACATTACGGCATCAAAAACCAGTCATTAACTTGGCTACAATCCTATTTAAATAATGGAAAACAAGGAGTTGCCCTAATAGGTCTGACTGGGGAACCACTAAGTATGGCACTCCTCAAGACTCAATCTTTGGACCACTGATCTTCTTAGCATATATTAATCATCTACCAGCATCAGTAAATACCACTGCAAACATAGTAATGTTTGCTAATGACATCAGTATCTTGATAAAGGGTGTGAATTCCTCAATGCAGATTACAACTGAAACAATAATACAACAAGGGTACAAGTGGTTTGCAGCAAATAGTCTATCATTAAACCTCTCAAAACAAATTTAATGTAGTTTCAGACAGAACATAACAAGCTTCAAGCCCCTGAAACAGATATCAATGGTCAGAGAATAAATGAAACATCATATACAAGATTTCTAGGGAGACAAATGAACAGTAAATTAAGATGGAATGAACACAATGATTACCTGCTCAAAAAACTGAGATCAGTGTGCTTTGCACTAGGAGGTATTTTGCACTATGTTGACAGGGCAACAATAATTTTGTCATCTTTTGCATACTTACAGTCTCTGAACTCGTACAGCATAATATTCTGGCGAAATGCTGCAATAGTGGAATACGTTTATAACATACAAAAACGAGCTGTGAGACTGGTCTTTGGTGTTTCAAATCAGATATCCTATCTATTCAAGATGCTTGGTATACTGACACTCAAAAGTCACTACATCTACTCCTTTATGAAATTTGTAAACGACAACAACAAAATTTTCCAAATTAAGTGGGTCATTCCATGTCCAATGGACACAGATAATGACCACTGCATATTTTCTTAAAATTTGTCACAGGCGTACTGTTGGTATCGACTTAGAAGAATACGTAATTTTACTGAGATACGTCAAAAAAAAAAAAGTTCAAATGTGTGTGAAATATTATGGAACTTTGGGACTTAACTGCTAAGGTCATCAGTCCCTAAGCTTACACACTACTTAACCAAAATTATCCTAAGGGCAAACACACACACCCATGCCCGAGGGAGGACTCGAACCTCCGCCAGGACCAGCCGCACAGTCCATAACTGCAGCGCCTTAGACGGCTCAGCTAATCCCGCCCGGCAGGTATGTCAATTTGTCTCTGAATTAGAGCTGTAAAGTTATCATAAATGAGCCAAAAACAGGGAATTGCAATTTTTAGAATTGCTTTAGAAGCTTTCCTAAATGAGCTACAGACCTGAGATAAATACCATTTTTCACATCCTCTCCTATGGTATACAACAATCTATAAGTTAATGTAAGAAAATTCTTTTCACAACAAAATTTAAAATTTTCATTTAATTTTTTTTTCTAAAGTATATATTTTAAAATTTATTCCATGAGTAGCTAGTATTGTTGAAAATCACTGGCCAATATATAAATTTGGGATGCTAATTTCTTCAATAGTAGAAAAAAGTGCAGACTGAAGCTTTGTGCTCATATTCATTATTATAATGTCACTAATATTGACATTTTCAAGAAAATAAACATGAACACTGTTGTGATAAAGATTCATATTAAGTCACAGGGTTTATTTAACATATTAAGTTCGAAAAGGCTTCATTTGGTACGCATCGCTTTCAAGTAAAGTTTAAGTTCCTCCAGTAGGAGTCATGGGATTCAATTTCACCACAACATCCATTACTGATACCCACAGAGTACATTATTTTTTGGATATGAGAAGAATGTAGATGGCCCAGTTGGGTGAAGAAAAGTTATTTTTACTTCATTAAGTTCTTAATTTTTCTGTAAGACATACCTGAGCCACCAGTTTGCTAGGTAGACAACAGTGGTGAGCCTGATATATCTGAAATTTTAGTTTGTCAGATGATTTTGACACTTCTTTTTCACAAACTTCTGAACTCAAAGAAGATTTTTCACCAATAAAGATTTTTCACCAATATTTTTCATCTAGTTTTCGGAATGAATCGATGGTACTGATTCTGATTTATTATAAACATAGGGGTGCCCATGTAACATCTTGTACATTTCAGCTTTCCTGATGTAAGTGCAACATCAACTAATTTTAAGTGTCCCAATAACGGGACAACAGCATGTTACATTATCACTTCTTTGTTGATGTTCCACATTACTGTAAACATATTTTATATACAAAAAATAACTGTTTACCTTGTTGAGATCTGCTTTCTTTTCAGTCCGATATTTTCTCCACGGTTAGAGTGTGAACTGAAATACTAGTTTTCATGGTTTAAGATTCCATTGGGATAAAAGCATGTCGCATGGACTTACAGCTGAAGGATTTCTAGCAGAACTGGAGAGCTATGAAGTGAGTGAAGTTCCAGTGGTTTTCTTCATAATTTTTCACTTTACTGTGGTAGGACAGACAACAAACAGGAGCCTTTAGGTTCAAAGGGAAATAAATGACCTGATCTGCATGATTCCAGAATCAGAGTATCCAAATCATAAGCTTTTCTTTGACAACTTTTCACGAGTGTTGACACTGAAGAAAATGAAAGCTAGTGAAACAGTAAGAGAGATTCGAACTAACACATGGCTCTTGGCTGAAACAAAAAAAGTGTTGAAAGAAAATGAATGAGTATTCTACGACCACTCATTTGACAAAGTGAATGAAGTTCTGGTAGCGAAATGGAAGGACAACAAACCAGTAAGTGTAGCCACAAATTACAGTGCCTGTGCTCAGATATCACAGGCAAAGACAAAGAAAATATCTGTTACAGTGCCACATCACACTGAGGAATAAAATGCCAATATGGGTGCCATGGATCTACTGAACAAGATCAAAGAAGTGTTGGTGGTCATTATTCAGCTAGCTGATTGATATCTGAACAGTAAACACACAGCACGCATACCAAATCGCTAACCCAAATGACAAGCTCTCACTCTTGGATGTCTGAAGGGAATAGTGATGCTATACCTTTTAAAGAAAACAGGCTCGACACTGAAACACAGAGAGCCACAGGGAAGCAAACAGACAGGAGGACAGGTGAGCACAGATATATGACTAGAGCCAGGAAAGTTCTTCATTGTGCCAAGTAAAATGCAGGTAATAAATGTGCATAGAAATAAAAAATGACAAAATGTGTGATTGGAGCAATGTTGATGTACATGACAAGTGTTTTGTTTCATTTCATACAGAATAGATACTCAATAATATTACAATCAGTGTTTTTATTTGTTGATGATGTTTCTTATAGTTTTCTGCACTGACAGTAATATTGTGCATGTTGATAGCTAATTTTGTCAATGTCCCAAAAGTGGGATGGTCTATACTTTTTGCACTAATATACTGAAATTTTTCAGGACAACTTCTTCTTTCATTTATCACTCAGGTGATCACATTAATCCAAAAATATGTTGAAAAACTATAATAATTAGTCCTGATGAGTAATGGGTTAAAATAATTAATATACTTGGGAGACACAAACATGACGAAACTGTCCCATCTGATATGTAGGCAATACGAGAGAAACAAAATAACCCCAGACTTCATGAAGAATGTAATAACCCTAATACCAAAAGAAACAGGTCTTGACAAGTGTGGATTAGTGAATCACCACTCATCAAAATACTAAAAAAAAATATCTATAGAAGAATGGAGCAAAGCTGACCTGGAGAAAGATCAATTTGTCCCTACCAATGATCTTAAAAGACAGATTGAAGGACGACAAACCTGCAGTTATGGCATTTGAAGGTTTAGAAAAAGCCATCTTTACTGGAACACTCTCTTCAAAATTCTGGAGGTAGCAGGGACAAGTGATTATCTACTACTTCTCAGTAGAGCCATGCTACATGAAAGGGAGGCAGCAGTTGAGAAGGGGAAGAGTGTTGTAGATTATGTCCCATGTTATTCAGTCTTTTCTTTTACATTAAAATCCCCTTTATCATCATGTAGTGGGATTTGTAACAATGCAGCTCCTTCTGTAATTCTTTGTAGAGGTCTTCTATCTCCCCACAAGTGTGTGCACTTTGCTGCAGAAAATGGAATAATTTCTACACGATTTTTTTGTGTGTATTTTTTTTAACAATTCTTGCTACATTTAAATCCTCTTGCAACTCTGCTCTCCTGTCTCCAGAATGTAATTTTGTTATTTTTCTTTAAGTAACAAGTAGAGGAACAATTGGATTTATAAGGTCCACAAAATTGTTTACTTAGCAAATTTTCAATAGCATGTTGCAGACACTGAAGCAGCAATGTACGACCCTTGGCTTGAAGCAACTGCCTGGGTTCTCTTACTCCACCATAGCCTCAGGGCAGAATACTGGTTTCCCATGAAATCCATTGTGTTACAATATTAGAGCCTCCAACAATTTTATGCATACCTTTGTAGCTTCCATGATAAAGCAAGATGATTATATCGGCTGACAAGAACCTCATTTTTTACTCACTCATCTTTTTTTTCTTTGTGAACTCACCTGTATTTCTCGTTTTCCAGTTAACTTGCTATCAATTTCACAGTCAAATGGCTTCCTCTTCAGTAACAAGAATTTAGTAATTTATGTACATGAACCATAGACCTTGCCGGTGGTGGGGAGGCTTGCGTGCCTCAGCGACACAGATAGCCGTACCGTAGGTGCAACCACAACGGAGGGGTATCTGTTGAGAGGCCAGACAAACGTATGGTTCCTGAAGAGGGGCAGCAGCCTTTTCAGTAGTTGCAGGGGCAACAGTCTGGATGATTGACTGATCTGGCCTTGTAACACTAACCAAAACGGCCTTGCAGTGCTGGTACTACGAACTGCTGAAAGCAAGGGGAAACTACGGCCGTAATTTTTTGCCGAGGGCATGCAGCTTTACTGTATGGATAAATGATGATAGCGTCCTCTTGGGTAAAATATTCCGGAGGTAAAATAGTCCCCCATTTGGATCTCCGGCGGGGACTACTCAGGAGGACGTCGTTATCAGGAGAAAGAAAACTGGCGTTCTACGGATCGGAGCGTGGAATGTCAGATCTCTTAATCGGGCAGGTAGGTTAGAAAATTTAAAAAGGGAAATGGATAGGTTAAAGTTGGATATAGTGGAAATTAGTGAAGTTCGGTGGCAGGAGGAACAAGACTTTTGGTCAGGTGAATACAGGGTTACAAATACAAGATCAAATAGGGGTAATGCAGGAGTAGGTTTAATAATGAATAAAGCAATAGGAATGCGGGTAAGCTACTACAAACAGCACAGTGAACGCATCGTTGTGGCCAAGATAGACACGAAGTCCACGCCTACGACAGTAGTACAAGTCTATATGCCTACTAGCTCTGCAGATGACGAAGAAATTGAAGAAATGTATGATGACATAAAAGAAATTATTCAGATAGTGAAGGGAGACGAAAATTTAATAGTCATGGGTGACTGGAATTCGACAGTAGGAAAAGGAAGAGAAGGAAACGTAGTAGGTGAATATGGATTGGGGGAGAGAAATGAAAGAGGAAGCCGCCTGATAGAATTTTGCACAGAGCACAACTTAATCATAGCTAACACTTGGTTCAAGAATCATGAAAGAAGGTTGTATACATGGAAGAACCCTGGAGATACGAAAAGGTTTCAGATAGATTATATAATGATAAGACATAGATTTAGGAACCAGGTTTTAAATTGTAAGACATTTCCAGGGGCAGATGTGGACTCTGACCACAATCTATTGGTTATGAACTGCAGATTAAAACTGAAGAAACTGCAAAAAGGTGGGAATTTAAGGAGATGGGACCTGGATAAACTGAAAGAACCAGAGGTTGTACAGAGTTTCAGGGAGTGCATAAGGGAACAATTGACAAGAATGGGGGAAAGAAATACAGTAGAAGAAGAATGGGTAGCTTTGAGGGATGAAGTAGTGAAGGCAGCAGAGGATCAAGTAGGTAAAGAGACGAGGGCTAGCAGAAATCCTTGGGTGACAGAAGAAATATTGAATTTAATTGACGAAAGGAGAAAATATAAAAATGCAGTAAATGAAGCAGGCAAAAAGGAATACAAACGTCTCAAAAATGAGATCGACAGGAAGTGCAAAATGGCTAAACAGGCATGGCTAGAGGACAAAAGTAACAATGTAGAGGCTTTTCTCACGAGGGGTAAGATAGATACTGCCTACAGGAAAATTAAAGAGACCTTTGGAGAAAGGAGAACGACTTGTATGAATATCAAGAGCTCAGATGGAAACCCAGTTCTAAGCAAAGAAGAGAAAGCAGAAAGGTGGAAGGAGTATACAGAGGGTCTATACAAGGGCGATGTACTTGAGGGCAATATTATAGAAATGGAAGAGGATGTAGATGAAGATGATATGGGAGATATCATACTGCGTGAAGAGTTTGATAGAGCACTGAAAGACCTAAGTTGAAACAAGGCCCCCGGAGTAGACAACATTCCATTAGAACTATTGACAGCCTTAGGAGAGCCAGTCCTGACAAAACTCTACCATCTGGTGAGCAAAATGTATGAGACAGGCGAAATACCCTCAGACTTCAAGAAGAATATAATAATTCCAATTCCAAAGAAAGCAGGCGTTGACAGATGTGAAAATTACCGAACTATCAGTTTAATAAGTCACGGCTGCAAAATACTAACGCAAATTCTTTACAGACGAATGGAAAATCTGGTAGAAGCCGACCTCGGGGAAGATCAGTTTGGATTCCGTAGAAATATGGGAACACGTGAGGCAATACTGACCCTACGACTTATTTTAGAAGCTAGATTAAGAAAAGGCAAACCTACGTTTTTAGCATTTGTAGACTTGGAGAAAGCTTTTGACAATGTTGACTGGAATACTCTCTTTCAAATTCTGAAGGTGGCAGGTGTAAAATACAGGAAGCGAAAGGCTATTTACAATTTGTACAGAAACCAGATGGCAGTTATAAGAGTCGAAGGGTATGAAAGGGAAGCAGTGGTTGGGAAGGGAGTGAGACAGGGTTGTAGCCTCTCCCCGATGTTGTTCAATCTGTATATTGAGCAAGCAGTAAAAGAAACAAAAGAAAAATTCGGAGTACGTATTAAAATCCATGGTGAAGAAATAAAAACTTTGAGGTTCGCCGATGACATTGTAATTCTGTCAGAAACAGCAAAGGACTTGGAAGAGCAGTTGAACGGAATGGACAGTGTCTTGAAAGGAGGATATAAGATGAACATCAACAAAAGCAAAACGAGGATCATGGAATGTAGTCAAATTAAGTCGGGTGATGCTGAGGGAATTAGATTAGGAAATGAGACACTTAAAGTAGTAAAGGAGTTCTGCTATTTGGGGAGCAAAATAACTGATGATGGTCGAAGTAGAGAGGATATAAAATGTAGACTGGCAATGGCAAGGAAAGCGTTTCTGAAGAAGAGAAATTTGTTAACATCGAGTATAGATTTAAGTGACAGGAAGTCGTTTCTGAAAGTATTTGTATGGAGTGTAGCCATGTACGGAAGTGAAACATGGACGATAAATAGTTTGGACAAGAAGAGAATAGAAGCTTTTGAAATGTGGTGGTACAGAAGAATGCTGAAGATTAGATGGATAGATCACATAACTAATGAGGAGGTATTGAATAGAATTGGGGAGAAGAGGAGTTTGTGGCACAACTTGACTAGAAGAAGGGATCGGTTGGTAGGACATGTTCTGAGGCATCAAGGGATCACCAATTTAGTATTGGAGGGCAGAGTGGAGGGTAAAAATCGTAGAAGGAGTCCAAGAGATGAATACACTAAGCAGATTCAGAAGGATGTAGGTTGCAGTACATACTGGGAGATGAAGCAGCTTGCACAGGATAGAGTAGCATGGAGAGCTGCATCAAACCAGTCTCAGAACTGAAGACCACAACAACAACATGTACCTTTTATTTGTTGTGTGAATACAGTAAGGGGGAACAATATATGATTAAATTTGTAGGTGATTTGGTATACACAGACCAGAATGTAGTACACAAATCTGCCAACTCTGGCAGCAACAACAGCTATGACCTGGCTGAGCATCAAGTCGAACTAAGCTTAGCTGTTAGATGAAGACACTCTATGCCAGAGTACATCAAATGTAGTGACTGGCGAGCCAGTCTCTCAGTAAGCAATGAGCAGATGTTTTCAATGACAGAACGGTCTGGAGAACATGATGGTCATGGCAACCATTGGACACCATATGTACCTATGTAGGTTACGATAGTGCAGGCAATATGTGGTTTGCATTATCTTATTTTGTTTTAGGGCACAAAAACAATTGGGGTTGTATGCTCCCATGTCAAAACTGCAGAACAAGAAGACAAAGAGGAGATAAAAATGACTACACATAAATCCCAATTGACAGTTACAAGTGACAGATCAGCAATCTTTTTAGGGCAGGGAGGGCAGAACCAAAAGATGTTCAGAGACAAGCTGAAAATGACATTCACATTGATAAAACAGGCAGCCAGAAAACAAATTTTAATTTACACAATTCATGCAGATGACCACTGAATGAAACTGGAGATACTCAAAAATTGGCAGGAAAATTAGGTTCATCCAGATGTAATTCAGCCAGTGCACAAAATCAGTTACCATTACTGCATCAGAATACAGGGTGTATACACGGACAAGAAAAAAAAATTCCCTGATTTTTCCCAGATTTCCTGGTAAAAATTACACTTTCTCCCGGGAGAAAATACACTTTTTCCGTGTTAAGTGACAGTATTCTTTTCCTCGGAACTGTAAAACTTATCAATTCTTTGAATGGTTATGGTTTTATACACCAGCATAGAACTTCCCGGACCTTTAGAAAATCAAACTCATTGTATATTTAAAAAAAAAAAAAAGTTTTGGAATAATCTTTGATGTGTAGCAACATGTACGCTGCATATTTTCACGTTACGAAAGTGTAAATTTAAATTCCACCAAACGCCACATGTTACTTTCCCAAGCATTGAAATCAAGATTGCAACGCGCTTTTGAAGCCACTCATAGTTCGTCACATGATCTCGCCAGTTGATAACAGCGGATCTTCCAGCGTAGGATACGTGATGTAGTCAGCCAATAGCAATATCACTGTTAAGTAGCGCGTACACACAAATAGGAAAAGTTAATGCTTTAAATTAACATACACAGCGTTACTACAAGAAAAGAAAAGCTTTCACATACAATATTGGTCTCTAAGATTAATAAGCTGCAAGAGAAGCTAAGCTTTCACATATAATGTTGATTTTTATGCGCGTGTTACACTTTAAGGTACATCACACAAATGTGTCAGTAAAATTTTTAATAAAGACATAAATGTCTGATCTTCTGAGCTCGAATTTTTCTAAATGTACGTCCTCAAAGACTTGATTTTTAAATGAGCCTCAAACGCTCTGTGATTTAAGAAATTCATCGTACATTCTCACACATAATTCATCTTGCATAAAAGAAAGTTTACTTTGAAAGTAACGCTTTTCAAACAGCCATTCGCAATATTTTCCCGTGTTCAGTAGTTGCCAAAAGAACAAGAAACAGGCGTCAACGCGCTTGCGCAGCTACGATGATGCAGGAAGCCCGTATGTTCATAGGTGTAAAACATTAGAAGATCTTACACTATGTCATAAAAGAAACAAGACGTCAGAGGATACTCTCACAACATCGGAATTCCGTGAACCATACTAAAATGCGTAATTCGGCTTACAGTGCACACTCGTATGTCCAGATTCGGATGAAAATTTTCTTGAGTACCAGTTCTGTATTATCTCATGTTTGGTTCTTTATTATGGCATAATGCAATACATGCTAGAAGATGAAAACATGCACTTTTGAAATTCAGCAACAGTTGAAACTAGCCCATAGCATGGAATTAAACACTTCGTTTCAAATAAATTGACTGCCCCAACGGAAAAGATTAATAAAAGCCAAATTTCTGTAGCAAACCGACAAAAATAACTTCATTGTTCTGCAAGGCGATTAATGCTTGACTGTCAGAAATGTGGAGATAAAGCCTGAAACTAATAACATATTTTAGCCTTCCGGAATTATGCAAACGTATTTTAATTCATTTGATAGCTCACAGCCGTAGATATCCATTTTGTTTTCATTTAATGTGAGAGAAATAAATGAAGAGGAAACAGCAAAATCACTAAACGTAGAGATGGGTCACGTGGAGACTCCCCGCTACAACTCAGACTGCTCTATGGATCAGCCCCGGATCTCCGATATTTCCGAACCGGGGCAATATTGGATAGTGGCGCCCAACCACATGTCAGTAGCCAGAAGCGGGAGAAGGTACTTCTCATACGCGACTCAACTGCACATGCACAAGAGCCTGCCTGCAACTGCTCAAACGAATCCAAAGTAAACAGTTGTGACATCACGCTCATCGGAGACAATTTTTTATTTGTGTTTTTATTTTTTGATTGAGCTTGTGTACCACATGTGTGTCATACCCGTTGTTCCTAGCTATTTGTATGATTGTACTCATTTTTTGTTCATAGTTTCTCTTGCTTTGTGGGATTCTGTTTAATCTATGTAACATGTGTCTTAGTGCTGCAAGTTTCTGGCTGTGGGGGTGGTTGGATGTGGAATGTATTATTGTGTCTGTGGCTGTTGGTTTTCTAAAGAGCTCAATCAAAAAATAAAAACACAAATAAAAAACAAACACAACAGTTCCACAACACAAAAGAACTCACAAGCTGAAAACTTACAAACACACTCAACAAACACACACAATGACAACACCACACAGAAAAGAACCAGATGGTACACGATGACCTACACACATAAACTAACACACAGAGTTGCAAACATCCTAAAGAGACAGGGCTTCAAACTAGCATATAAGCCTGGGCAAACCCTTCAATCACACCTAAGCCAGCCAGCTACCAAGAGAGACAAATTCCAACAATCAGGAATATATAAAGTTGAATGTCAAAGTTGTGATGCAGTATACATAGGCATGACATGCAGGAATTTTCAAACAAGATACAAAGAACATATCAGATGTTGGAAGTATGAAACAAAACATTCCACATTTGCAGAGCATTTAAAACACTACAACCATCATCCTACAAACATGGAACAAGAAATGAAAATAATGAGAATAAGCAACCATGACAAACATCTTATACAAATGCAAGAAAACTTCCACGTCCAGAAAGCCATAGCAGAAAACAAACATGTGATAAATGAACAAACACACATCAGCACAGGCTCCCTACTACACTTAGTAAAGGAAATGATAACATAAAACAAAAAATAATAAAAAAAAAGAAAACTCTTCCCCACATCATCTGGAGACACACACACACACACACACACACACACACACACACACACAGCACAAAAAAATATATATCACACACGAAAAAAAAAAAAAAAACAACCCACCCACCCACCCACCCACACACACACACACACACACACACATACACACACACACACACACACACACACACATACACAAACGCACACACAAATTCATACATGAACACGAACAGACCACAGATACTTCAATAGTTACACTCATAAGTTTGGCAATAACATTCGATCTTTGGCAAAAACATTTGACAGTCGGCAACAGAAACCAAAACATTGCTTTAAAACAAGCGTTCAGTGCATAGTGTTGTGGAATGGGAAAAAAACCGCAAATTGGCATTCATAAGAAGAAGAACAACACCAAAAATGCAACAGGAGCGTAATATGTAGGAAATTGTCCACGCAACCTGTAAGTACAGTTCAAAACATTACTACTTAATAGGAAATACCAACCACCAGAACTGTTTATAACCTATAGGCACAATGACAAAAATGTAAATAAAATAGCTAACATATGTACATATTCCAGGCCACTGATGATGCCTTGCAGAAAATAAAGGCGAAACGCGTATGGCACTAAAATTTTGTTTTATTCAGTTGCTGTCAGACGGTCCATAAGTAAAAATTATTAATATACCGTAATATTACACGCAACTGAGGAAGACAGGACTATAAAAGTTGAAGATGACAAATGAGAATGTACGTGGTTCAGAAAAGGGCATTCCATCAGGAAATGGTGGACCATCAAAAGTTGAGGGCAATGAGCACAAAGTGGTGGGGGAGCACCACTCAATAAACGGTGATGGCTAAAAGACAGTGCCCGATACACAACCGTGCTAAAATAATCTCCTCATGGCGAGTGGGCTGAGAGGAGGTCGTCCAAGCCGCTGGGAGAGGCTTAATAACCTGGAGCTTGTTCCCATGAAGGGAGGACCAGTGATGATGCCAAAGTGACACCACCTGCTGACAGACGGCAACACAGAAATCATCAGAGGGAATGTAATAACTAGCGGGCTTAGGTATGAGGACTGCAACATTGGCAGCAGCATCAGTGGCCTCATTTCCTATCCAACCGACATGACCAGGTACCCACATAAACATCACACTGGTTCCATCAAGAGTGAGCGAGTGACAGCTTTCCTGGATCCACTGCACTAAGGGATGGACGATGAACAGCACACAGAGGCTTTCATGGGCATTGAGAGAGTTGGAGCAAACGACGCAATTGAAAAAACTGTATCACTGGATGTGCTGCAAGACCTAAAATACACGGCAAAGAGATGCCCTGTAAATACTGAGCAGTGTTCCAGAAGTCGATACTGAAAAACAACTGTGCCTGCCAATAACGGAGGCACAACCAACAGCAAAATCAGTCCAAGAGCCATCTGTGTACACAAAGGTACTATGTCGAGTTCCGTATGCAGGTCATGAAACTGAAGGCAATAGAGTGAGGCTGGAGTAGTGTCCTTAGGAAGCGAATGAAGGCCAAGGGCAATGTTGGGCCACCGCATGAAGCAAATGTGGTGAAGGGTTCACATCCATTGGGAAAGTGGCACATAGCATGAAGTTTAGCTGCCAGAACAACAGCCAAAAGTGAACTCCACAAGGTACCAGAGAAGAGGGACGTGCTCCATACTGGCAATCAAATGAGTCATCAAAGAAGGAGGTGTAGGATGGATGGCCAGACATTGCAGACAAACAGCACGTGTATCTGCTGAGGAGAAAGTTATGGCAGTAGGACACTGGTTGTTTAACACCTTCGACATACAGGCTTTCAACCGGGCTAGTGTAAAAGGCGCCAGTAGCCAAACAGATGCCATGATGATGGATAGTATTGAGACAGCATAAGGACGGATGTGCAGATGTATAAATGAAACATTGGTAATCTAGTTTCGAACGGACAAGGGACCAGTACAAATGGAGGAGGGTGCTTCGATCTATGTTCCAGTAGTGCCAATGAGAACACGTAGGACATTGAGGGACCGCATACAGCGGGCCACCAGGTAAGACAAGTGGGAGGACCAAGGAAGTTTCCTATTAAGCATGAGCCCCTGGAATAACATAGTTTCAACAAATGGAATAGCAACAGGCCCAAGATGTAAAGACAGTGGAAGAAACCAATTGTGCTGCCAGAAATTCATACAAACGATTTTGTCAGTGGAAAAGCGAAAGCATACAAACAGTTTTGTCAGTGGAAAAGTGAAAGTCATTGTCGATGCTCCAGGAGTAAAGATGATCGAGACATCGCTGAAGACGCCGCTCAATGAGACAGGTTTGTGGAGAACTGCAACAGATGGCAAAATCGCCAATGAAAAGAGAGCTGGAGAGGCCCAGCAGGAAACAGGCCATTATAGGGTTAATGGCGATAGCAAAGAGGACGACGTACGAGATGGAATCCTGAGGCACACCTTTTCAGGAATAAAGGTGTCTGACAAGGGAAAACCCATATGTACTTGGTCTTTTAACAATTCCTGAAGGAAACTGGGCTTGCAGTCACGGAAGCAAGCCCCATGTGTAGAGAGTACAGAGGATAACAGTCCCCCACAAGGTGTCACAGGCTTTCTCCAAATCGAAAAACACGGCCACAGTCTGGGAGTTCTGGAGAAAACCATTCAGGACATAGGTGGGCAAAGTGATGAGATGGTCAACGGACGTACTATAAATTCACACTGTGCAATGATTAGTAAATTGCGACGCTCCAGACACCATACCAGCACGGCATGAACCATATGTTCCATCACCTTGTAAACACAATTGGTGAAAGAAATGCGGAGGTAGCTAGATGGAGGTATTTGTCCTTAGGTATAAGTATGACAGTATCATAACGCCAGCTTCTGGGAAATGTGCCCTCTGCCCAGACGCAGTAGTACGCACAAGGAGAAAGTGCTTGCCTACAAGAGAAAGGTGCTGCAATATCTGAAGGTTAACATCATCTGCCCTGGGGCAGAGAATCGGGACGAAGTGAGAGCATGATCTAGCTCCCTCATAGTAATGGCAGCATAGAAGCACTCACTATTCTGAGAAGAGAAGGATATTGCCCGAGCTTTCTCCACTTATTTCCGATGGAGGAAGGAAGGAAAAGAGAGTGGAATTGTTAAAAGAACTAGTAAATCAAAACTAGCTGCTTTTTTGGTATCCTGAAGTACATGACGACACTGCATACAACCATTTATAATGAATGCAGTTTGAAATCGTAGGATGACAATTAAAAGCATGGAGAGCACATCTCTGCATGCAAATGGTGTCACGGCACACCTCATTCCACCATGGGACCAGAACATGGTGTGGTAAAGTGGAAGTGCGAGGAATGGAATGTTCTGCGGTGGTAAAGATAACGTTTGTAAGATATTCTACCTGGTCATTGCAACTGGGGAAATGTTGTTCATTGAGGGTTGCCAGGGAGGAGTAAAGCCTCCAGTCAGCCTCAGAAAGCCGCCATTTGGGTGTGCACATAGATGGGGTAGGAGTAAGCAGTCAGACGGCACAGGGGAAATGGTCGCTTGAGTGCATGTCAGTAAGAACAGACCACTCAAGATGATGGGCAAGCTGGGCAATGCAGAAGGAGAGATCCACGTGCGAATAGGTGTGAGTGGTGTCTGAAAGGAACATGGGTGCTCCCCTGTTAAGGCAAACAAGGTTCATGAGATTGAGGTCAGCCAAGACCCAAAGGAGATGGTGCACATTGCAGTCACCGAGCAGCAGAAAGGAGTGAGGGAGTTGCCCAATAATCTGAGGGAAGTCTGCCCTGGTGACACTGAATGAAGGGGGGATGTTAACGGTACAAAAGGAAAAAGGCAAGTGAGGAAGGAGAATGAGGACTGCAACAGCCTGGAGCCAGGTAGTCAGGGAGTTGGGTTGACTACGATCATCATCCCAGATGAGCAGCATGACTCCCCCATGAGATGGAATGCCATCCTCGGAGGTGGGGTGGGGGCGGGGGGGGGGGGGGGGGGGGGGGTGTCAAAGTGGACCCGGAAGAAATGCAGGAGCTCAAAGCGGTTGTGAGGATGTAATTTTGATTCCTGGATGCAGAGTACAAGTGGATGCTGTAATTGTAACAACAGCCGTAAGTCCTCTTTGTTAGATGAAAGGCTGAGAACATTCCATTGGAGGGGGGCCACGACAAGGAAAAAATGAAGGGGTGTCACCTCGGCGGCTGCTGAGTGCCAGCCTTCGAAGACCTGCTGCTACACGGCACAGAGGCAGGAGGATCCTGCCCCATAAGGTCTACAGAAACGTCGGCATTCTCCCTCTGTCAGCTTGTGGAGTCCAGGGCAGAAAAAAATGATGATGTGCACCGGCAACACAAAGGTCTCCTGGACAAGGACATCAAAGAGGATCTCCGAGTCGGTGAAGGAGAAGACTGTTTCCCTCTGTGTGACTTCCTGGAGCCTTCCTGGGTGGCAGGGGAAGAGACAGATGTTTGTTGGCTGGAGGGACGTATGAAGCCTTCGTGGGAATATTCCTTCTGTCCTTTCTGGCCTGCCAATTGTGTAGCAGGTGACTTTGCCCCATGAGGCGAAAGTTTGGTGTCTGGTAGCACTACTGGAGGAGGAGGTGGGGACACTAACGTGACCCTGGGCGATTCCACAATCACGGTGCTAAATTTGAGATTGCATATCTGCATGGTCACGTCCTTCGTGGGGCAAGATGTGGCAAGAACAGTACTGTAGGTGCCAGATGGTAGAACACAGGGTTTCCAACTAGCCAACAACTTGCGAGCGAGTGAGTAAGGCACTTTTCCCTTCATCTAGATCTCCTGGAAAGCCTATCGTTGCCATTGCCAATGATACAGCTGGGAGGAGACAGGACTCTCAGGTGTGGTTACCACAATGACACTGGTAGCGCATCCGGTTTGAAATGTACGGTTGTACTGTGGTAACTTCATAACCTGCTTTGATCTTTGACAGAAGAACCACTCTATCAAAAATGAGAAAAAGAGTGTGTATGGGCACTAAGGATGCCTCTATTTTTTTCATCAACCAAAGACAGCAATGACACCCTGATCAGAGAGGTACATTTAGATTTCTGCCTTGGTCAGACCATCGAGTAGTCTAGTGCAAATAACACCACGGGAAGAATTCAGTGTTCGATGAACGTCAACACGAACAGGATAGCCATGAAGGAACGTAGCTGCAAGCAGTTGTGCTTGAGAATCAGATATAAGCAAACTGCCATTACGTAAACGAGAGCAGGATTTCATGGGACCGGCAATTGCATCAACGCCTTTCTGAATAATAAATGGATTTACCGTAACAAAGGAGTGACTATCTTCAGTACACGAAACCACGAGGAACTGTGGTACAGCTAGGAGGGTCTTTGAATCGTTAGCCTAATTCTGTTATTGTTTAGTAAACATAGACTGAGAAGAAGAAGAAGAAGAAGAAGAAGAAGAAGAAGTTTAGCTCATTGTGAGAAAATCCTCCAAGACTGCCAGCGTCTCCTATGGCGTGCTCCTTCCAACTGGGGGCCCACTCAGAATGGGGCACACCCGCCTTAGGTGACTGTTCACACCTCAGGTCACACCTCCTGAACACCTGACCAAGGGGCCAATAGGCAATTTAGGAACATAGCAGCTCAGGCATTCACCCCTCCCTGGGCCTGGCCTTTACCAGGGGGTACGTACGAACACTACCTGTCAACGCAGGGCTGGAAATTACGCGTTACACAGTCATCTGTTATGTGTCAGACACACGGGCTGGCCTTCTGAACAAAAAAGAAAGGCACAAAAGACAGTGGAGAGACTGTTCTGATATCGGTGACTTAATATGCAGAACACATTACCAACAACATCCCAGACATGTTCCCCAAGGGAGGGGACAAAGAGTAGCAAGAGGACAGACATGCAGCCTGGAAGGGAAAAGATGCTGAAAAGACTGGGACCCCGTGCTTCCATGCATGAACCATCCAAAGAGCGGCAAGGCCTCTGGGAGCGCATTATCTTGTTGAAAGACAACGTCAGCAGCCAAAACACAACAGAAAAGTAACATTTGCCTTCCAAATTACTAGTTATATGAACTAGAGGAGGTTGTCGTATGCATCTACCAGAACCTCACACCATCACTCCAGGTTCTGCGCCTGTATGAGGACGACCAACGCAATCTGGTAACATGTAACCTTCTCCAAGCCTCCACATACTCAAAAATCCATTGTGATGTTCTATGCAGAACCAGGGCTCACCGGAAAAGACAACATAGTGTTATCCCTATGGCCAGTGTTAACATTGGGTGCACCACTACTGGTGCGCTTGTCTCTGCTATTGTGTCAAGGGAAGTTGGTGAGATCCTGCATGGTGATGATGATAGTCCTCTTTAACCTATGAATTCCATATTTGCATGGGATTCATTGGATCCAAACCAACACAAGTAGCAATATTGCGGAACGATAGTCTCAAAATACCACAAACCTGCCTCTGCCAAACTCCAAAATGCTGGTGGAAGTTTCTCCTCCTTTTGATCTTTTCACAATCAACCAACATTCAAAAGCCATAACTGCAGTGTAATGTTTCCTTATAAAAAGGATGTAGATGATATTATTCACATATACAATTTGTGTGGTTGCACTGAAATGCTTATCATAAGTACAGTTAGCTAGTTACATGTTACATAGATCATTTGAATGATTCTTTTATCAAAGTGACGCAGAACAAGTCAGTTTACATGACATTATGAACACATTTCAAACAATGGAAAATATAGGATGGAATGTAACAATATTATGAAAAGGAAAGTTGCTACTCACCATGTAGCGGAGATGCTAAGTCGCGGATAAGCACACCAAAAAGACTGTCACAAATAAGTAAAGCTTTCGCCCATTAAGGGCCTCCATCAGCAATAAATACACACACACACACACACACACACTCACACACCGCAGTCTCAGGCAACTGAAACCACTCATATTTCAGCATTGTTTAGTCCTATTCAACCAACAATGTCAAAAGCAATGTTTCTCTTTCCTCCCTAGCCTATCAGTTTCTAAATAAAAATTCATCCATGGAATAGAATAGGAGTTATCCAGCAAAATGATGTAAGTTAGATTTAAAGCTTGCTTTGCTTCCTGATTAGATAATGCATCAAAAATGTTTGTTCACTGCTGAAGACAGAAATTTTTTCTATGCCACTCGCAGCATTAATAATGAGTAGCAATTTTTTTCTCCAGTGTTGTGGGCATGGACATCACTGCAAGTTGTGATGGATTATTTATAATGAATCTTATTAGTGAATATACATCGGATCAATGACTGCATGCAATAACCCCCCACAGACAGCATTTGACATCACTAACAGTGCAGGGTATACAAAGCAAGTGAGGGGGAAGCAAAAAATAGTACTGTCATCATCATAATGCGGAAACAGAGTGATTTACCTGACAACCAGTGCATGACTTCTGGCTTTTTGGGCCAAGGATGGAAGCACTTCCGAAATGGCTAAGTTTGTAAACTGTTCACATGCTACTGTGGTTAAAGTATAACATGATTGGTAAAAAGGTGCAATCCAAACTGGCACCTGTATGGACCACGGGCCATATATGACGGGGCTGAATGACTGCTGCATAGATGTGTATGGGCGAATAGACATGCAACTGTTGAGCAACTGACAATCCAGATGCACCAAGGGGCTATCAATGGTGTCTCCTCAACAACAGTCTGCCAAATGTTGCTACACACGGGCCTCAGCAGCAAGTGCTTGATCCACACACCAATGCTGATTGCTGTTCATCGGCAACATAGAATGGCATTTGCACACCAATACTGCAACTGGATGCCCACTCAGTGGTGACAGGAGGTCTTTTCAGATGAATCATGTTTTACACTCCATTGCATAGATGGCTGTTGGCATGTACGGCGTGAAACATCTGAAAGCAAACACCCTGCAACAATTGTCGGAAGACTTCAGGCTGGAGGAGTGAGCGTTATGGTGAAGGGAAGTGTCTAGTCATATTCCCTGGGTGATCTTGTCATTCTAGAAGGCACAATGGATCAACACAAGCATGCATCTATCCTTGGGGACCATGTTCACCTGTATATGCAGTTTCTTTTTTCTCTAAATGATGGCATGTACCAGCACAATAAAGCAACATGTCATACAGATCACAGTGTACATGTGTGGTTCAGAGCACCAAGATGAGTTTACCATATTCCCCTGGCTTCCAACCTCCCAGGATTTAAACCCAATCAAGAATCTGTGGGACCATCTCAATCAGATTGTTTGCACCATGGATCCTCAACCAAGAAATCTAGTGCAGCTGCCCACGGCACTAGAGTCAGCAGTGCTCCACATCCCTGTGAGTAATTTTCAAAATGTCACTGACTCTCTTGCTGCAAGTCTTGCAGTGGTCCATATTGCAAAAGGTGCTAACTAAAGTTTTTGACAGGAGGTCACATTAAAGTGACTGTACAATGTATATATTGTGGTGACTCAGTTAATATGCTTGACTCCTTGAAGAGGTACATACATGACAATCATGAGTGAACTCTATACCTTATTCTTACTGCCCATTTTCATGCAATCAAAACTTCTTTTCTAACTATTGAGTTACTCCAGACAGTTATTCCATGTGACACTACTGAGTGGAAATTTGCAAAATATATCAGCAGGCCAATTCATCTGTTTTCAAGACCAGCAATTATACAAAGAGCAAAAGAAGCTGAACTCTTGGAAAGTTCAGTAATTTGCTTCAGCCAGTTCAAGTTTCCAACAACGCAAACACCCAAAAAATTGGAGCATTCTACCCTAATCACAGAGGTCAACAACAACATATTTTAATGTGTTTGGAAAAATTCCTTGTACCAATGATGCATTACACATACTACTAAGGATGTAACGTAGTAAGTTAGAAAAACTTTCCAGAACTCTGTCAACACTTTATGAGCTTTTGTGTTTCTTACAATTTTTATAAGTCTATAATTTCAGTGAAGGACACTGGTGTTACTTCTAGTTCCTTAAAGTTTTTAGGAGCAACTGGTAATATATTCTCTTGCTTCTTCAATTGAAACATTTATCCTGTATTTACTGCTCCATTTAGAAAGTGATTTTTAACAGTACTCACAACTTGTGGATTATCAGTGAAAACATAGTCATTTAGTTCAACTGTAATTGTGTCTTGTCACTGTCCTGTCTCCAATTTGACAATGTCCCACATAGTTTAAATCCAATTATCTGCATCATTAATCTCTGACAGGGTACACAGATTTCTGAAAATTTTAATGACTTTCATTAAAATACTACAATATATTTGTAGTAGGCAAGTATAGTAGTATCTTGACTTATTCTGGCTTTTATATCAATTTCCCTCTTCGTCCTACATGAGATTTTACTTCACTCAGATATCCATGGCTTACCTTTTTTTTCCAGTATCAAAGGCAGCATGAATATGATGCTCCAGTGTCTCCACATCTGGAATGGGCTCTGCATTTAAATTACTTTCAAGAAGGCCCCATAACCAGAATTCGAGCGAGTTGAGTTCTGGTGAATGAGTAGGCTGCGCAACTGGACCCCATCGTCTGGCCCATCGACCAGGGAAGACACGATTGAGATGTGTCCAGACATCATAAACAGTGAAGTGGACCGGAGCACTATCATGAGGCAGCCACATAACCCTTCAAATAATCAATGGCACTTCTTCCAGCAAGGCAGGCGAAGTCAACTGCAAGAAACACTGATAGTTCCGGCCTGTTAGGCGATGTGGAAGGAAGACTAGTCCCGACATATGGTTGCCAATTACCCCAGTCAATGCATTACAGCTGCTTTGGTGTTGATGATTTGCTGTCACCATACCATGGAGGTTACGCACTCTATCCCACAGTTGACTGTTATGAAAATTGAAGATATGGATCTGCATAAAGGTGGCCTCAGCTGTGAATAAAATGGATGACACAAATCCCGGAATTGTTGTTGTCTGGTGAAAAAATCAGTGACAAAACTGCTCCCGATGTGGAAAATGTGTCCCTAGTAAGCCTCGAACACACTGTAAGTGATAAGGGTAGTAACAGTTGTCATGGAGAATGTTCCATGCGGTCATCTGGCTTACACTGTACTGGCAGACCAACTGCCTGGTACTGACATGCCGTTGCCTTCCACAGAGTTAATCACATTTTCCTCCAAATCTGGTGTCCGAACATTTCAGGTACATTTCCAGCTTCTTGAAACGACCCTGTCTCAGACAAACGGCAAAATGCTGTGTTTGTTGTCAGTGGGGACAGGTCTCCTGATATAACTTTGCTGCATGCCACCTACTGCCATTTGTCTTTCAGTAACCAAACACCATGTCAGCAAGGTCTCGATTCGAATACGGAACCATTGTGTACAAATCCACTGCAAGCTGAGTCAGCAAGAGAAGTGAATTGGGCACAACAGTGCCAATTACTATGGCAGCAGAGGGTGCCAGGGCGTGATGTATGAGGAACAATACCACCCTCTAGGAAGAAACCATATGTACTGTAACTGTGGCTGTATAGTACAGCGCATTAGACCACAGTCTCCATAACAAAGTATGACTGAATAAATGACCTCTAGTGTGGAAACCATGCATTTCCAGACATAAGTTCATTAGACCTTTTTGGATCTCTATCCTCTCATCGATCAATCCCTGGAGTTTGTATGCCATGGAAAAAATCACCCAGTTTGTTGCACACACGTTAACTGACTACTGAAATTAGACTGAAACATCAAAATAACGATTCTGTTCCATCTTTCCTGTCTGTATCCTTTAAGAACTCTACACCAAAATCTCCACATGCTACAAGGGCATGCTGAATAGCAATTCCTCCAAATTTTTGAAGTGAAAACTCTTAGCTTTTAAATAAAACAAACATTATTAACAATGTACATCTGTACTCCGCATGTCTACATATTTGCAGCCCTCTGCCACTGGAAGGCTCAGAATTGTCATTGTGAAGTTGGTTCACTTTATTTCTTCGTTTGTTGTCATCGGTGTCTACTGTGTTGCTATACTGGCTGAAAAATGGGGGGCTGAAGTCAAACATGGACTACTTTACATGATGTAGCCGATAGGTGCACATTTGCGTTTCACAGTTGTTTACTTTCACTGCTCACAACCCCCCTTATACACATTTAATATGGCCAGCGCACTACTGTTTAACTTTCGATAAGCCTCATTAATAGTTTTCAGGTGGACACCCACATACTGTTACAATAGTTTACTATTGAACATCTACAAGCAGTAAAAACCTAACCACATAGTTCACAGTTCTTAAAGAATAAAAAGGTACATATGGAACAGACACCATCATTGTTTTAACACACGGCCTAATTGTGTTACACTTATTTCGTGGATGCATTGTTGTTGATCTAACCAATACAGGTTCCTCATCTGAAACTCGGCTGTGGACTGACTGTCTCGAGACCAAAAATCGGGCCCTTATATATCCTCACAATAATAGGTGCTGAAACTACACATTGTTTGAAGTTAAATTTACAGAAATTACAATTAAGACTTAATTCATTCGATTAACTGAATACATCAAAAAATTGGTTCTTTTAACTGTTTCTTCTGACAAAACTGTTAATTACTTTGGAAAAGCTGGCTTTGCTAACATGTTTTCGAATAGAGCCAAACAGATCCTTGCAGAATACTATTAGTTGTTCCTCCAAATGTTTATTATAGAATATATATTTGTTTATAAGTAAACAATATAATTTAAGTTGCGAAACAATTACTGATTTTGCCCCATAACAAAAGATACTAACTAGGCGTAGTGAAAATAAATTAGAAAATCAATTACATACATAAAACTAAGCACAAAATTAGATCTGGTGTTATATTCTTTAAAACTGAGGGCCAACCTTTCTCATTTAGGAAAATGTAGATTATACTCACATATGTCAATGGTAATTAATTCAAAAACGAAAAAATTAATTTTAAGGAGGCAGATGGCAAAACAAGAGAGGAAGTAAAAATATCCCAGCTTGCTTCGTCACATCACGTGTCACATAAAGTAATTCTGTCAGTGCATGACAAACAGCATACCGTAATCGAATTTCAAATTCAAAGATTTCATGCACTCATAGAGCACCCCCTCCTTCAGCATGACAATGCCAGGTCACACAAGTGCTGTGATATCAGCAGCAGTCCAATGGCTTGGTTCACTGTCATCATCTTTATTGAAACAGTCCCATCTTGGCCCTATCCGATTCTCATGTTTCCAAACCTTAAAAAACACCTTCAAGGACTTCGTTTTGATAGTGAAGCAATGGTGCAAGCAGAGGTGACACTGTGGCTCTGTCAATAAAGTCAAACATCACTATCAACACAATGGTCTCTTGTTCGGAGAAATATTTTTTGTCACCAAATTGACTAGGTTCAAAATGGTTCAGATGGCTCTGAGCACTATGGGATTTAACATCTTAGGTCATCAGTCCCCTAGAACTTAGAACTACTTAAACCTAACTAACCTAAGGACATCACACACATTCATGCCCGAGGCAGGATTCGAACCTGCGACCGTAGCAGTCCCACAGTTCCAGACTGCAGCACCTAGAACCGCACGACCACCGCGGCCGGCTAATTGACTAGGTTGAGAAATAAATATGTAGACATAAAAACAAGGATGTGGAATGTTAGTAAAGTTTGTTTCTTTTAAAAAGCTTTAAGGATTTTCACATGAAAAATTTGGATGCGTTGCTTTTCATCACGACCCTCATATTATGTGTTTCTTCTTGACTGACAGCTAACTCAATAATGCATCTAAATTCCTCATAGATAGCTGACACTTTTCTACATGGAATCTGTACACAGCTACAATTACCAGAGAAGTATTCTGCAGCAATGACTCACAAGCACATGCTTCTGAGTTCTGATTTTCAGAAAAAGTATTTGTTTCAATATTTCTGACTTTGTTTTCAACTTTTACAATTGCTGCACCTCCTCCTTTTTCCACATTAACTGTACATGAAAATGATGCTAGTCTTAAAAGTGGCCACTCACAAAAAAGACAGATCACTGAACTGTTGATAGACACACACAGAAGAAGGACAACTTGCTAGCGTTTGGACTTATCCTTTGACGAGCTAGAGTACACAAACACACTCACGTTCCCTTTCACACATGCATACATCTGCCTATGACCCTACATGGTGCTGGATAGAATGACAGTGTCAATGTTATTTTGCATAAAGTGGGCTGGTTTTGGTGTGGGCAGTGCCGCCTGGGGTGGGCACAGGTAGGGGGAGGCGGGGAAAGGGATTGGTGGTGGGTGGCTAGCAGTTCACAGAGAGACCAGTTGGCTATTTGCCGGCTAGGAGTGTGGGAGGAGTGGGGGGGGGGGGGGGGGGGAGGAATAGTTGTAATGACCAGTGGGAAGCAGCACACACTGAAGGTAATATGAGCACATGAACTGGGAGGGTGTGGCAGGTGGGAGGAAGGCAAAACTGATGGGTGGAGGGTGCGGAGACAGTGGGTTACTGGAGATTGAGGCCAGGACAATTACAGGAGCAGAGGATATGTTGTAAGTATAATTCCCACCTGCACCGTTCAGAGAAGTTGGTGACGAAAAGAAGGATCTGGATGGCTCAGATTGTGAAGCAGCCATTGAAATTGTATGTTGTGCTCAGCTTCATGTTGTGCCATCAAGTTGTCAGCTTTCATAACTGTTTCATGGTGGCCTTTCATCTTTGTGGACAGTTGACCGATAGTCATTCCAACAAAAAAGACTGTGCTGTGTTTGCAGCAGAGTTGGTATATGATACGGGTGCTTTCACAGGTGGCCCAACCTCTGATGGGACAGGATAAGCCAGTGATAGGACTGGAGTAGGAGGTGCTGGGCGGGTGGATTGGGCACCTTGGTCTGCCACAGAGATACGTTCCTTGTAGCTAGGAGTTGGGAGTGGGAGTGCCATAGTGACGGACTAGGTTGAAAAGGTTGGATGAGCGATGGAACACCACATTAGGAGGGGTGGGAAGGATCTTGGTTAGGACGTCCCTTATTTCAAAGTACAATGGGAGATAATCAAAGCCATGGCAAAGGATATGGTTCAGATGTTGCACTCCAGGGCGTGACAAGGGGCACTTCTTTGTAGTTGATTCTACGGGGTGGTGGGAGGATTGGAATGTGCTTGTGAGTGGGGATATGGCACAGGAAATCTGTTAGTGGACAAGATTTGAGGTGTATTGCCTTTCTGTGAAGGTGTTTGTGAAGCCTCTATCATAGTGGGCAAGGGAACTCTTGTCACTACAGATATGTCATCCACCAGGACGACTGGCCACCACCAAACTGTTGGTGAGAATAAAGTTGACCAGCTCATGGCACAACATGCAGCTGAGCCGAACATGCTCAATTTCAATGGCTGCTTCACAACCACACCATCTGGATTCTTCCCTCCACCACCAGCTTCTCTTAACTACACAGATGGGATTATCCTTACCACCCATCCTCTGCTCCTATAATAGTCCTGGCCTCAGTTTCAGGTAATCCACTACCCCCACACTGTCCACCAAAGTTTCCCATTCCTCCCTCTTGTCACTCCCTCCCAATTTATGTCCCCACATCACCTTCAATGTTTGTCATTTCCCACTAGCCGCTACTACCATGCCTGCCACCCCTCCCTCTCGCATTCCTAGTTAGCAAACCAGTCTCCCTCCAAGGCACTAGCCACCCACCCCCGTCCTTCTGCCTGCCTGCCTCCCTCTACCCACCACATCTGACACTACGTCCACAATAACCAGCCCACCTGCCACAAAATAGCACTGATACTGTCAGTCTAGCTGACACCATGGGGTATAGGTGTGTGTGTGTAGCAAGTTTTCCTTCTTTTGTTTGAGCCTATTGACAACACTTCTGCCTTGCGATAAGTGGTCTCATTTAATCCCAAATTATTTATATTCTAGAAGAACTTTCCTTCAACAATGAGCTAGTCTGTACTCTCTGGTATTTAACTTCTCTGTCCCTGTGGTTATATTGTTCAGAAAGGCACAGAGCATCTATCATTTCAAATTTTCCACTTCTTCTAGGCATATAAAAGCTCATCTATCTTGTTTTTCAACCCTCTAGTCTTCTAATGAAACAAATTAATTTTATTTTCCTGGAAACTGTTGCATATATTAAGCCCTGTTGTGCTCTAATTTGTTTCAATACTGTCTGTCTATAACCTGAATCTAACCCACAAAATGTGCCTCTCTGACTCCAATAATTACAGTGATCTTATGTTGTGTTCCTGTGGCCTCCTTACACTATCTGCAGGATGCTAAGCTAATCTGTCCAACCCCTTCCCATTCAGGTGCATGCCATGATTTTTGTATCCCCATCTCCCAACAGCAGCAACAGGCATGACACAGATATGACATTGTTTCAGTCAAAAGATTGGTAGGTTGGTTGGTTTGGAGTATAAACGGACCAAATTACAGGGTCATCAGTCTCTTTTGCCTCATGCAAACAAGTCTCAAGGTAAAACAACTCCCAAAATTAGTTCGGGAAAGTAAAAGGGCATAAAACTGACAGGGAACCATACCGAAAGAGAAAATGAAAGAAGCAAACAAAAAAGGGGGAAAACGTACACCACAAGGAAAAGTAGAGGAAAGTATTAAAATCATAGAGCAGATGGACTGTGCTGGCTGATCACAAGAATGAAAAATGATGAGCCAGCCACTATGCAACACACTCAAATGTCTAGCCTAAAAGAAAAGGTGAGATGAACACACACAGGGAAAAAACACGAACACCAAGGCACACAAATCCAAAGAAAGAGTGACGAAGAGGTAAAATGGAGGGAGGGTGGAGGCCTTGGAGAGAAGGCCTGCTTCCCACCCTTAGATTGCATGATAAAAGCCCCCCCTCCCCCTCCCCCCATGAATAAAACATAAAACTATATCACCAGTTGAGGCACTGTCGCCCAACACCATAGGTAAGATGCTTAGAAGTTTAGAAGTCCACCGCAGAGCAGCTAAAATTTGGCAGTCCAACAACTTGTTGACGTCTTATGGGAGCCACAGCAACACCGAGGTTGGTCCTCACGATGGAGGTGCTGACCATGTGTTAGCCACATGTGGCCAATGTGGAGCCGGCAAAGGACAACAGAGTCCCTGCAAGCGGCTTGCATGGTTGACTGCCACACATTTGTTGTCTCCTAGATAACACTGAGTTTATCTGGTGTACTGAGGTTGCGCCATTCAGTATCCCAGGTCGTGAAAATTTTGCAGTGGATGACCAATCGCAAATCAGTCTCTGACAGGTCAATCTCCTTTGGTTTACTGGTAGTCAAGCAGTCAGGAATTTCACTGCCTGGTATCTCGACATATCCTGGGGTCCAAATGAAGGTCACTGAACGTCTACTGTTGCTGATGGCATAACAGACTCCTGGATAGTCATTACCAAAGGATGGCGGGGGAAACACTGGTTGAGAGCTTGTAGGCTGCTTAAGAAGTCACTAAAGATGGTAAAGGACTCACCGGTGCAGGAGCAGATGTGCAAAAGAGCGCAATAGATGGCTACCAACCCCACAGTGAAAACACTGCAGCCATCCAGCAAGGAGCACTGTTCAGTACGTCCAACGTGAATGCAAGAGAAGCCAATGAGACTGTCGACCACTGACCCATCACTGTACACTATTTCTGAGCCGGGTCATTCCATATCAAATCACCCAATAAAAAATAAATTTTACACCCACCTCCTTAGATTTTCATGAAATTTGGCTCAAATGGTTCTAATACCATCCTGACAACATCTGCAATTTTTTTGGTGTATCTCTTACAGTTTTTTTTATAAATTTTTAATGTTTTTATGTTTTGCGTTTTCTGAACCTTCGGAAATGGTCAGTTTAATTTGTATTCAAAACTTTAAATTTGCTTATCTTAAAAACTCTTTTAGACAACATCATGAATTTTTGCAGCAAGTTTATTTATTATACATATTTGAAGATAAAAATGATGCTATTAAAATATATTAATATTTTCTATGAAAAAAAAATATATATGTATTTTTTTTCTTTTTTTTTTAACGGATGTTTTGTTTTATAAGAATTGCAATATCTCGAGTCTCAGACCTGATAGAATGCTCAAATTTGTTTTAATTTACTCTTAAACATATAGGCTACTTGATAAAACAAAAATAATTGTGGCTTTTTAACATGTTTATTAATTATAGTAGATTACATTAGAATTATGTACAAAGATAGTTTACTTACGGCACTTATGTATAACCCAACTGATTGCTTGAAACATTGAATTTTTTGAGTAATTTTGTCTTTTTAATAAACATTAATGCTGATTCAAACTGTTTTTCCACTTCATCCAAGAGCTTTCAGTTCTTTTGATACAGTCTTTTTTGAAGTAATACATTCTCCCAGTGCTGCTTGATTGAGGTACGTCTACTACACAGACTATGTGCTCCAAAGGCACTATGCAGGAATCTTCTCTTTCAGGCCAATAAAATGATGCAGCGGGTCCTGAAGGATGTAGAAATAGAATTTCTGCATCTTCTTCATCATTGAATATTGTTTTTACCAGTCCAAAGTACCAGTTACCATCATAATTTGCAGGCACATAGCAATTTATGGATGGTTCAACACGAACCCAATCAGAAGAAGAATGGAAAGAAAAGACTAAGGAGGGTTTTACACTATCTGTAGTCCTTCTAATTTCAAGGTTGTTTGTTGGAAGTGGTTTGAAGTTATGAAAACTTCTAGTTCCAGGAATGGTTCGGGTTGCTGAAAAACGTTTTTCTAGTTTTAACCGTAGCAAATCAGCTTCTTTTTTGTCAATAAAGTGAAAATGAATGTTTTGAATATTTTTTTCACAAAACTTATACACATCGATTGCTGTCATTATTTGTTCTTTGTCTGAAAGCTGTAGACTGGCTTTCCTTAAAATTCTTTTAATAGTTCCTCCTAGGCCATCACAAATTGACTTCCCATGACTTGTTGCAAAAAAAGTGTGTTGGGCCTTCAAATTAAAGTCTCTCAAGTGTTCAGTCAAATTTTTAAAACTGTTTCTATTTTTGTACTGCCCAGCACAACCATCTGTAAAGTAGTGAACTGAGTCAATGTCAGTATGATGTAATGACAGCCACGTTGTAATTTCTTTTTGTACAAAGTTAACAAAACCAGTGTCATGTTCTTGGTCATCACTAATAAAACAGTGGTTGGAAACAAAAACATTGTTTTCCTCATTTCTTAGAAAAACTCCAACTGGGTGTAGAGTATAACCACCTCTATTCCAGTGGTAACTTTGGATCTCATTTTGTATAACAAAGGAATAATTTTCACTGAAATCCATCACAATAATTGCTGTTTTGGGCGGTGGGTCTTCTTTCAATCTTTTAAAGGCTGCTGATTGGGATTTTGCTATAAACGAGTGTGGGGTGAGCTTTTCCAATGACCTAACCAATAAAGAAATGTAGTCTTCAACACTGATAGACTGTTTGATCATTTCTGCCCTGTCTGTGTTAACCCACTGACTGATTACAATTTCTTCTTCTAAATCATAATCTTCACTTAGTTTTTCAGTTAAGCACTCTGTTAGTGCAGTATTTGCAGGACAGCTGTTGCAATGATGTAGCATGCAGTTTTGGTTTTCTGTGTTGCACACAAGCATCTTAATTAGGTCTTTATAAGATTCTTCAATTTTCACAGCATCCAGTAATAGTTTAACATTCTGGTGGATACTGCATACACATACAGTGTGTGTGCCTGCAGCACCAGCAAGGATACACCATTTAGGTCTCAAGAAACAAAATTTTGAAAATCCTACTTTTACCTCGGGATTCTACCATTTGAAAGAATAATAGAGTTCTATCAAGTTACACAAAATGAGTCTTTTTTGCATGTACACATTTTTTTGAACACACACTTTGTCTTTTGTTCCAGGTAGCACTCTGGAACTTTCATCCTTTTCATAAAAATCTGTTACAAGTCTTACTGTATTTTCAGAAAGAGTTTTACCTTTTTTTGGACCAGGAGTTTCCAAAATACCCTTTTCAGATTTTAGCTTTCTAGCTTGTGGCACCATGTACTCACTTACATTAAATTCTTTCATCACTTTATTTCGAGTCCAAGAATCTGGAGCCAAGGTCAGAATCTGGATTTTTCTAGACCTCCCAACAGATGAAATCTTCTCTTTCATAAGAGAAATCATTACATCAAAATCCTTTGCTTTCTCAACCACACTTTTAGCTTCTTCGTCATCATCAGAACTTGGTGCATCATATTTTAATGCTTTTGAAACCGCCTTTTTTGCAGTCTTTTGAATACTGCTAACCTTCCTTTTAAAATAAGACCCTTTACTTTGTTCTGATAAGCCATGAAGCTTTATTGGTGTTAAACCTAAATGATCAAGAGCAATGTTTGTTCGTACGAGGGATTCATTTCTGGATTCCAATGATTCTAATTCAACCATGACTTCATCATCTGTTTCACTTTCATTGACTTCAACTCTTAATTTTTCCTCACAAAAGTTACAGCATGTTGAGCAAAGCTTTTGTCCAGGTTTTATGCTAATATTTTTTGTCAGTAATTGTTTAGAAAGATCCAAGCCTACACTTCTCAACGATTTTTTGATGGGCTTTTTGTGTTTTTTTAGCGGGTCTACACATGTTGTTTGATACTTTTCAAAAACATTTAAAAAGTAGTAGCTGTGGTGTGAACATATATTCTTAAATTCACACAGATTAATTCCAGATCGTAAGTGGATCAAATCTTTTTCTTCCTCACTCAATTCTGATACCGGTTGTAACTTTTTTGAAGGTGTGTAGGTTGTTTGGAAACAGTCAGATTTTTAAAATAACCCTACACTTCAGGTTTGAATATCTGACATACTGATTTCACTTTTGGTCTGATTACTGTTCTGGTTACTTTTGTAGGACATTGGAAAAGAATCTCTGTAAACTAAGCAACAGTACTTACTGAGAGTTCGAATAAACTTAATAAAATACCATCCAAGCACTATTTAACACTGTAATAATTTTTTACTTCAAAACACAGGAGTAACAATACAAAATCCAAGTGTACATTGTTACTCCAAGAAGACAAAAACTAATTTTCGGTGTCTAAGTCACTTGGCATTTTTTATTTTTAAAATATAATTAATATTATTTTAAAAATTAGATAACTATTAAACAGGTTAAAAAGCCAACATAATTTTTCTTTTATCTAATAGCCTACACAATTAAGAGTATTTTAAAACAAATTTGAGCTTTCTATCAGGTCTGAGACTCTAGATATTGCAGTTTTTGTAAAACTAAACATCCGTTAGCTAAAAAAAAAAAAAAAAAAAAAAAAACTTATAAATTTTTTTCATTTGGAAGAATTTAATATATCTTTATGGTAATTTTTTTTAACATTTAGATATAATACACAAACTTATTCCAAAATTTCATACTGATATCTTGAGTATTCTTTAATATACAAATTTTTTTAGTTGTGAGGACACGTTTAAGTTACAATTTCCGACTGCTGAAACAAAGCCAAATCTAAAAACTTTAAAAATTTATATAAAAAAAAAAAAACTATAAGAGATAGAGCAAAAAAATTTTACAAGTGCTTTCAGGATGATAAAAGAAGTAATCGTACCGAGTTTCATCAAAATCTGACATGGTTGGTGTCAAGGCCTGGGTGACTTGACGTGGAATGACCCAGCCCTGGAACTTGCTGAGAAGAGAGAAAAATTGCTGGTGGAGGGCCTAAGGTGGATCTGAGCCTTTTGGATCCTGCGATAGGTCTAGACGAAGCTGTGGTCAAGGCGGGTGCCATGAAGGTGCATGTAAGCGGTTTCGCAGGAAAGGTGGTAGAGGGAAGGCGTCAAGTTCAGTAACAAGCACGCAGACACGAACGGCAAGGGGATTCCCAGTTCTGGGCTGCTGTTGCAAGAGATGGATCACCATGTTAGGGAAAAGAAGATGGTAATTTGGATGGCGAGGCGAACTATGAATGCGCATGGTATAACTTGCAAGCAGTAGTTGCTGTGTCTGCTGGATCCTATCCACCACTGTGGGGTTCAGCTCGCGACAGGTGCTTTCCGATCAAGCACAGTGAACAGCCTCCTTGTGGAAGCTGGCATTCCTCCACTGTGGCTCCGGCAGCAATTACTGCTTGCAATTTATACTGCTCACATTCATAGTTCATCTTGCCATCCAAAGTACAATCTCCTTTTCCCTAACATGGCGATCCATCTCCTGCAACAGCAGGAATACAAAAATCATGCGTATATAGGAGGTGGGATACTGAGGACCCTACTGCTAGTGCGAAACCGTTGACGGCAATTAAAAAAGAGTGAGACAGGACAGAGCCCTGTGGGACCCAATTTTCTTTTATATGGAGTGCACTGTGGGAGGCACCAACATGAACTTTCAGTCAAAAGAAATAACTCCTACATCCTCAAGATCACCTTTAAGACTATAGCCTTAGTTGTTGGCCATGTTGTTTCCTGCTCCTCTAACTAGAAGTACCTGATCCTCTCCATCAAAATCTCTATGCAAAGCCTCTATGTTCTTTGTCACCTGGCTAAGCTTGGCAGTACATTTCATGATGCTTGAGACCTGGTATTTTACACCTAGCTTTTCCCATAGCACTTGGTCCACATCCCTCCTGTGACTGGTACCTAACAGCAGGACTCCTTTCCTTCGATTCGACTTCTCTACCGACCTTGCCTTAAAGTAGTTTTTATGAGTCTGCTGCACCCTGTTTGCTCAAGAAATGGTTCAGGCTCTTCTATTTCAGATAACAGGTCAGACTGACTGAATAACTGAATCTGAAATGTGAGGTTTCTCTTTTTACCTATTATTTGACACCTTCTCCCAGCTTCCATTGTCTCTTTCCCTCTTCAACCTATCTAATTCAAAGCACATCATTTATAATTTTGCCCCTGTTCACACAATTTTCTTGCCTTGACTACGTAATCTACAACTCCATGGGAGAACCTCATCTGACATTACTAGCTTCCCTGCTACAATCACCCAAGCAAAACAGTCCTGACATGATTTTCCATACTAACTAACAGATACCCACATACACATTTGTCATACATTACATCTCTTTTACAATAAAGCACTAGCACACACATAAACAGTGATGAAATTATAATTAATGAAAGCTTATCTTTCAGAGAGTTGTGCATTTAACTTCTGGGTGGCAGTTGGATGTAGATTTAAAAACACGAGAATGTAAACAACACGCAGATGTCTGCTGAACATAAGTTTCCAGGTAGCAGAAGGTATGAAGTGAATGAAAAGCAAAAAGCAAGATTTTTGTAACAACAATCATTCACAAATAGTATCAGGAAATTATGTAAAACACTACAATGGTTCCATACAACACATGATGACTAGAAGGCAAGGAAATTTTAACACTACAATGTAAACACATCGCAGACAAGCACAACACAACCTCTTTAATAACAATATTAAACACGCACTATCCAGAAATTATGACAAGTACGGCAATTTATCCAAAACAGCACATAACAATCCGCAACTGCTGGTGTTTGTGCCAGTATGTTGTATATACTTGCTAGTAATTTGGCATTTGTTGCATGCTGTCTTTGTGTTACTACAATTTTAATGGAGAGCAGCATATTACATAGGTGTGACACCCTCATATAACTGCATTATACCCAAATAAATGGGTTGCGTGACATATATTAGCTATACAGGAAGTGGGCTGTAACTGTTAGAAATAAATATATAAAACAACCCACATCATTAGTATCTCTCCCGATAAGTCGAGCTTTTCTGAGCAGCACAAATGGAAGTTCTCTCTGCCACACAGCTGTGGTTCCCAAAACTCCTAGTCATGATTTCTGCTATTCTCTGCTAATAATGTACTTGTAACTCCTCCCCTCTGCTGTTTGAAAATTATCCCTCCCTTTCTTCTTTTTCTCAGACCATGTGTACTTGTAACTCCTCCCCCTCTCTGTTTGAAAATTATCCCTCCCTTTCTTCTTTTTCTCAGACCATGACTGGACAACCAGACTTAGGTGAGGAATCTACGCATTTCATACAGTCCCCTACATATCCTTCTGTACGGACCACTAAGGTAAGATTAGAGTAATGACAAGGCATTTAGGCAGTCATTCTTCCTGCACTGTTTATGTGGAAGGAATGGGAAGTGACCCTACAGTACCTTCTGTCATACAATTCATAGTGGCATGCAAAGTCCACATCCAGATGTAAAAATGCACTTCACAGTGATTTGCAGGATATGGATTTAGATGTAGACGACAACCCCAAGCTTTACTCTGGTGCATTTCTGCTTCAGTCTACCTCATTCGTATCTTCCTTTCCTGATCTCTTCCTCTTACTCTGGATTCCCCACCCTGTCACTCTAATACTTTCTAACAACTATTCATAAAACATACATGATCTACAATTCTATTGTAAATAAGCCTTTCAAGAAATTGAAAATTACTCGTCACCAATGAAATGGTATGACATTGGGAAAGTCTTATGAAATTCAAGATGGTGGAATTAATTACGTTATGATGGAAGATGAGTACAAGAAGGGCTTCACCAGACAAAACTTCGAAAGTGAGAAGCTGTACAGCCTTAAACCACCCACATAGAGCTTTGCTAATTGCTCTCTGTTTCCATGTCTTGACACAAAATATGCAGTCTGATTTATTCTATCCCACGTAATTATTTGTATAAGATTAATGACATCATTTATTTTAATCTGATACAACGCTGGTAACAAATTGCCACTAAAGAACTCCATCCCTGCTCGCCTTAAAATCATGCCATTGAGACATACTTTTACATTATTACACTACCTCTGTTTACACATCTTCGTCTCAAAAATGCCACAACCATGGTTACTTGTTGCTCAGAATTATTATTTACAGCAATCAATTTCGTGTTGGTGTGGGGGATCCTGAGTAAGAAGGCATAATATTAGATGACTGTATTCAATAGTGAATACATGTAGTGACTTATAATGTTATTTATGCAAAAATTGACAATATTGTTCAATACTCTGCATATAGATATGATCATAACATACTTACATCCCAGATATTTTAAAACGAGTTTTGATATACGGTACTCTATTGCTGAAATTGCAACCGTGAATTTTTGGATAAATAGTTTTAATTCAGGAACGATAATGTCTTTCAAAAACGCTTTACGAATGTGAACGCCAGGCACAAAAAGGTAATGAAACGGTACCGGCACTATTTTACTGTTAGGAAAAAGAGATTCATAACTTTGCTAATTAAGTGTTTTGGCCAAAAGTCTTGTGATTAAGTTTGAACTATACTCAGAATACTACACACAATTAAGGAAATCTGCATTCACTTCTAGAACTTGTCACGCAAAAGTGCAGAAATGGGCAGTTTTGTTCCAACACTTATTTTCGTCTGTATCACAATTAGTTGACTTTTGACGTCTTTGGACTTGTTAGGTCTGTAAAGTAACGAAAAATAATCATACTTTCACATAAGTGTAGGTTATACATGAATGAAACTGACGTGAATCTGCAGTGAAACAACGGGATATAGAAAACTCATACTTGAATCACGTAATAAAATAATAAGAGAGAGAGAAGGAGAGGAAAGGTACTTTTCAACAAATTAACAGTCTCGAATATTTTCTGGTTATTGTATTTGGTATTACACTCTTAAAAACTTTGTCGCTATTGTAGTTCGTATAAAAATAATAAAACACCTCCGTTTCCTCTAGAGAATTTGGAGACCGCACGATGACTCTCTCTTCAGGGCCTAAACCTGCGATTCGCCTCTGTGCCTATTCTAACTGTTAAATTATACACAGTCAATCGAACAATGGCTTCAATTAAATATAGTATATATCTTAAATGCAAATTATTATTTCTAGGATCTGTGGTTAATGCTTACCTCATGCTTACCACATCACGATAACAAATCGTTGAAATACAACACCCATTCACAACAACCTAAAGAATATGTGATTGTTGTAAGTAACAGATCGATTTGCGATGAGTCGACTGGACAATAAAACCATATCCGTACCGGTGCCGGTAACTAATATTATTGGTTACTCTTTCCACTTAGTTCTTGTCCGGAAGCTTCATATTTCACAATGGCGTGTGTACTGGGCGACATTTGCTAATGAAATAGCGTTTTTCGTAATAAACAAGTAGGACTACGGTAAATAAAGGGATTTATTTTTGTGATCTGGAAAGGTCACATAGTCTCAATCGTAGGTAGAGAAGGCGATAGACTTCGATTCATTGGAAGGATACCCTACAGGTACTGGGAACATGCAGTCAGTTTGCAAAGGAGGTTGCTCACAAAACACTTGTGTGACCCATTCTGAAATGCTGCTAAAGTATAGGTTCAGCCCCGAATCTAAGATATTTCCGAACAGAGGCAAAAACTTGTTAGTGGCGCTTCGAGGAAATACAAGACGTTTTATTTGGTCTTAAGTGTGAAAAAGTGCAGTGCCACGCTTCTTCACACAGCATTCTTCTATCGCACGTCACTGTACTTCGTTCAGTAAAATTCATACGTTTTGTAATGCACGCGTTCAAACCTGTATTCAGGGCCCAACAACATGCCGATTGAGCCGCGTAGGATTGGCATCATGTTCTCTTCACAGATGAGTGTCGCATATGCCTTCAACCAGACAATCGTCGGAGATGTGTTTGAAGGAAACCCCATCAGGCTGAACGCCTGAGAAACACTGTCCAGCGAGTACAGCAAGGTGGAGGTTCCCTGATGTTTTGGGGTGTCACTATGTGGGGCCGACGCATGCCACTGGTGGTCATGGAAGGCGTCGCAACGGCTGTACAATACGTGAATGCCATCCTCCGACCGACAGTGCAACCATATCGGCAGCATACTGGCGAGGCATTCACGGACGACAATTCGCGCCCCCATTGAGCACATCTTGTTAACGACTTCCTTCAGGATGATGACATCGCTCGACTAAAGAGGCCAGCATGTTCTCCAGGCATGAATCCCGTCGAACATGCCTGGGATGGATTGAAAAGGGCTGTTTATGGGCGACGTGACCCACAAACCACTGTGAGGGATCTACGCCGAATCGCTGTTGAGGAGTGGGACAATCTGGACCCTTGATGAACTTGTGGATAGTATGCCACGACAAATACAGGCATGCATCAATGCAAGGGGACATGCTACTGGGTATTAGAGGTATCTGTGAGTACAGCAATCTGGACCCCCCACCTCTGAAGGTCTCTCTGTAGCGTGGTTCAACATGCAATGTGTGGTTTTCATGAGCAATAAGAAGGGTGGAAGTGATGTTTGTGTTGATCTCTATTTCCTGTACAGGTTCCGGAACTGTCGGAACAGAGGTGATGCAATACTTTTTTTGATGTGTGTAATCTGTGTGATGTTCCCATTTCTTTTCCTTCCTCATTCTAACAAGCAGTCTTGTCATCACTAACTCTGTAACTATCCCTGCCATTGTCAAAACTTATTCTCCAGCTAACTTCATTAAACCAGCCAGAATCACAGTTTAGATACATCTCGCTTTATTCTCCAGTTAGGCGATATTACATATTGTACAATGCGTTTCCTGCGCTATTCCGAGAACAGTACTTAAGCGGCTGCTAACTGTGGATTGTACAACTGGCCCTTAGTGTAGCTATCTGGCAAAAATTTTCTGCTGAAATTTCATTTTCTTGAATACACCGAGAAGATAATGGGTAATCTTTCTTACTTGTTATTCCTGTTCATGGTTTATTTCCACTCAGGTAGTCTGAATCTACGATTTTGCTAACAATTATAACAATGCTGATCATTCGCACACCCAGTCAACCACATAAACAAACAGCGATTGGCATTCTCACCCGTTCAGGTTTATTTGGCTCAGCTCATGTAGCCCCATCCCCTTTTGTCTGCGAGGAAAGTTTTTTTATTACGTGATATGACGGGGATTCCCCTGACAGATACATCACGTACTCTGTGCACGCATTCAAAAATCAACTTATGATTCGTTCAAAAACCATCTTAGAATGTTTTCAACAACATTCAAAAACCAACAGGAATGAATTTCAAAATCATGTGAATAATCGATTGACCAACGTGCACTGGATGCTAGGCGTTTTGTGAAACAAGGTTTTTTTCTTCAGGAATATGAATTTGGCACCCCCTGAAAGTGCCGCCCAGGACAGATACCCCAGCTTGCCCCCCATCTCCACCAGATCCTGGCCTGAATAGGTTTAACAGGAGAGATTAAAGGTAGGCCTATACAAAGAAGGGCAGCATGGACAATCGTAGGCATGCTTGACTCTTCGAAGAGCATCATGGAGGTGCTGAAAAACCTGAACCGACCGACTTTTCAGTTCAGTATAGATTATAATAATATGAAGTCCTGAAAAAAGTGTAACAACTTAAAGAGAACGAAGAAAAGGCATCTTCCTATAACAGTACTGAGCCGTACTGCGGCTCGCGTTGGTGCCATTGCTAGGTCGGCATTGTTTAGTTGGTATAGTTACAGTAGTCTTCTTGTATTCATTGGCGCCACTCCGTCTGCAAGCGTTCTTTGTCCGCTAGTGGCAGCAGCGGCGGTTATCGATATCTAGTAACAGTGGTACTATCTTTGGGGCGATGTTGTGATGTTTCCGTGTGGTGTTGAGTTAGCAGTTCGGTTGGGGACGGACGAACAGCCAGGTCCGCGCACCGCGAGAACACGCCAGGACCACTGGTGGCACGTATGCACTGCCGGTTGGAAGGGTTATAGTCACAAGGGATACAACCTCATTGTCAACCGGACCAAGGAACTTTAAGTTGAGTGGACCTTAATTCAAGTAGTGAAACCTTCACCATTGTTGAGATCTCGCCATTTGATTGCGTGTTGCTGCTCGCAGTGTCGCCAAGATGAAGGGCAGCGAGTGGAGCGTTTGGGGAAGGCGAACCTAATTAGCCTTCCTCCACTTCTTATTGTTAATTGCTGCATATGTTATTATTTGTGAAGTTCAACCAGTGGTATTTTTTCCTGCCTAGTGGCTGCTAATGCCCCAGTTATCTGCCCTGGAGCTTAGTGTATGTTACCGCAGTGTACTTCTCCTCGCCTTGCCCCTGCTGTCCGGTAAGGCATGTAGTTCGACAGCTTCCTTGATTTGTGGTCCGGGTGGTATGTGTGTGTTTTTTTCCTATTCTAGTAGTAGTGGTTCCTTTCTGCTTGCGGATGCTGTAAACACCGGAGTCTGAAGACATAGTGCTGACTGCCGGTTCCTGCTTGGGTGGTGTTATCCCATCGTTGCATTGGTCGTCGGACGTTAGGTAGATTCAGCAAATGATTATTGGTCATGCATTTAAACTGCCACTAATCTGAGTTACCATCTCGTGAAGTGAATGCAACTCTTGGCTGCCTGCCTCATCGCTTTCGAATTTTTGAGGGACTTTCCCAGGTCGATCCTTGGAGCAACGTCTGCGCCTCCCCCCCCTCCCCCCCTCCTTGGTTTAGTCAGATTTGATGATTTTTTTTTATTTAATACCTGTAATTTCAAGTTTGAAGATGTTTAATTGGTTCTTAAAGGATTGCTATTCAGGCCGTCAGCCGTGAAACAGTTTTTAAAAACTGTTTCACGGCTGACGGCCTGAATATTGGGCCCTTCAGCAGAGAAATAGATGAATTGGTTGTCATTAAGGCCTTCAGTCGTGAGTGTTACTTGTCTTAAAAATTTTAATTAGACAATTGAATTCTAGCAGTGACATTTTGGTTATTGTTCTTTTAAAAATATTTTAATAACTGTAATTGCAGGTTTTGTAGTTTAACTGGTTCTTAAGATTGTTATTCAGGCCTTCAGCTGTGAAACAGTTTTAAATTATCATTATTGGGGCCTTCAGCCGAGAAATAGTTTTGAATTTGTTGTCATTAAGGCCTTCAGCCGTGGAACACTTCTTAATTAATTGTCTCCTTTTATTGTTGTTGTTTCTAAATAAAGTGTATTTGATTGAAAAAATAAACTAACCAACAGCAACTGATTACGGCCCCGTCCACAATCGTAACCCAATCCTTCCTTCCTTGGTACCAGGTCTCAAGTACTGATGTTTATATTTGTTGGAATGTGGTACATTTATATCGATAGTATTGACTGTGTCGATAGGGATCTCAACAATGAGTATTTTTACTGAACAATAGTCAGTCAGTTAGTTCTGCGCCATGAAAGTGTTCACTGCTTAAAAACAGATGTATTTGTATTTATCTTTAAATAAATAAATGTTCTTAACAAGGTAGCAGTGATGCAGCTGAAGACTAAAAAAAGAGTGTCATTCGGAAAAGCAGTTATCGTTTATGAACTAAACAGAAGATTCTTATTCGAGAAGAGTGCTTTGTGATATTCGACATGACTGACATTATGATAACGGTGTTTGATGGAGGACTGATGGATGGAACTGGAAACAGAGAATGGAAATGTATCTGAAAATGAAGAAATGCTATACAGCAGCTTCAAGAGCGAAAATGAGCACAGACAAGGCGGTTACTTGGGGTGAAGAAAATGAACTACATACGAAGTGTGTTCAAAAAGTATGGTGACTTTATATTTTTATGAAAAAATATTTATTTATCCATCAATATTCATGTTTCGTCCTTTATAGCAATACCCCTCAGATACAATACACTTGTGCCAACGCTTCCTCCAATCCACGAAGCACTTCTCATAAGCACTTAATGGTACAGCCTTGAGCACTTCCAGCGATGCAGTTTGTATTTGCTCATTCGTTGAAAATCTTCGTCCTTTCATAGGTTTCTTTAGTTTTGGGAACAGGGAAAAGTTGCATGGGGCCAAATTGGGTGAATATGGTGGCTGAGGTATGATTGTCATGTTGTTTCTGGGCAAAAAATCTCTTATAAGCAACGATGAATGAGCAGGTGCATTGTCGTAATGCAAAAGCCATGAACTGTTTTTCCACAATTCCGGGCTTTTTTGCGCATTGCTTCTCGCAAACGTGTCATAACATCAAGGTAATACTCCTTATTGACCAAGCTGCCTTGACGCAAAACTTCGTGATGCACTACGCCACGGTAATTGAAAAGCATAGTGAGCAATACTTTGACATCTGATTGAACTTGGCGTGCTTTTTCGGTCTTAACTCTCTGGGTTCCATTGGGACGATTGTGCTTTGGTTTCGACATCATAAATGTTTTGTCACCAGCTATGACCCTTCTGAACTAATCAGAATCATCACTGACGTCATTCAAGAGCTCCTGAGCAACGCTCGTGCGACAGTTCTGCTGATCAAAATTGAGAAGATTTGGAACAAACTTCGGTGACACACGTCTCATGCCCAAACCATCCGAAAAAATTGCATGACACAAGCCGACCGATATGGCAGCATCCTCAGCAACTTCTCTTACGGTAATTCGACGATTTTCCAAATTAATTTTCTTCACAGCTTCGACGTTATCAACTGTTGTTGACGTGCTGGGGTGTCCAGAGCGAGGTTCATGTTTGGCATTTTCTCAGCCATCTTGAAAGGGCTTGTACCACTTGTAAACATTTTTTTATATATATTTAGAGCAGACTCGCCGTATGCCAATGTCAACATTCAAGTGTTTTGGAGCACGTGACTCCATTTTTCACACAAAATTTGATGCAAATTCTTTGCTCCATTTTTATAATAATCGAAAATCGCCAAGCACACTAAAAGACGTCTAACCTTTCTACCTGTCAAAAAGAAACGAAGTATGCTGTACACTTGAAACTGTGAACATATGTTTAGGACATGTGTACCAACATAATAAAAAAACGACAGTCGAATGTGCATTGCCCGTGCAATTTGGAAAGTCACCTTACTTTTTGAACAGCCCTCGTATATGGAGCAATGTCGAACAAGCAGCTAGAATTCGTGAGTGATAAGGAAACTTCATTTCGACGAATTATACTTCAAGGAATTAACAGCACTACAAATTGTGCAGAAACAAGTTGGACAAAGTGAAATTAAAAGACTATAGTGATAAAACAACATTCTTCAGTATTTTTGAAAAAAACAGTGAATGAATTAAAATTGGCAGATGCGAAAGTGACCGAAAAGGAGAAGCTAAACTACATGTTGAAAATCTTGTCGGCAGGCACGAAGATAAGAGGAGGGGGGGAGGCGAAATCTCCCCCCCCCCTCTCTCCAGGGTCAAAAAGCTTAAAGTCGTTCACATTAAAATATGGCAAATAGTAGATGTAATGACTATGAAATTAAATTTGCCTATCGAACACTTACAATAACTGTTAGATTGCAAAGTTTGGCAGCAGCAAGAAGTGGAACGATGTAAATAAATTGTCGACGCTAAGTTGGGCTTCAGCTTCCAACCTGTTATTGGTACATGCTAGCACACTTTGCGTCGGCTGTCTTATGTTTACGACAACTGCCAGTGTCAGTGACCTAACAACTATAGCACTATAATAGCGCGACGAACTCGCGTTGTGTATCAAATGAAGCTTAGTGTAATGAGCGCACTTGAACATGAACAACTCTGTGATATGCTTACATTTAAGCCTGTTACTTCCATATGTAATTTACAACATACCTGGTGATTATATGTGTGCAACTTGCCGAAGTTGTATCATTTTACAGCAGACAGACAATATTCTCCTTCTCACGTTCCTCCTGAACATGGTGACAAAGTCCTCCTTCCTGCTTTCTCTGTTCCACACACTTTACTTCGATTGAAGTTTAAGTCAGCACCGACACCTCATACCGATATCTGTAGAGAGGAACTATTACGTCTGACATCACTAAAGCTTTTATTTCAAAGAGAAACATGGAGTAAACAACTCTGTGATTACCAAAGAATTAAAAGCATTTAATGCTTTATATTTTAGAGTTTCATTCATAGTGATGTAACAATGATACATTTAATATATAATTGGATCTGTTTCCTGAGGATAACAAAACCTGGTGGCTGTGTCCTAGGGTCACTGATCAATCACTGAGCGTGTGTTTGTTTACATGAGGGTTAAATGACGAATGGAATGTGTGGAAGATTTAAAAACGTTTCGTCACAATAAAAGCAAGTAGGGAACTGTAGAACATAGAGTGACTGGGGCAGTGTTTTTGTCCAGTTCACCTGGAACATTTGGAAATTTGTGGTAAGTTCCTACGGGACCAAACTACTGAGGTCATCGGTCCCTAGGCTTACACACTACTTAATCTAACTTACGCTAAGGACAATACACATACCCACGGCCAAGGGAGGACTTGACCCTCCAACGGGGAGAGCTGCGCCTTATACCGAGCGGCTACCCCTCGCGGCAATTCGCCTGAAGTGCTATTTCAAGGTAATGTTTTTTTACTTATATTTTGAAAGAGTGGAGTCTTATTAGTATTTGTGTTAATTTAATCTTGTTAGCCTCACATTACAATAAATGTAACTTTGTATCATCCATTCAGTATTCAGATTAGTGGGTTAGCATTCAAATAAACCATAGCTTGTTTCTAGTCGCCTTTTAAGTGCATTAAAAATAATGATTAGGCTCCACAAGACATACCTCTTACAGAATACAACTCTTTAAGAGTGAAAATGTGACTTCAGAAACCAACACTGTGTTTTAGAGAAACTACGAAAGTAACTGAAGACAGTAGAGAAGAACTGTAAATTCAGTGGTGTGACGCTATTTTCAGCACTCTTTTTGAGAGCAACTAAAATTTGTCAACAGTTGGCCATCTGAGTCTTGCTTCCCCAGAGATTAAAATCCAAGAGAACCGACACAGCTACTTAATGCGTGATCCTGAAGAGTATGACTGAAGGGCAGACTTTATATCGATTTCAGATAGTGTTATAACAAAGTTTACAGGTCATAAGAAAGTGCCGTGTGGATGTTCTTCACTGTTTCCGATTTCAACCATTGAAATACTCTTAAACATTGAAGAATGAGAAGAGTTCAAGAACTTAATTGGATTCTGCATTGAAGATAAGACTGTCGAGTTGAAGATGTTCTTGCTGAATTACATTTATGGAGAAGGAAATGTATGAGTTTAATACGATCTGCAGTAGCATCCATGGTAATGTCCCAGAATCATTATCGCTTATTGAAGGTTCTAGTGCCTAGATACTATTAGGAACAGAAAGTTGGTTGAAACCGGGAATGAAAAGCAACAAAATCCCAAATTCAGATTCGAATATTTATCGTAATATAGGATAGTCGCCAATGTCGGCAGCTTAATTATTGCAGTACAGAATTCAATAGTATCTATCGAGGTTATCACAGATTCCGAATGTGAATTAATATGGGTCAAATTAAGCATCAAAAATGAAAATTGGATGATTTTATATACCACTGCATCAGTGGTAGCGTGCTTCGTAGAGAACGTGCAGACTTTCGTAAATATGTTTCCTGGTCATGCGTTTGGGTGCAACTTGACTTCAACTTGCCAAATATGGACATGGAGAGTGATGCTATCAAAATCGGTGACAGGGACTCATGTGACACTATTCTGAATGTCTTGTTCGAAAATTGCTATGAGCAGATAGAGAACCAACTCGTGAAGGAACTGTCTTAGACCCCTTAGCAACAAACAGACCCAAACTTCCCGAATCATTTAACGTGGCGGAGAGAATCAGTAATCATAAAGTACCTATGAGTACAGTTATTACAAAGACTGCAGAGAAAGGTAGGAAAATACTTTTGCTTTGCAAGAGTGACAAGGTACAAATTGCAGAGTGTCTGAGTAGTCATATCACATACTGAGTGCTGGTGACCATGATGTAGAGCACAAATGGAAAAATATTAAAAGCTCTTTCAGTATGCCTTAGACAAATATGATCCAAGCGAGATCTTAAGTGATGGGAAAACTCACTGTGGTTTAATAACCGTGTTGATAAACTGCTACATAAACAAAGAGAGATTCATCACAGATTCAAGAGAAGTCAAGACCTAGCTGGCAAACAAAAGCTGAACGAAGTGAAAATGAGCGTAAGGAGAGCAACGAGGAAATCGTTCAGTGACTCTGAAACTTAAATTTTGTCAGTCGAACCTACGAAAACCCCTAAGAGGATTTAGCTTTACATAAACTCAGTAAGCGGTTCGAAATCGTCTATTCAGTCACTCTGAGACCATAATGGCACCGAAACGGGAAATGGCAGAGAGACGGCCGAAATACTGAATTCATTCTTCCAAGATTGTTCCACTGCGGAAGACTGTAATAAGGACTCTCCTTTCAATCATCGTACTAACTTCGAAATGGCAGATTTTGAGATAGCTTACGGCGGAATAGATAAAAAAACTATAATCGCTATGAAGTGGAAAGGCGTTAGGACCATATGAGATACCTATAAGAATCTGTACCGCTTATGCAATAGAACTTGCTCCCCTTCTAGCAGCAATTTATCATAGGTAGCTGGAGCAATGAAGAGTACCTAACGACTGGAAAAAAGCGCAGGGCATTCCCATTTTCAGGAAGGTTCGTAGGACAGGTGCATATAATTACAGGCCTATATCGTTTACGTCAGCCTGTTGTGAAATTGTGGGACATGTCATAGTCTCATGTGTTATGACGTATTCGGAAAACGAAAAAAAATCCTATGCATGGTTTCGCGGCGATATGAATTAATAAAATTTTCTCAGGCTTGAAGTCGCGTCAGCTGGTTAAAATCTGAATACCCTCGACCATCGTGCTAAAGTCGTCTCAGATGCTGAAAGTCTGCCACTAGAACTCAACTACCTCCGAAAAGTCTTTCGGGAAAGCGGGTACAACCACGACGGGTGTCACAGGCTATATCTGGTGTGACACGCAAGAGACACACCAACACATAAGAGAACACCACCGAATAAGAAAGCAAGAAACTTGTGTTTTTGCCTTTCTGTGGTACAGGTCTGGAAAGATTAGCCGGCTCCTGAAGAGATATATCATTTCATCGGTGATCAGGCCCCCAGCAAAAATTCGACAGCTCATGAGGCCTGTGAAGGACGATCTGGGGCTTAGAACGCCTGAACTGTACAAGATACCATGTCAGTGTGGCTGTTACTACGCGTGCTAAGCAGTACGCACTGTGGAGCAACGCCGGACGGAACACGAGAGGTACTTACGCCTACGCTATTCAGAAAAATCAGCCGTGGCAGAACACGCCTTAGAAAATGGACACCGAATTCTATTCGACGAAAAATATGTCGTTATGAGGACGAAGGGATTTTGGGATAGAGTCATAAAAGAGGCTATTGAAATAAAAACCTCTGAAAACACTATCAACAAAGACGGCGGTTTGCAGCTCAGCACAGCCTGGTACCCGGCCATCGCGAGGTTAAAATGGGCGCGACGGACGCGGGATGAAAACATTACCATATATGGCGAGGAAGAGAGCACTAGTGACGTCACAGCCAGCAGTGCGGCTATATAACAACGCGCCCACGGCGACACAGCAGTCATTCTTACCACTTGACAATGACTGAGGCGAGGTCGGTCGAAAGCTCGTGTGATTTTAACCACCTGACACGGCTGGAAGCCCGAGAAAATTTTATTAGAGCATACTGTGTATTGGACCAGATTTGTCCCTGGGCTCAACACTTTCTTACAGATAGAACTCAACACCTCGCACTTAAACGGTACAAAATCGACAGATGTAGGTATATAGGTACCCTAAGGAAGTGTGACAGGACTTTTAGTGTTTACAATGTATATAAAAGATTTAGTAGGATGTGTCGGAAATTCTTCAAAATGGTTCAAATGGCTCTGAGCACTATGGGACTCAACTGCTGAGGTCATTAGTCCCCTAGAACTTAGAACTAGTTAAACCTAACTAACCTAAGGACATCACAAACATCCATGCCCGAGGCAGGATTCGAACCTGCGACCGTAGCGGCCCTGCAGTTCCAGACTGCAGCGCCTTTAACCGCACGGCCACTTTGGCCGGCGGAAATTCTTCAAGGCTGCACATAATGCGATTGTCTATAAGAAGGTAGGAACGTCACAAGACTGTAATGATTTGCAGAATGACCTACAGAGGATAGATGCATGGTGCAAGAACTGGCAGTTGATCCTGAACGTAAGTAGGCATATGTAAGAAAAAAAATCTACCACTGTACAAATACATTGTTGATGACAAATTGCTGGAAACGATTACTACCATAAAATTTCTAGAAGTATCTACTGGGAGCGACCTTAAGTGCTATGACCACGTAAAACTAATAGTAGGAAAACGTTGTTGTTGTTGTTGTTGTTGTTGTTGTGGTCTTCAGTCCTGAGACTGGTTTGATGCAGCTCTCCATGCTACTCCATCCTGTGAAAGCTTCTTCATCTCCCAGTACCTACTGCAACCTACATCCTTCTGAATCTGCTTGGTGTATTCATCTCTTGGTCTCCCTCTACGTTATAACCAGTTATCAGAGTGAAAATCATTGGAAGACTCTTAAGAAGATGTAATTCATCCATTAAGGATGTGACTTACAAGGCACTTGTACGATAGATTCTTGAGTATCGTTCATCAATATGCGTATTACCTATTCGTACCTTTGTTTTACTATTTAATTACATTGAGCTATGATTTATTGATTTAGTCACCTGTAGAACAATATACCTGGTATGGATATCGTCAATACTTCGCACAATACTTCTTATATTTAGTCGTAAAACTTTCAGAAACACTAATGCTCAGGTTCACTAATGATTTGTCCTTTTGATCAGATGCTGCCATATTTTGTAAAGTCATTTCTTTTCAGATCAGCTATACTGAGAAAGAAAGCATTTGACGTCAACTGCCACATAACAAGCAGCTTGTTGTTGTTGTGATATTCAGTCCGAAGACCGGTTTGATGCAGATCTCAATGTTAGTCCATTCTGAGCAAGCCTCTTTATCTCCAAATAACTACTGCAGTTTACATCCTTCTGAATCTGCTTAGTGTATTTAACTGTTAGCCTCCCTCTACGATTTTTACCTTCCACGCTTCCCTCCAGTACTAAATTGGTGATCCCTTGATGTCTCATAAAATGTCCTATCAACCGATCTTTTCTCTTAGTTAATTTATGCTACAAATTTCTTGTCTCCCCAGTTCTATTCAGTACCTCCTCATTAGTTACATGATCAAACAATCTAATCTTCGGCATTATTCTTGAGTACCACATTTCAAAAGCTTCTATTCTCATCTTGTCTAAACTTGTCTGTTTGTCGTCCATTTTTCACTTCTGTACATGGCTACGCTCCAGACAAATACGTTCAGAAAAGACTTCCTAACACTTAAATATACGACGGTTATACAGAAACTAAGATTACGACGCATCTAGCTTTAGCATGGAATGTCAGTGGGGGAAGTTGGTACCACTGCTGTGTAGTGGGAAACCAGCGGATGGAATGAGCATTCCCAGCAATCAGTATTTCTTCGCTTAGTGCTGTTGTGACTGTTAGAAATGAGCGTTCTCATTCTAGCTCCCGTCAAGTGCGAAGTGCATGCTGTAACTCGCTACCTAAATGCTAAGGGCATGAACGCCGCTGCGATTCATCGCGAAATTGTTTCAGTTCATGGAGAGGATGTATTGTCAAGGCAGCAGTGACGAAATGGGTATGGAATTTCAATTTTGGAAGGACTAAAATTCACGATGAAGATAAAAGCGGAAGGCCGTCTGTTACGACTCATGATGTGGTGCAGAAAATTGAAGAACATTTCTCTGATCACCGTTCGACAGTCGACGACCTGCAGGCAGTTTGTCCAAACATTTGACGAACTGTTGTTTATGAAATCGTGACTGAGCGACTAAATTATCGCAAGTTGTGTGCGCAATGGGTGCCCAAGATGATACCGAAGCACGAAAAATCGACAGGGTCATTGTCGCTCGCTAATTTCTTGGCCGTTTAGAGATAGAAGGCGAGGCTTTTCTCAACTCTATAGCGGCAGGAGATGAAACTTGGGCTTATAACCTTACTTCAGAGAGCAAATTGCAATCAGTGCAGTGGCGCCACACTCATTCTCCTTCAGCCAAAAAATTCAAAACTCGGCAAACTGCGAGGAAAATCATGGTATCAGTGTTTTGGGGCAGAAAAGGGGTTCTGCTCGTTGATTTTTTTGGAAAGAGGTGAAACAATAAATGCTGCAAGATATTGTGAGAACATGAAGAAACTTCGCAGAGTCAGTTGCGGGAATCTGTCTCCTTCAAGACAGCGCGCGTCTGCACACCACTCGTGCAACACAAGAGTTGTTGACTTCGTCTGGTTGGGATGTTTTAAGCCACTCCTCTCACAGCCCCGATCTCGCACCTAGTGACTATCATCTCTTCACTTAATTGAAGACACACCTACGTGGAAAGCAACATTTGTCAATGCCGTACACAAATTGTTTCCACACTGCAGCGAGCATGTCTTGAGTTACAGCTTCCACAGCTGCTGTTATGTGATGGCTCAGCTCATTCATTGTTGTTGGTAAAGGAGGCACATAAATATTGTCTTTTATGAAATTCCACAAGAAATATACACACACAGTCCGGTCCGGTGACCTTGGAGGTCAGTAATGTAAGACTGAATCATTTGGTCCACTGAGGCCGATCCATTGTTCAGTAATCCTTTGATTTAAAAATTCCCGCACTTCCAGATAACAATGTGGCGGTGCCCCATCCTGTTGGTAAATGAAGTCGTTCGAATGAGTCTCCAACTGTGGGAAAAGACAGTTGTCAAGCATATCGAGATACGTGCTTCCTGTAACAGTGTTCTCGGCAAAGAAAAATGGACCAGACACGTTTTTTGTGAAACTGCACAAAACACATGAAATTTTGGAGAGTCCCTCTCATGTCGTACAACTTCATGTGGTTGTTCAGTACCTCATATTCTCAAATAATGACGGTTCACCTTTCAATTAAAATGGAATGTTGCCTCGTCACTAAACACTAAGCGTGGAAGAAAACTGCCATCCTCCATATTGCCAAGAACGAAATTATAGAATTCCACATGCTGTTTGTCATCTTCACAAAGAGCTTGCAGTAGCTAAATTTTGTATGTTTTCATGTGTAAACGTCGATGCAACACACATCGGGGGGGGGGGGGGGGGGGGGGGGGAATGTCGAGCTGCACGACGAACGGATTTCTGCGGACTCCTTGTGAAAGTACAGCGGATGAGTTCGATGTCTGTCAGTTACTCGGGAACGGCCCGGCGACTTGTTCTTACACAAACAACCTGTTTCTCGGAATTGTTTATGCCATCGTTTAATGCTCTGTGCTGCAGGAGGCTCCATACAATAGCTAGTACGAAAGTCAGGCTGAACAGTTATTACTGACTGGCACTGCGCAAAACGTAGAAGAAAAAACGCTTACTGTTGTCCGAACACCATTTTTACTAGAGCTGAAGTGGGCGCACACTGCTGCTACCTAGCGGGAACCATGTAGAACTCGAGAGTTTGCTCTTTCTAACAGTACGCTGTTCACACACTCATAGTCGCGATTTTTTAAAAATCGGATCATTCTTTTTGATACATCCTGTACATTGGCTCGGCTCGGAGTCGCTCAGTTTGGCTTGTGTGAAATGGATATTACCTGTATATTACGTGGATGGCCTGTTGGGAGACGGGGGCACTTCGTCGCCGACGTCCTGTAAATTTCGCTATTCAGAAGTTTAAAGGTGATGTAGAAAACAGCCAAAGCTGCGAAATTCAGTTCTTTTTATTTGATGACCGGTTTCGGATCTCAGAATCCATTCTCAAATCATACAAACGGAAAAAAAGTGTACTCCGCGATAGCACGCAAACCATGTAGTACTGTACATACTTGTGTATAAGTCAAATTTTTCAATGACCATTGGCAGAACAGACATACATGCATTTTTATGCCAGTGGTCACTGAAAACCTGACTTCGATGCAGTGTGTACAATATTAAAATAGCTTGCATGCTATCACGGAATATACAACTTCTTTCTGTTTGAATGATTTGAGAACGAGTTCTGATACTAGACAACCGGCCATCAATTAAATAAAAAGAACTGAATTTCGCAACTTTGGCTGTTTTCTTCAGCAAACTGGTTAAATTGCTTTCCTGTTATTAACGCAGCACGCTCGAAATCCAAAAATTTAAGTTGTATTGTGTTCTTTACTTGCACAAATATTTTCTATTCATTACTGACTTGTTGCTATAATTTCCATGTTAACTTACGTTGCCTTTTGAATGACCATAGTTGGTCTTTTTCTAAGCCCATCTTTGATTATCGGTAGCCATCGTAATTGCCAATGTTCTGAGTAATGTTTCATTTGGATGGCCCTATTTTGATTATACTGTGTCTCTTAAAACGCCCGGTGGTTAGTGTGTGAAATCGATTTCCTTTGGAAGGTTTTACCTGGATTCATAACGTGTGTTCTGTAATTGTTTTAAAAACGCAGATATAAGTGACACCACAGATCTAACATTATTAGGAAATGTTCACTGTGGCATTGACAAATTGGTTAATGCGAGAATTTAATAGCATAGATCCTTGTATAAGTCGTTCTACTCTGGCATATTCTTTTAATGGCTATGTTTTGAGGTCACTATAAGCAATGTGTTGTATTTGTTACGGTGTAAGTCAAGCGCCGGCACGCCAGTCGGGAACGATAGAGAAGAGAAGGCTGTGAGAAGTCGTCAGCCAATCGCATGCTAACCGGACCTCCCTCCAGGACGACAACGCGATAGCAGCGGCCTCTATGTGGAGAGGACATAAGCGCCGCGACCGACTGGCGATGGCCCGTTCAATAGCAGCTTCAAGATTAGCGACTTTGATAGCAGGGTCAACGCCAATTACTTTACTTGCACACTCTAAGTAGCATAGACTTGAGACTGTATACACTGAAGAAGATTATTTTGTATACCGCCCTTTGTTTGCGACACATCTGTGTAAATACCAAAGCTAAGTATTGTAGGAGGGTGGTTTGAAAAGTTCTCGGAATCATCACGAGAGGTCAGCAATAGCGCAACGAGTTGTTCACGTGATATTCATTGGACTGTTGTCTGTAAACACGTGCCACGTCAGTGCTCTTAGAAGAGCGCTGTGGCAGTGACGTGGCTTGTTGTTGCTCCCGCATAGTGATTTGCGAAGACGGAAAAGATCGAGATTCTTTCTTTCTTTGTCTGAGCCTTGTCCCGCAGCTACGCAGAGTCGACCACGATTAATCGGATGTGGCATGTTAAGGTTAAGGGGTGGCCGGATGCCCTTCCTGCCACCACCCCATACCACCCCTGTCTTTAACAGACAGTTCCTTCAGTCGTTCGATGTCTAAATTAGGTTTTGGTGTGGCTTTTGGTTGATGATTCCAAATCATCTTGATTTTCATCTTTCGTACCACTAAGAAATGCTCCGAGCCAATTTCAGCTCCTCTATACGTTCTGACATCTCTTATAAATAAAGTGAAACGTTGATCTGTCATAACATGTGTGGTGTCACCGCCAGACACCACACTTGCTAGGTGGTAGCCTTTAAATCGGCCGCGGTCCGCTAGTATACGTCGGACCCGCGTGTCGCCACTGTCAGTGATTGCAGACCGAGCGCCGCCACACGGCAGGTCTAGAGAGACGTCCTAGCACTCGCCCCAGTTGTACAGCCGACTTTGCAAGGAAAGGTTCACTGACAAATACGCTCTCATTTGCCGAGATGATAGTTAGCATAGCCTTCAGCTACGTCATTTGCTACGACCTAGCAAGGCGCCATTATCAATAGATATTTAACTTGTGATGCCTGTACCATCAGACCGATGTTCTCCAATTATGGATTAAAGTTAAGTATTCTACCAGTTACCTCCTGTTTTGCTAGTCTTATTTCTCGGACCTGTTCCAGACCTCACGCCAGCCTGCGTGAGCTTAAAAGCGTGCATTTCGGCCTCCTCTAGCAACACGGTGTTGGCTCTTCTGCCAACACTTCATGGTTAAGTGAGCGAGCAATTTTAGCGGCTAAGAATAAAGATGTAGATGATCTAAACTACAGAATGAGATCATTGGTAAAATGCATTCATTCAAATCTATTGACTGTGTAACAAATGAAGATGAAGCCACCAACTATCCAATTTAATTTTTAAGCTTCTTGGATGTGCCTGGCTTACCACGGCACAATTTACGCCTAAGAGTTGGCTCCGTAGTAATCATGCTTAGAAACATAAACCAACCAAAACTGTGCAACGGTACGCGTTTGGTGGTAAGTAAATTGATGAACAATGTTATTTACGCGACGATGCTCAAAGGAAAATTCGAAGGTGAGGAAGTTCTCATTCCGAGGATCCCAATGATCCCAACCGATATGCCGTTTGAGTTTAAAAGTCTTCAATTCTCGATCCGCCTTGCATTCGCCATGACCATTAACAAATCACAAGGCCAATCAAAAATGGTTCAAATGGCTCTGAGCACTATGGGACTTAACATCTATGGTCATGAGTCCCCTAGAACGTAGAACTACTTAAACCTAACTAACCTAAGGACAGCACACAACACCCAGTCATCACGAGGCAGAGAAAATCCCTGACCCCGCTGGGAATCGAACCCGGGAACCCGGGCGTGGGAAACGAGAACGCTACCGCACGACCACGAGCTGCGGACCAAGGCCAATCCTTGAAAGTTTGTGGTTTAAATCTAGAATATCCATGTTTTGTCACATGGTCAGTTATATGTGGCATGTTCACGGGTCGGAAGACAATCTGCGTTGTTTGTTCTTGCGCCTGATAATAAAACAAAAAATGTCGTGTATCACAAGGTGCTTAATTGAAGAGTGGGAGCTATGCACCAAAAAAACATAAAGAATAAAGAATCATTAAAATACTTAATTTTTTATTTCTATTTCCTAATAAAAAATTGAACTTAACCTCCAAAGTCTGATTATTTATTGGCTTTAAGGCGGAACAGAGTTCGCCGGGTCAGCTAGTATTTGCAATAAAACTCATTAATACAACTTGTTTGATTGTTTGCCTAGCGAACCGAGTATGCAGGCTTCCTAGACACTACAGTGTTGTACGGTTCACTGGGAAAGGGGGCGGGGAGGAGGAAGCTGCTTCTTGATTTTGACTTATTATTTACGATTTTATGAGATTAATGTAAAAGTTTGCTGCGCACCTCTCAACCCAGCATCAACATTCCTAACTACCACCATAGCATCAGAATTTTCAATAGATGCAACTAGTGTTCCACTTACAAATGTTGAAAGCGTTCATAATAGTTCAGCTGCCGATATTTTGCGATATGATCTAAACGAACATTTTGTACTTCAGGACCGGCCACGGTGTAGCAAACCGCAAGCAAGGCAGGTGTGCGGCCAGAGGTTCGGCGTTGTCTCGGCTTTGCTCGGTCCTCCTCCGAAGCACACGCCAGAGGTTCGGTGTGTCTCGACTTTGCTCGGTCCTCCTCCGAAGTATCCGGTGTGGCGCGACACTCCATGTAGGACACTTCATTTAGCACTGCGGTGTGGCAGTTTTCGGTCGGAACAACTCTCTTCAGTTCAGCAGAATCGTGGTGTCAGAGTTGCTTACCATTCGGTGTTTGTTCGTCACACGACGGTCGTTCAAAGGTCCATTGGCTGTTTTCTCAAAAACAGGCAGTCTGCCGATCTATCATCACAAGCCTTTAAAAATGAATGGGAGTGACAGACGAGAGGGATGGGAACTCTCAGTATCTATTATGCAGTCGCATGGGTACCGCAAATTTGCTATGAAATGACATTACAACACCATGTAGAAACAATTTAAAGATTTTGTTGACAATGAAAGACCAAAAAATTGCAACGAACTACATACGTGATATAAGGAGCACTTTTCGCTTAATTTGAAAGCACAGAAAACATGAAGAAATCGACGGTACGAATAGTGAAATTTCTGAACTCACACGCATCATTCCGCTGTCAGCTGCAACAGTTTCTGATGGAACTGAATGAAGAGTTCAAAATGGCTCTGAGCACTATGGGACTTAACATCCGTGGTCATCAGTCCCCTAGAACTTAGAACTACTTAAACCTAACTAACCTAACGACATCACACACATCCATGCCCGAGGCAGGATTCGAACCTGCGACCATAGCAGTCGCGCGGTTCCGGACTGAGCGCCTGAACCGCTAGACCACCGCGGCCGGCGAATGAAGAGTATGGAGACTTTATTTATTAGGGCAAAGTATGTTATTAAGTCAAGGGGCATGCCTGGAACGATTTACGATTTAAAACCCGCTATTTCTGGATCTATGAAGGAAAAACAGCGGCAGGAACGAAAATTACAACACGGAATGGACGGCAGACTTCTAATTTTAAATGGACTTGATTGCACTCTGCCTCAACAAGACACTGCAAAGTGAGAAATAACTTATTTCCGATTTGACGGAGATGCATTTAAAAAGAATATCATATTGCAAAAAGGACAATTTTCAACAAACACAGCTGAGTTCACTAACCTCACTGGCATCAAAGAAACTGTGAAGAGTGGAGATTTCATTGTGGCCTGCTTTCCGGAAGGGGAGAAGGTGGCTTAGTTAGTTGATTTGGAGGAAGAGACCAAACACCGACGTCATCGGTCCTATCCCATTAGGTAAGGATGGGGAAGGAAGTGGCCCGTGCCCTTTCAAAGGAACCATCCCGGCATTTGCCTGAAGCGATTTAGGGAAATCACGAAAAACCTAAATCAGCATGGCCGGACGCGAGCTGTTTTCGAGGCCGTTTGCTGTTCCAGTTTGAAAGTGTCCCTGTGCGTGTACAGATGTAACTGACTACTCTGCAACGTAATTCCCGTTTTAAACACAAATCCTTTTACGTCAAATCTGCAAGGACGTCTACTTTGTTTTCCTCACGTAGTGTCCAAGACTCCATAATGCAGTTGCAAAGTATTACAGTATTCCGGTCAACATATGTATGTGAAAGACTTTTTCCAGTAGTTAACAAAATAAGACAAAATCATGTGGCAACACGAGTGCGAAAATCTGTGAAATTTTCTGCGTCTGTCGGTATGCTGACAGTTTCTACCAGATAAAAATTACATTATATCTTCAGCGCGCCAAATGTAATTAAATAGTACTGAAAATTTGTTTCGTTTATGATCAGTATTACTGAGAAATATGAAATCAAGTCATACGCAGTGCGACTACATTGTCATCTACGAGGGTTATTCCAAAAGTAAGGTCCGATTCGCCGTAACTATTGAAATTTGGCGCCAATGACAAAACACGCATGCGCGCCGACTCCCGGCAAGCCTTGCGCGTCAAACGCCGCCATTCGCTTTGTTACTGTTGCTGAGTGTAGTTCACAGTGTCACTTTACAATGTTTAAGACAATTGATCAGCCCGCCGATTGTGAAGTAAGGGCAGTGATACGGTTTTTGTCTGCAAGAAACAATTCAGCGGCGGAAATCCATCGGCAGATTACTGAAGTGTACGGTCCTAACATAATGAGCGACAGTAAAGTGCGCAAGTGGGTGCGAGCTTTTAATGAAGGACGGGATAATGTGCACGATGAACCACGGTGTGGCCGACCATCAGTGATTTCAGACGATTTGGTCAATGCGGTTGACAAAAAAATTCGTGAAGATCGCCGATTCACTATTACAGACGTAGACATGCATTTTCCGAATGTGAGTAGAACAACTTTGTACAGAATTGTGTCTGAACATTTGAAGTTTCACAAATTGTGTGCCCGTTGGGTTCCCAGGCTGCTTACTGAGCCCCAACGAATGAAAAGAATGGCTTTTGCTCTTGATTTTTTGGAGCGATATCATAAGGAAGGTGACAGTCTTTTAGACAATGTTGTCACAGGGGATGAGACATGGGTTTCTCACATCACTCCAGAGTCTAAACGTCAGTCAATGCAATGGCGTCACACGTCATCGACAGTCAAGGTCAAGGCAAAGCAGACAATCTCAACACGTAAGGTTATGGCGACTGTGTTCTGGGATAGACGTGGAGTATTGTTAGTCGACTTTATGGAGAGAGGAACAACGATTAATAAAGCCGCCTACTGCGCTACCCTGACTAAACTTCGACGTGCAATCCAGAATAAGCGACGTGGTCTTTTGTCGTCTGGAATCTTGTTGTTGCATGACAATGCCAGACCCCACACTGCAAATGAAACGCAAGCTCTGATCAAGAAATTTGGATGGGAACAGATGGACCATCCTCCTTACAGTCCGGACCTGGCGCCAAGTGATTTCCACCTGTTCCGTTACTTAAAGGAGTTTCTCGGCGGCAAGCGCTTCGACACAGATGATGAAGTGAAAGAAGCAGTTAAGGACTGGTTATCGTCACAGGCGGCCGATTTCTATAACATGGGCATTCAAAAGCTTGTTGAACGATGTGACAAATGTTTAAATAAGTATGGAAGTTATGTAGAAAAATAGATAAAGATGTAAGGAATGTAAATAAAACAATTGTTTTGAAAAAACATTTTAGTTTTGATTTTTTTTTTATAACCGGACCTTACTTTTGGAATAACCCTCGTAAATACGGCGCATTTGCAGTTTTCTCCTCTTCCCCTTCCTCCCACTCTGCCGTAAAGACGGGGAGGAGGGCTGAGCGCGATGGCACGTGAGCAAGGGCATGGCTTGCAAGCCAAATTGCTGAGCCCCCTCCACATGAAAAAGTTATCAATTCCACTGCTTTCCAGAATCCTTGAGATGTATTTAGATGTATTTCCAGGGGAGAAGGTTGCTTAGTTGGTTGATTTGGGAGAAGAGACCAAACAGCGAGGTCTTCGGTCCCATCCCATTAGGGAACAATGGAGAAGGAAGTCGGCCGTGCCCTTTCAAAGGAACCATCCCGCCATTTGCCTGAAGTGGCTTAGGGAAATCACGAAAAACCGAAATCAGGATGGCCGGACGCGGGTCTGAACCTTTCGGAATCCTTGAGCCGGCCGAAGTGGCCGTGCGGTTAAAGGCGCTGCAGTCTGGAACCGCAAGACCGCTACGATCGCAGGTTCGAATCCTGCCTCGGGCATGGGTGTTTGTGATGTCCTTAGGCTAGGTAGGTTTAACTAGTTCTAAGTTCTAGGGGACTAATGACCTCAGCAGTTGAGTCCCATAGTGCTCAGAGCCATTTGAACCATTTTTGAATCCTTGAGCTATATCGGGGACTTGATCGACATTTCGAAAGAAGAAGATTTGAAAGTCAAATATGTTAAAAATAAACCTCATGTGATGGATTTAAAAGACGAGGATGAAAGCGAAAGTGTAAAATCCAATGCACTGAAACTAAAACCAGTTCGAGCTACCAAGAGCTGTTGTGTTACAGATGTGGCAAGCTAGGACATTTCAAGAGGGACTGTCGCCAGTCACGTACAAGCAGAGAGTCATGGACACGTGGCATACACCACTGAAGAGGTGGTCGCAGCAGTTGTCACCATGGGCAAAGCGATCAGCACAGTGGAGACAACAACAATTGGCCACGTGGTCGGAATAAATATTATGGTTCGAGAGGCAGTCGTTACCCAGAATGCCGAGAATGTCAACAGAACAGAATCTGCATGATAAGTTCGTAACGAAGATACAACCTATAGTAATGTGTAATTTGATAATGGTTGCACAGATCATTTTGTTAATAATGAAAATGATGTTTCTGAGTGCATAACGTTAAAAGAGTCTGTGAATGAAAAAAAATGCAGATGGTAAAGATTTGCAAGCTTCGAAAATAGAAAATATAATTAGTTATTTTACACTCTATGATGGCACAATTCCAGTCGAAATGAAAAATGTCTGTTATGTGAAAGGCATGGACAGAAATTTGATTAGCTCTGCTAAAGTAACAGAAAACAGTAAAATTACACCTATAGGCAATATGTCAAAGGTTTTTGATAAAGACAATAACTTACTTACCTGTGATCGCTTTTGAAAGAAGATAGACTGTATAAAATGGCAAGCCAAATTTTCAAGATATAGATTAATGTAAATTGAGTCAGCAAGAAGGGTAGCATGTCAGTAAAGGGGAAATGGCAGCATACACTTCGACATGTAAATTTTAACGACTGGAATATGTTGTGTAAACATCAGTTAGCAGATGGACTAGCAACACATTTAGAATCAGAATTTATGAAGTGCAATCTTTGTATTGAAAAAATACGCACAATTTACCTTCTGAGAACAATAGAAGCACAGCAAAAGAAAGATTAGAGGTTGTATTGTATTGTATGGAACTGGGGACCTAGAAACGACGGAGAGGCATTGTGCCCGCCTAGCCCTCAGTGGTACACAACCCCACAACAGTCTACAACAGTCCTCTCACCCCACTGCCGCCCCGCACCGAATCTAGGGTTATTGTGTGGTTCGGCCCGCAGTGGATCCCCCCGGGAACGTCTCACACCAGACGAGTGCAACCCCAGTATTTGCGTGGTAAATTATGGTGTGCGCGTACGTGGAGAAAGTGTTTGCGCCGCAATCGCCGACGTAGTGTAAGTGAGGCGTAATAAGGGGAACCAGCACGCATTCGCCGAGGCAGTTGGACAACCGCCTCACAAACCATCCACAGACTGGCCGGCACACCGGACGTCGACACTAATCCTCCGGGCGGATTCGTGCCGGGGACCGGCACGCCTTCCCGCCCGGAAAGCAGTGCGTTATACTGCACGGATAACTGGGCGGGCTTTTTTAACACCACAGCCAGTCCCCGAGAGGGGAACATCTCCGACCGGCCAGGAATCGAACCCGGGCCCGCTGGCATGGGAGGCGAGCACGTTACCACCTAGCTAAGAAGGCAGACAAGATTATAGGTTACTCATACTGATCTGAATGGGCCTTACTCAACGACCAGTTTGCATGGGGAAACACAATTTCAAATTTTTGTTGATGATTACAGTAGAACAGCCAAAGTCTACACCAATGTTCGTCAAACTTCTTTGCTCAAGAGCCAATACTGGCATTTTGGGGCGACACCTCAAGCTACATACATACCAATGTTATTATTAATTGCTAACCTAAATAAATTAGTATCTTATGGCTCTCCAATAGACTAGTTACAGTAAGGGTGCTATAAGTTGGCTCCGATCCCCACTACCGATCGGTAAAAGTTGGCGCCATTCAGAACACTTGGTGTCGACTGTTTTCAGTTTCAGATTGGTGCCTCCCTCAGCAAACCAAAAATTGTGACACTATAATTGCCCGACGAAGCGATATTGTGTTATCTGCGTGAGCAGATGATTAACTGATCAATAACAGTAACAGAGCTTGCAGATGACGCTGTTTTGTAGATGACGCTGCCGTTTATCGACTAATAAAGTCAGCAGAAGATCAAAATAAACTGCAAAACGATTTAGAAAAGATTTCTAATGGTGCGAAAAGTGGCAATTGACCCTAAATAACGAAAAGTGTAAGGTCATATATACAGAGATATTGCAATTACGAACAACTTAAATTGGAAGGAACACATAGAAAATATTGTGGGGAAGGCTAACCAAAGACTGCGTTTTATTGGCAGGACACTTAGAAAATGTAACAGACCTACTAAGGAGACTGACTACACTACGCTTGTCCGTCCTCTTTTAAAATAGCGCTGCACGGTGTGTGATCCTTACCAGATAGGACTGACGGAGTACATCGAAAAAGTTCAAAGAAAGACAGCACGTTTTGTATTATCGCCAAATATGGGAGAGAGTGTCACAGAAATGATACAGGATTTGGGCTGGACTTCATTAAAAGAAAGGCGTTTATCGTTGCGACGGAATCTTCTCAATCACCAACTTTCTCCTCCGAATGCGAAAATACACTCCTAGAAATTGAAATAAAAACACCGTGAATTCATTGTCCCAGGAAGGGGAAACTTTATTGACACATTCCTGGGGTCAGATACATCACATGATCACACTGACAGAACCACAGGCACATAGACACAGGCAACAGAGCATGCACAATGTCGGCACTAGTACAGTGTATATCCACCTTTCGCAGCAATGCAGGCTGCTATTCTCCCATGGAGACGATCGTAGAGATGCTGGATGTAGTCCTGTGGAACGGCTTGCCATGCCATTTCCACCTGGCGCCTCAGTTGGACCAGCGTTCGTGCTGGACGTGCAGACCGCGTGAGACGACGCTTCATCCAGTCCCAAACATGCTCAATGGGGGACAGATCCGGAGATCTTGCTGGCCAGGGTAGTTGACTTACACCTTCTAGAGCACGTTGGGTGGCACGGGATACATGCGGACGTGCATTGTCCTGTTGGAACAGCAAGTTCCCTTGCCGGTCTAGGAATGGTAGAACGATGGGTTCGATGACGGTTTGGATGTACTGTGCACTATTCAGTGTCCCCTCGACGATCACCAGTGGTGTACGGCCAGTGTAGGAGATCGCTCCCCACACCATGATGCCGGGTGTTGGCCTTGTGTGCCTCGGTCGTATGCAGTCCTGATTGTGGCGCTCACTTGCACGGCGCCAAATACGCATACGACCATCATTGGCACCAAGGCAGAAGCGACTCTCATCGCTGAATTCGACACGTCTCCATTCGTCCCTCCATTCACGCCTGTCGCGACACCACTGGAGGCGGGCTGCACGATGTTGGGGCGTGAGCGGAAGACGGCCTAACGGTGTGCGGGAGCGTAGCCCAGCTTCATGGAGACGGTTGCGAATGGTCCTCGCCGATACCCCAGGAGCAACAGTGTCCCTAATTTGCTGGGAAGTGGCGGTGCGGTCCCCTACGGCACTGCGTAGGATCCTACGGTCTTGGCGTGCATCCGTGCGTCGCTGCGGTCCGGTCCCAGGTCGACGGGCACGTGCACCTTCCGCCGACCACTGGCGACAACATCGATGTACTGTGGAGACCTCACGCCCCACGTGTTGAGCAATTCGGCGGTACGTCCACCCGGCCTCCCGCATGCCCACTATACGCCCTCGCTCAAAGTCCGTCAACTGCACATACGGTTCACGTCCACGCTGTCGCGGCATGCTACCAGTGTTAAAGACTGCGATGGAGCTCCGTATGCCACGGCAAACTGGCTGACACTGACGGCGGCGGTGCACAAATGCTGCGCAGCTAGCGCCATTCGACGGCCAACACCGCGGTTCCTGGTGTGTCCGCTGTGCCGTGCGTGTGATCATTGCTTGTACAGCCCTCTCGCAGTGTCCGGAGCAAGTATGGTGGGTCTGACACACCGGTGTCAATGTGTTCTTTTTTCCATTTCCAGGAGTGTATTTTGTTGACACCGACCTACATAGGGAGGAACGATCACCAAGATAAAATAAGGGGAATCAGAGCTCGTACGGAAAGATATAGGTGTTCATTCTTTCCGTACGCTATACGAGATTGGAGTAATAGAGAATTGTGAAGGTGGTTCGATGAGCCCTCTGCCAAGCACTTAAATGTGATTTGCAGAGTATCCATGTAGATGCACATGAATAATACAAACGTTACTAACAGTCTACATCTTTATTCCTTATGTCTATATATTTGCAGCCCTCTGCCGGTAGAAGACTGCAAATTGTAGGGTGTAACGTAACTATATCTGTGCTTCGGCAATAGTGACCTGTAATGGAGTTTCGAATTCCAAGAGTTCGTCCACACATGGAGCATCCTCTCCATCAGCACGACAATGCCAGACCATACAATAGCGCTGTGACATCGGCAACAATTCGACACTTTGGGGTCATTGTCATCAACCTTCTTCTATACAGTCCCGACATGGTCCCATACGAGTTTCATCAGTTTCCAAAACTTAAAGAACACCTTCGAGGACTTCACTTTGTTAGTGATGAAACGATGCAATCGAAGATGAGGTTTTGGCTTCATCAATAAAGTCAAATATTGTACAATGGCGTTATTAGCAAACTGGTCTCTCGTTGGGAGAATTGTCTTTGTCGCTAGGGTAACTATTTTGAAAAATAACATTTGCTTTATTTAAAAAGATTTAAGTTTTCATATAAAAAGTTCGAAGCCATTACTTTCCAACATGCCTTCGCACATTTAAGTACATTATGCAGTATGAGATATAATCACAAGTTCAGCAGATTTTTGAATGTCATTTTCTTCTACTCATTGCGTTGTACTACAACAGCCTTAATTTAATTTCACCCTCCGTACTACAAATATGTACTTCATTTGAAGATTACCACCTCTTTAACGCACTTGATAAAAATCCATGTTACTTGTCAAAATTTATACCACAGCAGCAGATCGGTACGTGTCGCCCACAGCCTTGAGTAGTCAATAGAAGAAGACAAACAATAAAACATTCCCCCTCTGACATCCCTTAACCCCGCAGTGATCGCACTACTTAGGACTCCGCCACTGAGGTAAGCGAACAACTTTGCTTTTTCACATGGTCGAATCCACCGATATCAGTTACAAGTAAATACAACTTAAATTGTACTGTTCTCTGTAAGTATTTTGATTATTACTGACCAGGAAAACTACACTCTTAACGTTAGGTGACATTTTTGAATTTGATTGTTGCTGGCTACTTGCATACTATTATAAAAAAATGGCTGAGAACCGCGGGCTACACAAACAATTGATTTGGGCCGAATGCAGCACGCGGGCCGCAGTTTGACGACCACTGGTTTATACTATCAAAAGTAAAATCAAGTTCATGACTCTTTTGTGTAATTCGTTAATGAAACTGGAAATTTAATGAGTAAAACTACTGAGAAACTAAGATGTGATAATAGGAAAGAATATTTGAATTCAGATGCGTTTCAATTAATAAGACAGAAAGAAATCATTTTAAATGGATGCCCTCCCTATGTACATGAAGTAATGATACAAGTGAAAGATACAACAGGTCAGTTACGGATTTGTCAAGATGCCTGTTAGCTGAAGTGATAGTAAATAGTAGATTTTGGCCTCAAGTAGTTTGTGCAGCTGTATGCCTTAAAAACAGAACTTTAGCTAATACTACTGAAAGGAAAACTCCTTATGATATATTGTTTGGGAAGAAACCTAATGGTAAACATTTAAAGTTGTGTGGAAGTAGTGTTTTTGTGTGTGCCAAAACAGCTGAGAACGTCAAAGTAAGATCGCAAAGCAGACTTGGGAATGTTAATAGGGTGTACTGAGGTTGGATATAGAGTATGACTAACAACAAAATTATCATTGTCAGTCATGTTGATATTGTGGAAAATGGCGTCATATTTTTGACATTAAAGTCTTTGATTCAGGGAGTGAATATTTTAATGATCGGTACGTGTCGCCCACAATGAATCAGTAAACCAGCAAATGCAAGAAAGGGATATCGAAGGGTTTCCAAGCTATCATAAACAAAAACACTGACAAGAATTGAGAAGGTCAACTAGAGAACATACAATGCCTGATAGATTTAATGATTATGTATCATGAGTAACTTCAGTTGCATAAACTTCTGTAGTGGTGATAGCGAGAAAATTTTGAGGAGACAATAAACAGTAATAAGTCAGAAATTTTGAAGCTAGCAGTGAATAAGGAAATTGGAAGTTTAAATAAAAATAAAACCTGGAAATTAGTAACTAAAGGTAAAGTGAGTTTCCAAAAGAAAATCAGATAATGCTTGTAAAGCAAGATTAGTTGTAAGAGATTTTCAACAAAAAGAAATTATGGATGATATTTATTCGCCACTTGCTATGATGAAAACATTGAAGATTTGATTGTCATTCTGTTGTCAAAAGGAGGTAGAGACCGCATTTCTTAATGGTAAAGTTTTCTCGGAAATTTATTATGTGAGGCGATCTCCTGGATACAAGGGTGGAATAGTTTGAACGTTATTTAAGGCATTATGTGGCTTGGGGAAAGTCCTAGAATATGGTGTGATTGTTTTGATGAGTTTCTGAAAGTCATGGTTTTCAAAGAAGTAAATATAATTATTGCCCATGTGTACTGATGACTACAAATTATGTGAGCTCTTATAACTGTGTTTGTTGATTATGTGCATATTTGTTGTAAAAGTAAAGGGAAAAACGCAGAAATCAAAAATCTATCCAAGCGATGTCAGATGGAAGACCTAGGTGAACTAAAGAATTATCTTGGGACAAATATTAACTATAAGTATACGAAGAATGTAATTACTGTGAGGCAGGAAAGCCATATCGAATCTCTAGCTAAGAAATATCAGACTGAACATTCAAAGTTGTACAGTACTCCAACGGAAGTAAGTTTGACTAGAAGTAACGCAAGATGAAATTCGTGACATTAAGCTCAGGAACTTGATAGGTGTTCTTCCATACATTAATTCAGGAACACGGCCAGATATAAGTTACAGTTTGAACTATCTCAGTAGATTTTAAAACTGTTACAATGATTCTCAATTTAGGTATGCTTAGCGAGTGCTGAAATATTTAAATCAAATAAAAGATTTGAAGTTGACACATGAAAGGGATGAAAATATTGGTTTGTTAGATTGTGTTGTAGATCCAAACCGGACAGGCGATTCTGCATATCGTAAGTTCACACCAGGCTATGTAATTAGATTATTTGGAAATCTAAAAAGCAAGGAAACGGATAGCAGTGTCAGAAACTGTCACTGTGATTAAATGAATTTTAGATAATTTTTATTATTAAAAGGGTAGTTGTTACCATATAGCGGAGATGCTGAGTCGCAGATAGGCACAACAAAAAGACTCCCACAATTAAAGCTTTCGGCCATTAATGCTTTTGTCAACAACAAACCACACACACACACACACACACACACACACACACACACACACATATGCACACTCACGCAAACATATCTCGCACACAGCTGCAGTCTCAGCAACATAAATGAATGGTTTTGACAACGATATTTTAAAACTTCACCTGTTTGAAATTTATATAAGTAGTGAAACCCGACGTCACAAAAATTTATTCATGAGAAAATTTGCTTCAAAGGTAGCGCTTCATCAATGCAAAGAATTTAAGAAGACGTTGGTTTTAGACCTGTTAAGAAGAGAGTTTTTAATTGAAAGCAGTGACATACGTTCAGCACGAAAGACGTCCCATATGTCCCATAGGTACGATATGAGAGTAGGAAGTAGTTTAATAGCGGATCGCCTTGACGAAACATGAGTGAATCAGAATCATTCCGTGAATACCTGCTGGAAAATAAGTGATGGTACTGGCGGCTTTTAAGTTCCCATGGGGAAAGTTTCTCGCATAATTATTCTCTATGCAGGCTTTTCATTTGGGCTTGTTCAGGAGGGTAAACATGTATTTAGGTGTAAGAAAAACGCCAGTGACTACCATTCGGAAATGAACGCGTCAGTTTCAGGCAATGGTTCTCTGACAATTCTTGCCATACCTTGCTTTGAAGCAGGTCGTTGTAATTACCACGTCGGTTATCATTTCTCTGTTGCGGAGAAAACACCAGGAAAGCGGATATTGTGCTCGGGCTTAAAAATCAAAATATCCCGACAGTACAAGCCGGACTCGTGCCGACTTTCTGCAGCCCGTTAATTGATACAATTCACGCGACAGAAAGTACAAAAATAACTTTCTTGTATGTGAATGTGGTCACACTGTTTTTCATTTACCCACAGTGACTGTCACTATGATCTGATAGAATTAATTTCGACAGATGTTAAAGACACTGAATCACTTCTGCGTGAAATAACAGACAACATACCCCGTTCAAACTGGGCACACGGTGTGCGGCACGCTGGAGAGCTACAGAAAGGAGACCATCATAGAGAGGTGAAGATGGATGTAAACTTCGATCCCATCGTTCTAAATTTACAACAATATGATCCGGGCACGGACTCAGATGGTAGTGACGATGGTACTACGATGTAGACTTCGGAAGAAAGTGAAGTAAAAGTATTTCTTGGTTTTAAAGACTCGTGGGTTAAAAAATGTGTTCGTCAACATATCAGTTGGGTACATAGTATACCAGAACTTCCTAGACTTTATTTATTAGGGATTTGTATCGTATGAAGTATGCATAATATAACTTCCTATATTCCTCGCATAGTATCTCAGTGAATGGTAACTGAAGAAAACTTCACAAGCCAAGATCGCTAGAAAAGCATTTTATTGGATGATGACAGCATAGCTCTGTCGAAACTGGTTATCGAATAAAATGTTTTTATAGCGATCTTAGCTTGTGAAATTTTCTTCGGTTGCCACATAATGTCCAAAATATTGCCCAAGAAGAAGTTTATGCTCTAATTACTCGTGAGAAATCGGCCTGATAAATTCGTCAAAAACTCCCAAATTTCGACAAGTACACCCTTGTCATTTTCAAGGAACGAACTGGAAACTGCCTTAAAATGACAGGGCGAGTTATCTGTCGAAATATCAGTGGTTTTAAAGGTTGTGAGTCAGCGTTTCCTCGAGTTATTCGCAGAATATAGTTAGTTCTTTGTTTGGATGGATAAATACAATCTTTTAGTGTAATGTCGGACGAGTTAGTTTACAGTCATAATGGCCACTGGTAGGGAAAAACATGATATACAATTTTTACAACAGTCTTTTGCACTAGTCTTTGCTAACAGTAATTCTTTTTCACTCGCAGTGATTTACATTTAACAACAGTCAGACCACACACATACACGCAGTAAAAACATTTTTAAAAACTGTATATAGTAGAAGAAGTTGTCAAGCAAGTATAATGTATTCAGTTTAAGTTTGAAGTTAATTTTGTTGTGTACTACATTTTTACTTATAACACAGTCCAAATCGCAATGAATGACAATAATTGGAACCATTTTCGGTGACCTTGTCGCTAGACACTCGTCATTCTGTGCAAAATTGTACTCAACGTCTTCACAAAGCTGCGTGAGCTCATCTCGCCTTCCAACGTCACGTGGGCTGTAACCGTCACGTGTGGAGCAGTGGACGAAACGTCGGCAAGACGTGAAGTAAGATTTCTTTTCTATAGATGATTGATCGAAATCGGTTTTAAAATTTATTAGTGCTCCTCATGGATTTGAACGTATAATACGATGTACCGTAGGCAGATGAACCTGACAGTTGTCCGCAGCAACACAGTTCGGCAACGAGGACTTCTGTTCTGCCGCTCTCTGCCGCCACGCACGAGCGGAACTCATCCCCTCCACGATTCCCTAACGCTCCACTCACCTCTATGCGCCGAAGCGTCTTCCTACGTGACGCGGGCGCAGAAGCTCCTCGAAGAAATAAGCAAACGTCTCATGTCTACTACAAACAAGATAACGTTAAAACTGTACGCATTCTCTGAACATGTCCCCTTTCTTGTGACAGATACCCCACTGAATGGCCATTACACGGACAAGTCTTCTTATGGAAGTAACTGTAAAATGGAAAGTAGCGGTCACTCCGTTTCATGCATTTAAATGTACGGTGTTTATGAAATAAATCGCACTCACCGATGGTAGGGTTACCATACTACCATACTACTTGTTTTTTGGAGGCCACCCGATTTTGAGACCCTTCCCCAAACACCTACTCAGTTTTGGAATCTTTTGACAAATACTCGTTCTTCAGTATAAGAAAAAATACATTATTTGTTTATCACTTCAATTTATTTAGAATCCTGGCTCTAGTACCAGTCATTCTGGAAACTTATCGCACTTTTAACAATTGTTTTGTAAATGTATTTCGCTTTGATTTATTCGTTCTCCAGACGATCTTTGCTGAACTCTCCTTAAAGTTCACAACAACGCGTCGCTTTACTCCTTGTTTTCTCTTCGCTTTTGTGAAGATGCAGTAACAAGAGAAGCTTCATAGTAACGTTTACAATAGACGTTCGTATGCTGGAGGTTGGAACGACTAGTGCATTATGAAATATACAGTATATCTATCGTTATAGGAATCAGGATGCCAAAAGGTAACTTATAAGTGCAAGTTTAAAGTTTATTACAAAACTGAATTTCCTTTTCTGCACTGGAAGGAAACAGATATAGAAGCAGAATACACATAATGTAAGTGAGTAATTTGATATTATAATCGCATTGTTACTCATTTGTCTATTCAGCTATACATTTTATGTTGTTAATATTATAATGTAAAATATACACACATCTGCATATAAATACTGTATTCTCAGTAGTAATTAGCAATTTTTTCCCACGTTGATGGAGATAACCTCAGTCCTTATTAATTTACATTGTCACTATTACGACTTGTTGTACATAAATTATTGTAAACGAAGTATCCATTCTTTCTAGGAGCTAAACAGTTTGATAGTGCAACAGCACAATAAATAAATAAGTAAAACAGTTTCGTATTGAGATAGAATTTTAAAACTTATTCTTGTCTCAGCTGATTCATATTGTCCCATCTAACATGCAGGGCGAATTGTTGAAAGCGATGTAGTACTATTTTGGCATACCTGCAAATAATGAGGCTATAGAGAGAATATTATAGGATATGGATTCCGCCTTTTTGAAAACACACTGCTTTTTATTTTTACCCAAACATATTTCCGCCCTTCTGTGCCCTCATCAGGGTTTTTTTTGTCCGCCTCGATAGCTGAGTGGAACCGGCACGGTAGCTCAGCGTGTTCGGTCAGAGGGTTAGATGGCGCCCGCAATAAAAAGCCTGTTATTCGCTCAACGATGAACTTGAACAAGCATCATCGGACGTCCGCCCCGAACAAATAAAATGAACGAAAACGAACCAAAGGAGATCACAAAAAAGAAAAAAAAAGTGGTAAGCGCAACGGAATGCCATGCTGAGGGGCCCAGGTTCGATTCCCAGCTGGGTCGGAGATTTTCTCCGTTCAGGCACTAGGTGTTGTCTTCATCATCATAATCTCAGCCCATCGACGCGCAAGTCGCCGAAGTGGCGTCAACTAAAAAGACTTGCACCAGGCGACCGGTCTACCTGACGGGAGGCCCTAGCCACACGACATTATTTCAGTGGGTTTTTTGTTTATTGAAAAACTGTAAAAAGTGAATATATTTTAGGTTATAATTTATTTAACATAGTGTGTCCTAAAGAAATTTTTTGTTCATTTTTGCTTCTTACCATGGTTTTACGTTATCTGGTTTTCCAGGACAAATCTATAGTGTCCTGCACTAATAGCTTGTCCTCTGCAAACCAAACGATATAAACGTAAATTTCATGGGCGATTTAACAGCCAACAAGCTAAAACAAAAATTAAAACAAAACAATCCCATACTAACAAGCACAGACAACGGTAACATCACTGTGATTATGAATGAAAATGAATACACAGATAAAACATTTGTGTTTCTGAAGGACAACAACATCAGCATACTGACCAGTGACCCAACAACAAGATGTCAGAGGAACATCCAACAAATAGTAAAAACAAACATCAAAAATACATTTTCAGAATACCAGATAAAACGAATCATACATAAAATCCAAAGACACCCACTCTAAAATCCCTACCAAAGGTGCACAAAGAACATACCCCACTAAGGCCGGTCATAGACTTCAGAACTACTCCAGGATACCACATAGCCCAATATATACACACATTACTAAGGAACATATACACTTTCGAAAACAACAGAACCCTGGAGAACTCAATGCAACTAGTAGAGAGAATCAAGAACATAGACATACCAGACACAGCAAGCCTCATATCATTGTACTCCAATTCGTGAAACAATCAACATCACCATACAAAGACCAAAACAACAAGGAAACACACCGGTCTCACACATTAATGAAACAGCGACCATACTCAGGACCACGACAGCACAAAATTACTTTAAGTTCAACAAAGAATTTTATTCCCGACATGAAGAGCTGCTAATGGGATCACCAATTACTGGCCTCCTAGCCAACATATTCGTGAACAACCTATAGAACAGGATCTTCACATACATAATAAGACAAAAAAATACAAATTTATATACTGGTACCGTTACGTTGATGACATAATATGCTTAGCTAATGAACCACACACATATATAGAACAGCTAAACAAGGAAATAAACTTAAACCCAAAAATTCACTTCATGTTAGAAACTGAAATAGACAACACACTAAATTTCCTGGACCTCACCATATGAAAAACGAACAACACCCATGGCGTCACAATATTCAGGAAACCGACAACCACGAGCACCACCATTCACAATCTGTCGAACTGCCCGGTGGCATGCAAGTAAGCAAGCTTGAGGTTCATACTCAACAGATTGAGCAGAACACCCACAAGCAAACTGAATTACGCACAAAACCTAAACACAATAAAACAGACAGCAGAGGAAAATGGTTACAAGCCGCACGTGGTAGGGAAATTAAACCAACAAACTTGTAAGCAGAAAAGGAACGAAAGCACAATACACACACAAACCTTACACGACACAGAGCAACACAACAGACAAACACCCACAGGTAAATTGAACAAATCAGAAGTACCGGTATATGAACGCACATGCAACACTTGTAAGTCAGTATACATAGGACAAACGTGCAGGAACTTTAAAACAAAAGGAACACCTCAGTGCCATAAAAAGTAACAGCACCCACAGCACATTTTCTGACCACCTAATAGCCCATAATCACTACCCAACTACAATAGAAAGAGATTGAAAAATACTGAAATCCAGCCACAGCCTAAACCACAAACTGACCATAGAAGAGAACTTCCACATACAGAAGGCAAACAGGTTTTAAATAAAGACCCTACACTCTCTAAACGCACATTATTTAACACATTGAAGTAACTTCACAGAAAAGGCAACACAAACAGCTCAAGGACCTTGCACACACACGCACGCACACACACACACACACACACACACACACACACATACATACACAGAAACAGAGAAAAAGTAAACGAAATTCAAATTCGGCGCCAAACACTCCCGGGAACAAATGAAAAACGACGGGGTTAGGAAACACAACATTCTGCTCACCGCATCTTGCGAAGTAAAAAGCTGTTTATAAAGGAATAAATTACATTAATATGTGTGTGCAGTGTCCTCCGAATCCAAATGAAGAAGGATCGGTCACAACAAAACGTGAGTAGTAACAAATATGTATGCGAAACATTTTGACAAGCTAAAAACCAGGTTTTTAAAAATCTAGGGATGTGTCAAATCACAGATGAAGTTTACATTTACATCGTTTGGTTTTCAGATGACAAGTTATCAGTGCAGGACACTAAAGAGTTGGTCCTGCAAAACCATATAAAGTAAAATCACGGTAAGAAGCGAAAACGAATAAAAAATTTCTTTAGGCCTCACTTTGTTAAATCAATTATAACCTAAAATATTTTCACTTTTTACAATTTTTCAATAAACAAAGAACCCACTGATGATGGCAAAGAGGTGCTGAATATGTTTGGGTAAAAATAAAAAGTGTGTTTGCAAAAAGGCGGAATCGATATCTTATAATTTAACTGCAAATACGGCAAGAAAGGACGAGAGCTGCAGATCCAATAGATGAATGTGCAGAGAGAATATTTTCTGTGCTAAGTGTTCAGTGCATAGATGAGTAGAATAAAGGCACTCTTGAAAATGTAAAGCTATTGTTAACTGTACTGTATACCGTGAAAAATATAGCATGTGTTAATATAACATGTGTTCAGTACTATGACGGAATCATCTGTAAAAATATTTCCTAAAAAGGTGCAAGGAAATCAAAAATATTTGAAGTAATTCACATTATCTGAATCCTCAGTTTTTAACAAAATATGGTAACCCTAGCTGTAGGCATTCATGTATTAATGTAATCGACATGTTTTGGCAATAACAGATATTGCGTAAAGCAGGGTGAAATAAGTTACTTTAGATTAGATGGGCATTACCTAGTGAATAGTTACGGTACGTACGCTAGGCAGCATCAGAATGAGGATGGGGAAGGTCTTTCTGTTAATAAGTTCAAAAATGGTTCAAATGGCTCTGAGCACTATGGGACTTAACATCTGAGGTCATCAGTCCCCTAGAACGTAGAACAACTTAAACCTAACTAACCTAAGGACATCACACACAGCCATGCCCGAGGCAGGATTCGAACCTGCGACCGTAGCGGTCGCGCGATTCCAGACTGAAGCACCTAGAACCGCTCGGCCACAAAGGCCGGCTGTTAATAAGTGTATTTTAATGAATGATAATGTATAACAGACAGCATGTGACTGGGATACACACCGGCTTTATGCACAAAAGGGACCATTAAGTGCCCACTACATCTCGAGGCTATCGAGAAAATGGGTTTGCTAAGCGGCTAACGTTCATTATATTGTTTCAGTAACATTCATGACATCAGTCAGCTCTATGCTCATAATGGCAGATTCCAATAAGTACTTTGTGTGCGATAAAGTGTTTCAGCTAACAAAAGCTTTGTATGCACACATCAGGCCAGTAGCTTTTGTGTGCGATAAAGAGTTTCAGCTAACAAAAGCTTTGTATGCACACATCAGGCCAGTAGCTTTTCAAGAAGTAATGTTTCTTATAGAAGTTTTTGCATCCTACCACGCGCAATAATAGAGTGTAAAGCGAAAGAGTTAAATGGTTGTTCGAAAGTTCTCCGTAAAGTGGTCTGAACACTTTGGCTAACTTGTTCTATAGAACTTCTGGAACTACTGTGACTAAACTCTTCTTAGTACTTAAGTATCCTCCAGAACAATTCAGAAAAGAATTGTGATTGATTAGTAACTACATTAAAACATATTAGCTGAAACTAGTGAGCTGAAAATTTCGTGACTTATTTCAGATGTCTAGTTCCACATTAAGCTGCAGCTAATATATAAAATAAACTATGATAATCAGTGACTAGCATCAATAGCAGTCTTACAATTTGGAGATGTGAGTTTTGTCTAGATCTATCAATAAATCCTCATTCAGCTCTGTTTGCCAAAATGTCATATGCAAATGAACCAGATTCTGACAAACTACGTAATGACATGGGCACATGACATTGGCATACCGCTGTTTGTATAACAACGACAAAAAATTTAAGCATAACACTTATTTGTGTTAAGCTGAGGTACTGGACACTCCCTTCTCCCTCCTGAAATCGTATTGGCGGTGAAAGACTACACTGTAGTGTAGCCTGGTTTAGGCTGAAAGATAATTGTTTGTGAGTTGTTGAACCCAACGAATTCGAATGGCAAATAAAGGTTGTAGTAACGGATTTACTTGTGGTGTAGCCTAATAATTACGTTCAAGCCGTATTTAAAAGTAGTTTTCTGTATTTAAGTCATTTTCGGTCATAAAAATTAAAACAATAAGGTAAATGTAGAAAACATATATTAGATAATGAACAAGCCTTCAACGAGCATTTTGATACATACGTAGTAAATAATATGCAAAAAATGAAAAGGGACTGGCTCCAATATGTAACCTTTACCCATATTTGGTCCGTTTTTCCACATTTGATATTGCTGCAACGTATGCCAAAGCAAATTCGTAATTAAATACCACAAACGTCTGAGCTTACATTAGTAAGCAGCGCTTTATATGATGATAAAGACTGAGAAACATTGTCGTCAAGGCATAATATCACTGAGCTAATTTTTGTGGTCATATGACTTGTAGTTATCATATGCACGGTCGGGGAAAAAAAGACAACAGTAAGTCTTTTTTTTCAGTATGAGTTTGAGATGCCGTCAGATCCGCCATCGAAAGAGCTGCCTGTTAGCAGCATGAAACAAGAATTAAAATAACTTAAAAGTTCTGTCGCACAGGAAAAGAAGCAGGTAAGTCAACTGTTACAGCGAAGGAACCAGGTAAGCCAAATGCAGCTCAGCAGATGGCTGCGCGAGCGCCAAATTTTACGCCATTATTTGTGTGAAATTTTATTGTTCAAGCTGTTCTTTTTCTTACATTGTGTTTCTTAGAGTAAGTCTGCAGCTCGTGGTCGTGCGGTAGCGTTCTCGCTTCCCGCGCCCGGGTTCCCGGGTTCGATTACCGGCGGGGTCAGGGATTTTCTCTGCCTCGTGATGACTGGGTGTTGTGTGCTGTCCTTAGGTTAGTTAGGTTTAAGTAGTTCTAAGTTCTAGGGGACTGATGACCATAGATGTTAAGTCCCAAAGTGCTCAGAGCCATTTGAACCATGTTTTTCTTAGAGTAAATTGTTATTTGGGTAATAAATCGTTCTATGTTGTTGATATGTCGACATTGGGGAATAAAGCACATGGAATTCCACAAAATGAAGCTAAAAATGAAGAAAAATGGCCGAACTGCTGATGTTGGCAAGAAATTAAGGCTAAGTTCACATGATACGGGGGAGTCTTCCAAATGTTCCTGTATTAAACGCTTTGAATTCACCACTGAACCAGAAAAAGCTGAAATACTAAGTAAATTTAAAAGTCTAGAAACGTGTAACGATCAGAATGCACATTTGGGAGGTTTAATAACAGTGCTACTTATCAGCGGAAGACCACATCAGACAGAAGGAGATGCGAAGTTATGAGAAGCTGCATTTGCGTACGGAGTTAAGAGTTCCTGTACGATCTGACGATAAGCATGCTGTACCAGTTTGTACAAAAGCATTTTGTACAATACAAAAAACAAATTACAATGTATACCGATGAGACTGAAAGTGACTGGTCTTACCCCACGAAACAACAAGGGTAAACCTACGTATCTTCACTGGAAGCTTGACGATTCTACGATATGAAACTTCCTGGCATATTAAAACTGTGTGCCGGACCGAGACTCGAACTCGGGACATTTGCCTGTCGCGGGCAAGTGTTCTACCATCTGAACTACCCAAGCACGACTCACGCCCCGTCCTCACAGCTTTACTTCTGCCACTATCTCGTCTCCTACCTTCCAAACTTCACAGAAGCTCTTCTGCGAACCTTGCAGAACTAGCACTCCTGGAAGAAAGGATATTGCAGAGACATGGCTTTTGCCGCAGCCTGGGGGATATTTCCAGAATGAGATTTCCACTCTGCAGTGGAGTGTGCGCTGATCTGCCAGGAAGTTTCATATCAGCGCACACTCCGTTGCAGAGTGGAAATCTCATTCTGGAAACATCCCCCAGGCTGTGGCTAAGCCATGTCTCCGCAATATCCTTTCTTCCAGGAGTGCTAATTCTGCAAGGTTCGCAGGAGAGCTTCTGTGAAGTTTGGAAGGTAGGAGACGAGATAGTGACAGAAGTAAAGCTGTGAGGACAGGGCGTGAGTCATGCTTGTGTAGCTCAGATGGTAGAGCATTTGCCCGCGAACGGCAAAGTTTCCGAGTTCGAGTCTCGGTCCGGCACACAGTTTTAATCTGCCAGGAAGTTTCATATTAGCGCACACTCAGCTGCAGAGTGGAATTCACATTCTGATTCTACGATATAGTTGATGTATAGTCACATAAGTAGTTTTAAAGTTCGATAAAGACCTATTTCTTTCAAGAAAGACCTATTTGCCTGAAAATTTGAATGTAAAGGAAATGTTACTGCTATTTAAAGAATTTTATCTTACCGTTGATGTTTCCCATGAAACTTATATACGCATTATGAACATGAATTTTAACATATGCTTCGGATACCCAAGTAGAGACGTGCAATACTAGTGATGAAATCTCTTCCAAACTGAAAGCACTGTCCCCAGAAAAAGATAAGGAAGAAATTAAAAAGTTAGCAACTATGAAAGTTCTTCACAAAAGAAAAACTGAAACATTCTACCAACACATAAGAGATGCAAGACACAAATCTATGAAAACGAGCAAGACAGAAGCAATTATTAAGGATTTTGCTAAAAATATCTCAATATCAAATATAACTACGAGCGTTGGTATTATAAGCGTCAAAGCGCCAACTATCAACATATTCATTCAACACCCACATCCTCTCCACGAGGTAGTTGGTTTTCTATGTCTAACATGAGGTTATTGCGAAGAATGGTCTGAACGTGGTAACGTCATTTCTTTTTCATTTTGTTTCATTTTGTTATAAACTACCTAGATAACAACGTTGAACAGTTCAAATGTTTTGCGATTTTGCAGGAGGGCAAAATTAGAATTTCACAATTTTTTCGCTTCATGCCCTACGTCGTTCATAAGAACAATCATGGCTTGATACCATCAAGATCGCCTTTCCAGACCGAAGTCATTCGTACAGGGAATGAGATAAGAACGTTGGTCTGTGAAATTTGAAACAAAGAATGGAAGCTCCTGAGGCCGTCATACACACGATTGAAAATTCGAGAATGAAACCGTCACTTTTACTGTGGAGGGAGTCTGAGTCAATGGTGTACGATGGAAAGACATTTTAAATCATAAATATGTACTGAAATGTCCGGCTAAGATCCAAACTGAGAAGGAAATTGAGGCCTCATCCATTCACCCTCGTCTGATGTTCTGGAGAGAGGCGTACAGTGGTCCGTGGTATCCAGCACCATAAGAAAGCCCGACAAAGGTGCATCAAAACATAAGACAGGAGAATTCAAGCTACCTTCTTTGTCCTAGACAAATAATTGTAAGTAGACATACAAATGCTAGCTTTCAAATTTTCCTTTAAAATTGGTTGTGTGGAAAAATGTATAACAAAAGTCTTTATTACCTGCGGGTCATCTTCGCATTTCAAGAGCAAAGTACCAGGATTTCTGTGGCTAGGCAACACAGAAGTTTTTCCATGGATTATCAAATGACTAATAATTTGGAAGGTAACTGTGCGTTTCTTGGAAGATAACTGTGCGTTTTGATAATAATAATATTAGAAATGATAGTAAAAATATTTGAAATGATAGTAAAACATTCGTACATACAAAGAAACTCAAGAGTAGCTGACTCACATGCTTCATTCTCTTTCTGTTTCAGAGGACTTACCAAGAGTCTTTCCTGAACAGTTGGTAGTTTGAGTGAATTTCTTGATGTAGTTTTGTATTATCAATGTTATGCACTTTAAAAACCATCTCATTTTGTTTTCAAAACATAAGAATTCAATTTTCCACTTTGTTTGAAAACAGTACTTAGTGTGAAAAGACTTATTGCGTTTTGAAATTAAAATTCCTTTTTCTGAGTTCCACTGAAAAGGAATTTGCCTGGTTCTTTCCGTCGACCCTCATACCTAAATTATGTGCTCCGAAACAAACATATCATCATCCAAATTCCGAAGTTTCCGAATATAAAGTACCCCTAAGTAAATCTGAGCACAATGGAAATGAAGAAAACAATAGCATACCCTTCAGTTTCTTTCGTTAAGCCAATTACCCAGACCGCGTGCTACACCGTAAGTCACTCTGTCATTCAACTAATAATTCGTAGTCACATTCATTGACTCTTAGACAGTCACATATCAATCTAATCTATAATTCTGACTGCGCTACAGATCAATCTGCGCCCGAACTTGGATTCTACACTTCATTTACATAATCGAAACTTCATTGAACAATCGGTTTTTACGTAACGTTCCAAAGTGACAGTTGTCTTTATTTTCTTTTAAAAAACACAGAATCTAAAACCCCATCGCTTCTACAGCGATCTCGACTTCTCGGCGACAGGGTAAGGTTTAGGTTTCACTTAATTTATTGCACTTGGGGAGGGCTTTTAACAGCCACATGTCCGTAAATCTCTCTTCTGAGTGTTTATTTATTTTTCTGCAGTGTCTCATTTATAATATCCTATTCAAACAATGACTTGGGAACGCTCTACCGATACCAGGTTCTGCTCTGGTGGTATCTACACTTCGGATGTGACGGATAACATGCTGAGCTTGTCTTAATTCTCATGAACTTTTGTGGACCTAAGTTTGATCATTTCCACAATAGGTCCCAAATTGCGCTCATTATGCATTATGTGGATTCGTGTGGGTCTTGAAGCTTTAAGTATTCACCGCAGTACTATAGCAGTATCTGGATGAGCTGTATTTGGGTATTGCTAGCGAGACCTCCGGATGTGCTCACATAAAAGATTTTTATTAGTGCAGTTGCTTTGTAAAGTCTAACTTTCGTTGAGATATTTCCCTCCCTACTGCAGAATAATGGCATCAATTCCCTCGTCATGCCAGAGGCATTCACTTTTATGTCTTGCACATATCTGTGGAAAAAAGGTGGCAATCCAATGTGACTCTCAAATACTTGACAGTTGCACTCCCTGGTACCTCTTGATTGATTGATTTTGACAGGGAAGCTAAAACAGCTTTGGTCTAACCCGCCACTGCCCGCACCGAAACCCAGTTTAATGTGCGTTATCGCTCCCTGTATATCTAGTAAAGCCAACCAGTGCCATTCAGTTGCGCGAGGAGTCCCTTAACCAGTTTTTTGTTAGACACAATTTCTTCATAACTAGTTGTCCCGAAAATTCTGTATCTCTTGCTCTCCAATGCATTCGAAGATTAGGTGTGATGCAGTTTCTTCACTCTCATCACAGATCCTACATTTAGAGTCTTCTTCCGTCATACCCATTACATGTAGGTGTTTTTTGAAATTCCCGTGGCCAGTCATCAGTCCCACCATGAGTTTAGTCTCTTTCCTGTTCAGTCACAGAGCTTCTTTTAAAACACGGCTTAGGCGTCATTACCTTACCATGTTTTTGTTTACAGACCTTGGTCCAGTATTCTACGTGCTGTTTCCTAAGCCAATTCTGTACATCTAGTTTGATCATAGCCTTGGTGATCGTCAGGATAGGTTCCGGTCCAATGAATGGAGTCTTTGTCCCCATCCTGGCCACTCTGTCGGCTTGTTCATTGCCACCGATACCTGAGTGGTCAGGAACCCACACTAGGTTTACCCTGTGGCTTCCCCCTAGCTCCACCAGAGCCCTGTGGCAATCTGCAACAATCTTAGATCTTATTGCAGGAGCTGCCAATGATTTCAGGACTGCCTCGCTGTCTGAATAGATATAGATGCTACAGTCCTTGTAGCACCTATGCATATTCTCCTCCACACATGCCCTGACTGCAATAATTTCAGCTTGCAATACCGAGGCCAGTTTTCCTAGACGGATGATACCCTCCAGTCTTGGCTGAACCCCGGCCCCAGTGCATTGGTCTGATTTCGACCCATCACTGAACCAGACAATGTCCCCTGTATGATGTCGAACTGTTTTTTCTCACTGCTCCCTGCTTCCAATTATTATACTGTAAGGATTGTTGAAGTAGTTGGGAGTTATTACATAGTCGACTGGGATTTCCCCAGCCATTCCTATGTTTACCTCACTCACTATTTTAGTGTGTGATTCTGGATATCCCAATGAGATCCAGTTTTTACTAGTTTTGAGTCTGTATGCACCAGCTGCTGCCTCCATCTTTACCCAAAGGTGTAGTGGAGACTGTCCAGCATGGCTTCCATCCCAGCAGTTGTTGTGCTGCTAATTCCGCCTGTTATGGCTAAGCAGGCCAGTCTCTGCACGTTAGCAAGCTCCTTAACTGCAACCTGCTGTTCTACTTTCATCCCATAGACTACGGCTCCATAGGAAATCCTAGGTCTCACCACTGTGATGTATATCCAGTGCATACCTCTAGGGCTTAGGCCCCAGTTTTTGGCACAAGCCCTTCTGGTAATCATTAGAGTACCTTTCGCCTTGGAGCAAATGCTCTTAATGTGAGGGGTCCATGTTAGTTTCTCATCTAAGGTTACCCCTAGATATTTCACTATCCCCTTCACAGGTAGAGTTTCATTGAAGAGCTTTGGATTCCAACTTGGGTGTTGCATATGCCTCTTCATGAATGGCACCAAAACAGTCTTCTTAGGATTAACCCTTAGATACTGTTTAATGCACCAGTCTTGCACAATGTCCAATGCACCTTGTGCCATATTTCTAACTGAGTCGGTAAATTTGCCAAGTATTACTATGACAAGGTCGTTTGCATATCCTTGGCAAAAGCATTGTGTGGAGTTTAGTTCCTTGATGAATTCGTTCACCAGTATATTCCACAACAAAGGGGACAAAACTCCTCCTTGTGGACAACCTCTAGTGGTGTTAATTACCATCTTTTCATTCGTCATGGTAGCCTCTACCTTCCTTCCATTAAGCATGGCCTAAGTCCACTTACGCCCTCCAGACATTGGGAATGATTCCTACTGCTAGGCTATCCCTGAATAACCTGCATAGGACTCTTATGAGATTCCCTCCTGCCTGTTGCAGGAGAGCTGGAAAGATTCCATCTGGACCATGTGACTTGAACAGTTGGAGTGTTCCGCCCAGCCATTGGATTTTACTGAAGTCGACACACTCCTTGGCTGATTCACAGTCCTCTCTTCGAGTGCCCGAGAACCATTGTCTCTCTGGGATCACATTCAGGTCTATCTGCCAGAGAATATTGAGGAAAGCGAATTGTGAGGAGAAATTCCAGCGTCTCATGTGCAGTCCTTGTATATTCCCCATCCTCCTTCCTCAATGTACCTCCTGGATTAGTTGGTACTCTAGTGAGGATTCTGTGAAGTCTGGATTGAGCAGCCGTGCTCTCCACTTCCTCACAGAATGCCTTCCGGATTGCCTCCTGTGCTTGTCTAATTGCAAGGTTGTAGTTGACAAGGGGCGCACGATATTTTGCCCATTGTCCTTTACGTTTCACAAGGTTAAACAGTCTTCATACCTGTTTTATTTGCGTTTCTAAATTATTGTTCCACCAAGGCACATTCCTATTTGTGCACTTCTTGGTGATTGTGCAGTTGTCCTCGTATGAGGTCACTATCCTCTGCTACTTCCCCAAACTTAACTGGATTCCTTATCGAGGTTTTAATTTCCGATATGCTTAAGTCAAGGTCCCTCCTATATGTCTCCCAGTCTATTTTCCTGGGGTTCCTATAGGCTGTGGTCTGTCTGATTCACATTTCAACTTGAATTTAATATACATGTGGTCTGATGAGGATGGCTCTAACGCCACATGCCATTGTTTGACATAGCTGCCCATCATCTTAGATCCAAAGGTTAAGTCAATTACTTCTTCCCTTCTGCTATTCCTGAATGTAGGTTCATTGCCCCTATTCAGGACCACCAAGTTGTTACACAAGACAAATCCGAGAAGTTTCTCACCTTTGCTGTTGGTGTACTTGCTACCCCACACTAGGTTGTGAGCATTGGCATCACATCCAACCAACAGTTGGTTGCCTTGCCGATGGCAAGCTTCTGTCAGTCTCCTCAAACGAGGAGGAGAGGTGTCTTCGAAAGGAAGATATGCTGAGGCCAAAACAAATTCCCTCGTGGTACCTTCCTCAGATTGCTGTATCCTGATGGTCACTAGGTCCCTGGAGCAGAAATCCGTCATTGGCATGAAAGAAATTCCATTTCTCACATAGATGCATGTTCTGGAGTTTCTTAGATTTCTAGCATAAATCAGCTTACCTCCAGTGCCACTGAGGCCTGATACACCCTCTTTATATAAGTAAGGTTCTTGTATCAGGGTCACATCCACTTCCTCTCTCCCTAGGCAGCGGCTCAGGACAGCAGTGGGCCCTTCACTGTGCTTGCTGCCATCATTGCCTCTGAGGTCTTTGATTACCCTGACGGTGACCTGTGAGAACCCTAAAAACAATTTCAGGTCTTGCTCTCGCATCGCCTTCAGAGACTTCTCTCTGACTTCCACCACCAGGGTTCATCCTTCCGGTGCAGCCTTCTGATTTTTTACTCTCCAGGCCTCTGCCGAGACTTTTTGGTTCTGGACCCCTATTTTCTTGAACAGAGTCTTTGGAGAGATATCCTTAAGGATCTTTGGTACCCGTATTGATACCTTTGCAGTCTTAAGAAGCTCAGCTGCCATCTTGACCTGCAGCTTTGCATCCTTCCGCAGGGATATCATGGGCACCTTGTCCTTCAGCCATTCCACCACGTGCACCACTTCAAAGTCAAAAATGAGGGCACCACAATCTAGATAGACCCTCCTGAAGTTGGGTCCTGGACCAGCGTCCCACCAATCTTTCCAAAGAGAACCATCTGTATGAGTTCCTCCTGCTGCGAGGTGATGGCTACCAGTGGATAGCCTTCCCAGACAACTGCCATCTAAAAAACTGTGACTGCAGTACTATAAGTTCTGTTTACCTATTTCTTTCCTCAGCTTTTTCTGGGCTCGTTTATCCAGGAAGGAGGAAGTCTTAGTTTCCTCCCTTATCCTCTTGTTACCTGTCTTGGACGTTGTGGGGGGTCTGTGTATCCCCTTCAACCTGAGGGTTTTTTCTTGGGGGTATTGGGCTCAAGCACTTTTAATTCGCCCCACTTGTGTTTGGGAAGCCATTCTTTTCCTTCATTTTGTCTCTGTTCCCTGAGAAGTTTCACCCTCTGGGCCCCAGACAGGGCTTTAATATTGATCTGATCCAACTTCTCAGTTACAGTTCCCACTTCTAGCTCAGGTCTAGACCCTGATTCAGTAGTGGGAGTACTTTCCATCGGTTCTGACCCCGATGTTTGGGTGTCTGAGGTCTTTTTGCCCCTCAGTTGGTTTTAATTTATTTTCTTTTGTCTTGTCCATCTTGGTCCAACGAGATTTGGGGATCTACACGGTCCACACCACGAAAACCCCGCATGGTGTAAGGCTACTTACTCAGGGAGGTGGCCCAGTATCCCTGAGGCTCAGTTTGCGACATATCTTCCCATGTGCCATGCACCCGTCGGCACAGATCACATCACACCTTGGGTCGGGAGGGGAATTGGGTAAGGACTAGCAGTGGATAAGGAAGACAGGACGTTGTGGGACACTCTTAGTCTGATCCATCAGCTAAGGGAGCAATATACTGCTTGACTCTTCGGTGAAGGTGTCTTCTCGAAACTTTAACAAAAGCCCGTACCGAGCTACTGAGCGTCTCTCCTGCAGAGTCTTCCACTGGAGTTTATCTATCATCTCCGTAACGCTTTCACGATTACTAAATGATCCTGTAACGAAGCGCGCTGCTCTCCGTTGGATCAACTCTATCTCTTCTATCAACCCTATCTGGTACAGATCCCACACTGGTGAGCAGTATTCAAGCAGTGGGCGAACAAGCGCACTGTAACCTACTTCCTTTGTTTTCGGATTGCATTTCCTTAGGATCCTTCCAATGAGTCTCAGTCTGGCATCTGCTTTACCGACGATCAACTTTATATGATCATTCCATTTTAAACCACTCCTAATGCGTACTCCCAGATAATTTATGGAATTAACTGCTTCCACTTGCTGACCTGCTATTTTGTAGCTAAATGATAAGGGAACTATCTTTCTATGTATTCGCAGCACATTACACTTGTCTACATTGAGATTCAATTGCCATTCCCTGCACCATGCGTCAATTCGCTGCAGATCCTCCTGCATTTCAGTACAATTGTCCATTGTTACAACCTCTCGATACACCACTGCAAAAAGCCTCAGTGAACTTCCGATGTCATCCACCAGGTCATTTATGTGTATTGTGAATAGCAACGGTCCTATAACACTCCCCTGCGGCACACCTGAAATCACTCTTACTTCGGAAGACTTCTCTCCATTGAGTATGACATGCTGCGTTCTGTTATCTAGGAACTCCTCAATCCAATCACACAATTGGTCTGATAGTCCATATGCCCTTACTTTGTTCATTAAACGACTGTGGGGAACTGTATCGAACGCCTTGGGGAAGTCAAGAAACACGGCATCTACCTGTGAACCCGTATCTATGGCCCTCTGAGTCTCGTGGACGAATAGCGCGAGCTGGGTTTCACACGATCGTCTTTTTCGAAACCCATGCTGATTCCTACAGAGTAGATTTCTAGTCTCCAGAAAAGTCATTATACTCGAACATAATACGTGTTCCAAAATTCTACAACTGATCGACGTTAGAGATATAGGTCTATAGTCCTGCACATCTGTTCGACGTCCCTTCTTGAAAACGGGGATGACCTGTGCCCTTTTCCAATCCTTTGGAACGCTACGCTCTTCTAGAGACCTACGGCACACCGCTGCAAGAAGGGGGGCAAGTTCCTTCGCGTACTCTGTGTAAAATCGAACTGGTATCCCATCAGGTCCAGCGGCCTTTCCTCTTTTGAGCGATTTTAATTGTTTCTCTATCCCTCTGTCGTCTATTTCGATATCTACCATTTTGTCATCTGTGCGACAATCTAGAGAAGGAACTACAGTGCAGTCTTCCTCTGTGAAACAGCTTTGGAAAAAGACATTTAGTATTTCAGTCTTTAGTCTGTCATCCTCTGTTTCAGTACCATTTTGGTCACAGAGTGTCTGGACATTTTGTTTTGATCCACCTACCGTTTTGACATAAGACCAAAATTTCTTAGGATTTTCTGCCAAGTCAGTACATAGAACTTTACTTTCGAATTCATTGAACGCCTCTCGCATAGCCCTCCTCACATTACATTTCGCTTCGCGTAATTTTTGTTTGTCTGCAAGGCTTTGGCTATGTTTATGTTTGCTGTGAAGTTCTCTTTGCTTCCGCAGCAGTTTTCTAACTCGGTTGTTGTACCACGGTGGCTCTTTTCCATCTCTTACGATCTTGCTTGGCACATACTCATCTAACGCATATTGTACGATGGTTTTGAACTTTGTCCACTGATCCTCAACACTATCTGTACTTGAGACAAAACTTTTGTGTTGAGCCGTCAGGTACTCTGAAATCTGCTTTTTGTCACTTTTGCTAAACAGAAAAATCTTCCTACCTTTTTTAGTATTTCTATTTACGGCTGAAATCATCGATGCCGTAACCGCTTTATGATCGCTGATTCCCTGTTCTGCGTTAACTGTTTCAAATAGTTCGGGTCTGTTTGTCACCAGAAGGTCTAATATGCTATCGCCATGAGTAGGTTCTCTGTTTAACTGCTCAAAGTAGTTTTCAGATAAAGCACTTAAAAAAATTTCACTGGATTCTTTGTCCCTGCCATCCGTTATGAACGTTTGAGTCTCCCAGTCTATATCCGGCAAATTAAAATCTCCACCCAGAACTATAACATGGTGGGGAAATCTACTCGAAATATTTTCTAAATTATCCTTCAGGTGCTCAGCCACAACAGCTGCTGAGCCAGGGGGCCTATAGAGACATCCAATTACCATGTCTGAGCCCGCTTAACCGTGACCTTCACCCAAATCATTTCACATTTCGGATCTCCATCAATTTCCTTCGATACTATTGCACTTATTATCGCTATAAACACGCCTCCCCCTTCACTGTCCAGCCTGTCTCTGCGGTATACATTCCAATCCGAGTTTAGGAATCATTACAGCCTTTCCGGCAGTAGTTCCTCTACCTTCAGCCTAGCCCTCAGTTTGACGTGGATACGCCGGCCCCACCACCCACACAGACAGTGCCTCATCCAAGTGGTGTCCCCCGGAGAGGATGGTACCTCTTGTCCTTGGATAATAAGGATTTTCTCTAGTTGTGAACGTTTTTTGCTAAATTAATTGCTGTTATTTTGGCTGTGTTAATTTTAATCTTGTTATGTCTGCACTACTCTGTGGTGAGGTCCAGTTGCGCCTGTAGTCTTCTGGTGTTGGCGTTATGTGGGAGCCCACTTGTAAAGTGCGCTGTGTCATCTGTGAATTGTGCCAGTTGAATGTTTGCAATCGTCGACTTGTCGTTGACGTAGACTGTAAACATGAGTGGTGACAAAACTGATCCTTACGAAAATCCGGCCTCTAAGAGTTTGATCTCTGATTTGATGCCTTCATTTTTCACTCGCATTATTCTGTTAGAGAGAAAGCTTGCTTTGAGTGTAATATACAATTTTTCTGTGCAGCGTGACGTGAATGCTCCAAGATGTACACGCTGCCAGGAGCAACCTGACTGCCAATCACAGTTGTGGGCACATCTGTATTTAAAGGCTTCGATTAATAGCTGACCTCACTTATGTCAGTAGAGCTCATTACAGGCGAAGTAACGAGGCAGGGCTGTTATTGGTTTTCTTGCCCACCTTATTATCTCATGAACGTTAGCCAATCAGCAACCACTTCTCTGGCTGCCATCAGAAGCAGGTTTTAAGTATCTGTTGGTGGACTATGGAAGCCTTTGCTCAAGATGCGAGTGACGGACAGTGCGGACGTGCAGAGGGTGAGCACTGTAGCCCATTGTGTGAAACGCTTATGAATGACAGAGGGGACTCGTCGCCAGCCAGCTTTCTGCGCTGGGAAAGCACATCATGTCACTAAACGTGGGCCAGCGTGGGAAATATAATGGGGAAGCTAACCTTTCTACATGTGTGCGACCTCCCTGAAGCCAGCTGAAACTCATCGAGAGTTGTTTACGACATGGCACGAGCTGTCATTCTGTGGGACAAGACTGAGAGAGCGCTTGCTGGAAACGTTACTTGAAAGTCCGTCCATAAGAACAGAAAACTGGCCCACTGGAACGAGAAATCAAGAGCAGTAGAACTGCCCAGAAGGCTGGAACTTACTCGTAGATCTTCAGCCAAAGATTAGACATGACGACAAAATTTAAGCCACGCGGGGTAGCCACGCGGTCTTGGGCGCCTTGTCACGGTTCGCGCGGCTCCCCCCCCGTCGGAGGTTCGAGTCCTCTCTCGGGCATGGGTGTGTGTGTTGTTCTTAGTGTAAGTTAGTTTAAGTTAGATTAAGTAGTGCGTAAGCTTAGGGACCGATGACCTCAACAGTTTGGTTCTATAAGCCCTTACCACAAATTTCCAGATTTACAAAATTTCGGTGCTCTTGAGGTGCAAGACAAGAGAGACCTACATCAAAACCGCCTAGCTGGAGAGTGGAGGGGTCTTCCTTTTGATAAAGTGATGAGACATGTGTGATGAGATTTGGTGGACCTTTTTGGTGGAGTCACTGAGGAAGGAGTGAAACTTCGTGATAATTGTTTTGAAAGAATTTGTGTTGGAACTTCAACCAAAGACTACGTAGCCAGGACTTGGTTTGCACTTGCTCTTGGTGCTGATCTGTTACTATGACAACCCAAGACTACTTTATGTTGCCCTATTTCTCATTTTTGTTTTTGCTGGATTTCGGCCCAGTCTGATGTTTATTCTCATTGTTTACTTTTATGAAGGCAGTCCTACAACTTTCATTTGATGCTGCTTTTGCAGTCTGTTTCCAATACTAATCTGAGTTTTGACTCTGATACCAACGAGTCATTCACATGATCACCGTCATAAGGTTAATATTCGATACCTTCGTGTGCCGCCTCTATAATCCAGCAGCACACAAAACACTTTGGAGCACCAACCCCTTAAAACGCTACTGCCTGTAAGACGAACGCCCAGTCGTGTAGCCTTCGTCAGCAGTGTACTGATAACTGCGCCCAGTGAAATTTGCGCACAGGAAGGGTCGAGGAAGGGTCCGCTAATAACCTTGCCTGGCAGGTAGAAGAGCTGAAGGACGCTACCTAGAGGTTGGCGAGCTCGCATTTTCAAGCCGTAATACACAAACGCTGCAACTGAGAAGGTCAATGTTAAGAGTGCATCGACAGCTTTCTGCAAGAAATCGATGCACGTTGCAAAACCATGGAACTATATCAGAAGCTGTTTCAGATCCTAGTCATTTGATTAAAAATTCAGAAACGAAACTTCCTACGGTTATACAAAAATCTGTTGACGGTTACAATGAGATTCCTTGCACAATTTCGCGACTAAGATGATTTTTTTCCGAAACTATTCCCAACTTTATTTTGGCGCTAAGATTTTTTTAAATTTTGTTCGTTTCGATAGCGTTATGTAAGAGAATTCTTTTTTTCAAAAGTCAGATTAATTAAGAATTATCTTGGGTCCACTATGAGTCGAGGACAACAGTCTAATATAGCAGTTAGCCCAATAAAAATGGACTAGCTAAAGATATCGATATTGATGAGGCAATTTCAAAATGTACAGCCGAAAAAGAAGAAAGAAATTCTAAGCTACATGTTAGTCACAAATGTAGTGTTTTGTGCTTCTATGAGGTTGGCATTTGGGGGGAGGGGGAGGAAGGGTGACAAATTAAAAGCTGCTCTGGCTATCAAACTACCTAGCTACGCCACTATGTAGACATCAGTCTCGACCAGAGTAAAATATTGGATGTGTACGTAATCAAATAGAGACTTCCTTGTACAGTCCTGTACAAGTTCGAAATTAATCACAGCAAATATCACCAAGACAATCAATAACCTTTAAATAGCTCATCAGTCTTATCTTTACGTAATTTAAGTATGTGTATGTATCTTAGAAGCTTTATAAAGTGAATGACAGTTTCACTCGCAGGAATAAAGTTTACATTCCACTGATACTTTTAATTTTATCTCAGTATATCTTAATTCATTGACGTGACAACCTAGCGAAAACAAACCTAGCGTTTGGTGTTTTACGTCACGTCGACTGGTATTATCGCTAGAGAGTTAGCTTTCGCTCAGGTTTGTGGTTATAGGAAGGCCTCCAAGGAACCATTCCAGCATCTTCCTGGAATGATCTGAGAAACCACGGAAGCCAAATTCAGTATGATCGACAAGAGAATTGAGCCTAGGTTTTTAAAAATAATCAGATTTCCATCATACTTAATGGGAAAAGTAAATTATTGCCATTTAGGTGTGTTTAAAATCGGCTTATAAGCATCGTCAATAAATATTTAATTTAAGCTTTTATTTATTTATAAGTTGCTGTTTACATTTTACACGTTTTTCTAACTGTATACATCTTCTGATAAATTTAGCCAAATTCTTCCAACTCTTCATCTCGTTTCAAGCAAGCTCTGATCTCACCAACCTCTTCGTTCTTTTTTTGCTATTTTTTCCAACTCTTCATCCCGTTTCAAGCAAGTTCTGGTCTTATCAACCTCTTCGTACTTTTTTTTATATTTTTTCCAACTCTTCATCCCGTTTCAAGCAAGTTCAGGTCTTACCAACCTCTTTGTTCTTTTTTTGCTATTTTTTCCAGCTCTTCATCCCATTTCAAGCAAGCTCTGATCTCACCAACCACTTCGTTCTTCTTTTGCTATTTTTCCAACTCTTCATCCCTTTTCAAGCAAGTTCTGGTCTTATCAAACTCTTAGTACTTTTTTTTGCTATTTTTTCCAACTCTTCATCCCATTTCAAGCAAGCTCTGATCTCACCAACCTCTTCGTACTTTTTTTGCTATTTTTTCCAACTCTTCATCCTGTTTCAAGCGAGCTCTGATCTCACCATCCTCTTCATACTTTTCTACTATTTTTTCCAACCTTTCATCCCGTTATATGTAGACTGTTTTTTTCTCGTTTATCTCCCATAATCAGCTCTGCCCTCACTAACGCGCACGCTGAAGTTCATACACCGAAATACGTCATTGATTTTAGGATTTGGTTTAGCATGCATGTTATTAATTTTGTGGTCGTTCGATGTCGCTGTTTGTAGCATCTTCTACAAAATAGTCGAAAAACTCAAAAAACCTGGGGATATATGGTGCCTGTGGATGTATCTCGCGCCAGCCATCACATACATTTTCCGGTCGTAGAAACGCCAGCACAGCACACATGTGAATTTGTTGTTTCACTTCTTCATTTTCTTTGTATTCATGAGTAAGTCCTAGATCTTGCACTTTTCTCCAGAGACACTTTTTCTTGTAGAAATAACACCCATGTACTTTGACTGCCGGTAATACAACTTCAATCGCAGAAATCGCTGCTGACTCTAAATTTGTGGCCACGTTTGCAGGTTTCCATTGTGGAATATTTTCCACCAAATTTCGGAAAACATGGATGTGTGTCTCTTTTCTTTTGTTCAGCAATGATGCAAATGCAACTGGATAGATGTTTGTCTCATTAGTTGTACTACCAAAGTAGGCGTGAATGGTGTATATTTGCGAAAACTGTATGCTACAGCACTTGAATGTACCACCCATAAAAAAGTCTTGTTTACTTCTTAGAGCCTCTCTACCTACTCTTCAGCTAAAAACTGTTATTCTTTCTCCTAATTTGTCGTCGCTTAACAGAAAACTGCTGCCATCATTCATAGTTAGTAACTGTGCTTTGAGGTCAGTTTCTTCTCTTGTCTGCGGGTCTCTTTCACTCCCCTGTGATTTTGTCCGCTGGTAGTGTAAAGTTCTCTCTGTTACTTGCTGCTCGGGTATTTCAGTGACAAAATAATACTCTTGATTATGCAAGCAACCAAGCTCCTCGTACCGTCGTCTACGCCTGTTCAGTCTTCCTTACTTCCAACACCAGGCCGCTTGGGATAGCCGTGCGGTCTAGGGCACCTTGCCACGGCTCGTGTGACTACCCCTGTCGGAGGTTCGAGTCCTCCAACGGGCATGGGTGTGTGTGGTGTCGTTAGCGTAAGTTAGTTTCAGTTAGATCAAGTAGTGTGTAAGCCTAGGGACCCATGACCTTAGCGGTTTGGTTCCATAGGAACTTATCACAAATTTCCAAAAATTTCCATCTTCCGAACGGGCTTCATCCGGAGCTCCACGTTGGTGTTCGAGTGGAAAAATCACCGTCGAATCCTTGGTTTTAAGGATTCCTCGACAGTGATTTGCTTTCTCTCTTGAACAACGCCACAACACAGTCCCGTGTTCTTTCGTTCTCTTCACTATGTAAGAATAACCTTCAAAGTAGCCACATGGCTTACCGCGAGTGATCGTTGAAACTTCCATATCGGAACTATTGTGACAGAAACACATAAGTCACATGATATCAGCTCTACGACAGCTAGAGCGGTACTAAGGTTCTTTGCTCATACAGTCACTGTGGTAGAGAAGGTCTATGGGGGCTCTGTTCGGCCGTGTCTGGAGAACAGGTAGTTTAGGGTAATTACGAAGGTCCGGGAGCAGTTAAGCCGTGATACAAACGGAGCGGGTATTGGGCGCAATTTCACAGATTTCTGGTTGGGCGCAAATTTCACTGGGCGCAGTTTTCATGGATTCTCGTCAGCAGACCGCGGCGTTAATCCTCTCGGACTTCCAAAAGGAGCTGGCTCTTCAACTGCCGACAGCTGTCACTCGGCTGTCATGCACTGTCCGCTTGCAGAGATAAAGGAAGACAACATCCCAAGATACACCCCAGTGCAGATCGACACTCGCCGGCAGCCAACACTGCACTGTCGACGACAGATTCTAGAATTTGCTGAGATCCGACTGACAGAACAGATCCTCAGGGAACCCATATGTGCCATATCTGCTCAGCCCAGGTGCCCTGCGACTCTGTATTTAATAATATATCTCGTTTTTTGTGTTGTTTTAACAAAGTTGTTTTGATATTGCTGTCTGTGTCTATCTCTCAGCCATACCATTGTTTTGACTTTTGGCATGATTAATGGTGATCACGACTGGCGCCCAGCAGACACGAAAACAATTATTTTTCCCTCCATCCTCGCTAAAATTTTGGCGCCCAGTGTTGGGATCAAAATCAAGTGAGTTACCACAATATTAAAGTAAAAAGCTGACGTTTCTTGAACAGTACTGCAGAACAGGGTCAACTAAATTACTGGCAACATCAAGAAAGGGTTTCATTAACAACACAGTGTAGATTGGCGGTTGCCTCTTTCAACCAAATGGAGAACTGGATCATTTCTTCAACAGTCTCAAGAGGATAGTAGGCCAAGTTTGACCCAATAACCTTACAATGTTTTCAGAATGAGATTTTGACTCTGCAGCGGCGTGTGCGCTGATATGACACTTCCTGGCAGATTAAAACTGTGTGCCGGACCGAGACTCGAACTCGGGACCTGTGAGGCCGGGGCGTGAGTCGTGCTTGGGTAGCTCAGATGGTAGAGCACTTGCCCGCGAAATGCAACTGCCCGCGTTCGAGTCTCGGTCCGGCACACAGTTTTCATCTACCAGGAAGTTTGAACCTTACAATGCTTTGTGATTTACATATTTATGGAAATATGTGTAATGTTAGTCACTTAAAGCTATCAGATATGTAAATTTAGATAATCTCGCAAATATTGTCATTTCAGACACCGGGATAACAGATTTATTCTTCAGTGGAATATATTTTCTAATAATTAGCTATTACACTGACGTGCAAAATTTATGGACGAAAGTAACTTTCGCATAATTTGCCACTGATAAAAACGTAGCTCGATAACACTTGGACCATGCATAGAAAGAAATGCTGTGTTATAGTCCAGAAGGTAGAGGAAGAAATACGCAATGAGACAAACAGAAACGAGGCTTTTATTCAAACACAATAATTACACTGAAGTCACTGTGGTTTATGACGGTCACCTACAAATCAAAAGAGGCGGAACATGATTATTAATAGAGTTTGCGGTCACCACGGACGGCAATGCGTCCTCTACAACGCGCTACCATGCTCCCCACGAGGATGGTAAAGGTTCTTGCAGTAGGGCGTTCCATTTCTCAAATGGTTCAAATGGCTCTGAGCACTATGGGACTTAACATCTGAGGTTATCAGTCAGGTTATCAGTCCCCTAGAACTTAGAACTACTTAAACCTAACTAAGAACAGTACACACATCCATGCCCGAGGCAGGATTCGAACCTGCGACCGTAGCAGCAGCGCGGTTCCGGACTGAAGCGCCTAGATCCGCTCGGCCACAGCGGCCGGCCGTTCCATTTCTCCATCAGCATGGTTGGCAACTGCTGGATGGTCGTTGGTGCATGTGCATGTGCTTCAATACGCATGCCGGTCGCGGTGGTCTAGCGGTTCTAAGCGCGCAGTCCGGAGCCGCGCGACTGCTGCGGTCGCAGGTTCGAATCCTGCCTCGGGCATGGATGTGTGTGATGTCCTTAGAGTAGTTAGGTTTAAGTAGTTGTAAGTTCTAGGGGACTGATGACCACAGATGTTAAGTCCCATAGTGCTCAGAACCATTTGAACCATTTTTTTCAATACGCCTCCTGAACGCATTCCACATGTGATTGATGGGATCTAAGTTGGGCGAACGGGCAGGTCAGTTCAGATGGAGGAGATCTCGAAACGAGAGCATAACTCGCCGAATGGACTGACCTGCCCGTCCCCCTGACTTAAAATCCCATCGAGCACTGTGGGTTCGTGGTGGAGATGTGCTGCAGCATCTGGCAATAATGAGCCGTGCTGGTGGAGGAGTGGAACTCCCTGCCACACGAGCTCCTTAGCAGCCTTGTGGTTAGCATTGGAACATGTTGCAGAGCATGCATTGCCGTCTGTGGTGACTTCACGCCCCATAATGAATCATGTCGCGCCTTTTGTAGCGTCCAGGAGACCATCATAAATCGCAGTGACTTCACTGTAATTATTATTTTTGAATAAAAATAACATTTCTGTTCATCTCATTGTGTATTTCCTTCAGTTGCCCTCAGTACTATACTGTAGCAGTTCTTTCTATGTATGCTCCAAGCGTCATCGAGTTATATTACTTGGCCGTGACATATCACAATAATGTTACTTTTGTTCTTAAGTTTGGCACACCAGTGTATGATAAAAATAGTATTACGTTCAGTAAGCTTAATTTCAGTAACCTAAATTCTACTAACCTGATCATTATTGACAGAAAACTGCTTACTTAAATTGACTGTGGCCGAGCGGTTCCAGGCGCTTCAGTCCGGAACCGCGCTGCTGTTACGATCGCAGCTTCAAATCCTGCCTCGAGCTTGGATGTGTATTATGTCCTTAGGTTAGTTATGTTTAAGTAGTTCTAAGTCAAGGGGACTGATGACCTCAGATGTTAAGTCCCATAGTGCTTAGAGCCATTTGAACCATATTGAACTTAAATTGAGATCTTCCAGAAACCGCAATTGTAACTCAGCAGACACAAAGCCTAACCACTACGAACAAAATCATACTCTAAAATACACTAGCTAGAGGCAATTACAGTGAAGTCACTGCGATTTATGACGGTCTCCTGGACGTTACGAAAGGCGCGACATGATTCGTTATAGGGTATGAAGTCACTACAGACGGTAATGCATCATGTCCCAATGCTAATCATCGATGACAGTGTCAACCAGTTAGAAAGACCAAATAATAGATGGTATGAACTCTCACCAGTTCTGTTGAGGGTTTTCGACTCTTGTTGCCCAATTAAAACGATAGCTACGGATCGTCCTTCATAAGTAGTTTAATACATTGTTTTTTCGGCTGTAACACATCCAAGCGGGGTACGACTACAGTTTTGTACACCACTTTGTTTTTCTGCCATCACTTCGAGATCCGTGTCAGGCTCTAAAACGATATCAACACGTTTCGATCCTGTGGCTCTCACAGAAAGCAGAACATCGCATGGTATTAGCTATGCAGCTCCCACAACGCAGAGGCAATCTTTCTCATTGACCAAAATGTTGTAGACATCGCAACATGTGAAAACTGGAAGAGCTTACGACGTTGTAGAGCGTTTCCAGCAGCTATCCGAAGGTGATGACCTATACAGTTAATCTCATCTTCCACATCGACGGGGTAGCATATGTCTCTATTTTCCATTTTGATGAGCATTGTTTCCTCATTTCGCAGTCATGTACACGATCACTGTTCCGTTGTTGACCATCGCCGGAAGGTGCCGTTCACAAAATGAGCGAGGTAGTAGAAATAAAACGAAGTACTGTTATCTTACTGGTGCAAAAAAAAAAAAAAAAAAAAAAAAAATGTGGAGGGTATCGCAGCATATGGAAATAGGACTGAGGAATCCTTCCAAACAATTGATTGAAGGTGATGACCTCCACAGCGACAAGCAGCAGATATCCAGTGTTCCGCCAAGGCTCCCTCCGTCTCAACCAAGTGGTGTCAGTCAATCATTATGCGGTAATCAATAGCGTACCAGTGGATAGACAGGATGAGAAAGACACTGTTGATATGAGTCGAATAACTGTAATACACACTGCTGTCGTTAGCGTGATCAATTTTAGCAATTTTGCCAGTTATTCTGTGATTTCAACGCAAGCCAATGACAAAGCAGAATGCTTCCCAATTTCTGCATCACCGCTAAATCACCCCTCCTCTACTCTGCAAGTACCATACACTACATGACAGTGCAATACGTCCGTTCCACCATATAGCACCAAAATATACCAGACAGGGTCCTAAACCGATGCAATTACGTTATTTCCAGAAGATCGATCATAGTGTGGAATTTACGATTACGACTGCCCCTCTTTCTTTGTGTGGATGGGAGTCACAGAGTATTCACACATTAGTAAGATAAAAGTCAGAGATTGGCAGACCCCTTCCACATTGTCCTTGACCAGTCCTCCCCAACCTTATCCACGACACCCATCCAAAAGCACAAAATCTCTCCAGAAGAGTCTATGTCGCGGAGGGTAGCACCTCTTATCGGTGCATAGTAGACAAGAGAGTGTTGCAGTGATATAACAGATGGTTAAGAATGAAAGGGTACAGTACCGCCCGACATTGAAAATAGGTACAACATACTTCATTATTTTTGTCAGAACAACACATTTTTTTTTTTTTTTGCAAAATAACTCAATTTCAATTAATACAGCAAAGCCGGATACCCGTGTGGGAAAGAATGACAATTTATTTATTTAATTGATCACATGTGCACTCCCACAAAATAAATCCCTGCATCCAGTTTGGTGAGATCTGTGAAATGAATGAATGTATGGTCGTCTGCTAACCGCAGATAGTGAATGTGAATATATGATCATCTTTGAGACGATCCTTTGGCCACCTTTGGTGGAACCAAGGGGATGAAACTTACCAGAGCTTTGAGCACCTGAAATGTGGCTGACCAATACGGTAGTATGGTCTTCCCCCACCTCGACAGAGGTGCGAGATGACCTGAAGAACGGTCATGTTTCAGCACTCTGCCGCTGGATCTTGTGCTGTTAAGACCTGTCTTAGTTGTGCTCCGTAGAGACAAAAGAGTGGAGACATGGTATGCATGTGGAATATTTAAGAGTAGTTTGAAATAATAATTTCTCTATTCCAGGAACTTTTGTGGGGAGAGTTAAATGTCAGGCAGGTAATATTAATGGGATCGTAGCAATCTTCGGAAGTGACCAACGGTCACAATGAAACCACATGTAGCAATAAGCTGAAATACTTCCGTGTGCTTAAGTTAAGCTGAATTACTAGCGTGTGTACTATAAGTTGAAATATTTAAGAAATGGCGTGTGCAGGACTTGAAATTAGAGACGAGTTCTTCCACGTGGTGAGTACTGTGTGAGTCTCAATCTGTGCATGAGACAAAGGATAAAGAGAAGTACTCGTCCATGGTATCAGTTGAGGACTCGTGTGTGTGATGAATATGTTCTTAATATTACTTTGCGAGATATGTTTCCGTGTGACGCTTGATTCAAACTATAATACTCTGAGAGAGAAGCAAGGTGAGTCAGCCGTCTATCCAGCAACGCCACATGGCTTGCATTGCACAGGAAGACGTGCTTATATCTCCAGAGTTCATAGTAGGAAAGTAGAATTACGAAGTGGGGCAGTGTCATGTGAAACTGGGATAAATACTAATTGAGGTGGGAAAGCTGAAAGTGATAGTGTTGTGACTATTTATTGTATTGTATTCCATGTTGTAGTGTGGTGTATGTCATGTAATTTGGGTATGTGTGGTTTGCATGGGAGAGTAGCAAGGTAGTTTCAAAAGATTAGTGGGTTATGCTTGTTCCTTCTGTACCGCTCTATCTGGAGGAAAGTTTCGTGATGATGATTGTGAGAGTCGAAGTGTGAGATATAATAAAAGATCCACCATCCTATCCAGAAAGTGCACTGTAGCGTTAAATAATTACGAGACCATACGGTAGAGAATCACCAATGTAAAGCCATGCCTACTGGGCGGAATTTCTCATGTGTTATTGTTGTAGGTTATAGAATTTGTGTGTTTAGGTTATAGAATTTATCGGAATAAATAAGATAGTGAAAAGAAAAAGATTGGTGGACTTTTCCTTCGAACTGTATGTTGTCATGATGTCCCGAATTTATAATGTGTGCGCCATTCATATTCAGTGCGGTGGCCACGTGTTGATAAAAGCCGTTAAATAAAAGACAAAAAGAAAATGTGGTATTGCCAGGGCGTAGTGAACAGTCAGGGTTCTGTAAATTACTGATAGTCAGAGGTGCGTTTCTGTTGCGTATTATAAATACAGGAGGATAATTTGTAACTTAATTGAGAGTACGAGAGTTCATATTACTCGATAAATAAGAATGAATCCACTCGCTTGGCAGACCACTCATCTTGCAGGCCTGACTGCTTGATGCCACAGTATGAGCAAGGCATGTGGGAGCCTCTCATAATTTCAACCCTGCCAGGATATTCTGCTGTTAGGGTTTGCTGTTAAGATTTTTTTTATGGAATGTATTGTGATAGCGCTAAGAAGTAAAATTTTTTTTGTTTGCAATTTCTTTCTGGATTGGTGAGGATCTTTTATTTTTTTTATGTAATCACTTGGAACGTCATCCAAGGCTGGAAGATCGTTGTATAATTTTTTTTGTGTAATGTCCGTAGTAACTAGGTCGCAGTCGAAAAGTGTAGTCACCATGGAGAATAGTGATTCTGGCGTGAACGTAGCAGTGCAGCAGGAAGTAGCTGTCGAACATGGGTTGGTGAGCGAGAACGGCAAACACTCGGAAGGGGCTGAATTGTTCAGCGGACCGCGGCTAGGTGATCCTTTATGCGGCAGGCTTTGTCCACAAACGGGGGCTTTTCCCGACGACGCGGGCGAGCCGGGACTAGGTCAGATATGCAGTGAAAGTGCAGCTACCCTTAGCGAAGCTACGGTTTCTCAGGCAAATGAGGTGAGCGCACCGAAAGTAGCAAATGACAATGTGCTACTGCAGTTTTTACAGAGGATGGATAGAGATAATAAGGAAAGAGATAGGGAGAATAAGGAAAGATTGGAAGCAATGGCTAGGGAGACCAAGGAAAGATTGGAGGCAAATAAGGAAAGATTGGAAGCGATGGATAGAGATAATAAGGAAAGATTGGAGGCAATGGATAAGGGAAATAAAGAGGCAATGAGGAAGCTACACACAGTTATCGATGAGCGTCTGTCCGCAGTTAATAATCGGTTAGATGAGGGGGAGAAGAATCTGGATGCAGTGAAGCAAGTATGTGATGCCGTGAAAGAAAAGCCAATAATTTGGAGGTACAAATAAGTGCAATAGAGAGCGATATTACAGAACGTAGGGACATGTTGCCGGATGAACGAATCAAAGAGATAGTGGAGGACTTACTTGCAGATAAACAAGGGGCATTAGACAGCGTGGAAGCTCAAGTCACCCGGCAGGAAGTGGCGCTAAATAAACACAGGGATGAAGTTGCGGAGATAGTGGTCAGAATGAATACGATTAGCGCAGATGTAGAAAAGATCAGTATAAGAGGCGAAACAGGGTCTGACAGTACACAGCGAGAGGTTTATGCCGACCAGGAGGAGATACAATCACTATTACAGTTTAAAGAGGCACAATTAGAAACAAATAGGAAACATAGGGAAGAACTAGCACAGTTGCAATTAGCGTGTGGAAGCGAAGGTGAAACACCACCAGGTAGACTGCAGAGGGAGAGTGAGATAAATTCAAAAAACGAAAATAGGCAGAAAGAGGAAGACGAACTCAGAGAGTTAGAAGAACGGTTGTGTCGGATAAAACAGGTGGCAAACCCAACTGGGTATAGTCCAAGGTCGGAAAACATAAATGCGGAAGAAGAATGTAGGAGGCACTTCGTCTCGGTACAAACGTACACTTGTTTTCCGGATCCGGATAATTACCAACATCCATGCCTGTGGCTGTCTCAGTTTCAAGATTCATTACCTTCATCGTGGGGACCGCTCCTCAAAATGAAGTTTGTGTGTAACCATTTGAGGGACGAGGCTAGAGCGAAAATGCAAGAAGTTATTAAAGACTGTAGTAGCTACAAGAAATTTTGTGACAAGTTTTTGAATGAATTCTGGTCGAAAAGTAAGCAGGACCAGCTTAAGCAAAGCATATTGCTGATGCCAAATTATAACGAAGGTGGTATAAGAGATCCAGTGGCGTGCTATCAGGAAATGCTGAGACGAAATAGGTATCTGGATGTGCCATACGAACCTGGGGAGCTCATTAGGATCTGTATAATGAAGTTGCCAGTGAGATTACGCAGAGATATAGTGATAGCAGGCAGAGGCTTAGACGATTCCGCGTCATTTCAGCACTTGTTACAGGAACTTGGTAATGAGAGCAACATCGTAAACGGAGATACGACTCATAGGTCAGACAGCGTCGAGGATAGGAACAGCAGAAACTATCAGAATGACAGGAGAGCATGGAATCCTGGCATTTCTTTCTTTTCGTAATAGATTGATGGATCCAACATATCAACATATCAGCCCTTAGCATGTTGCCTTAAAACACTTGGCACTGGCACTGAAAATTGTTTATGTAGGAGACATACTCTACTGATATGTAGGAATGCAAATACCATACTTCTGATCAGAGAATAAAACACCAGTAATGGAATCTGTTGGGCTGGCCTCAAAAATCAGTTGCTAAAAATGTTAGGTTAATGCCAATGAGTCCAGTTTAATTAGTGCGATTTGACTATTGCAGGTACTTAACACGTAATGTAAAAAGTCAACATTGTGATCGAAGTTTTTAGATTAACTGCTATCTGATATATAGTATGTCATTGTCATAGTGACAGTTATGAGGTGCTGCGTATGGTTGTTCGTAATCTGGTGTTAGGGAAAGAGGCCACTAGCACCAAAGTTTCTAACACTTGGGCTGTCCCATTTCTCCCAGCTTGTATACTCTCTGCACACATTTAATTTTCATGTAAGCACAGATTCCTAACTAACAAATTCTTTGCTGTGTATAGTGGACCATTCAGAGTGAGGCGGATTGTCCATAAAAATGCTGTTCTGATTGAGACGATCAAGGGAAAACAATCTCGTTTGCTTCATCACATTTCTAAGATCAAATTATGGAAAAGTTAAGGATAGATCGAAAGTAGGCAATTTATGGTAGATAGTCAGTGTATTTATTTGTGGTGTGTAACGTTGTGCAGGGTCAAATCGAACACAAGAATTTTCAGGCCGGATGTCAGGAAGTATGGCGGAATAGACTGGTCGAATTAGTCATGAACAGGAGTCGACAGAGTGGTGTATGTGCGTATTTTTGTCATATGAATAAGGATCAAGCAGAAACGACGTGATGATTAATGAGTGGATAAAGATGGTAGATAGAGAAGCGACGTGATAAATAGTAGTGGATAAAGGTGATATTTAAGGAGAGAAGCGAGGTGAAGCAGTGTGATTAATGAAGAGAGATTCGACGTGATGAAACAGTGGTAAAGAAAGGTGAGTAGAATTAATAATGTGGAGATGTCTTAGATGTATGTTACAGAGAGGCCTGTGTATGCTGCAATCGAAATGGATGCGAATGGCGAAGGAAGACCAGGAAATGAAGGAGTAATGGACGGACAGAGAGCCGAAATACGAATAGAGAGATGAGGAAAGGCCTCTGGACCTGATGGGATACCAGTTCAATTTTACACAGAGTACGCGAAGGAACTTGCCCCCCTTCTTGCAGCGGTGTACCGTAGGTCTCTAGAAGAGCGTAGCGTTCCAAATGATTGGAAAAGGGCACAGGTCATCCCCGTTTTCAAGAAGGGACGTCGAGCAGATGTGCAGAACTATAGACCTATATCTCTAACGTCGATCAGTTGTAGAATTTTGGAACACGTATTGTGTTCGAGTATAATGACTTTTCTGGAGACTAGAAATCTACTCTGTAGGAATCAGCATGGGTTTCGAAAAAGACGGTCATGTGAAACCCAGCTCGCGCTATTCGTCCACGAGACTCAGAGGGCCATAGATACGGGTTCACAGGTAGATGCCGTGTTTCTTGACTTCCCCAAGGCGTTCGATACAGTTCCCCACAGTCGTTTAATGAACAAAGTAAGGGCATATGGACTATCAGACCAATTGTGTGATTGGATTGAGGAGTTCCTAGATAACAGGACGCAGCATGTCATACTCAATGGAGAGAAGTCTTCTGAAGTAAGAGTGATTTCAGGTGTGCCGCAGGGGAGTGTCATAGGACCGTTGCTTTTCACAATATACATAAATGACCTTGTGGATGACATCGGAAGTTCACTGAGGCTTTTTGCGGATGATGCTGTGGTGTATCGAGAGGTTGTAACAATGGAAAATTGTACTGAAATGCAGGAGGATCTGCAGCGAATTGACACATGGTGCAGGGAATGGCAATTGAATCTCAATGTAGACAAGTGTAATGTGCTGCGAATACACAGAAAGATAGATCCTTTATCATTTAGCTACAAAATAGCAGGTCAGCAACTGGAAGCAGTTAATACCATAAATTATCTGGGAGTACACATTAGGAGTGATTTAAAATGGAATGATCATATAATGTTGATCGTCGGTAAAGCAGATGCCAGACTGAGATTCATTGGAAGAATCCTAAGGAGATGCAATCCGAAAACAAAGGAAGTAGGTTACAGTACGCTTGTTCGCCCACTGCTTGAATACTGCTCAGCAGTGTGGGATCCGTACCAGACAGGGTTGATAGAAGATATAGAGAAGATCCAACGGAGAGCAGCGCGCTTCGTTACAGGATCATTTAGTAATCGCGGAGGCGTTACGGAGATGATAGATAAACTCCAGTGGAAGACTCTGCAGGAGAGACGCTCAGTAGCTCGGTACGGGCTTTTGTCAAAGTTTCGAGAACATACCTTCACCGAAGAGTCAAGCAGTATATTGCTCCCTCCTGCGTATATCTCGCGAAGAGACCATGAGGATAAAATCAGAGAGATTAGAGCCCACACAGAGGCATACCGACAATCCTTCTTTCCACAAACAATACGAGAATGGAATAGAAGGGAGAACCGATAGAAGTACTCAAGGTACCCTCCGCCACACACCGTCAGGTGGATTGCGGAGTATGGATGTAGATGTAGATGTAGATGCACAACGTGAAAGGACATAAAGGGAATATCAGATCCAGATGGTGAACGTGTGGAATACTGACGTAAGATGTAATATAAGTGTAAATCTAATTCTTACCATAACATTTGCAACATGAAAAAAAGTAATTTTTTGTTGTTGTTGTTGAAGCCTGGTGCCAGTATAACTATTCAAAACGGTAACAAGAATGTGTACAGTTATTTTGCAGGATGAATAATTTGTGTATTTTTTGTTCCTAGATGAAATGTCGCAATTCTAAGTTGATATTTAGCAGGATGAATAATCGGTAAAGTGAATGCAGAGGTAAGGCGATGGAGAGAGGTGCCAGAGTGAAAGGACGAATTCGGAGACTGGAAAGCTATCTCCGAAACAGCTTCATGTGTTATGTGGTTGAGTATAAGGGAGCAAAGGTATGGTATGTTGTCGTGAGTGTGGTGGTGTTAAGGTTAGATGACTTCTAGACCTATTCTGTTAGGTAATAATGGGTTGAATGAGAAGGAAAATGTGCTGTCTGGTGAGTGAGAGTCGTAGAGTAGTGTGATCAATGCGCAGACTCCTGTAAAACGGATGCTACCGATCCATAACTAAAACATTATTGTGCTTTGTTGTTTGATTTGGATGAACCTCGATGGCAGGTCAGGATCTGACATCACGTGGATGGTACATACGTGTCCTAGAAATGTTGTTATATATAATAAAAAGATAAAATATATAAAGAGATACTAATTTCAGTCTGTCACAAGCACAAAGGTACATTGTATATTGTAGATTTAGAGTCACCAGTTTCTAAAATGTTTATTTGTTAGGATGTTAAAGCTGTTTACTATTTAATAACATGTGGTAGGTAATTGTGAGCTGTGTAGATTATTTCTTATTTTTTTGTTAGAACACTTTCAAGGGGTATTAATTTCAGTCTGTCACAAGCACAAAGGTTCACTGTATATTGTAGATTTAGAATCAACAGTTTCTAATACTTTCACTGTGATAGGATGTTAGAGTAGTCTACTATTTGAGATTGTAATTATGAGCTATATAGATTGTTTCTTATTCCTTTTGGTTTTTTTTTTTATACTTTCATGTTTTGTATGAGGGACGACAGGTACAATCAATAGCACAAGTGTGGGCTGTATATAGAAAAGGCATAAAAGTTGACGTTGTATGTGTAGAAAACTGGGGTGTATGATTTTATGTTTTTTGGAACAAAGATTCTTTTATTACCAATGTGTGTAATAGATCATACATGTAATCAATGAGTATTTAAATACTGTAAGAATATCCTTTTGCCGGCCGCGGTGGTCTAGCGGTTCTAGGCACGCAGTCCGGAACCGCGCGACTGCTACGGTCGCAGGTTCGAATCCTGCCTCGGGCATGGATGTTTGTGCTGTCCTTAGGTTAGTTAGGTTTAAGTAGTTCTAAGTTCTAGGGGACTGATGACTACAGATGTTAAGTCCCATAGTGCTCAGAGCTATTTTTGAATATCCTTTTGTCTGTAATGTTGCGAGATGCACGGAAGGGTCTGACTGATTGGGTGTCGTAGCGCTGAGGTGCTCATGCAGAACAAGCCCGTACCACGTAAGCCAAGCTGACGTCGGCATGGGAGAGACAACAGAGCCGGTGCGCTCCCCACTCCACTGCTGGTCGAGGTACACTCCACGCGCCCACTACAGCAGGTCAACGGCCTGGGGTGACATGCACGTACCAATGGCCATTCATAAATTCCGCCACCCTTACGACTGGAGACAGTATCCCGCAGAGGCAACAGCGGGTGGTTTCTTCTCCTCAACGGCTCGCGCGGCGGCGCCACGGCAGAATGAACGACGCGCGGCAGAGTCCGGCGGGCATTTTTTACCAGCAACTATTAACTAGTACTGGACTGTGGAGCCGTGAAACAAGATGACTGCTCGTATGTCTCCATAAGGTGGAAAGTGAAGGACTGGTGTTTCCACGTTGTGAGTGGTGGAAAAGATTTTGTCTTTAGCAGACAGGACGATTTTTTTGTTTTGTCTTGACCACTGAACGGTGGGATCCATAAACTTTTGGCTGTGACTTGTTAAGTGTGCTTTGTGAATTGCATGTGGGACGCTTGGTATACTTAAAGAGGACAGTTGTCGTTTGGTGACTAATTATTGTATGAACGCAAGAAACTGAAGTGGGACATTGACATTTACATTTGTAGTAGGAGACATTTCTTTAATTGGTGCGGGAATAAGTGCTGTTTGTTGGAACTTACGACTTTTAATTACACCATGAACTGAAAGGACAGAACCGTGGGTAATAGTAGTTGTAGGGCCATTTCTGGACAACCAGATTCGTGTGGATGGTACTCTGAGAGTGATTATGACAGTTGTGTTTAATGTGTTCAAAATGCCGATTTGAGTGACTTAAAGACTTTCGTCCAGGTAACCATGGGAGAGCTTTGACACCGAGGCAGTGTTTCTAGGGAACCTGTCAGCAATTTTTTTGACCCCAAGAAAATCAAAGAATAAAATGATTCCGTGTGACTCGCAAGATAGGGAATAATGTATTTGTACTTGTAAATGTGTAAATTTTTTTTTATATGTTTCATTCCTGAAGGGACAGCAAGTGTAATTGTATTTCATTAACATTTGTGTTTAGAATAGTTAGTGTTTTTTTTTGTTTGTTCTGGGTTATCAAGTTCACGTAGCATGTTTATTAGAATATTTGGTACAATGATGCTTTAATTATTAGCCAGTGGCGTAATACTAATGTAGCGGCTCTTGTTGCATTGGTCAGTAAGGTTGTCACAGGGGACAAGAGTTTGCATTGCACAACAAATACCGGAATTAACTGATGCATTTTGATGTCGTGGACAGTAATGATCTTGTTGGTGTGTTGACTGAAGTCACTTATTTGCATTATCACAGTGGTGATATTTCACATTAAAGTGTAACGAAGGCTAGTCGAAATGCAAGTTCTTGTCGTCTAAATGTGTAACAACAGAGAAATGAGCAGTAGAGTAAGATACGAGAGCTACTGGTGGATTCAAGCACTTATTGCTAACTATCTACTGCGTGTATGGATCAAAGTTGATGGACTGACTAGCTCAGCAGTAGGTATTTCTACTGGTGGACAAGGATAAGGTTAAACTCACAGTCGAGTAGTGGTGGCAATTGCTTAAGTGATGATAGTTAATGAGGTATGACATGATGTCTTAGATGATCTATATTACGTAACCAGTATGTAACTTGTGGTATATATCATTGTTTTTCTTCTCAGTTTTATTTCTCTGTAGGTTTGATGTATATTTTAGAGTAATGATATGGAGCCTGAAATTATACATGGAACTAGTGTGCACAAGTATTTTCTTTTGTTGATTTTGTTTTGTATTTAGACGTTGCCATGTAAAAGATTATTACAACGCAATTTATGAATGTCGGATTACTTGTTCTGTGTTTGGACGGTGAGCTATTTAAAATTTCATGAGTACAATTAGTATTTTTCTAATTTGTCATAGAATTAGTGAAGTTTGGATAACTCCTAAAAATAACGGAGATCCCAGTAACCAAGCAAATTTTTATCTCACCATTATTTTTTATTTGTATGATGTAATGTTTTATTTGTCATTTGGATTGATGTAAATTTGTATGTGTACGTTACTCCAGATTGTGGAGAGTACAATAACGCAACAACTGTGTCAATAATTTGGTAAAGTAACAGCATTTGGTCGTCTATTTGAGGTCACCAGGGGCTAAGGTCTCCTCCTGGTTATTTTGATGACTTGCTACGTTTGTTCTAATACAGTTTTCTTAAAAAAATGTTCAGAACTACCCTCGCATTGCAAGGATAGTACCGTGCCATTTTTTTCTGCATGGGTAGCCAGTGGTGAAAGGGTACAGTACCGCCCGACATTGAAAATAGGTACAACATACTTCATTATTTTTGTCAGAACAACACATTTTTCTTTTTTTTTTGCAAAATAACTCAATTTCAATTAATACAGCAAAGCCGGATACCCGTGTGGGAAAGAATGACAATTTATTTATTTAATTGATCACATGTGCACTCCCACAAAATAAATCCCTGCATCCAGTTTGGTGAGATCTGTGAAATGAATGAATGTATGGTCGTCTGCTAACCGCAGGTAGTGAATGTGAATATATGATCATCTTTGAGACGATCCTTTGGCCACCTTTGGTGGAACCAAGGGGATGAAACTTACCAGAGCTTTGAGCACCTGAAATGTGGCTGACCAATACGGTAGTATGGTCTTCCCCCACCTCGACAGAGGTGCGAGATGACCTGAAGAACGGTCATGTTTCAGCACTCTGCCGCTGGATCTTGTGCTGTTAAGACCTGTCTTAGTTGTGCTCC